>NW_027223774.1:5656191-6856191 GCF_028538775.1 Myotis yumanensis | reverse complement strand
CCAGTCCATGAACCTGTGCACTGGGCCTCTTCTATTCATATAAGATTTTTGGTTCATCTCTTCCTGCTCTCCCCTCTCCCCATTTCTCTCTGACATTCATGAGTCTCTTCCATTTTTTCATGCCTGTGCTTTGAGCATCTGCCTCCTAGTGGTCATTTTGCAACATACCTACTGGTCGAATGGTTGGTCGGTCACTTACATTTTTATATATATAGACTAGAGGCCTGGTGCACAAAAATTTGTGCACTCGGGGCGGTGGGGAGGGGGGTTCCACAGCTCAGCCTGTGCCCTCTCGAAGTCTGGGACCCCTCGGGAGATAACGACCTGCTGGCTTAGGCCCGCTCCCAGGTGGCAGAGGGCAGGCCCAATTCCTAAGTGCAGCCCCTGGTCAGGCTCAGAGCAGGGCCGATTGGGGAGTTGGGGCGCCGCCCCATCATGCACAGAGCAGGGTGGATCGGGAGGTTGCAATGCCACCCTCAGTCACGCTCAGGGTAGGGCCAATTGGGGGGTTGGGGCACCACCCCCTGTCACACTCAAAGCAGGGTCGATGGGGAGGTTGCGGCGCCACCCCCTGTCACGCACAGAGCAGGGCCCATCAGGGGTGTTGGGGCTCCATACCCTGTCACGCACAGAGCAGGGCTGATCAGGGGGTTGAGGAGCTCCCCGCTGTCACTCACAGAGTAGGGCCGATAGGGGAGTTGGGGCACCGCCCCCTGTCACACACAGAGCAGGGCGGATCAGGGGGTTGGGGCGCTGCACCCTGTCACATTCAGGGCAGGGCCAATGGGGAGGTTATGGCTCTACCCTGTCACACACAGAGCAAGGCCCGTGGAGGGGGGTTGGGGCGCCACCCTCTATCACCCACAGAGCAGGGCCGATGGAGAGGTTATGGCTCTACCCTGTCACACACACAGCAGGGCCCGTGGAGGGGGGGGGGGGGGTTGGGGCGCTGCACCCAGTCAAACACAGAGCCGCAGGGCGATCAGGGGATTGGGGAGCTCCCCCCTATCAGGCACAGAGCAGGGCAGATAGGGAGGTTGTGGCCCTGCCCCCTGTCACACACAGAGCCACAGGGCGATTAGGGGTTTTGGGCGCTGCCCCCTGTCACGCTGATCCCGGTGCCGGGAGGCCTCGCTGCTCCGCTGATCCCGGTGCTGGGAGGCATATTACCCTTTTACTATATAGAATAGAGGCCTGGTGCACGGGTGGGGGCCGGCTGGTTTGCCCTGAAGGGTGTCCTGGATCAGGGTGGGGGTCCCCACTGGGGTGCCTGGCCAGTCTGGGTGAGGGGCTGAGGGCTGTTTTCCGGAAGCGAGTGACTGAAGCTTCCAACCGCTCCTTGTTTTCTTTTTTTTTTTTTATTTTTTATTCTGGGCCAGCTTTAGCTCTGAGGCCTCGCTGCTGAAAACATCGATACAATGTTGCTAAAGCCCGGCTGACTGAAAGCCGGTTTCTGGGCTTTTGTTTAGCTTCTTATTTGCAACATAGTACATAGTTGCTTAGAGTTGCAACTGAGAGGCCGGAAAGTGAGGTTGGAGTCCCCAGTCACTGAAGCAAGCGAGCCTCATGTTTGCTTCCAGCTGCCTGGCTGCCGGCCGCCATCTTGGCTGACAGTTAATTTGCATATACTCACTGATTAGCCAATGAAAAGGGTAGCGGTCGTACGCTAATTACCATGTTTCTCTTTTATTAGTGTAGATTGCTTATTACATGCAGAACACATATATTTAGAAGTACTTAATTGTGCTTCTCAGATATTGCTCTCCCAGGCCCGCTTTTCTACAAAGTCCATAATTTTGGAAACAGTGCATTCAGCAGTCTAGTGCAACCATTTTCTAGCTAGCTCATTTGCTTGTTACTAGTGCTTAGCAATAAAGTATTTTTAATAAAGTTATCTCAGGTTTTCTTTTGAGACACAATCATTGCATTATTAGCCTGCAGTATAGTGTTAACATATTTCCCTGCTCCTCCTTGTGCCCCCCTGCACTCCAATGAGACCCAAGGCCTCCTTGGACACTTTTCACCATGTGCTGTTGGGGGTTTGGGCGTTTGGGGGTACTTAAAAGGCAGTAGCTAAAAAAAACTCCAAAAATTAGAAGGATTTGAAGGAATGAATCGGTCTTAGCTGGTAGAGGTAGCCCAGAAAGTCTTTAACAATAGAGACACCACGGAGGAGAAGCAGGACAAGAGAATCACTAAGGCAGTGGTAGCTGCATTAAGAGAAACGAGCACCAGGACAAAAGGAGAAGGGGAATGGAAAAAGGAAAGAAAAGGCTGGCAGCAAACTAGGAAGGCATTAGTATGCCTATAGTAGGAAGTAGGGGCACTGGAAGAGAGAATATCCTGGTAGGTTAACAAAGGAAAGCGGATAGCTGGAGGGAAAACCCAGGCTCTGAAGGATTTACACTCAGGGAAGGGGACTAATAGGGCCAGGACTCCTTTTCCTTGAACCCCTTAGAGCCCAGAATAATTTTATAGTTTTCTGGAGCAGCCTATTCAGTCTTGACAGAGCCAACGGGACCCGTAACATCTAAGAAGACATTGGTCCAGGGAGCTACCGGACAAACTGCCTTTTTCCTTGGACATCAACGAGTTCTGTGGACCTTGGAAAGAACACGGTAACATATTCGTTTCTGGTCATGCCAGAATGCCCGTACCCCTTACTTGGACGTGATCTCTTACAGAAACTACAAGCCACCATATCCTTTGAGGGGGACGGAGCACACTTCACCGTGGATCCCAGGAACCCAAGCCCAGACCCATCGTCCCCTGCCCGCATTCTTCTAATCTGTCCTCTCTCAGATGAATATCTCTTGCAGGAAAGGGCCAAGGTGACTCTGCTTACTTGGGGAAATTACAACGTCTCTTTCCCATGGTTTGGGCAGAAAACAACCCCCCGGGGTTAGCAAGTCATCAAGCTCCTGTAGTAGTCTAATTGCAAGCCACAGCTACTCCAGCTCGGGTAAGGCCATACCCCCTGAGTTTAGAAGCAAATAAAGGAATTGCTATCTTTGCATTCAAGTGGAATGACCCAGAGGGTGGATTCTCAGGACAATTAACCTGGACTAAACTGCCTCAAGGTTTCAAAAACTCTCCCACCCTTTTTGATGAAACGTTGAGCTGGGACCTACTTGCCTTTAGACAGAGGCATCCAGAATGAACCCTACTCCAGTACGTAAATCTTCTACTGGCAGCAGATACTGAGAAAAATTGCCCACAAGCCACTGCTGGCCTGTTAGGCACCTTACAAGCATTAGGCTACCCGGTGTCAGCCAAGAAGGCACAGTTGTTCTCCTCTGATGTCACATACCTGGTGTACGACATTGGCAAAGGCAGAGGGATCCTCTCCCTCAGTTGAATAGAGGCAATCTTCAGGATCCCCATGCCTACAACCAGGAAGCAGGTACAGGAATTCTTGGAGGCAGTTGGATACTGCAGCCTGTGGGTACTGGGGTTTGCAGAGATTGCTGAACCTCTGTGCTGAAGTTCTGGGGAGGCGCAGCCGTTCAACTGGACCAAAGTGGAACAATGGACCTTTGAGGAGCTAAAGAAGGCTCTCGTCTCAGCACCTGCCCTAGCCTCGCCAGACGTCAGGAAGCCCTTCCACCTCTATGTGAGTGAGGTAAGGGGCATTGCCAAAGGGGTTCTCACCCAGACTCTAGGTCCCTGGAAGAGACCTATGGCCTACCTGTCTAAGAGACTAGACCCTGTGGCTGCAGGGTGCCTCCGGGCAGTGGCCACCACAGCATTGCTGGTAAAGGAGGCAGATAAGCTGACTTTGGGCCAGGAACTAGCCCTGACAACACCCCATGCTGTGGAAGCCCTCCCTCGAGGTGCTCCAGGGAGATGGATGTCAAACACCAGGGTCACCCAGTACCAAGCTGCCAAGGAAGCTGCCCAATAACCAGTGGGGCCTTTACAAGAGGAGGAATTGGCAGAACAGAAGCAAGCTACCAGACGACCAAATGCTTGGTGGACTCTAACAGATGTTAGACTGTTGGTCCCAGAGGCTCTAGGTCGCACTTTAGTTGCCCAGTTACCCCGGGATGCCCACTCAGGCGTCACCAAGACTTCTGAACTTCTGCAAGGCAGGTACTATATACCAAGCTTAGACAAGATAATTAAATGCACCAGTAAAACCAAGATGACAGCATAGGTAAACACTGGAGATTGCTGCCTCGCACAACCACTTCCAAAATACAACTAAAAGACGGAACGGACATCATCCAGAACCACAGGAAGGCTGGCTGAGTGAAATTCTACAACTAGAAGGAAAGAGAAAAGCACAGCGAGACTCAGGAGGTGCTGTGCGAGAGTAAAATACAGAGGTACAGAGGCGAAAGCAGAGAGGGCTGGCGGCTGAGGACACGGTTGTCTTTTTCAATCGGGAGGGGTTTTAAGCTCTGAGCTCCAGTTCCGGGCGAGTCTCTGGGGACCCAGACTCATTCGGGAGAAACTGGACTGTCTGGCATCAGTCGGAACTCAAGGGCAGCTTTCTCTCCGGGGTGCTTGCATCGATTGCCGGGACACTGCGAAGCAGGGCCTCTAAGGGCAGGACTGAGAGCAGCCATAACTGCTTGCTCTGCCCTGTTGATAACCTGGGACCCCGCCCCGCCCAAGCCATGCATGGAAGCTTCTGCATATGAAAGTCTGGGACATTTGCAATCTGATAATTACCTAACAATCAGCAGCTGGCACAAGGTCCCAGGGCAACTTGCATTGGGACACAGCTGGCTTCTGCTGGGTAGCCTCAGACAAAGGCTAGATTAGCACCATCTTAGAGATCCAGGAGCCAGTGTGCCCTGTGGTCAGAGTGGCACCATCCAGATTGCAGCTCCTTGGATCCATAAAGGACACACTAGGGGGCAGACTCAGTGAGCACCAAAGCCCCACTGAAGCAAGTCTTGCCCCATAAGGGTGTCTTCAGCACAGAAGTTCTCCCACCGTAGACACAGCTGATTCTCAGAGCCAGTTGGCCTGGAGGTCAATTTCTCCCAGTGTTATCTACAACAATCAAGGCTTAACTACAACAAGACTGTGCACAAAGCCCACAAGGGGGTGCACCACAGGTGTCCACCTCAGGGAGGCTGAGCCACTGGGCCCTATAGGACACCTAGCACAGAAAGCCATTCTATCGACAAAGTGAAGCATAAAAAAATGTGGAGACAAAGAAATAGGACACAATGACAGAAATGGAGGAAAGCAAACTACTGGATATAGAGATCAAAACCACACTTTTAAGGTTTTTCAAGAACTTTCTAGAAATCGCTGATAAACTTAGTGAGAGCCTCAAGAAATCTAATGAGACCCTCGAGGTTGTGATAAAGGACCAACTAGAAATTAAGCATACACTGACTGAAATAAAGAATATTATACAGACTCCCAACAGCAGACTAGAGGATCGCAAGAATCAAGGCAAAGATTTGAAATATGAAGAAGCAAAAAACACCCAACCGGAAAAGCAAAATGAGAGAAGAATCCAAAACTATGAGGATAGTGTAAGGAGCTTCTGGGACAGTTTCAAGCATACCAACATCTGAATTATAGGGGTGCCAGAAGAAGAGAGAGAGCAAGATATTGAAAACCTATGCACCTATGGATGAGGACAGTGGGGTGGGAGGCAAGGGCTGAGGGTGGGGTGGGAAACGGGTGGAGGTGAGGTATGGGGGGAAAAAACAGGAACAACTCTAATCTGAACAATAAAGATTTATTTTTAAAAAAACATCTTGTTCAGCAGTTTGAACAGTGGTGTTGAATTAGATGAGCCAACAATCTGGGGTGCAGATTCCTCTCATAAATTGTGAAAGGCCACAGCAAAGAAAATAACGTCCTTTTTCTTGTCCTTACAAAATACCTCCACCACATTTAGAACCTAAGGCTTTAGTGACCTGAAGAGTGACTCCTTCTAGGAGACGAAATAAAGGCACAGCAGCAATACTGGGGCATTGTGTTCAGGAGGACATTAGCACTGTGTCCCAGAGTTGATAAACCACTCCTTGAATTTTCTTCTAAACCCACAGGTTCTAACTCCCCAGTATGGACAAAAATGATGGCACACAGTAAAGCTAGCAAGCTCAGGGAGCCTGACGTAGCATAGCCAATCTTCCAAACTCCGAGGCTAAAAGTGCCCACATAGGATCCTTTGAAGTTAAAATTTTTTAAGTAAAAGGTAGTCACTGTGCTGGGCTGCATATCTGGTGCTTCGGCCAGATGTGGCGCGCTGTGCTCTCTGTTCCTAAAACACATAGATAGGAGGTTACTGACATCAGGCCGGGCCTTGAGATATGGTCTCATGGCCCCTTCTCAATATGCTGTACCCTCTGATCCTAAAACACGTAGATAGGAAGGTATTGATACTATACTGTGTCTGGAACTATGGTTTTTGTAACTTTGAGGTTTTTGCAAACAAAAATGCTGTAATTCCTATTGTCTGCGCTGTAGTTCAGCCTTTGCTTTGGCAGGGTGCTGCAACTGTAGTTGCTGGCCAGCTTAATAAAGGCTCCTAAATCTTTCATCTGAGTCCCTGGTGGTCTTCTCCGCGGGTCGCCCCATTACAGCCAAAGGAGAATTTATGTCCCAGTCTGTGTTGTTTGGTGTGTGTGTGTGTGTGTGTGTGTGTGTGTGTGTGGTTTTTTTAATTTTTTTGCAAGGGGCAAATTTTAGCTTATTGAGCCTGTCTTTTGTCTGTTGCATCAGGGATAACATACCTTCGGATTTTAAGGGACATTTCTGTTTCACAGACACCTAAGAGCACAATCTCTGAACACAGAAGATCACAGAGCCCCAATTGTTGTTGTTGTCTTAAATATTAACAGTTAACTAATAGATAAAAAGAAGTTTATGTCTTTTTTTACTTTTTATCGAATCTCAGAGATTTTCCTCCTTAGCTCCCGCCCCCAATTTATCACCAGTGAATGTCATGTAACCCATTTATGTCTTCTTCTTTAGTCTCATGTATAAAAAAGATGCAAAACTGCCATTCTCCCAAGCAATTTATTGTTATTCTGCTTCCTGGCACTGTTACCAGCTTGGGTCACATAAACTTAGAAAAATTCTCCACTAGTTTAGACATTTCTTTCAACATTGCCAAAAGAATTGACTCATGTGAAGCAGGAGAAAGTTACCTGGAGGGGTATCAGCATTTCCAGAGACTCAACTGATTGAACACAGATTAATAAACACAAATTTAGAGCACACTCAAGGCACAGCAAGCAAGTGTTTTCCCATTGTATTCAGAGAACAGAAGACAAAGGTCAAGGCTCAGGTGACTCTGTGTGTGAGTGTGTGTGTGTGTTTAATCCTTACCGGAGGCTGTTTTTTCTTTTTTGCCTCTCCTATTCCTTTCCTCTGAGATTCTGTACTCCCTTGCATGCTTCCATGACTCTGAATCCACTCCATTCACCACTTTATTTTGTTAATTAGATTTCATATAAGAGTGAGATCAAGTGGTACTTGTCGTTCTCTGACTGAATGATTTCACTTGGTTTGATGCTTTCCAGGTGCCTCTATGCTGTGTGTAAAGGTAAAAATTCTTTTTTACTGCTGCAGAGTATTCCAGGGTATAAATTTTTCTCAGGTTTTTTTTTTTTAATTATTTATTTCAGAGAAGAAATGAGAGAGAGAGAGAGAGAGAGAGAGAGAGAGAGAGAGAGAGAGAGAGAGAGAACATCAATGATGAGAGAGAATCATTGATTGGCTGCCTCTAGTGCACTCCCTACTGGGAATGAAGCCTGCAACCTGGGCATGTACCCTTGTCCTGAAATAAACCTGGGATCCTTCAGGCTGCAGGGTGACGCTCTATCCAATGAGCCAAACTGGCTAGGGCTGTATCAAAGCATTGTAATCCAGTCATCTATTGAGGGGCACCTGCGCTGTTTCCATATCTTAGCTATTGTAAATTGTGCTGTTATCAACAGAAGTTAGTATATATTCGATCTTATTATTTCAGGTTTCTTAGGATATATTCCTAGAAGTGGAATCACTGGATCAAATGGAAGTTCCATACTAAATTTTTTGAGGAAAGTCTATTCTAATTTTCATACTGGCTGCACCAGTTTGAATTCCCACCAGCAGTGTACTAGGGTCCCTGTTCTCCACATCCTCTCCTTGAATTTTGTTCATTTGTTGATGGCAGCCATTGTGAAAGCGGTGAGGTGACACGTCATTGTTGCTTGAATTTCCATCTCTCTGATGATCTGTGACTTTAAGCATCTTTTCATATGTTTCTTGACCATCTTATCCACACTGCAGCCCAGGCAGTGCTGACACTTTTGATGGCATTGAAAGGACAGAACGGGGCTGATAACCTTGTTCCTAACTCCTCCTCAAGCAAAAGCCATAGAATGTGTCAGTTGCTCAGCCAGCCCTTATCTCAGCCAATAGGAGCGCAAGGAAACTAGCCCAAGGCCAAAAGTATGCTACCCACCTCCTGTCTTTGTATAACCAGACCCTAGCTGCACCCTGCCCTTGCGTCATTAGCCCCCGGCCCTCACTCAGCCAACCGGAATAGGCCAAATCAGTGGTCCGAGTGAGCCCCCACCCCCTGACCCAAGCCCTATAAATTCTTTGTTCTTCCAAGACTCCGGGCTCTCTTGCTTCCTGTCACTCCACTGTGTCAGTGAGGGAGGCAGAGGGACAAACTAGCTAGTTTGAATAAATGACTCTTTGCTTTTGCATCGGACTCGGCTCCCTGGTGGTCTGTCTTTGGGGATTTTGAAATCTGGGCATAACAGGCATGAGAAGCAGATGCCCTTAAGTATGAGAGTCTGTTTTGTGACCTTAACTTTGTATAAACGATTCAATGGAGGCAGGTTAAGGCAGTTAGAGTCTTGAACAACCTCCTCCAGATACATAAGGCCCCAGGGAAACACATGCCAAAAGTCTTGAATGAAGAAACAATGCCTGCCTTTCAGAAACAGCAAGTCCTGAACAAATATATGCAAAACCGCAGTTAAAGAAAGCCCTTCAGGTGCAGGAGAAACAATCTTGTCTCGGAAATCACCTCCCCTGAAGGCGCTAGAGGACCCTTAGTGTACTTGGTGTGTTCTTGGGCTATCTGCCCCTAAATCCAGTCCTAGAGTCAACTGAGAAATACTGGATCCCGGCCTTGGCGCTTAGAAACTACATTACCCAGAAGGCCACTCATGGAATGGCATCAGGCGGAGCCAATGGAGGGTCAGAGAAGGCATTTCCGTTTGGCCACTTCGGGAGGGCGGGACCGGTAATCCTAGTGGCAGGATTTCGTCTTCTCAGTTTTTTTGTCTCAGGTGGTGAGGTTTTCCTGGTCGCGCAGTCCCGTGGAGAAGGCCGGAGACCGGTGTTCCCCGCCTCACAGCCCATGGTGGGAGCCTCCAGTGGTGCTCACAGCTCCCACCTGGGATTGAAGCTCGGAGTCGTCCCCTAAACCCACGCCAGGGCCGGGACAGGGACCGCCATTCCCGCAGCAGCTTCTACTCCCGCCCGGCTCAGCCCACAGCGGGCAATGGCGGCGCCCCCTCCGAGGAGACGGGTTGAGGTGAGTCGAGTCCCCCAGGCCCTCAGCGCCTCCTCACACAGACACCACAGCCTGGGGAGGGCGCCTGTCCCGTCCTGCAGCTCAGTCCCGCGTGGAGGACCGTGAGGAAGGTGGAGGGGAGAGAGGAGTGTTGTGGCTTCTGAGGACACAGCAAGTGCAGGGCAGAGAGGACAGGGGTGACTCGAACGTGAAGGTCCCTGAGGATGTGGCTGTGAGTATTGATGGAAAGAGCAGAGGCTGCAGGGAGGACGGCACAGCGTCATTCGGGGCTTTCCCGGCTGTGGGTCCGTCAGGGGCCTGGGGTGGTCCTGGATCCGGCTGGACTACAAGCTCTCTACACGCCATTTGCCAAGTTCGTGGGTGAGTCCAGCGAGATCCAGTGGCATTGGAGCAGGAAGGGGGCAGAGCTGAGGGAGTGAACCTGGGATCTGACCATGAGAAGGGGATAAACATTACCCAGTGGTGTGCACATCTGGAGGAAGTGTGAGCTGATGGTCCCGGGACCTGGTGTGGGGATTTAAAGGTGAAGCATAAACCCACGCTTGGCTTTGTCTTGGAGGCCGGATCTAGGAGACTGCAGTGGTGTTGCCTGGTAGAAAGTCTGGGGCCCTGCAGGCATCTCCCAGACCTTAAATGGCATTGCCCTCTCCCCTCCCCTCCCTCCATCCTTCCCACCAAACCCAGCTGCTCTGCTGAGGGCCATCACAGTGAGTAATGGGATTGTGATGAGCATTAGGGCCCGGTGTCCACAGTAACCAGGGGCCCTGGAGGACGTTGAGGGGGGGGAAGGTGTGTAAGGTGTAGAATTACTGGTTCTCTGAAAGGCAGCTCTGGTTTCAATTGTCTCCATTCTGACAGGTTGGCGTGACCTTTGAGGACATTGCCCTGTACTTCTCCAGGGAGGAATGGAGCCTCCTTGATGAGGGTCAGAGACAGCTGTACCTGAACGTGATGCTGGAGAACTTTGAACTTATATCCTCGCTGGGTAAGACCCTCACTGTTACCAGTGACCTGGACTTGGCTTTGCGATTTCCCAGGGCCCAGCCCCCAGGGTGTGCTCTGTCCTCCCAGGTAGACTGTGGTACTGCTTGATTTTCCCGTTTTCTGGGTAGCAGCTGTCCTGGGGAGGGTTGGTCTGTTTCCACTGCTCCCTTCTGTTCCTGAAGTCCCAATACTCCCCTCGGTACTAAACTCACAGGGAAGGACTTGTGGTTGGTAGTGTTGCTGGAAGCCTAAGGGATTCCACCTTGATCAGTGAGGAAAGCATTTTCTATATTCCTGTTGGTCATTTGTACGTATTTTTTTGAGAATTGTCTCTACATCCTTATCCTGTTTATTAACTGTATTTTTTGGTTAAAGAGTGTTCTAACTACCTTGTATATTTTATATATTAATTGCTTATTACATACAGGAACACATATTTTTGCATGTGCTTAATAGTGCTTTGCAGATATAACTCCCCCACACCCGCTTTTCTACAAAGTCCATGTTTTTGGCAACCCTGCGTTCAGCAGGTCTAGTGCTACTGTTATGCCCAGAGTTCGAGGTCCCCAATAATCCACCACCAGGGAGCCTTTTCCGATGCAAAAGCAAAGGGTCTTTTATTCAAGCCCGGGACTTGGTCCCCCTCTTGCCTCCATTACTGGATGCAAGAGAGAGCCTGGATCTTGGAAGAACAAAGAATTTATAGGGCTTGGGTCAGGGGGTGGGGGCTCACTTGGACCACTGATTTGGCCTATTCCGGTTGGCTGAGTGAGGGCCGGGGGCTAATGACGCAAGGGCAGGGTGCAGCTAGGGTCTGGTTACACAAAGTTAGGAGGTGGCTAGCATACTTTTGGCCTTGGGCTAGTTTCCTTGCGTTCCTATTGGCTGAGATAAGGGCTGGCTGAGCAACTGATACATTCTATGGCTTTTGCTTGAAGAGGAGTTAGGAACACGGTTATCAGCCCCGTTCTGTCCTTTCACTACCATGTTTTTGGAAGCTCACATGCTTGTTGCTACTGCTTAGCAATAAAGTTTTTTTGAGGTTTTTTTTTACAGAGATGAAGGAAGAGAGATAGAGAGTTAGAAACATCGATGAGAGAGAAACATCGATCAGCTGCCTCCTGCACATCTCCTACTGGGGATGTGCCCGCAACCAAGGTACACGCCCTTGATCAGAATCGAACCTGGGACCTTTCAGTCCACAGGCCGACGCTCTATCCACTGAGCCAAACCGGTTTTGGCAGCAGTAAAGTATTTTTAATGAAGTTATATCGAGTTTGTTTTTCAGACAAGTCATTGCATTATTAGCTTCCAATATAGTATTAACATAACTTTATTATTCCCTGGGAACGGCAACTATTTGTGTGAATTTCTGTCTATATCTCAATATTCGCTTTATTGTGCTGATCAGAACTGAATCCACAATCTCCCAAGGAATTCCTTCATAGGATTTGCAATTATTTTCTTCTGTTCTCTCGATTTCCTTTCATTTCATTTTGTGTATTGCTGTTGTGCTGTGAAGAAGCTTTTTTCTTTATTTGTTGCCATCTTGACTGTTGTTTTTTTTTTTGTGGTGGTTGGTGTCACATTCAGAAAATCATGTCATAACAAATCTCCAAAACTTTTTCTCTAGGTTGTTGTGAGGCGTTTTAAGTTTTAGCGCTGATATTCAATTCTGTTATGCATGTTGTGTTAAATTTTATCATTGGCGTCCAGTATTTTTGTGCTTCCATGTGAGTATTGATTTTCAACAGCACCATTCATTGAAGAAACTATCTTTTCCTTCTTCTCTGTCTTGCAATTTTGACAAAGATTACTTGAAAGTATGTGTCTGGGTTTCTGTGTTTTCTGTTCTGTTCTGTTGATGTATGTGTCTGTGTTTCTTGAGCAACACAATGTTTGCTTGCTTTGTCTTTGTAAGAAATTGAAGTCAGGAAGTGTGATGCCACCAGCTTGCTTCTCACTCACGATTGTTTTTGCTATTCACATTTTTTACTTCTATACATTTCAAGGTTCTCTTTTCATGTCTTTGTAAAATACCATAAGAATTATCCTCAGGGTTCCACTTAATCTGTAGACTGCATTGTGTAGTATGGATATTTTCACAACATTTCTTTTTTAAAAATTATTTATTGTTTAAAGTAATATATATTGTATTACATATGTCGCCATTTTCTCTCATTGACCACAAATGAGTGAGATCATGTGATATTTATCTTTCTCCACCTGGCGTATTTTGCTTAGCATTATGCTCTCCAGTTGCATCCATGCTGTTGCAAATTGTAAGAGTTCCTCCTTTTTGACAGCAGCCTCGTATTCCATTTTGTAGATGTACCACAGTTTTTTAATCCACTCATCTACTGATGGGCACTTAGGCTATTTCCTAATCTTAGCTATTGTAAATTGCGTTGCTATGAACATAGGGTACATATGACCTTTCTGATTGGTGTTTCTGATTTCTCTCTCTTTTTTTTTTTTTTTTAATATTTCATTATTGATTCCAGAGAGAGGAAAGGAGAGGGAGAAAGTGATAGTAACATCAATGATAAGAGAGTCATTGATCTCTGTGTTCTGCATGCACCCTACTGGGAATCGAGCCACAGCAAGGCATGTTGCCTTGGGCGGCATCGAACCTGGGACCCTTTAACCTGCAGGTCGACGCTCTATCCACTGAGCCAAACCACCTAGGGCTGTTTTTTATTTCTTGCGATATTTTCCTAGATGGGTCAATTGGGAGTTCCATTTTTAATTTTTTGGAAACTCTACATTATATTCCACAGTGTCTGTACCAATATGCATTCCCACCAGCTGAGCACAAGGGTTCCTTTTCTCCACATCCTTGCCAGCACGTTGTCCTTTGTTGATTAGTTGATGATAGGCATCCTGACAGGTGTGAGATGATATCTCATTGTCGTTTTGATTTGCGTCTCTCGGATAAGTGGCTTTGAGCATGGTTTTATATGTCTCTTGGCTTTCTGAATGACCACTTTCGAAAAGTGTGTATTTAAGTCCTTTGCCCGTTTTTGGATTGGATCGTTTATCTTCTTTTTCTTAAGGTGTTTAAGTTCCCTGTAAATGTTGGAGAGTAAACCCTTATCGGATATAACATTGGCAAATATGTTCTCCAATTCAGTGGGCTTTCTTGTTGTTTTTTTGATGGCTTCTTTTGCTGTGCAGAAGCTTTTTATCTTGACGTAGTTCTATTTGTTCATTTTTTCCTTAGTTTCCATTACCCTAGGAAATGGAAACATTACGCTATCCGTAAAGACATTGCTAGGATATATGTCTGATGTTTTGCTGCCTGTGGATTCTTCTAAGATTTTTATGGTTTCCCATCTAACGTTTGCGGACTTTATCTATATTTAGTTTATTTTGTGTATGATATAAGTTGGTGGTCTAGTTTCATTTTTTTGCATGTATCCAATTTTCCCAACACCATTAATTGAAGAAGAGACTATCTTGACTTCATTGTATGCTGTTGCCTCCTTTAACAGATATTGAGCATAAAGGCTTGGGTCGATTTCGGGATTCTCTGTTCTGTTGCATTGTTCTATATGTCTGTTGTTGTGCCATTACCAGGCATTTTTGCAATATACCTTGGTATCTGGTATTGTCATTCCTCCAACTTTGTTCTTCTCAAGATTGCTGGGGATATTTTTTTTGTGGCTATTTTTTATTGTTACTTTTATTATTTCATATTTATTTTTGAAGAGCTTTTTATACGTCTGTGAAATATGTGGTTGGTATCTTAATGGGGATTGCATTGAATCTGAAGTTTGCTTTGGGTATTATGGACATTTTAATGATGTTGATTCTACCAATCCATGAACACGGTATATGTTTCCATTTGTTTATATCTTCTTCCATCTCTTTTTTTCAACTTCCTGTAGTTTTCAGAGTACAGGTCTTTTACCTCGTTAGTTTATTCCTACGTATCCTAATTTTTTGTTGCAATGGTAGATAGGATTTTTTGTTTGTTTGTTTGTTTGTTTGTTTGTTTATCTGTGCGTTCGTTATTGGTATATAAAAAAGCCATAGATTTCTGGTTATTAATTTTGTATCCTGCTACATTTCTGAATGCATTTATTAAATTTAGTAGTTTTTTGATGGAGTCTTTAGGGTTTTCTATGTACAATATCATGTCATCTTTGAATAATGACAGTTTTCTTATATTCCAATTATGATGCGTTTAATTTCTGCTTCCTCTCGGATTGTTATGGCTAGCACTTCCAGTTTTATATCAAACAGGAGCAGTCAAAGTGGTCATCCCTGTCTTGTTCCTGTCTAAGGGAAAATGGTTGTAGTTTTTGCTGATTGAATATAATGTTGGCTGTGGGTTTGTCATATAAGGCTCTTATTACGTGTATGATCCTTGGGCTCCCACTTTGCTGAGAGTTTTTTCAAGAAAGGGTGTCAGATTATGTCAAATGCTTTTTCTGCATCAATTGATATGCTTAAATGATTTTTGTCTTTCATTTTTGTACATATGTTGTATCATATTTATTGATTTTCAGATATCTTTCATCCCCCGAATAATTCCCACTTGGTCATGGTGTATGATCTTTCTAATGTATTGCTGGATCAGATTAGCCAGAATTTTCTCGAGTATTTTAGCATTGATGGGTGTCACTATGACTACAGTGGGAGAGCTGCTGTGCAGGAGAGACCCCTATGAAGCATGACCTACATCAGTGGGGCTTTTGTAGTCAGTGAGTCTGCCCTTTGAGTGTGTGGCTTATGGATGTGAAGAGTTGTAACCTGCTATTGTATGACACTGACCACTGGGTACACTGGCTCTTGGGTCTCCAGGGAGGTGTAAAGTCAGCCTCGGCCTGGAGCCACCCAGCAGCATTTACAGAGAGATCTGCAGATTCTCCTCTTTGCATCGAATTTAGAAGTGCCCTGATGAGGCCCAGCTGTGAAGAAAGGAAGGCTAGTGCTTGTGCTGGGTATAGGCCATTTATTGATAGGTTTGGGGCTCCCTGACTGAACTGCAACTTGTTTGACAGGTTTTAACCTGAGCAAAGGCAGGCAATTCATATACAAACGCTGCTGCAGACAGCTTGGGTGGAGTTGTAAATTGGATGGGGTGAGGTCTCAGGGAATCACCAGGTCGGAGCACACAGAAATGGTTGTAAGACCTGCCATCTTGGAAGTGGCAGCATAGGTATAATGACCACAGCAAGCAACTCTGCCTGGAGAAAGCTGCCCCCGAATTCCTGCCCAGATTCCAGTTGGTCCAGTTTCCCCTCATATGTGCCTTGAACCGCCCCTCCACCACCTGGCTCACCAGGCCTTGGAGGTGAGAAGAAGCGGGAAGTTGTAAGTTCAGTTCTTGGTACTGGCATTGTAAGAGGAGCAGCTGGGTCTCCTGCAGCCTCTGTGTCACTGAGCCCCAGTCCGCACTGGTTTTTACAGCCCGTAGTTCTTACTGCCAGTAGGGCCTTTTTTCCCCAGTCTGGGACCCTTGCTGGGCATCTGGTGTGGCACTGGGACCCCTTTCTCCTCCAGGTGACCTCTGCAGAGACAATCTCTCTCCCACTTAAAAAAGTGTCCCCCATGGGTACAGGATCAGCACCTGCCATGCCTCTGTACCTCCTACCAGTCTCAGTGTGTTTTCTTTCTTTTTCATATATTTTATTAATTTTTTTTTACAGAGAGAAAGGGAGAGGGACAGAGAGTTAGAAACATCGTTGAGCCAGAAACATCGATCAGCTGCCTCCTGCACACCCCCTACTGGGGGTGTGCCTGCAGCCAAGGTACATGCCCTTGACCGGAATCGAACGTGGGACCTTTCAGTCCCCAGACCGAGTCTCTATCCACTGATCCAAACTGGTTTGGGCTCCTACTGCTTTCTACTTTACCTCTCTATTCCGAAGACAATGGTTCTCAACCTTGGCTGCACATTAGAATCACCTGGGAATCTTTTTAAAATCCTGATTTCTGGGCCTCATCATTTGGAAATTCTGTTTCTTTTTTTTTTTTTTTTTAATTAAATATTTATTGTTCAGATTATTACATTTGTTCCTCTTTTTCCCCCATAACTCTCCTCCTCCCAGGTCCCACCCCACCCTGTGCCCTCACTCCCCACCCACAGTCCTCATCCATAGGTGCATGATTTTTGTCCAGTCTCTTCCCGCATCCCCACCTTTCCCCCCCTCCCCCCAGGAAGAGTCAGTCCATTCCCTTTCTATGTCCCTGATTCTATTATAATCACCAGTTCATTCTGTACATCAGATTATTTATTCACTTGATTCTTAGATTCACTTGTTGATAGATGCATGTTTGTTGTTCATAATTTGTATCTTTACCTTTTTCTTCTTCTTCCTCTTCTTAAAGGAAACCTTTCAGCATTTCGTATAATACTGTTTTAGTGCTGATGAACTCCTTTAGCTTTTCCTTATCTGTGAAGCTCTTTATCTGACCTTCAATTCTGAATGATAACTTTGCTGGATAAAGTAATCTTGGTTGTAGGTTCTTGGCATTCATCACTTTGAATATTTCTTGCCACTCCCTTCTGGCCTGCAAAGTGTCCGTTGAGAAATCAGCTGACATTCCTATCGATACTCCCTGGTAAGTAACTGAGTTTCTTTCTTTTGCTGCTTTTAAGATTCTCTCTTTGTCTTTTGCTCTTGGCATTTTAATGATGATGTGTCTTGGTGTGGTCCTCTTTGGATTCCTTTTGTTTGGGGTTCTCTGTGCTTCCTGGACTTGTAAGTCTATTTCTTTCACCAGGTGGGGGAAGTTTTCTGTCATTATTTCTTCAAATAGGTTTTCAATATCTTGCTCTCTCTCATCTTCTGGCACCCCTATAATTC
The DNA here is from genome assembly GCF_028538775.1 of Myotis yumanensis. Lineage (NCBI taxonomy): Eukaryota > Metazoa > Chordata > Mammalia > Chiroptera > Vespertilionidae > Myotis > Myotis yumanensis. The sequence goes on along the minus strand of NW_027223774.1, from coordinate 6,838,875 downwards.
TGATGTTGGTACGCTTGAACCTGTCCCAGAGGCTCCTTACACTATCTTCGTATTTTCAGATTATTTTTTCCTTTTGCTTTTCCAGTTGGGTGTTTTTTGCTTCTTCACATTTCAAATCTTTGACTTGATTCTTGCTCTCCTCTGGCCTGCTGTTGGGTGTATATTCTTCCCGATTGAGTTTTGGAATGTTGTATTTTTCTGTGAATGTGTCCATTTCCTCCAGGTTGTCTAATTTGTTGGAGTAGAGTTGTCCATAGTATTGTTTAACAATCATTTGTATTTCTGTGGGGTCTGTTGTTATTTCGCCTCTATCATTTCTGATTTTGTTTATTTGAATCCTCTCTCTTTCCTTCTTGGTGAGCCTGGCTAGAGGTTCATCGATCTTGTTTATCCTTTCAAAGAACCAGCTCTTGGTGTCATTGATTTTATGTATTTTTTTTTTTTGGACTCTGTGTCATTTATTTCTGCTCTAATCTTTATTATTTCCTTCCTTCTGCTCACTGTGGACTTTTCTTGTTGCTCTCTTTCTAATTCTTTGAGTTGTAGAGTTAGATGACTTACTATCCTTTTTTCTTGTTTTTTGAGATAGAGCTATAAACTTCCCTCTCAGGATTGCTTTCATTGTGTCCCCATAGGTTTTAGATTGTTGTGTTTTCATTGTCATTAGTTTCCAGGATGTTTTTAATTTTTTCTTTGATCTCATTGGTAACCCAACCAATATTTAATAACATGCTATTCAGCTTCCAAGTGTTTTGAGTATTTTGGGTTGTTTTTATTGTAGTTTATTTCTAATATTATGCCCTTGTGGTCTGAGAAGATGCTTGGTATGATTTCAATCTTCTTGAATTTGGGGAGACTTTGTTTGTGACCCAATATGTGGTCTATTTTTGAATATGTCCCATGAGCCCTTGAGAAGAACGTATAATCTGTGGCTGTGGGGTGAAGTGTTCTGAAGATGTCAATTAAGTCCATCTGATCTAGTGAATCATTTAGGATTGCTGTTTCTTTGCTTATTGTTTGTCTAGAGCAGCTGTGGGCAAACTACGGCCTGCAGGCTGGATCCCGCCTGTTTGAAATGAATAAAACTAAAAAAAAAAAAAAGACCGTACCCTTTTATGTAATGATGTTTACTTTGAATTTATATTCGTTCACACAAACACTCCATCCATGCTTTTATTCCGGCCCTCCAGTCCAGTTTAAAAACCCATTGTGGCCCTTGAGTCAAAAAGTTTGCTCACCCCTGGTCTAGAGGATTTATCAAGTGATGTCAGTGATGTATTAAAATCCCCTACTATGATTGTATTGTTGTCAATCTCTCCTTTGATATCTTCCAGGAGTTTTTTTTTTTTTTTTTTTAATGTATTTGGGTGTTCCTGCATTGGGTGCATATATGTTTATCAGGGTTATATCTTCTAGTTGTATTGATCCCTTTAGTATTATGAAGTGGCCTTCCTTATCTCTTGTTATGGCCTTTACTTTGAGGTCTATTTTGTCCGATATAAGTATTGCTACCCCAGCTTTTTTTCCCTTTCCATTTGCCTGAAAGATATTTTCCCATCCCTTCACTTTCAGTCTGTGTGAGTCCCTTCTGAGGTGGGTCTCTTGTGGACAGCAAATATATGGGTCATGTTTTTTCACCCATTCAGCCACTCGATGTCTTTTGGTTGGAGCATTTAGTCCATTTACATTTAAAGTTATTATTGAAAGGTACTTGTTTGTAGCCATTTCTTTTTTTTTGTGTGTGTGGCTGTTTTCTTTCTGAGCTTGATATTTCTTCTTTTTACACCAGTCCCTTTAGCATTTCTTGCATTGCTGGCTTGGTGGTGATAAACTCCCTTAGCCTTTTTTTGTCTGTGAAGCTTCTTATTTCCCCTTCAATTTTGAGTGATAGCCTTGCTGGATAGAGTATTCTTGGATTCAGTCCTTTGCTTTGCATCACTTTGTAATTTTCTGTGCATTCTTTTCTGGCCTGATGTGTTTCTGTTGAGAAATCATTTGATAATCTAATGGGAGATCCCTTGAATGTATATTTCCGTCTCTCTCTTGCAGCCTTTAAGATCCCCTCTTTGTCCTGAACATTTGCCATGGTAATTACGATGTGTCTTGGTGTGGGTCTTTTCAGGTTCACCTTGTTTGGGACTCTCTGTGCTTGTGTGACTTTTTTCTTCCCACCTCAGGAATGTTTTCTGGTATTATTTCTTCAAATAGGTTTTCTAACCCTTGTTCCTCTTTCTGTTGTTCTGGCACCCCTATTATTCATATGTTGTTTTGTTTTATGTTGTCCCATAGCTCCCTTAGGCTCTCCTCCTGTATTTTAATTTTTTTCTCCAATTGCTGTTCAGTTTGTGTGTGTTTTGTTTCCCTCCCTTCTAATTCGCTAATTCGGTCCTCGGCTTTTCCTAGTCTACTGTTGAAACTTTCAGTGGTGTTTTTTATTGCAGCTACATCACTCTTCATTTCTTCTTGGTTCTTACATAATTTATTGTTTTTTTCATCTGTTTCTTCTTGCTTCTTGCATAAGTTGTTGATTTTTTCCTCTATCTGGTTTATGCATTCTAGGACCCTTAATCTGAGTTCTTTTTCTGTCATGTTACATGCCTCTGTATCACTTAGCTGCTTTTCTGGCGAATCCTCCTTTTCTTTCCTTTGAGGGATTCTTTGTCTACCCATGTTTGATCATACCGCCATATCTAGATGTTCAGTCGTTCAGTGGCTGCTCTTTGGGTCGCAGTGGCTCCTCGGGCTGCGGTTGCTCCTCGGGCGGTTGTGATAGCAGCTGCTCCTCAGTTGGTAGCAGCTCCTTTGGTGGGTGCTGTTCACAGTTGTGGTGGATCCTCTGACTGGTGGGGGTAGACTTCACACACAGCTGCTATTCCTCAGACAGACCTTGGGTGGGGTTTTAAATGGGATAAAATTAAGTCTGAAGGAATCCTAAGGAAAAACTGAAATGGTTGTCAATCAGACTTGTGACCTGGGATGGCCCAATGTAGGTATAATGACCTCTGCGAGCACCTCTGTCTGGGAGAAAGCCACCCCTTCGTTCCTGCCCTGATGCCAGTCAGTCCAGTTTCTCCTCATATATGTCTTCGTCTACCCCTCCACCCCAGGACCTCCTGAAGGTCAGAGGAAGCTGTGGCTTGTAAGTTTGGTATTCTCGTTTCGTAACATCAACCTCTGTTATGATGCTTTGGGGTTCATAGTGTCAGGTGTAATGTCTTTCGTTTCATTTCTTTTTTCATTTCGTTGAGGTTTGTTTTTCTTTTTTACTTATTTGTTTTTGTTTTTTGCTTTAGTCTAGATTAGGGGTGGGCAACCTTTTTGTGAGTGCGTGCCAAAACCAGCAAAATCTGTGAATTAAAATTCTGCGTGCCAACCCTAATTTTTGAGAACATGTTATGCCTACTTGATATTTCTTAATATGTACGTATGTAAAGAATCTTGAAGAAATAATAAAATTCATTCGAGCGACAAAAACACAGTACATGATGATGAAAAATACATTGAGTTTTTAATGTATACATGTTATGTAAAATTATTTATTTATCTAAGGTGCACCTGCACTGAATTTATCTGAAAAATGAAAAAGTCGATATTAAGAAAAATATTGTAAATGGAAGATTATAAGAGAGGGTTTCGCATGCCAGCATGTGCTAGGTGTTGCCCACCCTTGGTCTAGATCAAGGTTTACCAATTTTTGTATTTGAGAAAAGTACCTGTTAGGTATTTTGTTTATTTTGTCTTCTCTCCCTTTAATTGATGCTTGTTCAAATATTTCTTGTGTCATTTCTTGGCAATCTTTCAGTTTATTTTCTTGTTTTGTTTATAGATTCCTGAGCTGGAAGGTTAGGTTTTTGATATCTTTTTTCATAATGTAGGCATTTTTCCCTATAAAATTTCCTCTTACAATTGTATTTTCTGATTTTTATACATGATTTTGATAGGTTGTCGTGTTTTGTTTTGTTTTACTTTGTCAGTAGATTGTTTTCAGTTTTGGGTCGGACTACCTTGAAATAGTTATTTATATATTTATTATTGCTTTCAGAAATAGAGGAAGAGAGATGGAGAGAGAGAGAGAGAAACATCAGTGTGAGGGATAAACATCAATCGGCTGCCTTCTGTACACAATCTAAGGGGAAATGGAACCCACATTCTGATATGTGCCTTGACTGCGAATTAAATCCTCGACCCTTTGGTACTCAGGACTATGCTCCAACCAATTGAGCCATACTAGCCAAGGCATTCTGAGGTTTTTAAACACACCACTTTCCAGATTTTGGCCACTAGGGTCAATGATAGCAGAAGCACAGTGGCTGCTGGAGGTAACTCTGACCCTTGTTTTTGACTGTAGGTATCATCAAATATATTTGTTCACCCAGTCTTTCTAGTCATTCTTTCTGTACAGTTCTCCTTTATTTGTGTCTGTGATACTTTTTGTCTTCATGGTACTCTTATTCCATTTTCCTATGGGTTTTTTGTTCATGGAAAGCTGTCCACTTACACTGGGATGGGGGAAGAAGCGCATATCTCTGATATTGCCATCTTGATGATGTCACTTATATAGGTCTTTTGACTGTGATCTCATTTGTCCTTTGTTGTTCTGCCATAGTATTGACCCTCCATGTTCTATGCATCATTTATCGCAAGCAATGCCTCATCAGAGAAGAAACACGACTTTATGAATGACACAATGGACCCCACGTGGTCTTTCTTTGGGGAAGGGTCATTGGGAAGGAATTCATGACAGGCCTTTGTTACATTCATAGGTAGAAACCCGGTGTATTGTTGCAGTTGTTCATTCCTCAATGAATTATGCTTGTTTGTGCTTATTGTTAATACTTTGCCAAGTATTCAATTCTAATTGTGATCATCTCTACTTAGAGTTACAGATCACAGATAATCTTCACCTGTCTTGACTTTTCACCTCTGCCTCTTTCACAAGTCTCTCTTCACAGCAAGCCAACCTTGGTCCATACCTGCAGCACCTTGGAGAGCACACGTGTTATTATATTGAAGTTGTATATCCTGTGATCTACTACAAATAATTTTTATGGCTTTGAGTAGCTTGAAATTATTCCGCAGAGACTTAAATGGTCAGAATGTAAAGTTCTAATGGAAGCTGTTTGTGCAAGAACAATGAGTAGAGCCTTCCTCTCTTCTTTGTAACTACTTATATGCCTCTGTTCCTCTCTTGCTGATATTTCCATCATCGACTGACTTTTGGGGCCACGTTATTTATAACAGCATTTTTTTCACTGTGTAACTCACTCGTGTTGAAAATCTTTCTATGCAATCATGCCTAGTCAGGACAGTTAATGATTCGTGTTGAAGATATTCTGTTTTCATAAGGTCAACAAGTACCTCACCAGTATTTACTTTTATACAGGTTGCTGCTGTGGAGCAGAGAATGCGGAGGCACCTGAGCAGAACATTTCCGTTAGAGTGTCACAGGGAAGGAATCCCAGGGAAGCCGTGTCTTCCCTGAACAGCCACCCCTGTGAGAGTTGTGGAATAATCTTGGGAAACATTTTCCACGTGATGGAGCTGCAGGGAACACAACACGGACAGATACTGTTGAAGTGTGGGGCATGTGCAACACAGTTTTCTTTCACTGTAAAATTTCACCAGCAGCATGTGAGAAAGAAGTCTTTCATTAGAAGTGTGGACAGAATCTCACTTGCAAACAGCTGCAATTTCAATGTGTCCCAGAATCTTTTCACCTGCAGGAAAGTTGGGCGGGGTGTCCTTACCAGGTCAGCACATCTCCACCTAAAGGCCCCTCTGACCAGGGACAGTCCAAATGCTATTTCAACTCCTGAGATGATGTTTCAAAGGAGAGAAAATTGTGACACCAGTAAAGAATATAAGAAAGACATTAGTTGCACCCACATGTTTATTAAGGAAAAGGGGGTTCATGTTGGAAAGCGATGTTTTGTGTGCTCTAAATGTGAAAAATCTTTTGCAACTAACTCTCACCTTCGTAATCATCAGAGAGTTCACACAGGAAAAAAACCTTATCAATGCACTGAATGTGGGAAAACTTTTACCACTAACGCCAAACTTCGTAGACATCAGAGAGTTCACACTGGTGAAAAGCCTTATCAATGCACTGAATGTGGAAAAACTTTTACAAGTACCACGGGTCTCCAATATCATCAGAGAGTTCACACTGGAGAAAAGCCTTATAAATGTAGTGACTGTGGGAAAGCTTACACCAGTAGTACTAAACTTTGTCGTCATCAGAGAGTGCACACTGGAGAGAGACCTTATCATTGCAGTGAATGTGGGAAGTCTTTTATCACTAGATCGGAACTTCATTGTCATCAGAGAGGTCACACTGGAGAAAGGCCTTATCAGTGCCGTGAATGTGGAAAAGCTTTTAAAACTAACTCCAACCTTCATAATCATGAGAGAGTTCATACGGGAGAAAAGCCTTATAAATGCTGTGAATGTGGAAAGTCTTTTACACGTAGCATTGGTCTCCAGTATCATCAGAGAGTTCACACAGGAGAAAAGCCTTATCAATGTAGTGAATGTGGAAAAACTTTTACAGATATCAAGGGTCTCCAATGTCATCGGAGAGTTCACACTGGAGAAAAGCCTCATAAATGCAGTGACTGTGGAAAATCTTTTATTGCTAAGGCTACACTACAATATCACCAGAGAGTTCACACAGGAGAAAAGCCTCATAAATGCCGTGAATGTGGGAAATCTTTTACCCGTAAGTCCTACCTTCGTACTCATCGGAGAGTTCATACAGGAGAAAAGCCTTTTAAATGTAGTGACTGTGGAAAGTCTTTTATCACCAGCAGTATACTTTATCGTCATCAGAGAGTTCATACAGGAGAAAAGCCTTATAAATGCATTGAATGCGGAAAGTCTTTTATCACCAGCAGTATACTTTATCGTCATCAGAAAGTTCATACAGGAGAAAAGCCTTATAAATGCACTGAATGTGGGAAATCTTTTACCAGTAAGGCCCACCTTCACAGTCATCAGAAAGTTCACACTGGAGAAAAGCCTTTTAAATGCAGTGAATGTGGGAAATCTTTTACTGCTAGGGCTACACTACAGTATCACCAGAGAGTTCACACAGGAGAAAAGCCTTATAATTGTAGTGAATGTGGGAAATCTTTTACTGGTAAGTCCTACCTTCGTACTCATCAGAGAGTTCATACAGAAGAAAAGCCTTTTAAGTGTAATGATTGTGGAAAGTCTTTTATCACCAGCAGTATACTTTATCGTCATCAGAAAGTGCATACAGGAGAAAAGCCTTTGAAATGCAATGAATGTGGAAAATATTTTATCACCAGCAGTATGCTTTATCGTCATCAGAGAGTTCATACAGGAGAAAAGCCTTATAAATGCTCCGAATGTGGGAAATTTTTTACCACTAAGGCCCACCTTCACAGTCATCAGAAAGTTCACACTGGAGAAAAGCTTTAGAAATGCAGTGAATGTGAGAAATCTTTTACCTGCAGCATTGACCTTCATCATCATCAGTGTTCACACAGGAAAAAAGTCTTATCAATGCAGTGAATGTGGGAAATCTTTTGCAGGTCGCAATGGTCTCCAATATCATCTAAGTTCTTACAGGCGAAAAGCCTTGTAAGTGCATTAACTGTGGGAAATTTTATACCAGTAGCACCAACCTTCACCATCATCAGGCAGTTCATACAGGAGAAAATGCTTATAAATTCAGTGAATGTGGACAATCTTTTACAACTAACTCTCACCTTCATTGTCATCAGAGAGTTCATATATGAGAAAGTCGTAATGAGTGTAATTAATGTGAGATATCTCTCTCCCTAATTTGTAAATTTGCTTTGCACAAGAGTCCGAATGTGAAAAATTTCTTTGATGTGTTCAAAATGTAATTTCTTAACAATTCAGAAATTGTTATTTGTTAATTCCTAACTGTGAATTGTTAGGACTTAACAATTGTATAAGAAAATATGTGAAGTCTCATTGCTCTGAATTTTATCTCACATTTAATTACCTACATTATGTAACGTACCTGCAACTATTTTTGCTGTGCTGTTTTCTTGTTTGTATGTTGTAACCATATGTATCTATGTTGGACTGTTTAACATACAGAGCTGTCTTGCCAGGTCTATGTCATTGCATATTTATGTTGTTGAAGTTATTTCAACTGAACCACTTATAAAGACCTCTACAGATGGCCTCAATCACCATCCTCATGAGCCCAGGGAAGCTAACTCTATTGTCTAATTTGTTGAAGAAAATTAGGAATACCTGGGCCCTCAGTGTTACTTGTGTCTGTCATGAGTTGCCATGTAGGACTGGTTACTGTTGGCCCCAGGAAACATAATCTTGCAGAGGACCTGCCATTTTCAAGGACAAGCTCTCCCTAGATGGCATTGATGAATTTATTGAGTGCCTAAGTAACCACTGAAAGAACTGCCAGTCTCACAGCACTTTCTTTGCAAAATAATGAAGCTTTTTCCCTAAGACTTCTTTAATGTTGGGTATTCGTTTGACTCTATGGGTTAGTTTCTAAGGAGATATGGGCTCTCCAAGCATGGTGACCTGAAAAACTTGTCTGACGTCTCAAACATTTTTGCCCTTGGTGGAAGACTATGGTGCAGGAATTAGCTCAGCAGTTTTTGCCAAATACATTGCTGCCCATAATTTCTCAGGAAACACTATAGTCTCTCTAGTCCTTATGTGAAGCTGGATGCATTGAGACAGAGAGATCACTCCAAAGAGCGTGTAGCTGTGACAACCTTAAGTATGTTTTCTAGCAGCTTCAATGTTTTTCTTGTTTTCAAGGAATGCTGAGACATTTGAAGGGAACCTCCTGTCCAGGTCTTGCAGAGGGCCATGTGCCATAATGCCTACAATTGCATGGGTGATGGGCACTGGTTTCAGGACCATTGCAGTGAGTGGAAACCGTTTCACTGCAGAAACACTGACCTAATTCCTGTTGGACCAGACTGCAGCCCAGTAGATGGAATGGTCTTCATCTAAACCTGCAGCAAGAAGTTTTTTTTGAAAGAAAGACTATAGGAGCCTTATGTACACAGATCTGAGAGACATCTTGGTATGTTTATCTTCTGTGGAGCTGTCATTGTCCTTGATTATAATCAAGATGTTTTGTGTCTTCCTGTAGCTTCTCAGATGTTCCCATCAGAGCCATTGGTGCTCTGGCAGCAAAACTAAGAGGAAAACAAAGGGTGTCTTGAATCCAGGGATGTGGCTTTTGTGACCCAGCCAGCATTCTTGTTGGTTTGGGTCCGTGGTCGGCAAACTGCGGCTCGCAAGCCACATGCGGCTCTTTGGCCCCTTGAGTGTGGCTCTTCCACAAAATCCCACATGCAGGCGTGCACGTACAGTACGATTGAACCTTCGTGGCGCATGCACTGAAGTCAGTTTTCAGTCTAGGCGAGTCTGTTTTGAATAAGTACTGTTGATATTTGGCTCTGTTGACTAATGAGTTTGCCAACCACTGGTTTGGGTGAAAGTACTTCATTGTTTGTTACATTTTCTATCTATGAAATGAGACTTGCCCTGAGGGCAAAAGCATGTGGATTGAATATAGAGTTGAAAAACCTGTTACAAAATAGGTGAATGTACATTTCTTTTATCTTGAGCCATTTTATAACAGCTGTAATGAGTAAATTATATGTTAAATATACTGTTTTATAAATCTTGACATGTAAATGAAACTGTAACCATCATCTACTTATATAAAAACCATGGGTGGTGTTTATCACGACCATCAGAATCCTGACCAAGTGGAAGGAAGTCAGTCCTGCAAGGGTTTCTTCTCAATGGCTGTACCCTCCCCGGAGCTATTTCCTGGAGCTATTTCCAGTGAGGGCGGGGTTTGAGGCAGGAACCCTCCCTCAGAGTGTGGACCTACTGAATCCTGGGTCGTTTTGCCAAGGGATTCACCCTCTGCACCTGTTTCCCCTGTGGCCTGAGGGAAGAACCCACCCTCAGAGCATCAGGAGTGCCCAGCAGCAGTCACTCCTGGGTTGCTGAGGTGGAGGCCATGGCATTGGAGAACTCTGGGTCTCGCTCAAAGGGGGCATGGCCAATCTTCAAACCGGACCCTGACAGTAGAAAGGAGGGAGCCCCATTCCTCATAGAATCTGCTGTTGGATAGCTTGGAGTCACTGGCCTGCCATCCAGGAACGCCATTCTCCTGCACCCAGGACCATAACAGGAGGGAGGAGGGAGCCCCTTTCTTCACGGAATCAAAAGGTGGCCAGTTTGCTAATTAATGCCCTCTTTAAAAAAATATACTTTATTGATTTTTTTACAGAGAGGAAGGGAGAGGAATAGAGAGTTAGAAACATCTGTGAGCCAGAAACATCAATCATCTGCTTCCTGCACACTCCCCACTGGGGGTATACCCACAACGAAGGTACATGCCCTTGATCGGAATCGAACCCAGGACCCTTGATCCTCTGGCCGATGCTCTATTCACTGAGCCAAACCAGTTAGGGCAATTAATTCCCTTTTAATGTGCGTGAATTTTGTGTACTGGGCTACTAGTTCTACTCATAATAGTGATCATAATTATGACTGTAGTTGCTTCATGACCTCGTTTAATTTGTTGATGTTCTTCACAGCTTTTCTAGTACCCAGGAATTTATATTCCATTTTAATACTTATCTTCGCTTTTTCTAAGTATATTCCTGCTTTAATTTATATTTCATAAATTGTTGGACATTTATTAAAGATATATTAGTAAGTCATCTTCTTTATTTTATTTTTTAAAAATATATATATATATTTTTTTTATGTAGAAGAAGGGTGAGAGATTGAGAGTTAGAAACATCGATGAGAGAGATGGATCAACTGCCTCCTGCACGGCCCCCAGTGGGGATGTGCCCGCAACCAAGGTACATGCCCTTGACCAGAATCGAACCTGGGACCCTTGAGTCCCCAGGCCGATGCTCTGTCCACTGAGCCAAACCGGTTCGGCATCTTTTTTATTTTTTTTATTTATTTATTTTTTAAAATATTTTTTAAAATATATTTTATTGGTTTTTTACAGAAAGGAAGGGAGAGGGATAGAGAGTTAGAAACATCAATGAGAGAGAAATATCAATCAGCTGCCTCCTGCACACCCCCCATTGGGGATGTGCCCGCAACCGAGGTACATGCCCTTGACTGGAATCGAACCAGGGACCCCTCAGTCCGCAGGCCGACCGTCTATCCACTGAGCCAAACTAGTCAGGGCTATTTTTTTTGATAAATATTCTTTTCGTTGTTGTTGTTAATCCTCACGGGAGGATATTTCTCCATTGGAGAGTGGAAGAGAGAGGGAAAGTCCAGAGAAACATCGATGTGAGAGAAACACATGGATTGGTTGCCTCCTTCATGAGCCTTGACCAGGGCCCGAGCTTGGAAGTAGTCTTGAACCAAGGTACTTGCATTGCACTGGAATCGAATGTGGGATCCTTTGGTCTACAGGCCTATGCTCTATCCAGAGACAAACTGACTAGGGCTGTGGTAGATATTCTTATCTTTGAATATATCACCATCGTGTGTCCATTTTTTTAAAAAACATATTTTATTGATTTTTTACAGAGAGTAAGGGAGAGAGATAGAGAGTTAGAAACATTGATGAGAGAGAAACATCAACCAGCTGCCTCCTGCACACCCCCTACTGGAGATGTGCCCGCAACCAAGGTACATGCCCTTTACTGGAATCGAACCTGGGACCTTTCAGTCCGCAGGCCGTCACTGTATCCACCGAGCCAAACCAGCTAGGGCCGTGTGTCCATTTTAATAAATATTTGGTTATTGCTCATAAAGCTGGTACAAACATTTTTGTATAATTCTTTATATGGATATAAGTGTTATTTACCTTTGTCAGTCAGACATCTTCTCAGAGCTTCAGAGTGCAAAAGGACACAACCTGGGCTGAAGAATGCCCCCTGTGTGCTGGAATGTCGTGGACCAGGCCTGTAGTTTAAAGATACTCTGTAAATTTCTGTTTCTACCTCACCGTTGTTTGATTGTATTTTTTGTAAGAATTTATGGTGAGCCTTTTCTCTAAGTCTTAAGTGCTTTTTTTGTATTAGAATAATATGTGTTAATATTTTTTAAATAAATATTTTAACACATTGTTTGCGCTCTACTACCAGGCAACTTAAACGTATAACTAAAACGTATAAGTACGTTTCCCGCTTTCAATGCGTTGATTTAAAAAAAATTTTTCATTGATTTCATAGAACAAGAGGGAGGGAGGGAGAAATAGGAACACAGCTGTTGAGAACACAGCTGTCATGTCTCAGTTTTTCCATATGGACCCATGAATGAGGAGGTCATGGTTCCATTCACAGTCAGGGAGGATGCCTGTGCACTGGCTTCTTCCCCAATGTGGGGCATGCAGGAGGCAGCTGATCAATGATTCTCTCTCAGCATTGATTGTTCTCAGTCTAAGTCTGCTTGCAACTCCAGCCTCTTCCTGCAGACACCTCCCCAGGTCAGGCACTACTCACTGCCCTGGTTCCCACAAGCACCTTTATCTTTGGGTGCATTTTAGTAAGAAATGGGACCTACAAGAAGCCACTAACTGCTCCCAGGAAGCAGGTGCTGTGGACATTCGGGTCTCATTGTGGTTAGCCCCACCTGGGAATCTCCAGCAGCCTCACCAGAGCTCCCTGAATCTCCGTTGGCTGAATGTGACAAGCAGATGATTGATGGTACTTACTGTTAAGGGTTGACTCAGCGAGATAGACCACCGACTCAGAATTTAAATTTTTTTTTTTTTAATGGGAAACTTTTTAAATACATTTTATTGATTTTTTACAGAGAGGAAAGTTGAGGGATACAGAGTTAGAAACATCAATCAGGCGCCTCCTTCACGCCCCCCACTGGGGATGTGCCCGCAACCAAGGTACATGCCCTTGACCGGAATCGAACCTGGGACCCTTGAGTCCGCAGGCCGACGCTCTATCCACTGAGCCAAACCGGTTCTGGCATAAATTTAACAGCCTTTATTAAGCTGGCCAGCTGACCACAGTCACAGCACCCTTCCGAAGCAAAGGCTGAACTGCAGCCTACTACAGGAATTACATTTTATTAAATTTTGTGGAGGCCCAGAGAAAAATGTGACTTTCAAATTCTGGGCCCCCCAATATGGAGGAAACTCTCTTTATTTATACTTTTTCCAGTCCTTTGTCTCCCAAACTTGGAATGAGACTTCGGGCCTTCTGAGAAAGAAGGCCTGCGTGCTGGGAAGGGGCCATGAGACCTTATCTCAAGGCCTGGCCTGATGTCAGTACCTTCCTATCTATGCGTTTTAGGAACAGACAGAACAGCCTGACCCGTCTGGCCGAAGCGCCAGATATGCAGCCCAGCACACTTACTCTGGACTTTTCAGATCAATAAAAGTAACAAGCTGACTACTTGTTGCCAGGATTGCAGGATTAGATTTTTGATCATTTTCTCTTTGAATTCTCACAACAACCTGGACAAGTAGAAACTCATATCAACTTCCCCAATATATTCAGTATTTGAGAAATGATTTTAGCTCTCGAAGTTTACACCACAGACAAGTGTCAGATTCAAGGGCTGGATTTTAACCCATTGATTTCTCCAGCGTCAGACAGGGTCTCTACCACTGATGTGCATCACTCACTGTTGCAGGTACAGTCTGAGGAACAGGGTGGCTCAGCTGCAGCTCCTGTTTCCATGGTTGCAGTACGCATTTCCTCCCATTCCCTTTACACCCTTGGCCTCACCTTGTTCAGGGCAATGCCATCATTTCTCAGCTGCAGTGGTTTTTCCAGGGAACCTGCTTTCAGAGTGAGCTGCTGTTGGTCTGCCTCCCCTTGTTCCCAGAGCAGAGTTTGACCCACATGAGATCGCGCGGTAATTTGGTCTGGGTCTCTGTACCTTCACACACATGTTGGGTGTCCTGCTGTGCCCCCCATCCACTGCGATGAATTTCTTGCCTCAATTTGACCCTTCACAGGGTGTTCCTATGTGGCACTGACATTCACGCTGCAGGAGTGGATACAATTGGACATGAGTTTGGGGACCTAATTCCCAAGGGATGCTGGAGTCCTACATGAATCTGGTCTCATTGGCCGGGTGCTCACCTCTTATTCATGCTAGTACCTACTGGCCATGTGATTCTCTCCTCTGTGTGCCTACTGGCTAAATTAGACAATGGCTCTCACCATGTTTTCCCTGCAGCCCGGGTCATGTTCTGGACTCAAGACCTCCTTCCCAGTCTCCTGTGTCTGCACCATGCATCTCGGGTTGGAACAGAGTCCTTTTTAAAAATATATATATTTTATTGATTTTTTACAAAGAGGAAGGGAGAGAAATAGAGAGAAACATCGATCAGGTGCCTCCTTCACACTCCGCACTGGAGATGTGCCTGCAACCAAGGTACATGCCCTTGACCGGAATCGAACCCGGGACTTTACAGTCCGCAGGCCGATGCTCTATCCACTGAGCCAAGCCAGTTACAGCGGAACAGTCCTTTTGAGTACAATTTGTCACCACAGTGCACAGCACACTGGGCCACAACTGAGTTCCTTACTGAGCTTTTCCTCACAATCTACCCTAACTGACTAGCCACACACAACATTTTCTGACTGTTGGTGAAGGTGACTTTTCAGATGATGGTGTTTGCCATTTTATTCAGTTATTTCACTGCAGAAACACTCACCTAATTCCATTAGAGGAATGGACTTCATCTAAAGCTACACCAGAAATTTATTTTGAAGAAAAGACCAGAGGAGCCCTGTGTACACAGATCTGAGGAAATCCAGGCTTCTTTATCTTCTGTGGAGCAGTCATTGTCATTGATTATAATCAAGAGGACCTTGGTGCCAAGTACCTCTGAGGTGTGACAACAGCAGGGAGGAGAGATAGCAAGAATGTAGCCTTAAAAATATCTTGTTCAGCTGAGAAACCAAGATGGTGGCATAGGTAAACACCGGAAATTGCTGCCTCTCACAAACACTTCAAAAATACAACTAAAAGAAGAAACAGACATCATACAGAACCACAGGAAGGCTGGCTGAGTGGAAATTCTACAACTAGAAGGAAAGAGAAAAGTACTGAGACTCAGAGGAGGTGAGGTGTGGAACTAAAATACAGAGGTACAGAGGCACCTGGGGAGAGGGCTGGCGTCTGAGGACAGGGTTGTCGTTTTCAATCGGGAGGGAGTCTAAATCTCTGAGCTCCAGTTCTGGGCGACTCTCTGGGGACCCAGACTCATATTGGAGAAACTGGACTGTCTGGCATTGGTCGGAACTTGAGGGCAGCTTTCTCTCGGGGGTATTTGCACTAATTGCCGGGACACTGAGAAGTCGGGCCTCTGAGCGCAGCCATAGCTGCTTGCTCCGCCCTGTTGTTCCCCTGGAGCCCCGCCCCGCCCAAGCTGTGCAAGGATGCTTTTGCATATGAAAGGCCTGGCCCTTTGCAATATGATAATTACCTAACAATCTGCAGCTGGCCAAGGCCCCAGGGGAACTTGCATTGCATCACATAGGATGCTTTGAAGTTAAAATTTTCTATTTTTTTAAAAAATATATTTTATTGATTTTTTACAGAGAGGAAGGGAGAGAGATAGAGAGTTAGAAACATCGATAAGAGAGAAACATCGATCAGCTGCCTCCTGCACATCTCCCACTGAGGATGTACGCGCAACCCAGGTACATGCCCTTGACCGGAATCGAACCTGGGACCCTTCAGTCCGCAGGCCGATGCTCTATCCACTGAGCCAAACTGGTTTCGGTAGAAGTTAAAATTTTCTAAGTAGAAGATAGTCACTGTGCTGGGCTCCATATCTGGTGCTTTGGCCAGATGGGGTGCACTGTGCTCTCTGTTCCTAAAACACATAGATAGGAGGGTACTGACATCAGGCCAGGCCTTGAGATATGGCCTCATGGCCCCTTCTCAATATGCTGTTCTCTGTTCCTAAAACACATAGATAGAAAGGTATTGATACTATACTGTGTGTGGAACTATGGTTTTTGTAACTTTGTGGTTTTTGCAAGTAAAAATGCTGTAATTCCTATTGTCTGTGCTGTAGTTCAGCCTTTGCTTCGGCAGGGTGCTGCAACTGTAGTCGCTGGCCAGCTTAATAAAGGCTCCTAAATCATCTGAGTCCCTGGTGGTGTTCTCCGCAGGTCACCCCATTACAGCCAAAGGGGTATTTATGTCCCAGTCTGCGTTGTTGTGTGTGTGTGTGTGTGTGTGTGTGTGTGTGTGTGGTTTTATTAATTTTTTGCAAGGGGCAAATTTTAGCATATTGAGCCTGTCTTTTGTCTGTTGCATCAGGGATAACATACCTTCGGATTTTAAGGGACATTTCTGTTTCACAGACTCCTAAGAGCACAATCTCTGAACACAGAAGATCGCAGAACCCCAATTATTGTTGTTGTGTTAAATATTAACAGTTAACTAATAGATAAACTTAAAAATTACTTTATGTCTTTTTCAATTTTTTTACTTTTTATCCAATCACAGAGATTTTTTTCCTTAGCTCCTGTCCCCAATTTATCACCAGTGAATGTCATGTAACCCATTTATGTCTTCTTCTTTAGTCTCATGTATAAAAAAGATGCAAAACTGCCATTCTCCCAAGCAATTTATTGTTATTCTGCTTCCTGGCACTGTTACCGGCTTGGGTCACATAAACTTAGAAAAATTCTCCACAAGTTTGGACATTTCTTTCAACATTACCAAAAGAAGTGACTCATGTGAAGCAGGAGAAAGTTACATGGAGGGGTATCAGCATTTCCAGAGAATCAACTGATTGAACACAGATTAATAAACACAAATTTAGAGCACACTCAGAACACAGCAAGCAAGTGTTTTCCCATTGTATTCAGAGAACAGAAGACAAAGCTCAAGGCTCAGGTGACTGTGTGTGTGTGTGTGTGTGTGTGTGTGTGAGTTTAATCCTTACCTGAGGCTGTTTTTTCTTTTTTCCCCCTCCTATTCCTTTCCTCTGAGATTCTGTATTCCTTGCATGCTTCCATGACTCTGAATCCACTACATTCACCACTTTATTTTGTTAATTAGATTTCCTATATCATTTCCTATTTCCTATATCATTTGAGTGAGATCAAATGATACTTGTCGTTCTCTGACTGACTGATTTCACTTGGTTTGGTGCTTTCCAGGTGACTCTATGCTGTCTGCAAAGGTAAACATTCTTCTTTTTTACTGCTGCAGAGTATTCCATGGTATAAATTTTTCTCAGGTTTTTTTTTTTTAAGTATTTATTTCAGAGGAGAAATGAAAGGGAGAGAGAGTGAGAAACATCAATGATGAGAGAGAATCATTGATTGGCTGCCTCTAGTGCACTCCCTACTGGGAATGAAGCCTGCAACCTGGGCATGTACCCTTGTCCTGAATTAAACCTGGGATCCTTCCGTCTCCAGGGTGACACTCTATCCAATGAGTCAAACTGGCCAGGGCTGCATCAAAGCATTGTAATCCAGTCGTCTATTGATGGACACTTGGGCTGTTTCCACATCTTTGCTATTTATTATAAATTGTGTTGTTATCAACAGAAGGGAATATTTATTCGATCTTATTATTTCAGGTTTCTTAGGATATATTCCTAGAAGTGGAATCACTGGATCAAATGGAAGTTCCATACTAAATTTTTAGAGGGAAGTCTACTGATTTTCATAATGGCTGCACCAGTTTGCATTCGCATCAGTAGTGTACTAGGGTTCCCTTTTTTCTACATCCTCCCCAGCACTTGTCTTTTGTTCATCTTTTGATGGCAGAAATTGTGAAAGCGGTGAGGTGACACGTAATTGTTGCTTGAATTTCCATCTCTCTGATGATCTGTGACTTTAAGCATCTTTTCATATGTTTCTTGACCATCTTATCCACACTGCAGCCCAGGCAGTGCTGACACTTTTGATGGCATCAGAAACAGATGCCCTTAAGTATGAGCTTCTGTTTTGTGACCTTAACTTTGTATAATGGATTCAATGGAGGCAGGTTAAGGCAGTTAGAGTCTTGAACAACCTCCTCCAGATACATATGGCCCCAGGGAAACACATGCCAAAAGTCTTGAATGAAGAAACAATGCCTGCCCTTCAGAAACAGCAAGTCCTGAACAAATATAGGCAAAACCGCAGTTAAAGAAAGCCCTTCAGGTGCAGGAGAAACAAACTTGCCTCGGAAATCACCTCCCCTGAAGGCGCTAGAGGACCCTGAGTATACTTGGTGTGTTCTTGGGTTATTTGCCCCTAAATCCAGTCCTAGAGTCAACTGAGAAATACTGGATCCCGGCCTTGGAGCTGAGAAACTACATTACCCAGAAGGCCGCGGATGGAATGGCATTAGGGGGAGCCAATGGAGGGTGAGAGAAGGCATTTCCGTTTGGGCGCTTCGTCAGGGCGGGACCGGTAGTCCTTGTGGCAGGATTTCGTCTTCTCAGTTTTTTTGTCTCAGGTGGTGAGGTTTTCCGTGTCCACAGTCCCGTGGAGAAGGCCGGAGAGCGGTGTTCCCCGCTTCACATTCCATGGTGGGAGCCGCCGGTGGTGCTCACAGCTCCCACCTGGGATTGAAGCTCGGAGTCGCCACCCGGACCCACGCCGGGGCGGGACAGGGACCGCCATTCCTGCAGCGGCTTCTACTCCCGCCCGGCTCAGCGCACAGAGGGCAATGGCGGCGCCCCCGCTGAGGAGACGGGCTGAGGTGAGTTCAGTCCCCCAGGCCCTCACCGCCTCCTCACACAGACACCACAGCCTGGGGAGGGCGCCTGTCCCGTCCTGCAGCTCAGTCCCGCGTGGAGGACCGTGAGGAAGGTGGAGGGGAGAGAGGAGTGTTGTGGCTTCTGAGGACACAGCAAGTGCAGGGCAGAGGGGACGGGGGTGACTTGCATCTGAAGGTCCCTGAGGATGTGGCTGTGAGTATTGACGGAAAGAGCAGAGGCTGCAGGGAGGACGGCACAGACTCATTCGGGGCTTTCCCGGCTGTGGGTCCATCAGGGGCCTGGGGTGGGCCTGGATCCGGCTGGACTACAAGCTCTCTACACGCCATATGCCAAGTTCATGGGTGAGTCCAGCGAGATCCAGTGGCACTGGAGCAGGAATGGGGCAGAGCTAAAAAAATAAACCTGGGGTCTGAAGATAGGAAATGGATAAACATTACCCAGTGGTGAGCACATCTGGAGGAAGTGTGAGCTGATGGTCCCCGGGACCTGGTGTGGGGACTTAAAAGTGAAGCATAAACCGACGCTTGGCTTTGTCTTGGAGGCAGGATCTAGGAGACTGCAGTGGTGTTGCTTGGCAGGAAGGCTGGGGCCCTGCAGGCATCGCCCAGACCTTAAATGGCATTGCTCCCTCCCCTCCCCCAATGCTTCCCATCCGGCCCAGCTGCTCTGCTGAGGGCCATGCAATGAGTAATGGGACTGTGATGAGCATTGGGTCCCGGTGTCCCCAGTAACCAGGGGCCCTGGAGGACGTTGAGGGGGGGAAGGTGTGGAAGGAGTAGAATTACTGGTTCTCTTAAAGGCAGCTTTGGTTTTTATTGTCTCCATTCTGACAGGTTGGCGTGACCTTTGAGGACATTGCCCTGTACTTCTCCAGGGAGGAATGGAGCCTCCTTGATGAGGGTCAGAGACAGCTGTACCTGAATGTGATGCTGGAGAACTTTGAACTTATATCCTCTCTGGGTAAGACCCTCACTGTTACCACTGACCTGGACTTGGCTTTGCCATTTTCCAGGCCCCATACCCCAGGGAGTGCTCTGTCTTCCCATGTAGACTTGGTACTGCTTGATTTTCCAGTTTCTTAGGTAGTTGCTCTCCTGGGGAGGGTTGGTCTGTTTCCACTGCTCCCTTCTATTCCTGAGGTCCCAATACACCCCTCTGTACTAAATTCAAAGGGAAGGACTTGTGGTTGGTAGTGTTACAGGAAGCCTAAAAGATTCCACCTTGATCAGTGAGGAAAGCATTTTCTATATTCCTGTTGGTCATTTGTATGTATTTTTTGGAGAATTGACTCTACATTTTTATCCTGTTTACTAACTGTATTTTTTGGTTAAAGAGTGTTCTAACTACCCTGTACATTTTATATATTAATTGCTTATTACATACAGGAACACATATTTTTGCAGGGGCTTAATTGTGCTTCGCTGATGTTGCTCCGCACACTCGCTTTTCTACAAAGTCCATGTTTTTGGCAACCCTGCATTCAGCAGGTCTAGTGCCACCATGTTTTTGTCAAGCTCAGATGCTTGTTGCTAGTGCTTAGCAGTAAAGTATTTTTAATGAAGTTATATCGGGTTTGGTTTTCAGACAAGTCATTGCATTGTTATTAGCCTCCAGTATAGTATTAACATAACTTTATTATTCCCTGGGAACTCTGATTTCTTTTCTTTTTTTAAATTTTTTATTATTTATTTTATTATTTGTAAAACATATATTACTTAAAGTATTTTAAAGGGTATTACATATATGTCCCTTTTTTTCCCCCACCCTTGACAATCCCCTGGCCTCCTCTACCCCCCCAGTGTCTTATGTCTATTGGTTATGCTTAATACATGCAAACAAGTCCAAGCCTCCCCTACCCCCCTGAAGATTGTTGTTGTTTGTTGGTTGGTTTTTGTTCTTTGCTTTAGTCTGAGTCAAAAGTAGCCAATATTTGTATTGTTTTATTTTGCTTTATCTCCTTTTACTGATGCTTGTTTAAATATTTGAGGAAGTGAGATGGCTGCGGTAGAGAGACAGAGAGAGAGACAGAGAGAGACAGAGAGAGAGAGAGAGAGAGAAAGATCCGTGTGAGGGAGAAATATCCATCGACTGACTTCTGCACACAAGGTAACTGTAAATGGAACCCATATACTGACATGTGCCTTGACTGGGAATTGAATACTAGACGCTTTGGTACACAGCATGATGCTCTAACCAACTGAGCCATACTGGCCAAGGCATTCTGTGGTTTTTAAACACAAAAATTTCTAGTATTCTTTTAAGAACAGGCCACTTTGGTCAATGATAGCAAAAGCACAGGGGCTGCTGGAGGTAATTCTGACCCTTGTTTTTTACTGTATGTATTTTCAAAGATGTTTATTCACCCAGTCTTTTCTGGTCATTCTTTCTGTACACTTCTTTATTTGTGTCTGTTATACTGTCTTCATGTTACTCTACCTCCTATTTCATATGGGGTTTTTGTTCATGAGTAGCTGTCTACTTACACTGGGCTCGGGGGAGATGGTCATATCTCTAATTCTGCATTCTTTCGGATGTCACTTACATAGATGGGTTTTTAAAAAGTATATTCTTAGTGATTTGAGCAAGGAAGGGAGATATGGAAACATCAATGATGAGAGAGAATCATTGCTCCATAGCCTCCTACACACCACCTCCTGGGGATAAAGCCTGCAACCCCGGCACATGCCCTGAACAGAATTGTACCTAGGACCCTTCAGTCCACAGGGAGATGCTCCATCCACTGAGCCAAGCCAGCAAGGGCTCAAATAGGTCATTTGTCTGTTGTCTCATTTGTCCTTTGTTGTTCTACCACAGTGTTGATCATCCACATTTTTTGTTTTTCTCTGAAGGGGTTTGCATCATTTATCCCATAGAATGGGTCAAGTGGGATTTAAGGCAAAGAATCCTTTGTGCATCACAGAAAAAACATGATTTTATTTATTTATTTTTAAATGTATTTTATTGAATTTTTTACAGAGAGGAAGGAAGAGGGATAGGGAGTTAGAAACCTCAATGAGAGAGAAACATCAATCAGCTCCCTCCTGCACAACCCCTACTGGGAATGTGCCTACAACCAAGATACATGCCCTTGACTGGAATTGAACCTGGGACCCTTCAGTCCACAGGCCGACGTTATATTCACAGGGGCAAACCAGGTAGGGCGAAACAGTGCTTTATTAATGACACAGTGGTGTCACAGGTTGTCTTACCTTGGAGAAGGGTCACTGGGGAGGAATTCCTGGTTGGCCTTTGTTACATTCATAGCTGGAAACCCAGCATTTTCTTCCTTCCTTTCTTTTTTTTAATGTTTATAGCAGCTTTATTACTAATTGCTAAAAACTGTAAGCAACCAAAATGTCCCCTAAAAGGTGAGTGGATACACAAACTGTGGTGCATCTGTACAATGAAATGTTCATCAATAAAAAGAGAAAATAGAAAAAAATCAAACTAGGAATGGGAATACCAAGAAGCAAGACCTCCCCACATTGATATGAGCCCTTCAGCCAAGAAAGGAATGGAAGAAACTTAAATATATATCGCTTAGTAAAAAGAGCCAGTCTGAAAAGTGTATGTACTGTGTGATTCCAGCTACATTACATTGTGGAAAAGGGAAAACTATACAGAGAATAAAAAGCTTAGTAGTTGCCACAGGCTTGGAGTACAGAGGGAAGGATAAATAGGTCCAGCACAGGGTAATTTTATTTATATATTTATGTTTTTTAAGTTTTGGGCAAGTTTTATTAATTTTTTAATTAAATATTTATTGTTCAGATTGTTACATTTGTTCCTCTTTTTTCCCCCCATAACTCCCCTCCACCCTGTTCCCACCCCACCCTTTGCCCTTACCCCTGCCACCCACTGTTCTCATCCATAGGTGTACAATTTTTGTCCAGTCTCTTCCCACACCCCCCACACCCCTTTCCTCCCCAAGAATAGTCAGTCCAGTCCCGTTCTATGCCCCTGAATCTATTATATTCAGCAGTTTATTCTGTTCATCAGATTATTTCTTCACTTGATTTTTAGATTCACTTGTTCGTAGATGTGTATTTGTTGTTCATAATTTGTATCTTTACCTTTTTCTTCCTCTTCCTCTTCTTAAAGGATACCTTTCAGCATTTCATATAATACTGGTTTGGTGGTGATGAACTCCTTTAGCTTTTTCTTATCTGTGAAGCTCCTTATCTGACCTTCAATTCCTAATGATAGCTTTGCTTGGTAAAGTAATCTGGGTTGTAGGTTCTTGCTATTCATCCCTTTGAATATTTCTTGCCACTCCCTTCTGGCCTGCATAGTTTCTGTTGAGGAATCAGCTGACAGTTGTATGGGTACTCCCTTGTAGGTAACTGATTGTTTTTCTCTTGCTGCTTTTAAGATTCTCTCTTTGTCTTTTGCTCGTGGCATTTTAATGATGATATGTCTTGGTGTTGTCCTCTTTGGATTCCTTTTGTTTGGGGTTCTCTGCGATTCCTGGACTTGTAAGTCTATTTCTTTGACCAGGTAGGGGAAGTTTTCTGTTACTATTTTTTCAAATAGGTTTTCAATATCTTGCTCTCTCTCTTCTGGCACCCCCATAATTCGGATGTTGGTACGTTTGAAGTTGTCTCAGAGGCTCCTACACTATCTTCATATTTTTGCATTCTATTTTCTCTTTTTATTTCCGGTTAGGTGATTTTTGCTTCTTTGTATTTCAAATCTTTGACTTTATTCTTGCGATCCTCTAGTCTGCTATTGGAAGTCTTCATAATATCCTTTTTTTTTTTGTCAGTGTATGCTTAATTTCTAGTTCGTACTTTTTCATAACCTTGAGGGTCTCACTAGATTTCTTGAGGGTCTCACTAAATTTATCGGCGCTCTCACTAGATTTCTTGAGGGTCTCACTAAATTTATAGGCGGTTTCTAGAAAATTCTTGAGAAACTTTTAAAAGTGTGGTTTTGACCTCTATATCCAGTAGTTTGCTTTCCTCTATTTCTTTCATATGTTACCTTTTTCTTGGCTCCGCATTGTTTATGCTTCCTTGTGTTGATAGAGTGGCTTTCTGTGTTAGGTGTACTATAGGGCCCAGTGGCTCTGCCTCCGCAATTGGTCTTGGTGGACTTTGTGGACTTAGTGCACAGTCTTGTTGTAATGAAGCCTTGATTGTAGTTGGTATCACAGGGAGGAATTGACCTCCAGACCAATTGGCTGTGAGAATCAGCTGTGTCTGCAGTGGGAGAACTTCTGTGCTGGAGACACTCTTCTGGAGTAAGACTTGCTTCAGTGTGGCTTTGGTGCTCACTGATTCTGCCCACTGAGTGTGTCCCTTATGGATCTGAGGAGTTGTAATCTGGATTGTCCCACTCTGACCATTGGGTCCATTGGCTTTTGGATTTCTAAGGAGGTGCTAATTTAGCCTCTGTCTGAGGCTATTCAGCAGGACCTACAGAGAGATCTGCAGATTCCTCTTCTTTGTTTTGGGTTTGGAGTTGCCCAGAAGAGGCCCAGCTATGAAGCAATGCAAGGTGCTGTGGTTCTCTCTCACCCAGCTGCAGTTTGTTAGGTAATTTCCAGATTGCAAAGGGCCAGGCCTTTGATATGCAAAAGCCTCTGCCCACAGGTTGGGTGGGGCAGGGTCTCAGGGGATCAACGGGGTGGAGCAACCAGCTATGACTATTCCTTAGTCGTACCCTAAGAGGCCCAGCAACTCAGTGTCCCGGTAATCTCTGCAAGTACTGCTGAGAGAAAGCCACCCTCAAGTTCTGACCGATGCCAGACAGTCCAGTTTCTCCCTGAATGAGTCTGGGTCCCCAGAGACTCGCCCGGAGCTGGAGGTCAGAGCAGTAGGGAGCTTGAGAATGCCTCCTGATTGAAAAAGACAACTGTGACCTCATTTGCCAGCCCTTTCCACTTGGGCCACGTCCTCAGTTGCCAGACTTTCCAAGTGCACCACGTGCTCATTTTCCAGCCTTTTCCGCGTGCACCTCCATACCTCTACACTCTACTTCTGCACCTCCTCTGAGTCTCAGTATGCTTTTCTCTTTCCTTCTAGTTGTAGAATTTCCACTCAGCCAGCCTTCCTGTGGTTCTGGATGATGTCTGTTTTTTCTTTCACTTGCATTGTTGAAGTGGTTGTGCATGGCAGCAATTTCTGGTGTTTACCTATTGCGCCATCTTGTTTCTATCAGCACTCAATTTTCATAGTGATCATTTCTACTGGGATTCCCAGCCCATGGATAACCTTCACCTCTCTTGACTTTGCACCTGTGCCTCTTTCACAAGTCTCTCTTTTCTGCCCTCTAACATTGGTCCATGCCTGCAGTACCTTGCAGTGGACACGTGTTATTATATTGACGTTGAACATCATGTGGTCCAATAGAATACATTTTTAAGGCTTTGCGCCATCTTAAATGATTCTACATAGACTCTCATGGCCAACACGTAAGGTCCTAATGGAAGCCGTTTGTGCAGGAAAAATGAGTAGAGCCTTCCTCTCTTCTTTGTGTCCCATCCTGTGCTTCTGTCCCTCACTTGGTTTGCTTTTAATTATAAATGAGTTTTAGGGCCACGATATGCATAACAACAGTTTCTTCAGAGTATACCTCACTGGTCCTTAAAATCTTTCTATGTAATCAGGCCTAGTCATGACAGAGAAACATTTGTGGTGCTGATATTCTGATTTCATAGGGTGAACATGTACTTTACCAGTGTTTCCTTTTGTTCAGGTTGCTGCTGTGGAGCAGAGAATGAGGAGGCAGTGACTGAAGAGAACTTTTTTGTGAGAGTTTCACAGGCAAGGAATCCCCAGTTCCCTTTGTCTTCCCAGAAGAGCCACCCCTGTGAGAGTTGTGGACTAGTCTTGGAAAAGATTTTCCATGTGTTTGAGCTGCAGGGAACACCACACGGACAGATACTGTTGAGGTGTGGGGCATGTGCAGAACGGTTTTATTTCAGGGTAAATATTCACCAATGGCATGTGAGAGAGAAGACTTTCATTAGAGGTGTGGACAGGATCTCCCTTGCAAACAGCTGCAATTTCAATGTGTCCCAATATGGTTTCACATGCGGGGAGGTTGGGCAGGGTGTTCTTACCAAATCAGGACAGCTCCACCTAAAGGCTACTCAGACCAGGGACCGTCCAAATGCTATTTCGACACGTGGGATGACATTTCAAAGGACAAAAAATTATTACGCCAGAAAAGAATCTAAGAAAGACATTACTTGTACCCACAGGTTTATTCAGGAAAAGGATGTCAATGTTGGAAGTGGATGTTTTGTATGCTCTGAATGTGGGAAATATTTTACCAAATTTTCTAGCTTTTATCTTCTACAGCAAGGTCACACTGGAGAAAGGCCTTATCAGTGCAGTGAATATGAGAAAGCTTTTAACAATAGTAACAGCCTAGGTGAATATGAAGCTTTGCACACTGAAGAAAGGCATTATAAGTACAGTGAATATGGGAAAGCTTTTAGCAGTATTAACAGCCTAGGCGAATATGAAGCTTTGCTCACTGAAGAAAGGCCCTATGGGCGCAGTGAATGTGGAAATCCTGTTACCAATAGCACTGCCCTCCATTATGACCAGAGCGTTCTCACAGCAGAAAGGCCTTATGAGTGCAATGAGTGTGGGAAATCTTTTACTAGTAGCAGTAACCTTCATCGTCATCGGCGCATTCACACTGGAGAAAAGCCTTATAAATGTAGTGAATGTGGAAAGTCTTTTTCAACTTTCAATGGTCGCAAATATCATCACAGAGTGCACTGTGGAGAAAGGCCTCATCACTGCAGTGAATGTGGGAAATCTTTTACCACTTCGTCTCACCTTTACAGTCATCAGAGGGTTCACACAGGAGAAAAGCCTTATAAATGCAGTGAATGTGGGAAATCTTTTACCCATAAGAGTAACCTTCTTTCTCATCAGAGCATTCACATTGAAGAAAAGCCTTATATATGTGGTGAATGTGGGAAAGCTTACAACTCTTTCATTAAACTTTGTCGTCATCAAAGAGTGCACAGTGGAGAAAGGCCTTTTCACTGCAGTGAATGTGGGAAATCTTTTACCACTTCTTCTCATCTTCACATTCATCAGAGAGTTCACACAGGAGAAAAGCCTTATAAATGCAATGAATGTGGGAAATCTTTTTCCACTAATTTCCAACTTCACAGACATCAGAGAGTTCACACTGGAGAAAAGCCTTATAAATGCAGTGAATGTGGGAAATCTTTTACCAGGAAAAGTGCACTTTGTCAGCATCGGACAATTCATAGAGGAGAAAAGCCTCATAAATGCAGTGAATGTGGGATGACTTTTATCCAAAACAGAAATCTCCAAAATCATCAGAGAGTTCACACTGGAGAAAAGCCTTTTAAATGCAGTGAATGTGGGAAATCTTTTACCACTAAGTATAACCTTCAAACTCATCAGAGGGTTCACACAGGAGAAAAGCCTTATAAATGCAATGAATGTGGGAAATCTTTTACCGCTATGTTCGAACTTCACAGACATCAGAAAGTTCACACTGGAGAAAAGCCTTATACATGCAGTGAATGTGGGAAATCTTTTAGCAGTAACAGTAAACTTTGTCGTCATAAGAGAGTACACACTGGAGAAAAGCCTTATAAATGCTGTGGATGTGGGAAATCTTTTACCAGTAACAGTCAACTTTGTCGTCATCAGAGAGTTCACACAGGAGAAAAGCCTTATAAATGTAGTGAATGTGGAAAAGCTTTCAGTGAAAACAAAGCTCTCCAAAGTCATCAGAGACTTCACACTGGAGAAAAGCCTTTTAAGTGCAGTGAATGTGGGAAATCTTTTACCAATCGCGATGCCCATCGCCGTCATCAGAGAAATCATGTACGACAAAAGCCTTATAAATGCAGTGACTGTGGGAAAACTTTCACCGAAAACAAATCTCTCGAAAATCATCAGAGAGTTCACACAGGAGAAAAGCCTTTTAAATGCAGTGAATGTGGGAAATCTTTTACCTGGAAGAGTATCCTTCGCCAACATCAGAGTGTTCATACAGGAGAAAAGCCTTATAAATGCAGTGACTGTGGGAAATCTTATACCAGGATCACCAACCTTCACAGTCATCAGAGAGTTCATACAGGAGAAAGTCGTTATGAGTGTAATTAATGTGAGATCTCTCTCAGCCTAATTTGTAAATTTGCTCTGCACAAAAGAGTCCGAATGTGAAAAGTTTCTCAGATGTGTTGAAAATGTAGTTTCTTAGTTTGGACTTAACAATTGTATAAGAAAATAGGTGAAGTCTCATTAGTCAGAACTTATCTCACACTTTGAATCACCTACATTATGTAACGTACCCGCAACTATTTTTGCTCTTCTGTTTGCTTGTTTATATGTTGGAACCATATGTATGTATGTTGAAATTTTTAAGATAAAGAGCTGTCTTGCCAGTTGGAAGAACTGCCAGTCTCATGGCTCTTTCCTTGCAAAATAATGAAGGCTTTTCCCTAAGACTTCTTTGACTCTATGATTTAGTTTTTTTGGAGATCTGGGCTCTCCAAGCATCATGCAGTGAAAAACTTATATGGGCTCTGAAACATTTTTGCCCATGGGGGAAGACTATGGACCAGAAATTATCTGAGCAGTTTTTGCCAAATTTACATTGCTGGCCATATTTTCCCAGGAAACACTGGACTCTCTAGTCCTCATGTGGAAATGGATGCATTGAGACACAGAGGTCACTCCCAAGAGGGGGTAGTTGTGACAACCTGAAGTATATCTGGGAGCAGCGTTAATTTTTTTTCCTGTTTTCAAGGACTGGTAAGACATTAGAAGGGATTCTTTTCTCCAGGTGTTGCAGAGGGCCATGTGCTTTAATTCCTTCAATTCCATGGGTGACGGGCACTGGTTGCAAGACCATTGCCTTGAGGGGACCTATTCACTGCAGAAACACTGGCCTAATTCTTTTTTTTTTTTTTTTTTTTAAATATATTTTATTGATTTTTTACAGAGAGGAAAGGAGAGAGATAGAGAGTTAGAAACATCGATGAGAGAGAAACATCGATCAGTCGCCTCCTGCACATCTCCCACCGGGGATGTGCCCACAACCCAGGTACATGCCCTTGACTGGAATCGAACCTGGGACCCCTCAGTCCACAGGCCAACGCTCTATCCACTGAGCCAAACTGGTTTTGGCTGGCCTAATTCTTGTTGGACCAGACTGCAGCCCATTAGATGGAATGGTCTTCATCTAAACTTACACCCAGACATTTTTTTGGGAAAAGACTATTGGAGTCGTGTGTACACAGATCTGAGGGACTCCAGGCTTGTTTATCTCCTGTGCAGCAGTCATTTTCACTGATTATGATCGAGAAGTTTTGTGGCTTCAAATAGCTTCTCATGTTCCCATCAGAGCCAGTGGTGCTCTGGCAGCAAAATTAAGAGGAAAACAAAGGTTGTCTTTAGGGAGGAGATGTGTCCTTTGTGACCCAGTCAGTATTCCCGTGGGTTATTGGGTGAAAGTTCTTCATTGTTTTTCATTGTTTGTTACATTTTCTGTCACTGAGATGACACTCTCGCCCAGAGGGCATAAGAGTATGGATTGAACATAGAGTTGAAAAACATGTTGTTCCAAACTGAGTAACATTTGTTTTATCTTGAAACATTTTTGAAAACCTATAATGAGTAAATTGCATGTATTAAGTATAGTGATTCATAAATCTTGACAGGTGCATGAAACTGAGTCCATCATTATACTCATAATACTGAGCATATCTGTGGCTGTGTAGTTGCTTCATGACCTCATTTAATCTGTCCTTGTTCTTCCCAGCTTTTCTGGTAACCATGGTTTTACATTTCATTTTAATGGAGAACTTTGCTTTTTCTAAGTATTTTTCTGCTTTAATTTATATTTCATAGATTCTTGGATATTTATTAAAGATATATTAGTAACTCATTTTTTTTTATAGTTATTCTTTTTGTGGTTGTTAATCCTCAGCCGAGGATATTTTTACATTGAAAGCTTCCTTTATTTATAGCTTCTTGTCTAAAAACAGTGTTGATAAGAAATCTTTGGTTATTCGTACAAATACTTAGTTGATGGGAGCCAAGTCATAATTTAATTGTTTTTGTCGATGTCAAGAGTGAATGTTGCTGATGATATCAACATGAGAAGGAGAAAGAAAAATAAAATAAAATGCTCAAAGCTCAGGTGACTTTGTTTTTATTGTGTGTGAGCATGTTTTTTAATGTTTACCTGAGGATCTTTCTTTTTACACCCCTCCCCCATCCTCTTCCCCCCCCCCCACCCACACACACACATTCCCTCTGAGATTCTGCAGCAATTTCTATGCTTACATGTCTCTGAATTCACTCCATTCATCAGTGTTTTGTTCATTAGACACTATATATGAGTGAGATCAAGTGATGCTTGTCTTTCTCTGACTGACTTATTTCACTTAGCATCATGCTCTCCAGGTATCCCCCCCCCCCCCCCATGCTGTGTGAAAGGGTAAGAGAGTATTGGTTTTTACTGCTGCATGGTATTCCCTGGTATCAATGTACCACAGTTTTTCATCCACTCATCTACTGATGGGTACTTGGACACTTTCCAATGTTATGGGTTCAATCAGCGAGATAGACCACTGACTCAGAATTTAAATTTGAGAGCCTTTATTAAGCTGGCCCACGACTACAGCACGTACCTCCACACAGGGAGCCGCGCAACAGCAGCACCGACCGAGGGTGCAGCAAAGCTTTTATTTGCAAAAACTACAAAGCGTTAACTGACAGGGTAAAAAGTACGGGAGGAAAACGAGGTCACACCTGGCTGGGTTTTATCATATCCCTGTTTCTTTAAAGCAATCAGTAATTTTTCTATGCCACGGTCCCTGCCCCCAACACATTCAGTAATCTTTCCATGCCAGGGTCCCTGCCCCCAGCACATTCAGTAATCTTTCCATGCCACGGTCCCTCCCCCTAGCACATTCCCTATTGGTCTAATGCCCGAATCAAATCGTTGATTCAGCACCCTCCTCTACAATCCTGGAGTATTGAGTGTGTAAAACCATCAACTTTACAGCTTGTATTTGATTTTGTATGAAATTGAGGAGGCATTTGGCAATTCAGGGGCCGAATAGTAGCCCTAGGAGGAGCAGAATGACCGGTCCTGCCAAGGAGGAGAGCAGGGTAGTTAATCAGGGGGACCAGGAAAGTAAATTCTCCTACCAATTGCCCTTGGCCTTTCTAGCCTCTTCTGGGTCAGCCAGGAGTTTTCGCAGCTGGCTAAGGCTTTCCCTGATCACCCCTGAGTGGTTGGTGTAGAAACAGCAGGTCGCCCCTAGGGCCAGACAGAGGCCTCCCTGCTTTAGGAAAAGCAAATCTAGATCTCGTCTGTTTTGCAATACTACCTCTGCGAGTGAACTGAGGGAGTCCTCCTGTTGGCCAACGGATTTTTCCAGAGTGCTTAAGTCTTGATCTATCTGCCTACTGAACTCTATAATTTTCGTGGCTGGTTACTTGGGCGGCTGTTCCGACGGCTGTGGATCCTGCTAGTCCTAGTCCCATAAGTAGGGGGACTTGGATGGGGGCCCTTTTATCCCTCCTGGGTTCTAGGTTTAAATGTTCTTGACCCCCTTCTCTTGAATAGTAGTACACCTGAGGGAGGATATGAGTCAGGATGTATAGTCCAGGGTCCATCGGGTTATGGAGGTCTGGAGGGAAGATGCAAGGGGTTACACCAGTTGTACATGCCCACCAAGTCCCTTCCGGCGCTCCTAAGTATGTGGGCCCAGCAGAGGTTTGGCTAGGGCTGGGTGTTGTGCCAGGCTCGACCTCCCTGGCTTGTCTAGGGAACACAAGGGGCCAATCGGGTTGAGCCGCCGGGGAAGAGTCCGTCATTGGATGGTGAAGAGTTGGCCAGGGTCTCAGCCGCTGACATAGAGTCTTAGTCCCCACGTCTTTCCTCCTTCCCATTGGTCAGTCCTCCATGCGAGAGGCATGAGGAGGACGGGGTTACAATTTCCAGCAGTGCAGTTCTTCTTTGGGTCCCCAGGTCGAACCTCTCTGATCAGACAGAGGAACTTGTCGGTGGGTTTTTTTTTCCCATAGGGCTAGGGTCTCCCAAACCCAAGAAACGCAGTAGAAGTTGCCTTCTCCACCATAGTTACTACCCCCCTTCTCGGGGGCAAAGATTATGTTGAGTGTGCCATAGCCCTTGCTCTAGACCAGGGGCAAACTTTTTGACTCGAGGGCCACAATAGGCTCTTAAACTGGACCGGAGGCCCGGAACAAAAGCATGGATGGAGTGTTTGTGTGAACTAATATAAATTCAATGTAAATATCATTACATAAAAGGGTACGGTCTTTTTTTTTTTTTTTTAGTTTTATTCATTTCAAATGGGCCGGATCCGGCCCGCGGGCCGTAGTTTGGCCACAGCTGCTCTAGACCAAGCATTCCACACCTGTAACCCCTGGTTTCAGCGGCCTGCGTATGGCCCCCCGGGCCATACCCGACCGACATGGTTTTGCTCCGGGAATTTCCCCCGTTTTTTCCAAACAGTTTACAGAGATCTGTCCAGATGACAGGCGCCCCTACTGCTACAACAGAGCCTACAACAGTCCCATCAATAGTGCGTGTGAACTCCCAAGGGTAATTTTTGGCCAGATGGGTATTTCCCAGTCACAGCTGCAGGCAGAAGATGAGAGTCAGGAGGAACACGAAGTGAGTCTGACCTTTAACGGGTCTCCGGTTTTCTGGATCCGCCATCTGAAGACTTGAAGTCAATAAGAGTGCCATAGAGAAAGCCTGGTATCCTGCTTGGGAGCTCTAAAAATAGCTGGCGCTGGAGCGTCAGGCCCATGCCCTACCATCACTGGCAGTTGGTCAGAGTAGAAGGGGAGTATGGAACCCCCATGCATTCTGGGCCGCGACGAGTAGGAGGGCTGCTGAGAAGGCCTTAAAGCAAGGACAATGGGCCCAGGCAGAGCCACTGTAGGTGAGGAATTCACCTAACTCAGCAGATACTGCAGGCAGGCCTGATGGCAGCGGGATGGCTTGGCTTCCTGGCCCTAAGGGGCACATTAAGATTCAATCATGAGCCAAAACCGGTTTGGCTCAGTGGATAGAGCGTCGGCCTGCGGACTGAGGGGTCCCAGGTTCGATTCCGGTCAAGGGCATGTACCTGGGTTGCGGGCACATCCCCAGTAGGAGATGTGCAGGAGGCGGCTGATCGATATTTCTCTCTCATCGATGTTTCTGGCTTTGTATCTCTCTCCCTTCCTCTCTGTAAAAAATCAATAAAATATATTTTTTAAAAAAAATTAAAAAAAAAAAAGATTCAATCATGAAATTCCAGCAAAGGTAGTCAGTTACCATTCTTGTTGTGTTTATGCAAACAATCAGGCCAAATTGAATACAGTAAATAAATTAGTATTTTAATAAACAGAGGGATAATTTTAAGGAGAAAAACTCTATTTCAATGGAGGTTATTAAAACTGAAATGTTTTCTTTCCCTCCCACCAGTCCATTTGCTACAGTTTGTTTCCGCCATGTCACAAGCCCACCTCCTTCTGTGACCAGACCTCATCGTCCCTCTGACAGACAGCAAGGATCTCTTGGCTCTGAGAGAAACTTCTGACTCTCCTCAGCATGAAGCAGTTACAGAAAAAATTCAACGTCCATTTTCCCTGAAAGAATTCAGAGCCAGGATCCTCGGGGTAATATAGTAGGCAGTCAGACAGACATGAGCAGAGCAAGGACGATGGGCCAATTGGCACTGCCAGATGTAACTACGTCTTTCCACCTCTATGTCCAAGGGGACTCCCCAGAAACAAGAGGGAATTAGGCTGCAGACAAGGCAGCCCGGGAGGCTGCCCTAAAACCAGTGGTGCCTCTACAGATTCTCATGACTCTTCCAGACCCTGACCTACCCATCTCACCAGCTTACATAGAAACCCAATCTAGAAAAGCTGAAATACATAACTAATCTTTACTCAAGTTCTTTCAGGCTTTACAATCTACCCAGAAAGCAGATAAGAAGCACGTCCAAGATGATCTGCCTGTATCCGGTTCATCCCTTCCAACCTGGTGACTCTGTTTGGGTAAAGAAATTTGCCACCCAAGGACTGACTCCTACCTGGAAAGGATCACTACCACAGCAGTCAAGGCCGATGGGATCCTGATGTGGCTTCATCACACCCGGCTTAAGACAACCCAGGAAAAATAGAGCGTCCAGGACTCTTCAGACCCTCTACAGATTACTCCTGACCCTCATTCCAGGCCCTTATCTTATAAACAGGCCCACTGACTTTATTGGGCAAAGAATTAATTCTATCAAGCTTATAATCCTAAGGGGTCAATATAACTTCCTCCCCAACAATGACCCAAAAGAGTCAATGATTTGACTCATGTCCATAAAACCTGTGGGGAATGTGTGGGGCTGCATATGTGGCGCTTCGGCCAGGCGGGGCACGCTGTCCTAGAACACATAGATAGGAAGGTACTGACATCAGGCCAGGTCTTGAGATATGGTCTCATGGCCCTTTCCCAGCACGCAGGCCTTCTCTCTCAGAAGGCCCGAAGTCTCATTCCAAATTTGGGAGACAAAGGACTGGAAAAAGTATAACGAAAGAGAGTTTCCTCCATATTCAGGGCCCAGAATTTGGAAGACACATTTTTCTCTGAGCCTCCACAGGATTTAATAATAAAATGTAACTCCTGTAGTAGGCACTGTAGTTCAGCCTCTGCTTCGGCAGGGTGCTATAACTGTAGTCGCTGGCCAGCTCAATAAATCCTCACTTGCTGTTTAAGACCTAATTGGAGTCAGTCGTCTTATTCTCGAGAATGTTGGTCCACAACATTATGTGCGAACAACCAAGGTACATGCCCCTTGACCAGAATCGAACTTGGGACCCTTGAGTCTGCAGGCTGACGCTCTATCCAGTGAGCTAAACCGGTTAGGGCCATACTAAATTTTTTTAAAAAATATATTTTATTGATTTTTTACAGAGAGGAAAGGAGAGTCATAGAGAGCCAGAAACATTGATCAGCTGCCTCCTGCACGCCCCCCACTGGGGATGTGCCCGCAACCAAGTTACATGCCCTTGACCGGAATCAAACCTGGGACCCTTGAGTCCCCAGGCCGACACTTTATCCACTGAGCCAAACCGGTTCTGGCCATACTAAGTTTTTTGAGGAAAGGACATACTGTTTTCATATGGCTGCACCAGTTTGCATTCCCACCAGCAGTGTACTAGGGTCCCTCTTTTCCACATTGTCCTCAGCACTTGTCATTTATTGATTTGTTGATGGCTGGCACTGTGACAGTGGTGAGGTGACACCTAATTGTTGCTTTAATCTCCATCTCTCTGGTGATCTGTGACTTGAAGCATCTTTTCACATGTTTCTTGGCCATCTTATCCACACTGCGGTGTAGGCAGACCTGACACTTTGGATGGTTTCAGAAGTTTTGTAACCTTAACTTTGTATAATGGATTCAGTGGAGGTGAGAGGCGCCAATATAATCAGGAGGGTCAGAAAAGGCAGACAGAACAAATAACCTTTGCGGGAAACAGCTGCAGCCAGGGAGAGAATTAAAGCACAGACAAGGTCTGATAAGAAGCCAGACAGGCAGAAACTTACACAAGGGAACATCCCCTGAGGGAGGAACAAGGGACTGAAATCTGATGAGCGGCAGAGCAAATGTTGACTCATACAGCAGCCAGGTCACCAGTGGAATGTGCCCCCCCGTTGCTGAAAAGTATATAATGCATGTTTAAACTCTTGATCGGGGCTCACAGCCACTGCTCTGTGCTCAGAGTAAGCTGTGAGTCCCAGCATGCTGGTATCAATAAACCCTTTGCTTTTTGCATGAGATCGTCTCTTGGTGCTCTGTGAGTGCAGCTGGCGTTCCGGGCGTAACATTTGGAGGTTCCACCGAGATTGCTGCGGCCGCCTTCGGGTTCCAACAGACGCTTCTCGGGGTAAGTGACGGCGCCTTTTTGAATAGCGATCGCTTAGAAATTGGAAACACAAATCTTGTCGGAGCTGGCAAATCTGTTCGGTCTGGTGGCTGTCGGGGAGGGGCGTGAGCCTCCCCCGACTACGGCTGACAGACGTGTCGGGAGGTCGCAGGCCACATCCCCGGGGGACGCCCTGGTGGAGTCTGGAGAGGACCAGGGACGCCTGGATTCCTCTCGTCTGTTAAATACTGATTCTGAAACTCTGTTGCCAGCTAGGTCAATTGGCTTTGAGAAACCTTCCTTTTGGATCCTCCGTTTTTTATCTCAACGCGTTGTGTCTGTTCTGGTTATTTGTTCTTTGTTGTCTGTCATTAGTCTGTGTTTTCTGTTTGTCATGGGCCAGAGTGCTTCTACTCCCTTGTCCCTGACCCTGGACCATTGGTCGGAGGTCAAGGGACGAGCTCAAAACCTTTCTCTTATCATCAAAAAGGGTAAATGGCAGACTTTTTGCTCATCCGAGTGGCCCACCTTTAATGTCGGATGGCCCCCGGAGGGGTCTTTCCATCTGCCTCTCATCAGGGAAGTAAGGAATCTGGTTTTTCAGCCTGGCCGACACGGACACCCGGACCAGGAGCCTTACATTTTAGTCTGGCAAGACTTATGTGAGAACCCCCCGGCGTGGGTCAAGCCCTTCTTACCCCCTGGTTCTCTCCCTAGGTCCTCGGTCTCTGCTTCTGAGCTGACAATCCTCCCTGTGAAGCCGGCTCTCCCCTCTCCTCCACCCTCTGCTCCCTCCCCTCCACCCTCTGCTCCTCCTGGACGGACGTTATGGAATGGACTCAGACTGCTCCTTTGGGTATTGTGATTGATCAGTTCAAGGAGATTGCAGGAGGCTTTAGAGCTCCCTCAGAAATTGGGAAGTTGTTAGGAATTGAATGGATTGTTTAAACTCTGAATGAATGTCTGGTGAAAGTATGTGAGTGTAAAGGCGGGGGGGGGGGCAAGCGTGCGGGAGCGCGGTGCGCGGTGACCGCAGCCCTCGCCCCGGAGCCCGGCCGCACCGCGGGCCCAGGCGGCTCGGCTGCAGCGGCGGCCCTGTGGGCTCGGCCTCCGGCCCGGTCGGCGGCGGGTGCTGGGCCGGAGCTGGAGCCCGAGCGGCGCAGCCTGGAAGAGGCCAGAGGCCGGGAGGGGTGGCGGCAGCCCGGGCGGCCCGAGCCCCGCAGCTTGGGCCTGCGCCCGGCGCCATGGGCGGCGGTGCACCTTCGGGGGGCGGCCCTGGGGGCTCGGGCCGGGCGCGGACAAGCTCGTTCGCAGAGCCTGGCCGCGGTGGCGGCCGCAGGGTGTTAACCCCTGGGTTTGTGTCGAGCGAGTGGAGCTGGGCGGAGCACAGGGGAGCAAGGCCGGCGAGTCACTTGCGGGAGGCCGGAGCAGCGAGGCCCCCGGCGGCGTCGGGTCCGGGGGAAGGTCTGGGAAAGGTCCCGCGCGGAGCCCACGGGCCGGACACCTGGGGGCGGCGCGGCTACTCTGGACGGGAGCAGGGCTCTTCCCATGGAGGTCGCGCCAGCTAGATGACAAAAAGTCCTTCTTGTAATTGAAAAGTTTTAAAATGCATCTGGGATTTCTGTGCACGTGTAAAGGGAAAGTACAGAATAAAAACCCGAGACTGTTTTGGCCTTAAAAATGGCAGAGATAAACCTGACAAAGAAATGTTCGGATTGAATTGGGAAAAATTGTGTTATTGTGGTAACTAAATGCCTTTGCTTATTGGTACAGCCACCATTTTGGGCTCCAAGCCTTGGCAGCCGTGGCCGCATGGTTTGCTGCTCCCCTGGGGGCTGCCATCTTGAAACAGCAAAGGCCCCGCCCTCTGATTTACTCAGGGGTGGAGCTTTAAGGCGGAGTTTTATGGGGCTGCAAGCCTGCTTGCTTCGAGGATTTATTTTTAAACTAATCTCTTAAATCTAGAAAACCCTGCTTTCCTTAAACTAAGGACAATCAAAGGTTATGTCAAAGTCTTTAAGAGGGACTGATAGCAATAATCTAATTTCTAAAATACGATTATTTCAGGTAGAAACTGGTTTCTGTAAATTGATCTGTCCTTATTGCTTAAATATGTATCCTTGTTGTTAAATTTGAATGTATTGTTAATCTGAGGAATGTTAATTATTTACATGTCACCTAAAAATTAAGGCTAAAAGTTCTACCTAACTAAAAAGTATGGCTTTGGTATAATGGAAGGAAAGAAATGTTAAATAAATGTTAAAAAGCTGGAACTGGTCACTGGTGGTGGATTGTGAGAAGGGCTGGAACTTCTCCTTCCTCGGTACCCCTAAAACATCAGAGGGTACTTCTGGCCTTGATTTTCTTGGTTTTGGATTTGTTTGTTTGTTTGTGATAAAAACCGTTTCTATCTAAATAAGACATAGGTCAAGAATCCTGTCCTGGGATGTGGGAAAGGCCTCCACATCTGTTCCTGTCAGGCCCCCATCAGGGGACTTGGATGATGTTCCTGTTATCTGCTCAAGAGCCCAAGACTGTAAAGATACTTGTTCACTGAAAAGGTGTAAGTATGTTTGTAAACACCTCTGTCTGTTTGTTTACTGGGAACTTTGATTTTCTATGTGATATTCTGTGCTGGGTTGGGATTTTGGAATTCTAGTCTGATTGGGACATTTAAGGATGGGGCTCACAGTTCCTCAAGGCAAAGACTTAATGGGCCTTTCCCCCTGCCTGTGAAGGAAGATAATGGGCCTTGAAATCTGTAAAGATAGGCAAGAATGAAGCTGGTCAGGCCCCACCCCCTATCATTCCTGACTTTCTTGCTGCAAGAATTGTCTCTTTTCTTGAAAGGGCGCACGAGGACATTTGGCTGCGCCTCGGCGCCACCCAGGAGACTGGCCCAACCCCAACTCCTCATCAGCACAGACCAGGAGATTGGGTCTACATCAAAAGGCACCACCTGGAGCCTCGATGGAAAGATCCCTACACCCGACTCCGTGGTGCTGACGACCCCCACCGCTCTCAAGATAGACGGCGTCGCGACCTGGGTCCATCACATCCACGTCTGGTCAGCAGCAAGCTACGGCGTGATCGACCTGCCTGATGCTGGTAACATTGAATAGACTTAGATAATGCCTGCATCTTCATGGACATGGCTCCAAAGAGACAAGGACAATTTATAGGATCACATGTTTAGTAGCAGAAGATGTGGCTGCCTAAAGCGGCCATGATGCCTATATTATGTTTCATTGTGTTGATATGTCACATTAACCTTTAATTCTCTTGCAGGTTTGAATGTATGTTGGCTGTCCTGGAAGGGTACTATGTGGGGTGAACCCCAAAAAGTAAAGGGTGCCTAGCTGCCAAGAGGGCAGGTGCCCACCTGGGCAGGGAACAGTGCCCATCAGGTTTTGGTCTCTGTTGAGAGACAGCTAACAGTTGGCAGCCTGTGTACTGCTTGCAGGCCTTTGTGACCATGCCCATGTCAGGGGTAGTCTAAAAAAAAAAAAAAAAAAAAAAAAGCCTGTTTAAAATGGAAAGTCTGAGGCATGGTTATACATAGAAAGAAAGTTTAATGCCAACAATTAAAAGGAATTGGCAAGAAAAGTCAGAAAATCTTAGAGTAGAGCAGTATGTCTTTCTTCTTATGTAATTCCTCCGAAATTTGGCAATGCTAACATGGCAATACGTTTCTTTGCATAGATTCAATAAGACCGGTTCCTAATAGTGGTTTTATTAACGGAAAACTTTGACTGGAGTATCATGTTTTAAAGAGCCCTGTCTGAGCTCTAAAGACTTGAAGCCAGTAAAAATGCCACGAAGAAAGCCTGGTATTCTGCTTGGAAGCCCTGAAGATGGCTGGCGCTAGAGTGTCAGGCCGATGCCCTACCATCACTGGCGGTTGGTAAGAGTAGAAGGGGAGCAGTAGGGATGCCTCTGCATTCCTGTGGAGCCCCCACACGCTCTGGGCCGCAACAAGTAGGAGGGCTACTGAGATGGGCTTAAAGCCTGGAGCGTGGGCTCAGGTGGAATTGCTACAGGTGAAGAATTCACCTAACTCAGCAGATACTGCAGGCGGGCCTGATGGCAGCTGGGTGGCGTGGCTTCCTGGCCCTACGGGGCACATTAAGATTCAACCATGAGATTCCAGCAAAGGTAGTCAGTTACCATTCTTGTTGTGTTTATGCAAACATCAGGACAGTAGATAAATTAATCTTAATTTGGCTTTTTGATAGCCATGGAGGAATTTTAAGAAGAAAAATCCTATTTCAATAGAAGTTGCTAAAGCTAAAATAGTTTCTTTCCCCTCCACCAGACCATTTGTTAAAATATGCCCAGTACAAGCCTCTAGCAACGGTGGAATCAGTCCGTCTCATGATTGAGCCGGAAGTTCCAAGAAAAAGGGGGGAATGAAAGGGCGAGGGCTAGGTTGCCCCAGGGTAGGGGCTACGTCCTACTCTGCTAGCCACACCCAGGCGGCAGAGCACAGTTCTTTCTCCTCCCCTTACTCCGACCCCCCCCCTATATAACCGGTCTCTGGGCGGGGTTGGCCCTCTTTTGGCCACTTGGCTAGCCGATGTGTCGGTGAGTCTGGTGGATGGAGAGCTCAAGATAGCTTGAAATACAGATTCTTATGCTTTTGCATCGGATTGGATGGCTCCCTAATGTGGTTTCTTGGAACAGCCCTTAAGGACTCCCTCACATCACTCTCAGAAGTGGTCTTACAGAATAGACGAGGTCTAGATCTCCTGTTCATGCAGGACGGCGGGCTCTGTGCAGCCCTCAGAGAAGAATGCTGTTTTTATGCCGATCATACAGGGGTCGTAGAGGAGTCCATGACCAAACTCCGGCAGCGACTGGCCGAGCGACAGAGAGAGAGGGAGGCACAGAAAAGCTGTATGAATCCTGGTTCACCCAGTCACCATGGTTAACAACTCTGCTGTCGACGGTAGCGGGGCCACTGGTAATCCTATTGCTAATTCTTACAATAGGACCCTGTATCTTAAACAGGGTTATAGGATTCCTGCAACAAAGAATAGGGGATATTAAACTCTTGATTATCAGGCAACAATACTCAGCCTTGGCTGAGTCTGAGGGTCTCTAAGATTAGAGACCGCCCACAGAAAAAGGGGGGAATGAGAGGCGCCAATATAATCAGGAGGGTCAGAAAAGGCAGACAGAACAAATAACCTTTGCGGGAAACAGCTGCAGCCAGGGAGAGAATTAAAGCACAGACAAGGTCTGATAAGAAGCCAGACAGGCAGAAACTTACACAAGGGAACATCCCCTGAGGGAGGAACAAGGGACTGAAATCTGATGAGCGGCAGAGCAAATGTTGACTCATACAGCAGCCAGGTCACCAGTGGAATGTGCCCCCCGTTGCTGAAAAGTATATAATGCATGTTTAAACTCTTGATCGGGGCTCACAGCCACTGCTCTGTGCTCAGAGTAAGCTGTGAGTCCCAGCATGCTGGTATCAATAAACCCTTTGCTTTTTGCATGAGATCGTCTCTTGGTGCTCTGTGAGTGCGGCTGGCGTTCCGGGCGTAACAGAGGCAGGTTAAGGCAGTTAGAGACTTGAAAACCTCCTCCAGATACATATGGCCCGAGGGAAACACATGCCAAAAGTCTTTTTTTTTAATTTTTTTTATTTTTTTAAATTAAATCTTTCTTGTTCAGATTATTACATTTGTTCCTCTTTTTTCCCCCCATAACTCCCCTCCTTCCAGCTCCCACCCCACCCTCCACCCTCACTCCCCACCCACTGTGTTCATCCATAGGTGCATGATTTTTGTCCAGTCACTTCCCGCATCTCCCACACCCCTTTTTCCCCCAAGAATAGTCAGTCTATTCCCTTTCTATGTCCCTGATTCTATTATAATCACCAGTTCATTCTGTACATCAGGTTATTTATTCACTTGATTCTTAGATTCATTTGTTGATAGATGCATGTTTGTTGTTCATAATTTGTATCTTTACCTTTTTCTTCTTCTTTCTCTTCTTAAAGGATACCTTTCAGCATTTCATATAATACTGGTTTGGCGGTGATGAACTCCTTTAGCTTTTCCTTATCTGTGAAGCTCTTTATCTGACCTTCAATTCTGAATGATAGCTTTGCTGGATAAAGTAATCTTGGTTGTAGGTTCTTGGTATTCAGCACTTTGAATATTTCTTGCCATTCCCTTCTGGCCTGCAAAGTTTCTGTTGAGAAATCAGCTGACAGTCGTATGGGTACTCCCTTGTAGGTAACTGAGTTTCTTTCTCTTGCTGCTTTTAGGATTCTCTCTTTGTCTTTTGCTCTTGGCATTTTAATTATGATGTGTCTTGGTGTGGTCCTCTTTGGATTCCTTTTGTTTGGGGTTCTCTGCGCTTCCTGGACTTGGTCTCATTAGTTTTCGTGAGGCTCTGCACAAATTTATGGCAAGCCCTCAAAATTGCGATTCTTAGCTCCATATCCTCCATTTCTGTCATGTTTTTTTGTCTCCGCATCTTTTATGCTTTCTTGGTGCACCCCCTTGTGGTCTCTGTGCGCAGTCTTGTTCTAGCCAAGCCTTAATTGTTGTAGTTAACACTAGAGGGATTTGACCCCCAGGCCGACTGGCTATAGGAATCAGCTGTATGGAAAATGTCTGCCTTCTGGGGAGGCGCTAATCCAGCCTTTGCCTGAGGCGATCGGCAAATGGCTGTGCGCAGGTTTTGGGCAGGGCGGGATCAACAGGGCGGGCGGAGGGAGCAGTTATGGCCATGCTCAGTCCCGTTCCCAGAGGCTCTGCTTCTCAGAACCCCGGCAGCCGCTGCAAACCTCGGAGAGAAAGCTGCCCTCAGGTCCCAACTGATGCCGGATAATCCCGCTTCTCCCGTTTGAGTCTGGGTCCCTAGATACTCGCCCGGATCTGGAGCCCAGAGTCTGAGACTCACTCCCGACAGAAAACGACAACCGCGCCCTCAGCCACCAGCCCGCTTTGCGCGCGCACCTCGGTACCTTTGTATTTTCCACACTGCGCCGCCTCTGAGCCTCGATTTGCTGTTCTCTTTCCTTCTAGTTGTAGAGTCTCTCTTCAGCCAGCCTTCCTGTGGTTCTGGGTGATGTCTGTTCAGTCTTTTAGTTGTATTTTTGAAATGGCTGTTTGCGGCAGCGGTCTCCGGTGTTTACCTACGCCGCCATCTTGCCCAACTTCCAAAAGTCTTGAATGAAGAAACAATGCCTGCCCTTCAGAAACAGCAAGTCCTGAACAAATATAGGCAAAACCGCAGTTAAAGAAAGCCCTTCAGGTGCAGGAGAAACAAACTTGCCTCGGAAATCACCTCCCCTGAAGGCGCTAGAGGACCTTAGTGTACTTGGTGTGTTCTTGGGCTATTTGCCCCTAAATCCAGTCCTAGAGTCAACTGAGAAATACTGGATCACGGCCTTGGAGCTTAGAAACTACATTACCCAGAAGGCCACGCATGGAGTGGCATCAGGCGGAGCCAATACAGTGTCAGAGAAGTCATTTTTATTTGGCCGATTCTGTAGGGCGGGACCCGTAATCCTTGTGGCGGGATTTCATCTTCTCAGGTTTTTGTCTGAGGCAGTGAGGTTTTCCGTGTCCGCAGTCCCGTGGAGAAGGCCGGAGAGTGGTGCTCCCCGCCTCACAGCTAATGGTCGGAGCCCCCAGTGGTGCTCACAGCTCCCACGTGAGATTGACGCTCGGAGTCGCCACAGGAACTCACGCCAGGACCGGGGCAGGGACCGCCATTCCTGCAGCGGCTTCTACTCCCGCCCGGCTCAGCCCACAGAGGGCAATGGCGGCGCCCCCGCTGAGGAGACGGGTTGAGGTGAGTCGAGTCCCCCAGGCCCTCACCGCCTCCTCACACAGACACCACAGCCTGGGTGTGATGGGTTGGCTCAGCAAGATAGACCACCGACTCAGAATTTAAATTTGAAAGCCTTTTTATTAAGCTGGCCAGCTGACCACAGCCCGTACCTTCCCCCTCTGGGAAGCCTCGTGGCATGTGGCCAAGAGCAAGTGTGCATTATGATTTTTATAGCAAAACAGTGTTACCTTAGAAGCTCACAGAAAGTTCATAAGCACAAAGAGGGGGGGTAAACAGAGTCACACCTGACTGGTCTAAGACAATCTAGCAATTTTTCTTCCATGGTTCCTAACCCTAATACAATCCTTCTCCATATCCTGACACAATCCCTCTCCATACCTCAGTCCCCCCTCCCAGCACATTCAATTTCTCATGTCTCATTTCCTCCCCTTAGCACATTCTGTCACATTCTGTAACCCTTCCATGGCGCAGTCCCTCCCCCTAGCACATGGGGAGGGCGCCTATCCCGTCCTGCAGCTCAGTCCCGCGTGGAGGACCGTGAGGAAGGCGGAGGGGAGAGAGGAGTGTTGTGGCTTCTGAGGACACAGCAAGTGCAGGGCAGAGAGGACGGGGGTGACTTGCATCTGAAGGTCCCTGAGGGTGTGGGCTGTGAGTATTGATGGAAAGAGCAGAGGCTGCAGGGAGGACGTCACAGGCTCATTCTGGGCTTTCCCGGCTGTGGGTCCGTCAGGGGCCTGGGGTGGGCCTGGATCCGGCTGGACTACAAGCTCTCTACACGCCATATGCCAAGTTCATGGGTGAGTCCAGCGAGACCCAGTGGCATTGGAGCAGGAAGGGGGCAGAGCTGACGGAGTGAACCTGGGGTCTGAACATGGGAAGGGAATAAACATTACCCAGTGGTGAGCACATCTGGAGGAAGTGTGAGCTGATGGTCCCAGGACCTGGTGTGGGGACTTAAAGGTGAAAAACAAATCCACACTTGGCTTTGTCTTGGAGGCAGGATCTAGGAGACTGCAGTGGTTTTGCCTGGCAGGAAGGTTGGGGCCCTGCAGGCATCGCCCAGACCTTAAATGGCATTGCTCTCTACCCTCCCCTCCCCCAGTCCTTCCCACCCAACCCAGCTGCTCTGCTGAGGGCCATCA
Organism: Myotis yumanensis; assembly: GCF_028538775.1. NCBI lineage: Eukaryota > Metazoa > Chordata > Mammalia > Chiroptera > Vespertilionidae > Myotis > Myotis yumanensis. Next base: position 6,794,332 of record NW_027223774.1, on the reverse strand, counting down.
CAGTGAGTAATGGGACTGTGATGGGAGAGCAGCCTGCACTGGCATTAGGGCCTGGCGTCCACAGTAACCAGGGGCCCTGGAGGAGGTGGGGGAGGGGGGGGAGATGTGTAAGGAGTAGAATTACTGGTTCTTCCAAAGGCAGCTTTGGTTTCAATTGTCTCCATTGTGACAGGTTGGTGTGACCTTTGAGGACATTGCCCTGTACTTCTCCAGGGAGGAATGGAGCCTCCTTGATGAGGGTCAGAGACAGCTGTACCTGAATGTGATGCTGGAGAACTTTGAACTTATATCCTCTTTGGGTAAGACCCTCACTCTCACCATTGACCTGGACTTGGCTCTGCCATTTCCCAAGCCCCATCCCCCAGGGTGTGCTCTGTCCTCCCGTGTAGACTGTGGTACTGCTTGTTTTTCCAGTTTCCTGGGTAGTTGCTGTCCTGGGGAGGGTTGGTCTGTTTCTGCCGCTCCCTTCTATTCCTGAAGTCCCAATACTCCCCGATGCACTAAATTCACAGGGAAGGATTTGTGCTTGGTAGTGTGTTTGGAAGAATGAGTGATTCTACCTTGATCAGTGAGGAAAGCATTTTCTATGTTCTTTTTGGTCATTTGTACCTATTTTTTGAGGAATTTTTTTTATATCCTTTTTCTGCTTAATAACTCTATTTTTTGGTTAAACATTCTCTTGACTGCCTTGTATATATTATATATTAATTGCTTATCACATCCAGGAACACATATTTTTGCATGTACTTAATTGTGCTTTTCAGATGCAGATATTGCTGCCCCAACCTGCTTTTGTACAAAGTCCACATTTTTAGCAACCCTGCATTCAACAAGTCTAGTGCCACCATGTTTCTAGCAAGCGCAGATACTTGTTACTAGTGGTTAGCAATAAAGTATTTTTAATGAAGTTATATAGACTTTGGTTTTCAGACAACTCATTGCATTGTTCTTAGCCTACAGCATAGTCTTAACATAACTTTATTATTTCCTGGGAACTCCAACTATTTGTGTGAATTTTTGTCTATATCTCAATATCTCAATATTTGCTTTATTGTGCTGATCAGAACTGAATCCACAAACTCTCCAAGCAATTTCTTCATAGGATTTGCAATTATTATTTTTCTTTTTTTAAAAATCTTTATTGTTCAGATTATTACATTTGTCCCTCTTTTTCCCCCCCATAACTTTCCTCCTCCCAGTTCCCACCCCACCCTCCGCCCTCACTCCCCACCCACTGTCCTCATCCATAGGTGCACGATTTTTGTCCAGTCTCTTCCCGCATCCCCCACACCTCCCCCCCCCCCCAAGAATAGTCAGTCCATTCCCTTCCTATGTCCCATATTCTATTATAATCACCAGTTCATTCTGTTCATCAGATTATTTATTCACTTGATTTTTAGATTCACTTGTTGGTAGATGTGTATTTGTTGTTCATAGTTTGTATCTTTACCTTTTTCTTCTTCCTCTTCTTAAAGGATACCTTTCAGCATTTCATATAATACTGGTTTGGTGGTGATGAACTCCTTTAGCTTTTTCTTATCTGTGAAGCTCCTTATCTGACCTTCAATTCTGAATGATAGCTTTGCTGGGTAAAGTAATCTAGGTTGTAGGTTCTTGCTATTCATCACTTTGAATATTTCTTGCCACTCCCTTCTGGCCTGCAGTTTTCTGTTGAGAAATCAGGTGACAGTCGTATGGGTACTCCCTTGTAGGTAACTAATTGTTTTTCTCTTGCTGCTTTTAAGAGTCTCTCTTTGTCTTTTGCTCTTGGCATTTTAATTATGATGTGTCTTTGGTGTGGTCCTCTTTGGATTCCTTTTGTTTGGGGTTCTCTGCGCTTCCTGGACTTGTAAGCCTCTTCCTTTCACCAGGTAGGGGAAGTTTTATCTTGCTCTCTCTCTTCTTCTGGCACCCCCATAATTCAGATGTTGGTGCGCTAGAAGTTGTTCCAGAGGCTCCTTACGCTATCTTCATAATTTTGGATTCTTTTATCTTTTTGCTTTTCCAGTTGGGTATTTTTTGCTTCTTCATATTTCAAATCTTTGACTTGATTCTTGTGATCCTCTAGTCTGCTGTTGGAACTCTGTATATTATTCTTTATATCACTCAGTGTATGCTTAATTTCTAGTTGGTCCTTTTTTATAACCTCAAGGGTCTCACTAGATTTCTAGAGGGTCTCACTAAATTTATCAGTGGTTTCTAGAAAATTCTTGAAAAACCTTATAAGTGTGGTTTTAAACTCTATATCCAGTAGTTTGCTTTCCTCCATTTCTGTCATTTGTGACTTTTTTTTTTGTCTCCGCATTTTTTATGCTTCCCTGTGTTGATAGAGTGGCTTTCTGTGCTAGGTGTCCTATAGGGTCCAGTGGCTCAGCCTCCCCAATTACCTGAGGTGGACACTCTTGGTGCACCCCCTTGTGGGCTTTGTGCACAGTCTTGTTTTCGTTAAGCCTTGATTGTTGTAGGTAACACTGGGAGGATTTGACCTCACGCCAATTGACTGTGAGAATCAGCTGTGTCTGCAGTGGGAGAATTTCTGAGCTGGAGACACCCTTCTGGGGCAAGACTTGCTTCAGTGGGGCTTTGGTGCTCACTGAGTCTGCCCCCTGAGTGTGTCCCTTATGGATCTGAGGAGTTGTAATCTGGATGGTCCCACTCTGACCACTGGGTACACTGGCTCTTGGATCTCTAAGGAGGTGCTCATTTAGCCTCTGCCTGAGGTTACCCAGCAGGAGCTATGGAGAGATCTGCAGATTCCTCTTCTTTGTTTGGGGTTTGGAGGTGCCCAGATGAGGCCCAGCTGTGAAGCAATGCAAGCTCCTGTGGGGCCTTGGACCCTCTTTTGGAAGTTCTGGGTCTCTCTGACCCAGCTGCAGTTTGTTAGGTAATTTTCAGGATACAAAGGGACAGGCCTTTCATATGCAAAAGCATCTGTGCATAGCTTGGGCGGGGTGGGGTCTCTGGGGATCAACAGGGCGGAGCAAGCAGCTATGGCTGCTCCCCAGTCCTACCCTAAGGGGCCCTGCTTCTCAGTTTCCCGGTAGTCGCTGCAAGCACCTATGAGAGAAAGCCGCCCTCAAGTTCTGCCCATTGCCAGACAGTCCCGTTTCTCCCCATATGTGTCTGGGTCCCCAGAGACTCACCCGGAATTGGAGTTCAGAGCATTCTGGAGCTTGAGACTGCCTCCTGATTGAAAAAGACAACCGTGTCCTCAGTTTCCAGCCCTCTCCATGTGCGTGCGTCCTCACCTGCCAGCCCTTTCCGAGTGCGCCACATCCTCCATTGCCAGCCCTTTCTGCGTGTGCCTCCGTACCTCTGCACTTTACTTCCACATCGCACCTCCTCTGAGTCTCAGTGTGCTTTTCTCTTTCCTTCTAGTTGTAGAATTTCCACTCAGCTAGCCTTCCTGTGTTTCTGGATGATGTCCGTTTTGTCTTTTAGTTGTAATTTTGAAGTGGTTGTGCAAGGCAGCAATTTCCGGTGTTTACCTATGCCACCATCTTGGTTTGTCAGTCTTGGAGTTTTTCAAGGAGGTATTGGTAAATCTCCTGTAATTGTGATTGAATTTCAGAAGCAACTAAAATATCATCCATATAATGATAAATTAGATCATTAGGAAATCTTTTTCTGACTATTTCTAAAGGTTGATGCACATAGTCTGACACCTAGTGGGACTGTAACATTCCTTGTGGTAAGACTTTCCATTGATACCGTTGCGTGGGTTGAGCCTGATTTAAAGCTGGGACAGTGAATGCAAATTTCTCACAGTCTGAGGTTGCAAAGGAATAGGGAAGAAACCATCTTTTACATCAATTATGACAATGGACCAATATTTAGGAATTAGTGAGGGGTTAGGAATCCCAAACTGTAAGGGTCCCATTGATTGTATAACTTCATTAATTTTTCGTAGATCAGTTAACATTCTCCACTTGCCAGATTTTTTTCTTCATAACAAACACAGATGAATTCCAGGGACTAGAGGAATACTCAGTATGACCCTGGTCTAATTGTTCTTTAATTAGTTGATGTAGCACTTCTAATTTTTCTTTAGGAAGGGTTAAAGAGAACAAAACGGGGCGGAGAAAAACTTGTGCTTAATAGCAGCTTTCGGCCTTGAGTCCAGCATAGTTCAGATAAGTACAAAAACTCTCTCTCCCTGCTCTCCCTGCCAACGCCCCCCTCCTTTTCTGCATTAACCATTTGGATATTGGGGATATTGTTGCAGATCCAGTGGCATTTGCTATAGCTGTATTGGAAATGCAAGGAAGTCGTCATTTCTTCTCCATGTGGGAGGAACAATCTCATCCCCAGGTTCTAAATCTAATAACATTTTGTTAATTTCAGTAGGCAAGGGCAGCTGGAATTGCCGATGTGCCCCTGTGGAATAATGTGGTAGATCTGGAGATGGAACTGTGGGAGTTACTCTGGGCTCCTCCGACAGTGGCTGTTGAGCTGAAAAAGCATTTTTGATTAATTCCTGTAACTTATTAGTGGGTTGAACATGAGGCGGTGGGATACCACAGATTAAAGCCTTCATATGAATCAGCAAATCTTTTAATAACTCTTGTTCGTCATCCCTTGACTTGCTTTTCTTTTTTAATATTCTCTTCTGTTCGCTACCGCTAGAATCAGTGCTACTAGTTTCACTTTCTGAGAAATCCTAAATGCCCTCTTTATCAGTCCCTTCTATATCTTCATATCCCTCCAGCTTCTGTTCAAAATCTTTCGTTTTTGCTCCATATTATTTTCATGAGGCAAGGAAGGTAATGGTCCATTAGGCATGTCTTTATCAGTTTCACAAGCGGAGCGAGAACCAGAGCTAGTAACTTTAACTAGAGCAGCCTCATAATCTGATTCTGACTGCAAAGGTTTAAGAGCCATAGTAATCGAAGTACACAAGGACCAGCTTCATGTCCGATAGCATCTCCATTCTGATGAGCACGCCGTAGCGCGCGAACAACCTGTTTCCAAACATTTATTTTTATTTTTATTTATTTTTTATTTTTTTATTTTTATTTTATTTATTTATTTTTTTTTAAATATATTTCATTGATTTTTTTACAGAGAGGAAGGGAGAGGGATAGAGAGCCAGAAACATCGATGAGAGAGAAACATCCACCAGCTGCCTACTGCACACCCCCCACTGGGGATGTGCCCGCAACCATAGTACATGCCCTTGACCGGAATCGAACCTGGGACCCCCCAGTCCGCAGGCCGACGCTCTATCCACTGAGCCAAACCGGTTTGGCATTTTATTTTTATTTTTTAATATATATTTTATTGATTTTTTTACAGAGAGGAAGGGAGAGAGATAGAGAGTTAGAAACATCGATGAGAGAGAAACATCCATCAGCTGCCCAGGTACATGCCCTTGACCGGAATCGAACCTGGGACCTTTCAGTCCACAGGCCGACGCTCTATCCACTGAGCCAAACCGGTTTCAGCCAAACATTTAGATTGAACTGATTTCTGCCTGTCGTCTCAAACCAATAACACTGCCTTCTTATTTCTCTAGCTAATTTTCCTAAAAGTGCCTTGAGACACACTAACCCCAGTGCTTTTAAGCACTGAACGCAGCAGAGTCATATAATGACTCTCTGCTGTCAGGGAGTTCCCCATTGCTCTGCCTGGCTTGTTGAAAGTTTTGCATAAACCATTGCAGACTTTTTCCCTTTCGGTCCTGTGCGTTCCCCGCACTTACCTTAAGGTCCCACGTTGTAGGAACCACGTGTTGTGAGATGCTTAATGAACCGAAGACGCAGAGGTAAGACGAGCACACAGGCAATTGATGCTGGACAGAGGGCTACAGCTCACTCAGGCATGTAGCAACACTGTACCTCAACCATTCCTTTTATTGGGGTTTGGCATGAGGTTAATGCGCCAGCAGTTAATCAACAAAATTTTCTTTTGTTCTGTATTACAATAGCGCATTGAAGACAACTTGCAGCTGTGCACTCCCTTTCTGCTCTACCCACGATTATTTAATCTTATCCGTTCTCGGGGAGGTAAATGTTCTGGGAACTCAAGATTGTGTGCAATCTTGACCCAGAGTGATTGCTTGCAAGTCATGCCGTGAACATTCGCTTCTTGGCAGGACTTCAGATCCTTGTTGACAAATGTCCAGCTACAGGGTGCATATGTCCTTTCTCTTTTCTTGGGGTATATTCCTGGGTTACTGGGTCAAATTGGAGTTCAATTTTTAATATTTTGAGGAAACTCCATACTATTTTCCACATTGGCTTCACCTGTCTGCATTCCCACCTGCCGTGCACAAGGGTCCCTTTATCCCCACGTCCTCTCAACCACTTGTCCTTTGTCGATTTGTTGATGATAGCCATCCTGATAGGTGTGAGATGATATCTCATTGTCGTTTTGATTTGCATCTCTCAGATGATTATTAACTTTGAGCATGTTTTCATTTGTCTCTTGGCCTTCTGTATGTCTTCTTCAAAAAAGTGTCTGATTAAGTCCTTTGCCCATTTTTTGATTTAATGGTTTATCTTCTTTTTTTTAATATGTATCTATATATATTTTATTGCTTTTTTACAGGGAGGAAGGGAGAGGGATAGAGAGTTAGAAACATCCATGAGAGAGAAACATCAATTAGCTGCCTCCTGCACACTCCCTACTGGGGATGTGCCTGCAACCAAGGTACATGCCCTTAACCGGAATCAAACCCAGGACCCTTCAGTCCACAGGCCGACGCTCTGTCCACCTAACCAAACCGTTTAGGGCTATCTTCTTCTTATTTATTTATCCATTTATTGTCTAAAGTTCTGCATATGTCTTCTTTTTCTCTGCTTGACCGCCCCCCCCCCCAGCCATTTCCACCCCAGTCAAGCCACCGCCTCCCCAGAGTCTGTGTCCATTGGTTATGCTAATATGCATGCATGCAAGTTCTTTCCTTGTTCTTTAACCTCCCCTCCCCTGCCATTTGTCTCTGGATCTATTCTTGTTCATCAAAGTATGTTGATCAGTATATCCTATATATGAGTGAGATCATGTGATAACTATCTTTCTCCAATCGACTTACTTCGCTTAGCATCATGCTCTCCAGTTCCATCCACGCTGTTGATAATGGTTTAAGTACCTTCTTTTAAAAAAAAAAAAAATTTTTATTGATTTTTTACAGAGAGGAAGGGAGAGGGATAGAGACTTAGAAACATCGATGAGAGAGAAACGTCGATCAGCTGCCTCCTGCACACCCTACTGGGGATGTGCCTGCAACCAAGGTACATGCCCTTGACCGGAATCGAACCTGGGACCCTTCAGTCTGCAGGCCGATGCTCTATCCACTGAGCCAAACCTTTTAGGGTAATTCCTTCTTTTTTATAGCGGCGTAGTATTCCATTGTTTAGATGTACCACAGTTTTCTAATCCACTCATCTGCTGATGGGCACTTAGGCTGTTTCCAAATCTTAGATATTGTAAATTGTGCTGCTATGAACATAAAGATGCAGATATCTTTTCTGATTGGTGTTTCTGGATTCTTGGGATATATACCTAGAAGTGGGATTACTGGGTCATATGGGAGTTTCATTTTTAACTTTTTGAGGAAACTTCATAGTGTCTTCCAAGTGTCTGCAGCTGTCTGTATTCCCAGCAGCAGTGCACCAAGGTTCCTTTTTCTGCGCATCCTCGCCAGCACTTGTGGTTTGTTGATTTGTTGATGGTAGCCATTCTGACAGGTGTTAGATGGTACCACATTGTTGTTTTTATTTACATGTAGGATGATTAGTGACTTTGAGGATGTTTTCATATTTCTCTCAGCCTTCCGTATGTCCTCTTCGTAAAGTGTCTATTCAGGTCCTTTGCCTATTTTTTTAATTAGATTGTTTATCTTCATTTTGTTAAGTTGTATGAGTTCTCTGTAAATTTTGGAGATTAAACCCTTATCTGAAATGTAATTGGCAAATATGTTCTCCCATGCACTGGGCTTTCTTGTTTTGTGATGGTTTCTTTTACTGTGCAGAAGCTTTTAATTTTGTTGTAGTGCCATTTGTTTAGTTTTTCCTTACTTTCCATTGCCCTCAGAATTGCATCGAGAAAGATATTACAAGGACATATATCTGATATTTTGCTGCCTGTGGATCCTTCTAAGATTTTTATGGATTCCCCTGTTACCTTTAAGTCCTTTATCCATTTTGAGTTTATTTTTGTATATGACATAAGTTGTTGGTCTAGTTTGATTTTATGCATGTATCTGTCCAATTTTCCCAACACCATTTATTGAAGAGACTGTCTTGACTCCTTTTTGTGCTCTTGCCTCCTTTGTCAAATATTGAGCAAAATGTTTTGGGTCGATTTCTGGATTCTCTGTTCTGTTGCCTTTTTCTACGTGTCTGTTGTTGTGCCAGTACCAGGCATTTTTGTAATATAGCTTGGTATGTGGTATCGTGATCCCTCCAACTATGTACTATATCATATCATCTGCGAATAATGACAGTTTTACTACTTCTTTTTCAATTTGGATGCCTTTCATTTCCTCTTCTTGTCTGATCACTATGGCTAGCACTTCCAGTATTATATCAAACAGGCGTGGTGAAAGTGGGCATCCTGTCTTGTTTCTGTTCTTAGAGAAAATGGTTTTAGGTTTTTCCCCATTGAATATGGTGTTGGCTGTAGGTTTGTCATATAAGACTTTTTTTTATTTTGAGGTATGCTCCCTGTACTCCCCACTTTGCTGAGTTTTTATAAAGAAAGGGTGTTGGATTTTGTAAGATGTTTTTTCTGCATCAATTGATATTATTATGTGATTTTTGGTTTTCAGTTTTTTTATGTGGTGTATCCTGTTTATTGATTTGCAAGTATTGTACCATCCTTGCGTCACTGGAATAAATCCCAGTTGGTCATGGTGTATGACCTTTCTTTTTTTTTTTTTTTTAAATATATTTTATTGATTTTTTACAGAGAGGAATAGAGAGTTAGAAACATCGATGAGAGAGAAACATTGATCAGCTGCCTCCTGCATACCCCCTACTGGGGATGTGCCCGCAACCAAGGTACATGCCCTTGACCAGAATCGAACCTGGGTCACTTCAGTCCGCAGACTGAAGCTCCATCCACCAAGCCAAACTGGTCAGGGCTATTTATTCTTTAAGTTATTTATTTACTTATTTTTAAAAGATATGTGATTGATTTCCGAGAGGAAGAGGAGGGCAATTAAAACCTGAGTAATGACAGAGACTCATTGAGCAGCTGCTTCCTGCACACTGGAGATTGGGTTGGCAACCTGTGCATGTCCCCTAAGAAGAAATAGAATTTTTGTCTCCTGGGTAATGGGTTGATACGTAATCACTGAACTGCGCTGCACAGCCTTTATGTATTGATTTTCGAGAAAGGAAGGAAAACAGAGAAAGAGAGGGAAACTGATCTGCTGTTCTACCCGTCTAAGCATTTATTGGCTGTCCCCTACATGTGCCCTACAAACCCACAGCCGTGGTGCATCGGGACCACACACTCAACAAGAGAGCTACATGGCCAGGGCTCTGAATTTGTTTATTAATTTCAGAAGCTCATATGGGATCTTGACAGATTTCTCTATGGAGGGTCATGTCATCTTCTAACATCAACATCTCTTACGATGCTTTGTGGTTCATAGTGTCAGGTATAATGTCTTACTTTTCATTTCTTTTTTCATTTGTTTGAGGCTTGTTTTTGTTTTTTGCTTTATTCTAGCTTACTTTTTGCCAATTTTTGTATGTTTTAGAAAAGTACCTGTTAGTATTCTTTTATTCTTTCTTATCTCCCTTTTATTGATGCTTTTTCAAATAGTCATTGTTTAAGGAAACAATAACTTTTCAACCTTTGGATTTACTTTTTATTTTGAGCCTATATTCCTGAGATGGCAGGTCAGTTTTTTTCGGATCTATTTTTATAATGTGGCATTTATCCCTATAAACTTTCTTCTTACAAATGCGTTTTAAGAATTTTATACATGATTTGTGATAGGTAGTCCTTTTATTTACTTTTCCTCTAGACATTTTTGAGTTCTGTCTTTTTTTTGGCTACCTTGACATTCTTTTTTATTTATTATTGGTTTCAGATAGAGTGGAAGAGAGATGGAGAGAAAGAGAGAAAGAGAGAGAGAGAGAGAGAGAGAGAGAGAGAGAAACGTCAGTGTGAGGAGAAACATCAGTTGGCTCCCTCCTGCACACAAGTTAACGGGAAATGTAACCCACATACCGATATGTGCCTTGACTTGGGAATTGAATCCTGGACCCTTTGGTACACAGGATGATGCTCCAACCAACTAAGCCATACTGGCCAAGGCATTCTGTGGTTCTTAAATACAAAAATTTCCAGTATTATTTGAAGAATAGGCCACTATGGTCAGTGATAACAGCAGCACAGTGGCTGCTGGAGGTAACTCTGACCCTTGTTTTTGACTGCATGTATCTTCAAATATGTTTGTTGACCCAGTCTTTCCATTCATTCTTTCTGTACAGTCCTACTTTATTTGTGTCTGTAATACTGTTTGTCTTCATGGTACTCTTTTTTTTTATTTTTTTAACAGAGGAAGGGAGAGGGTTAGAGAGCCAGAAACATCGATCAGCTGCCTTCTGCACACTCCCCACTGGGAATGTGCCCACAACCAAGGTACATGTCATTGACTGGAATCGAACCTAGGACCCTTGAGTCTGCAGGCTGACGCTCTATCCACTGAGCCAAACCGGTTAGGGCGATGGTACTCATTCCCATTTCCTATGGGGTTTATGTTCATGGAAAGCTGTCTACTTACACTGGGAAAAGGGAAGAAGCTCATATCTCTGATCCCTCCATCTTGCTGATGTCACTCACATAGGTCTTTTGACTGTGATCTCATTTGTGCTTTGTTGTTCTACCACAGTATTGACCCTCCATGTTCTTTTTTTTTTTTTTAATTTTTTTTAAAAATATTTTATTGGTTTATTACAGAGAGGAAGGGAGAGAGATAGAGAGCTAGAAACATCGATGAGAGAGAAGCATCGATCAGCTGCCTCCTGCACATCTCCTACTGGGGATGTGCCCGCAACCCAGGTACATGCCCTTGACCGGAATCGAACCCGGGACCCTTCAGTCCGCAGGCCGACGCTCTATCCACTGAGCCAAACCGGTTTCGACGACCCTCCATGTTCTTCGCATCATTTATCCCAAGCAATGCCTCAAATGGGATTGAAGGGGAAGAATCATTTGTGCATCACAGAAGAAACATGACTTTATGAATGACACAGTGGATCCCCTGGCGGTCCTTCCTTGGAGAAGGGTCATTGGGGAAGAATTCTCCGTTGGCCTTTGTTACATTCATAGCTAGAAAGCCAGTGTTTTGTTACAGTTGCCCATTCCTCACGAAATTATGCTTGTTTGTGCTTATTGTTGATACTTTGCCAACTATTCAGTTCTAATTGTGATCATTTCTACTTAGATTCCTAGCTTACGGATAACCTTAACCTCTCTGGACTTTGCACCTCTCCCACTTTCACAGGTCTCTCTTTACCGCAAGCCAATGTTGATCCATACCTGCAGCACCGTGGAGAGCACACATTTTATTTTACTGAACTTGTATATCCTGTGATCCAATACAATTAATTTTTATGTCTTTGAGCAGCTTGAAATTATTCCGCACAGTCACACATGGTCAGAATGTAAGGTCCTAAAGGAAACCGTTTGTGCAAGAACAAGGAGTAGAACCTTCCTCTCTTCTTTGTATCTACTCCTTTGCTTCTGTCCCTCTCTGGTGAGATTTCCATCATTGCCTGACTTTTGGAGCCACGTTATTTATAACAACAATTTTCTCACTGTGTAACTCACTCATCTTGAAAATCTTTCTATAGAATCATGCCTAGTCAGGACAGATAAACATCCATGGTGAAGATATTCTGTTTTTATCAGGTCAACATGTACTTCACCTCCATTTCTTTTGTTCAGGTTGCTGCTGTGGAGCAGAGAATGTGGAGGCACCAACAAAACAGAAGGTTTCTGTTAGAGTGTCACAGGCAAGGAATCCCAAGGTAGCATTGTCTTCCCAGAAGAGCCACCCCTGTAAGAGTTGTGAAGTAGTCTTGGGAAACATTTTTCACGTGCTGGAGCTACAGGGAACACAACACGGACAGATACAATTGAGGTGTGGAGCATGTGAAAAACGGTTTTACTTCAGTGTAAAATTTCATCAGCAGCTTGTGAGAGAGAAGACTCTCATTAGAGGGGTGGACAGGATCTCACTTGCAAACAGCTGCAATTTCAATGTGTCCCAGAATCGTTTCACCTGTGAGGAGGGTGTCTGGACCGAATCAGGACATCTCCACCTAAAGGCTACTCAGACCAAAAACAGTCCAAATGCTACTTCAACACGTTGGATGATGTTTCAAAGGAGAGAAAATTGTCACGCCAGAAAAGAATGTAAGAAAGACATTAGTTGCACCCACATGTTTATTCAGGAAAAGGTTGTCAATGTTGTAACTCGATGTTTTGTGTGCTCTGAATGTGGGAAATCTTATAGAAGTAGCTCTCGCCTTCATTATCATCAGAGAGTTCACACAGGAGAAAAGCCTTATCAATGTAGTGAATGTGGGAAGAATTTTACCAGTAACAGCCACCTTCGTCGTCATCAGAGCGTTCACACTGGAGAAAAGCCTTATCAATGTAGTGAATGTGGGAAGAATTTTGCCACTAACAGCCACCTTCGTCGTCATCGGAATGTGCACACTGGAGAAAAGCCTTATAAATGCAGTGAATGTGGAAACTTTTTTACCCGGAGCAGTTCCCTTCGTTGTCATCAGAGAATTCACACAGGAGAAAAGCCTTATCAATGCAGTGAATGTGGGAAATCTTTTGCCCGGAGCACTGCCCTTCGTTGGCATCAGAGAGTTCATACAGGAGAAAAGCCTTATAAATGCGGTGAATGTGGAAAGTTTTTTACCCAGAGATATTCCCTTCGTTGGCATCAGAGAGTTCATACAGGAGAAAAGCCGTATAAATGCAGTGAATGTGGGAAATCTTTTGCCCAGAGCAATACCCTTCGTTGTCATCAGAGACTTCATACAGGAGAAAAGCCTTATAAATGCAGTGAATGTGGAAAGTGTTTTACCCAGAGATATTCCCTTCGTTGGCATGAGAGAGTTCACACTGGAGAAAGGCGTTATGTGTGCAATTAATGTGAGGTATCTCTCAGCCAAATTTCTAAATTCGCTCCCTGCATAAGAGTACAAATGTGAGAAATTTCTTACATGTGTAGGAAATGTAGTTTCTTAGTTCGGACTTAACAATAGTACAAGAAAATTTGTAAATCCTCATTTTTCTGAATTGTATCTCATACATTTAATCACCTATATTATGTAAAGTTCCCATAAGTGTTTTTGGTGTTGTGTTTGTGTGTTTTTATGTTGGAACACTATGTAATTATGTTGCACTTTCTAACATACAGAGACATGTTGCCAGACCTATGTCACTGCATATTTCTGTTGCTGCAGGTATTTTACCTGAATCACCTATAAGGACCCTACAGATGGCATCAATCAGCATCCTCATGTGCCCAGGGAAGCTAACTCTGTTGTCTAATTTGTTGAAGAAAATGAGGAATACCTGAGCCCTTGGTTCTCCCTTGTTTCCCTGTCATGAGTTGCCACGTAGGACTGATGACTGTTGGCGCCAGTAAACATGATGTTGCAGAACTGCCATTTTTAGGGACACACTTTCCCTATATGCTAATGATGAGTTTATTGAGTGCCTCAGTCATCAATGATAGAACTGCCAGTCTCAGGCCTCCATCTTTGCAAAATAATGAAGGCCTTTTCCTAAGACGTCTTTAATCTTGGATGTTCTATTTACTGTTTGGGTTAGTTTCTAAGGAAATCTAGGCTGTCCAAGCATGATGATGTGAAAAACTTTTATGCGGTCTCAAACATTTTTGCCCTTGGGGGAAGCCCATGGTGCAGAAATTAGCTCAGCCGTTTTTGCCAAATTTACATTGCTGCCCATAATTTTTCAGGAAGCACTGTGGACTCTTGTGCCCATGTGATGCTGGATGCTTTGAGACACAGAGATCACTCCGAAGAGGGGGTGGCTGTAACAACCTCAAGTATGTCTGGGAGCATGAATTTTTTAGTTTGCAGGGGATGCCAATACATGTGAAGGGGATCTCTTGTTCAGGTCTTGCAGAGGGCCATGTGCCCTTTTGCCTACAATTTCACGGGTGATGGTCACTGGTATGAGGACCATAGGAGTGAGGGAAACCCTTTCGCTGCAGAAACACTGACCTATTTGTTGTTTGATGAGACTGCAGCCCATTAGACGGAAGGGTCCTCACCTAACTGTGCATCCAGGAATTATTTTGATGAAAAGACAACAAGAGCTGTGTGTCCACAGACCTGAGGGACTCCAGGGATGTTCATCTTCCCTGGAGCAGTCATTGTCATTGATTATAATCAAGATGTTTTGTGGCTCCTGTCGCTTCTCAGATGTTCCCATCAGAGCCATTTGTGTGCTGACAGCAAAAGCAAGGTGGATACAAAGACGTCTTTAGTCCAGGGATGTGGCTTTTGTGGGTTTGGGTGAACGTTCTTCATTGTTTGTTACATTTTCTGTCACTGTGATGAGACTCTCACTCAGAGGGCATAAGTACAGGGATTGTATATAGAGGCGCCAAACCTGTTCTTCCAGAATAGGTGAACTGTTTCATTTTGAACCATTTTTTTTAACAGCTGTAATGAGTAAATTACCTGCGTTAAGTATAGTGTTTCATAAATCTTGACATGTGCATGAAACTGAAACCACCATTACAGTTATGATATTGACCACATCGGTCACTTTGTAGTTGCTTCAGGACCTCGTTTAATCTGTCCCTGTTCTTCACAGCTGTTCTGGTAACCATGGATTTACATTCCATTTTAATAGAGATCTTAGCTTTTTCTAAGTATTTTTCTGGTTTAATTTATATTTCATAAATTCTTGGAGGTTTATTAAACATATATTAGTAACTTGCCCTGACCGGTTTGGCTCAGTGGATAGAGCGTCGGCCTTCGGACTGAAAGGTCCCAGGTTTGATTCTGGTCAAGGGCATGTACCTTGGTTGTTGGCACATACCCAGTAGGGAGTGTGCAGGAGGCAGCTGATCAATGTTTCTCTCTCATTGATGTTTCTAACTCTCTATCCCTTTCCCTTCCTCTCTGTAAAAAAATCAATAAAAGCCGAAACCGGTTTGGCTCAGTGGATAGAGCGTCGGCCTGCGGACTGAAGGGTCCCAGGTTCGATTCCGGTCAAGGGCATGTACCTGGGTTGCGGGCACATCCCCAGGAGGAGATGTGCAGGAGGCAGCTGATCGATGTTCCTCTTTCATCGATGTTTCTAACTCTCTATCTATCTCCCTTTCTCTCTGTAAAAAATCAATAAAATATATTTTAAAAAAATCAATAAAATATATTAAAGAAAGATATATTAGTAACTCATCTTTTTAAAAAAATTTATTGTTCAGACTATTACAGTTGCTCCCCTTCCCCCCCCCCCCCATAGCTCCCCTCCACCCAGTTCCAACCCCACCCTCTGCCCTTGCCCCCCACCCAACTGTCCCTGTGTTCGGCCTCACAGGGGCCATTGCAGCCTCACAGGGATCGTCGCAGCCTCACAGGGACCGTCTCAGCCTCACAGGGGCCGTCTCAGCCTCACAGGGACCGTCCCAGCCTCAGAGGGGCTGTCTCAACCTCGCAGGGGTCGTTGCAGCCTCACGGGGCGCCGCATCCCACGTTGGGAGTGAAGGTGCAAGACTGAAGCTCCTCTCACTATCCCTCCTGCTTCCTTCCATATCGCCGATGCTGGAAGTTTCTGAGAGCAGTCTGCAGGTGCTGGACATCATACTTTAACTGGTCAACACGAAGTTTGGCATTCTGTCTTTCGTTCGGTGGCTCCTGGCTGGACAAATACTCCAGGCGTTCTTGCTGGCTGAATATCTGGTTGCTTGCTTGGATTTCGTTTTCTACTAAGTGCACAGACTGCTTGTCTGCCTTCTCCCGGATCTGGGAGACTGGATCTGGTGGACCTGTTTGTGCTTTTGCTGGTACAGTGGGTCCATGTTGCCGGCCCAGCCTGGTCCGTTTCCGGCTTCCTCCGAACCTGATTCTGCTTCTTGAGTGTGTCCCTTATGGGTGCGAGGAGTTGAATTCTGCAGTCTGTCTGGTTAAGCTGAAAAAGCTCAGGTGGTTCCTTTTGTGCCACTGGCACAGCTTGGGCAGCTATGTAAATTGAGTAGGGCGGGGTCTCAGGTAATCACCAGGACGGAGCAAACAGCAATGCCATCTCCGAGACTCCTCGCCACTCCGGGTCTCTGCGTCCCCAAGTACCACTGAGCGGCTCCGCAAGAAAGCCACTCTTGATTTCCAACCCACAGCAAGGCCGTCCCACCTCTCCCCGTAGGGGTCTGGGACCTCAGAAACCCGCCCCAAACAACCTCAGTGGATTCAAGGGTTTGTAACCCCTTCTGATTGAGAAAAAAACCCGCTTCTGGAGTGTGTCCCTTATGGATGCAAGGAGTTGAAATCTGCAGTTTGTTGGGTTATGCTGTAAAAGCGCAGGTGGTTCCTTTTGTGTCTCTGGCACAGCTTGGGTTGGGATGTAAATTCAGTAGGGTGGGGTCTCGGAATAACTAGGGCGGAGGAAACAGCAATGGCGTCTCCAAGACTCCTAGCCTCTCTGCGTCTCCGTGTCCCCTATTGCCGGCGAGCAGCTGCACGAGAAAGCCACTCTTGATTTCCGACCCACAGCAAGGCCATCCCGCCTCTCCCTGTAGGCGTCTGGGACCTCAGGAACCCGCCCCAAACAAGCTCATTGGATTGGAGAGTTTGTAACCCCTTCCGATTGAAAAAAAAACGCACATCCAGTTGCAGCCCGCCTGGCACGAGACTTCATACCTCTGTTCTTGGTGCCTCTGCATATCCTATTCAGTCTCAATGCTCTTCTTTCTTTCCTTCCAGTTGTACAACTTTCACTGGGCCAGCTTTCCTATGATTCTGAATGAGAGCTGTTTTGTCTTATAGTTGGTATTTTCAATGTAGTTGTGGGAGGCAGCACGCACAGGTCTGTACCTTACGCCGCTATCTTGGTTCCCTCTCATCTTTTTTTTTTTTATAATTCTTTATCTCTTCTTTTTTTTTTAAATTAAATTTTTATTGTTCAGATTATTACAGTTCCTCTTTTTCCCCCCATAGGTGCACTGTCTTCAACCATAGGTGCACGATTTTTGTCCAGTCTCTTCCCGCATCCCCCACACCCTTTTCCCCCCCAAGAATAGTCAGTCCATTCCCTTTCTATGCCCCTGATTCTATTATAATCACCAGTTTATTCTGTTCATCAGATAATTTATTCACCTGATTTTCTGATTCACTTGTTGAGTGAGAAAGCCACTTGTTGAAGAAAGATTCACTTGTTGATAGATGTGTATTTGTCGTTAATAATTTGTATCTTTACCTTTTTCTTCTTCTTCCTCTTCTTAAAGGATACCTTTCAGCATTTCATGTAATACTGGTTTGGTGTTGATGAACTCCTTTAGCTTTTTCTAATCTGTGAAGCTCTTTATCTGACCTTCAATTCTGAATGATAGATTTGCTGGATAAAGTAATCTTGGTTGTAGGTTCTTGCTATTCATCACTTTGAATATTTCTTGCCACTCCCTTCTGGCCTGCAAAGTTTCTGTTGAGAAATCAGCTGACAGTCGTATGGGTACTCCCTTGTAGATAACTGACTTTCTTTCTCTTGCTGCTTTTAAGATTCTCTCTTTGTCTTTTGCTCTTGGCGTTTTAATGATGATGTGTCTTGGTGTGGTCCTCTTTGGATTCCTTTTGTTTGGGGTTCTCTGCGCTTCCTGGACTTGTAAGTCTATTTCTTTCACAAGGTGGGGGAAGTTTTCTGTCATTATTTCTTCAAATAGGTTTTCAATATCTTGCTCTCTCTCATCTTCTGGCACCCCTATAATTCTGATGTTTGTACGCTTGAAGCTGTCCCAGAGGCTCCTCACACTATCTTTGTATGTTTGGATTGTGTTTTCATTTTGCTTTTCCGGTTGTGTGTTTTTTGCTTCTTCGTATTTCAAATTGTTGACTTGATTCTTGCGCTCCTCTGGTCTGCTGGTGGGAGTCTGTATAATATTATTTATTTCAGTCAGTGTATGCTTAATTTCTAGTTGGTCCTTTATCACAACCTCAAGGGTCTCATTAGATTTCTTGTAGGTTTCATTAAGTTTATCGGCAGTTTCTAGGAAATTCTTGAAAAACCTTAAAAGTGTGGTTTTGAACTCTATATCCAGTAGTTTGCTTTCCTCCATTTCTGTCATTTCTGTCTTTTTTCTTTGTCTCCGCATTTTTTATGCTTCCCTGTGTTGATAAAGTGGTTTTCTGTGCTGAGTGTCCTCTAGGGCCCAGTGGTTCAGGCTCCCAAATTACCTGAGGAGGACACTCTTGGTGCACCCCCTTGTGGGCTTTGTGCACAGTCTTCTTGTAGTTAAGCCTTGATTGTTGTAGGTATCACTGGGAGGAATTGACCTCCAGGCCAATTGGCAGTGAGAATCAGCTGTGTCTGCAGTGGGAGAACTTCTGTGCTGAAGACACCCCTCCAGGGCAAGACTTGCTTCAGTGGGGCTTTGGTGCTTACTGAGTCTGCCCCCTGAGTGTGTCCTTTATGGATCCAAGGAGCTGCAAGCTGGATGGTCCCACTCTGACCTCTCGGTACATTGGCTCCTGGATCTCTAGGGAGGTGCTAATCTAGCCTCTGCCTTAGGCTATCCAGCAAAAGCCTCCCTTCAGGGCTTGGGCGGGGCGGGTCCCATGGGATCAACAGGGCAGGGCTAGCAGTTATGGCTGCTCTCAGAGGCTCCACTTCTCAGTGTCTCGGCAATCACTGCTAGCCCCTCTGAGAGAAAGCTGCCCTGGAGTTCCGACCGATGACTGACAGTCCCGCTTCTCCCGTATGAGTCTGGGTCTCCAGATAGTCGCCCAGAACTGGAGCTCAGAGCCTGAGACTCCCTCCCGATTGAAAACGACAACCGTGCCCTCAGCTGCCAGCCCTCTCCGCATGCACTCCGCACCTTAGTATTCTACCTCCACACTGCGCCTCCTCTGAGTCTCCGTATGCTTTTCTCTTCCTTCTAGTTGTAGAATTTCCACTCAGCCAGCCTTCCTGTGGTTCTGGATGATGTCCGTTCAGTCTTTTAGTTGTATTTTTGAAGTGGTTGTTCAAGGCAGCAATCTCCGGTGTTTACCTATGCCGCCATCTTGGTTTCTCCCCGTTATGCTTCCTCCAGGATCCCCATCAGGATCAGCCAACTCCGAGCCAGTGACGCAGGGTCCATTTAACAGACGGTTACTCTCTATTGTCTTTTTGCATCTAGGATAATGTACCTTTGGAATTTCAGGGAAACTTCTTTTTTTTACTGACTCCTCAGGGCACAATATCCCAACGCAGAAGACCACAGAGCCCTAATTATTATTGTTACTGTGTTAAATACTAAGTGTTAACTATTTGATAACATTTAAAAATAAGTTTGTGTCTTTTTTTTTTTTTACTTTTTATCCCATCCCAGAGATTTACCTCTTCAGTCCCCCATTCCCTAATTTATCACCAGCAGATTTCATGTATCCTCCTTATGTCTTCTCCTTTGAGTCTAATGTATAAAAAAGGTGCATGCCCTAGCTGGTTTGGCTCAGGGGATAGAGTGTCGGACTGAAAACGGAAGGGTCCCCGGGTTCAGTTCTCGACAAGGACACGGTCAAGGGCATGTACCTCAGTTTCAGGCTCCTTCCTGGCTGGGCCCTGGTCAGGGCACATGCAGGAGGCCACCAATTGATGTGTCTCTCTCACATCCATGTTTCTCTCGGTCTTTCCCTCTCTCTTCCACCTTCACTAAAAAAATCAATGGGAGCCGAAGCCGATTTGTCTCAGTGGATAGAGCATCAGCCTGTGGACAAAGGGGTCCCAGGTTCGATTCTGGTCGGGGGCATGTGCCTGGGTTGCGGGCACATCCCCAGTAGGGGATGTGCAGGAGGCAGCTGATCGATGTATCTCTCATCGATGTTTCTGGCTCTCTATCTCTCTCCCTTCCTCTCTGTAAGAAATCAATGAAATATTTTTTTAAAAAAAATTAAAAAAAATCAATGGGAAAATATCCTCGGGTGAGGATTTACGAAAAAAAGAAAAAAAGGTGCAAAACTGCCATTATCTGGAGCATTACTCAGTTTATTGTTATTTTGTGTCCTGACATTTGTCCCTGTGTTGGGTCAGATAAACTTAGAAAAATTCTCTACAAGTTGGACGTTTTTTGCTTCCATGTCTCTGTGTCCACTCCATTCGTCAGTTAATTTTGTTAATTAGATTCCATATATGAGTGGGATGCAGTGATACTTGCCTTTCTCTGACTGACTTTTTTCACTTAGCCCGATGCTCTCCAGGTCCCTCCACGCTGTCTGAGTTGGTAAGAGAGTCTTCTTTTTTACTGCTGCATAGTATTCCATAGTATAAATGTACCACAGCCTTTTTATCCCCTTATCTGTTAATGGGCACTGGGCTGTTTCCAGATCTTAACTATTGTTAATTGTGCTGCTATGAACATAGCAGTGCATCCAGTCTTTCTGATTGTTGTTTCAGGTTTCTTAGGATATATTCCTAGAAGTGGATCTCAAGGTCAAATGGCAGTTCCATATTTAATTTTTTCAGGAAACTCCCTATGTTTTCCATTATGTCTGCACCAATCTGCATTCCCACCAGCAGTGTACTAGGGTTCCCTTTTTTCCACATTCTCACCAGCACTTGTCATTTGTTCATGGTTGTCATTCTTACAGTGGTGGGGTGACACCTAATTGTTGCTTTAATTTGCATGTCTCTGATGATCAGTGACTTTGAGCATTTTTTCACATGTCTCTTGGGCATCTTTATTTACACTGCTGCCCAAGCAGAGCTGACACTTCCGGTGGCATCAGAAGCAGATGCTCTTAAGTATGAGTGTCTCTTTTGTTAACTTTGTACAGTGGATTCAATGGAGGCAGGTTAGAATTCGTTAGAAACTTGAACAACCTCCCCCAGCTACATTTGGCCTGAAAGGAGACACTCCCCTAGTGTCCTGAATGAAGAAACAGTGCCTGTCATTCAAGAAGAGCAGGTCCTATAGAAAGATATGCAAAACCAGCCGCAGCAGGTGCACAAGAAACAAACTAGCCCTAGAAATCTCCTCCCCTGAAAGCGCTGGAGGGGCCTGAGTACCCTTGGTGTTTTCTTGGGTTATTTGCCCTCAAAACCGGTCCTGGAGTCAGCTGAGGAAATACAGGATCCTGGCCTTGGAGCCTAGAAACTACATTACCCAGAAGGCCTTGCATGGAATGCCACCAGGCTGAGCCAATGGGGCCTCAGAGAAGGCGTTTCCGTTCTCCCGATTGTGGGCGGAGCTGTAGTCCTCCAGGCGGGATTTTGTCTTCTCTCCGTTTTGTCCCAGGGGGTCAGGAGTTCCTGGTCTCAGAGTCCCGTGGAGGAGGCTGGGGAGCGGGTCCTTTCCGCCTCACAGCCCGTGGTCGGAGCCTCCAATGCTGCTCACAGCTCGCACATGGGATTGAAAGTCAGAGTCGCCACCCCACACGCGTCTGGGCCGGGACAGGGACCGCCATTCCCGCAGCGGCTTCTACTCCCGCCGCTCCCGCCCCGCTCAGCCCACAGAGCGCAATGGCGGCGCCCGTGTGGAGGCGCGGGGCTGCGGTGAGTTTATGTCCCCCGGGTCCTCATCGCCTCCTCACACAGACACCACAGCCTGGGGAGGGCGCCTGTCCCGTCCTGCAGCTCAGTCCCGCGTGGAGGCCCGTGAGGAAGGCGGAGGGGAGGGAGGAGTGTTGTGGCTTCTGAGGACACAGCAAGTGCAGGGCAGAGAGGACGGGGGTGACTTGCATCTGAAGGTCCCTGAGGATGTGGCTGTGAGTATTGTCGGAAAGAGCAGAGGCTGCAGGGAGGACGGCACAGACTCATTCGGGGCTTTCCCGGCTGTGGGTCCATCAGGGGCCTGGGGTGGTCCTGGATCCGGCTGGACCACAAGCTCTCTACCCGCCATATGCCAAGCTCATGGGTGAGTCCAGCGAGATCCAGTGGCATTGGAGCAGGAAGGGGGCAGAGCTGAGGGAGTGAACCTGGGGTCTGAAGATGGGAAGGGGATGAACATTACCCAGTGGTGAGCACATCTGGAGGAAGTGTGAGCTGATGGTCCCGGGACCTGCTGTGGGGACTTAAAGTGAAGCATAAACCAACGCTTGGCTTTGTCTTGGCGGAAGGATCTAGGAGACTGCAGTGGTGTTGCTTGGCAGGAAGGCTGGGGCCCTGCAGGCATCGCCCAGACCTTAAATGCCATTGCTCTCTATCCTCCCCCAATCCTTCCCATCAACCCAGCTGCTCTGCTGAGGGCCATGCAGTGAGTAATGGGACTGTGATGAGAGAGCAGCCTGCACTGGCATTAGGGCCTGGAGTCCACACTAACTGGGTGCCTTGGAGGAGGTTGAGGAGGGGAAGCTGTGTAAGGAGTAGAATTACTGGTTCTCAGAAAGGCAGCTTTCGCCCTAACCAGTTTGGCTCAGTGGATAGAGCGTCGGCCTGCGGACTCAAGGGTCCCAGGTTTGATTCCGGTCAAGGGCATGTACCTTGGTTGCAGGCACATCCCCAGTTAGGGGGTGTACAGGAGGCAGCTGATCGATGTTTCTAACTCTCTGTCCCTCTCCCTTCCTCTCTGTAAAAAATCTGTAAAATATTTAAAAAAAAAGAAGAAGAAGAAGAAAGGCAGCTTTGGTTTTGTCTCTGTTCTGACAGGTGGGTGTGACCTTTGAGGACATTGCCCTGTACTTCTCCAGGGAGGAATGGAGCCTCCTTGATGAGGGTCAGAGACAGCTGTACCTGAATGTGATGCTGGAGAACTTTGAACTTCTATCCTTCCTGGGTAAGACCCTCACTCTCACCAGTGACCTGGACTTGGCTTTGAGGTTTCCTAGGCCCCATCTCCCAGGGCAAGCATGTTAAACTCAAAGGCTAACACGGTCTAAGTAAACAAGGTTTATGTTTATGTGGGCCGCAAAAAAGCAAAAGATACATTTTTCATAGAAGTAGAGGTTTATTTTGATAGACATGCTGAATACAAAGGCTGAAATTAATGAGTAATCTTTAACATAAAATATTGGAACATTTCAATAAAAATTCATATTTTTTCTTGAACATTAATTTATCACTGAATAACTGCACAAATTAATAAGCGTAACGCAAATAAACCTATTTTTCTTATTCTCTGGAAGCGAAATATTTCCTATTTTGCACACAAAACAAGTCAGTGCAAGGCTAATGGTATGGCAATAGGCTGCTAAAGTATTCGCTGCTAGTGTTAGTGGAGAGAAATGGTGCACCTGCATTTAAGGTGAGTAGAGAAATGAATGCAACACAATTAATCACTCACTAGCAAAGGTTCTAGTTCATTAATAATAATTATGTATAACAGTATATTGTAAAAATTAAGTTACAAAATTTTTATTAAAATGTTTCTTACATACGGTTATATTGACTGGGTTCGCAAAAATATTCTTTGTGGGTTGCATGAGGACTGAGGGCCGAGTTTGACATGCTTGTCCCAGGGTTTGCTCTGTCTTCCCATGTAGACTGTGGTACTGCTTGATTTTTCCCGTGTTCTGGGTAGCTGCTGTCCTGGGGAGGGTTGGTCTGTTTCCACTGCTCCCTTCTATTCCTGAAGTCCCAATACTCCCCGCTGTACTAAACTCACAGGGAAGGACTTGTGGTTGGTAGTGTTGCTGGAAGCCTCAGGGTTTCTACCTCTTTCAGTGAGGAAAGCATTTTCTATATTCCTGTTGGTCGTTTGTACCTATTTTTTGTAGAATTGTTTCTACATCCTTATCCTGCTTATTAACTATGTTTTTTGGTTAAAGAGTCTTTTGAATACCTTGTATATTTTATATATTAACTGGAGACCTGGTGCATGGATTCGTGCACCATGGGGTCCTTAGGCCTGGCCTCCGGACATCCCCTGAGGGGTCCCAGATTGTGAGAGGGCGCAGGCCAGGCCGAGGGACCCCTCCAGTGCACGACTGGGGCCAGGGAGGAACTGAGGATGGCCTCCAGGGCGTGTCCAGCCCATCTTGCCCAGTCCCAATCAGCCAGATCCCAGCAGCAAGCTAACCTACCAAATGGAGTGTCTGCCCCCTGGTGATTAGTAAACGTCATAGTGACTGGTGGAAAAGTCAAATGAACAGTCGGATACTGCCTATTAAGCTTTTATTATATAGGATTGCTTACTATATACAGGAACACATATTTTTGCATGCGCTTAATTGTGCTTTGCAGATATTGCTCCCCGACACCCCCTTCCTTATAAATTCCATGTTTTTGGCAACCCTGCGTTCAGGAGGTCTAGTGTCACCATGTTTCTAGCAAGCTCAGATGCTTGTTACTAGTGCTTAGCAGTGAAATATATTTTTTAAAACTACGATATGATTTTTATTGAACATGTATAGGATTCACCTTTACAGTATTACAAATACTTTACAATAAAAAAATTAGTTTTTGGTGTTTTTTAAAAAAAGGGCAGGGGAGAACATTTCATGGTTTTCTAGTCGTGCAGTTAAAAAAAAATAAAGTTTTTTGCTGAAACCTGTTTGGCTCAGTGGATAGAGCGTCGGCTTGCGGACTAAAGGGTCCCAGGTTCGATTCTGGTCAAGGGCATGTCCCTGGGTTGCGGGCGCATCCCCAGTGGGAGATATGCAGGAGACAGCTGATCGATGTTTCTCTCTCATCGATGTTTCTAACTCTCTATCTCTCTCCCTTCCTCTCTGTAAAAAATCAATAAAATATATTTTTAAAAAATAAAAATAAAAATAAAGTTTTAAAAATGAAGTTCATTCTTCAAGTATTAGAACACAATACTGCCAAAACCGGTTTGGCTCAGTGGATAGAGCGTCGGCCTGCGGACTGAGGGGTCCCGGGTTCGATTCCGGTCAAGGACATGTACCTGGGTTGCGGGCACATCCCCAGTGGGAGATGTGCAGGAGGCAGCTGATCGATGTTTCTCTCTCATCGATGTTTCTAACTCTCTATCTCTCTCCCTTCCTCTCTGTAAAAAATCAATAAAATATATTTAAAAAATAAATAAAAAAAGAACACAATATTAATGGAATCACTTCAATAAATATTTTTGCATGAACATGTACATGACTACTCATACCATATCAGTTTCCACAGGAACAAATGAATGCACAAAATGAAGGTAATCCCCAACATAAGATGTATTTTTAAAAAGATAATATCCGAAGGAATTATACGCATGCATATAAGCATAACCAATGGACATAAGACAGTGCGGGGTAGGGGAGGCCAGGGGATTGTCAAGGGCGGGGGGGGGGGGGGGGAGGAGGAAAGGAGACATATGTAATACCCTTTGTAATACTTTAAGCAATAAAAAAAAAAAAAAAAAAAAGATAATATGGAACTGAATGTCCCCGAAATGTCTTCCTGTGCATGGGATTTGGTCAATGACAAACATCAAGAGGTGGACATACACATTTGCAAATGCAGAGCTTGTAGCCTGTATAAATTACAAAATCTACCAGCTGTGTCTAACGGAGTAGGAGCTAGAAACCACTTACACAACAGGTTAAACTTTAAGATATGAAATATACTGTGAATACAGAGTGGGGGGAAAAGTAGGCTTAAAGTTACATATTCAAAAACTTAAGGAAACCTTTACTACATTTGTTTTCATCTTTGACATATATTGTTTGCTGATTGTATTATAACATACTAGTAGAAAAAAAAAAATTGCCGATAGCGCCCCCGGCGAAAGACAGGAGGTGCGTGATGTCGCTCCCCGGCGCTCAAAGGGTTAATTATTATATTACTAGTGGCCCAGTGGACGAAAATTGTGTACTTGGGCGGGGGTGGGGAGGGGTCCCTGGGGGAGTCCCCCAGCCTGGCCTGTGCCCTGTCACAGTGCAGGAGCCCTGCAATCCATTGCCCTAAAGAGGTAGGCCCTGCCCACCCATCCAGGGCTCCTCGATAGATTGTCCCAAAGAGGTAGGCTGGAGCCAGGGGAGACCTGCGGATCCCGGGCTGGTGTGGGTCCACGGCAGAGGCCTCCCTCTGTGCATGTGTGCCTAACCCCCGGTGCAGGCACACGGAGATGGAGGCCTCTGCCCTGCCCCCTTCCCGATGCTGCAAGGCCTTGCACACCCACTCCTACTGTGCACACAGCCTGCTGATTGGTCGTTACTATGATAGTGTCCCAGCCAATTTGTATATGACCCTATTATTAGATAGATTTTCCAAATGTACAACTGTAAACCTATTTTTGCCCCACCCTGCATATTTTCTTATGAAAAGTCATACATGGAAGGGAATAATAAGGCCTTCTTTCCAGGGCAGTCTTGGTTTTTTAAAAAATATATTTTTATTGATTTCAGAGAGGAAGGGGGAGAGAGAGAGAGTTAGAAACATCAACGACGACAGAGAATCATTGATTGGCTGCCTCCTGCCCACCCCACACTGGGGATCGAGCCCACGATCCAGGCTTGTGCCCTTGGCCAGAATCTAACCTGGGACCCTTCAGTCCCATTGTATCCACTGAGCCAAACTGGCTAGGGCTATCCAGAGCAGTCTTTTTTTTTTTTTTTAAATATATTTTATTGATTTTTTACAGAGAGGAAGGGAGAGAGATAGAGAGTTAGAAACATCGGTGAGAGAGAAACATCGATCAGCTGCCTCCTGCACACTCCCTACTGGGGATGTGCCCGCAACCAATGCACATGCCCTTGACCGGAATCGAACCTGGGACTCTTGAGTCCGCAGGCCGATGCTCTATCCACTGAGCCAAACCGGTTTCGGCCAGAGCAGT
The DNA here is from genome assembly GCF_028538775.1 of Myotis yumanensis. Classification (NCBI taxonomy): domain Eukaryota; kingdom Metazoa; phylum Chordata; class Mammalia; order Chiroptera; family Vespertilionidae; genus Myotis; species Myotis yumanensis. Next base: position 6,767,466 of record NW_027223774.1, on the reverse strand, counting down.
CTTAAAGCAGGGTTCATATAGGCATATTTCATCCTTTATGTTTTTGGATTTCATATTCTTCAACATCTCAGCTCTTACAATTATGCATAGTACCTAAGCCAATGTAGAAAGAGCAACATAACGCAATTCCAGCTATAGTACCTGATTATAATCACACGACCTACCATCTAGGAGAACTGACAGAGTATATTTCTGAACTGCCCCAGTTAAAGACTTGTCAAAACAAAGTACAACCCCATCTTGTGAGCCCAGTGTCTTGGGGGTGTTATCATATGTCCTGGAAGCCTAATTCTTCAGAGTGGGTCTTCAGTGAAGTATTGAACGATGCTGCCAGCCTGAGCTTGCAAAGAGGTCATTAGCGTGGACATCTTAAAGTCTGAAATTACGTCTGGATGCTTTTCATTTATTGAATCTCATTGCTACCTTTTCAGTGGTGTTGAAGGCTCGGTAGACAAGGAACTAATGTGGATTAGTATTTGTAATCTGACAAAGTCTTGACCAAGATTCTTCAGGTACCTACGAGCTTCCAGTCAAAGCAACGAAGTATTTTTAATGAAGTCATATTAAGCTTGCTTTTGAGACAGAGTCATTGCATTGTTATCAGCCTGCAGTATAGTATTAACATACCTTTATTATTCACTGGGAATTTCCTCTTTTTGTGTGAATTTCTGTCTTTATCGCAGTATTCGCTTTATTGTGCTGAGCAAAACCAAATCCACAATATCTCCAAGCGATTTCTTCATATGATTTGCCAGTATTTTCTCCCGTCCTCTAGATGGCCTTTCATTTCATTTTGTTTATTGCTGTTGTGCTGTGTGAAGAAGCTTTTTTTCTTTATTTGTTGCATCTGGGCTGTTTGTTTTCTCTATTTTGTCTGATGGTCAGTGTCACATTCAGGAAATCCTGTCCAAAACAAACCTCCAAAACTTTTTCTCTAGGTTGTCTTGAAGGACGTTTAAGTTGTAGCGCTGACATTTAATTCTGTCACGCATGTTGTGTTAAATTTTATCAGTAGTGTCCAGTTTTGTTGTTTTACTTGTGAATATTGATTTTTAGCAGCACCATTCATTGACACATTTCTTCTGTGGCTTGCAGCTTTGTCAAAGATGACTTGAAAGTACGTGCCTGGGTTTATTTCTGCGTTTCCTCTTCTGTACTATTGATCTATGTGTCTGTGTTTCTGCAGCAACACACTCTTTGCTTGTTTTCTCTTTCCAATAAATTGATGCCATCAGCTTTGTTCTTGCTCAAGATTGTTTTTGTTAGAGGGGGTATTTTGGTTCCATACATTTCAAGGTTCCCTTTTCATTTCCTTGTAAAATACCATTGGAGTTATCATCAGGATTAGATTTAACCTGTAGATAGCTTTGTGTACGATAGTTATCTTCACGATATTTCCCTTTCAAATTCATGAACACAGGATGTCTTTCAACTTATTTGTGTTTTTTTCCATTCCTTTCATCACCGTATTATAGTACTCACTGTGCAGATGTTTCACTTTTTGGTTGAATTTATTTGTGAGTATTTTATTTTGTTCATGCTATTGTAAATTTAACTACCTTCTTCGTTTTTCTATCAAAGAATTTATTGTTATTGTGTAGAAATGGGACTAATGTTTGTATGTTTACTTTGCATCCTGTAACTTTTCTGAATTTAATTCTTTATTCTTATTTTATCTTCATCCATGTAGTGTGAATATTTTTCCCTTTGATTTTCTTTTAGAGAGAGTGAAAGAGAGAGAGAAACATCTATTGGTCGCTTTCCACATGTGCTCCTACTGGTAGCGGTATCAGACCTGCAACCCAGGTACCTGGGAGTCTAACCCATGACCCTCCAGTGCACAGTCCGGCACTCTCACCACTGAGCACATGGCCCAGGGCTATTTATTCATACTTTAAATTATTTTTAAAACATTTTTTTTTGTTGATTTTAGAGAGGAAGAGGAGGAGAGAGATTGAAACATCAGTGATGAGAGATAGTCTTTAATGGGCTGCCTCCTGCATGATGCACACTGGTGACTGAGCCCGCAACCTGTGCATGTGCCCGGACAAGAAATTGAATTGTGACCTCCTAGTTCATGGGTTAATATTCAATCACTGAGCCGTATTAGCCATCCTTCATTTATTGATTTTAGAGACAGTAAGGGAGACAGAGAAAGAGAGAGACGGAAACATTGATCTGCTGTTCTACCTATCTAAGTGTTCATTGGCTGTCCCCTGCATGTCCTCTGATGGGGTATCAAACCCATAACCGTGGTGCATCGGGACTACACACTCACCAGCTGAGCTGTCTGGCCGGGTCTCTGAATTTGTTTATTAATTTCAGAAGCTCATCTGGGATCTTGACAAATTTCTCTATGGAGGGTCATGTCATCTGTTAACATCAACATCTCTTATGATGCTTTGTGGTTCATAGTGTCAGGTGTGATGTCTTATCTGTCATTTCTTTTCAATTTATTTGAGGCTTGGTTTTTGTTTTGTTTTGTTTTTCCGGTTGTATAGCTAAAGTTTTTCCAATTTTGTATCTTTTAAAAAAAAATACCTGTTAGGTATTCTTGTATTTTGTCTTGTCTCCCTTTTATTTATGTTTATTCTAATATTTATTGTTTCTTTCCTGTGCATCCTTTGGGTTTACTTTCTAGTTGTGTTTCTAGTTTTCTGAGGAGCCAGTATTTTTGGAGATCATTTTTCCTAATGTAGGCGTTTATCCCTATAAAATTGCCTCTTGGAATTGCATTTTCTGAATTTTATACGTGAGCTTTAGTAGGTAGTCTTTTCATTTACTTTGTCTCTAGATTTTTTGAGTTCTCCTTTTTGTTTGGCTACCCTGGACTCTTTATTTATTTATTTATTATCGGTTTCAGATGGAGAGGAAGAGAGATAGAGATGGAGATGGAGAGAGAGAGGGAGGGAGGGAGGAGAGACTGAGAGAAACATCATTGTGAGGGAGAAACATCAATCGATTGTCTACACACATGTCTTACCTGGAAATGGAACCTACATGCTGATATGTGCCCTGACTTGGAATCGAATCCAAAATCCCTAGGGTCATAGGGTCACAGGACGATGCTCCAACCAACTGAGCCACACTGGCCAGGGTATTCTGTGGGTATTTTAAAAAACATATTTTTATTGATTGCAGAGAGGAAGGGAGAGGGTGAGATAGAAACTTTAATGATGGGAGAGAATCATTGATCGGCTGCCTCCTGCACGCCCCCTACTGGGGATCGAGCCCAAAACCCAGGCATGTGTCCTTAACCGCAATTGTACCTGGGACCCTTCAGTCTGCAGGCCTATGCTCTATCCACTGAGCCAAACCGGCTAGGGCCATTCTGTGGTTCTTAAAAACAAAATTTCCAGTATCTTTCAAATAACAGGCCACTATTGTCAATGATAGCAGAAGCACAATAGTTGATGGAGGTAAATCTGACCCTTGTTTTTGACTGTAGCTATCTGCAAATATGTTTGTTCACCCAGTCTTTTCCAGTCATCCTTTCTGTACAGTTCTCCTTTCTTTGTGTCTGTAATACTGTTTGTCTTCATGGTACTCTTATTCCCATTTCCTGTGGGTTTTTGTTCATGGACAGCTGTCTGCCTTACACTGGGATGGGGAAAGATGCTCATATCTCTGATTCTGCCCTCTTGATGATGTCACTCCCATAGCTCTTTTGCCTGTGATCTCATCTGTGCTTTGCTGTTGTACTACAGTGTTGACCGGCCATCTTTTCAATGTTTCCTTTACGATTTCTATCATTTATCCTGTGCAATGGCTCAACTGGGAATTAAGCAGAAGAATCATTTCTGCGTCACAGTAGAAACATGACTTTATGAATGACACAATGGATCAACAGGCTGTCTTGCCTGAGTAAAGGGCTGTTGGGGAGGTTTGTACACCTGGGCTTTGTTACATTCATAACTAGGAACCCATTTGGTTCAACAGTGTTTTGTTACCATTGCCCATTCCTCAACCAGTTCTACTTCTCCTTGCTTTTTGTTGACACTGTGCCAACGACTCAGTTTTAATAGTGATCAGTGCTTATTCTCCTTGGATTCCCAGTCCATGGATAGCCTAACCTCTCTAAACTTTTCACCTCTACCTCTTTCACAGGTCTCTCTTTAGTGCCTTCCACCTTTGGTCCATGCCTGCAGAGCCTTAGAGTGCACATCTATTACTGTATTGAGGTAGAATATCATGTGCTCTAATACAATTGATTTTTATGGCTTTGAGCAGATTCAAATTATTCTACACAGACTCACGTCACCAGCATGAAAGTTCCTAACAGAAGCCATTTCTGGAGGAACAACTAGCAGACCCTTCCTCTCCTCTTTGTGTCTCATCCTGTGTTTCTGTCCCTTTCTTGGTGAGATTTTCATCATCCACTGACCTTTGGGGCCAAGAAAAGTATAACAGCTATTTCCTCAGAGTATAACTCACTGGTCTTGAAAATCTTTCTATGGAATCATGTCCAGTCATGACAGGTAAACATCTCTGGTTAAGATACTGTTTTCATAAGGTCAACATGTACCTCACCAGCGTTTCATTTTGTTCAGGTTGCTGCTGTGGAGCAGAGAATGTGGAGGCAGCGACTGAGAAGAACATTTCTGTAAGAGTGTCACAGGAAAGGCTTCCCAAGTTAGCCTTGTCTTCCCAGAAGAGCCACCCCTGTGAGAGTTGTGGACTAGTCTTGGGAAACATTTTCCACGTGATGGAGCTGCAGGGAACACAACACGGACAGATACTGTTGAGGTGTGGGGCGTGTGCAAAACGGTTTTACTTCAGTGTAAAATTTCACCAGCAGCATGTGAGAGAGAAGACTTTCATTAGAGGTGTGGACAGGATCTCCCTTGCAAACAGCTGCAATTTCAATGTGTCCCAGAATCGTTTCACATGCGGGGAGGTTGGGCAGGGTGTCCTTACCGAATCAAGACAGCTCCACCTAAAGGCTCCTCAGACCAGGGACAGTCCAAATGCTATTTCAACTCCAGGGATGGCGTTTCAAAGGAGAAAAAATTATTTCAGCGGAAAAGAATGTAAGAAAGACATTAATTGCACCTACACCTTTATTCAGGAAAAGGGTGTACATGCTGGAAGTCAGTGTTTTGTGTGCTCTGAATGTGGGAAAGCTTTTACCAGTAGAAATGGCCTCCATTATCACCTGAGTGTTCACAGTGGAGAAAGGCCTTATGAATGCAATGAATGTGGGAAGTCTTTTCCCAGAAGCACTGACCTTCGTCGTCATCAGAGAGTTCACACTGGAGAAAGGCCTTATAAATGCAGTGAGTGTGGGAAATCTTTTACCACTAGCAGTGACCTTCATTGTCATCAGAGAATTCACACTGGAGAAAAGCCTTATACGTGCAGTGAATGTGGAAAATCTTTTAGCAGTAGCACTGCCCTTCATTGTCATCAGAGAATTCACACTGGAGAAAAGCCTTATAAATGCAGTGAATGTGAGAAACATTTTACCTGGAGCATTACCCTGCGTCGTCATCAGAGAGTTCATACAGGAGAAAAGCCTTGTAAATGAAGTGAATGTGAGAAATCTTTTTCCAGGAGCAATGGTCTCCAATATCATCAGAGAGTTCACATTGGAGAAAGCCATTATGAGTGTAATTAATGTGAGTTCTCTCGCAGCCAAATTTCTAAATTTGCTCTGCACAAAAGAGCCCAAATGTGAGAAATTGCTTAGATGTATAGGAAATGTAGTTTCTTAGTTAGGACTTAACAATAGAATAAGAATATTTGTGAAGTCTCATTTGTCTGAATTATATCTCATACATTTAACCACCTACATTATGTAACATCCCCCCAACTGTTTTTGTTGTTGTGTTTGTTAGTATTTGTGTTGGTATCATATGTATCTATGTTGCACTTTCTAACATACAGAGAGGTGTTGCCAGGTCTATGTCACTGCATATTTCTGTTGCTGAAGGTATTTCACCTGAACCACCTATAAGGTCCCTACAGATGGCATCAGTCACCATTCTCATGTGCCCAGGGAAGCTAACTCTTTGTCTAATTTGTTGAAGAAAATGAGGAATACCTGAGCCCTTTAGTTCTTACTCTTTTCCTGTCATGAGTTGCCACATAGGACTCATTACTGTTGGCCCCAGGAAACATAATGTTGCAGAGGAACTGCCATTTTCAGGGACATGCTTTCCCTGAATGCCAGTGATGAATTTATTGAGTGCCTAAGTCATCAATGGAAGAACTGCCAGTCTCATGTCTCTTTGGTTTTTGAAATAATGAAGGCTTGTCCGTAAGATGGCTTTAATGTTGGGTGTTCTATTGACTCTATGGGTTAGTTTATCAGGAGATCTGGGCTCTCCAAGCATGATGAGGTGAAAAACTTATATGAGGTCTCAAACATTTTTGCCCTTGGGGGAAGACTATGATGCAGAAATTAACTCAGTAGTTTTTTCTAAATTTACATTCTTGCCCATATTTTCCTAGGAAACACTGGAGTCTCTAGTCCTCATGTGAAGATGGATGCTTTGAGACTCAGAGATCACTCCAAAGAGGGGGTAGCTGTGACAATCTCAAGTATGTTTGGGAGCAGCGTGACTTTTTTTCTTTTGTTGAAGGGATACTAAGACAATAGAAGGGAACCTCCTGCCCTGGTCTTGCAGAGGGCCATGTGTCCTGATGCCTTCAATTCCATGGGTGATGGTCACTGGTTGGAGGACCATCGCAGTGAGAGGAAACCCTTTCACTGCAGAAACACTGACCTAGTTGTTGTTGGATGAGACTGCAGCCCATCAAGCGGAATGGTCCTCATCTAACTGTGCATCCAGGAATGTTTCTGAGGAAAAGACTATAGGAGTGGTATGTACACAGATCTGAGGGACTCCAGGCATGTTTATCTTCTGTAGAGCAATCAATGTCATTGAATATAATCGAGGTTTTGTGGCTTCCTGACACCTCCTATATGTTCCCATCAGAGCCATTGGTGTGCTGGCAGCAAGACAAAGACGAAGGAAGTCTTTAGTCCAGGGATGTCGCTTTTGTAAAGTATAGTGCTTCATAAATCTTAACATGTGCGTGCAACTGAAACCATCATTTATACACATAATCCTGACCATATCTGTCACGGTGAACTTGCTTCATGACCTCTTTTAATCTCTCCCTGTTCTTTACAGCTTTCCTAGTAACCATGGATTTACATTCCTTTTTAATAGATTACATTTTCTAAATATATTTCTGCTTTAATTTATGTTTCATCCACACTTGGAGATTTATTAAAGATAAATTAGTAACTCATCTTTTTTTTTTTTTTTTTTTTTTTTAAATATATTTTTATTGATTTTTTACAGAGAGGAAGGGAGAGAGATAGAGAGTTACAAACATCGATGAGAGAGAAACATCGATCAGCTGCCTCCTGCACATCTCCTACTGGGGATGTGCCCGCAACCAAGGTACATGCCCTTGACCGGAATTGAACCTGGGACCCTTCAGTCCACAGGCCGACGCTCTATCCACTGAGCCAAACCGGTTTCGGCGTAACTCATCTTTTTTTTTTTTTCTGAGAAACAATCGTATATTTGAATTTATCACCAACAGTTTATCCATTTTTTATAAATATTTATTTAATAAAGCTGATACAAACATTTCTGTATAAATCCTTATAGAATACAGATTCCCAGTGCACGTATTCATGCACCAGTGGGGTGCCTCAGCCTGGCCTGTGGAATCAGGCTGAAACCAGCTCACCGATATCCCCCAGGGGTCCTGGATTGCTGCAGGGCGCATGCCAGGCCACAGGACCCCACCAGTGCATGATCGGAGCCGGGGAGGGATCTGGGGAGGGCTTCAGGGCTTGTCTGGCCTGTCTTGCTCAGTCCAGATCAGCTGGACCAGCTGAAAGCTTACCTACCTGTAGGAGTGTCTGCCCCCTGGTGGTCAGTGCACATCATAGCAAGCGATTGAGCAGCCTTAGCATATCATTAGCATATTACACTTTGGTTGAATGGCTGACTAGACACTTAGCATTTTAGGCTTTTATTATATAGGATAAGTGTTATTGACTTTTGTCAGATATTTGTATAATCTGAGTTTTTGGGTGAATGTTTACATTTACAGAGATTAGCAAATTGTCGTCTAAACTGCATATACTACCCAGGCTGGTGTGGCTCAGTGCTTGGGCATCTTCCCATACACCACAGGGTTATGGATTTGATTGTCGGTGGGGATATGTGCCTGGGTTATGGGTTAGATCCACGGAAGTGGGTGTGCAGGAGGTGGCTGGCCAATATGGCACTCTTCCATCAATGTTTCTCTTCCTCTCCCTTCTCTCCCTAAAAATTAGTAAACTCTTCTTTAAGAATAAAAAATAAGCATTAACTGATTGTACGTTTTTGCATTTCTACAACAGTCTGTGAGGGATACACATTCACATTCTAGAGAATCTTTTGTTTGGTCAGTCATTCTTTAGGTAAACAATTTTTTTGGTAACTTTGTCCTGCTACCTCACTGTTTGGTTGTATTTTTTTCTAGAAATTTATGGTGAGTCTTTTGTCTGATGTGTATTTGCTGTGTCTGTATCTTTATTAAAACTGCTGATCATATGTTCTGCCTAATGTGCTATTATTTTTGGCAATTTTCTTTAACAAAAACACATTGGAACGACAAAGGTGAATGTTGGAATTTCACTCATTTTGTTCTATTTTTGATTTAGGAAATAATTTTTTCATATTGAAATGATATGATTTAATTTTTTTTACCTTTTAAAAAATATAGCTGTAGTCATTTTGGATCAGTGAGTAGAGCATTGGCCTGCAGACTGAAGGGCCCTAGTTTGACATTGGTCAAGGACACGTGCCCGTTAGATACAGAAGCAGAGCAACATTGAACAGAATGTTAAACTACAGTGGGAAGCCTGGGGAGGGTTGGGGGGGGGGGGGATTAAGAGACCAACTGAAGGACTTATATGCATGCATATAAGATTAACCAATGGACACAAGACACGGGGCGGGGGGGGGTGGCGGGGGGTAGGGGCTGGGGAAATGTCAAGGGGGGGAAAAAGGAGACATATGTAATACTCTTTGTAATACTTTAAGAAATAAAAATTATTAAAATAAAAAAAAAAAAAAAAAAAAAGGACACGTGCCCGAATTGTGGGCTTCTTCCCCAGTAGGGTGCGTACAGGAGGGAGCCGATCAATGATTCTCTCTCATCTTTGATGTTTCTATCTCTCTCTCCCTCTCCCTTCTGTGAAGTCAATAAAAACACATTTTAGCCCTAGCTGGTTTGCCTCAGTGGGTAGAGTATCAGCCTGTGGACTGAAGGGCCCCAAGTTTGATTCCAGTCACAAGCACACACCTGGGTTGCCGCCTCGGTCCCCAGTAGGGGGTGTTCAGAAGGCAGCCAATCAGTGATTCTCTTCATTGATGTTTCTGTCTCTCCCTCTCCCTTTCTCTCTGAAATAAATAAAAAGATATTTTTAAAAATAAATAAAAACATTTTAAAAGAAAATGTTTTTTTATTGATTTTACAGAAAGAGGAGTGAGGGAGGGAGACATAGAAACATGAGTGCATTAACATCAATTGGCTGCCTCCTGCACGCCACTCCCGGGGATGGGGCCCTCAACCCAGGCATGTGCCCTCACTCCAAATAGAATGGGGGAGCTCTTTGTGCATGCTTCGATACTCAACCACCTAGCCTCACCATGGGAACATTTTTTGTTTGTTTTTAAATGCTATGCACAATGCAGTGAATATTTTACATTTTAGTGCACAGTACTAACGTTCTCTATCACTTTCACAAGACCAGTCATCTGATGATGCAATTTGCCCTTGCTTTGTAGTGTTGGGTATCTTCTTTGTTGTCATGAGGGTTCTTTGGTTAAAAAAGAAGTCTCAGCAGGATCTTGGCATGCTGACAGGCAGAGGTTTAACACGTTAAGTGCCCAGCCTGTTTTGTCTTCCGGACGGAAAGTAATAGTGTCAGTCACCGATGACTGACTGACGGCGCTTAATGTGTTAAAGTCCCACAGCCCAGTGAGGTGGAAATGGTATGGCAGTAATACTGTTTCTCAGGAGCCCTAGATTTGAATCCCAAATTTCTGAATACAGTGTAGGGTCTCCAACGAGAAATCTGCACACTTGCTAAAGCTCCCTGCATCTCAGTTAGTTACAAGTGACAGGAAGGACTCTGAGGACCAATTACAGTACTAAACTGAGTACTTTCCTGTACCAAGATTCCAGTGTTCCCTTTTTGAGTATTTCCTCTTTTCATTCTCACAACCTGGGAAGTCGAAACGACTATGGAATTGCTGGGAAGATGCACGATTACAGAACTGAAGTAGGTTCTCCAAGTTTACCCGGCAAACAAGTGTCAGATATAAGAGGCTGGGTTGCAACCCAAGATTCCGGCTCCAGAGCCACAGACAATGTCTACCAGTGCTGGTCAAGCCCTCTGGGTCGGCGGCTCAGGTGTAGCTGCTATTTCCATTGTTGAAATGATTCCTCCCCAAATTTTGTAAAATATCAGAGCTCTTCTTCCCTGTCCCTCAGTCCTCACTAGGACACCATCATCTGTCAGCTGGAGTGGGATTTAGGGGAATCTTTATTGAATCTGACCTGTACTTTGTCTCCCTTTGATGTCACCTTGGAGAATGACCCTCCAGAAGCCCCAGTGATTTGGGCTGGATCTCGGCACCTTCACCCACCTTTTGGCTGACAGGCTGTGGCCCCATCCACTGAGGTAACTTCCATACCTCACTCTGTCTCTTACAGTGTTGGTACATGGCTCGGACATTCTCGCTGAAAGAGAGGGGAAGTGAGGATGTGAATTATGGAACCTCATATGCAGAAGTGATCCTGGAGACCTGCAGCATTCTGGTCTGATTGTGTGAGCGCTCAAGTCTCCTGTATGCACAGGCCCCACTACTCACACTATTCTGCCCTCTCTGTCCAGAATGGCTGTATGAGACCACTGTGCTCACCATGTCTTCCCTGCAGCATATTCTGAACATTTCTTGTCCTTTTTAGTCTTCCTCTATCTACACATGGTGACCTCCTAGTTGCCAGGTGGATGCTCAACCATTGAGCTACGCCGGCCACTCTAGTAGGAAGTGTTAACAGGTACTTTCATCAGAAACTTGTTAGATGCTTCTGCAACATGCACTTGTTTTTTTTGTGTGTTTGTTTTTTTAACATTCTTGACAGCTGTTGTCAAATTGCTCCTTATTTTTTATTTTATTTTTTAAAAAAACATATTTTATTGATTTTTTACGGAGAGGAAGGGAGAGGGATAGAGAGTTAGAAACATCGATGAGAGAGAAACATCCATCAGCTGCCTCCTGCACACTCCCTCCTGGGTATGTGCCCGCAACCTAGGTACATGCCCTTGACCGGAATCAAACCCGGGACCCTTCAGTCCACAGGCCAACACTCTATCCAGTGAGCCACACCGGTAGGGCTGCAACATGCACTTGTAATTCATGGTCCTAAAAGGCCAAAAGTGCATGATCACCAATTGCTATACAGACACTAAGGTGGATGCAAATACTTAACAAGATTCACAGTCTTCATATTCTTTAATTTATGGGGAGCAAATCTCTTAAGATGAGCATCAGGAGGCCCAGTGTATTCAGTCATTGATGAGAGAACAATCCTCCAGACAGGTCCAGAGGAAACATGAAGGTGATACATTAGGCAGTCCTGAAGCAAATAGAAAGTGTGAGACCATGTCTTTTGGTTTCTCAGAATTTATCCCATGGGGCTCTCTGCGTTTGTGCTCTGCACCCCAAAATACTTTACATAACATTGCTTGTATTTTCTGGGATATTGTATATTTTTCCTAAGACTATAACATGTATCTGGAAATAAGTTTACATAGCAGTTTACATTTTAATTTTTTTTTAACCCTCACCTGAGGTGATTTTTCCATTGATTTTTAGAGAGAGTGGAAGGAGGGGGAGAGAAACACAAAGAGAGAAACATCAATGCGTGAGAGACAAATGGATTGGTGGCCTCCCGCACATGCTCTGAGCTGGCCAGGTATGGAGCCTCCATCTGCGAGACGGGCCCTTGACCAGAATCTAACCCATGATCCCTGGTTTGGCTCCATCCATTGAGCCAAACCAGCCAGGGCACAAATTTACATTTGTTGCCAAGATGGCTACCATGTTGGCACCATTGAAGGTGTTGAAAGTGGACATCTGAACCTGTCACAAAGATTTTGGATCCTAGGATCTCAACCACTTTGATCAGAAATAATTATTATTTCACCTGTTAATGCAGTTACAGTGTCTGCATGTGGAATGAACTTTATTAATGGAAGAGACTATTGCTTGAGCAAACTACAGAAAGGCACAATGGAGTTATACAATGAGCAGAGCTTAGATAGCTAGAAGACCAGAGGCTCTATGAAGCCTGCCAACAGGTAGATCTCAATAAGGGGTAAATTAAAGACACTGAGTCTCAAGAGGTGAGAGAATTAACTTTACATATGGCTATGCTGGAAACTTGGCTACCATGACATTCTTTTTTCTACAAATGTGAGTGTGCCGGGCCAGCACAGCCAAGGGTTCGGGGAGCCTGAGGCGGGGGTGGGGGCAGTGAAGGATTTAGAAAAGACAGACAAAGAGAAGAAGCTGGGTCTGGTCCGTGGTCAGCAAACTGCAGCTCGCCAGCCACATGCGGCTCTTTGGCCCCTTGAGTGTGGCTCTTCCACAAAATACCACGTGCGGGCGCGCACGTACAGTGCGATTGAAACTTTGTGGCCCATGCGCAAAAGTCGGTTTTCGGCCTGGGCGAGTCTGTTTTGAAGAAGTACTGTTGAAAAAAAAAAAAAGTACTGTTGATATTTGGCTCTGTTGACTGAGTTTGCCGACCACTGGTCTAGGTGGATCTCCTGTGCCTGGTTAAGGCCACAGAGGGGGATCCAGAGGGCAAGCTGATGCTTTATTTTATAGCCAGAGGTAAACAAGGTAGTGGTCACCATAGTTACAATTTCTGGTGAGTTTCATTTGTTTTGGCAGCACTTGCTGCACCTCCGGAGCAGCCTATTAGCTACCCAGATAAGACCTAGGGAGCCTCATAAGGTCAAGCCTAATTATGCTAAGAGGGCTGTGCCCTCTAAGCTGGGACTTGTTTGCGGCTTTGCCAACAGGTCAGTCCCAGGCTTAATCCTATAGGCGCTCGTACATGTGAGGTCTCCTCATTCATGACAACTTGAGGAAAAAAAGTGAGCTTGAGAAGATATTTGTAAGGTGTGAGCAAAACAATTTAGAACTGTGGAAGGAAAGACACCACATGTCGTTTCATTGTTCAACAGTTCTTTACTAATGGTCTCATCTGCTTCTGAGGCTGATTGGGCCTGTGTTATACAGCAGTGCATAGAGATAGGTCTTTCCCCACAAAGCTTGTTTAAAGGCTTTATTGAAGGAGGAGCCAATCATTGAAAAAGAAAATATTCTATGTGATAGTGAATCATTGGGTGACGGGGGCTGTGGAGATATGAATTGAGCAGCACTCAGGAATGACTAGCATTAGATGTTAAAGTCCACATTCAGAGGAGGTGAGAAAGAGATTTGATTTCATCAACAATATGTTTTATGGGCAAGAGCTTGAAAGGACAGAATGGGACTGATAGCTGTGTTCCTAACTCCTCTTCCAGCAAAAGCCATAGAATGTATCAGTTACTCAGCCCGCCCTTATCTCAGCCAATAGGAACGCAAGGAAACTAGCCCAAGGCCAAAAGCATGCTGAACATCCTCCTGTCTTTGTGTAACCAGACCCTAGCTGCACCCTACCCCTGCGTCACTAGCCCCCGGCCCTCACTCAACCAACCAGAATCGGCCAAATCAGTGGTCCCAGTGAGCCCTCACCCCCCAGCCCCCACACCAACCCTATAAAGTCTTTGTTTATCCAAGACTCTGGGCTCTCTCCCTCGCATCCAGTGATGGAGGCAGAGGGGGACCAAGCTAGCTTGAATAAAAGACTCTATGCTTTTGCATCGGACTCGGCGCTCCCTGGTGGTGTCCTATGGGGGATCTTGAAATCTGGGCATAACAAGCTCTGTACCGGGTTCCCAAGTCAGAAGATTTGGGGGTTTGTTTATTTTTGTCTTTTAATCCTCACTCAAGCATATTATTTTATTGATAAAAAAAACATTTTATTTATTTATTCTTTACTTATTTATTATTGATTTCAGAGATGAAGGCAGAGGGAGAGAGATGGAAACATCAATTATTTTGGGGCTTGTATTTAATTTTTTTTTCTTATTTTTTAATATATATTTTATTGATTTTTTACAGAGAGGAAGGGAGAGAGATAGAGTTAGAAACATCAGTGAGAGAGAAACATCGATCAGCTGCCTCCCACACACCTCCTACCGGGGATGTGCCCACAACCAAGGTACATGCCCTTGACCAGAATCGAACCTGGGACCCTTCAGTCCGCAAGCCGACGCTCTATCCACTGAGCCAAACCGGTTACGGCTTAATTTTTTTTAGTCCTCACTCGATATTTTTTCTGTTTTTTAAAAGTTAATTAATTTATTTATTATTGATTTCAGAGATTAAGGGAGAGGGAGAGATAGAAACATCAATGAGAGAATCATTGCTCAGCTTCTTCCTGCCATTCATATCTTTTTTTAAAAAAGGAAGTGACTCATATAATTTCTCATAAGTTTTTAAAGTTTTTTCAACACTTCTGCTTCATTACTTATGTCTTTATGACATGTTCACATTTAGGTTTATGCTTCACTGTCCTTTTTACTCTGAATTTTCAAAAATAGATTTGCATTGATTTCAGAGAGGTTGGGAGAGGGAGAGAGAGATAGACACATCAGTGATAATAGAGAATCAGCGGTAGGCTGCCTCCTGCATACTCTCAGTGGGGATCTAACGCACAACCCAGACTCGTGCCTCAACCTGGAATCAAAACCTTACCCCCTTTTATAGGGTGATGCTCATACAACCGGGCTGGGTCCTAATTTTTAAGTAGGACAAGCTTTTTTTTAAAAAAATATATATTTTATTGATTTTTTTACAGAGAGGAAGAGAGAGAGATAGAGAGTTAGAAACATTGATGAGAGAGAAACATCAATCAGCTGCCTCTTGCTCACCCCCTACTGGGGATGTGCCCACAACCAAGGTACATGCCCTTGATCAGAATCGAACCTGGGAATCTTCAGTCTGCAGACCGATGCTCTATCCACTGAGCCAAACCGGTTAGGGCAGGACAAGCTTCTTACAGAATTATGAAATTTAAGATTCACTACACATATGCATGCCCGTAATTATTATTTATACTATTTCATGTGATTTTAAAGTTTTTGAGCTATATATAGGTCAGCTTTTAGTATGAATATGTATTTCATTTATCCTAAATATAATTTGTGAATATTTGTGTTATCACATTGAGAATGCCTGAAACAATTCAGCTGACACCTTTGATATATCTGAATGGACAAAATATCTTTCACTATGATAATTACAGTGGCATCTTCACATTAACAAAAACCAATAACTTTGTCAGATTAAATAATTCCATTTAAAGTTTATATTATGCTTTTTAGTTCTTTTTTAGTTCAAAGATATGTCCTGCATTTTTTAACTTTTTTTTTTTTTTTTAGAGAGAGAATGGAGAGTTAGAGACAGGGAGAAGAAACAAAGATATGAGAGAGACACATCAATTGTTAGCCCCTACACTAACTCAGGCCACATCCGAACAGAGCCTGCAACCTAGGTACAAGCACTGGCTGAAATCAAACACTCGGCCCTTCAGTCTGCAGGTCCACGTTCTAACCAGTGAGCTAAACTGGATAGGGCTGCCCCACATTCTTGTTATATGTGTCACATACCTTTATGATGGTGTAACTAGGTCGTTTATGTGATCAAACTTTCCAGACTCACCCTGGTTCATTTGGCTCAGAGGATAGAGCATCCGCCTATGGAGTGAAGGGTTGAAGGATCCCGGGCTCATTTCTGTCAAGGGCACCTACCTGGACGGCAGGCTCCTCCCAGGCCCTGGTTGGGACCTGTGCAGGGGGCAACCAATCAATGTGTCTCTTTAAAATCAATGTTTCTGCCTTAACCGGTTTGGCTCAGTGGATAGAGTGTCGGCCTGCGGACTGAAAGGTCCCAGGTTCGATTCCGGTCAAGGGCATGTACCTGGGTTGCAGGCACATCCCCGGTGGCGGGTGTGCAGGAGGCAGCTGATCGATGTTTCTGACTCTCTATCCCTCTCCCTTCCTCTCTGTAAAAAATCAATAATATATATATATTTTTTTAAATCAATGTTTCTGTCTCTCCCTCTCTATACAAAAATCAGTGAGAAATATACCTGAGGTAGGATTTAAAAAAAATAAGTAAATTTCAAGACTGTAATGCAGACATACTTCTAACGAGCCACAGATATTGTGTTTTCATAAACCTGGACTCCAGTCCCTTTACTAGGAAAAATGACTTCTAGCCGTTTTCAAGGTGTCTCTTACCTGAGGAAGGTCATTTCCCAGCGTCCCTACCGGCAGATGTCGCTGTTGTCCTTGAGGCGATATGGAAAAACCTTCCACCACCATCTTGGACGCTGGAACCCACATTACCCAGAAGACCTTGTGAGGACTACCGCCAGCTTACCCAATGAAGGGTCAGAAATAGCCTTTCTCTTGCGTCACCGGCGGGAAGGGGCGGGACTTCCGGTGTTCTCTAGGCGGCTATTGGTCTTCACCCAGAATCTACTCCAGGTCGGGGCGGAAGGTTCCAGGTGGGCGGGGACAGGGGCGGATACTCGGAGGGAGAAGCCCCGAGTCCTCACCGGCTCAGCCCGCACGTGGGAGTGAAATTCGCTGACGCCACCGGGTTACCCACGTCTGTGACGGAACAGAGACCCCCTGTACCCCCTTCCGCTGCCCCTGCTTCTTACCCGCCTCTCCGGCCTCTGCTGCCTGGGTCCGCGCACGGCGTCCAATGGCAATGGCCTTGCCCAGTTGCACAGCTGAGGTGAGTTCGGGTCCCCGCCCCCCACACCTGCTCTCACCGCCTCCGTATCCTCAACCCTGCAGCCTGGGCTCAGGGCGCCTGTCCCGTCCTGCAGCTCAGGTCCCCGCCAAGGACCCTGAGGAAGGTGGAGGGGAGAGAGGAGTGTTGTGGCTGCTGAGGACACAGGAAATGCAGGGCTCAGTGGACAGGGGTGACTCGTATCTGAAATTCCCCTGAGGGTGTGGGCTGTGAGTATTAAAGCAAAAATCAGCGACCGGCAGGGAGGATTTCAGAGCCTCAAGCCCTGCCTTCCCCAGGCTGTGGGGTCCACCAGGAATTGGGTTGCGGTAGATCCTTCTGAACCCTCACAACCTCTCTCTGGGTGCCATGTGCCAAGTTCATGGGTGAGTCCAGAGAGGTCCTGTGCTGTGGAGCAGGAAGGTGGCAGAGCTGAGGCAGTGAACCTGGGGTCTGAAGTTGTGATGGAGGTAGACATTACACAGTGGTGTGCACATCTGGAGGAAGTGTGAGCTGATGGTCCCAGAGACCTGGTATTGGGACTTAAAAATAAATAAGTGTGTGTATGTATATACATGTATATTTCAGAGAGGAAGGGAGAGGGAGAGGGAGAGAGACAACAGTAATGAAAGAGAATCATCCATAGGCTGCCTCCTGCACGCCCCCTACAGGGTATCCAGTTTGCAACCCGGGCCTGTGCCCTTCATTAGAATCGAACCCGGGATCCTTCAGTCCACAGGCCAATGCTCTATCCACTTAGCCAAACCAGCTAGGACTGGTGTTTGGACTATAAGGTGAAGCATAAGCCCAGGTTTGTCTTTTTCTTGGAGACATGATCTGGGAAACTGCCTTGGTATTGCTTGGCAGGAAGGCTGGGGCCCTGCAGGCATGGCTTAGAGCTTAGCTGCTGTCCCCGTTCCAAACCCATCTGTTGTGTTGAGGGCAACAACAGTGATTAATGGGACTGTGATGAGAGAGCAGCCAGCCCTGGCATTAGAGCCTGGTGTCCACACTAAACTGGGGAGACCTGGAGGAGGTTGAGGGTGGGGAAGATGTGTAAGGAGTAGGAGTGTGAGTTCTAGGAGAGTCAGCTGTGGTTTCAATTGTCTCAATTCTAACAGGTTGACGTGACCTTTGAGGACATTGCCCTGTACTTCTCCAGGGAGGAATGGAGCCTCCTTGATGAGGGTCAGAGACAGCTGTACCTGAATGTGATGCTGGAGAACTTTGAACTTATATCCTCCCTGGGTAAGACCATCACTCTGGCTGGTTCCGGGGACCTGCCTTTGTATTTCCCCATACCCCCTCATCTCTGGGGGTGCTCTGTCCTCACCTGTGGACTATATACATTGCTAGATTTTTCCAGTTTTCGGGTTCTTCCTGTGGCTGGCAGGGTTTGTTGTTTGCACTGCTCCCTTCTACACCTTTAGTCACAACACCTGCTGTACCGAACTCTTAGGGGTTTGTGGTTAGTTGTGTGACAGGGAGCCTAATGGATTCCAGTTGAGTAGTGAGCAAAAGCATATTCTTTATTCCTGTTGGTCATTTGTACATATATTTTTTAAAAGTATCTATACATCCTTAGTCCTATTTTATGTGTAAATATTTTTTTATTGATTTCGGAGAGGAAGGGAGGAGAGAGAGAGAGAGAGAGAGAGAGAGACACACACAAACATCAATGATGAGAGAGGTATTGATCGGGTATCTCCTGCATGCCCCCTACTGGGGATGAGCCCACAACTTGGGCATGAATTCTGACCAGGAACCGACCCATGACCTCCTCGGTTCATGGATGGTTGCTCAACCACAGGCAAACCAGCCAGGGCTTTAGTCCTAATTTAAACTATATTTATTGGCTAAAGAGTGTTTTGAATATTTTTCTAGTTTATAATAAGATACATCTCCTTGCTCTGACCGATTTGGCTCAGCGGATAGAGCATCGGCCTGCGGACTGAAGGGTCCTGGGCCTGATTCCAGTCAAGGGCATGTACCTTGGTTGGGGGCACATCCCCAGTGGGGGGTGTGTAGGAGGCAGTTTGTTTCTCATCGATGTTGCTAACTTTCTATCCCTCTCCCTTCCTGTCTGTAAAAAATCAATAAAATATATTTTAAGAAAATACATCTCCTTTTGCATTTGCTAAATTGTGCTCCCCAAATATTGCATTCTTGTTTTATGTACAAATTTGATGTTTTTGGCAATTCTGCATTCAGGAAGTGTAGTGTGGCTATTTTTTCGGCAGGTTAACAGTGTTTACCCATAAAGTGTTTTTAATGAATTTATGTAGAATTTTTTCAGCAACACTATTGTCTTCTTCATAGCCTTCATTATAGTGTTGCCATAACATGACTTTCTCTCTGTATCACAATATTACCTTTATTTCGTTGACCTGAACCAAATCCATAATATCTTCAAAATGTTCATGTGATTTGCAAGTATCGTTTCCCATCCTCCTATTTAAAAATATATATATATGTATATTTTATTGATTTTTTACAGACAGGAAGGGAGAGGGATAGAAAGTTAGCAACATCGATGAGAGACAAACTGCCTCCTACACACCCCCCCACTGGGGATGTGCCCCCAACCAAGGTACATGCCCTTGTCCGGAATCGAACCTGGGACCCTTCAGTCCGCAGGCCAGCGCTCTATCCACTGAGCCAAACCTGCTAGGGCTCCCATCCTCCTATTGTTGGCCTTTGCATTTTATTTTGTTAATTGCTATTGTGCTGGGGAAAAGCACTTTCATTTGTTTTAGCCCTGACTGTTGATTTTTCCTGTTTGCCTGGTGGTTGGTGCCTCATCCCAAAAATCATGTCCAAAACAAATCTCCAAAGCATTTTCTCTGGGTTGTCTTGAAGGATTTTAAAGTTTGGGTTTTTAAAAATATTTTTTACTGATTTTTTACAGACAGGAAGGGAGAGAGATAGAGAGTCAGAAACATCAATGAGAGAGAAACATCCATCAGCTGCCTACAACCAAGGTACATGCCCCTGACCGGAATCGAGCGTGGAACCCCCCCCCAGTCCCCAGGCCGACGCTCTATCCACTGAGCCAAACAGGTTAGAGCAGGATTTTAAAGTTTTAAACTGGACTTTTAATTCTTTCATGCAATCTGAGTAAATGTTTATCAGTGGTTTTGTTGTTTTCCATGTGAATATCTATTTTTTTCAATACCCCTCATTGAAGAAACTGTCCTTTCTTAACATTTCTTGTGGTTTTGTCATAGGTTACCTGAACTTATGGACCTTTGTCTATCAGAACCACACTCTCACAAACTGAGCCACCCAGTTGGGCTCTGCATTTTTAAAATTAATTTTTGGAGTTTATAGTGAGTTCTTTACAATTTCCTCCATGTAAGTTCATGTCATTTGGCAATATCTCTTGTGGGTTGTGCTTCAATGTCGGGTGTAATATCTCATCTTTCATTTCTTTTTTAAATTCATTTTAGTGTTGTTTCTTTTGTTTTAGTTTGGATAAAGGTTTGCCAGTTTTGTGCATCTTTTTTTTTTTAAACATTCTTTTTTATTGATTTTTTACAGAGAGGAAGGGAGAGAGAGAGTTAGAAACATGGATGAGAGAGAAACATCAATCAGCTGCCTCCTGCACACCTCCTACTGGGGATGTGCCCGAAACCCAGGTACATGCCCCTGACCAGAATCGAACCCGGGACCCTTCAGTCCGCAGGCCGACGCTCTATCCACTGAGCCAAACCGGTTTCGGCAAGTTTTGTGCATCTTTAACAAAATAGCTCTTAGCCATGTCAGGCATGGTGATTAGAGTATAGGCCCAAGCACCAAAGGGTCACGGGTTGGATTCCTGATTAAGTGCATGAACCTGGGTTGCCGTTTTGATCCTCCTCTCTTGTTGGGGCACCTGTGGAAGGCACCCAACCAATGTGTCTCTATCACGTGTATGTTTCCGTGTGTTTTTCTCTCTCTTTCTCCCTTCCACTGTCTGTACAAGTAAGTGAAAAATATAGTCTGGGGTGAGGATTAACAAGAACAAAAAGGTTAGCTCTTAGTTATGATATACTTTTGTCTCTAGTTTATTATTGGTTTTTCTAATATTCATTGTTTGTTTTCTTTGCTACCTTTGGGTGTACTGTCCTTTTTTGTTTTCTTCTAAAATATATTTTAATTGATTTTAGCGAGGGAAAGGGGAAGGAATAGAGAGACAGAAACTTCAATGATGAGAGAGCATCATTGTTTATCTGCCTGCTGCATTCCCCCTACTGGGGATCGTGCCCACAATCCAGCATATGACCTGATGGGGTATTGAACTGTGATATCCTAGTTCATAGGTTGATACTCGGGTTTACTTTCTTGTTATGTTTCCAGTTTTCTAAGGTGCAAGGTTAGGTTGTTTATTTGAGATTTTTTTTGTAAATATATTTTATTGATTTTTTACAGAGAGGAAGCGAGGATAGAGAGTTAGAAACATCGTTGAGAGAGAAACATCGATCAGCTGCCTCCTGCACACCGCCAACTGGGGATGTGCCCACAACCAAAGTACATGCCCTTGACCTGAATCGAACCTGGGACCCTTCAGTCTGCAGGCCGACACTCTAGCCACTGAGCCAAACCGGTTAGGGCGAGATCTTTTTTCTTAATGTAGAAATTTATTGCTCTAAACCAGTGGTTCTCAACCTGTGGATCGCGACCTCTTTGGGGGTCGAACGACCCTTTCACAGAGGTCGCCTAAGACCATCGGAAAACACATATATAATTACATATTGTTTTTGTGATTAATCACTATGCTTTAATTATGTTTAATTTATCACAATGAAAATACATCCTGCATATCAGATATTTATATTACGATTCATAAAAGTAGCAAAATTACAGTCACCACAACATGAGGAACTGTATTAAAGGGTCGTGGCATTAGGAAGGTTGAGAACCACTGCTCTAAACTTTCTTCGTAGAATTGTATTTCCTGCATTGTATACAAAAGTGTTGGTAGATTGTGTTTGAATTCACTTTGTCTATTTATTTCAGATCTCTTTTCTGGGTTTTCTTTCACCTGCTGATCCTTCAGAAGTGTGTTGTTTAATTTTTACATATTTGTGTATTTTCCAGCTTTCTTGAAACTAAAACTGATTTCTAGTTTTATATATTATTACTATATAAGGTCCTTGATGTGATTTCTTCTCAAACTTTGAGACTAATTTTTTGACCTAACCATGTGATCTGCTTAGAGCAGTCGTGGGCAAACTACGGCCCGCGGGCTGGATCCTGCCCGTTTGAAATGAATAAAACTAAAAAAAAAAAAAAGACCGTACCCTTTTATGTAATGATGTTTACTTTGAATTTATATTAGTTCACACAAACACTCCATCCATGCTTTTGTTCGGGCCCTCCGGTCCAGTTTAAGAACCCATTGTGGCCCTCGAGTCAAAAAGTTTGTCCACCCCTGGCTTAGAGGATGTTTCATGTGCGCTTGACAAGAATGTGTCTCCTGCTGCACTTGGCTGGAATGTTCTGTATATATTTATTCTGTTTTCTCTATAGTCTAATCAGACTTCAATTATTCCTTATTACTTTTGGATGGGATGTCTACCTGTTGTTGAAGGGGCAATGTTGAAGTTGCCTACTAACATTGTGTGTTTTTTTCCTGCCTTCAGATCTGATATTAGTTGCTTAATATAATTACTTACTCTGTTTTTTAGTGAATAATACTTCAAATTGTTATCCTTTTGATGAATTGACTGATACATCATTTGATTCACACATCATATGAAAGCCCATTTTATGATGAACTTTCTTGTGACAAATTTTTTGGGGAGACCTGTTTTGTGTGATAGAATTTTCTCCATCCCTGCTCTGTTTTGGTAATTTTATTTGCATGGGGTATTTTTTGCATCTTTTTTTCCCTTCCTATTTGGGTTCATAAAGGTTGAGTGTCTTTGTAGGGAACGTATATTGAGTCCAGTTTCCATTTCTTTTATCCCTTCAGTGACTCTCTGTATTCTGAATGAAGAATTTGTTTATGGAGCAGCTATTGCCACTTCTTCATGGTTTCTGGCACTTTTATAGTTCCTTTGTCTCCTGTTTTATTGTGATTTGATGATTTTGTACAGTGATTTGGTCCCTCTCTCTTTTGTATATCTATTACATTGTGTTTGTGTTTTTCAAGACACTAACATAAAACAAGTCATACTCTTTGCAGTCCATTTCATCTTAACAACACCTTCAATTGCATATAAAACTTCTCCCCTTGGATTCTGCACCACACACTTTTTATAGATTAATGATGTCTCAAGTAAATTTTTTTCATGTTGTGTAGGTATTAAGGTACATGATGTCAAGTTCATCTTTTTTACTAGTTCAAATGTATTAATTTTTATAAGTTACTTAATGTTCATTCCACAAATGCAGTGCTCTGACAGTATTGTGAATTTGATTCTGTTCTCAACCTTTATCAGTGATATTTATAGTTTCCTATGCATTCATGATTCTACTTAGTTTTTTTTTTTTTTTTATCTTGAACTTTTGTCAGCGTGTCTAAAAGGTTAGGTTGAGTGGCAATGAACTTCCTTAGCTTTTGTGTTTCTTTGAAAATACTTATTTCTGAAGATCAGGTTTTCTGAATAAAGTGTTGATGGTTTTCATTGAGTGTTTTCAATACATCATTTTATTTTCTAGTTTGCAAGGTTTCTTCAGAGGAATCTACTGATACCCTTCCTCTGTTGTTCCCCTGTGTGAGAGGTGTTCCTATTTTCTTTGTGTTTTCACAATTCCCTGTGCCTTTTGACTTTTTACTGTTCTATTATAACGTATCTTGATGAAGTATGGTTAGTGTCTTGAATCTGTACAGAAACCTGTGAGAGTGCATGCATTTGATTATTCACATCTGTTTTTTCAGATTATGGAAGTTGGTTTCAGTTTATTTCTGAAAAATCAATGTTCTACCCTTCTTCTTCCTTTCTCCCTTTTGTCTTTCTGTCTCGTTCCATGACCAGCACACTTAGTGTTTCCTGGGATTCCCATAATGCAAATATAGGAAAACTTTATGGTGTTACTTAATTTTACTTGCTGTATTCTTTAAATTTATTTTTCTTTTCTCCATCTGAATGATGTCGAGTGACCTGTTGTGGACATCCCATATACTTTATGTCTGCTTTTGATACTCTTTATGGCATTATTTCATTTTATTCATTGTAATCGGGCAACTCCAACATTTCTCTTTCATTCTTTTTTTATGATTTCTGTCTATCTGATATTCTTTTGTTCTCTGTTGATGTCTTCATTATGTTGGTTCTATTTGTGTTCTCTTGGAGCTCGCAAACATTTTAAAATGTAAATATTTTGGATTCTTTATCAGGCTGTATGTAGATCTCCATTTATTTGGTATCGATTAGTAGAAAACTATTATGTTGTCTTGATAGTGTCCTTCTTTTTAGTCCTGTGTTGATGTCTACACATTCGATGAAGCAGTTACTCCTTTCCACTCTAGGACCAATTCTAGCTCAAGAAATATATTCATCAGCATATGGAATCAAGGGTTTTGATTGGGTGGAGTGTTGTTTAAGGTTTGAGGAAGTCCCAGTAGCCTAGTCTCCTTGAAGCTCCATGAGCTGAGGTTAGAATAACAAAAAGTCTATGGGTCCACAATGGCTTTGGCAGCAAATACATATTTTTTTTTAATGACAAGTGATGATTTTAGAGTCTTTGGTGGCAAATACTCTTTGGCACATGTTGATTTTTATTTTATTCCTGGGATAGGTTGTTGCCAAAGGGATTTCTTTTGGGATGCATGCTGATAAATGTTATGGGTCTGCTGATTGAGTTTACAGTGTTTTTCACAGAGAAGGCCACTAAAGTCAACATTAGTACAAGTGCAGTGGTTGACAGAAGAAACACTGACACTTTTTTTTTTTTTTTTTTTACTGTGAGAGTACAGGTCCTTTTCTGCCAGGAACTGGACCTTTATGGATGCCGCATATTAGATGGGGAAGATATGAGAAGTCATATGTATATAAGAGAGTCTTTATTGAAATCTAAGCAGCCATTGTTACCGAGGCGCCATTAGACAAAACAGTTCTTCAAAGTAAAGTCCTACAAGTAGTCTGTAAAGTAGACAGCTGCATGCCGGCTGGTTAACACTGTATCTTCCCTACAAAGCAGCCCCCAACATAGGAGCCATACTAAGTAGCTGCTGCTAACATAGCAAGCATTGCAAACACAGTAATCCAAACGAGTAGCTGTTTATTAGCTGGTCAGTAACATACTTCACATCAACTTAGACAAAAGTGGATTCTTGCAAAATAGTGACATTATATATAGAAGGGCACGCCTGCACAGTGTATAGCTTGCTATGTCCATGCTTTTGTGCCTATGTATATCAAATTAGCCTTGAACACTCTGATAAGGATTCCCAAGCTCAGATTGGCCTTGAACATCCCATGTACTTTGGACAGAGCCCCCACCTTGACCCTAGCCAAATATGTTTAGTAACCCACTCTGGTCAGCTCTTTGTATTTCAGCTTTTTTTTGCTCTATTGAATTCCTTTGAGTGTTAATTGCACTCTTTTCTTTTTAATCCTCGCTCTTTTGTCCTCAACTGCTTTTCAGAGAGAGTGGAAAGGAGTGAACAGGGAGAGATTGGGGAACATTGATATGAGAGAGACATAATGACTAGTTGCCTCCCACACCCACTTGATGGGGCAGGAGCTAACCTCCACCGGTGTGACCTTGACAAGGAATCAATCCTCTACCCTTCTGTGTGTGCTCCAAGCATTGAGCAAAACCGGCCAAGGTTTCATTGTACTCTTAACCACTTGTAGTGGTTTTTATTCCTGGATAGCTGTTTACTTGTTCTGAGAGTGGAAAGGATTATCATGTATCTGCCATCTTGCTGTTGTCATTCACATAGATTTCTTTTCCTGTGATCACTGTTGCACTTTGCAGTTCTTCCGCAATGCTCACCATGCATCTCTTTGGTTTTTTCTTCTGGACTTATATCATCTGAATCCCATGTGCTGAATCAATTGGGATTCATGGGGGAGAATCATTTGTGCATCACAGAAGAAACACGACCTGATGAATGACAGCGTGGACCCAGAGGTGGTCTTGCCTTGGTGAAGGCCTGTTGGAAAGGTTTTGACACCAAAGCTTTGCGAGAGTTATAACTAGGAACCCATTTTGTTCAAATGCATTTTGTTGCCATGACCCATTCATCACCCAATTCTACTTGTACTTGCTTATTGTTGACACCTTGCCAACTCCTCAGTTGTAAGAGTGTTCATTTCTACCTGGATTCCAAGTGCACAGATACCTTTAACTTCTCTAAACATTGCCTTTCTACCTCTTTGACAGTTCTCTGTTTATGGCCAGCCCACCTTAGTCTATGCCTGCAGAGCTTTAGAGTACACATGTATTATTGTGTTGACCTTGAACATCTTGTGCTCCAATACATTAGCTTTTTGTGAGTTTGAGCACATTCAAATTCTCCTACCCAGACTCAGATTCCCAAAATGAAAGGTCCTAAAAGAAGCCGTC
Organism: Myotis yumanensis; assembly: GCF_028538775.1. Taxonomy (NCBI): domain Eukaryota; kingdom Metazoa; phylum Chordata; class Mammalia; order Chiroptera; family Vespertilionidae; genus Myotis; species Myotis yumanensis. Next base: position 6,741,019 of record NW_027223774.1, on the reverse strand, counting down.
TGTAGAGGATCAGTGAGCAGAGCCTTCTTCTCTTCTGTGTTTCCCATTCTCTGTTTCTGTCCCTACCTTGATGAGATTTTCACCATTGACTAATCTTTGGGGCCAAGTAATGTATAACAGCTATTTCCTTAGAGTCCAACTCATTTGTCTGAAAATCACTCTATGAAATCATGCCTAGTCATGACAGATAAACATTTGTAGTAAAGATATTCTGTTTTCATAAGGTCAACATGTATTTCACTAGCGTTTCCTTTTGTTCAGGTTGTTGCTGTGGAGCAGAGAATGTGGAGGAACCCACTGAACAGAACGATTCTGTAAGAGTGTCACAGGCAGGTATTCCCAAGTTAGCCTTGTCTTCCAAGAAGAGCCACCCCTGTGAGAATTGTGGACTAGTTTGGGGAAACATTTTCCACTTGACTGAGCTGCAGGGACAGATACTTTTGAGGTGTGGGGCATGTGCAAAACAATTTTATTTCAGTGCAAAATCTTACCAGCAGCATGTGAGAGAGAACATGTTGATTAGAGGTGTGGGCAAGATGTCACTTTCAAACATCTGCAATTTCAATGTTTACCAGAATTATTTCACCTGTTGGGAGGTTGGGCAGGGGACACTTACCTGGTCAGGACATCTTCATCTTAAGGCTTCTCAGACCAGGGACAGGCCAAATGATATTTCAAAGGGTGGATTAGCGTTTCAAAGGAGAAAAAGTTTTTACACCAGAAAGGAATTTGAGGAAGACATTGGCAGTAGTAATCTTCATCATCATCAGACAGTTCACACTGGAGAAAAGCCTTATAAATGCATTGAATGTGGGAAATCTTTTACCAGTGTCAGTGGCCTCTATTATCATCAAAGCTTTAAAAGTGGACAGAAACCTTATAAATGCATTGAATGTGGAAAATCTTTTATCACTGGCAGTCAGCTTCGTCGTCATCAGAGAGTGCACACTGGAGAAAAGCCTTATAAATGCTGTGAATGTGAGAAATCATTTACCAATTTGAGTAGCCTCCGTTATCATCAAAGTTCTCACACTGGAGAAAAGCCTAATAAATGCATTGAATGTAGGAAATCTTTTATTACTAGTAGTGAGCTTCGTCATCATCAGAGATTTCACACTGGAGAAAAGCCTTACAAATGCAATGAATGTGGGAAATCTTTCACCATGAGGTATTACCTTCATTGTCATCAGAGAATTCACACTGGAGAAAAGCCTTATAAATGCAGTGAATGTGGGAAATCTTTTATCACTAGCAGTGAGGTTCGTCGTCATCAGAGACTTCACACTGGAGAAAAGCCTTATAAATGCAATGAATGTGGGAAATCTTTTACCACTAGCATTCACCTTCATTGTCATCAGAGAGTTCACACTGGAGACAAGCCTTATAAATGCAGTGAATGTGGGAAATCTTTTACCACTAGCAGGTACCTTTATTGTCACCAGAGAGTTCACACTGGAGAAAAGCCTTATAAATGCAGTGAATGTGGAAAATCATTTACCCATAGCAACGGCCTTCGTTATCATCAAAGTTTTCACACTGGACAAAAGCCTTATAAATGCAGTGAATGTGGGAAATCTTTTCCCAGTAGCACTGCCCTTCATTGTCATCAGAGGATTCACACTGGAGAAAAGCCTTATAAATGCAATGAATGTGGGAAATCTTTTACCTGGAGTACCTGCCTTGTTCGTCATCAGAGAGTTCATACTGGAGAAAAGCCTTATAAATGCAGTGCATGCCGGAAGTCTTACATCACTAGCAGTGAGCTTCGTCGTCATCAGAGATGTCACAATGGAGAAAAGCCTTATAAATGCAGTGGATGTGGGATGTCATTTACTGATTGGAGTAGCTTCTGTTACCATAAACGTTCTCACACTGGAGAAAAGTCTTATAGTGAATGTAGGAAATCTTTCAAAAGTAGCAGTGGTCTCCAGTATCATTAGAGTTCACACTGGAGAAAACTATGAGATATGTCTTAGCCAAATTTCTAAATTTGCTCTGCACATATGAGTCCAAATGAGAATAATTACTTAGATGTGTACAAAATGTAGTTTTTTAGTTAGGTCTTAACAATAGTATAAGAAAATTTGTGAAGTCTCATTTGCCTGAATTGTATCTCATACATGTAATCACCTACATTATATAAAGTCCCCATAAGCCGAAACCGGTTTGGCTCAATGGATAGAGCGTCGGCCTGCGGACCGAAAGGTCCCAGGTTCGATTCTGGTCAAGGGCATGTATCTTGGTTGCGGGCACATCCCCAGTGGGAGATGTGCAGGAGGCAGCTAATCGGTGTTTCTCTCTCATTGATGTTTCTAACTTTCTATCTCTCTCCCTTCCTCTCTGTAAAAAATCAATAAAATATATTTTAAAAAAATAAAATAAAATAAAGTCCCCATAAGTGTTTTTGTTGTTTTTATTTTTGTTTGAACTGTACGTATCTATGTTTCACTTTCTAACATACAGAGATGTGTTGCCAGATCTATGTCACTACATATTTCTGTTGCTGAAGGTATTTCACCTGAACTACCTATAAGGCCCCTACAGATGGCATCAATCACCATCCTCTTATTCCCAGGGAAGGTAACTCTGTTGTGTAGTTTGTTGAAGAAAATTAGGATTACCTGAGCCCTTCTTAATTGTTTTCCCTCTCACCAGTTGGCACATAGGACTTATTAGTTTTGGCCCCATAAAACATAATATTACAGAGCTACTGCCATTCTTAAGAGCACACTTTCCCTAGATGCCAGTGATGAATTTATCGAGAGCCTAAGTCATCAATGCAAGAACTGCTAGTCTCATGTCCCTTTGGTTTGTAAAGTAATAAAGGCTCTTTCCTTAGACTTCTCTCATCTTGGGTTTGCTGTTTATGAGTTATAAGGAGATCTGGGCTCTCCTAGCATGATCAGGTGAAAATATATGGGGTCTCAAACATTTTTGCCTTTGAGGGAATAGTATGGTGCAGAAATTTCCAGAGCAGTTTTTGCCAAATTTTCATTCCTGCCCTGTTTTCCTAGGAACCACTGTGAACTCTCTAGTCCTCATGTGATGTCTGGATGCTTTGGGACACAGAGATCACTCCAAAGAGGATGTTGCTGTGATAACCTAAAGTATATATTCCAGAAGCATGAATTTTTTTCTTGTTTTTCAAGGGATCCCCATACACTTGAAGGGAATCTCTTGTCCAGGTATTGCAGAGGGCCTTGAGACCTAAAGCCTACAATTCTATGGGTGACTGTCACGGTTGGGAGTACAATAGTAGTTAGAGGAAACCATTACACTACAGAAACAGTGACCTAGTGAGTTTTGCTGAGGATTGCAGCCCATTAGATGGAATGTTCCTCATCTAAATTTGCATCCAGGAATGTTTCTGAGGAAAAAACAGGAGTGGTGTGTACGAGTACACAGAATTGAGGATCTCCCGGCATGTTTATCTTCTGTCAATCGAGTCATTGTCATTCAGTATAATTAAGAGGTTTTGTGGCTTCCTGTATCTTCTCAGATGTTCCCATCAGAGCCATTTGTGCACCGGCAGAAATACAAAGACGAAGGCAAAGAGTGTGTAGTTCAGCGATGTGGCTTTTGTGACCCAGCCAGCATTCTTGTTGGTTTGGGCGAAAGTTCTTTATTGTTACATTTCTGTCATTGAGGCTAGACTTGCGCCCAGAGGGCATAAGGTGTATTGAATATAGACTTGCCAAACCTATTTTTCTAATATAGTTAAACATACACGTTTTTAAATTTTGAATCATTTTTAAAAAGGTATAATGAGTTAAGTACAGGTTAGGTATACTGTTTCATAAATCATGATGTGTTCATGAAACTAAAACCATTATTATACTCATAAGAGTCCTGGTGCACAGATTCATACACTGGTGAGGTCACTTGGTGTGGTCTGCGGGGATTGATCTGAAACGCATCCATCATCTCCCAAGTACCAACTGGCAGGTGGCCAGAGAGGAGCCTGAGCCAAGGCCAGGTGCCATGATGCTCCCACTCATCCTGGTCCCATTGCTGCTGCTGCCACCGGTGCTCAGTTGATTCAGTGCTACTGCACCGCTGTGGTCTCTGCGCACCCATTCTAAGGTAATACTGGCACGCCCATGTCTGAGAAGCAGCAGTGAGCTCGTGCTCAGTCAGTTTCAATGCTGGTCTTGATCCTGGTCCTGGTCAGGATGGGGTAGGGGTGTGCAGGGGGAGTGAACACAGGAGAGGCTCATGTCTTCACAGCTGCGCTTGCCAGCTGAAAGCCTGGCATCTAGCCCCATAGGTGAGCTGAGTGGCGCTTCTGCTTTGGGTACGCACTGACCACCAGGGGGCAGCTCCTGCATTGAGCGTCTACTCCCTGCTGGTCAGTGCGCATCATAGCGCCTGGTCTCTTAGGCTTTTCTATACGTAGATATTGTCCATATCTGTCACTGTAAACTTGGTTCATGACTTTTTTTAATGTGTGCATGTGCTTCACAGACTAACAAGTAACCAGTGATTTACATTCCATTTCAGTAGATCACTTTGCATTTTCTAAGTATTTTTCTGCTTTACTTTTCATAAATTTTTGGATATTTATTAAAGATATATTAGTAACTCATCTTTTTTTTATGATATTTTTACTTTGAATATATCACCAGTAGTTTATCCAAATGAGTATTTGGTCATTTCTAAAAAGCTGGTACAAAGCATCCTATATAATAAAAGGCTAATATGCAAATAAACTGAACTGCAGAAAGACGTGTCGCTGTTAGGCGCACTGACCACCAAGGGGAAGAAGCTCAATGCAGGAGCTGCCCCCTGGTGGTCAGTGCGCTCTCATGGGGAGCGCCGCTCAGCCAGAAGCCTGCTCACAGCTGGTGAGAACAGAGTCGGTGGTGGGAGCCTCTCCTGCCTCTGTGGCAGCGCTAAGGATGTCCGTCAGTTGGACATCACCCGAGGGCTCCCAGAGTGCAAGAGGATGCAGGCTGGGCTGAGGAACCCCCCTCCAAGTGCACTGGGCCGCTAGTCTATCTTACCTAATAATAGACAAACATACAAATTGACCATACCTTCACTACGCCAATCAGGAGAGTATGCAAATTTAACCCAACAAAGATGGTGGTTAATTTGCATACATAGGCACAAGCAGCCTGGGTCCTGGGAACATCCTCGGGACCTAGGTCACTCCTAGCCTGTAGGCCCGCACATAGGTCCTGAGCAGCTAGGGTCCCAGAATGCCCCCGGCCACTCCGGGCCTATGGGCGCAGGTGCCAAGTGGATGTTCCTGCCCCGTGGCCACTTGTGCCTGTGCAGGTGCCGAGCAGCAGCCTGGATCCATGCCCCCCAGCCCACATGTGGAGGAAGTGTGAGCTGATGGTCCTGGAGACCTTGTATCGGGACTTTTAAAATATATATATTTTTATTGATTTAAGAGAGGGAGAGAGAGAGAGACACAACAATGATAAGAGAGAATCATCCATAGGCTGCCTTCTGCACACCCCCTACTGGGCATGGAGTCTGCAACCAGGGCATGGGACCTTGATTAGAATCTAACCGGGATTCTTCAGTCCACAGGCCAATGCTCTATCCACTGAGCCAAACCAGCTAGGACTGGTGTTGGGAGTATAGGGTGAAGCATAAGCCCAGGTTTGTCTTTTCCTGGAGGCATGATCTTGGAGACTGCAGTGGTATTGCTTGGCAGGAAGGCTGACGCCCTACAGGCATCACCCAGAGCTTAGATGGTGTTTCTCTGCTGTCCTTCCTATCCCATCTGTTGTTGCCAAGGGCAATAACAGTGATTGATGGGACTGTGATGAGAGAGCAGCCTGCACTGGCATTAGGGTGTGGTGTCCACACTAAACTGGGGAGCCCTGGAGGAGGTTGAGGGTGGGGAAGATACCTAATTGTTGTTTGAATTTTCATCTCTCTGATGATCAGTAACTTGGAGCATTTTTTCACATGTCTCTTGGCCATCTTATCCACACTGCAGCAGAAGGCAGAGCTGCACTTCGGATGGCATCAGAGGCAGATGCCTTTAAAGTATGAGTGTCTATTCTGTGACATTAACTTTGTATAATGGAGTCAATAGAGGCAGGTAGAAGCAATTAGAGACTTGAGTGACCTCCCCCAGCTACATATTGCCTGAAGGAGACACATGCCAAAAGTCATGAATGAAGAAACAATGCCTGCCATTCAGAAAGAGAAGGTCCTAAAGAAAGATATGCAAAACCCGCAGCTAAATGAAGCCACGCAGGCTACTCAGAAACAAACTTTCCCTGATAATCCCCTCCCCTGAAGGCGCTGGAGGGCCCTGAGTATACTTGGTGTGTCCTTGGGCTATTTGCCCTCAAAACCAGTCCTGGGGGCAGCTGAGGAAATACAGGATCCTGGCCGTGGAGCATAAGAACTACATTACCCAGAAGGCCGCGCGTGGAATGCCACCAGGCTGAGCCAATGGAAGCTCAGAAAAGGCGTTTCCGTTTTTCCAGTTCTGGAGGGCGGGACCGGTAGTCCTGGTCGGATTTTGTGTTCTGTCTCTTTCGTCTGGCGGCTCGTTTCAGGAGTTCCTGGTCGCAGGGTCCCGGGGAGAAGGCTGGAGAGTGGTGGTCTCCGCCTCACAGGCCGTGGTAGGAGCCTGCAGGGGTGCGCACAGCTCACACGTGGGATTGAAGCGCCAGGCCTCGGACGGGACCGCCATTCCTGAGCGGTTCCTCCCGCTGCTCCCGCCCGGCTCAGCCCACAGAGGGCAATGGCGGCGCCCCCGCCGAGGAGACGGGCTGAGGTGAGTTGAGTCCCCCAGGCCCTCACCGCCTCCTCACACAGACACCACAGCCTGGGGAGGGCGCCTGTCCCGTCCTGCAGCTCAGTCCCGCGTGGAGGACCGTGAGGAAGGTGGAGGGGAGAGAGGAGTGTTGTGGCTTCTGAGGACACAGCAAGTGCCGGGCAGAGAGGACGGGGCTGACTTGCATCTGAAGGTCCCTGAGGATGTGGCTGTGAGTATTGACGGAAAGAGCAGAGGCTGCAGGGAGGACGGCACAGCCTCATTCGGGGCTTTCCCGGCTGTGGGGTCCATCCGGGGCCTGGGGTGGTCCTGGATCCGGCTGGACTACAAGCTCTCTACACGCCATATGCCAGGTTCATGGGTGAGTCCAGCGAGATCCAGTGGCATTGGAGCAGGAAGTGGGCAGAGCTGAGGGAGTGAACCTGGGGTCTGAACATGGGAAGGGGGTAAACATTACCCAGTGGTGTGCACATCTGGGGGAAGTGTGAGCTGATGGTCCCGGGACCTGGTGTGTGGATTTAAAGATGAAGCATAAACCCACGCTTGGCTTTGTCTTGGAGGCAGGATCTAGGAGACTGCAGTGGTGTTGCCTGGTAGGAAGGCTGGGACCCTGCAGGCATCGCCCAGACCTTAAATGGCATTGCTCTCTCCCCTCCCCTCCCCCAATCCTTCCCACCCAACCCAGCTGCTCTGCTGAGGGCTATGCAGTGAGTAATGGGACTGTGATGAGAGAGCAGCCTGCACTGGCATTAGGGCCTGGTGTCCACATTAACCAGGTGCCCTGCAGGTGGTTGGGGGGGGGGCGGGGGGCGGGGCAGATGTGTAAGGAATAGAATTACTGGTTCTCAGAAAGGCAGCTCTGGGTTCAATTGTCTCAATTCTGACAGGTTGACGTGACCTTTGAGGACATTGCCCTGTTCTTCTCCAGGGAGGAATGGAGCCTCCTTGATGAGGGTCAGAGACAGCTGTACCTGAATGTGATGCTGGAGAACTTTGAACTGATATCCTCGCAGGGTAAGACCCTCACTGTCACCTGTGACCTGGACTTGGCTTTGCCATTTCCCAGGCCCCATCCCCCAGGGTGTCCTCTGTCCTCCCAGGTAGACTGTGGTACTGCTTGATTTTTCCACTTTTCTGGGTAGTTGCTGTCCAGGGGAGGGTTGGTCTGTTTCTTCTGTTCCCTTCTATTCCTGAAGTCCCAATACTCCCCGATGCACTAAACTCACAGGGAAGGACTTGTGGTTGGTAGTGTTACAGGAAGCCTCAGGGATTCCACCTTGATTAGTGAGGAAAGCATTTTCTATATTCCTGTTGGTCACTTATACATATTTTTTGGAGAATTGTCTCTACATCCTTATCCTGTTTATTAACTATTTTTTGGCTAAAGAGTCTTCTAACTACCTTGTATATTTTATATATTAATTGCTTACTACATACAGGAACACATAATTTTGCATGTGCTTAATTGTGCTTTGCAGATATTGCTCCCCACACTCGCTTTTCTACAAAGTCCATGTTTTTGGCAACCCTGTGTTCAGCAACTCTAGTGCCACCATGTTTCTAGCAAGCTCAGATGCTTGTTACTAGTGCTTTGCAATAAACTATTTTTAATGAAGTTATGTAGAGTTTGTTTTGAGACAGAGTTATTGCATTGTTATTAGCCTGCAGTATAGTGTTAACATACCTTTATTATTCCTGGGGAACTTCAACTATTTGTGTGAATTTCTATCTATATCTCAATATTCTCTTTATTGTGCTGATCAGAACTGAATCCACAACCTCTGCAAATGATTCCTTCATATGATTTGCTAGTATTTTCTCCAACCCTCTAGGTTGCCTTTCATTTCATTTTGTTTATTGCTGTTGTGCAATAAAGAAGCTTTTTCTTTATTTTTTGCTGTCTGGAATGTTTGTTTTCTCTATTTTTTCTGGTGAGTTGGTGTCACATTCAGGAAATCCTGTCTAAAACAAATCTCCAAAACTTTTCCTCTAGGTTCTCTTGAAGGACCTTTAAGTTGCGCTGACTTTTTATTTTAACAAAATATATTTTATTGATTTTTTACAGAGAGGAAGGTAGAGGGACAGAGAGTTAGAAACATCAATGACAGAGAAACATTGGTCAGCTGCCTCCTGCACACCTCCTACTGGGGATGTGCCCACAACCAAGGTACATGCCCTTGACCAGAATCGAACCTGGGACCCTTCTGTCCACAGGCTGACGCTCTATCCACTGAGTCAAACCAGTTAGGGTTGTAGCACTGGCATTTAATTCTGTCCTGCAGGTTGAGTTAAATTTTATCAGTGTTGTCCAGTTTTGTTGTTTTGCATGTGAATGTTGATTTTTACCAGCACCATTCATTGAAGAAACTATCTTTCCCTTCTTCTGTGTATTGCAGCTTTGTCACAGATTACTTGAAAGTATGTGTTGGGTGTTATTTCGTTGTTTTTTGTTCTGTTCTATTGATCTATGGGTCTGTGTTTCTCCAATAACACACTGTTTGCTTGTTTTCTCTTTATAATAAATTGTAGTCAGGAAGTGTGATGCCACCAGCTTTGTTCTCACTCAAGATTTCATTTGTTAGTGGATGTCTTCATTCTATACATTTCAAGATTCATTCTCTCTCTCTCTCTCTCTTTTATATATATATATATATATATATATATATATATATATATATTGATTTCAGAGAGGAAGGAAGAGAGAGAGAGAGAGAGATAGAAACATCCATGATGAGAGAGAATCATGGACCGGCTGCCCCCTGCAAGTCCCCCACTGGGGATTGTGCCCATAAAGTACCATTGGAGTAATCATCAGGATTGCATTTAATCTGTAGATAGCTTTGTGTACTATAGTTATCTTCACGATATTTCTTTCTCAAATTCATGAACACAGGATGTCTTTCAACTTATTTGTGTTTTCTTCCATTTCTTTTATCTCTGTACTAGAGGCCCGGTGCACAAAATTTGTGTACAGGGGTGGGGGTCCCTCAGCCCAGCCTGCATCCTCTCCAATCCAGGAACACTGGCTCCTAACCTCTCACCTGTCTTCCTGTCTGATCGCCTCTAACCACTCTGCCTGCCAACCTGATCACCCCAACTGTTCCCCGCCCCCTCCCCGCCGGCCTGATTGCCTCCAACTGCTCCCCCTGCCAGTTTGATCTCCTCCAACTGCCCCCCCTTCGTGTCCTTCCCCAGTGTTTAGTGTCTGAGTCATTACAGCACGAGGGTGTGATGACCATTTTCTTTTTTTTTTTTTTTTTAAATATATTTTATTGATTTTTTACAGAGAGGAAGGGAGAGAGATAGAGTTAGAAACATCCATGAGAGAGAAACATCGATCAGCCGCTTCCTGATTAGCTCTTTATTATATAGGATTATTGGGTTCAATGTATAGATGTTCCACCTTTTGGTCAAATTTATTTATATTTTATCTTATTTTTTTTTCATGCTATTTTAAATTTGACTATCTTCATTTTTCTATCAAAGAATTTATTACTAATGTGTAGAAATGGAACTAATGTTTGTATGTTTATTTTGCATCCTGTAACTTTTCTGAATTTAATTCTTTATTCTTTTTTTATCTTCACTCAGGTAGTGTGAATATTTTTTCCATAGATTTTCTTTTCGAGAGAGAAAATTGAGAGAGACAGAGAGAGAGAAACATCGCTTGGTTGCCTTCCACATTTGCCCATACTGGTAGCAGTATCAGACTTGCAGCCAGGGTACCTGCCCTTGGCTGGGAATCTAGCCCATGACCTTCCAGTGCACAGGCCGGCATTCTCACCAATGAGCAACATGGGCCAGGGCTATTTATTCGTTGTATAAACTGTATGTATGTGTATGTATATATATATTGATTTTAGAGAGGAAGAGGAAGAGGAAGAGAGAGATTGGAACAGGAGTGATGACAGAGAGTCATTGATTGATTGCTTCCTTCACTACCCACACTGGTGATTGAGCTCACAACCTGTGCATATGTCTGAACAATGAATTTAATTGTGACCTCCTACTAGTGGTTTGTGGGTTGATGCTTAATCACTGAGCCATACTAGTAATCCATTATTTATTTTCTAGAAGCCTGGTGCATCAATTTGTGCACTGGGGCCGGGGGGGGGGGGGAGGTCCCTTAACATGGCCTGCACCCTCTTGCATTCCAGGACCTCTCAGGGGATGTCAGAGAGATGGTTTCGGCCCAAACCCTGGAGGCCAGGCCGAGGGATTCTCCTGGTGCACGAATCCATGCACTGGACCTCTGATATGCATATAATATCCTTGGTAATCTCTTCCTTCCCTCTCCTCTTCCCTTTCCCTCAGTGATTCACCGGTCTGTTCCATGTTTTCATGCCTGGGGTTTCTGCTCTTGTGTTGAGCATATGCCCTCTGGTGGTCAGTGCACATCATAGGTATCAGCTGGTCAGCCTGTCAGCTGGTCACTTAGGCTTTTATATATATAGATTTTAAAGACAGGAAGCGAGACAGTGAAAGAGAGAGTGGCAAACATTAATCTGCTGTTCTACCCATCTATGCATTATTGGCTTTCCCCTGCATGTGCCCTGATGGGGGATCAAACCTACAACATTGGTGCATAGGGACCACACACTCACCAAGTGAGCCACCTGCCCGGGCCTCTGAATTTGTTTATTAATTTCAGAAGCTCATAGATCTTGACAAATTTCTCTATGGAGGGTCATGTCATCTGCTAATATCAACATCTCTTAGGATGCATTGTGGTTCATAGTGTCAGGTGAAATGTCTTAACTTTCATTTCTTTACAGTTTATTTGAGGCTTGGTTTTTGATTTGGGGTTTTTTTTTCCCATTAGTGTAGTTAAAGTTTTTCCAATATTGTATCTTTCAAAAAATACCTGTTAGGTATTCTTGCATTTTGTCTTGTGTTCTTTTTATTTATGTTTTCTAATATTTATTGTTTCTTTCTTTTGCAACCTTTGGGTTTACTTTCTTGTTGTGTTTCTAGTTTTCTGAGGTGCCAGTATTTTTTTAAGTCTTTTTTCATATTGTAGGCATTTATCCCTATAAAATTGCCCCTTAGAATTGCATTTTCTGAATTTTATACATGAGCTTTGGTAGGAGTCTTTTCATTTACTTTGTCCCTAGACCTTTTTGAGTTCTCTTTTTTATTTGACTACCTTGGAATTCTTTTTTTTTTTTTTTTTTAATATATTTTATTGATTTTTTACAGAGAGGAAGGGAGAGGGATAGAGAGTTAGAAACATCAATGAGAGAGAAACATCAATCAGCTGCCCCCTGCACACTCCCTACTGGGTATGTGCCCGCAACCGAGGTACATGCCCTTGACTGGAATCGAACCTGGGACCCTTGAGTCCACAGGCCGACGGCCGACACTCTATCCACTGAGCCAAACCGGTTAGGGCTGGAATTCTTATTTATTTATTTATTTAATATATATAATATATATATTTCTTTATTGATTTCAGAGAGGAAGAGAGAGGGAGAGGGAGAGAAACATCAATGATGAGAGAGAATCATTGATCGGCTGCCTCTAGCATGTGCCCTCCTGGGGATTGAGCCCGAAACCCAGGCATGTGCCCTTGGTCGGAATCGAACCTGGGACCCTTCAATCCGCAGGCCAACGCTCTATCCACTGAGCCAAACCTGCTAGAGCTCTTATTTATTTTTTATATTCAGTTTCAGATAGAGAGGAAGAGAGGTGGGGGTGGGGGGCAGAGAGAGAGAGAGAGCGAGAGAAACATACATCAGTATGAGGAAGAAATATCAATCGATTGTGTACACACATATCCTAACTGGAAATGGAACCTGCATACTGATATGTGCCCTGACTGGGAATTGAATCCGAGACCCCTAGGGTCACAGGATGGTACTTCAACCAACTGAGCCACACTGGCCAGGGTATTCTGTGGTTGTTAGTTTTTTCATATATTTTTATTGATTTCAGACAGGAAGGGACATAGATAGAGAGAGAAATATCAATGATGAGAGAGAATCATCATTGGCTGCCTCCTGCACGCCCCCTGCTGGGGATCGAGTCCAAAACCTGGGCATGTGCCTGTGACCGGACTTGAATTTGGGACCCTAGTGTTGGAATCCAACCTGGGACCTTTCAGTCTGTGGGCCTATGCTCTATCCATTGAGCAAAACTGGCTAGAGCCATTCTTTGATTTTTGAAAACAAAATTTCCAGTATTTTTTGAGTAATAGACCACTATGGTGAATGATAACAGAAGCACAGTGGTTGATAGAGATAACTCTGATCGTTGTTTCTCACTTTAGCTGTCTTCAAATACGTTTGTTCACCTAGTCTTTCCAGTCACTTGTTCTATGCAGTTGTCCTTATTTGGTGTTCTGTAATACTATTTGTTTTCATTGTACTCTTATTCCCATTTCCTGTGGGTTTTTGTTCATGGATAGCTGTCTCCTTACTCTGGGATGGGGAAAGATTCTCATATCTCTTATTCTGCCCTCTTGATGATGTCACTCCCATAGCTCTTTTGCCTGTGATCTCATCTGTGCTTCCCTCTTGTACCACAGTGTTAACCATCGATCTTTTCAATGTTTCTTTTACGATTTCTATCATTTATCCTGTGCAATGACTCTACTGGGAATTAGGTGGAATAATCATTTCTTCATCACAGTAGAAACATGACTTTATGAATGACACAATGGATCAACAGGCTGTCTTGCCTGAGTAAAGGGCTGTTAGGGAGGTTTTTACACCTGGGCTTTGTTAGATTCATAACTAGGAACCCATTTGGTTCAACAGTGTTTTGTTACCATTGCTCATTTCTCACACAATTCTACTTGTCCTTGCTTCTTGTTGACACTTTGTCAACAACTCAGTTTTAATAGTGATCAGTCTTATTCTACTCGGATTCCCAGTCCTTGGATAACCTAACCTCTCTAAACTTTTCACCTCTACCTCGTTCACGGGTCTCTCTTTAGTGTCCTCCACTGTTGGTTCATGCCTGCAGAGCCTTAGAGTGCACACCTATTACTGTATTGAGGTAGAACATCAAGTGCTCTAATACAATTGCTTTTTATGGGTTTGAGCACATTCGAATTATTCTACACAGACTCACATCACCAGCATGAAAGGTCCTATCGGAAGCCATTTGTGGAGGAACAACTAGCAGACCCTTCCTCTCTTCTTTGTGTCCCTCTCTTCTTTGTGTCCCGTCCTGTGCTTCTGTCCTTCCCTTGGGGGAGATTTTCACCATTGACTGACCTTTGGGGCCAAGAAGTGTATAACAGCCATTTCCTATCGCATCAGGCCTAGTCATGACCAATAAACATTTGTGTTGAAGATAGTCTGTTTTCATAAGGTCAGCATATACCTCACCAGCGTTTTCTTTTATTCAGGTTGCTGCTGTGGAGCAGAGAATGTGGAGGCAGCGACTGAACAGAAGATTTCTGTAAAATTGTCACAGGAAAGGCTTCCCAAGTTAGCCTTGTCTTCCCAGAAGAGCCACCCCTGTGAGAGTTGTGGGGTAGTCTTGGGAAATATTTTCCAAGTGATGGAGCTGCAGGGAACACAATACAGACAGATACTGTTGAGGTGTGGGACATGTGCAAAACAATTTTATTTCAGTGCAAAATGTCACCAGCAGCATGTGAGAGAGAAGACTTCCATTAGAGGCCTGGAAAGGATCTCACTTGCAAATAGCTGCAATTTCAAGGTGTCTCAGAGTCATTTCACCTGTGGGGAGGTTGGTCAGGGTATACATTCCTGGCCAGGACATCTTCACCTAATGGCTACTCAGACCAGGGACAGGCCAAAAGAGATTTCGAAGTGTGGGGTAAAGTTTCAAAGGAGAAAAAAAAACTACACAAGAAAAGAATATAACAAAGTAGTTGGCTGCAATCACACGTTTATACAGGATAAAGGTTTCCATGCTGGAAGTCAGTGTTTTCTGTGCTGTGAATGTGGAAATTATTTTACCAAGTTTTCTAGCTTTCATTATCAACAGAGAGTTCACACTGGAGAAAACCCTTATGAGTGCAGTGAATATGGGAATACTGTTACCAGTAGCAGTGGCCTTCGTTGTCATCAGAGAGTTGACACTGGAGAAAGGCCTTATCAGTGCAGTGAATGTGGGAATTCTTTTACCAGTAACACTACCCTTCATCGTCATCAAAGAGTTCACACTGGAGAAAAGCCTTTCCAATGTAGTGAATGTGGGAAATCTTTTACGACAATGCATAGCCTTCATTGTCATCAGAGACTTCACACTGGAGAAAGTCCTTATGAGTGCAGTGAATGTGGGAAATCTTTTACCCGGAGCAGTAGTCTCTGTAATCATCAAAGTTTACACACTGGCGAAAGGCGTTACGCATGCAGTGAATGTCCAAAATCTTTTACCACTAGCACTGACCTTGGTCGTCATAAGAGAGTTCACACTGGAGAAAAGCCTTATAAATGCCGTGAATGCGGGAAATCTTTTGCCAGTAATAGTTGCCTTCGGTGTCATCAGAGAGTTCACACTGGAGAAAAGCCTTCTAAATGCAGTGAATGTGGGAAATCTTTTACCACTAGCAGTGATCTTCGCCGTCATCAGAGAGTTCATACTGGAGAAAAGCCTTATAAATGCAGTCAGTGCGGGAAATCCTTTACCACTAGCAGTTATCTTCGTTGTCATCAGAGAGTTCACACAGGAGAAAAGCCTTATAAATGCAGTGAATGTGCGAAATCTTTTATGACTAGCAGTGAGGTTCGGCGTCATGAGAGAGTTCACACTGGAGAAAAGCCTTATAAATGCAGTGAATGTGAGAAATCTTTTACCACTTGGAATGGCCTCCATTATCATCACCAATTTCACACTGCAGAAAGGCCTTCCTAATGCAGTGAATGTGGGAAATCTTTTACCACTAAGACTTATCTTCATAGTCATCAGAGAGTTGATACAGGAGAAAAGGCTTATAAAAGCAGTGAATATGGGAAGTCTTTTACAAGTATCAATGGTCTCCCAATATCATCAGAGAGTTCATACTGGAGAAACCCCTTATGAGTGCAGTTAACATAAGATATCTCTCATCCAAATTCTAAATTTGTGAGACGTTTCTTAGTTTTGTAGGATATGTTCCTCAGGTCTTAACAATAGCATAAAAAAATTGCAAAATCTAATTTGTCTGCATTATATCTCATATTTAAACACTTACATTATGTAAAGTCCCCACAAGTGTTTCTGCTGTTGTTTTTTATACTTGAACCATATGTGTATGTTGCACTTTCTAACATACAAATGTCTTGCCATATCGTCACTGCGTATTTCTGTTGCTGAAGGTATTTCATCTGCACCCCGTGTAAGGTCCCTACAGATGGTATTGGTCACCATCCTCATGTGCTCGGGGAAGCTAACTCTGTTGTCTGGTTTGTTGACGAAAATTAGGAATACCTGATCCCTTAGGAACTGTGAATTCTTTTCACTCTCAGGAGTTGCCACGTAGAACACGTTAGTGTTGGCGAACTGCCAGTCTCATGTGTCTTTTGGTTTGTAAAATAATGAAGGCTTTTTACTAAGACGTCTTTAATCTTGGATGTTCCATTTACTATGTGGGTTAGTTTATAAGGAGATCTGGGCTCTCCAAGCATGATGAGGTGAGAAGCGTTTTTGAGATCTCAAACATTTTTTGCCCTGGAGGGAACAGTATGGTGCAGAAATTAGCTCAGCAGTTTTTGCCTAAATTACACTGCTACCCATATTTTCCCAGGAATCACTGTGGACTCTCTGGTCCTCATGTGAAGATGGATGTTTTGAGACACAGATCACTCCAAAGAGGGGGTAGCTGTGACAGCCTCAAGTATGTCTGGGAGCACTGAATTTTTTTTCCTGTTTTCAAGGAAGAGATGCTAAGACATTTGAAGGGAACCTGCTCCCCATGTCTTACAAAGGGCCATGTGCCCTAATGCCTACATTTCCATGGGTGATGGTAACTGATTGGAGGACCATAGCAGTTAGTGGAAACCATTTCCATGCAGAACCACTGGCATAATTGGTGTTGGAGGTGAATACAGCTCACTAGATGGAATGTTCCTCATAGAAACGTGCATCCAGGAATGTTCTGAGGAAAAGTGTATAGGAGCATCTAGGGTCTCCAGGCATGTTTATCTTCTGTGGATGCAGTCATTGTCATTGGTTATCATCAAGAGGTTTTGTGGATTCCTGTAGCCTCTCAGATGTTCCCCTCAGAGCCATTGGTGAGCTGGCAGAAAAACAAAGATGAAGGTAAAGGGTGTCTTTAGTCCAGGGATGTGGCTTTTGTGACCCAGCCAGCATTCTTGTTGGTTTGGTTGAAAGTGCTCCATTGTTTGTTAAATTTTCTGTCACTAGGCAAGACAGTTGCCCAGAGGGTATAAGAAGGTGGATTGAATATAGATTTGCCAAGCCTATTTTTCCAATACAGTGGAACAAACACACTTCTTAATCTGGAACCATTTTTAAAAGCTATAATGAGTAAAATACATGTGTTTAGTATAGCGTTTCATAAATCTTGATGTGTGCGTGAAAGTGAAATCATTCTCATACTCGTAACACTGACCATATCTGTCACTGTGCACTTGCTTTATGACCTTTTTTAAATCTGTCCCTGTTCTTCCAGCTTTCCAAGTAACCATTGACTTAAATTCCATTTTAATAGATCTCTTTGCATTTTCTAAGTATTTTTCTGCTTTAATTTATGTTTCATAAATACTTGGAAATTTTGTAAAGATATATTAGTAACTCATTTTTTTCTTTCTTTTTTTTTTTAAAGAAATATATTTTATTGATTCTTTACAGAGAGGAATAGAGAGTTAGAAACATCCTGCACACCCCCTACTGGGGATGTGCCCGCAACCAAGGTACTTGCCCTTGACCGGAATCGAACCTGGGACCCCTCAGTCCACAGGCCTACGCTCTATCCACTGAGCCAAACCAGTTAGGGCATTAACTCATTTTTTTCTGATAAATATTCTTACCTTTGAATATATCACCAATAGTTTATCCATTTTTGAATCATTTGTTATCTATAATAACAAAAGCGTTATATGCTAATTAGACCAGTCAACCAGACAACCTTCTGTACGTCCTTCCAGGTGACCTTCCGGACAAAGCCAGGGCCCCTAGGGCTGAGGGAAGCCACTGCAGCTGTGAGGACCGAGCCCCTTGCATGAATTTCGTGCATCAGGCCTTTAGTTTCTAATAAAACTGATACAAACATTTCTGTATAATTCTTTATATCAATAGAAGTTTCATTTAACTTTGTCAAAATAAATTTTCAGTACATAATGTAGGTCATGGTGTATTTGAATGTTTAAATTTACAAAGATTAGCATTTTGTGATCTATACTGAATATACCATCATGGATGTTGTGGCTCAGTTGGTTGGGTGCACTGAAGTGTTACCAGTTGGATTGCTGGGCCTGTGCCTGGATTGTGGGCTAGCTCCCTGGAAGGAGGGTATACAAGAGGTAACTGGAACCAGGAAGTCATGGTTTAATTCCCGGTGAGGGCAGATTCCAACTTGCAAGCTCAAATCCCAGTGTGGGTTGTGCAGGAGGCAGCCAGTCAATGATAATCTCTCTTCATTGGTCTTTCTCTCCTTTTGTTTTTGAGGTCAATAAATATATATTTTAAAAATCAATGAACTATTCTTTGAAAATAAAAATAAACTGATGGTGCCTTTTGGCATTTTCCCACCAGTGTGTAAGGTATTTACCTTCTACACATTCTAGCAAATCTTTTGTCAATCATTCTTTATTTAAATAAATTCTGTAATTTTGTTATTCTACCTATCTGTTGTTTCATTGTATTTTTTCTAGGGATTTATGGTGAGCCTTTTTTCAGAAGTGTATATGTTGAGTCTGTATCTTTCATTTTATTTTTTTAATATAGCTTATTGATTTTTTACAGAGAGGAAGGGAGAGAGATAGAGAGAAACATCGATGAGAGAGAAACATCAATCAGCTGCCTCTTGCTCACCCGCTACTGGGGATGTGCCCGCAACCAAGGTACATGCCCTTGACCAAAATCGAAACTGGAACCCTGCAGTTCGCAGACCGACGCTCTATCCACTGAGCCAAACCGGTTAGGGCGAGTCTGTACCTTTGTTAAAGCATCTTACCATATGTTCTGCCTAATGTGCTATGAGTTTTGGCAATTTTCTTTAACAAAAGGAACAGTGGAACAACAAAGATGCCTGTTGGAATTTAATTTTGTGCCTTTTTTGCTGTAGGAAATAAACATTTTTTTGTATTGGAAAATTTTTTAATGTTTTACTTTTTAATAGATATTTTAATTTTTTAAAAACATTTTTGATTCATAGATCAAAAGAGAGAGAGAGGGATAGAAACATCAATGATGAGGGCCCAGCAGGTGTGGCTCAGTGGCTCCACATGGACCTATGAAGCCGGAGGTCACGATTCAATTTCTTGTCAGGGCACAAGCCTGGGCCCCAGGGAAGACGTCCAGTGTGGAGCATGCAGGAGGCAGCTGATCAATGATTCTCTCTCATCGTTGATGCTTCTCTCTCTCTCTCTCCCTCTCCTGGCCACTTCAACCTCACCTGCGGAGACATTCCCATGTCACACATTTCTCACTTTGCCAATGCCCACAAGCACCTTTTTCTTTGGATGCATTTTAGTGAGAAATGGGACCTATAAAAGCCCCTGACTCTGCTGCAGGGAGGCAGGTGCTGTGGGCACTCAGGTCTCATTATGGTGCGCTCCTCCGCCTGGGAATCTCCAGCAGACTCCCTAGAGCTCCCTGAGCTCAGTTGGCTGAATGTGACATGCAGGTGATTGATAGCACTTACCTTGGCCTTCCGAGATCAATAAAAGTAACAAGCTGAGTACTTGTTGCCAGGATTTCCAGGTTAGTTTTTGAGCATTTCCTATTTTAATGCTCACAACAAGCTGGGCAACTGGAAACTCATGTCAAAATGCTGAAAAAATTCAGTATCTGAGAAATGAAGTCAGCTCCCCAAGTTTACACCACAGAAAAGTGTCAGATTCAAGGGGCTGGATTTTAGCCATTATTCTCCTGCATCAGACACAGTCTCTACCACTGATGAGCAGCCCTCACTGGAGCAGGTATAGTCTGAGGACCAGGGTGGCTCAGTTGCAGCTCCAGTTTCCATGCTTGCAGTTATGCTTTTCCTCCCATTCCCTTTACATCTCAGAGCACTTACCCTTGGCCTCCCTGTGTTCAGGGGAACGCCATCATTTCTCAGTGCAGTGGTTTCTCCAGAGGAACCTTTCAGAGTGAGCTGCTGTTTGTCTGCCTCCCCTTTGATCCCAGCACAGAGTTTGACCCTCAGGAGACCTTGGTAATTAGGGCTGGGTCTCTGCACCTTTTGTCCACATGTTGGGTGTCATGCTGTGATCCCATCCACTGTTATGAATTTGATACCTCAGTTTGACCCTTTAAATGATGTTCCTATGTGGCACTGACATTCACCCTGCAGGAGTGTATACAATTGGACATGAATTTTGGTACCTAATATTTGGAAGTGATGCTGGAGTCCTACATGATCCTGGTCTCATTGGACCGATGTTCACTTCTTATTCATGTACATAGGACTGATTGGCCATGTGATTATGTCCTGAATATCCCTATTGGCTGAATGAGGCACTGGCTCTCACCATGTTTTCCCTACAGCCCGGATCATGTTCTGGAGCCTTGTTCTTCCCAGCCTCCCTGTCTGCACCCTGGATCTTTGGTTTGGAACAGAGTCCTTTTGAATACAAGCCCTCACCACAGTGCACAGCACACTGGGCCACAACTGATCCTTACTGTGCTTTTCCTGACAATCTATGCTGACTGACTCCACACACATTTTTGACTGTAGGTGAGGGTGGTTTTTGGATGAAGGTGTTTGCCATTTGGGCCAGTTACTCCATTTTTCTGAGTCATTTCCATAGATATCTAGGTTATGTTACTAACTTTTTGATTATTATTCCCCTGTTAATCTATATTATATCAATTTAATTATTAGGCCAACCAAAGAATCTAGAAAAGGAGGAGGAAATATTATTTTTCCTCTACAGAGTCATTTCCCTCATGTTTATCCACTTAACTCCTTTGAATAAAGTAATACTGTTAGGATTTGGCTGGTGATGTGGGGTGTGGAAGAATTCACAGGTAAAAGAAAACACGCAGAGAGGAACTTTATTGTACTTTCCAAGAGAAGAAAGGGCAAAGTATTGCTAGTCACTACAGGGCAGCGATTAAGGGTGGCTTCTGCTTTTCAGCAGTGGCTGTTGCTAAGGGACAAGGAATGGAGGTGCCTTGGACAGCACTGAAGTTGAGTAGATGTGAGGGGCTATCTTTAAAAGTTACAGTTTGTTTGCTTTCCAGGAGATAGTCCAGCAGATGTATAGGGTGGTGTCTTATCAGTATTTCCCCCAAGCCTATAAAGTATGACTAGAGGAAAAGTTATGTAGAGTTCAAAACAGAGTTGTGTGAAGCGGGGAAGAGAAAGAAACTTTCTACTAACTAGAGACACTTTGGTGCCAAGTATCCTTGAGGTGTGACAACAGCAGGGAGGAGGGTTAGCAAGAATGTAGCCTTGAAAGTAACTGATCTTGTTCAGCAGTTTGAACAAATGAGCTGTTTGAAGTAGAGGAGCCAAC
The DNA here is from genome assembly GCF_028538775.1 of Myotis yumanensis. Lineage (NCBI taxonomy): Eukaryota > Metazoa > Chordata > Mammalia > Chiroptera > Vespertilionidae > Myotis > Myotis yumanensis. The sequence continues at coordinate 6,719,668 of NW_027223774.1, read as the reverse complement.
AATCTTGGGGTTTAATTAGTAGGTACATCTCATATATTGTGGAAAGCCACAACAAAGAAAAGGAAATACATTTTTCTTGTCTTTACAAATACCTAACCACATTTAGAACCAAAGGCTTTATTGACCTGAAGAGTGACTACTTCTAGGAGACCAAATAAAGGTACACCAGCAACACTGGGGACATTGTGTTAAGGAAGACATTAGCAATGGGTCCCGGAGGAAATAAACCCCTCATTGAATTTTCTTGACTTTATTTTCATATTTTTAAATTATTGTCTAAAGTTTCACATATTTCTCTTTTCTCCTGTTTTGGATGTTTTCTCCTGTTTTCCTGACAATCTATGCTGACTGACTCCACACACATTTTTGACTGTAGGTGAGGATGGTTTTTTGGATGAAGGTGTTTGCCATTTGGGCCAGTTACTCCATTTTTCTGAGTCATTTCCATGGATATCTAGGTTATTTTACTAACTTTTTGATTATTATTCCCTATATTATATCAATTTAATTATTAGGCCAACCAAAGAATCTAGAAAAGAAGGAGGAAATATTATTTATCCTCTACAAAGTCATTTCCCTCATATTTCCCGCAGCCATTCCCATCCCGGGCAAGCCCCCACTGCCCCAGTGTCTGTGTCCATTAGTTATGCTAATATGCATGCATACAATTCTTCAATCATTGAATTTTCTCTTCAACCGACAGGTTCTAACTCTCCAGTATGGAAAAAAAAAAAAATGGCATATACTAAACCTAGCAAGTTCAGGGAGTCTGGCATGGCATGGTGAATCTTACAAACTCAGAGGCCAAAAGTAACCATATATGGTTTGAAGTTAAAACTTTCCAAGTAAAAGCCAGTCACAGGGCTACTTATATCCTAGCCTTGTTTTTGGTTTTTGTTTTGTTTTTTCCAAAGGTCAATGTTTACTTTATTGAGCCTGTCTATTGTCTTTTTGCATCTGGGATAACATACCTTTGGATTTTCAGGGAAATTTTTGTTTTCCACATTCCTAAAGGCACAATCTCCCAGCACAGAAGACCACATTATTTTTGTTATTGTGTTAAATATTAACTGTTAACTATTCAATAAACTTTTTAAAAGAAGTTTATGTCTATTTTTTTTTAAGTTTCTATCAAATCTGGGAGATTTCCCTCGTCGGGCCCGCCCCATAACCCCAATTTATCATCTAGAAATTTCATGAAACCCCAATATGTCTTCTCCTTTGAGTTTAACTTACCACAAAGGTGCAAAACTGCTATTCTCCCAAGCAGTGCTCAATCTTTTCTTATTGTGCTTCCTGGCAATGTTGCAGGCTTGGATCAAATAAACTTAGAAAAAGTCTCCATGGGTTTGGACATTTCTTACAACAACATCAAAAGCGATTGACTCATGAAGCAGGAGAAGGTTACATGGAGGGGTATCAGCATTTCCAGGGACTCAACTGAGAGAAGACAGATTTATAAACACAAATTTAGAGCAGACCCAGGACCCAGCAAGCTACAGCTTTCCCCTTGCTTTCAGAGAACAGAAGAAAATGCTCGAGGCCCAAGTGACTTTTTATTTTGTGTGTGTGCGCGCGCCTGTGCGTGAGCGTGTGTGTGTGTGTGTGTGTGTGTGTGTGTGTGTGCTTAATCCTCACCCAAGGATGTTTTTTAATTTTTCTTTTTTTACCTTCCCTCCAAATTGCCTGTGAGATTCCGCACTCAGTGTCATGGTTCCACGTCTCTCAATCCACTCCATCTGTTTTTTTGTTTTTAGTTAATTAGATTCCACATATGAGTGAGATGAAGTGATGCTTGTCTTTCTCTGACAGAGTTATTTCACTGAGCAGGATGCTCTCCAGGTCCCTCCATGCTGTGTGAAAGGGTAAGAGAGTCTTCATTTCTAGTGCAGCATGGTATTCCATGGTACAAAGGTTCCACAGCTTTGCCATCCAGGCGGCACTCTTTTCACAGCAGCAAGGCTTCAGGAATCTGGAGACAGGGCTGACGTGTAAATGGATTCATTATGACTCTCTGTTTTGTGACATTAACCTTGTATAATGGATTCAAAGGACGCAGGTTAGAGGCAGGTAGAGACTTGAGCAACCTCTGCAAGCTATAGTTGGCCTGAAGAAGACACATGCCAAATGTCCTGAATGAAGACACAATGCCTGTCATTCAGAATGAGCAGGTCCTGAAGAAAGATATGCAAAACCAGCCATGCGGATACAGGAGAAACAAACTTGCCCCAGGCATTACCTGCACTGAAGGGGCTGGAGGACCCTGAGTGTAGTTGGTGTGTTCTTGGGCTATTTGCCCCACAATCCAGTCCTGGACTCAATTGAGAGACGCAGGACCCTGGCCTTGGAGCTTAGGAACTACAATACCCAGAAGGCATGGCAGGGAATGCCACCAGGCTGAGCCAATGGAGGCTCAGAAAAGGCATTTCCGTTTGGCCGCTTCTGTAGGGCGGAAACGGGAGTCGTAGTGGCGGGGTTTTGTCTTCTCAAATCTTTGTTTCCTGTGGTCACGTTTTTCTGGTCGCACAGTCCCGTGGAGGAGGCTGGAGAGCTGTGCTCCCCGCCTCACAGCCCATGGTCGGAGCCTCCAGTGGTGTCACAGCTCACACTTGGGATTGAAGCTCGGAGTCGCCACCCGGACCCAGGCCAGGGCCGGGACAGGGACCGCCATTCCTGCAGCGGCTTCTGTTCCCGCCCGGCTCAGCCCACAGAGCGCAATGGCGGCGCCCCCGCTGAGGAGACCGGCTGAGGTGAGTTCAGTCCCCCAGGCCCTCACCGCCTCCTCACACAGACACCACAGCCTGGGGAGGGCGCCTGTCCCGTCCTGCAGCTCAGTCCCGCGTGGAGGACCGTGAGGAAGGCGGAGGGGAGAGAGGAGTGTTGTGGCTTCTGAGGACACAGCAAGTGCGGGGCAGAGAGGACGGGGGTGACTTGCATCTGAAGGTCCCTGAGGATGTGGCTGTGAGTATTGACGGAAAGAGCAGAGGCTGCAGGGAGGACGGCACAGACTCATTCGGGGCTTTCCCGGCTGTGGGGTCCATTAGGGGCCTGGGGTGGTCCTGGATCCGGCTGGAGTACAAGCTCTCTACACGCCATATGCCAGGTTCATGGGTGAGTCCAGCGAGATCCAGTGGCATTGGAGCTGGAAGGGGGCAGAGCTGGGGAGTGAACCTGGGGACTAAAGGTGGGAAAGGGGTAAACACTACACAGTGGTGAGCACATCTGTGAGCTGGAGGTAGTGTGAGCTGATGGTCCCCGGGACTTGGTGTGGGGACTTAAAGGCAAAGCATAAACCCACACATCGCCCAGACCTTAAATGGCATTGCCCTCTACCCTCCCCTCCCCCAATCCTTCCCACCCAACCCAGCTGCTCTGCTGAGGGCCATCACAGTGAGTAATGGGACTGTGATGAGAGAGCAGCCTGCACTGGCATTAGGGCCACACTAACCGGGTTCCCTGGAGGAGGTTGAGGGGGGAAGGTGTGTAAGGAGTAGGATTACTGGTTCTCAGAAAGGCAGGTCTGCTTACAGTTGTCTCCATTGTGACAGGTTGGCGTGACCTTTGAGGACATTGCCCTGTACTTCTCCAGGGAGGAATGGAGCCTCCTTGATGAGGGTCAGAGACAGCTGTACCTGAATGTGATGCTGGAGAACTTTGAACTTATATCCTCCCTGGGTAAGACCCTCACTCTTACCAGTGAACTGCACTTGGCTTAGAGGTTTTCCAGACCCCATTCCCCAGGGTGTGCTCTGTCCTCCCAGGTAGACTGTGGTACTGCTTGATTTTCCAGTTTCCTGGGTAGTTGTTGTCCTGGGGAGGGTTGGTCTGTTTCTGCTGCTCCCTTCTATTCCTGAAGTCCCAATAGTCCCCGCTGCACTAAATTCACAGGGAAGGACTTGTGGTTGGTAGTGTTGCAGGAAGCCTAAGGGATTCCACCTTGATCAGTGAGGAAAGCATTTTCTATGTTCCTGCTGGTCATTTGTACGTATTTTTTGAAGAACTGCCTCTAAATCCTTATCCTGTTTATTAACTGTATCTTTTGGTTGAATAATCCTTGGAATACCTTGTATGTTTTATATATTAATTGCTTACGACATACAGGAACACATATTTTTGCTTGTGCTTAATTGGGCTTTGCAGATATGGCTCCCCACACCTGCTTTTCTACAAAATCCATGTTTTGTTTTTGGCAACCCTGGGTTCAGCAGGTCTAGTGCCCCCATGTTTCTAGCCAGCTCAGATGCTTGGTACTAGTGCTGAGCAATTAAATCTTGTTAATGAAGTTATATGGACTTTGCTTTTGAGATAGAGTCATTGCATTGTTATTATCCTGCAATATAGTATTAATATACCTTTATTATTCACTGGGATCTCTAACAATTAGTGCGAATTTCTGTCTATATATTGCAGTATTCTCTTTATTGTGCTGATCAGAAGTGAATCCACAATATCTCCAAGAGATTCCTTCATATGATTTGCTAGTATTTTCTCCTGTTCTCTAGATTGCCTTTCATTTAATTTTGTTTACTACTGTGCTGTGAAGAAGGTTTTTTTTTCTTCATTTGTTCCAATCTGCACTGTTTATTTTTTCTACTTTTTCTGGTGGTTGGTGTCACATTCAGAAAATCCTGTCCCAAACAAATCTCCAAAACTTTTTGTCTTGGTTGTCCTGAGGAATTTAAAATTTTAGCGCTGACATTCAATTCTGTCCTGCAGGTTGAGTTAGATTTTATCAGCGCTGTCCAGTTTTGTTGTTTTACATGTGAATGTCGATATATGCCTGCACCATTCATTGAAGGAACTATCTTTCCTTTATTCTGTGTCTTGCAGCTTTGACAAAGATTACTTAAAAGGATGTGCCTGGGTTTATTTCTCTGTTTTCTGTTCTGTTCTGTTGATGTATGTGTCTGTGTTTCTCCAGCAATACACTGTTTGCTTGCTTTCTCTTTGTAATAAATTGAAGTCAGGAAGTGTGATGCCACCAGCTTTGTTCTCGCTCAAGATTGCTTTTGTTAATAGCGGTCTTTTGATTCCATTGCAAGATATTCTATTCATTTCTTTGTAAAGTACCATTGGAGTTATTGGGATTGCATTTAATCTGTAGTTTGCCTTGTGTACTATAGCTGTCTCCACCATATTTCATTTCTAAATCCATGAACACAGGTTGTCTTTCAACTGATTTGTGTTTCCTTCCATTCCTTTCATCTCTGTCGTATAGTGTTCAATGTACAGATGTTTCACATTTTGGTTGAATTTATTCCTGCGGATTTTATTGTTTTTGATGCTATTTTAAATTTCGTTACCCTCTTCATGTTTTTAATCAAAGAATTTATTGCTACTGTGTAGAAGTGGAACTAATGTTTATACATTTATTTTGCATCCTGTAACTTTTCTGAATTTAATTCTTTTTTTTTTTTTTTAATATATTTTATTGATTTTTTTACAGAGAGGAAGGGAGAGGGATAGAGAGCAAGAAACATCGATGAGAGAGAAGCATCGATCAGCTGCCTCGTGCACACCCCCTACTGGGGATGCGCCCGCAACCAAGGTACATGCCCTTGGCCGGAATTGAACCCGGGACTCTTCAGTCCCCAGGCCGACACTCTATCCAGTGAGTCAAACCGGCCAGGGCCTGAATTTAATTCTTTTTTTTTTTTTTAAAGTGGGATGAAAACAGCTTTCTTTCTTTTTTTTTTTTTTTAAATATATTTTATTGATTTCTTACAGAGAGGAAGGGAGAGGGATAAAGAGTTAGAAACATCGATGAAAGAGGAACATCGATCAGCTGCCTCCTGCACATCTCCTCCTGGGGATGTGCCCGCAACCCAGGTACATGCCCTTGACCGGAATCGAACCCGGGACCTTTCAGTCCGCAGGCCGACGCTCCATCCACTGAGCCAAACCGGTTTTGGCCTGAATTTAATTCTTTATTCTTCTTTTATCTTCACCCGAATAGTGAGGATATTTTTTCCATTGACTGTTTTTTAGAGAGAGAGAGCAACATTGATTGGTTACCTCCCACATGTGCCCATAGTGAGAGGGAGGATCGGACCTGCAACCCAGGTACCTTCCCTTGACTGAGAATCGAACCCTGGCCCTCCAGTGCACAAGGTAGCACTCTCATCAGTGAGCCACAGTGTCTAGGGATATTTAGTTATTCTTTAAATTATGTATTTATTTATTTATTTAAATATATGTATTTCTTGTTTCCAAGAGGAAGATGAGAGAGAGATAGAAACATCTGTGATGAGAGAGAGTTATTGATCAGCTGCCTCCTGCACAGCCCTCAACTGGTCATTGAGCTCGCAACCAATGAAGTGTCCTAAAAATGAATTGAATTGTGCCCTCCTAGTTCATGAGTCAGTGCTCAACCAGTGAGGCATACCTGGCAGCATTTATTTATTGATTTTAGAGACAGTAAGGTAGATAGAGAAAGAGAGGGAAACATTGATGTGCTGTTGTACGCATCTAAGCATTTATTGGCTGTCACCTACATGTGCCCTGATGGGGGATCAAACCCACAACCTTGGTGCATCAGGACCACACACTCACCACAACTGAGCCACCTGGACAGGATTCTGAATTTGTTTATTAATTTCAGATGCTCATAGTGGGATCTTGACAAATTTCGCTATGGAGGGTCATGTCATCTGCTAACATCAACATCTCTTATGATGCATTAGGTTCATAGTGACAGGTGTAATGTCTTATCTTTCATTTCTTTTTTTAAAAAATATATTTTATTGATTTTTTACAGAGAGGAAGGGAGAGGGATAGAGAGTTTGAAACATCAATGAGAGAGAAACACCGATCAGCTGCCTCCTGCACACCACCTACTGGGGATGTGCCCACAACCAAGGTACATGCCCTTGACTGGAATCAGACCTGGGACCCTTCAGTCTATAGGCCGATGCTGATGCTCTACACACTGATCCAAACCACCATTTAGGGCTCTTTCATTTCTCTTTTAACTTATTTGAGGCTTTGTTTTTGGTTGTTTTTTTTTTTGTTTTTGCTTTAATGTAGCTAAAGGCTTGCACATTTTAATATATTTTTAAAATATACCTTTTAGGTATTTTTGTCTTGTCTCCCTTTTATTTATGTTTGTTCTAATATTTATGGTTTCTTTCCTTTGCAACCTTTGGTTTACTTTCCTGTTGTGTTTCTAGTTTCCTGAGGTGCCATGTTAGGTTCTTTGGGATCTTTTGTGACAATGTAGGCATTTATCTCTATAAAATTTCCCCTTAGAATTACATTTTCTGAATGTTATACCTAAGCTTTGGTAGGTTGTTTTGTTATTTCCTTTGTCTCTAGAGTTTTTTGAGATCACTTCTGTTTTTGGCTACCCTGAAATTCTTATGTATTTATTATTCTTTTTACATACAGAAGAGAAGAAATGGAGAGAGAGAGAGAGAGAGAGAGAGAAGGGAGAAGAAACATCAATGGCCTCCTTCTGCACACACGCAAACCAGATATGGAACCCACATTTTGATATGTGCCCCAACAGAAAGCAAACCCTGCACCCTTTGATACACTGGACGATGCTCCAATGAACTGAGTCACACTGGCCAGGGCATTCTGTGGTTTTTAGAAACAAAATATTCCAGTTTTTTGGATAACAGGCCAGTAGGATCAATGAGAACAGAAATACAGTGGCTGATAGTGGTAATGCTGACCCTTTATTTTTTATTTTTTTATTTTTGAAGGGGGAAATTGAAATTTATTGAAGGCTCACAGTGTGTTAAGGGTTTTACAAACATTTGCCCTCGCAGTGTTTTACAGGCCAGGAAACTGAGGTTAAATAAGTTGCCCAAGGTCATGCAGCTAGAGGTGGCAGAGCTGGGAGGCCACCCAGGTTTTTATGACTCTTCATGCTTCACCACCCAGTTGTACAGGCACACAGCCCCTTATGCTTCAACACCCTGGGCATGCCTTGCCCTGGCCATAGTGCCCCTGACAAATCAGAGAGAGTTACTCTCATGCTGGGGGTTGGGGGGTGGGGCAGGACTCGATTATTTTCTCCTTCCAGTGCTGTAAGCAGGGTATCACCCCCACAGCCTGAATACCCATGCAGTACAGGACAGAAGCTCTCCCAGGCCAGAGGAGCAGAGGCAAGCAGCAGGGGCCCCAGAGGTAGGAGAGAAAGGAATAACAGTGGGTGTACAGCGAGTTTCTCTCTGTGTCAGCCACTGCAAGGGAATGCTGGAGGCTGCTTGTCCCAACCAGCTGGGGCCTGTAGCCCCAGCATTCACCTGGATCTGTTCAATGTAGCAAGAAGCCCACAGCAGAGCCCTGTCTCCCGGGTGCCCCCATTGAGGCTGAGGCTGTGGGGGCGAGTACCCCGCTCCAGCCTGCGGCCAGACAGGAGGCGCCGCAGGGAGGAGCCGGAGCTCAGATCCCCGCAGCTTCTAAGATGGAGACTCTCTCGGCCTGGCCGTCCCCACCGGCTCCGGGGCACCTGCTTATGCCCATGGGCTCCATTCCCACTGGGGTCCGGGGTCTTCCTGGACATCTGGCGGAAACGAGTGACCAAGGCCCAGCCCGGCCAGCTGCCCTTCAGGTCCCCCAGGGAATGGGCAGGTGTAGGGCTCCAGGGCAAGGGGACCTTCTGGTAGGTGGGAACAGGGCACCGTTTCCCGGCTGAATGAGCATGTAGCAACTTGGGGGAAGGGCAGCGGGCTAGATGGAGGAGGCAGGCTTCAGAGCAGAGCCCGGTGTTGCTAGAGGAGGCGATGCCTGGGTCGCTGTGTGACTGTGGCAGCAGCAGCAGCGCTGGCGTAGGAGCCGGATGAGGAGGCCGGTGCCCGGGTGGGGTGAGGGAACCTGAGCTGTCGCTGAAGCGGCGAGGGGTGGGCTCTGCTGGGAGGGGCTGCGGCTGGGCGGCTGCCACCCCTGGGGGCCCGCCGCCTGAGCTCGGGGAAGCAGGGCACCACCCAGGGCGGCCAGCCCTCCAGCGGGTGGCAGCTGCGGGCAGCGGTGTGGGCACCCAGGGGAGGTCCTGACCCTTTATTTTTATTAAATATGTATTTATTGATTTCAGAGAGGAAGAGAGAGGGAGAGAGTGATAGAAACATCAATGATGAGAGAGAATCATTGATTGGCTGTCTCCTGCACGCCCCCCAGTGGGGACTAAACCCACAATCTGGTCATGTGCTCTTGACCAGAATCTTACCTTGGATCCTTCAGTCCACAAGCCCATGCTCTATCCACTGAGCCAATCCAGCTAGGGCAGACCCTTTTTTAAAAATACATTTTTATTAATACTTTAAGCAATAAAAAATAATAATAATAAAATAAAAATAAATAAATAAAAATACATTTTTATTGATTTATGAGAGAAAAGGAGAGAGAGAGAGAGAGAGAGTATCACTGACGAGGTGCATCCTGCATGCCCCCAACTGGGACTGAACCTACAACAAATGGGGCATATGCCCTTGACTAGAATAGAACCTAGGACCTTTCAGTCCGCATGCTGACACTCTATCCACTGAGCGATCCAGGTAGGGCTGACCCTTGCTTTATTTATTTATTTATTTTATTAACCCTTGTTTTTGGCCTTAGGTATCTTCAGATGCGTTTGCTCACCCAGTTTCCTGTCATCCTTTCTTTGCAGTTGTCCTTACTTGGTATTCAGTGTTACTATTTTTCTTTATGGTACTCTTATTCCCATTTCCTATGGGGGTGTTTTTCTCATGGATAGCTGTCTGCTTACTCTGGGATGGGGAAAGATTCTCTATCTCTGATTCTGCCATCTTGCTGTTGTCACTCACATAGGTCTTTTGCTTGTGATCTCATTTGTGCTTTGTTGTTCTACTACAGTGCTGACCATCCATCTTACAAGTCTTCCTTTTAAGATATGCATCATTGGGCCCTAGCTGGTTTGGCTCAGTGGATAGAGCGTCGGCCTGGAGACTAGAAGGTCCCAGGTTTCATTCCGGCCAGGGGCATGTGCCTGGGTTGTGGGCACATCCCCAGTGGAGGGTGTGCAGGAGGCAGCTGATGGATGTTTCTCTCCCATCGATGTTTCTGATTCTCTATCCCTCTCTCTTCCTCTCTGTGGGAAAGCAATAAAATATATATTAAAAAAAAGAAAAAAAGATTTGCATCATTGCCCTAACCAGTTTGCCTCAATGGATAGAGCATCGGCCTGTGGACTCAAGGGTCCCAGGTTCGATTCCAGTCAAGGGCATGTACCTTGGTTGTGGGCACATCCCCAGTAGGAGGTGTGCAGGAGGCAGCTGATTGATGTTTCTTTCTCATCGATGTTTCTAACTCCCTATCCCTCTCCCTTCCTCTCTGTAAAAAAACAATAAAAATATTTTTAAAAAAAAAAGATTTGCATCATTTATCCCATGCAGTGGCTCAATTGAGATTGAAGAGGCAGAATCCTTTGTGCATCACAGAAGAAACATGACTTTGTCAATGACAGGGTAGACCCAGAGGCAGTCTTGCCTTGGTGAAGGGCTGAGGGGGTGGTTTTAACGCGTGGGCTTTGTTACATTCATAACTAGGAAGCCATTTTGTTCATCAACGTTTTGTTACCATTGCCCACTCCTCACCCAATTCTACTTCTTGCTTAATGTTGACACTTTGCCTACGTCTCAGTTTTAATAGTGATCATTCTACTCGGATTCCCAGCCCATGGATGACTTTAAATTTTCCACCTCTACCTCTTTCATACATCTCGCTCTACTGCACTTAACACATTGCATGCGGGAAACATATTTATACATTTTGTCCTTCTTTTCAAAATATTTTCAATAAATCAGAATTTTTACATATTTTATTACATTTATTTCAATTTCCAGTGAGTTTTCCAGTATTTGTCTGTTTAAAATTTAAGAAAAATAATTCAGTATACATTTTATAGTAAATACAAAAAGTTTCATTGAAAAAAAATATGTAAAACTAAAGTTATCATAATTTTACTGAACGTTGCCATTTGCGCAAAAAATTAGCAAAAATGGCCCACGCCACCTGTTAGCGCTTGATAAAAACTACCCGCAAACAATGTGTTAAATTGTTCTAACTCCAACCAAAACCGGTTTGGCTCAGTGGATAGAGCGTCGGCCTGCGGACTGAAAGGTCCCAGGTTCGATTCCGGTCAAGGGCATGTACCTGGGTTGCGGGCACATCCCCAGTGGGAGATGTGCAGGAGGCAGCTGGTCGATGTTTCTCTCTCATCGATCTTTCTAGCTCTCTATCTCTCTCCCTTCCTCTCTGTGAAAAATCAATAAAAAATATATTTTAAATTGTTCTAACTCCAATGTTGTTCCATGGCTGCAGGCGTTAGAGTGCACATGTATTATATTGACGTTGAACATCACGTGCTATAATATTAATGATATTGTATGGGTTTGAACACATTGGAATTATTCTACACAGACATCATCAACATGAAAGGTCCTAAAGGAAGCCATTTGTGGAATAATAATGAGCAGACCCTGCCTCTCTTCTTTTTGTGCCAGCCTATGCTTCTGTCCTCATTTGGTGAGATTTTCCTCATCCAGTGACCTTTAGGGCCCTGTTATATATAACAGCCAGTTCCTGAGAGTCTGACTCACTTGTCTTGAAAATCAGTGTATGGAATCATATCCTGTCATCACACATAAACATCTGTGGTGAAGATACTCTGTTTTTATCAGGTCATCGTGCACTTCACCTGCGTTTCTTTTCTTCAGGTTGCTGCTGTGGAGCAGAGAATGTGGAGGCAACGACTGAACAGAAGGTTTCTGTAAGATTGTCACAGGCAAGGCTTCCCAAGTTAGCCTTGTGTTCCCAGAGGAGCCACCCCTGTGAGAGTTGTGGGCTAGTCTTGGGAAACATTTTCCACATGATGGAGCTGCAGGGAACACAACACAGACAGATACTGTTGAGGTGTGGGGCGTGTGCAAAGTGGTTTTATTTCCCTGCAGAATTTCACCAGGAACATGTGAGAGAGAAGACTTTCATTAGAGGTGTGAACAGGATCTCCCTTGCAAACAGCTGCAATTTCAGTGTGTTCCAGAATCATTTCACATGCGGGGAGGTTGGGCAGGGTGTCCTTACGGGGTCAGGACATCTCCACCTAAAGGCTACTCAGACCAGGGAGAGTCCAAATGCAATTTCGACATGTGGGATGACGTTTCAAAGGAGAAAAAATTATTACAGTAGAAAAGAATGTAAGAGAGACATTAGTTGCACCCACACATTTATTCAAGAAAAAGATGTCCCTCTTGGAAGTGGGTGTTTTGTGTGCTCTGAATGTGGAAAATATTTTACCAAATTTTCTAGCTTTCATTATCAACAGAGAGGTCACACAGGAGAAAAGCCTTATCAATGCAGTGAATGTGGAAAATCTTTTATCACTAAGACCGATGTTCATCAACATCAGAGAGTTCATACAGCAGAAAAGCCTTGTAAATGCAGTGAATGTGGGAAATCTTTTACCTCTAAGTATACCCTTCATCAACATCAGAGAGTTCATACAGCAGAAAAGCCTTATAAATGCAGTCAATGTGGAAAATCTTTTACCAGTAGTAGTGACCTTCAACGTCATCAGAGAATTCACACTGGAGAAAAGCCTTATAAATGCAGTGAGTGTGGAAAATCTTTTGCACGGAGCGATGCCCTTGGTGTTCATCAGAGAGTTCATACAGGAGAAAAGCCTTACACATGCAGTGAATGTGGAAAATCTTTTACCCGGAGAACTGGCCTTCATTATCATCAAAGTCTCCATATGGGACAATTGTTCCCAAACTTATTTGGCCTACCGTCCCCTTTCCAGAAAAAATATTACTCAGCGCCCCCTGGAAATTAATTTTTTTTAAATTTTAATAGCAATTAAACAAAGATATATGTATTAATGTTTCTACCTTTTTCGTAAAATATAGTAAAGAAAGGTGTAAATTAGAAACATTGAAGTTTGAAATTATGAAACTATTTATTGAACTCAGAATAGAAAGGTAATACAAAAAAAGTTAAAACAAATGCACCTGTGGCCATCACCGCCCCCTGGATTGCTGCAGCGCCCACCACTTTGGGAATCACTGCTGTACACCATAATAAGAGTGAAAACACTTTCAGAGTACTTGACTAATTTCCTTTGTGATAAAGTACTTAGAACTTTAACTGTAAATGTGAAATTTGGGTTACTGTAGTTTTCCAAACAATAAAAGACATGCAAAAAAAGTTTGTGTTATATAGCTCTACTGTTACCAATATATGTAAACTGTCTTTTCAAGGAAAAATTACTCTAAGGTGGACTCGTTCCTTTGGTGGAAAATAAAGCCTCTTTTCCTGCCACATGCATTTAATGATGAATATACAGAGTCTCTCCAGCTTTGTTGCCCTGCTGTGGGTGGTGGTGGCATTGACACATTAAGAACTGGTTATTGCTGAAACCGGTTTGGCTCGGTGGATGGAGCCTCGGCCTGTGGACTGAGGGGTCCCAGGTTCGATTCCGGTCAGGGGCATGTGCCTGGGTTGTGGGCACATCCCCAGTGGGAGGTGTGCAGGGGGCAGCTGATCAGTGTTTCTCTCTCATAGATGTTTCTGACTCTCTCCCTTCCTCTCTGTAAAAAAATCAATAAAACTATATTAAAAAAAAAGAACTGGGTATTTGTGGGACTGCTTCCTACTCACCCATCATTTTGTTACCAAAGACTTAAAGCAGAAGGCAGAGCGGGGTGGGCGCAGCCCAGGGCCCGATGTGGGCAGGCTTGCAGTCTCGTGCTCTTGCGTGGCGGCATTGAGCACAGCGGTTGATATTTTCCCATTTGGACACTTGAAGGAATTATGTAGACAGAATTGGTTTGCAAATTGTTATACTTAAACAGCTGTGTTTGCTTTATTGCAATCTCTACACTAATAAAAGAGAAAGATGCAAATGGACCATACCTTTGTTACACCCACCAGCCAATCAGGAGTGACTGCAAATTAACCCAACAAAGATGGCAGGTTAATTTGCATATGCAGCCACTCCTGGCCAGAGCAAAGGCGGTGCCAGCAGCCAGCGGAAGGAAGGCCCATCCATGCACGAATCTTCATGCATCGGGCCTCTAGTCTATTATAGCTATTAAAAATGCCTAAAAGGTAAATAATTTTATCACTGACTTCTGTAGCTAACTTTAAAATTGGTATTTTATTTGTAGTGATTTCACTTAGATTTCTGTGCCCATAATTTTCTTATAGTTACTAATTTTTAACATTTGAATCAGAACATTAAAGAACGAATGTACTAGTGAGAATAACTTCAAAGGCAATGAAGACATGGCCAGAACGTTTTTTTAATGATAACATGGAACTTTCTAAATGTAATTTTTGCATTTTACTAGTTTTTCTTGTGAATTTTGCTGTGATGTTTGGTTCTATTAATGTGTCAGGTAGAGGCCCTACCAGGTGCTGGATTGGAACCAACAGAAGCTCGTGGGCAACCCGAGAAAGGCGCTTCCCTTTGGGGAGCTTTCAGTGTGCGTCACGCCCCATCTGTGTGACGTGTGGGACGGCTCTCCTGCAGATCCTGTTAATACTTCAGCTTCGATAATGTTAGGTCATAATCCTTTGGTAATAAATCTGGTACCATTACAAAGACCTCATTTACTATTGAGATTTCTCAATAGCATGATGATTGCACCCACTTTCAATTTTAATTTATGACACGGCATTCCGGAAGGAGTAATACTATTCAGAAATTCGATGGGGAAATTTTCCTTTGTTTCTTTGTTATGGGGTGGGACCACAACATTAGTAACAAAGAAACAATTAAAACTATCTTCGGGCCCTAACTGGTTTGGCTCAATGGATAGAGTGTCAGCCTGAGGACTCAACGGTCCCAGGTTCAATTCCAGTCAAGGGCATGTACCTTGGCTGCGGGAACATCCCCAGTAGGGAGTGTGCAGGAGGCAGCTGATCCATGTTTCTCTCTCATCGATGTTTCTAAATCTATCCCTTCCACTGTAAAAAAATCAATAAAATGTCGCAGAAACCGGTTTGGCTCAGTGGATAGAGCGTCGGCCTGCGGACTGAAAGGTCCCAGGTTCGATTCCGGTCAAGGGCATGTACCTGGGTTTCGGACACATCCCCAGTGGGAGATGTGCAGGAGGCAGCTGATCGATGTTTCTCTCTCATGGATGTTTCTAACTCTCTATCCCTCTCCCTTCCTCTCTGTAAGAAATCAATAAAATATATTTTTTAAAAAAAATTTTTTAAAAAATCAATAAAATAGCCCTAACTGGTTTGGCTCAGTGGATAGAGCGTCAGCCTGCGGACTCAAGGGTCCCAGGTTTGATTCCGGTCAAGGGCATGTACCTTGGCTGCGGGCACATCCCCAGTAGGGGGCGTGCAGGAGGCAGTTGATGGATGTTTCTCTCTCATCGATGTTTCTGACTTTCTGTCCCTCTCCCTTCCTCTCTGTAGAAAATCAATAAAAATATATTTAAAAATAAATAAATAAATAAATAAATAAATAAAAAATCAATAAAATCTATTTTTTAAAAAAACCTTTATTGTGGGGATCCGCTAATGTTTTGGACAGGTTCAAGCCTTGGACTGATGAGAGGGCACTGTCCTCTCATTGCCACATATAAGTCCAAGCTTGGAGGGCAGGGCCCTCCCAGCACAATTATAGCCAACAGCTGTAGTTGTAAGCTTGAACCTATGGTCCGAACATGGGGCCCCACGTGTCTGAGTGATGTGTGCTTGATAGAGTTCAGGTGCATGTAGTTGAGTAGGATTGAAACCCAGGAGAATGTTTGTAAACATCTTGTCACGCCTTTACTTTGCCTCATAGGATCTGCTATAAAATAAAGGCATGGCTGTGGGCGTGGTCGCTGTCTCAGAGAATCAGCGTCCCACAGAGACCCAGCTTTCATTCTCTTGTGTGTCTTTTCTAAGCCTTTCAGCTGCCCACTCAGGTTCACCCCCTGCTGGTGCTGCACACTTTAGAAAGATCTGCCTCCATGCTTCCAGGGTGGGTTCCTGCCTCAAACTCCGCCCTTACAGGAAACAGCTCCAGGAAACAGCTAGGGGAGGGCGCAACTGTTGCCAAGACAACCCCTGTAGGATGGACTTCCTTCCACTCTGTCGCTGTTTGTATGTGAGGAACACCACCCATTGTTTTTATTTAAGTAGATTTTATTTTGTAAGTTTGTCATGCTACCTCACTGTTTGATTGTATTTTTTCTAGAAATTTGTGGTGAGTCTTTTCTCAGATGTAAATTTGCTGTGTCTGTATCTTTCTTAGTACCTCTGATCATATGTTCTGCCTAATGTTTTATGAGTTCTGCCAATTTTCTTTAACATAAAGACAACGGGATAACCAATATGGATGTTAGAATTACACTCATTTTGTGCCTTTTTGATTTAGGAAATACATTTTTGTATTGGCATAATGTGTTTTAATACCTGAGGATATATTTTCTATTGATTTTTTATTTTTTTATGTATTACTCGTTTTTAATTGAGTTCAGAGAGGAAATGAGAGAAATACACATCAATGATGAGAGAGAATCATGCATGGGCTGTTCCCTGCACTCCCCCTACTGGGGATGCAGCCGGGAATACAGGCCTGTGCCCTTGGCCCAAATCAAACCCAGGGTCCTTCAGTCCCCAGGCAGATACTCTACCCACTGAGACAGTGGCCAGCAAACTTGCTGCTCAGCAAACCGCAGCTCTTGAGCCACATGTTGCTCTTTGGCCCCTTGAGTATGGCGGTATTTTGTGGAAAACCCACACTCAAGGGGCCAAAGAGCTGCATGTGGCTCACGAGCCTTGGTTTGCCCACCACAGCACTGAGCCAAACCAGGTAGGGCACCATGTCAGAATTTTGTGGAGAGTGTCAGACCACTCCTATGATCATCCTTCCAGTTTCAGTGTGCTGGAGGTTAGTTTCATTTAGAAGTTATTTCGAGGCCTAGCAGGTTTTAGATTTTCTTTTTTGAACTCCTCTGCTACGTTACTTAGTTTTAATGCTTTATGACATGTTCCAATTGGGGGTATTCTTCATTGTGTTTTTTGGTCTGAATTTTATTTTATTTTATTTTTAAATATATTTTATTGATTTTTTACAGAGAGGAAGGGAGAGAGATAGAGAGTTAGAAACATCGATGAGAGAGAAACATCGATCAGCCGCCTCCTGCACATCTCCTACTGGGGATGTGCCCGAAACCAAGGTACATGCCTTTGACCAGAATCGAACCTGGGACCTTTCAGTCCGCAGGCCGACGCTCTATCCACTGAGCCAAACCGGTCTCGGCTTGGTCTGAATTTTAAAAAGTAGATTTTTATTGATTTCAGAGAAGAAGAGAGTGAAAGAAACATTAATGATGAGAGAGAATCATTGATCAGCAGCCTCCTGAATACCCCCCACTGGGGATCAAACCCACACCTCAGGCTTCTACCCAAAATAGAAATCAAACCCTAATCTCCTCTTTCATAGCTTGATGCTTGTATAGTAAGTCATACCAGGCCGACTTGGTCCTAATTTTTAAATTTTAAAGATTCACTGCACATATGCATAACCCATCCATCATTATTTGTTATTTATAATATTTTATGGGGTTTTAAAGTGTTGGGGCTGTATATTACATAGGTCATCTTTCAGTATGAATATGTATTTCTTTTTTCTTTTTTTGTATAGCAAAGATGGAAATTTATTGAAGAGTAGATACAGACTCCCACGTGGGGAGAGGGAAGAGTCCCATAGAGATAGGGTCCCACTGAGTTCTTTTTCCACATGGCTTATAAAGGCTGCAGTTCCTGTGTCCTGATATCCCCTCTGATTGGTCAATATTCCCCTTCCAATTGGTTACTATAGTGATTCCTAAGGCCATCCTCCCTTATAGTTTTTCCATCCCTCTGGGCTGTCTTCTTTTCCATCCGAATGAAGGGCTTCCTTCTCTTTATTTTGTAAATATAGACCTTTCTTGGCTACTTCCAGTTCCTTTGTCTTTTGTAAGACCATCCTTCATCAACATCAGAGAGTTCATACAGGAGAAAAGTCTTATAAATGCACTGAATGTGGAAAGTCTTTCACAAGTACCAATGGTCTCTGGTATCATCAGAGAGTTCACACTGGATAAAGCCATTATGACTGCAATTAATGTGAGGAATCTCTCAGCCAAATTTCTAAATTTGCTCTCCACATAAGATTGCAAATGGGAGAAATTTCTTAGATGTGTAGGAAATGTAGTTTTTTAGTTAGGACTTAACAATAGTACAAGAAAATTTCTGAACCCTCATTTTTCTAAAATGTATCTCATGCATTTAATTACCTATATTATGTAAAGTTCACATAAGTGTTTTGGCTGTTGCGTTTGTGTGTTTTTATGTTGGAACACTGAAATTATGTTGCACGTTCTAACATACAGAGATGTCCTGCCATATCTATGTCACTGCATATTTCTGTTGCTGAAGGCATTTCACCTGAACCACCTATAAGGTCTCTACAGATGGCATCAATCACCATGTTATGCCCAGATTTCAGGATCCCCAAGAGACCAACCAGGGAGCCAGCCGTGTCCGATGCAAAAGCAAAAGAGTCTTTATTTAAAACCCGGGTTTGGCTCCCCTACCCTCCTTACCGACTCAGCGGCAAGTGGCAAAGAGAGGCCTAGCCTGGTGGGAAGAGGAATTTTATAGGGGGGTGGAGTAAGGGGAGGAAAGGGGACTTTGGGCCCTGCCAATTGGCCAGGCGCAAGTCGGTGTCTCGTTACACAGGATGTGGTCATATCTATGGCATGCACTTCCCTTGATTGTCATTGGTTAGTTTAAAGTAATCCTGGGTGTGGCTAGCAGAGGTTTGGGCTTCTGGGAAGAAGCCTTGCTGAGCACATGGCTGTCCAAAATTGGAGGATCCAGGGTAACATGGAGGGTGTAGTCCTCACCCTTTCATTAATCCTCTTGTGCCCTGGGAAGCTAAGTCTTTTGTCTAATTTGTTGAAGAAAATTAGGACTACCTGAGCCCTTAGTTCTTATTTGGTTCCCTGTCATGAGTTGCCACATAGAACTGATTACTGTTGGTTCCAATAAACATAATAAACTGCCATTTCAGGGATACACTTTCCCTAGATGCTAATAATGAGTTTATTGAGCGCGTATAAATCATCAAGGGGAGAACTGCCAGACTCAGGTTTCTTTCTTTGCAAAATAATGAAGGCTTTTTCTTAAGACGTCTTTTATCTTAGGTGTTCTATTTACTTTGTTGATTAGTTTATAAGGAGATGTGGGCTCTCCAAGCATGATGAAGTGAAAAACTTTTATGTGGTCTCAAACATTTTTGCCCATGGAGGAAGACTAGTCCAAGAAGCACAGAGAACCCCAAACAAAAGGAATCCAAAGAGGACCACACCAAGACACATCATAATTAAAATGCCAAGAGCAAAAGACAAAGAGAGAATCTTAAAAGCAGCAAGAGAAAGAAAGTCAATTACCTACAAGGGAATACCCATACGACTGTCAGCTGATTTCTCAACAGAAACTTTGCAGGCCAGAAGGGAATGGCAAGAAATATTCAAAGTGATGTATACCAAGAACCAACAACCAAGATTACTTTATCCAGCAAAGCTATCATTCAGAATTGAAGGTCAGATAAAGAGCTTCACAGGTAAGGAAAAACTAAAGGAGTTCATCACCACCAAACCAGTATTATACGAAATACTGAAAGGTATCTTTTAAGAAGAGGAAGAAGAAAAAGGTAAAGATACAAATTATGAACAACAAACATGCATCTATCAACAAGTGAATCTAAGAATCAAGTGAATAAATAATCTGATGTACAGAATGAACTGGTGATTATAACAGAATCAGGGACATAGAAAGGGAATGGACTGACTATTCTTGGGGGCGGGGAAGGGGAGTGGGAGATGCAGGAAGAGACTGGACAAAAATCATGCACCTATGGATGAGGACAGTGGGTGGGGAGTGAGTGTGGAGGGTGGGGCCGGAACTGGGAGGAGGGGAGTTACGGGGGGGAAAAAATGTAATAATCTGAACAATAAATATTTAATTAAAAAAAAAAAAAAGAGTGACTCCTTCTAGGAGACCAAATAAAGGTATACCAGCAATACTTGGGGCATTTCTTCAGGAGGACATAACAATAGATCCCAGAGTGAATAAACCACTCATTGAATTTCCTCTTCAGTCACAGGCTCTAACTCCCCCGTATGGACAAATATGATGGCACACAGTAAATCTAGCACGCTCAGGGAGCCTGGGATGGCATAGCCAATCTTGCAAACTCAGAGGCTAAAAATAAACCATATAGGATGCTTTCAAGTTAAAACTTTCCAAGTAAAAGCTAGTCCCCTGGTTATTTATGTAGTAGCCTGTTGGTTTTTTTTGTTTGTTTGTTTGTTTTTGTTTATTTTTGTTGTTTTTTTGTTTTGTTTTTTGTAAAGGATAATTTTTACCTTATTGAACCTGTCTATTGTCTTTTTGCATCTGGGATGACATACCTTTGGATTTTCAGGGACATTTCTGTTTCACAGACTCCTAAGCACAATCTCCCAACACAGAAAATCACAGAGCCCCAATTATTTTTATTTATTTATTTATTTAAAAAAAATATTTTATTGATTTTTAAAAGAGAGGAAGGGAGAGAGATAGAGAGTTAGAAACATCGATGAGAGAGAAACATCGATCAGCTGCCTCCTGCACACCTCCCACTGGGGCCGTGCCCGCAACCCAGGTACATGCCCTTGACCGGAATCGGACCTGGGACCCCTCAGTCCACAGGCCGATGCAGAGCCCCAATTACTATTGCTCTTGTGTTAAATATTAACTGTTAACTAATCGATAGACGTAAAAATAATTGTGTGTCTATTTTTTTTTACTGTTTATCCAGTCCAAGAGATTTTCCTCCTTACCTCTCCCCCCCTAATTTATCACCAGTGAATGTCATGTAACCCCCTTATGTCTTCTCCTTTGAGGCTAATGTATAAAAAAGATGCAAAACTGTCATTCTCCCGAGCATTCCTCAATCTGTTGTTCCTTTCCTTCCTGGCAAATGTCTCTGACTTGAGTCAAATAAACAGAAAAATTCTCCACAGGTTTGGACATTTCTTACATCACCAAAAGCAATGGACTCATGTGAAGCAGGAGAACGTTACATGGAGGAGTATCAGCATTTCCAGGAACACAACTGACTGAAGACAGATTTATAAACAGAAATGTAGAGCAGACCCAGAACCCAGCAAGCTAGAGCTTTCCCCTTGCTTTCAGAGACCAGAAGACCATGCTCAAGGCCCAGGTGAATTTGTTTTCATTGTGTGTGTGCATGTTTTTAATCCTTACCTGAGGATGTTTCTTTTTACCCTCTCCAACTTTTCGTCTGAGATTCTGCAGTAATTTCCATGCTTCCATGTCTCTGAATCCACTCCATCAGTTTTTTGTTCATTATATTCCAAATGTGAGTGCGATCAAGTGATACTGTCTTCTCTGATTGACTGATTTCACCTAGCTTGATGCTCTCCAGGTCCCTCCATACTGTGTGACAGGGTAAGAGATTCTTTTTTTTTTTTTTTACTGCTGCATAGTATTCCATGGTGTAAATATACCAGTTTTTTATCCACTCATCTACTGATGGGTACCTAGGCAGTTTCCAGACCTTTCCTATTGTAAATTGTGCTTCTATGAACAGAGGGGTGCATACTGTCTACTTGATTTTTTCAGGTTTCTTAGGATATATTCCTAGAAGTAGAATCACTGGATCAAATGGCAGTTCTTTACCAAATATTTTGCAAAAACTCCACACTGATTTTCATAATGGCTGTAGCAGTTTGCATTCCCACCAGCAGTGATCTGGGTTCCCTTTTTTCCACATCCTCCCCAGCACTTGTGCTTTCTTTATTTGCTAATGGCAGCCATTCTGACAGTGGTGAGGTGATAACTAATTGTTGCTTTAATTTGCATCTCTCTGATGATTAATCACTTTGAGCATTTTCTCACATGTCCCTTGGACATCTTATCCACACTGCAGCCCAGGCAGAGCTGACACTTCCGGTGGCATCAGAAGCAGATGGTCTTAAATATGAGTGTCTGTTTTGTAACATGAACTTTGTATAATGGATTCAATGGAAGCAGGTTAGATCAATTTAGAGACTTGAGGCACCTCCCACTGCTACAAATGAGCTGAAGGAGACACATGCCAAAAGTCATGAATGAACAAACAGTGCCTTGCCATTCAGAAAGAGCAGGTCCTTAAGAAAGATATGCAAAACCTGCCACACAGGTGCCTGAAAAATACAAAACTTGCCCAGACATCACCTCCCCTGAAGCCGCTAGAGGACCCTTAGTATACTTGTTGTATTTTGGGCTGTTTGCCCCTAAATCCAGTCTTTTGGTCAACTGAGAAATACCGGATCCTGGATTTGGAGCGGGAAAACTACATTACCCACAAGGCCAAGCATGGAATGCCACCAGGCTGAGCCAATGGGGGCTCAGAGAAGGCATTTCCGTTTGGCCGCTTCTGTAGGGCGGGACTATAGTCCTCGCGGGGAGGTTTTGTCTTTTCAAGCCTCTGTCTCATTCGCTTAGGATTTCCTGGTCGCACAGTCCGGGGGAGAAGGCCTGAGAGCGGTGTTCCCCGCCTCACAGCCCGTGGTCGGAGCCTCCAGTGGTGCCCACAGCTCACACTTGGGATTGAAGCTCGGAGTCGCCACCAGGACCCACTCCAGGGCCGGGACAGGGACCGCCATTCCTGCAGCGGCTTCTGCTCCCGCCCCGATCCGACTACCGAGTGCAATGGCGGCGCCCCCGCTGAGGAGACGGGCTGAGGTGAGTTCGAGTCCCCCAGGCCCTCACCGCCTCCTCACACAGTCACCACAGCCTGGGGAGGGCGCCTGTCCCGTCCTGCAGCTCAGTCCCGAGTGGAGGACCGTGAGGAAAGTGGAGGGTGTTAGGTGACCCAGAAAAGCGGCGGCGAGGAAAACAAAGAGAACCAAGTGAATCAGAAAGAAAAAGGAGAAGTTTATTTGCGTTCTCGGGCGAGACCCACTGGCCCAAAAGGTGGGGCCAGTGAATTTCGCGCCTCCAGGGAGGGAGGGACATCTCTCTATTCAGGTGTTTGGTGAGGGCGGGGGCCTGAACTGAGGAAGTGTCTGCAGCAGGGGGTTGGCGGGACATTCAGGAATGGGTCAGTATCTGTGTGGGGTCCTTGTGGATTCAGGGAGAAGAAGCAGGTATCTGTGTCTGGCACATTTACCTGTGAGAAATTCCAGATCTGTGAGAAATTCCAGAGGAAGTCCATTGTCTCATCCCATGTCTGCATGTATCTGATCCTGGGCTCTCTCCGACCTAACAGAGGGGAGAGAGGAGTGTTGTGGCTTCTGAGGACACAGCAAGTGCAGGGCAGAGAGGACGGGGGTGACTTGCATCTGAAGGTCCCTGAGGATGTGGGCTGTGAGTATTGACGGAAAGAGCAGAGGCCGCAGGGAGGACGGCACAGACTCATTCGGGGCTTTCCCGGCTGTGGGTCCATCAGAGGCCTGGGGTGGGCCTGGATCCGGCTGGACTACAAGCTCTCTACACGCCATATGCCAAGTTCATGGGTGAGTCCAGCGAGATCCAGTGGCATTGGAGCAGGAAGGGGCAGAGCTGAGGGAGTGAACCTGGGGTCTGAACATGGGAAGGGGGTAAACATTACCCAGTGGTGAGCACATCTGGAGGAAGTGTGAGCTGAAGGTCCCGGGACCTGGTGTGGGGACTTAAAGGTGAAGCATAAACCGACGCTTGGCTTTGTGTTGGAGGCAGGATCTAGGAGACTGCAGTGGTGCTGCTTGGCAAGAAGGCTGGGGCCCTTCAGGCATCGCCCAGACCTTAAATGCCATTGCCCTCTACCCTCCCCTCCCCCAATCCTTCCCACCCAACCCAGCTGCTCTGCTGAGGGCCATGCAGTGAGTAATGGGACTGTGATGAGAGAGCAGCCTGCACTGGCATTAGGGCCTGGTGTCCACAGTAACCGGGTGCCCTGGAGGAAGTTGAGGGGGGGAAGGTGTGTAAGGAGTAGGATTAATGGTCCTCAGAAAGGCAGGTCTGCTTACAATTGTCTCCATTCTGACAGGTTGGCGTGACCTTTGAGGACATTGCCCTGTACTTCTCCAGGGAGGAATGGAGCCTCCTTGATGAGGGTCAGAGACAGCTGTACCTGAATGTGATGCTGGAGAACTTTGAACTTATATCCTCCCTGGGTAAGACCCTCACTCTCACCTGTGAACTGCACTTGGCTTTGCGATTTCCCAGACTCCATCCCCCAGGGTGTGCTCTGTCCTCCCAGGTAGACTGTGGTACTGCTTGATTTTCCAGTTTCCTGGGTAGTTGCTGTCCTGGGGAGGGTTGGTCTGTTTCTGCTGCTCCCTTCTATTCCTGAAGTCCCAATACTCCCCGCTGCACTAAATTCACAGGGAAGGACTTGTGGTTGGTAGTGTTGCAGGAAGCCTAAGGGATTCTACCTTGATCAGTGAGGAAAGCATTTTCTATATTCCTGTTGGTCATTTGTATGTATTTCTTGAAGAATTGCCTCTAAATCCTTATCCTGTTTATTAACTGTATCTTTTGGTTGAAGAGTCTTTGGAATACCTTGTATATTTTATATATTAATTGCTTATGACATACAGGAACACATATTTTTGCTTGTGCTTAATTGTGCTTTGCAGATATGGCTCCCCACACCTGCTTTTCTACAAAATCCATGTTTTGTGTTTGGCAACCCTGGTTTCAGCAGGTCTAGTGCCCCCATGTTTCTAGCAAGCTCAGATGCTTGTTACTAGTGCTTAGCAATGAAATATTGTTAATGAAGTTATATGGACTTTGCTTTTGAGGCAGAGTCATTGCATTGTTATTAGCCTGCATTATAGTATTAACATACCTTCATTATTCCCGGGGAACTGCAACTCTTTGTGTGAATTTCTGTCTATATCGCAATATTCGCTTTATTGTGCTGATCATAGCCGAATCCACAATATCTCCAAGAGATTCCTTCATATGGTTTGCAAGTATTTTCTTCTGTTCTCTAGATTGCCTTTCATTTCATGTTGTTTGTTGCTGTTGTTCCGTGAAGATGCTATTTTCTTTATTTGTGGCAGTGTGGACTGTTTATGTTTTCTATTTTGTGTGGTGGTTGGTGTCACATTCAGAAAATCCTGTTCAAAACAAACGTCTAGAACTTTTTCTCTATATTGTCCTGAGGAGTTTTAAGTTTTAGCGCTGACATTTAATTCTGTCATACAGTTGGCTTAGATTTTATCAGTGGTGTCCAGTTTTGTTGTTTTACACGTGAATGTGCGTTTATACCAGCACCATTCATTGAAGAAACTATCTTTCCCTTCTTCTGTGGCATGCAGCTTTGTCAAAGATTACATAAAGTATGTGCCTGAGTTTTGTTTTTTTTTGTTTACTGTTCTGTTCTGTTGATATATGTGTCTGTGTTTCTCCAGCAACACACCGTTTGCTTGCTTCCTCTTTGTAATTAATTGAAGTGAGGAAGTTTGATGCCACCAGCTTTCTTCTTGCTCAAGATATCTTTTGTTATCCTAGCCCAGTGGTCGTCACACTGCTGCTCGCGAGCCACATGCGGCTCTTTGGCCCCTTGAGTGTGGCTCTTCCACAAAATACCAAGTGCGGGTGCGCATGTACAGTGCAATTGAAACTTCACGGCCCATGCACAGAAGCCAGTATTTTGTGGAAGAGCCACACTCAAGGGGCCAAAGAGCCTCATGTGGCTCACAAGCCGCAGTTTGCCGACCACTGCCCTAGACCGTTTTGCTCAGTGTATAGAGGCTCGGCCAGCGGATTCAAGGGGCTTAGGTTTGATTCTTGTCAAGGGCATGTACCTTGGTTGCGTGCACATACCCATTATGGAGTGTGCAGGAGGCAGCTCATGGATGTTTCTCTCCTATGGATGTTTCTAACTCTCCCTTTCCCTTCCTCTCTGTAAAAATTCAATAAAATATATTTTTAAAAAAAGATTGCTTTTAGCCAAAACTGGTTTGGCTCAGTGGATGGAGCATCGGCCTGTGGACTGAGGGGTCCCAGGTTCGATTCTGGTCAAGGGCATGTACCTGGGTTGCGGGCACATCCCCAGTAGGAGATGTGTGGGAGGCAGCTGATCGATGTTTCTCACTCTCTATCCCCCTCCCTTCCTCTCTGTAAAAAATCAATAAAATATATATTTTTTAAAAAAAGATTGCTTTTGTTAATGGAGGTCTTTTGATCCCATTTCCAGATTTTCTGTTCTTTTCTTTGTAAAATACCATTGGCCGTATTGGTATTGCATTTAATCTGTAGTTTGCCTTGTGTACTATAGCTATCTCCACCATATTTCATTTTCTGATCCATGAACACAGGTTGTCTTTCAACTGATTTGGGTTTTCTTTCATTCCTTTCATCACTGTCTTATACTAGTCCCTGTACAGATATTTCACATTTTGGTTGAATTTATTCCTTTGGGTTTTATTGTTTTTGATTCTTTTTTATTTATTTTATTTTTTTAAAAAATATATTTTATTGATCTTTTACAGAGAGGAAGGGAGAGGGATAGAGAGTTAGAAACATTGATGAGAGAGAAACATCAATCAGCTGCCTTCTGGACACTCCCTACTGGGGATGTGCCCACAACCAAGGTACATGCCCTTGACCGGAATTGAACCTGGGACAATTAGTCTGCAGACGGACGCTCTATCCACTGAGCCAAACCGATTAGGGCTGTTTTTGATTCCTCAGTAAATTTGATTACATTCTTCGTTTTTCTATCAAAGAATTTATTATTAGATTGTAGAAATGGAACTAATGGTTGCATGTTTATTTTGCATCCTGTAACTTTTCTGATTTTAATTCTTTATTCTTCTTTTATCTTCACCGGAATAGTGAGGATATTTTTTCCACTGATTGTTTTTTTAGAGAGAGAGAGTGTGGGAGAGAAAGAGAAATATCGATTGGCTGCCTCCCACATGTTGCCTCTACTGTGAGTGGGGATCGGACCTGCAACCCAGGTATCTACCTTTGACTGGGAATCAAACCATACCCCTCAAGTTTACAAGGCAGTACTGTCATCAGTGAAGCACATTGGCTAGGTATATTTATTTATTCTTTAAATTGTTATTATTATTTCTTTATTTTTCTCATTAAGATTTTCATATAGAGGTAAATGAAAATTCTCATTTAGAAAAAATTAGAGAAAAGTTTCCATTTATTTATTTATTTAAATTTATTTTATTTTATTTTATTATTTTTTTTTAAAAAATATATTTTATTGATTTTTTACAGAGAGGAAGGGAGAGGGATAGAGAGTTAGAAACATCGATGAGAGAGAAACATCGATCAGCTGCCTCCTGCACATCTCCTACTGGGGATGTGCCCGCAACCCAGGTACATGCCCTTGACCGGAATCGAACCTGGGACCTTTCAGTCGCCAGGCCGACGCTCTATCCACTGAGCCAAACCGGTTTTGGCTACTTATTTCTTTGGAATAAAGATTTAGTGCACCAATACAGCCCAAAGCCAAAAGAAAAATAGCTTTGCCCTGTCATTTCCCGAAGAAAGCACTGCAGTTACTCAGAATAGGCCAAAAGAAAAGAAGCAATCCTGGCGTTCTAGATTTTACCGGAAGGACCACATGAGTCTATGTACATCGATTTGATGTGCAAATATATGTATTTTTTTATTTCTTAGAGGAAGAGGAGAGAGAGATAAAAACATCCATGATGAGAGAGAGTCATTGATCAGCTGGCTCCTGCACGACCCTCCACTGGTGACTGAGCTCGCAACCAGTGCAGGTGTCCTAACCAAGAATCCAATTGTGATCTCCTAGTTCAGAGGTGGGCTATCTTTTTGTGAGTGGGTGCCAAAACCAGCAAAATCTCTGACTCAAAATTCTTCTGCATGCCAACCCTAATTTTTAAAAAAATATATATTTTATTGATTTTTTTACAGAGAGGAAGGGAGGGGGATAGAGAGTTAGAAACATCGATGAGAGAGAAACATCGATCAGCCGCCTCCTGCACATCTCCCACTGGGGATGTGCCCTCAACCCAGGTACATGCCCTTGACCGGAATCGAACCCGGGACCCCTCAGTCCGCAGGCCGACGCTCTATCCACTGAGCCAAACCGGTTTCGGCAACCCTAATTTTTTGAGAGCATGTTACACCTACTTGATATCTCTTAAGGTGTACGTATGTGAAGAATCTTGAAGTAATAATAAAATTTATTTGAGCACCAAAAACACAGTATATGATGATGAAAAATATGGTTATTTTTTAATGTATACATGTACACTGATAGTCCGACAGAAAACTTTATGACTCTGATATTATCAGTGGGACTTTTGCAGCTGCATCACTGATGACAGAGATTTTACATCAGGTTCATATTTCGTGACCTTCAGAGATATGCACGAGCTACTACTTTCATCCGTCAGGTTACTCCTATTACGAGACTTAACAATATTCATCACTGAGAACAAAGATTCACAAGCGTATGTGGATGAAAACATGGAGAGTAACGCTGTTGCAAAGTTTTATAAACAGAAAAAATGTTCTGGAATGGCATTCCAAGTCCTCAATAGTTTGTTTTCTTTTTTTAAAAATATATTTTGCCCTAACCGGTTTGGCTCAGTGGATAGAGCGTCAGCCTGCGGACTCAAGGGTCCCGGGTTTGATTCTGGTCAAGGGCATGTACCTTGGTTGCGGCCACATCCCCAGTAGGAAGTGTGCAGGAGGCAGCTGATCGATGTTTCTAACTCTCTATCCCTCTTCCTTCCTCTCTGTATAAAATCAATAAAATATATTTAAAAAAAAATAATAATAAAATAAAATATATTTTATTGCCGAAACCGGTTTGGCTCAGTGGATAGAGCGTCGGCCTGTGGACTGAAGGGTCCCGGGTTCGATTCCTGTCAGGGGCATGTGCCTGGGTTGTGGGCACATCCCCAGTGGGGGATGTGCAGGAGGCAGCTGATCGATGTTTCTCTCTCATCTATGATTCTAACTCTCTATCTCTCTCCCTTCCTCTCTGTAGAAAATCAATAAAATATATTTAAAAAAAATAAAAATAAAAATATATTTTATTGATCTTTTACAGAGAGAAAGGGAGAGGGATAGAGAGTTAGAAACATCGATAAGAGAGAAACATGGATCAGCTGCCTCCTGAACATTCCCTACTGGGGATGTGCCCGAAACCAAGGTACTTGCCTTTGACCGGAATCAAAACTGAGACCTTTCTTTTTTTTTTTTTTTTAATATATTTTTTATTAATTAAGATATTACATATGTGTCCTTATCCCCACGTTACCACCTACCCCCCCCCCGCCCCCCGCACATGCCTTCACCCCCCGTTGTCCGTGTCCTGTATGCTTGCATGTAAGTCCTTTGGTTGATCTTTCCCACCTACCACCACCCTCCCCTACCTTCCCTCCAAGGCCTGACAGTCCAATCAATGCCTCTCCGTGTCTGGATTAGTCCTTGTTCATCAGTTTATGTTGTTCATTATATTCTCCAAATGAGTGAGATCATGTGTTATTTATCCTTCTCTGACTGGCTTATTTCACTTAGCATAATGCTCTCTAGTTCCATCCATGCTGTGGCAAATGGTAAGAGTTACTTTTTCTTCTTCCTCTTCTTAAAGAATACCTTTCAGCATTTCATATAACGCTGGTTTGGTGGTGATGAACTCCTTTGGCTTTTCCTTATCTGTGAAGCTCTTTATCTGACCTTCAATTCTGAATGATAGCTTTGCTGGATAAAGTAATCTTGGTTATAGGTTCTTGCTATTCATCACTTTGAATATTTCTTGCCATTCCTTTCTGGCCTGCAAAGTTTCTGTTGAGAAATCAGCTGACAGTCGTATGGGTATTCCCTTGTAGGTAACTGATTTTTTTTCTCTTGCTGCTTTTAAGATGTTCTCTTTGTCTTTTGCTCTTGGCATTTTAATGATGATGTGTCTTGGTGTGGTCCTCTTTGGATTTCTTTTGTTTGGGGTTCTCTGCGCTTCCTGGACTTGGAAGTCTATTTCTTTCACCAGGTAGGGGAAGTTTTTTGTCATTATTTCTTCAAATAGGTTTTCAGTATCTTGCCCTCTCTCTTCTTCTGGCACCCCTATAATTCTGATGTTGGTACGCTTGAAGTTGTCCCAGAGGCTCCTTACAGTATCTTCATATTTTTGGATTCTTTTTTCTTTTTGCTTTTTCTTTTCTTTCTTTTTTTTAAAATATATTTTATTGATTTTTTACAGAGAGGAAGGGAGAGAGATAGAGAGTAAGAAACATCGATGAGAGAGAAACATCAACCAGCCGCCTCCCGCACACCCCCCACTGGGGATGTGCCCGCAACCCAGGCACATGCCCTTGACCGGAATCGAACCCAGGACCCCCCAGTCCGCAGGCCGACGCTCTATCCACCGAGCCAAACCAGTTCTGGCATCTTTTTGCTTTTTCAGTTGGGTATTTTTTGTTTCTTCGTATTTCAAATCTTTGACTTGATTCTTGGGATCCTCTTGTCTGCTGCTGGATCTCTTTATATTATTCTTTTTTTTTATTAAATATATTTTATTGATTTTTTACAGAGAGGAAGGGAGAGAGATAGAGAGTTAGAAACATCGATAAGAGAGAAACATCGATCAGCTGCCTCCTGCACATCTCCTACTGGGGATGTGCCCGCAACTCAGGTACATGCCCTTGACCGGAATCGAACCTGGGACCTTTCAGTCCGCAGGTCGACGCTCTATCCACTGAGCCAAACCGGTTTCAGCTGTATATTATTCTTTATTTCAGTCAGTGTATGCTTAATTTCTAGTTGGTCTTTTTTCATATCCTCCAGGTTCTCACTAAATTTATAGGCAGTTTGCAGAAAATTCTTGAAAAACCTTAGAAATGTGGTTTTGGACTCTATATCTAGTCGTTTGCTGTCCTCCATTTCTGTCATTTGTGACCTGTTTCTTTGTCTTCGCATTTTTTATGCTTCCCTGTGTTGGTAGAGTGGTTTTGTGTGCTAGGTGTCCTATAGGGCCCAATGGCTCAGCCTCCCCACTTACCTGAGGTGGACACTCTTGGTGCACCCCCTTGTGGGCTTTGTGCACAGTCTTGTAGTTATGCCTCGATTGTTTTAGGTTTCACTGGGAGGAATTGACCTCCAGGCCAATTGGCAGTGAGAATCAGCTGTGTCTGCAGTGGGAGAATTTCTGTGCTGAAGACACCCTTCTGGGGCAAGACTTGCCT
Source organism: Myotis yumanensis (assembly GCF_028538775.1). Lineage (NCBI taxonomy): Eukaryota > Metazoa > Chordata > Mammalia > Chiroptera > Vespertilionidae > Myotis > Myotis yumanensis. The sequence goes on along the minus strand of NW_027223774.1, from coordinate 6,688,487 downwards.
CAGTGGGGCTTTGGTGCTCACTGAGTCTGCCCCCTGAGTGTGTTCCTTATGAATCTGAGGAGTTGTAATCTGGATGGTCCCACTCTGACCACTGGGTACTCTAGCTCTTGGGTCTAAGGAGATGCTAATTAAGCCTCTTCTTGAGGTTACCCAGCAGGAGCTACGAAAAGATATGCAGATTCCCCTTCCTTTTTTGAGATTTGGGGGTTCCCAGATGAGGCCCAGCTGTGAAGCAATGCAAGCTGCTGTGGGGCCTTGGGCCTTCTCTTGGAAGTTCTGGGTCTGTCTGGCCCAGCTGCAATTTGTTAGGTAATTTTCAGCTTGCAAAGGTCCCAGGCATTCACATGCAAAAGACTTTGCCACAGTCTGAATGGGGCGGGGTCTCGGGAGCAACTATGGCTGATTCTCAGCCCTGCCCTAAGGGGCTGAGAGTCTCAGTGTCCCGGTAATTGCTTCCAGTACCTCTGAGGGAAAGCCGCCCTCAAGTTCCGAGTTCTGCTGCCAGAGTGTCCAGTTTCTCCCCGTATGAGCCCTGGGTCCCCAGAGACTTCCCAGAACTGGAGTACAGAGCAGTTGGGAGCTTGTGACTCCCTCCAGATTAAAAAAGACAGCCGTGTCCTCAGGTGCCAGCCCCTTTCTGCTCACGCCGCAGCCTCCATACCTCTGCACTTTACTTTTGTAGCTCCTCTGAGTCTCAGTGTGCTTTTCTCTTTTCTTCTAGTTGTAGAATTTCCACTCAGCCAGCCTTCCTGTGGTTCTGGATGATGTCTGTTCTGTGTTTTAGTTGTATTTTTGAAGTTGTTGTTGGAGGCAGCAATTTCCCGTGTTTACCTATGCCGCCATCTTGGTTTCTCTCGAACCTGGGACCTTTCAGTCCGCAGGCCAAAGCTCTATCCACTGAACCAAACCAGTCAGGGCAATAGTTCGTTTTCGACACTTCTCTCTGGTACTCCTGTCTCTAATTGCTTTTTTTCAATGTTTTCCAAATCAAATCTAAGGTCAATAAATTTCTGCTTCCAAATTGATGTACTATGAAATTCAATCAACTGCATTTCAAAGTCAGCCATGTCTATCCATGAAAACATTTGTAAGTTTAGTTCCTCCAGTTTCATGCTGTCTGGAAACCTCATGAATTTTGCTGTTTCTTCCAGTTCTCTGAATTTCGCAAATCTTGAGAGAAACTGCTCAATAGTTGACTTGATGATGTTTAAAAACAGCTTTTGAAGGCTTTGACAGTCCGTTCTGTCATCTTTTGGGAGGCCTTTGATGTGCCTCTTGAGGTTTGGGAAATATCTAAATCTCTCACCATCCACATCCCTTTTAAAAACTTCCATTTTCTTTCCAAAAGCCTTTATGTAACCACATATAACATCAAGTGTCTTGCCCGTTCCTTGTTATTTAACATTTAAGTCATTCAAATGTTCACAAAAATTGTAAATGGAAGATTATAAGAGAGGGTTTTGCGTGCCAGCTAAAGTTACTGGAGTGCCATGTTTGGCACCCATGCCAGGGGTCCCGTCCCGTCTCCCCCGCACCCTCCCCCCCGCCCCGTCCTAGTTCATGAGTCAATGCTCAATCTGTGAGACATACTGGGCAGCATTTATTGATTGATTTTAGAGTCAGAAAGGAATAGAGACAAACAAAGAGAGTGAGGCATTGATGTGCTATTGTACCCATCTGTGCATTCATTGGTTGTCCCATACATGTGCCCTGATGGGGGATCAAACCCACAACCTTGGGGCATCAGGGCCACACTCTCAACGACTGAGCCACCTGGACAGGATTCTGAATTTGTTTATTAATTTCAGGAGCTCATAGTGGGATCTTGAGAAATTTCTCTTTGGAGGGTCATGTCGTCTCCTAAGATCAACATCTCTTATGATGCATTGTGGTTCATAGTGACATGTGTAATGTCTTATCTTTTATTTCTATTTTTACTTATTTGAGGCTTGGTTTCTGTTTGTTTTTGCTTTAGTGTAGCTAACGGCTTGCATATTTTTATATCTTTTTTTAAAAAATATGCCTCTTAGGTATTCCTTTCTTTTGTCTTGTCTCTCTTTTATTTATGTTTGTTCTAATATTTATGGTTTCTTTCCTTTGAAACCTTTGTTTTACTTTCCTGTTGTGTTTCTAGTTTCCTGAGGTGCCATGTTAGGTTCTTTGAGATCTTTTGTGACAATGTAGGCATTTATCTCTATAAAATTTCTCATTAGAATTACATTTTCTTTTTTAAAATATATTTTATTGATTTTTTACAGAGAGGAAGGGAGAGAGATAGAGTGCTAGAAACATCGATGAGAGAGAAAAATCCATCCGCTACCTCCTGCACATCTACTGGGGATGGGCCCACAACCAAGGCCCATACCCCTGACCGGAATCGAACCTGGGACCTTTCAGTCCCCAGGCCGACACTCTATCCACTGCGCCAAAGCGGTTTCGGCTATTTTATTGATTTTTTACACAAAGGAAGGGAGGGAGAGGGATAGAGAGAAATATTGATGATAGAGAAACATTGATTGAGCTGCCTCCTGCACACTCCCTACTGGGGATGTGCCTGCCACCACGGTACACGCCCTTGACCGGAATTGAACCTGGGACCCTTCAGTCCTCAAGCCAATGCTCTATCCACTGAACAAAACCAGTTAGGGCTACATTTTCTGAATGTTATACATAAGCTTTGGTACATTGTCTTGTTATTTACTTTGCCTATAGGCTTTTTGAGATCTTTTGTTTTTGGCTACCCTGAAATTCTTATGTCTTTCTTTATTATTCCTTTTACAGAGAGAGGAAGGGAAATGGGGGGAGAGAGATGAGGGAGAAACATCAATCGGCTGCCATCTGCACAGTTGAAAACCGGGTATGGAAGCCACATTATGATATGTGCCCTAATCAGGAATAGAACCCTCGACCCTTCAATACACAGGATGCTGCTCCAACCAACTGAATCACACTGGCCAGGGCATTGTGTGGTTTTTGGAAACAAAACTTTCTGGGTTTTTTTGAGGACAGGCCACTGGGATCAATGAGAACAGAAGTATCATGGCTGATAGTGGTATCGCTGACCCTTTATTTTTATTTTTTTTATTTATTTTATTAAAAGTCACATTTATTCAGCGTCATGATCAGACCATTACATTTAGCAATCAACAGCAAGGGTGCAAAAAAAAATAATTTACATTAAAACCCTCGGTTGGAATGCTTGACACTTTCCACAGAGCAGACACTAAAATAATCTGTTCTACAATTAGTCACAAATACAGTCCTCCAGTTTTTTTGCCCATTCACATGAGTATTGTCTAACACATGTCTTCTTTGTGGCAGCTAGGCCCTGCCACCACTGTGCTTGGCTGAGTTCACAAATCTGTTGTAACCTGTAGCTTCCCTGTCACTTCTCTGGCTCTCCTCTCCTGCTAAGCTTTGTTTCCTGGCAGTAATTAAAACCTTCTGTCACTGCCATAGCTACTGCTGCTGCTGGAACCGCCATAGCCTCCTGGGTTTCGTGGTTTGGCAAAGTATTGACCTCCACCACCATAAGGGCCAGAGCTTCTGCCTCCAAAGTTTCCTCCTTTCATAGGTCCAACATTTGAAGATTGATGGTTGTAATTGCCAAAATCATTATAGCCACCACCTCCAAAATTGCTTCCACTACCACCGCCAAAGCCGCCTCCGCCTCCTCCGTTGTTACAGCTGTCATAGCTGCCACTCCCCGCCATGGCCACTGCCCTGGTTTCCATAACCCTGTCCACCACTTCCATAGCCTCTGCTTCCTCCAGAGTAACCAGGGCCGCCTCCTCCATAACCGCCGTCAGTACCAAATCCATTATAGCCATCCCCACGGCTACCATATCCACCGCCACCACAGGTGCCACCAAAGCCACCTCGACCACTGAAGTTTCCTCCACAACCAAAGTTGTCGTTTCCACCAAAACCACCTCCACGACCACCTCCGAAGTTTCCAGAACCACTTCGACCTCTTTGGCTGGACGAAGCACTAGCCATCTCTTGCTTAGATAGAGCTTTCCTTACTTCACAGGTGTGGCCATTCACAGTATGGTATTTCTGAATGACAATCTTGTCTACAGAGTCATGGTCGTCAAAGGTTACAAAAGCAATGCCTTTCTTTTTGCCTCTGCCTCGGTCAGTCATGATTTCAATCACTTCTATTTTCCCACACTGTTCAAAATAATCTCTTAGAGGATGTTCTTCAGTGTCTTATTTAATACCACCGACAAAAATCTTTTTCACAGTTAAGTGGGCACCAGGTCTTTGAGAATCTTCTCTCGAGACAGCCCTCTTTGGTTCCACCACTCTTCCGTCCACCTTGTGTGGCCCTGCGTTCATGGCTGCATCCGCCTCCTCCTCAGTGGCATAGGTGACAAACCCAAAGCCTCTGGAGCGATTGGTATTTGGATCTGTCATCACCACACAGTCCGTGAGCATTCCCCATGGCTCAAAATGGCTCCTCGGACTCTCATCGGTTGTTTCAAAGCTCAAACCTCCGATAAAGAGCTTCCGCAGCTGCTACGGCTCTTTGGGAGACTCAGACTTAGACATGGTGACGGCAACAGGGGAAATTCCAACGACGCTTACTCCACGGCCTTCACCGGCAGAAAGGAGTGATCTAAGGAGCGTATCTCTCTTTTTAATTTTTATTTACAATATATTTTTATTAATTTCAGACAGCAAGAAAGAGGGATAGAGTGATAGAAACATCAGTGATGAGAGAGAATCATTAATTGGCTGCCTTGTGCATGCCCCCCCAGCTGGAACCGAGCCTGCAACCCGGTCATGTGCCCTTGACATGAATCAAACCTGGGACCTTTCAGTTCACAAGCAGATGCTCTATCCACTGAGCCCAACTGGCTAGGGCTGACCCTCTTTTTTAAAAAAAATACATTTTTATTTATTTCTGAGAGGAAAGGGGGCAAGAGAGAGAGAAACATTAATGATGACAAAGTGTCACTGATCAGCTCCCTCCTGCATGCCCCCTACAGGGACTGAACCCACAAAAAACTGGGCATGTGCCCTTGAGTGGAATAGAACCTTGGACCTTTCAGTCCGCAGGCTGACACTCTATCCACTGAGCAAACCAGCTAAGGCTGACCCTTGCTTCGTTCCTTCCTTTATTTATTTATTTATTTATTTCCTTAGTTAGTTAGTTATTAACCGTTTATTTTTCATATATTTTATTGATTTTTTTATAGAGAGGAAGGGAGAGGGATAGAGAGTTAGAAACATCGATGAGAGAGAAACATCAATCAGCTGCCTCCTGCACATCTCCCACTGGGGATGTGCCCGCAACCCAGGTACATGCCCTTGACCGGAATCGAACCTGGGACCTTTCAGTCTGCAGGCTGACGCTCTATGCACTGAGCCAAACCGGTTTCGGCTAACTGTTTTTTTTTTTAACTTAGATATCTTCAAATGTGTTTGCTCACCCAGTTTCCTGTCATCCTTTCTATGCAGTTGTCCTGACTTGGTATTCTGTATTACTGTTTGTCTTCATGGTACTCTTGTCCCCATTCCCTGTGGGATTTTTTTTCATGGATAGGTGTCTACTTACTCTCGGATAGGGAAAGATTCTCTGTCTGTGATTCTGCCATCTTGCTGATGTCGTTTTCATAGGTCTTTTGCCTGTGATCTCATTTGTGGTTTGTTGTTCTACCACAGTGCTGACCATACCTCATTTTAGTTTTTCTTTTAAGATTTGCATCATTTATCTCATGCTGTGGCTGAACTTGGATTTAAGAGGCAAAATCTTTTGTGCATCACAGGAGAAACATGACTTTATCAATGACAGGGTAGACCCAGAGGCAGTCTTGCCTTGGAGAAGGACTCTGAGGGCGGTTTTCATGCCTGGGCTCTTTTACGTTCATAACTAGGAAGCCATTTTGTTCAACAAAATAAATGTTTTGTTACCATTGCCCACTCCTCACCCAATTCTACTTCTTCTTGCTTAAGGTTGAAACTTTGCCTATGACTCAGTTTTAATAGTGATCATTCTACTTGGATTCCCAGCCCATGGATAACCTTAACCTCTTTAAACTTTGCACCTCTACCTCTATCACACATCTCAGCTTTACTGCACTCCAGTGTTGTTGCATACCTGCAGAGCTTTAGAGTGCAAATGTATTATATTGACACTGAACATCACATACTTTCCTATGATTGATATTTTATGGGTTTGAGCACATTGAATTTATTTTACACAGACTCATTTTGCCAGCATGAAAGATCCTAAAGGAAGCCATTTGTGGAGTAATAACAAGCAGACACAGCTTCTCTTCTTTTTGTGCCAGCCTATGCTTCTGTTCTCACTTGGTGAGATTTTGATCATTCAGTGACCTTTTGGGCCATGTTATATATAACAGCCATTTCCTGAGTAGCTAACTTACTTATCTTGAAAATCATTGTATGGAATCATGTCCAGTTGTGACATAAACAATTGTGGTGAAGATATTATGTTTTTATCAGGTCAACATGCACTTTACCTACGTTTCCTTTTGAACAGGTTGCTGCTGTGGAGCAGAAATTATGGAGGCAACGAGTGAACAGCAGGTTTCTGTAAGATTGTCACAGGCAAGGAATCCCAAGTTAGCCTTGTCATCCCGGAAGAGCCACCCCTGTGAGGGTTGTCGACTAGTCTTGGGAAACATTTTCCACGTGATGGAGCTGCAGGGAACACAACACAGACAGATACTATTGAGGTGTGGGTCATGTGATAAACGATTTTATTTCTGTGCAAAATTTCAGCAGCAGCATGATACAGAGAAGACTTTCATTAGAGGTATGGAGAGGATCTCACTTGCAAACAGCTGCAATTTCAATGTGTCCCAGAATCATTTCACCTGCGGGGAGGTTGGGCAGGGTGTTCTTACCGGGTCAGGACATCTCCACCTAAAGGCTATTCAGACCAGGGACAGTCCAACTGAAATTTCCACGTGTGGGATGACGTTTCAAAGGAGAAAAAATTATTACAGTAGACAAGAATGTAAGAGAGACATTAGTTGCACCCACACGTTTATTCAGGAAAAAGGTGTCCATCTTGGAAGTGGGTGTTGTGTGTGCTCTGAATATGGAATTTATTTCACCAAATTTTCTAGCTTTCATTATCAACAGAGAGGTTACACTGGAGAAAAGCCTTATAAATGCAGTGAATGTGGGAAATCTTTTACACGGAGCAATGCCCTTCGTTATCATCAGAGAGTTCATACCGGAGAAAAGCCTTATAAATGCAGTGAATGTGAGAAATCTTTTGCATGGAGGAATGCCTTTCGTTATCATCAGAGAGTTCATACCGGAGAAAAGCCTTATAAATGCAGTGAATGTGGAAAATCTTTTGCATGGAGTGATGCCCTTCGTTATCATCAGAGAGTTCATACAGGAGAAAAGCCTTATAAATGCAGTGAATGTGGGAAAGCTTTTGCACAGAGGCATACCCTTCATTATCATCAGAGAGTTCATACAGGAGAAAAGCCTTATAAATGCAGTGAATGTGGGAAAGCTTACACCACTAGGACTAATCTTTATTGTCATCAGAGAGTGCACACTGGAGAGAGACCTTATCAATGCAGTGAATGTAGAAAATCTTTTGCCACTAACACCCAGCTTCGTAGTCATCAGAGCGTGCACACTGGAGAAAAGCCTTATAAATGTAGTGAATGTGGGAAATCTTTTACATGTAGCAGTGCTCTCCTATATCATCAGAGAGGTCACTCTGGAGAAAAGCCTTATCAATGCAGTGAATGTGGAAAATCTTTTATCGCTAAAGCTGAAGTTCATCTACATCAGAGAGTTCATACGGGAGAAAAGCCTTATAAATGCAGTGAATGTGGAAAATCTTTTACCAGTAGTAGTGACCTTTATTATCATCAGCGTGTTCACACTGGAGAAAAGCCTTATAAATGCAGTGAATGTGGAAAATCTTTTGCACGGAGCGGAGCACTTCGTCATCATCAGAGAGTTCATACGGGAGAAAAGCCTTATAAATGCAGTGAATGTGGGAAATGTTATAAAGGTAGAAGTGGTCTCCAATATCATCAGAGAGTTCACAATGGAGAAAGCCCTTATGAGTGCAATTAATATGAGGTATCTCTCAGCCAAATTTCTAAATTTGCTCTCCACTAGAGTACAAATGTGAGAAATTTCTTAGATGAGTAGGAAATGTAGTTTCTTAGTTTGAACTTAACAATAGTACAAGAAAATTTGTTCATCCTCATTTTTCTGAATTATATCCTATACATTTAATCACCTATCTTTTGTAAAGTTCCCATAAGTGTTTTTGCCGTTCTATGTGTGTGTTTTTATGTTGGAACACTATGTAATTATGTTGCACGTTCTAACATACAGAGATGTCCTGCCAGATCTATGTCACTGCACATTTCTGTTGCTGAAGGTATTTCACCTGAACCACCTATAAGGTCTCTACAGATGGCAGCAATCACCATCCTCCTGTGCCAGGGAAGCTATGTCTGTTGTCTGATTTGTCAACGAAAATGAGGAATACCTGAGCCCTTGGTTCTTACTTGTTTCCCTGTCTTGTGTTGCCACATAGGACTCATTACTGTTGGCCCCAGTAAACATAATGTTGCAGAGGGCCTGCCATTTTCAGGGACACACTTTCTGTAGATGCTAATGATGAGTTTATTGCATGCTTAAGTCATCAATGGAAGAACTGCCAGTCTCATGTCTCTTTGGTTTGTAAAATAATGAAGGCTTTTTCTTAAGACTTCTTTAATCTGGGGTGTTCTATTTACTCTGTCTGTTAGTTTATAAGATCAGGGCTTTCCAAGCATGTTGAGGTGAAACACTTTTATGGGGTCTCAAACATTTTTCCCTTGGGGGAACATATGGTTCAGAAATTAGCTCATCAGTTTTTTGCAAATTTACACTGCTGCCCATATTTTCCTAGGAAACACTGGGACACTCTACTTCTCATGTGAAGATGGGTGCGTTGAGACATAGAGATCAATCCAAAGAGGGGGTAGCTGGGACAACCTCAAGTGTGAATTTTTTCTCCTGTTTGCAAGCGATGCCAGTCCGTGTGAGGTGAATCTCTTGCCCAGGTCCTGCAGGAGGCCCTGTGCCCTAATGCCTACAATATCACGGGTGATGGTCACTGGTTTGAGGACAATGGCATTCAGGGAAAACCCTTTCACTACAGAAACGTTGACCTGATTGTGATTGGATGAGACTGCACCCCTTTAGATGGAATAGTCCTCACCTAACTGTGCATCCAGGAATTATTTTGAGGAAAAGACCACAAGAGCTGTTTGTACACAGATCTGAGGGACTCCAGGGATGTGTATCTTCTGTGGAGCAGCCATTGTCATCTACACTAATAAAAGAGAAACATGGTAATTAGCGTACGACCACTACCCTTCCCATTGGCTAATCAGCATATCCTTATGCAAATTAACTGTCAGCCAAGATGGCGGCCAGCGGCCAGGCAGCTGAAAGCGAACATGAGGCTTGCTTGATCCAGGGACTGCAGACTCCAACGATCCCCGCCTGACTTGCCGGCCTCTGAGCTACAACTCTAAGAAACTTTGTAACAGATATAGAAGCTAAACAAAACCCCAGAAACCAGCTTTCCGCCAGCCGGGATCTCAGAGCTAGAGTTATACATTGTTTCGATTATAGCAGCTGAAGCCTCAGAGCTAGAGCCAGAGCTAAAGCTGGCCCAGAATAAAAAGAAAAAAAAAGAAAGGAGTGGTTGGGAGCTTCAGTCAATTGCCAGCCTGAAAGCAGCCCTCAGTCCCTCACCCAGACTGGCCAGGCACCCCAGTGGAGACCCCACCCTGATCCAGGACACCCTTCAGGGCAAACCAGCCGGCCCCCAGGCCTCTATCCTATATAGTAAAAGGGTAATATGCCTCCCAGCACCGGGATCAGCGGAGCCGCGAGGCCTCCTGGCACCGGATGAGCATGACAGGGGGCAGCACCCAAACCCCCCGATCGCCTGTGGCTCTGTGTGTGACAGGGTGTGGCACCCCAACCCCACCCCACACGCAGGTCCTGCTCTGTGTGACAGGGTAGAGCCATAACCTCCCCATCGGCCCTTCCCTGAGTGTGACAGTGGTGGCGCCCCAACCCCCTGATCCGCCCTGCTGTGTGTGTGACAGGGGGCATTGCCCTAACTCCCCTATCGGCCCTGCTCTGTGCGTGACGGGGGGAGCTCCTCAACCCCCTGATGGGCCCTGCTCTTTGCATGACAGGGGGGAGCTCCCCAACCCCCTGATGGGCCCTGCTCTGTGCGTGACAGGGGGCAGTGCCCCAACCCCCTGATGGACCCTGCTCTGTGCGTGACAGGGGGTGGTGCCGCAACCTCCCCATCGACCCTGCCTTGAGTGTGATAGGGGGCGGTGCCCCAACCGCCCAATCAGCCCTACCCTGAACGTGACTGAGGGTGGCATCAAAACCTCCCAATCCGCCCTGCTCTGTGCATGACGGGGCGGCGCCCCAACTCCACAATCGGCCCTGCTCTAAGCCCGAACAGGGGCTGCACCTAGGGATTGGGCCTGCCCTCTGCCACCCGGGAGCAGGCCTAAGCCAGCAGGTCATTATCTCCCGAGGGGTCCCAGACTGCGAGTGGGCACAGGCCGGGCTGGGGGACTCCCCCCTCTCCCCCTCCCCCCAGTGTACAAATTTTTGTGCACCAGGCCTCTAGTTGATTATAATCAAGATGTTTTGTGGCTCCTGAAGTTTCTCAGAAGTTCTCATCAGAGCCATTGTTGCGCTGGCATCAAAAGAAAGATGGAGAAATTAAAGATTGAAATAATAATTTAATCAAAAATAGAGTGCAAAATAAAAGAAAAAGAAAGATGGAGACAATGGCTGTCTTTACTTCAGGAATGTGGCTTTTGTGAGATTGGGTGAAAGTTCTTCATTTTTATTACATTTTCTGTCACTGAGATGAGACTCACCCAGATGTCATAAGTACGGGTATTGAATATAGAGTTGCCACACCTGTTCTTCCAGAATACTAGTGAACCATTTTTGATAACTATAATGAGTAAATTACATGTGTTAAGTATAGTGTTTCATAAATCTTGACATGTGCATGAAACTGAAACCATCATTATAGTCATAAAGCTGACCATATCTGTCTCTGTGTAATTGCATAATGATCTCTTTTAATCTGTCCCTGTTCTTCACAGCTTTCCTAGTTTCCATGGATTTACATTCCATCTTCATAGAGAACTTTATTTTTCTGCTTTAGTTTATGTTTCATACAAACTTGGAGTTTTATTAAAGTCACACTAGTAACTCATAGTTTTTTCTGATATTCTTATCACTGATATATCACCATCAGTTTGCCCAATTTAATAAATATTTGGTTATTTCTAATAAAGCTAGTACAAACATTTCTTTATAATTCCTTGTATGTATATAAGTGTTATTTACCTTTGTCAAAATTTCAGTGCACAGTCTGGGGTTTTTGAGTTGATGAATGTTTAAATTTACCGAGATTAGCAAATTGTGATCTAAATGGAGTATACCTCCAGGGCCGGTGTGGGTCAGTACTTGTCCATCATCTTGTGCAGCACAGGGTTGTGGAATTGATTGCCAGTGGGGATATGTGCCTGTGTTGTGGGCTAGATCCACAGAAGTTGGTGTGCAGGAGTTCACTGGCCAATATGGCATTCTTCCATCAATGTTTCTCTCCCTCCCTTCTCTCTCTAAAAATTAATAAACTATTCTTTAAAAAATAAAAAATAAATCTATCCCTACCCAGTTTGGAACAGTGGATTGAGCGTCAGTCTGCAAACTAAAGGGTCTCTGATTGGATTCTGGCCAAGGGCACATGTCTGGGTTTGGGGAATGAATCCTCAGTAGTGTGCATGCAGGAGTTGTGATCAGTGATTCTGCTTCTCCCTTCACCTTCGAAATTAATAAGGGAAATTGTTTAAAAACAGAAAACATCAGTGTCTATGATCATGTCTCACTAAGAATGGAATGACTCACCCAATAGACGAGCTCTATGGTATGCTATTAATAAAGATTGTTTTAAAAAAATAAACCTTAACTGATTTTGCTTTTTGGCATAAATAATCAGAAACAAAAGGATATAATAACAGAGGCATGATATAAAAATGACAAAAACATTATATGACAACAACAAAAATGTGATATAAAAACAACAGCGATGCAAACAATGACTGATAAAGTGAGTAAACTTATTCTAATATCTCCCTGTACACCGTAATAAGAGTGAAAACACTTTCAGAGTGCTTGACTAATTTCCTTTGTGATGAAGTACTTAGAACTTTAACTGTAAATGTATAATTTGGGTTACTGTAGTGTTCCAAACAATAAAAAAACATGCAAAAAAAGTTTGTTTGTGTTATATATCTCTACTGTTACCAGTATATGTAAAATGTCTTTTTAAGGAAAAATTACTCTAAGGTGGACTCGTTCCTTTGGTGGAAAATAAAGCCTCTTTTCCTGCCACATGCATTTAATGATGAATATACAGAGTCTCCCCAGCTTTGTTGCCCTGCTTTGGGTGGTGGTGGCATTGACACATTAAGAACTGGGTATCTGTGGGACTGCTTCATACTCACCCATCATTTTGTTACCAAAGACTTAAAGCAGAAGGCAGAGCAGGGTGGGCGCAGCCCAGGGCCCGATGTGGGCAGGCTTGCAGTCTCGTGCTCTCGCGTGGCCGCATTGAGCACAGGGGTTGATATTTTCCCATTTGGTCACTTGAAGGAATTACGTGGACAAAATTGGTTTGCAAATTGTTATACTTAAACAGCTGTGTTTGCTTTATTGCAATCTCTACACTAATAAAAGAGAAAGATGCAAATGGACCATATCTTTGTGACTCCCACCAGCCAATCAGGAGTGACTATGCAATTCAACCCAACAAAAGTGGCAGGTTCATTTGCATACGTAGCCCCTCTCAGCTGGAGCAAAGACAGGGCCAGCAGCCAGGGGAAGGAAGGCCCATCCTTGCACGAATCTTCATTCATCGGGCCTCTAGTCTATTATAGCTACTAAAAGTGCCTAAAAGGTAAATAATTTTATCACTGACTTCTGTAGCTAACTTTAAAATTGGAATTTGATTTGCAGTGATTATACTTAGATTTCTGTGCCCAGAATTTTCTTATAGTTACTAATTTTTTTTTTAATACAAAATATTTTATTTATTTATTTACTTTTTTATTTTTATTTTTTTTATTTTTTTAAATCTTTATTGTTCAGATTATTACATTTGTTCCTCTTTTTTCCCCCCATACCTCCCCTCCTTCCAGCTCCCACCCCACCCTCCACCCTCACTCCCCACCCACTGAGTTCATCCATAGGTGCATGATTTTTGTCCAGTCACTTCCCGCATCTCCCACACCCCTTTTCCCCCAAGAATAGTCAGTCCATTCCCTTTCTATGTCCCTGATTCATTATAGTCACCAGTTCATTCTGTACATCAGGTTATTTATTCACTTGATTCTTAGATTCATTTGTTGATAGATGCATATTTGTTGTTCATAATTTGTATCTTTACCTTTTTCTTCTTCTTCCTCTTCTTAAAGGATACCTTTCAGCATTTCATATAATACTGGTTTGGCGGTGATGAACTCCTTTAGTTTTTCCTTATCTGTGAAGCTCTTTATCTGACCTTCAATTCTGAATGATAGCTTTGCTGGATAAAGTAATCTTGGTTGTAGGTTCTTGGTATTCAGCACTTTGAATATTTCTTGCCATTCCCTTCTGGCCTGCAAAGTTTCTGTTGAGAAATCAGCTGACAGTCGTATGGGTATTCCCTTGTAGGTAATTGAGCCTCTTTCTCTTGCTGCTTTTAAGATTCTCTCTTTGTCTTTTGCTCTTGGCATTTTAATGATGATGTGTCTTGGTGTGGTCCTCTTTGGATTCCTTTTGTTTGGGGTTCTCTGCGCTTCTTGGACCTGTAAGTCCATTTCTTTCTCCAGGTGGGGGAAGTTTTCTGCCATTATTTCTTGAAATAGGTTTTCAATATCTTGCTGTCTCTCATCTTCTGGCACTCCAATGACTCTGATATTAGACCGCTTAAAGCTGTCCCAGAGGCTCCTTACACTATCTTCACACTTTCGGATTCTTTTTTCATTTTGCTTTTCCAATTGGGTGTTTTTTGTCGAATCTTTGGTTTGATTCTTGTGCTCCTCTGGTCTGCTATTGGGTATAATATTCTTTATTTCAGTCCGTGTATGCTTACTTTCTAATTTCTTTATCGTAGCATCGAGGGTCTCATTAGTTTTCGTGAGGCTCTGCACAAATTTATGGCAAGCCCTCAAAATTGCGATTCTTAGCTCCATATCCTCCATTTCTGTCATGTTTATTTGTCTCCGCATCTTTTATGCTTTCTTGGTGCACCCCCTTGTGGTCTCTGTGCGCAGTCTTGTTCTAGCCAAGCCTTAATTGTTGTATTTAACACTAGAGGGATTTGACCACCAGGCCGCTAGTTACTAATTTTTTAAATTAAATCTTTATTGTTCAGATTGTTACATTTGTTCCTCTTTTTTCCCCACATAACTCCCCTCCTCCCAGTTCCCTCCCCACCCTCCGCCCTCACTCCCCACCCACTGTCCTCATCCATAGGTGCACGATTTTTGTCCTGTCCCTTCACGCATCTCCCACACCCCTCGCCCCCCAAGAATAGTCAGTCCATTCCCTTTCTATGTCTCTGATTGTATTATAATCACAAGTTCATTCTGTACATCAGATTATTTATTCACTTGATTCTTCGATTCACTTGTTGATAGATGCATATTTGTTGTTCATAATTTATATCTTTACCTTTTTCTTCTTCCTCTTCTTTTTTTTTTTTAAATATATTTTATTGATTTTTTACAGAGAGGAAGGGAGAGAGATAGAGAGTTAGAAACATCGATGAGAGGGAAACATCGACCAGCTGCCTCCTGCACATCTACCACTGGAGATGTGCCCGCAACCCAGGTACACGCCCCCGACCGGAATCGAACCTGGGAACTTTCAGTCCGCAGGCTGACGCTCTATCCACTGAGCCAAACCGGTTTCGGCTTCTTCCTCTTCTTAAAGGATACCTTTCAGCATTTCATATAATACTGGTTTGGTGGTGATGAACTCCTTTAGCTTTTCCTTATCTGTGAAGCTCTTTATCTGACCTTCACTTCTGAATGATAGCTTTGCTGGATAAAGTAATCTTGGTTGTAGGTTCTTGGTATTCAGCACTTTGAATGTTTCTTGCCATTCCCTTCTGGCCTGCAAAGTTTCTGTTGAGAAATCAGCTGACAGTCGTATGGGTATTCCCTTGTAGGTAATTGAGTCTCTTTCTCTTGCTGCTTTTAAGATTCTCTCTTTGTCTTTTGCTCTTGGCATTTTAATGATGATGTGTCTTGGTGTGATCCTCTTTGGATTCCTTTTGTTTGGGGTTCTCTGCGATCCTTGGACCTGTAAGTCCATTTCTTTCACCAGGTGGGGGAAGTTTTCTGTCATTATTTCTTCAAATAGGTTTTCAATATCTTGCTCTCTCATCTTCTGGCACCCCTATAATTCTGATGTTGGTACACTTGAAGCTGTCCCAGACGCTCCTTACACTATCTTCGTATTTTCGGATTCTTTTTTCATTTTGCTTTTCTGGTTGGTTGTTTTTTGTTTCTTCGCATTTCAAATCTTTGACTTGATTTTTGCACTCCTCTGGTCTGCTGTTGGGTGTCTGTATAATATTCTTTATTTCAGTCAGTGTATGCTTAATTTCTAGTTGGTTCTTTATCACAACATCGAGGGTCTCATTAGATTTCTTGTAGATCTCATTAAGCTTATCGGCCATTTCTAGAAAATTATTGAAAGACCTTAAAACTGCGGTTTTGAGCTCTATATCCTCCACTTCTGTCATGTTTCTTTGTGTCCGCATTTTTTAATGCTTTCTTGGTGCACACTCCTGTGGTCTTTGTGCGCAGTCTTGTTGTAGTTAAGCCTTGATTGTTGTCTATAATACTGGGGGTGATTTGTCCTCCAGGCTAACTGGCTATGAGAATCAGCTGTGTCTGCAGTGGAAGAACTTCTGTGCTGGATCTCTAGGGCCGTGCTAATCTAGCCTTTGCCTGAGGCTATTCGGCAAAAGGCTCTGTGCAGGGCTTGGGCGGGGCGGGTCCCTGGGGTTCCAAAGGGCAGGCGGAGCGAGCAGTTATGGCTGCTCTCAGTCCCATCCTCAGGGGCTCTGCCTCTCAGAGTCCCAGCAACCGCTGCAAACGTTGGAGAGAAAGCTGCCTTCGAGTTCCGACTGAAGCCTACTTCTCCCATTCGAGTCCCGCTTCTCCCGTTTGAGTCTGGGTCCCTAGAGACTCGCCCAGATCTGGAGCTCAGAGTCTGAGACTCCCTCCCGATTGAAAACAACAACCGCGCCCTCAGCTGCCAGCCCTCTCCACATGCATTCCGCACCTTCGTATTTCACTTCAGTACTGTGCCTCCTCTGAGTCTCGGTATACTATTCTCTTTCCTCCTAGTTGTAGAACTTCCACTCAGCCAGCCTTCCTGTGGTTCTGGATGATGTCCATTCCGTCTTTTAGTTGTATTTTTGAAGTGGTTGTTCGAGGCAGCAAACTCCGGCATTAACCTATGTTGCCATCTTGGTTTAGGACTTATAGTTACTAATTTTTAACATTTGAATCAGAACATTAAAGCACGAATGTACTAGTGAGAATAACTTCAAAGGAAATGAAGACATGGCCAGAACATTTTTTTTTTTAAATATATTTTATTGATTTTCTACAGAGAGGAAGGGAGAGAGATAGAGAGCCAGAAACATCGATGAGAGAGAAACATCGATCAGCTGCCTCCTGCACATCTCCTACTGGGGATGTGCCCGCAACCCAGGTACATGCCCTTGACCGGAATCGAACCCGGGACCTTTCAGTCCGCAGGCCGACGCTCTATCCACTGAGCCAAACCGGTTTTGGCATGGCCAGAACATTTTTTTAATGATAACAAAGATGGAGACAATGGCTGGATGTAGTTTAGGGATGTGGCTTTTTGGGTTTTGGGTGAAAGTTCTTCATTGTTTGTTACATTTTCTGTCACTGATATGGGACTCTCACCCAGAGGGCATAAGTACAAGGGGATTGACTATAGAGTTGCCAAACCTGTTCTTCCAGAGTACCATTGAACCATTTTTAACAGGTATAATGAGTAAATTACATGTGTTAATAGTGTTTCATAAATCTTGACATGTGCATGAAACTGATACCACCATTACACTCATGATATTGACCATATTTGTCACTGTGTAGTTGCTTCATGACTTTGTTTAATCTGTCCCTGTTCTTCACAACTTTCCTAGTAACCATGGATTTACATTCCATTTTAATAGAGAGGTTTTCTTTTTTGGAGAATTTTTCTGCTTTAATTTATATTTCATATATTCTTGGAAATTTATTAAAGATATATTAGTAACTCATCTCTTTTTTAAAAAATATATTTTATTGATTTTTTACAGAGAGGAAGGGAGAGCAATAGAGAGTTAGAAACATTGATGAGAGAGAAACATCCATCAGCTGCCTTCTGCACACTCCCTACTGGGTATGTGCCCACAACCAAGGTACATGCCCTTGACCAGAATCGAACCTGGAACCCTTGAGTCCGCAGGCCAAAGCTCTAACCACTGAGCCAAACCGGTTAGATACTCTATTTTATGTTGTTAATCCTCACGTTAGGATATTTGTCCATTGATTATTAGGCTGAGTGGAAAAGACAGGGAAAGACAGAGAGAAACATCCATGTGAGGGAAACACATCGATTGCTTGCCTCCTGCATCAGCCGTGACCACAGCCCTGGCTGGGAAGGTGTCTTCATGCAAGGTATGTGCCTTTTACCGGAATCGAACCTGGGACTCTTTGGTCTGTAGGTCTATGCTCTATCCAAACTGGCTAGGGCTCTGGTAGACATTATCTTTGAATATATCACCATCATATCCATTTTAATAAACATTTGATTATTTCTAATAAAGCTGGTACAAACATTTCTGTGTAATTGTTTATATGGATATAAGTATTATTTACCTTTGTCAGTTGGACATCCCCCGAGAGCTCCTGGAGTGCGAGAGGGCAGAGGCTGGGCTGAAGGAATCTCCCCTGAGTGCATGAATTTCATGCACTGGGCCTCTAGTTTATAAAGATACTCTATAATTTTGTCTTTCTACCTCACTGTTGTTTAATTGTATTTTTTGTAAGAATTTATGGTGGGCATTTTCTCAGAAGTCTTAAATGCTTTTTTTGTATTAGAATATGTTTTAATATTTTTCCTAATAATAAATATTTTCATTTTTTAAAAACATTTTCATTGCCGAAACCGGTTTGGCTCAGTGGATGGAGCGTCGGCCTGCGGACTGAAGGGTCCCAGGTTCGATTCTGGTCAAGGGCATGTACCTGGGTTGCGGGCACATCCCCAGTGGGAGATGTGCAGGAGGTGGCTGATCGATGTTTCTCTCCCATCGATGTTTCTATCTATCTCTCTCCCTTCCTCTCTGTAAAAAAATCAATAAAATATATTTTTAAAAAATTATTTAAAAAAAACATTTTCATTGATTTCATAGAGCAAGGAAGAGGGAGCAAGAGTTAGGAACATGGCTCCAACTGGTTTGGCTCAGTGGATAGAGCGTCGGCCTGCGGACTGAAGAGTCCCGGGTTGATTCGGGTCGGGGGCATGTACCTGGGTTGCGGGCACATCCCCAGTAGGATATGTGCAGGAGGCGGCTGATCGATGTTTCTCTCTCATCGATGTTTCTAACTCTCTATTGCTCTCCCTTCCTCTCTGTAAAAAATCAATAAAAAAAAAAAAAAAGAGTTAGGAACATGAATTTTGAGAGCACAGCCGGCATGGCTCAGTGTTTCCACGTGTACCTAGGAACCAGGAGGTTACGGTTCCATTCCCAGTGAGGGAGGATGCTTGCGCCTGGACTAGATTCCCAGTGAGGGGCATGCAGAAGGCAGCTGATCAATGATTGTCTCTCAGCATTGATTTTTCTCTTTCTCTCTGTCTCCTTTGAACTCTAGCCTCTCCCTGCAAAGACATTCCCAGTCAGGCACTTCTCACTCCCTGATACCCACAAACACCTTTGCCTTTGGGTGCATTTTAGTGAGGAATGGGACCTATAAAAGCCCCTGACTCTGCTGCAGGGAGGCGGGTGCTGTGGGCACTCAGGTATCATTGTGGTGGCCCCACCTGGGGATCTTCAGCAGACTCCCTAGAACTCCCTAAGTCTCAGTTGGCTGAATGTGACATGCAGATGATTGATGGCGCTTACTCTGTCCTTCCAAGATCAATAAAGGTAACAAGCTGAGTACTTGTTGCCGGGATTCCATGGATAGATTTTTGAGCATTTTCTCTTAATTCTCACAACAACCTGGACAATTGGAAACTCATGTCAAATTGCTGAGAACATTCAGTATCAGAAATGAAGTCAGCTCCCCAAGTTTACACTACAGACAAGTGTCAGATTCAAGGGGCTGGATTTTAACCATTATTTCCTCCAGTGTCAGACACAGTCTCTATAACTGATGTGCAGGCCTCGCTATAGCAGGTACAGTCTGAGGACCAGGGTGGCTCAGCTGCAGCTCCTGTTCCCATGGTTGCAGTTATGCTTTTCCTCCCATTCCCTTTACACCTCAGAGCACTTCCCTTGACTCCCCGTGTTCAGGGGAACGCCATCATTTCTCAGTTGCAGTGATTTCTCCAGAGGAACCTTTCAGAGGGAGCTGCTGTTTGTCTGCCTCACCTTTGATGAGAGCACAGAGTTTGACGCACAGGAGACCTTGGTAATTACTGCTTTGTCTCTGCACCTTTGTCCACGTATTGGGTGTCATGCTGTGATCCCATCTACTTTGATGAATTTCTTGCCTCAGTTTGACACTTCAAAAGGTGCTCCTATGTGGCACTGACATTTCCCCTGCAGGAGTGAATACAATTGGACATGAATTTGGGGACCTAGTATTTGCAAGTGATGCTGGAGTCCTACATGATCCTGGTCTCAGTGGACGGGTGCTCATGTCTTATTCCTGCATAGGACCCACTGCCATGTGATTCTCTCCTGTATATCCCTACGGGCTGAATGAGACAATGGCTCTCACCATGTTTTCCCTGCAGCCTGGATCATGTTCTGGAGCCTTGTTCTCCTTCCCAGCCTCCTGTGCCTGCACCCTGGGTCATTGGGTTAGAACAGAGTCCTTTTGAGTACAAGCCCGCACCACAGTGCACAGCACACTGGGCTACCACGGAGGTCTTTAATGTGCTTTTCCTAACCATCTACCCTGACTCTCCACACAACATTTTCTGACTGTAGGTGAAGGTGGCTTTTCATATGATGGTGCTGGCCAGTTACTCTGTTTTTCTGAGTCATATCCATGTATACAGCAGGTATACATGTTAATAACTTTTTTATGGTTTTTCCCTTGTTAACCTATATTGTATCAGTTTAATTTTTAGGCCAACTAAAGAACCTAGAAAAGAAGAAGGAAATATTATTTTCCTTTACAATGTCATTGCCTCATCTTTCACAGTCACTCCCCTTAACTCCTTCCGTAGAAGAAAGGAACACCCTTAGGGTTTGGGCTGTGATGCTGGCTGTGAAGGATTTCACACCTACAAGAAGTCATGCAGAGAGGAAGTTAATTTTACTTTCCAAGGGAAGAAAGGGCCAAGTATTGTTACTCACTACAGGGCAAGGAAGGAAGTGTGGCATCTGCTTTTCATCAGTGGCTGTTGCTAAGGGACAAGGAATGGAGGGACCTTGGGCTGAGCTGAAGTTGAGTAGATATGAGGGGCTGTCTTTGAAAGTTACAGTTTATTTACATTCCTGGAGAGAGTCTGGCAGATGTATATGGAGGTGTATTAATCAGTATTTTCCCAAGCCTATAAAATATGACTAGAGCAACAGCTACGAAGAGGTCAAAAGAGGCTTGTTTGAAGGGCCAGAGGGAAGGAAACTTTCTACTAACTAGAGACCCCTTGGTCCAACATATCCCAGAGGTGTGACAACAGCAGGAAGAGGGGCATGTAAGACTGAAGCATTGAGAGTAGCTTATCTTGTCCAGCAGTTTGAACTAAGGAGCTGTTTGAATTAGAGGAGCCAACAAACTTGGGGTTTAATTAGCAGCTGTTTCTGATAAATTGTGGAAGGCCACAGCAAAGAAACAGACCTTTTTCTTGTCCTTAGGAATAGCTCCACCACATTTGGAACCTAAGGCTTTCTTGACCTCAAGAGTGACTTCTTCTTAGAGCGTCGGCCTGCGGACTGAAGGGTCCCAGGTTCGATTCTGGTCAGGGGCATGTACCTGGGTTGCGGGCACATCCCCAGTGGGAGATGTGCAGGAGGCAGCTGGTCAATGTTTCTCTCTCATCGATGTTTCTGACTCTCTATCTCTCTCCCTTCCTCTGTGTAAAAAATCAATAAAATATATTTAAAAAAAAAAAAAAGAGTGACTCCTTCTAGGAGACCAATTAAAGGGACACCAGCAATACTTGGGGCATTTGTTCAGGAGGACATAACAATAGATCCCAGAGTGAATAAACCACTCATTGAATTTCCTCCTCAATCACAGGCTCTAACTCCCCCGTATGGACAAATATGGTGGCACACAGTAAATCTAGCACGCTCAGGGAGGCTGGCACGGCATAGCCAATCTTGCAAACTCAGAGGCTAAAAGTAATCCATACAGGATGCTTTCAAGTTAAAACTTTCCAAGTAAAAGCTAGTCACAGGGTTATTTATGCAGTAGCCTGTTGGTTTTTGTTGTTGTTGTTTGTAAAGGACAATTTTTACCTTATTGAACCTGTCTGTTTTCTTTTTGCATCTGGGATGACATACTGTTAGGTTAGGTGGCTCAGGAGGCGGCGCAAGAAATAGAGAGTCCAGTGAATCCGAAAAGAAAGGAAAGGAAAAGGTTTATTTCTGGGTCCCTGGGAGACCCACGTACCCCCAAAGACAAGGCATGTGGATTCACACCAACGGGGGCGGGGGCGCTTTTTTTTTAACTGCGGTTGGGTGAGGGGCAGGGACACGAGCTGAGGTATTCAGTTGAGGAAGTTTCAGCTGCAGGGGGGTCAGCAAGGTATTCAGGAATGAGTCAGCATCTGTGTGGGGGTATGTGGATTCAGGGAGAAGAAGCCAGTATCTGTGTCTGGCACGTTGATCTGTGAGAAATTCCAGGGGGAGTCCATTGTCTCATCACATCCGCATGTATCCGATCCTGGGCTCTCTCCGACCTAACACATACCTTTGGATTTCCAGGGACATTTCTGTTTCACAGACTCCTAAGCACAATCTCGCAGCACAGAAGATCACAGAGCCCCAATTATTATTGCTCTTGTGTTAAATATTACCTGTTAACTAATCGATAGACGTAAAAATAATTGTGTGTCTATTTTTTTTACTGTTTATCCAGTCCATGAGATTTTCCTCCTTACCTCTCCCCCCTAATTTATCACCAGTGAATGTCATGTAACCCCCTTATGTCTTCTCCTTTGAGGCTAATGTATAAAAAAGATGCAAAACTGCCGTTCTCCCGAGCATTCCTCAATCTGTTGTTCCTTTCCTTCCTGGCAAATGTCTCCGACTTGAGTCAAATAAACAGAAAAATTCTCCACAGGTTTGGACATTTCTTACATCACCAAAAGCAATTGACTCATGGGAAGCAGGCGAAGGTTACATGGAGGGGTGTCAGCATTTCCAGGGACTCAAGTGACGGAAGACATATTTATAAACACAAATGTAGAGCAGACCCAGGACTCAGCAAGCTAGAGCTTTCCCCTTGCTTTCAGAGAACAGAAGAAAATGCTCAAGGCTCAGGTGACTGTTTTTATTGTGTGTATGCATGTGTTTTTATTATTTTTTTTTTGGAGGCCCCGCTGGGTTCGAAAATCAGGAGCATGCATGTGCTTTTGGTCCTTACCTGAGGACGTTACTTTTTACCCTCCCTACTGTCCCTCTGAGATTCTGCAGTAATCTCCATGCTTCCATGTCTCTGAATCCACTCCATCAGGTTTTTGTTCATTAGATTCCAAATGTGACTTTGATCAAGTGATACTGTCTTTCTCTGACTGACTTATTTCACTTAGCATGATGCTCTCCAGCTAATGTGTGAAATGGTAAAGATTCTTCTTTTTTATTGCTGCATAGTATTCCATGGTGTAAATATACCACAGTTTTTTTTATCCACTCATCTACTGATGGGTACCTAGGCAGTTTCCAGACCTTTCCTATTGTAGATTGTGCTGGTATGAACAGAGGGGTGCATACTTTCTATCTGATTGTTTCAGGTTTCTTAGGATATATTCCTAGAAGTAGAATCACTGGATCAAATGGAAGTTCCATACTAAATTTTTTTTCAAAAACTCCCAATTGATGTCCATAATGGCTGTAGCAGTTTGCTTTCCCACCAGCAGTGAACTGGGTTCTCTTTTTTCCACATCCTCCCCAGCACTTGTGCTTTGTTTATTTGCTGATGGCAGCCATTCTGACAGTGGTGAGGTGATAGCTAATTGTTGCTTTAATTTGCATCTCTCTGATGATCAGTCACTTTGAGCATTTTCTCACATGTCTCTTGGCCATCTTATCCACACTGCAGCCCAGGCAGAGCTGACACTTCCGGTGGCATCCGAAGCAGATGCTCTTAAGTACGAGTGTCTGTTTTGTGACATTAACTCTGTATAATGGATTCAATGGAGGCAGGTTAGAATGTTGTAATGTACCCCACGAATCACAGAAGGGTGTCTCATGAAGTCGAATTAAAGAGTCACATTTATTGCAATCCGGGACTATGAGGGGCCATTCCCCAAATATCATAGTAATAAGATGGTCGCCAAACCAGACTTATATAGGCAAAGATCACAAAGGTATTGATTACATCCCAGGGTTCGGAATGAGGAACCTGATTTGCAAAACGCAGTTTACAGAAGCAGCATGTTATCTAAATTACAGTTTTGGGTCTCTGGATCACTGAATGGACAGAAAAACATTATCTAGAGCCCTTGGGTCTGGAATGAGGAACCTGGTCACACTTAAGCATGTTATCTAAATTACAGTTTTTGCGTCTCTGAAACACTGAGTCAACAGGGACACGTTAACTGGAGCCCTCTGAGCCTGGGCTAATCGTGCTGTCCTTCCCAGGTAAAGGAAAACGTGCTTTCTAAGACCAGTATAATCACAACCCATGTGATATTCACATTGCAATCAATAGGTATTTAATCGAATGGGATCATTTATATCATTCCGAAAATCAAAATAAATTAAAAGCAAATAAGTACAGAAGCCAAACAGCACGGTTAAAGTTAAACTATTGTTTCTACCTGCGTTGATTGCTACCATACTTCAAGATCAAGTTAGAAACTTCAGCAACCTCCCCCAGCTTCATATGGCCTGAAGGAGGCACATGCCAAAAGTCATGAATGAACAAACGATGCCTGCCATTCAGAAAGAGCAGGTCCTGTAAGAAAGATATGCGAAACCAGCCACCCAGGTTCTTGAGAAAGAAACTTGCGCCAGACATCACCTCCACTGAAGACGCTAGAAGATCCTTAGTGTACTTTGTGTGTTCTTGGGCTATTTGCTCATGAAGTCAATTGAGACATACCAGATCCTGCCCTTGGAGCGGAGAAACTACATTACCCAGAAGGCCACGCATGGACTTCAACCAGGCTGAGCCAATGGGGACTCAGGGAAGGCATTTCCGTTTGGCATTTCTGTAGGGCGGGAATAGTAGTCCTTCTGGCGGGGTTTCGTGTTCTCAAGTTTTTGTCTCAGGCGGTGAGGTTTTCCTGGGCGCACAGTCCCGTGGAGAAGGCCGGAGAGTGGTGCTCCCCGCCTCAGAGCCCGTGGTAGGAGCCTCCAGTGGTGCTCACAGCTCACACGTGGGATTGAATCTCGGAGTCACCGCCCGGACCCACTCCAGGATCAGGACAGGGACCGCCATTCCCGCAGCGGCTTCTTCTCCCGCCGCTTCCGCCCCGCTCAGCCCACAGAGGGCAATGGCGGCGCCCCCGCTGAGGAGACGGGCTGAGGTGAGTTGAGTCCCCCAGGCCCTCACCGCCTCCTCACACAGACACCACAGCCTGGGGAGGGCGCCTGTCCCGTCCTGCAGCTCAGTCCCGCATGGAGGACCGTGAGGAAGGCGGAGGGGAGAGAGGAGTGTTGTGGCTTCTGAGGACACAGCAAGTGCAGGGCAGAGAGGACGGGGGTGACTTGCATCTGAAGGTCCCTGAGGATGTGGCTGTGAGTATTGACGGAAAGATCAGAGGCCGCAGGGAGGACGGCACAGACTCATTCGGGGCTTGCCCGGCTGTGGGTCCATCAGGGGCCTGGGGTGGTCCTGGATCCGGCTGGACTACAAGCTCTCTACCCGCCATATGCCAAGTTCATGGGTGAGTCCAGCGACACCCAGTGGCATTGGAGCAGGAAGGGGGCAGAGCTGAGAGAGTGAACCTGGGGTCTGAACATGGGAAGGGGATAAACAATACCCAGTGGTGAGCACATGTGGAGGAAGTGTGAGCTGATGGTCCCGGGACCTGGTGTGGGGACTTAAAGGCAAAGCATAACCCCACGCTTGGCTTTGTCTTGGAGGTAGGATCTAGGAGACTGCAGTGGTTTGCTTGGCAGGAGGGCTGGGGCCCTGCAGGCATCGCCCAGACCTTAAATGGCGTTGCTCTCTTCCCTCCCCTCCCTCAGTCCTTCCCACCCAACCCAGCTGCTCTGCTGAGGGCCATGCAGTGAGTAATGGGACTGTGATGAGAGAGCAGCCTGCACTGGCATTAGGGCCTGGAGTCCACACTAACCGGGTGCCCTGGGGGAGGTTGAGGGGGGGAAGATGTGTGAGGAGTAGCATTACTAGTTCTCAGAAAGGCAGCTCTGGTTTCAGTTGTCTCAATTCTGACAGGTTGGCGTGACCTTTGAGGATATTGTCCTGTACTTCTCCAGGGAGGAATGGAGCCTCCTTGATGAGGGTCAGAGACAGCTGTACCTGAATGTGATGCTGGACAACTTTGAACTTATATCCTCGCAGGGTAAGACCCTCACTGTCACCATTGACCTGGACTTGGCTTTGCAGTTTCCCAGGGCCCAGCGTCCAAGGTGTGCTCTGTCCTCCCATGTAGACTGTGGTACTGCTTCATTTTCCAGTTTTCTGGGTAGTTGCTGTCCTGGGGTGGTTTGGTCTGTTGCCACTGCTCCCTTCTATTTCTGAAGCTCCAACACTCCCCGCTGCACTGAATTCACAGGGAAGGGCTTGTGGTTGGTAGTGTTGCAGGAAGCTTAAAGGATTCCACCTTGATTAGTGAGGAAAGCATTTTTTATACAGTGGTGCCTTGACTTACGAGTTTAATTCAACTCATTCTGTGACAGAGTTCGTAACTCAAATTACTCGTATGTCAAATCAATTTTCACCATTACAATTAATTGAAATGCCATTAATCTATTCCAGACACCCAAAAAACACCGCAATTGTTTTGTTAAATGTTTTTAAATAAGAAAAATGTATTTAAAAATAACGAATATTGTATAAAAACACAATACTGAACAAGAGAATGTAGTGCAATAAACTTATTTTATTATGTTTAATGTACAACATTTACCTTGGAGATCAAAGGACTTAAAGATGCTGATGGAGTTGGAGGAGAAAGGCTGAACTGAATAACTGAATCTTATTTGCAGATTTTTGCCTTTTTCGCCACGCTTTCATCACTTTCATCTACAGGAGTTTTTGATAAAAACCTGTTTAATGAGATCTGTTTCATCCTCCCTTTCAGAATATTTCTGAAATGAGTTAGGCAAGTGTCATTAAATAGCTCGATCGCACGCCCAGTTGCAATTTTTTCTGGGTGTTTCTTTTGAATAAAGTCTGAAAGTTTCTCCCACATTCCCAACATTTCCTTGATCTCACCATGTCTGACAATGGAGTGGATTCCAGTCCTCTTTTTAAAATTTTCGAACCAGCCCCGACTGGCTTCAAACGGCTCGCCCGACGCCTCATCCATTGAAGTCCCTGGGATCTGCTGCAGCAAATCAATCTAAATAGCTCATGCCTTCTCACAGATTCTAGCCTTTGTCACGGTATCTCCTGCGAGCTGCTTCTCCGTTAACCACACCATTAGCAGCTTCTCCATATTTTCATGGATAAATTTCTGCTGTTTAGAAATTATTTTAACGCCCTTGGCTGAAGTTATAGCCTGTATCGACTCCTTCTGCTTCAGTCTGGTGCAGATCATAGAAGTGCTACGCTTGTACTGCTTCGCCAAGTCGATTACACACACACCTTGGTCATGTTTTTCCATAATTTCTTTCTTTAATTCAATGCACATCATCTGCTTCTTCTCAGCACTGTCCTTCGCACTTACTGTCTTCAGATCCATGGTTGAAAAAACAAAGTTTTGCAAAATAACTGCAAGCACAAATGCGAGCACAACACTGATGCTTCAACTAAGAGCTAACTGCTTAAAGTGAACGAGTGAGACACGTGATGCCGGGCTGATGTTGTGGCGTTCACTGTGACGTTCATGCGCCAACTAGCGGTGGGGTATCTGAAGCTGGCTCGTAACCTGAATTTGAGCTCGCAACTCAAAGCAAAAAATTGGCCGAGAGACTGCTCGTATCTCGAAAAACTCGTTAGTCAGGACACTCGTAAGTCAAGGCACCACTGTATTCCTATTTGTCATGTGTATATATTTTTGAAAAACTCTCCACATCCTTATCCTGTTTATTATCTGCATTTTTTTTAATAGAGTATTTTGGATACCTTGTATATTTTACATATTATTTGCTTATTACATACAGGAACACATATTTTTGCATGTGCTTAATAGTGCTTTGCAGATATTACTCCCGCACACCCGCTTTTCTGCAAAGTCCATGTTTTTGGCAACCCTGCATTCAGCAGGTCTAGTGCCACCATGTTTCTAGCAAGCTCAGATGCTTGTTACTAGTGCTTAGCAATTAAATATTGTTAATGAAGTTAGAAAGACTTTGCTTTTGAGACAGAGTCATTGCATTGTTCTTAGCCTGCAGTATAGTATTAACATGCCTTCACTATTCCCACGGAACTCCAACTATTTCTGTGAATTTCTGTCTATGTCGCAGTATTCGCTTTATTTTGCTGATCATAGCCGAATCCACAATATCTCCAAGGGATTCCTTCATGTGGTTTGCAACTATTTTCTTCTGTTCTCTAGATTGCCTTTCAGTGCGTTTTGTTTATTGCTGTTGTACAGTGAAGACGGTATTTTTCTTTATTTGTTGCAGTGTGGACTGTTTACGTTTTCTATTTTGTGTGGTTGTTGGTGTCACATTCAGAAAATTCTGTCCAAAACAAACCTCCAGTACTTTTTCTCTAGGTTGTCCTGACGAGTTTTAAGTTTTAGTGCTGACGTTTAATTCTGTCCTGCATGTTGAGTTAAATGTTATCAAAGGTGTCCAGTTTGTTGTTTTACATGTGAATGTCTCTTTATACCAGCACCATTCATTGAAGAAACTTTCTTTCCTGTCTTCTGTGGCTGCTGCTTTGTCAAAGATACTTGAAAGTCTGTGCCCGGGCTTATTTTTGTGTTTTTTGTTCTTTTCTGTTGATGTATGTGTCTGTGTTTCTCCAGCAACACACTGTTTGCTTGCTTCCTCTTTGTAATAAAGTGAAGTCAGGAAGTGTGATGCCACCAGCTTTCTTCTTGCTCAAGATATCTTTTGTTATCCTAGCCCAGTGGTCGGCAAACTGCAGCTCACAAGCCACATGCGACTCTTTGGCCCCTTGAGTGTGGCTCTTCTACAAAATACCAACTTCTGCCCACAGGCCACGAAGTTTCAATGGCACTGTCTATGCGCACCCGCACGTGCTATTTTGTGCAAGACCAACACTCAAGGGGCCAAAGATCAGCGTGTGGCTTGCAAGCCACAGTTTGCTGACTACGACCCTAGCCTATTTGACTCAGTGGATAGAGCCTCAGCCAGCGGACTCAAGAGGTCCAGGTTTGATTCTGGTCAAGGGCATGTACCTTGGTTTTGGGCACATACTCAGTATGGAGTGTACAGTTGGCAGCTGATTGATGTTTCTCTCCTATCGATGTTTCTAACTCTAACCCTTTCCCTTCCTCTCCATAAAATATCAACAAAATATATATTATAAAAAAAAGATAGCTTTTGTTAATGGAGGTCTTTTGATTCCATTTCCAGATTTCCTATTCATATATTAGTAAAAGACCATTGGAGTTATTGGGATTGCATTTAATCTGTAGTTTTCCTTGTGTACGATAGCTATCTCCACCATATTTTATTTTCAGATCCTTGAATATAGGTTGTCTTTCAATTTATTTGTGTTTTCTTTCATTCCTTTCATCACTGTCTTATAGTACTCACTGTACAGATGTTTCACATTTGGGTTGAATTTATTCCTTTGGGTTTTATTGTGTTTTTTGTTTTTTTGTTTGTTTGTTTGGTTTTTTACATTTTATTTTGTTTTATTTCTTAAAGTATTACAAAGAGTATTACACATGTCTCCTTCCCCCCACCCTTGACATCCCCCCGTCCTCCCCTATCCCCCAGTGTCTTGTGTCCATTGGTTATTCTTATATGTATGCATACAAGTCCTTCGGTTGATCTCTTACCCCCCCCCCAACCCTCCCCAGGTTTCCCACTGTAGTTTGACAGTCTATTCAATGCTGCTCTGCCTTTGCATCTATCTTTGTTCATCAGTTTATAATGGTTTTTATTATCCATAAGTAAGAGAGATCATATGGTGTTTTTCTCGGCTTCCCAGGGGTGGTCGCAGCCTCACCGGGGCCTTCCCAACCTCACCAGGGCTATCCTAACCTCACCAGGGCTATCCCAGCCTCACTGGGGCCATTTCAGCCTCACAGGGGCCGTCTGAACCTCACCGGGACCGTTTGAACCTCACAGGGGCCGTTTCGACCTCACCAGGGCCGTTTGAATCTCACAGGGGCCGGCCCCAGCCTCACAGGGACTGTCTCAACTTCACCTGGGCCGTCTCAACCTCACCAGGGCTATCCCAGCCTCACTGGGGCCATTTCAGCCTCACAGGGGCCGTCTGAACCTCACCGGGACCGTTTCAACCTCACAGGGGCCGTTTTGACCTCACTGGGGCCGTTTCAACCTCACAGGGGCCGTCCCCAGCCTCACAGGGACCGTCTCAACTTCACCTGGGCCGTCTCAACCTCACCAGGGCCATTCCAGCCTCACTGGGGCCGTTTCAAACTCACGGGTACTGTTTCACCCTACCGGGGCCGTTTCAGCCACACTGTGGCCATTTCAATCTCACCAGGGCCTCTTCAGCCTCACGGGGGCCGTTTCAGCCTCTCCGGGGCCGTCCCAGCTTCACCGGGGCCATCCCAACCCCAACAGGGCTGTCCCAACCTCACTGGAGCCGTTTCAACCTCACCAGGGTCATTTCAACCTCACTGGGGCCGCCTCAACCACACAGGGGTCGATTCAGCCCCGCATCAGCCTCACAGGGGTCTTCCCAGCCTCACGGGGCAGGCTCAGCAACACGAAGTTTGGCGTTCTGTCTTCTTGGGCAGCTCCTTGCTAGAGAAAATCTCCAGGCGTTCTTGGTGGCTGAATATCTGGTATGGCTTGCTAGATTTTGCCCTCTACCAAGTGCACAGACTGCTTGTCTGCCGTCTCCCAGCGTCCCATGTGAGGCTGAATCTAGTGGACCTGCCTGTGGGTTTGCTGGTACAGCAGTTCCACATGACCAGCTCAGCTGGGTCCGGGTCCGGCTCCGGCTTCCTCCAAACCTGATTCTGCTTCTTGAGTGCATCCCTTATGTATGTGAGGATTTGAAATCTGCACTTTGTTGGGTTGGGCTGCAAAAGCACAGGAGGTTCTCTTTGTGCCACTGGCACAGTTAGCGCAGGGATGTAAATTGAGTAGGACAGGGTCTCCGGGAGTCAGCAGTTCAGAGCAAAGGACAATGGCGTCTCCTTGACTCCTCGCCTCTCTGCAACTCCCTATCCATCTCCGCGTCCCTGAATGCCGGCAAGCAGCTTCGCGAGCAAGCCACCCTTGCTCTCAGACCTGCTGCAAGGCTGCCCCACCTCTCCCTGTAGGGGTCTGGGACCTCAGAGTCCCACCCCAAACAAGCTCAACAAAGTCTCCAGGCATTCTTGGTGGCTGAATATCTGGTACGCTTGCTTGGATTTCGTTCCCTACTAAGTGCACGGGTCTGCGTCTCCCAGCGTCCCATGTGAGACTAGATCTGGCGGATCTGCTTGTGTGTTTGCTGGCACAGCGGTTCCATGTCGCTGGCCCAGCCGGATCTGGCTCTGGCTTCCTCCAAACCTGATTCTGCTTCCTGAGTGTGTCCCTTATGTATGTGAGGAGTTGAAGTCTGCCATTTTTTGGGTTGGGCTGCAAAAGCACAGGAGGTTCTCTTTGTGCCACTGGCACAGTTAGGCCAATAGGATCAATGAGAACAGAAACACAGTGGCTGATAGTGGTATCGCTGACCATTTAGTTTTATTTTTTATTTATAACATGTTTTTATTGAGTTCAGACAGCAAGAAAGAGGGAGAGAGAGATAGAAACATCAGTGATGAGAGAGAATCATTAATTGGCTACCTTCTGCATTCCTCCCAGCTGGGACTGAACCTGCAACCCGGTCATGTGCCCTTGACATGAATCGAACCTGGGAGCCTTCAGTCAACAAGCGGATGCTCTATCTACTGAGCCCAACTGGCTAGGGTTGACCCTCTTTTTAAAGAATATATTTTTATTAATTTCTGAGAGGAAGGAGGTGAGAGAGTGATAAAGAAACATTAATGCTGAAAAAGTGTCACTGATCAGCTCCCTCCTGCATGCCCCCTTCTGGGGACTGAACCCACAACAAACTGGGCATGTGCCCTTGAGTGAAATGGAACCTTGGACCTTTTAGTCCGCAGGATGACACTGTATCTACTGAACAAACCAGCTAGGGCTGATCCTTGCTTCCTTTATTTATTTATTTCCTTAGTTAGTTAGTTAGTTAGTTATGTACCCTTTTTTGAACTTACGTATCTTCATATGTGTTTGCTCAACCAGTTTTCTGTCATCCTTTCTATGCAGTTGTCCCTATTTGGAATTCTGTATTACTGTTTTTCTTCATGGTACTATAATTCCCAATTCCTGTGGGATTTTTTTTCATGGATAGGTGTCTACTTACTCTGGGATGGGGAAAGATTCTCTATCTCTGATTCTACCATCTTGCTGATGTCACTCACATAGGTTTTTTGCCTGTGATCCCATTTGTGGTTTGTTGTTCTACGACAGTGCTGACCATATCTCTTTTTAGTTTTTCTTTTAAGATTTGCATCATTTATCTCATGCTGTGGCTCAACTTGGATTTAAGAGGCAAAATCTTTTGTGCATCACAGGAGAAACATGACTTTATCAATGACAGGGTAGACCCAGAGGCAGTCTTGCCTTGGAGAAGGACTCTGAGGGCGGTTTTCATGCCTGGGCTCTTTTACGTTCATAACTAGGAAGCCATTTTGTTCAACAATGTTTTGTTACCATTGCTCACTCCTCACCCAATTCTACTTCTTGCTTAATATTGACACTTTGCCTATGACTCCGTTTTAATACTGATCATTCTACTTGGATTCCCAGCCCATGGATAACCTTAAACTCTTTAACTTTGCACCTCTACCTCTATCACACATCTCAGCTTTACTCAACTGCAATGTTGTTGCATGGGTGCAGCAGAGTCTTAGAGTGCACCCGTATTATATTGACGCTGAACATCACGTGCTTTACTATTATTGACATTTTATGGGTTTGAGCACATTGAAATTATTTTACACAGACTCATATAGCCAGCATGAAAGTTCCTAAAGGGAGCCATTTGTGGAATAATAACGAGCAGACCCTGCCTCTCTTTTTGTGCCAGCCCATGATTCTGTCCTCCCTTGGTAAGATTTTTCTTATCTAGTGACCTTTTGAGCCATGTTATATATAACAGCCATTTCATGACAGTCTGACTTACTTGTCTTGAAAATTACTGTATGGAATCGTGTCCAGTTGTGACATAAACAATTATGGTAAAGATATTCTGTTTTTATCAGGTCAACATGCACTTCACCTACTTTTCCTTTTGTTCAGGTTGCTGCTGTGGAGCAGAGAATATGGAGGCAACGACTGAACAGAAGGTTTCAGTAAGGGTGTCACAGGCAAGGAATACCGATTTAGCCTTGTCTTTCCAGAAGAGCCACCCCTGTGAGGGTTGTCGACTAGTCTTGGGAAACATTTTCCACGTGATGGAGCTGCAGGGAACACAACACGGACAGATACTGTTGAGATGTGGGGCGTGTGCAAAACGATTTTATTTTCATGCAAAATTTCACCAGCAGCATATGAGAGAGAAGACATTCAATACAGGTGTGGACAGGATCTCACTTGCAAACTGCCGCAATTTCAATGTATCCCAGAATCGTTTCTCCTGCAAGGAGGTTGGGCAGGATGTCCTTACTGGGTCAGGACATCTCCAGCCAAAGGCTACTCAGACCAGGGACAGTCCAACTGCAATTTTGACATGTGGGAATACATATCAAAGGAGAAAAAATTTTTACAGTAGAAAAAAATGTAAGAGAGACACTAGTTGCACCCACACGTTTATTCAGGAAAAAGGTGTCCATCTTGGAAGTCGGTGTTTTATGTCCTCTGAGTGTGGAAAATATTTTACCAAATTGTCTAGCTTTCATTATCAACAAAGAGGTCACACTGGAGAAAAGCTTTATAAATGCAGTGAATGTGGGAACACTTATACCAGTAGCACTGAAATTTTTCGTCATCAGAGAGTGCACACTGGCAAAAGTCCTTATCACTGCAGCGAATGTGGGAAATATTTTACCCAGATCAGTGATCTTCATTGTCATCAGAGAGTTCACACTGAAGAAAAGCCTTATAAATGCAGTGAATGTGGGAAATGTTTTACCCAGAGTTCTACCCTTCATCGTCATCAGAGACTTCATACAGGAGAAAAGCCTTATCAGTGCAGTGAATGTGGAAAATCTTTTATCGCTAAGGCTGATGTTCATCAACATCAGGGAGTTCATATGGGAGAAAAGCCTTATCAATGCAGTGAATGTGGGAAATCTTTTACCTCTAAGTATATCCTTCATCGACATCAGAGAGTTCACACTGGAGAAAAGCCTTATAAATGCAGTCAATGTGAAAAATCGTTTTCGCGTAGAAGTCATCTCCAGGATCATCAGAGAGTTCACACTGGAGAAAAGCCTTATAAATGCACTGAATGTGAAAAATCTTTTAAATTCAGCAGTGGTCTCCAGTATCATCAGAGTGTTCACACTGGAGAAAAACCTTATCAATGTAATGAATGTGGAAAATCTTTTACCCAGAGCAGTGCCCTTCGTCGTCATCAGACAGTTCATACAGAAGAAAAGCCTTATAAATGCAGTGAATGTTGGAAATCTTTTAAAAGTAGCGGTGGTTTCAAATATCATCACAGATTTCACGTGGGAAAAAAACCTTATCAATGCACTGAATGTGGAAAATCTTTTACAGGTAAAACTGAACTTCATTGTCATCAGAGAGTTCATACAGGAGAAAAGTTTTATCAATGCAGTGAATGTGAAAAATCTTTTACCATGAAGACCCGCCTTCATCATCATCAGAGAGTTCATACTGGAGAAAAGCCTTATAAATGCAGTGAATGTGGGAAATCTTTTAAAAGTAGCAGTGGTCTCCAATATCATAAGAGAATTCACCCTGAAGAAAAGCCTTATCAATGCAGTAAATGTCAAAAATCTTTTACCACTAAAGCCGGCCTTCATTGTCATCAGAGAGTTCATACAGAAGAAAAGCCTTATCAATGTAGTGAATGTGGAAAATCTTTTACCACTAAGAAAAACCTTCATCGTCATCAGAAAGTTCATACGGGAGAAAAACCTTATAAATGCAGTGAATGTGGAAAATATTTTACAGGTTGCAATTGTCTCCAAAATCATCAGAGTTCACACTGGAGAAAAGCCTTATAAATATATTAAATGTGGGAAATTTTATGAGGACAGAAGTGGTCTCCTATATCATCAGAGAGTTCACAATGGGGAAAGCCATAATGAGTGCAATTAATATAAGGTATCTCTCAGCCAATTTCTAAATTCGCTCTGCACATGAGTCCAAATGTGAGAAATTTCTTAGATGTGTAGGAAATGTAGTTTCTTAGTTAGGACTTAACTTTAGTACAAGAAAATTTGTGAATCCTCATTTTTCTGACTTGTATCTGATACATTTAATCACCTACATTATGTAAAGTTCCCATAAGTGTTTTATTTGTTGTCTTTGTTTTTATGTTGAATCACTCTCTAATTATGTTGCACTTTTTAACATACAGAATTTGTTCAGTCAATCATAATTGACTTAAACTTTTTTTTGAGACATTTCTTGTGCTGCTGCACTGTTTGTATTTTTTCTTCGAATTTATGGTGACCCTTTCCCAAAAGTGTACTTGTTGAGTCTGTATATTTGTTAAAATATTATATGTTTTTGGCCTGGGCGAGTCTATTTTGAAGAAGTACTGTTGGTATCTGGCTCTGTTGCATAATGAGTTTGCCGACCACTATACATAGACCAAAGGAGGTGGAGACAGAGAGAGAGAGAGAGAGAGAGAGAGAGAAAGAGAAACGATAATAGCCAGGCGATGTGGCTCAGTCGACCTATGAATCAGGATGTCACAGTTCCATTGCCCCTCAGCGCACATGCATGGGCTCCTGCTAGAGCATCATGTGGGGCTTTCAGGAGGCAGCTTATCACTAATTCTCTTTAATCGTTGATGTTTCTATCTGTCTGACTCTTTCCCTTCCTCTGTGAAATAAATTAAAAATTAAAGAAAATTGAGTCCCTTAGTTTAAGAAAGAAAAGAAACATCAAAGATGAGAGGGAATCATTTATTTTTTTAAAATATATTTTACTGATTTTTTACAGAGAGGAAGGGAGAGGGATAGAGAGCCAGAAACATCGATGAGAGAGAAACGACCAGCTGGCTCCTGCACATCTCCCACTGGGGATATGTCCGAAACGCAGGTACATGCCCCCGACCGGAATTGAACCTGGGACCCTTCAGTCCGCAGGCTGACGCTCTATCCACTGAGCCAAACCGGTTTCGGCGAGAGGGAATCATTGACCACTGCTTCCTCCATACCCTACTGGGGATAGAACCTGCAATCCGGGCATGTGCTCTGACTGGGAATATAACCAAGGACCCTTTGTCACGGGTTGAAGCTCAAGCACTGGCTTATACCAGCTGGGTGATTGATTACTTTTTAAATGCTATGCCCTGTGTAATGAACATTTTTAATTTTAACCTGCAGTGTTAACATTCTCCATTACTTTCAGAGCACCAGTCATTTGATCCTTGCACTAAGCCCTTGCTTTGTCCTCTTCTGCATTTTCCTTGTCTCCTGTCATGGAGGTTCTTGCGATGGAACATTTCTTTCAGGAAGGCCAGAGGGCATCTGGGTGGGCAGGGTGTTTAAAGAGTCCCAAGGGAATGCAGCGGGAAATAAATGGGCAGTGATCAGACACCCTTTGCCCTGGATCAGGCATCCTAGATTTGAATTTCAATACTTTGTTATCAATGGGACTTACAATGACATAACCCCTTCTGCTGGTCTAAGTCAGTTTCCTCCTGTGAAAAACAAGTATGAGGTAAGTCCCCATGCAGGAGCTATTGGAGAAGGTCCAGTGGTAAGGTGTCCACTTGTGTAATGCAGCTGTGCCTGCAGCCTGCCTTGGCTCCAGGAACTTCAGCCACTCCCTGCAGAGACCTTCCCAGGCAGGCACTCCTCACTCCCCCGATGCCCGCAAGCACCTTTGTCTTTGGGTGCATTTTAGTGAGAAATGGGACCTATCAGAAGCTGCTGACTCTGCTGCAGGGAGTCACGTGCTGTGCCACTCAGGTCTCATTGTGGTGCGTCCCATATCAAATTACATAAAAAGCTTAATGTCAGAGAAATGAAGTCAGATTCAAGGAGCTGGATTTTATTATTTTCTCCAGCGTCAGGCACACTCTGTACCACTAATGTGCACCCCAGGGTGCCTCAGCTGCAGCTCTTGTTTCCATGGTTGCAGTTATGCGTTTCCTCCCATTCCCTTAACATCTCAGAGTACTTATCCCTGGCCTTCTTGTGTGTAGGGGACACCATCATTTCTCAGTGAAGTGGTTTCTCTCGGCGAACCTTCTTTCAGAGCGAGCAGTTGTCTGCCTCCCCTTTGATCCCAGCACAGACTATGACCCTCAGGAGACCTCGGTAATTAGGGCTGGGTTTCTGCACTTTCCCCACCTGTTGGGTGTCATACTTCTGTTCTCTTTACTGGGGTGAATTTCATGCTTCAGTTTGACCCCTAATATGTGACACTGACACTTACCCCTTAGGAGAGGGTTCAATTTGACATGAATTTTGGGACCTAATATTCGGAAGTGATGCTGGAGTCCTACATGATCCTGGTCTCAGTTGACGGGTGCTCACCTCTTATTCATTCATAGTGCCCACGGCCTTGTGATCCTGTGCTATATGTCCCTCCTGGCTGAGACAATGGCTCTCAACATAGTTTCTCTGCAGCCCAGATCATGTTGTGGACTCCCATCCTCCCCAGTCTCCTGTGTTTACACCATTGGTCCTTGGATTGGAACAGAGTCCTTTTGGGTACAAACCCTCACCACAGTGCACAGCACACTGGGCCATAACTGAGGTCCTTACTGTTCTTTTCCTGACAATCTACGCTGACTGACTCTCCACACACAACATTTTTTTACTGTAGATTAAGTTGGCTTTTCAGATGATGGTGTTTGCCATTTCGGCCTGTTACTCGTTTTTGAGTCGTTTCCATATACTAAGCATGTCAACCTCAAAGGCTAACATGAGCCATATAAACAAGGTTTAAGTTTATGTGAGCTGCAAAAAAAACAAAACAACGAAATCAAACTTGAATTTTTATTGAAATGTATGTTTATTTCGGTAGAGAGGTTGAATACAAAGGACTGATTAAAATTCTGATGGGCATTCACGCTTAGCGTCATATTGTGAAATGGGTATAGATATGTAACCTTTAACTGACGTAAAGAAAATTTTGTAACTTGTTTGTATTCTCTGTATCTTGATGTCACTCTGTACTTCGGGGACTCGGACACGCTCCAGCCAAGCGTTACACCTGTTTCTACTAAACTTTCAAAGAGTAGGTAGTTTCCCCTGGATTGTTCAAAGAATGGGTTGTGGTTAAAAAGCTCCAGCCAGGTGTGACACCATACTGGCTGCTGTCGAGTTTGTGACACCCTTTAAAAAGGCTCTTAGAGAAAGGCTCAGGGCTGCAGCAGGATGGGGCTCCCTGTGTGGAGGCACCTGTTGCAGATGCTGGCCAGCTTTCAATAAATCCTTGCTTGCTGCTAAGACCTAATTGGAGTTGGTGGTCCTACTCTCGCGAACATTGGTCCATAACAGTTGGGGGCCCCAGCGAGATCCCCGGCAGGGGTGAGAGGGACCCCTTATTTAGGCCAGGAGGCTCTCCCCCAGCAGGGGTGAGAGGGACCCCCTATTTAAGGCAGGAGGCTCTCCCCCATTTATCGCTGGGCACGCAGTGAGATACCCAGCGATGATTAGAGGTACCCCGTGAGGGGCAGGAGGCTCTCCTACCCATTTGGGCCAGGAAGGCAGCAAGGATTTATCGGAAATCTGGCAGGAGGTAAGGCCTGGAGGCGCCTGGGGTGAGATCTCACAGAGGGGAGTCAAGTGGAGGGCTGGATGCAGCATTACCTCCCAACTCCAGCCAGGAGGCCACGACGGTGGCCAAGGCATCTGGAAAGTGTGACTTTCGGTTGCACTGGGTTTGTCTGGTGTTTGTTGTCAAAAAGTCATCTGCTTCTGTGTGCACCCCGTTGCAATGTGTTTTTTTTAAAATATATTTTATTGATTTTTTACAGAGTGGAAGGGAGAGAGATAGAGAGTTAGAAACATCGATGAGAGAGAAACATCAATCAGCTGCCTCCTGCACATCTCCTACTGGGGATGTGCCCGAAACCCAGGTACATGCCCTTGACCGGAATCGAACCTGGGACCTTTCAGTCCGCAGGCCGATGCTCTATCCACTGAGCCAAACCGGTTTCGGCCCGCTGCAATGTTTTTTGAAAAATTTTCAGGACTTCAAGGAGCAAGCTGCAGGTTCCAGGCAACCTTAGGTTGCATTTGTCTGGTTTATTTTGTCTTTGTTCTTTTTTGTCTTTGTCTTTGTCAACATGGGTTAGTGTCAGTAATCTTCGTCGACCCTATCAGTCAGGCCCACTCCGATGAGTGGCCGGGGAGCTTGATCACCTCCCAGGAAGCCATAGAGCTCCCTCAGGAATTGGGAATTAGTTAAGAATTGGGTGGATTGTTTAAACTCTGAGTGAATATTCGGTGAAAGTGTGAGTGTGGTGGGAGGGGGCCTGCCCTCTCCTCTCCTCTTTATGTGGCTCCACGACTTCGGTTACAGAGTCCGAGTGGGCCCCAACCTGTGGTTCCGTGATTTGTCATATGGCATAACAGTGACTCACCCGCAAGTGGAGGTGACCAGGCCCAGGGTTTATACGGGTGCACCTTAGCTAAGACAAATCTAAGCTTCTAAGGGATGTGGCCAGGCGGGCATCTGCATGAGGATCTGTGAAAACAGGTCACCCCCTCCCTTGTCTGTCTCTCACCACCGATCATCATGGGGTCGGGACAAAGTAAACCCACTGTTCTCAATTGCATGTTGGAAACAGCTGTTTGTGTGGGACTAGCCAATTTACTACTGAGAAGGGGGACTGGATGCAGCTCCAGCCTGAGCTAGTACTGAGAGAGTATTATGGGTGTTTGCCTTAACTACTCATTAACTGGTCTGTGTGAAGTGAAAGCTACTTTGATTTATTCTGCTTTTCTGTTGATACGCCTGGCTGAACATTCGGGCTGGACCCGTAATGGTCTGCAAAAGTCTCTCAGCAGCTGCGAGAATTATTTTTCTGAGTCTTTTGCTCACTATTAAAGGGGAATCAGCCCACTTAGTTAATAAAGATTTCTGTCTATCAGTTGCTCTTACGTAGGCTGTAAATTTACCGAATTAAAATTGGAGTTCTGGGGTAGATTTAAAGGTTATGATGTTAATGGTTTTGATTTGCAGAAATTCTGTGAAAGGGAGTGGCCCACTTTCCAGGTTGGATGGCCGGACGTCGTGACTTATAATTTAACCACCGCTTTTCAGGTTTACCATGTTGTCTACAGCCGGCCAGGTCACCCTGACCAAATGCCCTCTATTCGAGGGTGTGTCAATATGTTGACTGAAAAACCAAGGCGGTTAAAGAGTTGAAGCGAACGCCCTCCTTGGCCTTGAGTCCCGGAGAACCGGCGCAGTGTGTGAACTTCGCATTCGCTTTCATTCCTAACGGTCATTCGGGTCAGTGCCTCAGGAGATAAAACGCGACCCCTCGCCCACGTCTCCTCCGGGAGACGGCTCGCCCTCAGAGCTGTCTAGCAGCCACCGCCTTAGCGCCGCGGCGTTCTCGGATGCGCGCGACCTTGTGACGTCACCGGGAGCCGAGGCGGATTCGCTCCGTCTTCCGGAAGACGCCCGCCTTTTTGATTGGCCGTCCCGCACGCCCGTTAGTGCGTGTGGCCCGTTCCCGCGTGCGCGCTCAGCGTGGGCGTCCCTGTGGGGGGGTGTGGTAGGGGTTTCCAGACTCGGCGCCAGCCCCCTAGCGGCCCCTTCCATCTGGGGCTCGCTTAGGGTCGCCCTCAGCGGGCGGCTCCCGGATTTGGAAGGACGGCAGGAGAACCAGCCCGCTCCGGGGCTGCGGGGTCCGCTGGGCAGACGGGAAGATGGCGGCAGCGTCGGTCTCGAAGACTTCTGGGTCTCAGTTCTCGGTAAGAAGCGGGTGCCCCGCGCCTGGGCCCCAGGTCGATCCTGGCGCCTCTGCTTTACTCATCCTTCAGAGCGCCCTCAGCCCCGCGTCTCCCCGCATCCCGGGGGCCGGCGGAGGGCGGCCGAAGCCCCGTGCTGCCCCCCCCTCTGCCCCCTGCTTCTCTGCGAGGCTGCACGCCCCCCCCCCCCCCCCCCCCCGAAAACAGGCCCGGCCCGGCTCTATCTCCCACGCCCCCTTACCTTTAGCCTAGCAGCCCCGGGGCACAGCCAGGACCCGCTAGGATGACTGTGCCCACACCCTGAATTGCGAAAACATAGCTCAGTGGGTCACGTGGGTGTAACGGCCCCTCTAGGAATCTTGTCGAACCAGGTAGGCGCCCTGGCCGGCGGCTTCCTGGCTGCAGTGGAATGGACCGCAGCCTGGAGCGCACACCAGCCCTTGTGGAAGCTGACTCCTTTGACCGCGGGGGGCCCCCGCTCGCGTCCTCCCGGTAGCTTTGTGCTTATCCTGCCCGGAGCCCGCGCTTCCTACCTCCCCTCTGGTTACTGACTTCAGCGTGCAAATGCCCTTTTGCAGAAGCCACACGGGGAGCTGGATGTTCATGATTGGTTTTGCCTCCGCGAGGGCCACCAGCCAGTTAGGTCCCTAATATTTGCTAATGGAGCGTCCAACAGGCATTTTGGAAACCGCCGCTTTGGGAATACTGGAAATAAGCAGGAAATGGGAGGCGGCCCGAGTTAGAGCCATTCTCTCTTAATTAGCCAATGCCCAGTGCCTCGCATACCGTTAGGGCCTAACCTTGTGGTTCTCAACCTTGGCTGCACATTGGAATCACCTGGGAATCTTTTTGAAGTCCTGGTTTCTGGGCCTCATCCTCCGGAAATTCTGTTTCTTTGTT
Source organism: Myotis yumanensis (assembly GCF_028538775.1). Lineage (NCBI taxonomy): Eukaryota > Metazoa > Chordata > Mammalia > Chiroptera > Vespertilionidae > Myotis > Myotis yumanensis. The sequence continues at coordinate 6,646,727 of NW_027223774.1, read as the reverse complement.
ATGGGGTGGAGCCACAACATTAGTAACAAACAGAATTTCCGGAGGATGAGGCCCAGAAATCAGGATTTTAGAAGGGTTCCCAGGTGATTCTAATGTGCAGCCAAGGTTGAAAACCACTGCTTTAGGCCTGTGATTACACAGATAAATAGGATAGAGTCCGTATTTTGAAGCAGCAAAGCACTGAACAGGAACCACAGGTAATGAGATTTATTGCACTGTGGAGGCTGATCAATGCTACCTTGGAGTAACCGAGGGAACAGAGCTGTGCTTAGGTTAAATTCCTGGAAGGGAAGATGGAGCCAACTGGATGATGAAGGGATTCTAAGTGCTTGCCACAGGAAGAGAGAAGAGAAAAAAAGGGACCACAGGCATTTGAGGTTTGTGCCAAGAGAGTAGGTACTTTGAGTAAACTTGAAATAATTTGGGATGAGCAGTAGTAGTGTAGGGGTAGAGTCGTATTTAGATGAATTATAAAAGGTTAAAAAAAAGGACTGGATAGTGAAGGAAGAGGACAGGAGAATATCAGGGTAAAGTTATGGAAGCAGATGGGGGAAAGTGTTCAGGGAATGTTAAAAGAGAGCAGTCACCTTGATAAAGACTTTTCCTTAGTTTCAGTTTTCGGTGACTATTGTTAGGGTCTGTGTTAATGAGGCCAGAAATAACCTTCAGGTTTTCAGCTGAATGGGGGGGAACAGGTTTGCAGAGGTCAGGGCTGATTAGGGAGAAAGAATGACTGAAGCAATTGGAATTCAACCAGGAATTAGGTCAGTAAAAAGGAAGGTAAAAGAAGAACCATTTGACTATTAGGAAGAAGTATCACTAAGTAGGTGGATGAGATTATGTAAGAATTGAGGTTCATTAAACTTAATGGGGTAAGAGGCTTTTCGCTGCTCTCAAAAACACCTGTACTGGGAGACTAAGCAAGGAATGCTGTTATACAGGCATACCTTGGAGATGCCTTGGGTTTGGTTACAAACCATCATTTTGCCGGGGGGAGGGTCTTACTTTCCATTTGTAAAAAATACCTCGCTGTGCAGTGCAACAAAGCAAAGCACAAATAATGAGGTATGCCTGTAAATGTTGAATTGAACTGCACACTGCCAAGGCTATCCAGCTAGCAGTGGTACTGCAATGTGGTCTTTAAGGTAACCTGGTCAGAAATCTCATAGAATATTTAATAGGAAAGCATATATATTTTATATACCAAGTTCAGCTTTAAGTGGATTCTAAATATCAGGAATACACTAAGGTTTAAAATATCTACCACCCTTTACAAATCAAAACATGACCAACCTTCCTAATCACATTGAACCTGCTACATCAGAATGTCTAATTTGGAAATCACTATTTCTCAAAACAAAATGACAATTTAACAGAAGAAATGACTCTCAGAACTCAGGAAAGCACTATACATATACTTACAGCTTTTTAGTAAAAGATAGTACTGAGAAACAGGCAAATGGCAGAGACACCTAGGGCAAGATGTAAAGAGGATTTCATGACCAATATGGACGCTCCCAGAAATTAACTGCAAGAGTTTTTTGGAGGTTTCATTATGGAGGCATGATTGATGAAATCATTGGCCATTGGTGCTTAGATACTTTAACTGTCATGTCAGAAATAAGGCTGGCATTTCCAACAGAATTTAAAAAGCATTTTAGCTTAAACATATGACCATAAAATATGACAACACAAAATGACCTTTTAAAACTACCACATGAAATCAGAAGGCTACTCATACTCAGTTTTCAGGGTTATGAACATTAACAATTCCCTTAACATTGATAAATCCAGCACGGAGTTAGCTATAGTAAATAGAGGTGCTTTGACCAGGCAAGGATTTTTAACAAGTAGATGAACAAATATCACAGTCTAGGAAGCAGCTACCATATAAATCTCAAAGTTAACATGGACTTAGTTGATACATTTGAATTGTTCTTTTAAGTATGGTAGCCTTTTAAGAGTAACACTTAGAAGCTCTTGTTACTAATATTTAATGAGTGGCAGTTTTGAAGCCTATCCCAACTCACTAGTGAAGAGCAGCCGGAAAACAAAAATGATATTACAGGCAGCATAGTCTTGTCCTTTTTATTTTCCTAGTAACCATAGTCAACACTTAGGACACTTTGGACTTAATTTATAAGCTAATGTAATCGATCTCCTGGCCAGGCCTTTTACCCAAAATGTTTTGTGAATATATCATAGATTTTATAACAATAAATATATAAAAGTTTATTTTTGAAAATAAAATGAATACTTGCAACAACAAAAAAAAAAAGAGTTGCCAGAATGAGGAAAAGAAATTGGGACAGAGATGGACAGTTCTCTTGGCCTCGGCCCAGAGGGCAAAACTCCCCCTGTTCTCCAAGGTCCGGGTGAGGAGGCACTCCCCAGGGTCAGGCCTCCCCCGTATGCTCCTCCACCCACCGGTCCCACGGTGGCTAAAGACCCCGATCCGGAGCCCTGCCTTCTCCACAGCTGGTTTCCACCAGTCCAGGGCGCGGCTCCGTACCTCCCTCCTCTCCTCGCACTGGGTGGGGGACGGGCATGAGGAGGCAGGGAGGGGGAGTGTGGAGGCAGGGACTGGGAGGACTGGCGGAGCTCTGCGGAGTCCGCTGGTCCCGCAGCTCCTGTGTTGCCACTGAGGCGGGCAGCCCCTTTGGGTCCAGACAGGCAGCCTTTTGTGGTCTGTGTCCCCTTTTCTACCGGTGACCTGTACAGTTAGAGGGGCCGGGGTCCTTCTTTCTCCCAGAATCCACAGGGGTTAATCTCTCTTTTGGAGTCCGTAATTTTTTATAATTGTCAGCAGCTACTGCAAACCCTTTTCACTTCAGAAGAGAGAGAGAGAGAGAGGGTCAGGGCGGAAGGGAGGAAATTTGTTCTGGGTCTGGATGGACAGCCTACATCTGACCATGACAGATTAGAGCAGTGGTTCCCAAACTTATTTGGCCTACCGCCCCCTTTCCAGAAAAAATATTACTCAGCACCCCCTGGAAATTAATTTTTTTCAAATTTTAATAGCAATTAAACAGAAAGATATATGTATTAATGTTTCTACCTTTTTCGTAAAATATGGTAAAGAAAGGTGTAAATTAGAAACATTGAAGTTTGAAATTATGAAAATATTTATTGAACTCAGAATAGAAAGGTAATACAAAAAAAGTTAAAACAAATGCACCTGTGGCCATCACTGTGCCCCCCCTGGATCGCTGCAGCGCCCACTTTGGGAATCACTGGATTAGAGGCTGTGTTTCCCTCCAGGCGACCCGACTGGAACCCCAGTATTAACGGGTTCTCCACGAGTACCCCCAGACTCTACTGGGGGGCATCCGAGCTGCTGCTCGGAGACCCACAACCCTCTCTAAGATGCCAGAGACAGTCCAGGGGCCTAACCCTGGCTGTAAATGTTACATTTGTTTCCCAGTCGGCCCCAAATATTAGGAAAATTTGCAGAAGTTAGAGGGCTTTGAGGGGAAATCAATCTCCAAGTTGCTTTAGGTGGCTCAGAAAGTTTTTAACAATCAGGAGGACCCGATGGAAAGTTTAAACACCCGGATGGCGAAGGTCCTCCTGGCCATAAGCAACAAGGAAAAAGGCCCAAGGGGCCGAAGAGACAACAAGGGCAAAGAAAAGCCTCACGGGAGAAAAGGAGTCCGACCCTGGGCTTGGGAAAAATCAATGTGCATTTTGCAGAAAGAAAGGACATTGGAAAAGGGAGTGGGGAACTGACTCCCGTGTTAGTGAAGGAGGTGGATTAGGGTGGTCAGGGCTCAGCTGGCCCCCGAGAACCCAGGATAACCCTGACAGTGGGGGGCCAAAAGGTGGACTTCCTTATGGAACTCAGCACTCACTCAGGCCCTCTGGTGGGGAAAGGAAAAGAGAGTGAACATTTCAGCTTCCTGAAAACAGCTGCCTTGAACCCGGCCACACTCCTCCATGACAAGGAGGCAGAGGCCCCTTAGCATGACTGCCAGGAGACACTGACAACCCTCACTTCCCTCCTAGAGGACCTTGTGGACCAGCCCCTGCAGAATCCGGATGAGACCCTCTACACAGACGAGAGCAGCTTCGTAGAGGAAGGTACCCGGTATGCGGGGGGTGGCAGTAGTGACATGAGGAGGCTCCAGGGGAGATCTACAATCCGCCAGGATTAGAAAGAAGCCCTGGTGAGTGCCCCGGCACTTGTCCTGCCAGACCTACCCAGGGACTGCAGGGATATATCTCCTCACACTGCCCTTACAGGAAGACACGGGAGCCACCTTAAAGAGGTCTCCTAACCTCAAGAGGAAAGGACATTAAAAATGCTCCTGAGATACTCAACCTCCTAGCAGCCATATAGGAACCAAGGAAGTGGCTAAAAGACAGTAGGGCCCCTAGAAGTTCTCGTAGCCCTGCCAGCACGAAGGCTCCCAGAGAAGCCTACTCACCTGCCAGAGGAGCAGAGGCTAGCTGAGAAGGCCCGGGAAGGAGAGGCTGGATGGCTAATTCTGCCAGATGGGAGGCCTATAGTGCCATAGGGACACAGGAGGAGGGGGCTCACCCTTGGGGACATCTCTGGCACAGGGCTATGTGTAGCCTCAGAAAATTACTCACTAGGTGACTCCCCCTACCAGGGAAATTGCAACAAAACCCTAAAATTAAGAGGAGCACCGGGGGCAGGGGTCCCCTGGTACCTGGTAGCCCCAAATAGAACTTGGTGGGCATGTACAGTAGGAATCACTCTGTGCATTCTCTCCTTAACCATGCAGGTGGGGGGGGGGGGGGGGAGCCCATCTCTATGTGTACTAACCCATAGTTTGCCCCAATTCTACTAATACCCTGGTGGGGGGTGGGGGGGAGATGAGAGCATCTCCAAATAGAACCAGGGTGGGCCAGGAGGGTCCCGATACTTATTCCCCTCCTAGTAGGGCTTGGATTATCAGGGTCCACAGCTGTAGAGACGGCAGCCCTAATCAAAGGGGACCAGAACTACCAAGAGCTGGGCCGCCAGATTGACCAGGACCTAAGCACCTTGGAAAAGTCCACAGGAAAACTAGAGGCATCAGTAGGGGTCACTGGCTGAAGTGCCTTAGAACAGGAAGGGCTTAGATTTATTATTCCTGAAGCAGGGGGGACTCTGCCTAGCCCTGGGAGAAGCTTGCTGTTTCTTCACCAACCACTTGGGAGTAGTCCGAGAAAGTTTAAGCCAACTAAGAAAGAGGCTGGCTGACAGAGCGGAGGCTCGCAAGGCAGCAGGGAACTGGTATGAGAATCTCTTCTCCCGGTCCCCCTGGCTGACGACCCTCCTGTCAGCGGTGGCCGGACCCTTACTTTTGCTTATAGTAGGATTAATATGTAGGCCCAGTTTGCTGCGTTGCCTGCTCAATTTTATTCATGACCGCACCCAGGCGGTCAAGCTTATGGTTTTGCACACGCAATACTCGCAGCTAGTAGATACTAGCGATGAATCCAGAGTCTGATTCATCCTAAAGATCAGTAGGGAATGTGATGGGCATGCACGCTTAGCATCATATTGTGAAATGGGTATAGATATGTAACCTTTAATTTATTTCAAGAAAAGTTTGTAACTTGTTTGTATTCTCTGTATCTTTTTTTTTTTAATATATTTTATTGATTTTTTACAGAGAGGAAGGGAGAGAGATAGAGAGCTAGAAACATCGATGAGAGAGAAACATCGATCAGCTACCTCCTGCACATCTCCTACTGGGGATGTGCCTGCAACCCAGGTACATGCCCTTGACCGGAATCGAACCTGGGACCTCTCAGTCCGTAGGCCGACTCTCTATCCACTGAGCCAAACCGGTTTTGGCATATTCTCTGTATCTTGATGTCACTCTGTACTTCGGGGACTCGGACACGCTCCAGCCAAGCGTTACACCTGTTTCTACTAAACTTTCAAAGAGTAGGTAGTTTCCACTGGATTGTTCAAAGAATGGGGTGTGGTTAAAAAGCTCCAGCCAGGTGTGACACCCTACTGGCCGCTGTCGAGTTTGTGACACCCTTTAAAAAGGCTCTTAGGGAAAGGCTCGGGGCTGCAGCAGGATGGGGCTCCCTGTGTGGAGGCACCTGTTGCAGACGCTGGCCAGCTTTCAATAAATCCTCGCTTGCTGCTAAGACCTAATTGGAGTTGGTGGTCTTACTGTCGCGAACATTGGTCCATAACAACATGAGTGATCGTTACTGATTATTCATTCTGGGCCCCCTGCAGCCTGGGGGACCCACCTTTGACAGGCTTGATTATACAGTAGGTATACATTTTAATAAGTTCTTTTATTGTTTTCCCCTGTTAATCTGTGTTATATCCATTTAATTTTTTATTTTATTTTTTAAAAAATATACTTCTATTGATCTCAGTGAGGCAGGGAGAGTGAGAAACAAACATCAACGATGGCCGAGAATCATTTCTGGACAACCTCCTGTGTGCCCCACACTGGGGATCAAGCCTGCAACCCGGGCATGTGCCCCTAACTGGAATTGAACCAGGAACCCTTCAGTCCACAGGCAGACACTCTATCCACTAAGCCAAATCAGCTAAGGCTAACCATTTAATTTGTAGACTAACCAAAGAACCTACAAAAGAAGCGAAAATTATTTTGCCTCTACAATGTCATTTCCCTCATCTTCTTTCACAATCACTCCCATAACTCCACAAAATAAAGGAATACTGTTAAGTTTTGGGCGGTCATACAGCCTGTGAAACAATTCACAACTAAAAGCAATGCAGAGAGGAAGTTTATTTTATTTTCCAAGAGAGGAAAAGGCCAAGTATTGCTAGTCAATTCAAGGCAGGGAAGAAATGGTGGCTTCTGCTTTTCAGCTGTGCCTGTCACTAAGGGACACTGAATGGAGGGACCTTGGGCCGAGCTGAATTGTGTAGATAAGAGGGGCTGCCCTTAAAACTTACAGTTTGTTTGTTTTCCAGGAGACAGTCTGGCAGATGTTCTAGGGAGGTGTCTTATCAGTTTCTTTCCCAGCCTATAAGATAGGACCAGAAAAAATGTTATGAAAAGTTCAAAAGAGGCTTGTTTCAGGGGTGAAGGGGAGGAAACTTTCTTACTAGAGACTCCTTGGTGTGAGTTATCCCTAAGGTATAACAACAGCAGGAAGGAGGGGTATGTAAGAATTTAGCCTTAAAAGTAGCTTATCTTGTTCTGCAGTTTGAACAGAGGAGCTCTTTGAATTAGAGGAGCCAGTAATTTTGGGGTTTAATTAGCAAGTGCTTCTCATAAATTGTGGAAGGTCACAGAAAAGAAACAGAAAGACCTTCTTCTTGTCCTTACAAATGCCTCAACCACTTTTAGAACCTAAGGCTTTATTGACCTGAAGAGTGAATACTTCTAGGAGACCAAATGAAGGGACACCAGCAGTACTGGGGGCATTGTGTTCAGGAGGATGTCAGCAATGGGTCCCGAAGGAAATACACCACTCAGTGATTTTTCTCCTGACACCATAGGTTTCAACACTACAGTATGGACAAAAATGATGGTACATAGTAACCATAGGGAGCTCAGGTAGCCTGGCATGGCATGGTGAATCTTAAAAACTCAGAGGACAAAAGTAACCACCTACGATGGTTTGAAATTAAAACTTTCTAAGTAAAAGCAAGTCACAGGGATAGTTATGTCCTAGCCTCCTTTTTTTCATTTGTTTCTTTGCAAAGGTCAATCTTTACCTTATTAAGCCTGTCAATTTTCTTTTTGCATCTTGGATAACATACCTTTGGATTTTCAGGGAAATTTCCTTTTTTACAGACTCCTAAGGGCACAATCTCCAAACACGGAAGACCTCAGAGCTAGAATTATTATTGTTGTTGTGTTCAATATTAGCTCTTAAGTATTGGAGAACTTTTTTTTTTTAAGAAAAGTATATTGGCTTTAACCGGTTTGGCTCAGTGGATAGAGCGTCAGCCTGCGGACTCAAGGGTCCCAGGTTCGATTCTGGTCAAGGGCATGTACCATGGTTTCAGGCACATCCCCAGTAGGGGATGTGCAAGAGGCAGCTGATCGATGTTTCTCTCTCATCGGTGTTTCTAACTCTCCATCCCTCTCCCTTCCGCTCTGTAAAATATCAATGAAATATATTTAAAAGAAAAAAGAAAAATAAGAAAAATATATTGTATTGATTTTTTTTACATAGACAAAGGGAGAGGGATAGAGAGTTAGAAACATTGATCAGCTGTCTCCTACACAACTCCTACTGGGGATGTGCCCGCAACCAAGGTCCATGCCCTTGACCGGAATTGAACCTGGGACCTTTCAGTCAGCAGGCCGATGCTCTATCCACTGAGCCAAACCAGTTACAGCTTGGAGAATATTTTAAAAAGAAGTTTTTTTTTTTTTAACGTTTTATTCAATCCCAGAAATTTCTCTCCTCAGTCCTCCCCACTCTAATTTTTTACCAGTGAATTTCATGTAACCCCCATATGTCTTCTTTGAGTCTCATGTATGAAAAAGGTGCACAACTGCCCTTCCTCTTACCATTACTCAATCTGTTGTTATTTAGCTTCCTGGCAAATATTGCCAACTTGGGTCAAAGAAACTTAGAAAAATTCCCTACAGGTTTGGACATTCCTTACAACAACACCAAAAGCAATTGACTCATGTGAAGCAGGTGCAAGTTACATGGAGGGGTGTCAGCATTTCCAGGGTGTCAGCATTGACTGAAGACAGATTTACAAACACAAATTTAGAGCCAACCCAGAACACAGCAAGCTAGAGCTTTCTTGTGGCTGCCAGAGAACTGAAGAAATTCTCAAGGCTCATGTGGCTTTGTTTGGTGTGTGTGTGTGTGAGTGTGTGTGTGTTTCTTTAATCCTCACCCAGGGATGTTTATTCTCTCTCTCTTTTTTTTTTTTTTACCCTCCCTCGACTTCCATCTGAGATTCTGCACTCTCTTCCATGCTTCCATGTCTCTGGATCCACTCCATTCTTCAGTTAATTTTGTTAATTAGGTTCCATCTAAGAGTGAGATCAAGAGGTGCTTTTCTTTCTCTGACTGACTTGTTTCACTTAGCATGATGCTGTCCAGGTCCCTCCATGCCGTGTGAACGGTTAAGAGATACTTCCTTTTTACCGCTGCGGAGCATTCCATGGTATAAATGTACCACAGCTTTCCTATCCACTCATCTACTGATGGGCATTTGGGCTGATTTTAAATCTTAAGTATTGTAAATTGTGCTGCTATGAACATAGCGGTGCATACATTCTTTCTGATTGTTGTTTCAGGTTTCTTAGGATATATTCTTAGAAGTGTGATCACAGGGTCAAATGGCAGTTCCATATTTAATTTTTTGAGGAAACTCCCTATGTTTTCCATGTCTGCACCAGTCTGCATTCCTACCAGCAGTGTACTAGGGTTCCCTTTTTTCCATATCTTCACCAGCACTTGTCCTTTGTTACCGGTAGCCATGCTGACAGTTGTGAGGTGGTATCTAACTGTTGCTTTAATTTACATCTCATTGATGATCAGTGTCTTTCACCATTCTCACATGTCTCTTGGCCATCTTATCCACACTGAAGCTCAGGCAGAGCTGACACTTCGAATGGCCCCAGAAGCAGATGCTCTTAAATAGTGATGTCTGTTTTGAGACATTAACTTCGTTCATTGGAGGCAGGTTAGATGAGTTAGACACTTGAGCAACCTCTGCAAGCTACGTTTAGCCTAAAGAAGACAGATGCCTAATGGCCTGAAAGAAGACACAATGCCTGCCATTCAGAAGGGAGCTGGTCCTGTAGAAAGATATGCAAAACCAGCAGCTAAAGGAAGCCACGCGGGTGCCCCAGAAACAAACTTGCCCTAGAAATCACCTCCCCTGAAGGCACTGGAAGGTCCTGAGTATACTTGGTGTGTTCTTGGGCTATTTGCCCTCAAAACCAGTCGTGTAGTCAGCGGAGGAAATACAGGATCCTGGCCGTGGAGCCTAGGAACTACATTACCCAGAAGGCCGCGCGTGGAATGCCACCAGGCTGAGCCAATGGAAGCTCAGAAAGGGCGTTTCCGTTTTCCTAGTTCTGGTGCGCCGGACCCGTAGTCTTTTCTCCATTTTGTCTTAAGCGGTCGGCGGTACCTGGCTCAGTCCCGTGGAGAAGGCTGGAGAGTGCTTTTCCCCACCTCGCAGCCAGTGGTTGGAGCTTCCAGTGGTGCTCACAGCGCACACGTGGGATTGAAGCTCGGAGTCGCCACCAGACCCGCCCAGGGCCGGGACAGGGACCGCCATTCCTGCAGCGGCTTCTGCTCCCGCCCCGCTCCGACTACAGAGGACAATGGCGGCGCCGGTGCTGAGGAGCTGGGATGAGGTGAGTGTGTCCCCCGGGTCCTCAACGCCTCTTACACCGAACAGCACAGCCCGGGTGCAGGCGCCTGTCCTGCAGCTCAGTCCCGCTTGGAGGACCGTGAGGAAGGCGGAGGGGAGGGAGGAGTGTTGTGGCTTCTGAGGACACAGCAAGTGCAGGGCAGAGAGGACGGGGGTGACTTGCGTCTGAAGGTCCCTGAGGATGTGGCTGTGAGTATTGACGGAAAGATCAGAGGCTGCAGGGAGGACGGCACAGACTCATTCGGAGCTTTCCCGGCTGTGAGTCCATCAGGGGCCTGGGATGGGCCTGGATCCGGCTGGACTACAAGCTCTCTACACGCCATATGCCAAGTTCATGGGTGAGTCCAGCGAGATCCAGTGGCATTGGAGCAGAAAGGGGCAGAGCTGGGGATTGAACCTGGGATCTGAGATGGGAAAGGGATGAACATTACCCAGTGGTGAGCACATCTGGGGGAAGTGTGAGCTGATGGTCCCGGGACCTGCTGTGGGGACTTACAGTGAAGCATAAACCCATGCTTGGCTTTGTCTTGGAGGCAGGATCTAGGAGACTGCAGTGGTGTTGCCTTGTAGGAAGGCTGGGCTCTGCAGGCATCGCCAAAACCTTAAATGGCATTGCTCTCTACTCTCCTCTCCCTCAATCCTTCCCTCCCAACCCAGCTGCTCTGCTGAGGGCCATCACAGTGAGTAATGGGACTGTGATGAGAGAGCAGCCTGCACTGGCATTAGGGCCTGGTGTCCACACTAACCGGGTGCCCTGGACGAGGTTGAGGGTGGGGAAGATGTGTAAGGAGTAGAGTTACTGGTTCTCAGAAACGCAGCTCTGGTTTCAATTGTCTCCATTCTGACAGGTTGGCGTGACCTTTGAGGACATTGCCCTGTACTTCTCCCAGGAGGAATGGAGCCTCCTTGATGAGGGTCAGAGACAGCTGTACCTGAATGTGATGCTGGAGAACTTTGAACTTATATCCTCGCTGGGTAAGACCCTCACTCTCACCAGAGTCCTGGACTCGGCTTTGAGGTTTCCCAGGCCCCATACCCCTGGGTGTGCTCTGTTCTCCCAGGTAGACTGTGGAACTGCTGGATTTTCCAGTTTTCTGGGTAGTTGCTGTCCGGGGGAGGGTTGGTCTGTTTCCACTGCTCCCTTATATTCCTGAAGTCCCAATACTCCCCACTGCACTACATTCACAGGGAAGGACTTGTGGTCGGTAGTGTTGTAGACATCTAAGGGATTCCACCTTAAGTAGTGAAGAAAGCATTTTCTGAGGAAAAAAAGAAAGAAAGAAAGCATTTTCTGTATTCCTATTTGTCATGTGTAAATATTATTTGAAAAATTGCCTCTACATCCTTATCCAGTTTATTAACTAATTTTGTTTAGTTAAAGAATCTTTGGAATACCTTGTATATTTTATATATTAATTGCTTATTTGATACAGGAACACATAATTTTGCATGTGCTTAATTGTGCTTTGTGGATATTGCTCCCCCACACCTGCTTTTCTCCAAAGTCCATGTTTTTGGCAACTCTGCATTCTGCAGGTCTAGTGCCCCCATGTTGCTAGCAAGCTCAGGTGCTTGTTACTAGTGCTCAGCAATTAAATATTGTTAATGAAGTCATATAGACTTTGCTTTTGAGGCAGAGTCATTGCATTGTTATTAGCTTGCAGTATAGTATTAACATACCTTCATTATTCCCAGGGAACTCCAACTATTTGTGTGAATGTCTGTCCATATCGCAATATTAGCTTTATTTTGCTGATCATAGCCGAATCCACAATATCTCCGAGAGATTCCTTCATATGATTTTCGAGTATTTTCTCCCGTCCTCTTGATTGCCTTTCATTGCATTTTTTTAAATTAAATCTTCATTGTTCAGATTATTACATTTGTTCTTCTTTTTTCCCACCATAACTCCCCTCCACCCAGTTCCCACCCCACCCTCCTCCCTCACTCCCCACCCACTGTCCTCATCCACAGGTGCATGATTTTTGTCCAGTCTCTTCTTGCATCCCCCACACCCCTTTCCCCCACAAGAATAGTCAATCCACTCCCTTTCTGTACCCCTGATTCTATTAAAATCACCAGTTCATTCTGTTCATCAGATTATTTACTTGATTTTTAGATTCACTTATTGATAGATGTGTATTTGTTGTTCATAATTTGTATCTTTACCGTTTTCTTCTTCCTCCTCTTAAAGGATACCTTTCAGCATTTCATATACTAGTGGTTTGGTGGTGATGAACTCCTTTAGCTTTTCCTTATCTGTGAAACTCTTTATCTGACCTTCAATTCTGAATGATAGCTTTGCTGGATAAAGTAATCTTGGTTGTAGGTTCTTAGCATTCATCACTTTGAATATTTCTTGCCACTCTCTTCTTGCCTGCAAAGTTTCTGTTGAGAAATCAGCTGACAGTCGTATGGGTACTCCCTTGTAGCTAACTGACTTTCTCTTGCTGCTTTTCAGATTCTCTCTTTGTCTTTTGCTCTTGGCATTTTAATTATGATGTGTCTTGGTGTGGTCCTCTTTGGATTCCTTTTGTTTGGGATTCTCTGTGTTTCCTGGACTTGTAAGTCTATTTCTTTAACCTGGTAGGGGAAGTTTTCTGTCATTATTTCTTCAAATAGGTTTTCAATATCTTGCTCTCTCTCTTCTTCTAGCACCCCTATAATTGGAATGTTGGTGCCCTTGAAGCTGTCCCAGAGGCTCCTTACGCTATCTTCGAATTATTGGATTCTTTTTTCAATTTTCTCTTCTGTTTGGGTGTGTTTTGTTTTTGTTTTTGTTTTTTATAAAATATATTTTATTGACTTTTTACAGAGAGGAAGGGAGAGAGATAGAGAGTTAGAAACATCGATGAGAGAGAAACATCGATCAGCTGCCTCCTGCACATCTCCTACTGGGGATGTGCCCGCAACCCAGGTACATGCCCTTGACCGGAATCGAACCTGGGACCTTTCAGTCCGCAGGCCGTCGCTCTAGCCACTGAGCCAAACCGGTTTTGGCTGCTTTTTCGTATTTTAAATTGTTGACTTGGTTCTTTCAATCCTGTAGTCTGCTGTTGGTAGTCTGTATAATAGTCTTTATTTTAGTCAGTGTAAGCTTAATTTCTAATTGGTTTTTTATCACAACATTGAGGGTCTCATTAGATTTCTTATAGATATCATTAAGTTTATCGGCAGTTTCTAGAAAATTATTGAAATACCTTAAAAGTGTGGTTTTGAACTCTATATCCAGTAGTTTCCTTTCCTCCATTTCTGTCATTTGTGTCTTTTTTTTTTGTCTCCGAATTTTTTATGCTTCCCTGTGTTGATACAGTGGTTTTCTGTGCTAAGTGTCCTCGAGGGCCCGGTGGTTCAGCCTCCCCTATTACCTAAGGTGGACACTCTTGGTGCACCCCCTTGTGGTCTCTGTACACAGTCTTGTTGTAGTTAAGCCTTGATTGTTGTACGTATCACTGGGAGGAATTGACCTCCAGGCCAATTGGCTGTGAGAATCAGCTGTGTCTGCAGTGGGAGAACTTCTGTGCTGGAGACACCCTTCCGGGGCAAGACTTGCTTCAATGAGGCTTTGGTGCTCACTGAGTCTGCCCCCTGAGTGTGTCCTTTATGTTTCCAAGGAGCTGCAAATTGGATGGTCCCACTCTGACCTCTGGGCTTCCTGGCTCCTGGATATCTAGGGAGGTGCTAATCTAACCTTTGCCTGAGGCTATCCCACAAAAGACTCCCTGCAGGCCTTGGGCGGGGCGGGTCCCAAGGGATCAACAGGGCGAGGCTAGCAGTTATGGCTACTCTCAGTCCTGCCCTCAGAGGCTTTGCTTCTCAATGTACCGGTAAATCGCTGCAAGCCCTTCAGAGAGAAAGCTGCCCTCGAGTTCCAACCACTGCCAGGCAGTCCCACTTCTCCTGTATGAGTCTGGGTCCCTAGAGACTCACCCGGAACTGGAGCTCAGAGCCTGAGACTCCCTTCCGATTGCAAAAGACAACAGCGCCCTCGGCTGACAGCCCGCTCCGAGTGTACCTCCGCACCTTAGTATTTTCCTTCAGCACTACGCCTCCTCTGAGTCTCGGTATGTTTTTCTCTTTACTTCTAGTTGTAGAATCTTCACTCAGCCAGCCTTCCTGTGGTTCTGGGTGATGTTCGTTCAGTCTTTTAGTTGTATTTTTGAAGTGGTTGTGCGAGGCAGCAATCTCCGGCGTTTACCTAAGCCGCCATCTTGGTTCCCACATTTTGTTTATTGCTGTTGTGCAGTGAAGGCGCTACTTTGTTGCAATCTGGACTATTCATTTTTTCTATTTTGTGTGGTGGTTGGTGTCACATTCAGGAAATTCTGTCCAAAACAAACCTCCAAAACGTTTTCTCTAGGTTGTCCTGAAGAATTTTTAAGTTTTAGCGCTGACATTCAATTCTGTCCTGCAGGTTGAGTTAAATTTTATCAGCAGTGTCCAGCTTTGTTGTTTTACATGGGAATGTCGATTATTACCAGCACCATTCGTTGAAGAAACTATCTTTCCTTCCTTCTGTGGCTGCTGCTTTGTCACAGATACTTGAAAGTCTGTGCCTGGGCTTATTTTTGTTTTTTGTTCTTTTCTGTTGATGTATGTGTCTGTGTTTCTCCAGTAACACACTGTTGGCCTGCTTTCTCTTTGTAATAAATTGAAGTCAGGAAGTGTGATGCCACCAGCTTTCTTCTCACTCAAGATTGATTTTGTTAATGGAGGTTTTGATTCCATTGCAAGATTCTCTCTTCATTTCTTTGTAAAATACCATTGGAATTATTGGGATTGCATTTGATCTGTAGATTGCTTTGTGTACTACGGCTGTCTCCACCATATTTCATTTCCAGATCCTTGAACACAGGTTGTCTTTCAAATTATTTGTGTTTTCTTCCATTCATTTCATCACTGTCTTAGAGTATTCAATGTACAGATGTTTCACATTTTGGTTGAATTTATTCCTGCGAATTTTATTGTGGTTTTTTTTTTTGTTGTTATTTTGTTTTGTTTTTAATCTATTTTATTGATTTTTCACAGAGAGGAAGGGAGAGGAATAGAGAGTTAGAAACATTGATGGGAGAGAAACATTAATCAGCTGCCTCTCGCACACCTACCACTGGAGATGTGCCCACAACCAAGATACATGCCCTTGACCAGAATCGAACCTGGGACCCTTTAGTCCGCAAGCCGACGCTCTATCCGCTGAGCCAAACTGGTTAGGGACTCTTCAGAGTTCTTAATCAGGATAAATCCTTTCATTTTTCAGGGTTACTGAGTGGTTTAATTGAATCTTCTTTTTTTTTTTTTCTTTTTTTTTTTTTAAATATATTTTATTGAATTTTTACAGAGAGGAAGGGAGAGGGATAGAGAGTTAGAAACATCGATGAGAGAGAAACATCGATCAGCTGCCTCTTGCACACCCCCTACTGGGGATGTGCCCGCAACCAAGGTACATGCCCTTAGCCAGAATCGAACCTGGGACCCTTGAGTCCGCAGGCTGACGCTCTATCCGCTGAACCAAAGCGGTTAGGGCGGATCTTCTTTTTAAAAAAAAAATGTATTTTATTGATTTTCCACAGAGAGGAAGGGAAAGGGATGGACAGTTAGAAACATCGATGAGAGACAAACATTGATCAGCCGCCTCCCACACTTCCCCCCTGGGAATGTGCCCACAACCAAGGTACATGCCCTTGACCTGAATCGAACCTGAGACCCCCCAGTCCCCAGGCCGGTGCTCCATCCACTGAGCCAAACTGGTTAGGGCAGAAGGTACTGTTTTGCACATCCTTTTATCCAAGTGATAAAACCAACAGCAGTGAATGAGAGTTCCAGATCCTGCAGATACTTGCCAATAATTTACAGTAATAAAAGAGAAACATGGTAATTAGCATACAACCGCTACCCTTTTCATTGGCTAATCAGTGAGTATATGCAAATTAATTGTCAGCCAAGATGGCGGCCGGCAGCCAGGCACTGAAGCAAGCATGAGCCTTGCTTGCTGCGGACTCCAATGTTCCCCGCCTCAGTTGCCGGCCTCTCAGATGCAACTCTAAGCAACTATGTTCTATGTTGCAAATAAGAAGCTAAACAAAACACCAGAAACCAGCCAGAATGAAAGCCAGCAGACCAAAACTTTGTATCGATGTTTTCAGCAGCGAGGCCTCAGAGCTAAAGCTGGCCCAGAATAAAAAAAAAAAAAAAAAAAAGAAAACAAGGAGCAGTTGGAAGCTTCAGTCACTTGCTTCCAGAAAACAGCCCTCAGCCCCTCACCCAGACTGGCCAGGCACCCCAGTGGGGACCCCCACCCTGATCCAGGACACCCTTCAGGGCAAACCAGCCGGCCCCCACCCATGCACCAGGCCTCTATCCTATATAGTAAAAGGGTAATATGCCTCCCAGCACCGGGATCAGCGTGACAGGGGGCAGCGCCCAAACCTCCTGATCGCCCTGCAGCTCTGTGTGTGACAGGGGGCGGGGCCACAACCTCCCTATCCACCCTGCTCTGTTCATGACAGGGGAAGGCGCCCCAACCCCCTGATCAGCCCTGCTCTGTGTTTGATAGGGGGGAGCTCCCCAATCCCCTGATTGCCCTGCGGCTCTGTGTTTGACAGGGTGCAGCGCACCAACCCCCTGATGGGCCCTGCTCTGTGTGTGACAAGGTGCGGCACCCCAACGCCCCCCCCCCCCCTTATGGGCCCTGCTCTGTGCCTGATAGGGGGGAGCTCCCCAACCCCCTGTTTGCCCTGCGGCTCTGTGTTTGACAGGGAGCAGCACACCAACCCCCTGATCAGCCCTACTCTGTGTGTGACAGGATGCGGTGCCCCAACCCCTCCCCCCACGGGCCCTGCTCTGTGTGTGACAGGATAGAGCCATAACCTCCCTATTGGCCCTGCCCTGAGTGTGACAGGGTGTGGTGCCCCAACTCCCCTATCGGCCCTACTCTGTGAGTGACAGGGGTGAGCTCCTCAACCCCCTGATTGACTCTGCTCTGTGAGTGACAGGGTACAGACCCCCAACCCCCCTGATGGACCCTGCTCTGTGAGTGACAGGGGGCAGCGCCCCAACCCCCTGATAGACCCGGCTCTGTGGGTGACAGGGTGTGGCGCTGCAACCTCCCCATTGACCCTGCCTTGAGTGTGACGGGGCGGTGCCCCAACCCCCCAATCGGCCCTACCCTGAGCATGACTGAAGGTGGCATCGCAACCTCCCGATCTGCCCTGCTCTGTGCATGATGGGGCGGCGCCCTGACTCCCCAATCGGCCCTGTTCAGAGCCTGACCAGTGGCTGCACTTAGGGATTGGGCCTGCCCTCTGCCACCTGGGAGCAGGCCTAAGCCAGCAGGTCATTATCTCCCGAGGGGTCCCAGACTGCGAGAGGGCACAGGCCGGGCTGGGGGACCCCCCCCCCAGTGCACAAATTTTTGTGCACCGGGCCTCTAGTTAATATTATAAACCTTTTTAATGTTAGCTCTCCTAGTAAGTAAATCCTGGAGGAACAAATTTGAGTTTACCTGGAGAGATGATATTGAATATATTTCATATATTTTTTGAGATTGAGATATTATCCTTTATCATTTCTTCTTTACATTTGTGTTCTCTTTCCTGAGGAGCCTTGATTTTCCACATATTGCTGAAGGGTACTTTCACTGGAAATAGGACTCTATTGACAGTTCTTTTATTTTTAGACTTTACGGTTTCTAAAAGGAAACCTATTGTCATGAGAATTACTTTTTCCTTATAGATAAAGTGCTATTTGTCAGTCAGAACTTTCAAGATTCTTTTCTTTGTTTTTATTGTTCAGAAATTTGACTATGATGTGGGTGTTGATATCTTTGGGTTTATTTCATTTTGTATTTGCTCACCTTCTGAAATTGAGGGTTTCTGTCTTTTGACCAATTGGAAGATTTTTCAGCCATTATTTCTTCAAGTACTCTTTCAGCTGCATCTTCTTTCATTTCTTCCTGGACTCCAAATGTTACAGTTTTATTTTATGGTGTGTTTTTTGTTGTTGTTTTTGTTGTTGTTTTTGTTATGACTCCACTGGTTCCTGTGGTTCTGATCTTTTTCTGTTGCTGTTTTCAAGCCCTTTTTCTCTCTATTCTCATTGGATATTTTTATGGTTATATTTTCTAGTTCCCTGAGTGTTTCCTCTGTTTTATCCTTTCTGCTTTTTTTTTTTAAAATATATTTTATTTATTTTTTACAGAGAGGAAGGGAGAGAGATAGAGAGTTAGAAACATCGATGAGAGAGAAACATCGATCAGCTGCCTCCTCCACATCTCCTACTGGGGATGTGCCGCAACCAAGGTACATGTCCTTGACCGGAATCGAACCTGGGACCTTTCAGTTCGCAGGCCGACGCTCTATCCACTGAGCCGAACCGATTTTGGCTACCCTTTCTGCTTTGAGCCTATTTACTGAGTTATTTATTTCAGTTATTATAGTCTTCTGTACTATAATTTTCATCTGGTTTTTCTTTATAGCTTCATTTTCGTTGCTGAGACTTTCTATTTACTTGCCATAACTTGCTTTTTTTCCCATTTAAGGATGTTCAAAATCACTCATGTAAAGATTGTTTTGATGGCTGCGTTAAACTTATTATCAAATAACTCTATCATCACTAATAGTGTTAGTCTCTATTATCTTTTTTATTCAGTTTTAGATCTTTCTGCTTTGTATGACTAATTTGATCATTGAAACCTAGAAATTTTGAGCATTATGAAACTCTGGATCTTTTCAAGCCGTTTTATCTGGGTTGCTTTGTTACTGCTCTGGTAAAGGGAAGGGTGAGATGCCATCTCATTATTTCAAGAAGACAGTACATGCTGAAACCGGTTTGGCTTAGTGGATAGAGCTTCGGCCTGCAGACTGAAGGGTCCCAGGTTCGATTCTGGTCAAGGGCATTTACCTGGGTTGCGGGCACATCACCAGTAGGAGATATGCAGGAGGCTGCTGATCGATGTTTCTAACTCTCTATCCCTCTACCTTCCTCTCTGTAAAAAATCAATAAAATATATTTTAAAAAAAAAGAAGAGAGTACAAGTCCAGGTGCCCCACTTGGCTCAAGGTTTGTAGGTGTCTGTGCGTCTGGGGAGGGGTCGGGGGGGTCAGGGGGAAAATGGGTATTCATTATTGTTCTGAGTTGGTGGGAGTTCTGGCTCCATACTAATCTTCTGCCAATATCTCCCCCGGTAGAGGGATAGGTCTTCTTTGTTTCTATATCTTACGGATTCCACTTACATGACCCGGAAATGACTCCTTCCCGGGACTGACTCCCACCTCTGACTCCTGCCTGGCGCTGCTGGACTTCCAGACTCGGCCGTCAGTGCTGGGTCAGGATTGACTTCCGGTGTTCGGTTGTCAGTTCGGTCATTTAGGCCGCCAGGGCCCCTAGCTGTTTATATAATTAGATTCCTTTTACATAGAGAGGAAGAGAAATGGAGAAAGAGAGAGAGAGAGAGAGAGAGAGAGAGAGAGAGAGAGAGAGGGGTGGGGAAGAAACATCAATCGGCTGGCTGCCTTCTGCACACATGCAAACCGGATATGAAAGCCTCATTCTGATATGTGCTCTAACCGAGACTGGACCCTCCACCCTTTGATACACTGGAGTATGCTCCATCCAACTGAGCCACCCTGACCAGGGCATTCTGTGGTGTTTAAAATAAAAAATTTCCAATTTTTTAGAGAACAGGCCACTAAGATCAATGAGAATAGAAGCACAGTGGCTGATAGTGGTAACGCTAACCCTTTATTTTTATTTATTTATTAAAATATATTTTTATTGATTTCAGAAGGGCGTGAGAGTGATAGATAGAAACATCAATGATGAGAGAGAATCATTGATTGGCTGCCTCCTGAACGCCCCCCAACGGGGACGGAGACTACAATCCGGTCATGTGCCCTTGCCCGGGATGGAACCTGGGACCCTTCAGTCTAAAAGCTGATGCTCTATCCACTGAGCTAAACCAGCTAGGGCTAACCCTTTCGTTTTAATACATTTTTATTGATTTCTCATAGGAAGGGAGACAGAGAGAGAGAAACATTAATGATGAGAGAGTATCACTGGTAAGCTGCCTCCTGCATGCCCCCTTACTGGAACTGAACCCACAACAAACTTCAGCCTGTGACATGACTGGAATGGAACCTAGGACCTTTTGGTCCCTGGACTGACACTCTATCCACTGAGTAAACCAGGTAGAGCTGACTGTTACTGTATTTATTTATTTATTTATTTACTTAGTTAGTTAGTTATTATTAACCCTTGTTTTTGACCTTAGGTATCTTCAAATGTGCTTCCTCACCCAGTTTCCTGTCATCCTATCTATGCAGTTTTCCTTATTTGGTATTCTGTATTACTGTTTGTCTTCATGGTACTCTTATTCCCATTTCCTGTGGGATGTTTTTCTCATGGATAGCTGTCTACTTACTCTGGGATGGGGAACGTTTTTCTGTCTCTCATTCTGCCATCTTGCTGATGTCACTCTCATAGGTCTTTTGTCTGTGATCTCCTTTGTGCATTGTTGTTCTACCACAGCACTGACCATCCATATTTTTAGTTTTTCTTTTAAGATTTGCATCATTTATCCCATGCAGTGGCTCAACTGGGATTTAGGAGGCAGA
Organism: Myotis yumanensis; assembly: GCF_028538775.1. Classification (NCBI taxonomy): domain Eukaryota; kingdom Metazoa; phylum Chordata; class Mammalia; order Chiroptera; family Vespertilionidae; genus Myotis; species Myotis yumanensis. The sequence goes on along the minus strand of NW_027223774.1, from coordinate 6,625,805 downwards.
ATCCTTTGTGCATCACAGGAGAAACATGCCTTTATCAATGACAGGCAATACCAGCCGTTCGCAAACTACGGTCCGCGGGCCAGATCTGGCCCATTTGAAATGAATAAAACTATTGAAATAAAAAAAAAAAAGACCGTACCCTTTTATGTAATGATGTTTACTTTGAATTTATATTAGTTCACACTTCATCCATGCTTTTGTTCCGGCCCTCTGTTCCAGTTTAAGAACCCATTGTGGCCCTCGAATCAAAAAGTTTGCCCACCCCTGGACTAGACCCTGAAGCAGTCTTGCCTTGGTGAAGGGCTGTGGGGGTAGTTTTTACGCCTGGGCTTTGTTACATTTATAACTAGGAACCCATTTTCTTCAACAATGTTGTCTTACCATTGCCCACTCCTCACCCAATTCTACTTCTTCTTGCTTGATGTTGACACTTTTCAGTTTTAATACTGATCATTGTACTTGGATTCCCAGCCCATGGATAACCTTAACCTCTCTAAACTTTTCACCTCTACCTCTTTCACACATCTCGCTTTATTGCATTCTAATATTGTTCCATGCCTTTAGGCCTTAGAGTGCACGTGTATTATTTATTATTTTGGTGCTGAACATTATGTGCTCTAATATGGTTGATCATTTATGGTTTTGAACACATTGGAATTATTCTACACAGACTCATATCGCCAGCATGAACGGTCCTAAAGGAAGCCATCTGTGGAGTAATAACGAGCAGACACTGCCTCTCTTCTTTTTGTGCCAGCCTATGCTTCTGTCCTCCCTTGGTGATATTTTCCTCATCCAGTGACCTTTTGGGTCATGTTATGTATAACAGCCATATCCTGAGAGTCTGACTCACTCGTCTTGAAAATCATTGTAGGGAATCATGTCTAGTCATGACAGAGAAACATCTGTGTTGAAGATATTCTGGTTTTGTCAGGTCAACATGCACTTCACCTACGTTTCCTTTTGGTCAGGTTGGTGCTGTGGGGAAGAGAATGTGGAGATCGTGACTGAACAAAAAGTTTCTGGAAGATTGTCACAGGCAAGTAATCCAAATTTACTCTTGTCTTCCCAGAAGAGTCACCCTGTGAGAGTTGTGGGCTAGTCTTGGGAAACATTTTCCACGTGTTGAAGCTGCAGGGAACACAATACAGAAGATACTGTTGAGCTGTGGGGCATGTGCAAAAAGATTTTCTTTGTGTGCAAAATTTCACCAGCAGCATGTGAGAGAGAAGACTTTCATTAGAGGTGTGGAAAGGCTGTCACTTGCAAACAGCTGGAAGTTCAATGTGTCCCAGAATCATTTCACATGCAGGGATGTTGGGCAGGTTGTCCTTAATCGCTCAGGACATCTCCACCTAAAGGCTACTCAGACCAGGGACAGACCAAATGCTATTTTTATGCGTGGGCTGGCATTTGAAAGGAAAAAAAATTGTTTCAGCAGAAAAGAAAGTAAGAAAGACATTAGTTGCTCCCACATGTTTATTCAGGAAAAAGGTGTCCATCTTGGAAGTGGTTGTTGTGTGTGCTCTTAGTGTGGTAAATATTTTACCGAATTTTCTGGTTTTCATTTTCAACAGAGAGTTCACACTGGAGAAAAGCCTCACCAATGCAGTGAATGTCAAAAATCTTTTACCACTAAGGCCATCCTTCGTCGTCATCAGAGAGTTCATACAGGAGAAAAACCTTATAAGTGCAGTGAATGTGGAAAATCTTTTAGAAGTGGCAATGGTCTCCAATATCATCGGAGTGTTCACACTGGTGAAAAGCCTTATCAATGCACTGAATGTGGGAAATCTTTTATCTATAAGACCGACCTTCATTGTCATCAGAGAATTCATACAGGAGAAAAGCCTTATCAATGCAGTGAATGTGGAAAATCTTTTACAAGGAGCAGTGTTCTTCAACATCATCAGAGAGTTCACACTGGAAAAAAGCCTTACCAATGCACTGAATGTGGAAAATCTTTTACCTATAAGACCGCCCTTCATTCTCATCAGAGAGTTCATACAAGAGAAAAGCCTTATCAATGCAGTGAATGTGGAAAATCTTTTACCACGAAGTCCCACCTTCATCGTCATCGAAGAGTTCATACGGGAGAAAATCCTCTTAAATGCAGTGAATGTGGAAAATGTTTTCAAAGTTTCACTGGTCTCCAATATCATCAGAGAGTTCACACTGGAGAAAGGCCTTATCAATGCACTGAATGTGGAAAATCTTTTACCAGTAAGACCGATTTTCATTGTCATCAGAGAGTTCACACAGGAGAAAAGCCTTATCAATGCAGTGAATGTGGAAAATCTTTTACCACGAAGGCCAGCCTTTACAGTCATCAGAGAGTTCATACGGGAGAAAAGCCTTATAAATGCAGTGAATGTGGCAAATCTTTTAAAAGTAGCAGTGGTCGCCAATATCATCAGGGAGGTCATACTGGAGAAAAGCCTTATCAATGCAGTGAATGTGGAAAATCTTTTACCAGAAAGATTGACCTTCATCGTCATCAGAGAGTTCATACGGGAGAAATGCCTTACAAATGCATTGAATGTGGGAAATGTTTTAAAAGTAGAATAGGTTTCCAATATCATCAGAAAATTCATACTAGAGAAAGGCCTTATCAATGCAGTGAATGTCAAAAATCTTTTACCACTAAGCACAATCTTCATTGTCATAAGAAAGTTCATACGCAAGAAAAACCTTATAAATGCAGTGAATGTGGGAAATCTTTTACCACTAAGTCCAATCTTCATTGTCATGAGAAAGTCCATACGCGAAAAAAACCTTATAAATGCAGTGAATGTGGAAAATCTTTCATATGGAAGTATGGCCTTCGTTATCATCAAAGTCTTCATACAGGAGTAAAGCCTTATAAATGCAGTGAATGTGGAAAATCTTTTATAAGGAACAGTGGTCTCCAATATCACCAGAGAGTTCACACTGGAGAAAAACATGAGTGCAATTAATATGAGGTATCTCTCAGCCAAATTTCTAAATTCGCTCTCTGCATAAGATTATAAATGTGAGACAATTCTTAGATATGTAGGAAATGTAGTTTCTTAGTTAGGACTTAACAAGAGTACAAGAAAATTTGTGAGTCCTCATTTTTCTGAATTTTATCTGATACATTTAATCACCTACATTATGTAAAGTTCCCATAAGAGTTTTTGTAGTTGTCTTTGTTTTAATGTCGGAACACTATGTAATTATGTTGCAAGTTCTAACATATAGAGATGTCCTGCCAGATCTATGTCGCTTCTTATTTCTGTTGTTGATGATATTTCACCTGAACCACTTATAAGGTCCCTACAAATGGCATCAATCACCATCCTCATGTGCCCAGTGAAGCTAACTCTGTTGTCTTTTTTGTTGAAGAAAATGAGGAATACCCGAGTCCATAGTTCGTTCTTGTTTCCCTGTCATGCGTTGCCACATGGGACTCATTACAGATGGCCCCAGTAAACATAATGTTGCAGAGGGAATGCTTTCCCTGCAGGCCAATGATGAATTTATTGAGTGCCTTAGTCATCAGTGGAAGAACTGCCTGTCTCATATCTCTTTGGTTTGTACAATAATGAAGGCTTTTTACCAAGACTTTAATCTTGGCTGTTCTATTTACTGTGTGGGTTAGCTTTAAGAAGGTCGGGGCTCTCCAAGCATGATGAGGTGAACAACTTTTATGGGGTCTCAAACCTTTTTGCCCTTGGGACAACAGTATGGTGCAGAAATTAGCTCAGTAGTTTTTGGCAAATTTACACTGCTGCCCATATTCTCCTAAGAAATACTCTGGACTCTCTAATCCTCATGTGATGTCTGGATGCTTTGAGACAGAGATCACTCCAAAGAGGGGGTAGCTGTGACAACCTCAAGTGTGTCTGGGAGCATTAATTTTTTTTTCTTGTTTGCAAGGGATGCCAATACATGTGAAGGGTATGTCTTGCCCAGGTGTTGCAGAGGGCCATGTGCCCTAATGCCTACAATTTCACCGGTGATGTTTACTGGTTTGAGGACCATAGAAGTGAGGGAAACCCTTTCACTGAAGAAACACTGACCTAATAATTGTTTGGACGAGACTGCAGCCCATTAGATGGAAGGGTCCTCACCTAACTGGGCATCCAGGAATTGTTTTCAGGAAAAGACTACAGCAGTTCTGTGCACACATATCCATGGGACCCCAGGCATGTTTATCTTCTGTGGAGCATTCATTGTCATTGATTATAATCGAGATGTTTTGTGGCTCTTGTAGCTTCTCAGATGTTCCCATCAGAGGCATTGGTGCTCAGGCAGCAAAACAAAGATGGAGACAAATGCTGTCGTTAGTCCAAGGATGTTTCTTTTGTGGTTTTCGGTGAAAGTTCTTCATTGTTTGTTAAATTTTTTGTACTGACATGAAACTCTCACCCAGAGGGCATATGAATGTGGAATGAATATAGAGTTGCAAAACCTGTTCTTTTAAAATAGATGAACGTACATTTGTTTTTATGTTGAACCATTTTTAACAGCTGTAATGAGTAAGTTACATGTGTTAAGTATAGTGTTTCATAAATCTTTTTTATTTTTAGTTTCTTTTGAAGTATATTTTATTGATTTTTTACAGAGAAGGAGGGAGAGGGATAGAGAGTTCAAAACATCGATGAGAGATATCAATCAGCTGCCTCCTGCACACCCCCTACTGCGGATGTGTCCGCAACCAAGGTACATGCCCTTGACAGGTATTGAACCTGGGACCCTTCAGTCCTCAGGTCGACGCTCTATCCACTGAGCCAAACCGGTTCGGCCATAAATCTTGATATGTACATGAAACTGAAACCATCATTACAGTCCTAATGCTGACTGTGTGTTTCACTGTGTAATTGCTTCATTACCTATTTTAAGGTGTCCCTGTTCTTCAATGCTTTCCTAGTTTCCATGGATTTACATTTCATTTTCTTTCTTTTTTTTATTCTATTTTAAAATAATATTATAATAAGTATTCCAAACGGTATTACATATGTGTCCTCCCCCCCTCCCCCGCCCTTGACAATCCCCTGCCCTCCCTCACCCCCCAGTGTCTTATGTCCATTAGTTATGCTTATATGCATGCATACAAGTCCTTCGGTTGATCTCTTACTCCCCTCCCTTCTGCCCCCCAACCCTCTCTGGCCTTCCCACTGCAGCTTGACAATCAGTTTGACGCAGCTCTGCCTCTGTATCTATTATTGTTCAAAAGTTTGTAATGGTCTTTATTATCCATGAATGAGTTTAGATCATGTGGTATTTTTCCTTCATTGACTGGCTTATTCACTTAGCATAATGCTCTCCAGTTCCATCCATGCTGTTGCAAATGGTAAGAGTTCCTTCTTTTTTACAGCAGCATAGTATTCCATTGTGTAGATGTACCACAGTTTTCTAATCCATTCATCTACTGATGGGCACTTAGGCTGTTTCCAGATCTTAGCTATGGTGAATTGTGCTGCTATGAACATATGGGTGTATATATCCTTTCTGATTGGTGTTTCTGGTTTCTTGGGATATATTCCTAGAAGTAGGATCACAGGGTCAAATGGGAGTTCCATTTCCAGCTTTTTGAGGAAACTCCATACTGTCTTCCATAGTGGTTGCACCAGTCTGCATTCCCACCAGCAGTGCACAAGTGTTCCTTTTTCTCCACATCCTCTCCAGCACTTGTCGTTTGTTGATTTATTGATGATAGCCATTCTGACAGGTGTGAGATGGTACCTCATTGTTGTTTTGATTTGCATCTCTCGGATGATTAGTGACTTTGAGCATGTTTTCATATGTCTCTTGGCTTTCTGAATGTCCTCTTTTGAAAGGTGTCTATTTAGGTCCTTTGCCCATTTTTTGTTGGATTGTTTATCTTCTTTTTGTTAAGTTGTATGAGTTCCCTATAAATTTTGGAGATTAGGCCCTTATCAGATATGACGTTGGCAAATATGTTTTCCCACGCAGTGGGTTTTCTTGTTTTGTTGATGGTTTCTTTTGCTGTGCAGAAGCTTTTTACTTTGATGTAGTCCCATTTGTTCATTTTCTCTTTAGTTTCAATTGCCCTACATTCCATTTTCATAGAGAATTTTATTTTTTGTTTTAATTGATTTTTCATAAATACTTGTAGATTTATTCAAGTTATATTAGTGACTCAACTTTTTTTCTGATATTCTTTTTTTAAAATAATATATTTTATTGAGGGAAGTTTCCAGAACCCTTGGTGTGAGGTGGAGGAGCGGCTGCTGCCTCAGCTGCGCGCAGCAACAGGCTCTTTCCAGCTCCTCCACACCTGCCTCAGCCTGCTCACCGGCTGTCAGATATGATGAAAGCAACCACTTACTATGATGTTTTGGCGGTCAAATCCAGTGCCACCCAGGAAGAACTGAAAAAGGCTTATAGGAAGCTGGCCTTGAAGTACCACCTTGATAAGAATCCAAATGAAGGGAGAGAAGTTTAAACAGTTTTCTCAAACTTATGAAGTGCTCTCTGATGCAAAGAAAAGGGATGCATAGTGATAAAGGAGGAGACCAAGCACTTATGGAAGGTGGAGCAGGTGGTGGTTTTGGTTCCCCGATGGACATCTTTGATATGTTTTTTGGTGGAGGAGGAAGGATGCAGAGAGAAAGGAGAGGTAAAAAAGTTGTGCATCAACTCTCCGTACGTTAGAAGACTTACATAATAGTGTGGTGATAAAAATAGTTCTAGAAAAGAATGTGATTTGTGATAAATGTGAAGGCCGAGGTGGTAAGAAAGGAGCTATAGTGCGCTGTCCAAATGGCCTGGTACTGGAATGCAAATAAACATTCATCAGATAGGCCCTGGAATGTTTCAGCAAATTCAGTCTGAGTGCATGGAGTGCCAGGGCCATGGGGAAAGGATCAGTCCTAAAGATAGAGGCAAAATCTATAACAGAAGGAAGAAGTTTGAGAAAAGAAAACTCTATAAATTCATATTGAAAGGTTATCAGAACATAACATTCCATGGTGAAGGAGACCAGGAATCGACTGGAGCCAGGAGATATTATCATTGTTATAGATCCAAAGGGCCATGCTATTTTCACTCGACCAGGAGAACACCTTTTCATGTGTATGGACATACAGCTGGATGAAACATTGTGTGGCTTTCAAAAGTCAATAGCTACTCTTTCTTTTTTTAAATATATTTTATTGATTTTTTACAGAGAGGAAAGGAGAGAGACAGAGAGTCAGAAACATCGATGAGAGAGAAACACCGATCAGCTACCTCCTGCACATCTCCTACGGGGAGTGTGCCCGCAACCCAGGTACATGCCCTTGACCAGAATCAAACCTGGGACCTTTCAGTCCACCGGCCGACACTCTATTCACTTAGCCACAGTGGTTTCGGCCCAATAGCTACTCTTGACAACCGAACCATAGTCACCACCTCTCTTCCACATCAGATTGTCAAGCATGGAGATAGCAAGTGTGTATCCAATGAAGGCTTGGCAATTAATCGTAGACCATATGAAAAGGGTCACCTAATTGTGGAATTTAAGGGAAACTTTCCTGACAATGGCTTTCTCTCTTCTGATAAACTCTTTGCTGGAAAAACTCCTACCTGAAAGGAAGGAAGTAGAAGAGACTGATGAAATGGACCAGGTGGAACGGGTGGACTTTGATCCAAATCAAGAAAGATGGCGCCATTACAATGCAGAAGCATATGAAGATGATGACCATCATCCTAGGGGTGGTGTTCAGTGTCAAACCTCTTAATGGGGCCAGTGAATAACACTCACTGCTGGCATTTTATATAAGTAGTGAATGAGTGAAGGACTGTAACCTTAATATGCTCACTACTTGCTATTGTTTTTGTTTTAATATTCAAGTATAGTAGTGTTTTAAAAGTTATATGAAGAATAAACTCAAATATAAAAGCTCTGAAAAAATATATATATTTTATTGATTTTACAAAGAGGATGTGAAATGGGTAGAGAGTTAGAAACATTGCTCAGTCCATCAGCTGCCTCCTGCACCTTCCCTACTGGAGATGTGCCTGCAACCAAGGTACATGCTCTTGAGCAGAATCGAATCTGGGACCCTTTGGTCCACAGGCCAGCACTGTATACCCTGAGCCAAACTAGTTAGGGCTCTGATAGATATTCTTATCATTGATATATCACCATCAGTTTTTCCATTTAAATATTTGGTTATTTCCTAACAAAGCTGGTAATAACTAACATTTCTGTATAATTTCTTGTATGTATATAAGTGTTATTTACCTTGATCAAAAATTCAGTGCATGTCTGGGTTTTGAGTAGATGAATGTTTAAATTTACAGACATTAGCAAATTGTGATCTAAACAGACTATACCACCAGGGCTAGTGTGGCTCGGTGCTTGGCCATCATCTAATACAGCACAGGGTTGTGGAGATGGTTGCCAGTGGGGATATGTGCTTAGCTTGTAGGCTAGATCCACAGAAGTGGGTGTGCAGGGGGCGGGCTTGCCGATATGGCACTCTTCCATCAATGTTTCTCTCCCTCTCCCTTCTCTCTCTAAAAATTACTAAACTATTCTTTAAAAGTAGAAAATAAACTTTAACTGATTGCAGTTTTTTACATTTTTATGCAGTGTCTTGGGGTTCCACATTCTCCACATCCTAGAGAATAGTTTGTTCAGTCAATCATAATTGATTTAAACTTTTTTTTGGAGACATTTGTGCTGCTTCACTGTTTGATTGTATTTTTTCTAGGAATTTATGGTGAGCCTTTTCTCAGAAGTGTGCTTGTTGAGTCTGTATCTTTGTTAAGACATCTTATATGTTCTGCCTAATGTGCTATGAGTTTTGGCAATTTTCTTTAAGAATAGGATTGTGGAACAACAAAGATGCATGTTGGCATTTCACTCATTTTGTGCATTTTTACTATAAAAAATAAACTTTATTTGTATTGGGATGATATGTTTTAATATTTTTTCCTTAAAAGATATTTTAATTGCCCTAGCTGGTTTGGCTCAGTGAATTGAGCATCAACCTTCAGACTGAAAGGTCCAGGGTGAGCTTCTAGTCAAGTGCAGGTGCCCAGGTTGCAGGCTCAATCCCATGTGGGGACTGCAGGAGGCAGCCAGTCAATCATTCTCTCATCATTGATGTTTCTCTCTCTCTACCTCTCCCTTCCTCTCTGAAATCAATAAAAATATATTTAAAAATAGTTTAATTTATTTTACTAAGTTGATAAATATATTTAATTGATTTTTAAAATAGTTTCATTGATTTCATAAACCAATGGTCAGTAAACTGTGGCTCGCGAGACACATGCAGCTCTCTGGCCCCTTGAGTGTGGTTCTTCCACAATATATAGCATATGTGGACGTGCATGTACAGTGCAATTGAGACTTCTTGGCCCATGCACAGAATTAGGTTTTTGGCCTGGGCGAGTCTATTTTGAGGAAGTACTGTTGCTATATGGCTCTGTTGCATAATGAGTTTGCCGACCATTGTACATAGACCAAAGGAGGTGGAGAGAGAGAGAAAAACAATGATAGCCAGGCGAAGGGGCTCAGTCGACCTATGAACCAGGAGGTCACAGTTCCATTTTCCCTCAGGGCACATGCATGAGCCCCTGCTAGATCACCAGGTGGGGCTTGCAGGAGGTAGCTTATCACTAATTCTCTTTCATCGTTGATGTTTCTATCTGTCTGACTCTTTCCCTTCCTCTGTGAAATCAATTAAAAATTAAAGAAAATTGAGTCCATTGTCTTAAAAAAAGAAAAGAAACATCAAAGATGAGAGGGAATCACTGATCACTGCTTCCTCCATACCCTACTGGGGATGGAACCTACAATCCGGGCATGTGCTCTGACTGGGAATCTAACCAAGGACCCTTTGTCACAGGTTGAAGCTCAAGCACTGGCTCATACCAGCTGGGTGATTCATTACTTTTTAAATGCTATGCCCTGTGCAATGAACATTTTTAATTTTAACCTGCACTACCAACATTCTCCATTACTTTCAGAACACCAGTCATTTGATCCTGCACTAAGCCCTTGCTTTGTCCTCTTCTGCATTTTCCTTGTCTCCTGTCATGGAGGTTCTTGCGTTGGAACATTTCTCTCAGGAAGGCCAGAGGGCACCTGGGTGGGCAGGGTGTTTAAAGAGTCCCAAGGGAATGCAGCGGGAGATAAATGGGCAGTGATCAGACACCCTTTGCCCTGGATCAGGCATCCTAGATTTGAATTTCAATTCTTTGTTATCAATGGGACTTACAATGACATAACCCCTTCTGCTGGTCTAAGTCAGTTTCCTCCTGTGAAAAGCAAGTCTGAGGTAAGTCCCCATGCCAGAGCTATTGGAGAAGGTCCAGTGGTAAGGTGTCCACTTGTGTAATGCGGCTGTGCCTGCAGCCTGCCTTGGCTCCAGGAACTTCAGCCACTCCCTGCAGAGACCTTCCCAGGGAGGCACTTCTCACTCCCCCAATCCCCAAAAGCACCTTTGTCTTTGGGTGCATTTTAGTGAGAAATGGGACCTATAAGAAGCCACTGACTCTGCTGCAGGGAGGCAGGTGCTGTGTGTACTCAGGTCTCATTGTGTTCCCATATCAAATTGCTGAAAAAGCTCAATGCCAGAGAAATGAAGTCAGATTCAAGGAGCTGGATTTTAACTATTTTCTCCAGCATCAGACACACTCTCTACCACTGATGTGCACCCCAGGGTGCCTCAGGTGCAGCTCTTGTTTCCATGGTTGCAGTTATGCGTTTCCTCCCATTCCCTTAACATCTCAGAGTACTTATCCCTGCCCTCCTTGTGTGTAGGGGACACCATCATTTCTCAGTGAAGTGGTTTCTCTTGGCAAACCTTTCAGAGCGAGCAGTTGTTTGTCTGCCTCCCCTTTGATCCCAGCACAGACTATGACCCTCAGGAGACCTCGGTAATTAGGGCTGGGTCTCTGCACTTTCCCCACCTGTTGGGTGTCATACTTCTGTTCTCTTTACTGGGGTGAATTTCATGCTTCAGTTTGACCCCTAATATGTGACACTGACACTCACCCCTTAGAGGGTATAATTTGACATGAATTTTGGGACCTAATATTCGGAAGTGATGCTGGAGTCCTACATGATCCTGGTCTCAGTTGACGGGTGCTCACCTCTTATTCATGCATAGTGCCCACTGCCATGTGATCCTGTCCTCTATATCCCTACTGGCTGAGACAATGGCTCTCAACATACTTTCTCTGCAGCCCGGATCATGTTGTGGACTCCCGTCTTCCTCCCCAGTCTCCTGTGTTTGCACCATTGGTCCTTGGATTGGAACAGAGTCCTTTTGAGTACAAACCCTCACCACAGTGCACAGCACACTGGGCCATAACTGAGGTCCTTACTGTTCTTTTCCTGACAATCTACGCTGACTGACTCTCCACACACAACATTTTTTTTACTGTAGATTAAGTTGTCTTTTCAGATAATGGTGTTTGCCATTTCGGCCTGTTACTCATTTTTGAGTCGTTTCCATATACTGAGCATGTCAACCTCAAAGGCTAACATGAGCCATATAAACAAGGTTTAAGTTTATGTGAGCTGCAAAAAAACAAAACAGAATCAAACGAATTTTTATTGAAATGTAGGTTTATTTCAGTAGAGAGGTTGAATACAAAGGACTGATTAAAATTCTGATGGGCATTCACGCTTAGCGTCATATTGTGAAATGGGTATAGATATGTAACCTTTAACTGACGTAAAGAAAATTTTGTAACTTGTTTGTATTCTCTGTATCTTGATGTCACTCTGTACTTCGGGGACTCTGACACGCTCCAGCCAAGCGTTACACCTGTTTCTATTAAACTTTCAAAGAGTAGGTAGTTTCCACTGGCTTGTTCAAAGAATGGGTTGTGGTTAAAAAGCTCCAGCCAGGTGTGACACCCTACTGGCCGCTGTCGAGTTTGTGACACCCTTTAAAAAGGCTCTTAGGGAAAGGCTCGGGGCTGCAGCAGGATGGGGCTCCCTGTGTGGAGGCACCTGTTGCAGACGCTGGCCAGCTTTCAATAAATCCTCGCTTGCTGCTAAGACCTAATTGGAGTTGGTGGTGTTACTGTCGTGAACATTGGTCCATAACAAAATGAATGATCGTTACTGAATATTCATTGTGGGCCCCCTGCAGCCTGGGGGACCCATCTTTGACAGGCTTGATTATACAGTAGGTATACATTTTAATAAGTTTTTTTATTGTTTTCCCCTGTTAATCTGTGTTATATCCATTTAATTTTTTATTTTATTTTTTAAAAAATATATTTCTATTGATCTCAGAGAGGCAGGGAGAGTGAGAGAAAAACATCAATGATGGCTGAGAATCATTCCTGTGTGCCCCACACTGGGGATCAAGCCCGCAACCCGGGCATGTGCCCCTAACTGGAATTGAACCAGGAACCCTTCAGTCCACAGGCAGACATTCTATCCACTAAGCCAAATCACCTGAGGCTATCCATTTAATTTGTAGACTAACCAAAGAACCTACAAAAGAAGCGAAAATTATTTTGCCTCTACAATGTCATTTTCCTCATATTCTTTCACAATCACTCCCGTAACTCCACAAAATAAAGGAATACTGTTAAGTTTTGGGCGGTGATACAGCCTGTGAAAGAATTCACAACTAAAAGCAATGCAGAGAGTAAGTTTATTTTACTTTCCAAGAGAGGAAAAGGCCAAGTATTGCTAGTCAGTTCAAGGCAGGGAAGAAATGGTGGCTTCTGCTTTTCAGCTGTGCCTGTCACTAAGGGACACTGAATGGAGGCGCCTTGGGCTGAGCTGAATTGTGTAGATAAGAGGGGCTGCCCTTAAAACTTACAGTTTGTTTGTTTTCCAGGAGACAGTCTGGCAGATGTTCTAGGGAGGTGTCTTATCAGTTTCTTTCCCAGCCTATAAGATAGGACCAGAAAAAATGTTATGAAGAGTTCAAAAGAGGCTTGTTTCAGGGGTAGAGGGGAGGAAACTTTCTTACTAGAGACTCCTTGGTATGAGTTATCCCTGAGGTGTAACAACAGCAGGAAGGAGGGGTATGTAAGAATTTAGCCTTAAAAGTAGCTTATCTTGTTCTGCAGTTTGAACAGAGGAGCTCTTTGAATTAGAGGAGCCAGTAATTTTGGGGTTTAATTAGCAAGTGCTTCTCATAAATTGTGGAAGGTCACAGAAAAGAAACAGAAAGACCTTCTTCTTGTCCTTACAAATGCCTCAACCACTTTTAGAACCTAAGGCTTTATTGACCTGAAGAGTGAATACTTCTAGGAGACCAAATGAAGGGACACCAGCAGTACTGGGGGCATTGTGTTCAGGAGGATGTCAGCAATGGGTCCCGAAGGAAATACACCACTCAGTGATTTTTCTCCTGACACCATAGGTTTCAATACTACAGTATGGACAAAAATGATGGTACATAGTAACCATAGGGAGCTCAGGTAGCCTGGCATGGCATGGTGAACCCTAAAAACTCAGAGGACAAAAGTAACCACCTACGATGGTTTGAAATTAAAACTTTCTAAGTAAAAGCAAGTCACAGGGATAGTTATGTCCTAGCCTCCTTTTTTTCATTTGTTTCTTTGCAAAGGTCAATCTTTACCTTATTAAGCCTGTCAATTTCTTTTTGCATCTTGGATAACATACCTTTGGATTTTCAGGGAAATTTCCTTTTTTACAGACTCCTAAGGGCACAATCTCCAAACACAGAAGACCTCAGAGCTAGAATTATTATTGTTGTTGTGTTCAATATTAGCTCTTAAGTATTGGAGAACTTTTTTTTAAGAAAAGTATATTGGCTTTAACCGGTTTGGCTCAGTGGATAGAGCGTCAGCCTGCGGACTCAAGGGTCCCAGGTTCGATTCTGGTCAAGGGCATGTACCATGGTTTCAGGCACATCCCCAGTAGGGGATGTGCAAGAGGCAGCTGATCGATGTTTCTCTCTCATCGGTGTTTCTAACTCTCCATCCCTCTCCCTTCCGCTCTGTAAAATATCAATGAAATATATTTAAAAGAAAAAAGAAAAATAAGAAAAGTATATTGTATTGATTTTTTTACATAGACAAAGGGAGAGGGATAGAGAGTTAGAAACATTGATCAGCTGTCTCCTACACACCTCCTACTGGGGATGTGCCCGCAACCAAGGTCCAGGCCCTTGACCGGAATTGAACCTGGGACCTTTCAGTCAGCAGGCCGATGCTCTATCCACTGAGCCAAACCACTTACAGCTTGGAGAATATTTTAAAAAGAGGTTTGTGTCTATTTTTTTTAAACCTTTTATTCGATCCCAGAAATATCCCTCCTCAGTCCTCCCCACTCTAATTTTTTACCAGTGAATTTCATGTAACCCCGATATGTCTTCTTTGAGTCTCATGTATGAAAAAGGTGCACAACTGCCCTTCCTCTTACCATTACTCAATCTGCTGTTATTTAGCTTCCTGGCAAATATTGCCAACTTGGGTCAAAGAAACTTAGAAAAATTCCCTACAGGTTTGGACATTCCTTACAACAACACCAAAAGCAATTGACTCATGTGAAGCAGGTGCAAGTTACATGGAGGGGTGTCAGCATTTCCAGGGTATCAGCATTGACTGAAGACAGATTTATAAACACAAATTTAGAGCCAACCCAGAACACAGCAAGCTAGAGCTTTCTTGTGGCTGCCAGAGAACTGAAGAAAATGCTCAAGGCTCATGTGGCTTTGTTTGGTATGTGTGTGTGTGTTTCTTTAATCCTCACCCAGGGATGTTTATTCTCTCTCTTTTTTTTTTTTACCCTCCCTCGACTTCCATCTGAGATTCTGCACTCTCTTCCATGCTTCCATGTCTCTGGATCCACTCCATTCTTCAGTTAATTTTGTTAATTAGGTTCCATCTATGAGTGAGATCAAGTGATGCTTTTCTTTCTCTGACTGACTTATTTCACTTAGCATGATGCTCTCCAGGTCCCTCCATGCCGTGTGAACGGTTAAGAGATACTTCCTTTTTACCGCTGTGGAGCATCCCATGGTATAAATGTACCACAGCTTTTCTATCCACTCATCTACTGATGGGCATTTGGGCTGTTTTGAAATCTTAACTATTGTAAATTGTGCTGCTATGAACATAGCGGTGCATACATTCTTTCTGATTGTTGTTTCACGTTTCTTAGGATATATTCTTAGAAGTGTGATCACAGGGTCAAATGGCAGTTCCATATTTAATTTTTTGAGGACACTCCCTATGTTTTCCATAATGTCTGCACCAGTCTGCATTCCTACCAGCAGTGTACTAGGGTTCCCTTTTTTCCATATCCTCACCAGCACTTGTCCTTTGTTACTGGTAGCCATGCTGACAGTTGTGAGGTGGTATCTAACTTGCTTTAATTTACATCTTATTGATGATCAGTGTCTTTCACCATTCTCACATGTCTCTTGGCCCTCTTATCCACACTGAAGCTCAGGCAGAGCTGACACTTCGAATGGCCCCAGAAGCAGATGCTCTTAAATAGTGATGTCTGTTTTGAGACATTAACTTCGTTCATTGGAGGCAGGTTAGATGAGTTAGACACTTGAGCAACCTCTGCAAGCTACGTTTAGCCTAAAGAAGACAGATGCCTAATGGCCTGAAAGAAGACACAATGCCTGCCATTCAGAAGAGAGCTGGTCCTGAAGAAAGATATGCAAAACCAGCAGCTAAAGGAAGCCACGCGGGTGCCCCAGAAACAAACTTGCCCTAGAAATCCCCTGCCCTGAAGGCGCTGGAGGGCCCTGAGTATACTTGGTGTTTTCTTGGGCTATTTGCCCTCAAAACCAGTCGTGTAGTCAGCGGAGGAAATACAGGATCCTGGCCGTGGAGCCTAGGAACTACATTACCCAGAAGGCCAGGCGTGGAATGCCACCAGGCTGAGCCAATGGGAGCTCAGAAAGGGCGTTTCCGTTTTCCTAGTTCTGGTGTGCAGGACCCGTAGTCTTTTCTCCATTTTCTCTTAAGCGGTCGGCAGTATCTGGTCTCATAGTCCCGTGGAGAAGGCTGGAGAGTGCTTTTCCCCGCCTCGCAGCCAGTGGTTGGAGCCTCCAGTGGTGCTCACAGCGCACGCGTGGGATTGAAGCTCGGAGTCGTCACCAGACCCGCCCAGGGCCGGGACAGGGACCGCCATTCCTGCAGCGGCTTCTGCTCCCGCCCCGCTCCGACTACAGAGGACAATGGCGGCGCCGGTGCTGAGGAGCTGGGATGAGGTGAGTGTGTCCCCCGGGTCCTCAACGCCTCTTACACCGAACAGCACAGCCCGGGTGCAGGCGCCTGTCCTGCAGCTCAGTCCGCTAGGAGGACCGTGAGGAAGGCGGAGGGGAGGGAGGAGTGTTGTGCCTTCTGAGGACACAGCAAGTGCAGGGCAGAGAGGACGGGGGTGACTTGCATCTGAAGGTCCCTGAGGATGTGGCTGTGAGTATTGACGGAAAGAGCAGAGGCTGCAGGGAGGACGGCACAGACTCATTCGGGGCTT
The DNA here is from genome assembly GCF_028538775.1 of Myotis yumanensis. Taxonomy (NCBI): domain Eukaryota; kingdom Metazoa; phylum Chordata; class Mammalia; order Chiroptera; family Vespertilionidae; genus Myotis; species Myotis yumanensis. The sequence continues at coordinate 6,609,388 of NW_027223774.1, read as the reverse complement.
TCCCGGCTGTGGGTCCATCAGGGGCCTGGGATGGTCCTGGATCCGGCTGGACTACAAGCTCTCTACACGCCATATGCCAAGTTCATGGGTGAGTCCAGCGAGATCCAGTGGCATTGGAGCAGGAAGGGGGCAGAGCTGAGGGAGTGAACCTGGGATCTGAGATGGGAAGGGGATAAACATTACCCAGTGGTGAGCACATCTGGGGGAAGTGTGAGCTGATGGTCCCGGGTCCTGGTGTGGGGACTTACAGTGAAGCATAAACCGACGCTTGGCTTTGTGTTGGAGGCAGGATCTAGGAGACTGCAGTGGTGTTGCTTGGCAGGAAGGCTAGGGCCCTGCAGGCATCGCCAAAACCTTAAATGGCATTGCCCTCTACCCTCCCCTCCCCCAATCCTTCCCTCCCAACCCAGCTGCTCTGCTGAGGGCCATCACAGTGAGTAATGGGACTGTGATGAGAGAGCAGCCTGCAATGGCATTAGGGCCTGGTGTCCACACTAACCGGGTGCCCTGGAGGAGGTTGAGGGTGGGGAAAGTGTGTAAGGAGTAGGATTACTGGTTCTCAGAGAGACAGCTCTGGTTTCAATTGTCTCCATTCTGACAGGTTGGCGTGACCTTTGAGGACATTGCCCTGTACTTCTCCAGGGAGGAATGGAGCCTCCTTGATGAGGGTCAGAGACAGCTGTACCTGAATGTGATGCTGGAGAACTTTGAACTTATATCCTCGCTGGGTAAGACCCTCACTCTCACCAGTGACCTGGACTCGGCTTTGCCATTTTCTAGGCCCCATCCCCCAGGGTGTGCTCTGTCCTCCCAGGTAGACTGTGGTACTGCTGGATATTTCCAGTTTCCTGGGCAGTTGCTGTCCTGTGGAAGGGTTGGTTCCACTGCTCCCTTCTATTCCTGAAGTCCCAATACTCCCCGCTGCACTACATTCACAGGGAAGGACTTGTGGTTGGTAGTGTTGTAGACATCTAAGGGATTCCACCTTAAGTAGTGAAGAAAGCATTTTCTGAGGAAAAAAAGAAAGAAAGAAAGCATTTTCTGTATTCCTATTTGTCATGTGTAAATATTATTTGAAAAATTGCCTCTAGATCCTTATCCAGTTTATTAACTAATTTTTTTTAGTTTAAGAATCTTTGGAATACCTTGTATATTTTATATATTAATTGCTTATTTGATACAGGAACACATAATTTTGCATGTGCTTAATTGTGCTTTGCGGATATTGCTCCCCCACACCCGCTTTTCTCCAAAGTCCATGTTTTTGGCAACTCTGCATTCTGCAGGTCTAGTGCCCCCATGTTGCTAGCAAGCTCAGGTGCTTGTTACTAGGGCTTAGCAATTAAATATTGTTAATGAGGTTATATATAGACTTTGCTTTTGAGGCAGAGTCATTGCATTGTTATTAGCCTGCAGTATAGTATTAACATACCTTCATTATTCCCAGGACACTCCAACTATTTGTGTGAATGTCTGTCCATATCGCAATATTAGCTTTATTTTGCTGATCATAGCCGAATCCACAATATCTCCGAGAGATTCCTTTATATGATTTTCGAGTATTTTCTCCCGTCCTCTTGATTGCCTTTCATTGCATTTTTTTAAATTAAATCTTTATTGTTCAGATTATTACATTTGTTCTTCTTTTTTTCCCACCATAACTCCCCTCCACCCAGTTCCCACCCCACCCTCCTCCCTCACTCCCCACCCACTGTCCTCATCCACAGGTGCATGATTTTTGTCCAGTCTCTTTTTGCATCCCCCACACCCCTTTCCCCGACAAGAATAGTCAATCCACTCCCTTTCTATACCCCTGATTCTATTAAAATCACCAGTTCATTCTGTTCATCAGATTATTTACTTGATTTTTAGATTCACTTATTGATAGATGTGTATTTGTTGTTCATAATTTGTATCTTTACCGTTTTCTTCTTCCTCTTCTTAAAGGATACCTTTCAGCATTTCATATACTACTGGTTTGGTGGTGATGAACTCCTTTAGCTTTTCTTTATCTGTGAAACTCTTTATCTGACCTTCAATTCTGAATGATAGCTTTGCTGGATAAAGTAATCTTGGTGGTAGGTTCTTAGCATTTATCACTCTGAATATTTCTTGCCACTCTCTTCTTGCCTGCAAAGTTTCTGTTGAGAAATCAGCTGACATTCGTATGGGTACTCCCTTGTAGCTAATTGACTTTCTCTTGCTGCTTTTAAGATTCTCTCTTTGTCTTTTGCTCTTGGCATTTTAATGATGATGTGTCTTGGTGTGGTCATCTTTGGATTCCTTTTGTTTGGGATTCTCTGTGCTTCCTGGACTTGTACGTCTATTTCTTTAACCTTGTAGGGGAAGTTTTCTGTCATTATTTCTTCAAATAGGTTTTCAATATCTTGCTCTCTCTCTTCTTCTAGCACCCCTATAATTAGAATGTTGGTGCGCTTGAAGCTGTCCCAGAGGCTCCTTATGCTATCTTCGAATTTTTGGATTCTTTTTTCAGTGTTCTCTTCTGTTTGGGTGTGTTTTGTTTTTGTTTTGTTTTGTTTTTTTTTAAAATATATTTTATTGACTTTTTACAGAGAGGAAGGGAGAGAGATAGAGAGTTAGAAACATCGATGAGAGAGAAACATCGATCAGCTGCCTCCTGCACAACTCCTACTGGGGATGTGCCCGCAAACCAGGTACATGCCCTTGACCGGAATCGAACTTGGGACCTTTTAGTCCACAGGCCGACGCTCTATCCACTGAGCCAAACCGGTTTTGGCTGCTTCTTCGTATTTTAAATCGTTGACTTGGTTCTTCCAATCCTGTAGTCTGCTGTTGGTAGTCTGTATAATAGTCTTTATTTCAGTCAGTATAAGCTTAATTTCTAATTGGTTTTTTATCACAACATTGAGGGTCTCATTAGATTTCTTGTAGATATCATTAAGTTTATCGGCAGTTTCTAGAAAATTATTGAAATACCTTAAAAGTGTGGTTTTGAACTCTATATCCAGTAGTTTCCTTTCCTCCATTTCTGTCATTTGTGTCCTTTTTTTTGTCTCCGCATTTTTTATGCTTCCTTGTGTTGATACAGTGGTTTTCTGTGCTAAGTGTCCTCGAGGGCCCAGTGGTTCAGCCTCCCCTATTACCTAAGGTGGACACTCTTGGTGCACCCCCTTGTGGTCTCTGTACACAGTCTTGTTGTAGTTAAGCCTTGATTGTTGTACGTATCACTGGGAGGAATTGGCCTCCAGGCCAATTGGCTGTGAGAATCAGCTGTGTCTGCAGTGGGAGAACTTCTGTGCTGGAGACACCCTTCCGGGGCAAGACTTGCTTCAATGAGGCTTTGGTGCTCACTGAGTCTGCCCCCTGAGTGTGTCCTTTATGTTTCCAAGGAGCTGCAAACTGGATGGTCCCACTCTGACATCTGGGCTTCCTGGCTCCTGGATATCTAGGGAGGTGCTAAACTAACCTTTGCCTGACACTATCCCACAAAAGACTCCCTGCAGGCCTTGGGCGGGGCGGGTCCCAAGGGATCAACAGGGCGAGGCTAGCAGTTATGGCTACTCTCAGTCCTGCTCTCAGAGGCTTTGCTGCTCAATGTACTGGTAATCGCTGCAAGCCCTTCAGAGAGAAAGCTGCCCTCGAGTTCCAACCACTGCCAGACAGTCCCGCTTCTCCTGTATGAGTCTGGGTCCCTAGAGACTCTCCCGGAACTGGAGCTCAGAGCCTGAGACTCCCTCCTGATTGCAAAAGACAACTGCGCCCTCAGCTGCCAGCCCGCTCCGAGTGTACCTCCGCACCTTAGTATTTTCCTTCAGCACTACGCCTCCTCTGAGTCTCGGTATGCTTTTCTTTTTACTTCTAGTTGTAGAATTTTCACTCAGCCAGCCTTCCTGTGGTTCTGGGTGATGTCCGTTCAGTGTTTTAGTTGTATTTTTGAAGTGGTTGTGCGAGGCAGCAATCTCCGGCGTTTACCTATGCCGCCATCTTGGTTCCCGCATTTTGTTTATTGCTGTTGTGCAGTGAAGGCGCTACTTTGTTGCAATCTGGACTGTTCATTTTTTCTATTTTGTGTGGTGGTTGGTGTCACATTCAGGAAATTCTGTCCAAAACAAACCTCCAAAACGTTTTCTCTAGGTTGTCCTGAAGAATTTTTAAGTTTTAGCGCTGACATTCAATTCTGTCCTGCAGGTTGAGTTAAATTTTATCAGCAGTGTCCAGCTTTGTTGTTTTACATGGGAATGTCGATTATTACCAGCACCATTCGTTGAAGAAACTATCTTTCCTTCCTTCTGTGGCTGCTGCTTTGTCACAGATACTTGAAAGTCTGTGCCTGGGCTTATTTTTGTGTTTTTTGTTCTTTTCTGTTGATGTATGTGTCTGTGTTTCTCCAGTAACACACTGTTGGCCTGCTTTCTCTTTGTAATAAATTGAAGTCAGGAAGTGTGATGCCACCAGCTTTCTTCTCACTCAAGATTGATTTTGTTAATGGAGGTTTTGATTCCATTGCAAGATTCTCTCTTCATTTCTTTGTAAAATACCATTGGAATTATTGGGATTGCATTTGATCTGTAGATTGCTTTGTGTACTACGGCTGTCTCCACCATATTTCATTTCCAGATCCTTGAACACAGGTTGTCTTTCAAATTATTTGTGTTTTCTTCCATTCATTTCATCACTGTCTTAGAGTATTCAATGTACAGATGTTTCACATTTTGGTTGAATTTTTTTTTTTTTTTTTTAAATATATTTTATTGGTTTTTTACAGAGAGGAAGGGAGAGAGACAGAGAGTCAGAAACATCGATGAGAGAGAAACATCGACCAGCTGCCTCCTGCACATCTCCCACTGGAGATGTGTCCGCAACCCAGGTACATGGCCTTGACCGGAATCGAACCTGGGACCCCTCAGTCCGCAGGCCGACGCTCTATCCACTGAGCCAAACCGGTTTCGGCTTTGGTTGAATTTATTCCTGCGAATTTTATTGTGTTTTTTTGTTGTTGTTATTTTGTTTTATTTAATATATTTTATTGATTTTTTACAGAGAGGAAGGGAGAGGAATAGAGAGTTAGAAACATTGATGGGAGAGAAACATTAATCAGCTGCCTCTCGCACACCTACCATTGGGGATGTGCCCACAACCAACATACATGCCCTTGACCGGAATCGAACCTGGGACCCTTTAGTCCGCAGGCCGACGCTCTATCCCCTGAGCCAGACTGGTTAGGGACTCTTCAGAGTTCTTAATCAGGATAAATCCTTTCATTTTTCAGGGTTACTGAGTGGTTTAATTGAATCTTCTTTTTTTTTTTTTAAATATATTTTATTGAATTTTTACAGAGAGGAAGGGAGAGGGATAGAGAGTTAGAAACATTGATGAGAGAGAAACATCGATCAGCTGTCTCTTGCACACCCGCTACTGGGGATGTGCCTGCAACCAAGGTACATGCCCTTAGCCAGAATCGAACCTGGGACCCTTGAGTCCGCAGGCCGACGCTCTATCCACTGAACCAAAGCGGTTAGGGCGGATCTTCTTTTTTTTTTTTTAATGTATTTTATTGATTTTCCACAGAGAGGAAGGGAAAGGGATGGACAGTTAGAAACATCGATGAGAGACAAACATTGATCAGCCGCCTCCCACACTTCCCCCCTGGGAATGTGCCCACAACCAAGGTACATGCCCTTGACCTGAATCGAACCTGAGACCCCCCAGTCCCCAGGCCAGTGCTCCATCCACTGAGCCAAACCGGGTAGGGCAGAAGGTACTGTTTTGCACATGCTTTTATCCAAGTGATACAACCAATAGCAGTGAATGAGAGTTCCAGATCCTGCAGATACTTGCCAATAATTTACACTAATAAAAGAGAAACATGGTAATTAGCGTACAACCGCTACCCTTTTCATTGGCTAATCAGTGAGTATATGCAAATTAACTGTCAGCCAAGATGGCAGCCGGCAGCCAGGCACTGAAGCAAGCATGAGCCTTGCTTGCTGCGGACTCCAACGTTCCCCGCCTCACTTGCAGCCTCTCAGATGCCACTCTAAGCAACGATGTACTATGTTGCAAATAAGAAGCTAAACAAAACACCAGAAACCAGCCAGAGTGAAAGCCAGCAGACCAAAACTTTGTATCGATGTTTTCAGCAGCGAGGCCTCAGAGCTAAAGCTGACCCAGATTAAAAAGAAAAAGAAAAAAAAAAAAGAAAACAAGGAGCGGTTGGAAGCTTCAGTCACTCGCTTCCAGAAAACAGCCCTCAGCCCCTCACGCAGACTGGCCAGGCACCCCAGTGGGGACCCCCACCCTGATCCAGGACACCCTTCAGGGCAAACCAGCCGGCCCCCACCCATGCACCAGGCCTCTATCCTATATAGTAAAAGGGTAATATGCCTCCCAGCACCGGGATCAGCGTGACAGGGGGCAGCGCCCAAACCTCCTGATCGCCCTGCAGCTCTGTGTGTGACAGGGGGCGGGGCCACAACCTCCCTATCCACCCTGCTCTGTTCATGACAGGGGAAGGCGACCCAACCCCCTGATCAGCCCTGCTCTGTGCTTGATACGGGGGAGCTCCCCAATCCCCTGATTGCCCTGTGGCTCTGTTTTTGACAAGGTGCAGCACACCAACCCCCTGATCAGCCCTGCTCTGTGTGTGACAGGATGCGGCGCCCCAACCCCTCCCCCCATGGGCCCTGCTCTGTGTGTGACAGGGTAGAGCCATAACCTCCCCATTGGCCCTGCCCTGAGTGTGACAGGGTGCAGCGCCCCAACCCCCTGATCCACCCTGCTCTGTGTGTGACAGGGGGCGGTGCCCCAACTCCCCTATCGGCCCTACTCTGTGAGTGACAGGGGTGAGCTCCTCAACCCCCTGATTGGCCCTGCTCTGTGGGTGACAAGGGGGAGCTCCCCAACCCCCTGATTGACCCTGCTCAGTGAGTGACAGGGTACAGACCCCCAACCCCCCTGATGGGCCCTGCTCTGTGAGTGACAGGGGGCAGCGCCCCAACCCCTGATCGGCCCGCTCTGTGCGTGACAGGGGGTGGCGCTGCAACCTCGCCATTGACACTGCCTTGAGTGTGACGGGGCGGTGCCCCAACCCCCCAATCGGCCCTACCCTGAGCATGACTGAGGGTGGCATCGCAACCTCCCGATCTGCCCTGCTCTGTGCATGATGGGGCGGCGCCCCGACTCCCCAATCGGCCCTGTTCAGAGCCTGACCAGTGGCTGCACTTAGGGATTGGGCCTGCCCTCTGCCACCTGGGAGCAGGCCTAAGCCAGCAGGTCATTATCTCCCGAGGGGTCCCAGACTGCGAGAGGGCACAGGCCGGGCTGGGGGACCCCCCCCCCAGTGCACAAATTTTTGTGCACCGGGCCTCTAGTTAATATTATAAACCTTTTTAATGTTAGCTCTCCTAGTAAGTAAATCCTGGAGGAACAAATTTGAGTTTACCTGGAGAGATGATATTGAATATATTTCATATATTTTTTGAGATTGAGATATTATCCTTTATCATTTCTTCTTTACATTTGTGTTCTCTTTCCTGAGGAGCCTTGATTTTCCACATATTGCTGAAGGGTACTTTCACTGGAAATAGGACTCTGTTGACAGTTCTTTTATTTTTAGACTTTATGGTTTCTAATGGAAAACCTATTGTCATGAGAATTACTTTTTCTTTATAGATAAAGTGCTATTTGTCAGTCAGAACTTTCAAGATTCTCTTCTTTGTTTTTATTTTTCAGAAATTTGACTATGATGTGGGTGTTGATATCTTTGGGTTTATTTCATTTTGTATTTGCTCACCTTCTGAAATTGAGGGTTTCTGTCTTTTGACCAATTGGAAGATTTTTCAGCCATTATTTCTTCAAGTACTCTTTCAGCTGCATCTTCTTTCATTTCTTCCTGAACTCCAAATGTTACAGTTTTATTTTGTGGTGTGTTTTTTGTTGTTGTTTTTGTTGTTGTTTTTGTTATGACTCCACTGGTTCCTGTGGTTCTGATCTTTTTCTGTTGCTGTTTTCAAGCCCGTTTTCTCTCTATTCTCATTGGATATTTTAATGGTTATATTTTCTAGTTCCCTGAGTGTTTCCTCTGTTTTATCCTTTCTGCTTTGAGCCTATTTACTGAGTTATTTATTTCAGTTATTATAGTCTTCTGTACTATAATTTTCATCTGGTTTTTCTTTATAGCTTCATTTTCTTTGCTGAGACTTTCTACCATAACTTGCTTTTTTTCCCATTTAAGGATGTCCAAAATCACTCATGTAAAGATTGTTTTGATGGCTGCGTTAAACTTATTATCAGATAACTCTATCATCACTAATAGTGTTAGTCTCTATTATCTTTTTTATTCAGTTTTAGATCTTTCTGCTTTGTATGACTAATTTGATCATTGAAACCTAGAAATGTTGAGCATTATAAAACTCTGGATCTTTTGAAGCCCTTTTATCTGGGTTGCTTTGTTACTGCTCTGGTAAAGGGAAGGGTGAGATGCCATCTCATTATTTCAAGAAGAGAGTACATGCCGAAACCGGTTTGGCTTAGTGGATAGAGCTTCGGCCTGCGGACTGAAGGGTCCCAGGTTCGATTCCAGTCAAGGGCATGTATCTTGGTTGTAGGCACATCACCAGTAGGAGATGTGCAGGAGGCTGCTGATCGATGTTTCTAACTCTCTATCCCTCTACCTTCCTCTCTGTAAAAAATCAATAAAATATATTTAAAAAAAAAAAAGAAGAGAGTACAAGTCCAGGTGCCCCACTTGGCTCAAGGTTTGTAGGTGTGTGTGCGTGTGGGGAGGGTTGGGGGGGTCAGGGGGGAAATGGGTATTCATTATTGTTCTGAGTTGGTGGGAGTTCTGGCTCTCTACTAATCTTCTTCCAGTATCTCCCCAGGTGGAGGGATAGGTCTTCTTTGTTTCTATATCTTACGGTTTCCACTTACATGACCCGGAAATGACTCCTTCCCAGGACTGACTCCCACCTCTGACTCCTGCCTGGCGCTACCGGACCTGCAGACTCGGCAGTCAGTGCTGGGTCAGGATTGACTTCCAGTGTTCGGTTGTCAATTCGGTCATTTAGGCCGCCAGGGCACCTAGCTGTTTATATAATTATATTCCTTTTACATAGAGAGGAGGAGAAATGGAGAAAGAGAGAGAGAGGTGGGGGAGAAACATCAATCGGCTGGCTGCCTTCTGTACACATGCAAACCGGATATGAAAGCCTCATTTTGATATGTGCTCTAACCGAGATTGGAACCCTCCACCCTTTGATACTCCATCCAACTGAGCCACACTGACCAGGGCATTCTGTGGTGTTTAAAATAAAAAATTTCCAGTTTTTTAGAGAACAGGCCACTAAGATCAATGAGAATAGAAGCACAGTGGCTGATAGTGGTAATGCTAACCCTTTATTTTTATTTATTTATTAAAATATATTTTTATTGATTTCAGAAGGGAGAGAGAGTGATAGATAGAAACATCAATGATGAGAGAGAATCATTGATTGGCTGCCTCCTGAACGCCCCTCCAACGGGGATGGAGCCTACAATCCGGTCATGTGCCCTTGCCCGGAATGGAACCTGGGACCCTTCAGTCTAAAAGCTGATGCTCTATCCACTGAGCTAAACCAGCTAGGGCTAACCCTTTTGTTTTAATACATTTTTATTGATTTCTCAGAGGAAGGGAGACAGAGAAAGAGAGACAGAGAGAGAGAAACATTAATGATGAGAGTGTATCACTGGTAAGCTGCCTCGTGCATGCCCCCTTACTGGAACTGAACCCACAACAAACTTCAGCCTGTGACCTTGACTGGAATGGAACCTAGAACCTTTTGGTCCCCGGACTGACACTCTATCCACTGAGTAAACCAGCTAGAGCTGACCGTTACTGTATTTATTTATTTATTTACTTACTTAGTTAGTTAGTTAGTTATTATTAACCCTTGTTTTTGACCTTAGGTATCTTCAAATGTGCTTCCTCACCCAGTTTCCTGTCATCCTATCTATGCAGTTTTCCTTATTTTGTATTCTGTATTACTGTTTGTCTTCATGGTACTCTTATTCCCATTTCCTGTGGGATGTTTTTCTCATGGATAGCTGTCTACTTACTCTGGGATGGGGAATGTTTCTCTATCTCTCATTCTGCCATCTTGCTGATGTCACTCTCATAGGTCTTTTGTCTGTGATCTCCTTTGTGCATTGTTGTTCTAACACAGCACTGACCATCCATATTTTTAGTTTTTCTTTTAAGATTTGCATCACTTATCCCATGCAGTCGCTCAACTGGGATTTAAGAGGCAGAATCCTTTGTGCATCACAGGAGAAACATGACTTTATCAATGACAGGCAATACCAGCCGTTCGCAAACTACGGTCCGCGGGCCAGATCTGGCCCATTTGAAATGAATAAAACTATTGAAATAAAAAAAAAAAAGACCGTACCCTTTTATGTAATGATGTTTACTTTGAATTTATATTAGTTCACACTCCATCCATGCTTTTGTTCCGGCCCTCCGTTCCAGTTTAAGAACCCATTGTGGCCCTCGAATCAAAAAGTTTGCCCACCCCTGGGCTAGACCCTCAAGCAGTCTTGCCTTGGTGAAGGGCTGTGGGGGCAGTTTTCACGCCTGGGCTTTGTTACATTTATAACTAGGAACCCATTTTCTTCAACAATGTTGTCTTACCATTGCCCACTCCTCAACCAATTCTACTTCTTCTTGCTTAATGTTGACACTTTTCAGTTTTAATACTGATAATTCTACTCAGATTCCCAGCTCATGGATAACCTTAACCTCTCTAAACTTTTCACCTCTACCTCTTTCACACATCTCGCTTTATTGCATTCTAATATAGTTCCATGCCTTTAGGCCTTAGAGTGCACATGTATTATTTATTATATTGGTGCTGAACATTATGTGCTCTAATATGGTTGATCATTTATGGTTTTGAACACATTGGAATTATTCTACACAGACTCATATCGCCAGCATGAACGGTCCTAAAGGAAGCCATCTGTGGAGTAATAACGAGCAGACACTGCCTCTCATCTTTTTGTGCCGGCCTATGCTTCTGTCCTCCCTTGGTGATATTTTCCTCATCCAGTGACCTTTTGGGTCATGTTATATATAACAGCCATATCCTGAGAGTCTGACTCACTCGTCTTGAAAATCATTGTAGGGAATCATGTCTAGTCATGACAGAGAAACATCTGTGTTGAAGATATTCTGGTTTAGTCAGGTCAATATGCACTTCACCTACGTTTCCTTTTGGTCAGGTTGGTGCTGTGGGGAAGAGAATGTGGAGATCGTGACTGAACAAAAAGTTTCTGGAAGATTGTCACAGGCAAGTAATCCAAATTTACTCTTGTCTTCCCAGAAGAGTCACTCTGTGAGAGTTGTGGGCTAGTCTTGGGAAACATTTTCCACGTGTTGAAGCTGCAGGGAACACAATACAGAAGATACTGTTGAGCTGTGGGGCATGTGCAAAAAGATTTTCTTTGTGTGCAAAATTTCACCAGCAGCATGTGAGAGAGAAGACTTTCATTAGAGATGTGGAAAGGCTGTTACTTGCAAACAGCTGGAAGTTCAATGTGTTCCAGAATCCTTTCACATGCAGGGATGTTGGGCAGGTTGTCCTTAATCGCTCAGGACATCTCCACCTAAAGGCTACTCAGACCAGGGACAGCCCAAATGCTATTTTTATGCATGGGCTGGCATTTGAAAGGAAAAAAAATTGTTTCAGCAGAAAAGAAAGTAAGAAAGACATTAGTTGCTCCCACATGTTTATTCAGGAAAAAGGTGTCCATCTTGGAAGTGGTTGTTGTGTGTGCTCTTAGTGTGGTAAATATTTTACCAAATTTTCTGGTTTTCATTTTCAACAGAGAGTTCACACTGGAGAAAAGCCTTATAAATGCAGTGAATGTGGAAAATCTTTTACCAGTAGCACTGCCGTTCGTTCTCATCAGAGAGTTCATACAGGAGAAAAGCCTTATAAAATCAGTGATTATGGAAAATCTTTTAAAGGTAGAAAAGGTCTCCAACATCATCAGAGAGTTCACACTGGAGAAAAGCCTCACCAATGCAGTGAATGTCAAAAATCTTTTACCACTAAGGCCATCCTTCGTCGTCATCAGAGAGTTCATACAGGAGAAAAACCTTATAAGTGCAGTGAATGTGGAAAATCTTTTAGAAGTGGCAATGGTCTCCAATATCATCGGAGTGTTCACACTGGTGATAAGCCTTATCAATGCACTGAATGTGGGAAATCTTTTATCTATAAGACCGACCTTCATTGTCATCAGAGAGTTCATACAGGAGAAAAGCCTTATCAATGCAGTGAATGTGGAAAATCTTTTACAAGGAGCAATGTTCTTCAACATCATCAGAGAGTTCACACTGGAAAAAAGCCTTACCAATGCACTGAATGTGGAAAATCTTTTACCTATAAGACCGCCTTTCATTGTCATCAGAGAGTTCATACAGGAGAAAAGCCTTATCAATGCAGTGAATGTGGAAAATCTTTTACCACGAAGACCGTCCTTCATCGTCATCGAAGAGTTCATACGGGAGAAAATCCTTTTAAATGCAGTGAATGTGGAAAATGTTTTCAAAGTTTCAGTGGTCTCCAATATCATCAGAGAGTTCACACTGGAGAAAGGCCTTATCAATGCACTGAATGTGGAAAATCTTTTACCTATAAGACAACCCTTCAATATCATCAGAGAGGTCATACAGGAGAAAAGCCTTATCAATGCAGTGAATGTGGGAAATCTTTTACCATGAAGACCGTCCTTCATCGTCATCGGAGAGTTCATACGGGAGAAAATTCTTTTATATGCAGTGAATGTGGAAAATGTTTTCAAAGTTTCAGTAGTCTCCAGTATCATCAGAGAGTTCACACTGGAGAAAAGCCTTATCAATGCAGTGAATGTGGAAAATTTTTGAAAAGTAGCAATGGTCTCAAATATCATCATAGACTTCATAGAGGAGAAAAGCCTTATCAATGCACTGAATGTGGAAAATCTTTTACCAGTAAGACCGATTTTCATTGTCATCAGAGAGTTCACACAGGAGAAAAGCCTTATCAATGCAGTGAATGTGGAAAATCTTTTACCACGAAGGCCAGCCTTTACAGTCATCAGAGAGTTCATACGGGAGAAAAGCCTTATAAATGCAGTGAATGTGGCAAATCTTTTAAAAGTAGCAATGGTCTCCAATATCATCAGGGAGGTCATACTGGAGAAAAGCCTTATCAATGCAGTGAATGTGGAAAATCTTTTACCAGAAAGATTGACCTTCATCGTCATCAGAGAGTTCATACGGGAGAAATGCCTTACAAATGCACTGAATGTGGGAAATGTTTTAAAAGTAGAATAGGTTTCCAATATCATCAGAGAATTCATACTAGAGAAAGGCCTTATCAATGCAGTGAATGTCAAAAATCCTTTACCACTAAGCACAATCTTCATTGTCATAAGAAAGTCCATACGCAAGAAAAACCTTATAAATGCAGTGAATGTGGGAAATCTTTTACCACTAAGTACAATCTTCATTGTCATGAGAAAGTCCATACGCGAAAAAAACCTTATAAATGCAGTGAATGTGGAAAATCTTTCATATGGAAGTATGGCCTTCGTTATCATCAAAGTCTTCATACAGGAGTAAAGCCTTATAAATGCAGTGAATGTGGAAAATCTTTTATAAGGAACAGTGGTCTCCAATATCACCAGAGAGTTCACACTGGAGAAAAACATGAGTGCAATTAATATGAGGTATCTCTCAGCCAAATTTCTAAATTCGCTCTCTGCATAAGATTATAAATGTGAGACATTTCTTAGATATGTAGGAAATGTAGTTTCTTAGTTAGGACTTAACATTAGTACAAGAAAATTTGTGAGTCCTCATTTTTCTGAATTTTATCTGATACATTTAATCACCTACATTATGTAAAGTTCCCATAAGAGTTTTTGTAGTTGTCTTTGTTTTAATGTCGGAACACTATGTAATTATGTTGCAAGTTCTAACATATAGAGATGTCCTGCCAGATCTATGTCGCTTCTTATTTCTGTTGTTGATGATATTTCACCTGAACCACTTATAAGGTCCCTACAAATGGCATCAATCACCATCCTCATGTGCCCAGTGAAGCTAACTCTGTTGTCTTTTTTGTTGAAGAAAATGAGGAATACCCGAGTCCATAGTTCGTTCTTGTTTCCCTGTCATGCGTTGCCACATGGGACTCATTACAGATGGCCCCAGTAAACATAATGTTGCAGAGGGAATGCTTTCCCTGCAGGCCAATGATGAATTTATTGAGTGCCTCAGTCATCAGTGGAAGAACTGCCTGTCTCATATCTCTTTGGTTTGTACAATAATGAAGGCTTTTTACCAAGACTTTAATCTTGGCTGTTCTATTTACTGTGTGGGTTAGCTTTAAGAAGGTCGGGGCTCTCCAAGCATGATGAGGTGAACAACTTTTATGGGGTCTCAAACCTTTTTGCCCTTGGGACAACAGTATGGTGCAGAAATTAGCTCAGTAGTTTTTGGCAAATTTACACTGCTGCCCATATTCTCCTAAGAAATACTCTGGACTCTCTAATCCTCATGTGATGTCTGGATGCTTTGAGACAGAGATCACTCCAAAGAGGGGGTAGCTGTGACAACCTCAAGTGTGTCTGGGAGCATTATTTTTTTTTTCTTGTTTGCAAGGGATTCCAATACATGTGAAGGGTATCTTTTGCCCAGGTGTTGCAGAGGGCCATGTGCCCTAATGCCTACAATTTCACTGGTGATGTTTACTGGTTTGAGGACCATAGAAGTGAGGGAAACCCTTTCACTGAAGAAACACTGACCTAATAATTGTTGGACGAGACTGCAGCCCATTAGGTGGAATGGTCCTCACCTAACTGGGCATCCAGGAATTGTTTTCAGGAAAAGACTACAGCAGTTCTGTGCACACATATCCATGGGACCCCAGGCATGTTTATCTTCTGTGGAGCATTCATTGTCATTGATTATAATCGAGATGTTTTGTGGTTCTTGTAGCTTCTCAGATGTTCCCATCAGAGGCATTGGCGCTCAGGCAGCAAAACAAAGATGGAGACAAATGCTGTCGTTAGTCCAAGGATGTTTCTTTTGTGGCTTTCGGTGAAAGTTCTTCATTGTTTGTTAAATTTTTTGTACTGACATGAAACTCTCACCCAGAGGGCATATGAAAATAGAATTGCAAAACCTGTTCTTTTAAAATAGATGAACGTACATTTGTTTTTATGTTGAGCCATTTTTAACAGCTGTAATGAGTAAGTTACATGTGTTAAGTATAGTGTTTCATAAATCTTTTTTATTTTTAGTTTCTTTTGAAGTATATTTTATTGATTTTTTTACAGAGAAGAAGGGAGAGGGATAGAGAGTTCAAAACATCGATGAGAGATATCAATCAGCTGCCTCGTGCACACCTCCTACTGGGGATGTGTCCGCAACCAAGGTACATGCCCTTGACAGGTATTGAACCTGGGACCCTTCAGTCCTCAGGTCGACACTCTATCCACTGACCCAAACTGGTTCGGCCATAAATCTTGATATGTGCATGAAACTGAAACCATCATTACAGTCCTAATGCTGACTGTGTGTTTCACTGTGTAATTGCTTCATTACCTATTTTAACGTGTCCCTGTTCTTCAATGCTTTCCTAGTTTCCATGGATTTACGTTTCATTTTCTTTTTTTTTTATTCTTTTTAAAAATAATATTATAATAAGTATTCCAAACGGTATTACATATGTGTCCTTCCCCCCTCCCCCGCCCTTGACAATCCCCTGCCCTTCCTTACCCCCCAGTGTCTTATGTCCATTAGTTATGCTTATATGCATGCATACAAGTCCTTCGGTTGATTTCTTACTCCCCTCCCTTCTGCCCCCCAACCCTCTCTAGCCTTCCCACTGCAGCTTGACAATCAGTTTGACGCAGCTCTGCCTCTGTATCTATTATTGTTCAAAAGTTTGTAATGGTCTTTATTATCCATGAATGAGTGAGATCATGTGGTATTTTTCCTTCATTGACTGGCTTATTTCAATTAGCATAATGCTCTCCAGTTCCATCCATGCTGTTGCAAATGGTAAGAGTTCCTTCTTTTTTACAGCAGCATAGTATTCCATTGTGTAGAATACTATGTACCACAGTTTTCTAATCCATTCACCTACTGATGGGCACTTAGGCTGTTTCCAGATCTTAGCTATGGTGAATTGTGCTGCTATGAACATATGGGTGCATATATCCTTTCTGATTGGTGTTTCTGGTTTCTTGGGATATATTCCTAGAAGTAGGATCACAGGGTCAAATGGGAGTTCCATTTCCAGCTTTTTGAGGAAACTCCATACTGTCTTCCATAGTGGTTGCACCAGTCGGCATTCCCACCAGCAGTGCACAAGTGTTCCTTTTTCTCCACATCCTCTCCAGCACTTGTCGTTTGTTGATTTATTGATGATAGCCACTCTGACAGGTGTGAGATGGTACCTCGTTGTTTTGATTTGCATCTCTCGGATGATTAGTGACTTTGAGCATGTTTTCATATGTCTCCTGGCTTTCTGAATGTCCTCTTTTGAAAGGTGTCTATTTAGGTCCTTTGCCCATTTTTTGTTGGATTGTTTATCTTCTTTTTGTTAAGTTGTATGAGTTCCCTATAAATTTTGGAGATTAGGCCCTTATCAGATATGACGTTGGCAAATATGTTTTCCCACGCAGTGGGTTTTCTTGTTGTTTTGTTGATGGTTTCTTTTGCTGTGCAGAAGCTTTTTACTTTGATGTAGTCCCATTTGTTCATTTTCTCTTTAGTTTCAATTGCCCTACATTCCATTTTCATAGTGAATTTTATTTTTTGTTTTAATTGATTTTTCATAAATACTTGTAGATTTATTCAAGTTATATTAGTGACTCAACTTTTTTTAAAATAATATATTTTATTGAGGGAAGTTTCCAGAACCCTTGGCGTGAGGTGGAGGAGCGGCTGCTGCCTCAGCTGCGCGCAGCAACAGACTCTTTTCCAGCTCCTCCACACCTGCCTCAGCCTGCTCACCGGCTGTCAAATATGATGAAAGCAACCACTTACTATGATGTTTTGGCGGTCAAATCCAGTGCCACCCAGGAAGAACTGAAAAAGGCTAATAGGAAGCTGGCCTTGAAGTACCACTTTGATAAGAATCCAAATGAAGGGAGAGAAGTTTAAACAGTTTTCTCAAACTTATGAAGTGCTCTCTGATGCAAAGAAAAGGGATGCATAGTGATAAAGGAGGGGACCAAGCACTTATGGAAGGTGGAGCAGGTGGTGGTTTTGGTTCCCCGATGGACTTCTTTGATATGTTTTTTGGTGGAGGAGGAAGGATGCAGAGAGAAAGGAGAGGTAAAAAAGTTGTGCATCAACTCTCCATACGTTAGAAGACTTACATAATAGTGCGGCGATAAAAATAGTTCTAGAAAAGAATGTGATTTGTGATAAATGTGAAGGCCGAGGTGGTAAGAAAGGAGCTATAGTGCGCTGTCCAAATGTCCTGGTACTGGAATGCAAATAAACATTCATCAGATAGGCCCTGGAATGTTTCAGCAAATTCAGTCTGAGTGCATGGAGTGCCAGGGCCTGGGGAAAGGATCAGTCCTAAAGATAGAGGCAAAATATATAACAGAAGGAAGAAGTTTGAGAAAAGAAAACTCTGTAAATTCATATTGAAAGATTATCAGAAGATAACATTCCATGGTGAAGAAGACCGGGAATCGACTGGAGCCAGGAGATATTATCATTGTTATAGATCCAAAGGGCCATGCTATTTTCACTCGACCAGGAGAACACCTTTTCATGTGTATGGACATACAGCTGGATGAAACATTGTGTGGCTTCCAAAAGTCAATAGCTACTCTTTCTTTTTTTAAATATATTTTATTGATTTTTTACAGAGAGGAAAGGAGAGAGACAGAGAGTCAGAAACATCGATGAGAGAGAAACACCGATCGGCTACCTCCTGCACATCTCCTACGGGGGGTGTGCCCGCAACCCAGGTACATGCCCTTGACCAGAATCAAACCTGGGACCTTTCAGTCCGCCGGCCGACACTCTATTCACTTAGCCAAAGTGGTTTCGGCCCAATAGCTACTCTTGACAACCGAACCATAGTCACCACCTCTCTTCCACATCAGATTGTCAAGCATGGAGATAGCAAGTGTGTATCCAATGAAAGCATGGCAATTAATCGTAGACCATATGAAAAGGGTCACCTAATCGTGGAATTTAAGGGAAACTTTCCTGGCAATGGCTTTCTCTCTTCTGATAAACTCTTTGCTGGAAAAATTCCTACCTGAAAGGAAGGAAGTAGAAGAGACTGATGAAATGGACCAGGTGGAACTGGTGGACTTTGATCCAAATCAAGAAAGATGGCGCCATAACAATGCAGAAGCATATGAAGATGATGAACATCATCCTAGGGGTGGTGTTCAGTGTCAAACCTCTTAATGGGGCCAGTGAATAACACTCACTGCTGGCATTTTATATACAGTAGTGAATGAGTGAAGGACTGTAACCTTAATATGCTCACTACTTGCTATTGTTTTTGTTTTAATATTCAAGTATAGTAATGTTTTAAAAAGTTCAGTGAAGAATAAACTCAAATATAAAAGCTCTGAAAAATATATATATATTTTATTGATTTTACAAAGAGGATGTGAAATGGGTAGAGAGTTAGAAACATCGCTCAGTCCATCAGCTGCCTCCTGCACCTTCCCTACTGGAGATGTGCCTGCAACCAAGGTACATGCTCTTGAGCAGAATCGAATCTGGGACCCTTTGGTCCACAGGCCAGCACTGTATACCCTGAGCCAAACTAGTTAGGGCTCTGATAGATATTCTTATCATTGATATATCACCATCAGTTTTTCCATTTAAATATTTGGTTATTTCCTAACAAAGCTGGTAATAACTAACATTTCTGTATATTTTCTTGTATGTATATAAGTGTTATTTACCTTGATCAAAAATTCAGTGCATGTCTGGGTTTTTGAGTAGATGAATGTTTAAATTTACAGACATTAGCAAATTGTGATCTAAACAGACTATACCACCAGGGCTAGTGTGGCTCGGTGCTTGGCCATCATCTAATACAGCACAGGGTTGTGGAGATGGTTGCCAGTGGGGATATGTGCTTAGCTTGTAGGCTAGATCCACAGAAGTGGGTGTGCAGGGGGCGGGCTTGCCGATATGGCACTCTTCCATCAATGTTTCTCTCCCTCTCCCTTCTCTCTCTAAAAATTACTAAACTATTCTTTAAAAGTAGAAAATAAACTTTAACTGATTGCAGTTTTTTACATTTTTATGCAGTGTCTTGGGGTTCCACATTCTCCACATCCTAGAGAATAGTTTGTTCAGTCAATCATAATTGATTTAAACTTTTTTTTGGAGACATTTGTGCTGCTTCACTGTTTGATTGTATTTTTTCTAGGAATTTATGGTGAGCCTTTTCTCAGAAGTGTGCTTGTTGAGTCTGTATCTTTGTTAAGACATCTTATATGTTCTGCCTAATGTGCTATGAGTTTTGGCAATTTTCTTTAAGAATAGGATTGTGGAACAACAAAGATGCATGTTGGCATTTCACTCATTTTGTGCATTTTTACTATAAAAAATAAACTTTATTTGTATTGGGATGATATGTTTTAATATTTTTTCCTTAAAAGATATTTTAATTGCCCTAGCTGGTTTGGCTCAGTGAATTGAGCATCAACCTTCAGACTGAAAGGTCCAGGGTGAGCTTCTAGTCAAGTGCAGGTGCCCAGGTTGCAGGCTCAATCCCATGTGGGGACTGCAGGAGGTAGCCAGTCAATCATTCTCTCATCATTGATGTTTCTCTCTCTCTACCTCTCCCTTCCTCTCTGAAATCAATAAAAATATATTTAAAAATAGTTTAATTTATTTTACTAAATTGATAAACATATTTAATTGATTTTTAAAATAGTTTTATTGATTTCATAAACCAATGGTCAGTAAACTGTGGCTCGCGAGACACATGCAGCTCTCTGGCCCCTTGAGTGTGGTTCTTCCACAATATATAGCATATGTGGACGTGCATGTACAGTGCAATTGAGACTTCTTGGCCCATGCACAGAATTAGGTTTTTGGCCTGGGCGAGTCTAATTTGAAGAAGTACTGTTGGTATCTGGCTCTGTTGCATAATGAGTTTGCCGACCACTATACATAGACCAAAGGAGGTGGAGACAGAGAGAGAAAAACAATGATAGCCAGGCGAAGGGGCTCAGTCGACCTATGAACCAGGAGGTCACAGTTCCATTTTCCCTCAGGGCACATGCATGAGCCCCTGCTAGATCACCAGGTGGGGCTTGCAGGAGGTAGCTTATCACTAATTCTCTTTCATCGTTGATGTTTCTATCTGCCTGACTCTTTCCCTTCCTCTGTGAAATCAATTAAAAATTAAAGAAAATTGAGTCCATTGTCTTAAAAAAAGAAAAGAAACATCAAAGATGAGAGGGAATCACTGATCACTGCTTCCTCCATACCCTACTGGGGATGGAACCTACAATCCGGGCATGTGCTCTGACTGGGAATCTAACCAAGGACCCTTTGTCACAGGTTGAAGCTCAAGCACTGGCTCATACCAGCTGGGTGATTCATTACTTTTTAAATGCTATGCCCTGTGCAATGAACATTTTTAATTTTAACCTGCACTACCAACATTCTCCATTACTTTCAGAACACCAGTCATTTGATCCTGCACTAAGCCCTTGCTTTGTCCTCTTCTGCATTTTCCTTGTCTCCTGTCATGGAGGTTCTTGCGATGGAACATTTCTCTCAGGAAGGCCAGAGGGCACCTGGTTGGGCAGGGTGTTTAAAAAGAGTACCAAAGCCAATGCAGCAGGAAATAAATGAGCAGTGATCAGACACCCTTTGCCCTGGATCAGGCGTCCTAGATTTGAATTTCAATTCTCTGTTATCACTGAGACTTACAATGACATAACCCCTTCTGCTGGTCTAAGTCAGTTTCCTCCTGTGAAAAACAAGTATGAGGTATGTCCCCATGCCAGAGCTATTGGAGAAGGTCCAGTGGTAAGGTGTCTACTTGTGTAACCAGCTGTGCCTGCAGCCTGCCTTGGCTCCAGCAACTTCTGCAGAGACCTTCCCAGGCAGGCACTCATCACTCCCCCAATGCCCGCAAGCACCTTTGTCTTCGGGTGAATTTTAGTGAGAAATGGGACCTATAAAAAGCTGCTGACTCTGCTGCAGGGAGGCAGGTGCTGTGCCACTCAGGTCTCATTGTGGTGCGTCCCATATCAAATTGCTGAAAAAGTTCAGTGTCAGAGAAATGAAGTCAGCTCCCCAAGTTTACACCAAAGACAGGAAGGAAGGGTATGTAAGAATTTAGCCTTAAAAGTAGCTTATCGAGGCAGTAGCGACAGCGAGAGGATGAGTAACAAGTTTGACGCATTGAAAGATGATGACAGTGGTGACCATGATCAGAATGAAGAAAACAGCACAAAGAAAGATGGTGAGAAGGAAAAAATGGAACAGGACAAAAGTCAGAACAGCAGCAAGAGGAAGGCTGTTTTCCTGGGACCAGCAGAGCATCCTTGCAGTACAACTACACTTTCTGGTACTCCAGGAGAACCCCCTGCCTTCCCACCAGCTCACAGAGCTATGAACAGTATATCAAACAGATTGGCACCTTTTCTTCTGATGATGCAAATAAAAATGGTGGCAAGTGGATTAGTCAGCTGCGGAAGGGATTGGCATTGCGTTGCTGGGAGAATCTCATCCTGGCCATGTCGGGGGAACAGTTCATGGTTGGGGAGGTCTGTGGGGCTGTAGTCTCTGTCCGGTTTCAGGAGGACATTATTTCAATATGGAATAAGACTGCCAGCGACCAAGCAACCACAGCCCAAATCCGGGATATGCTTTAGCGAGTGCTTAATCTACCTCCCAACACCATTATGGAATACAAAACCCACACTGACAGCATCAAAATGCCAGGCAGGCTGGGCCCCCAAAGGCTCCTTTTTCAAAACCTCTGGAAGCCGCGGTTGAATGTGCCATGACCTTCTCCCTCTCTGGATGGCACCATCATTGAAGCTGGCATCATTGGAGTCTCTTGTTCCATTGGCGTGCTACCTGGAAGATTCTTCTGTCCTGGAAAAGAGGAATTGGACATGCAGCAGCTACTGCAACAGCTGAGATCACTTAATAAATGGTGCTAACCTAAAAAAAAAAAAGTAGCTTATCTTGTTCTGCAGTTTGAACAGAGGAGATTTTGAATTAGAGGAGCCAGTAATTTTGGGGTTTAATTAGCAAGTGCTTCTCATAAATTGTGGAAGGTCACAGAAAAGAAACAGAAAGACCTCCTTGTCCTTACAAATACGTTGACCACTTTTAGAACCTAAGGCTTTATTGACCTGAAGAGTGAATACTTCTAGGAGACCAAATAAAGGGACACCAGCGGTACTGGGGGCATTGTGTTCAGGAGGATGTCAGCAATGGGTCCCAAAGAAATTACACCACTCAGTGATTTTTCTCCTGACCCCATAGGTTTTAACACCACAGTATGGACAAAAGTGATGGTATAGTAAATATAGCAAGCTCAGGTAGCCTGGCATCACATGGTGAATCCTACAAACTCAGGCCAAAAGTAACCATCTATGATGGTTTGAAGTTAGAACCAATGGAGAGGAGACCAAGATGGCGGCGTAGGTAAACACCGGAGACCGCTGCCGCAAACAACCATTTCAAAAATACAACTAAAAGACGGAACGGACATCACCCAGAACCACAGGAAGGCTGGCTGAAGAGAGACTCTACAACTAGAAGGAAAGAGAACAGCAAATCGAGGCTCAGAGGCGGCGCAGTGTGGAAAATACAAAGGTACCGAGGTGCGCGCGCAAAGCGGGCTGGTGGCTGAGGGCGCGGTTGTCGTTTTCTGTCGGGAGTGAGTCTCAGACTCTGGGCTCCAGATCCGGGCGAGTCTCTAGGGACCCAGACTCAAACGGGAGAAGCAGGATTATCCGGCATCAGTTGGAACCTGAGGGCAGCTTTCTCTCCGAGGTTTGCAGCGGCTGCCGGGGTTCTGAGAAGCAGAGCCTCTGGGAACGGGACTGAGCGTGGCCATAACTGCTCCCTCCGCCCGCCCTGTTGATCCTGCCCCGCCCAAACCCTGCGCACAGCCATTTGCCGATCGCCTCAGGCAAAGGCTGGATTAGCGCCTCCCCAGAAGGCAGACGTTTTCCATACAGCTGATTCCTATAGCCAGTCGGCCTGGTGGTCAAATCCCTCTAGTGTTAACTACAACAATTAAGGCTTGGCTAGAACAAGACTGTGCACAGAGACCACAAGGGGGTGCACCAAGAAAGCATAAAAGATGCGGAGACAAAAAAACATGACAGAAATGGAGGATATGGAGCTAAGAATCGCAATTTTGAGGGCTTGCCATAAATTTGTGCAGAGCCTCACGAAAACTAATGAGACCCTCGATGCTACGCTAAAGAAATTAGAAAGTAAGCATACACGGACTGAAATTAAGAATATTATACCCAATAGCAGACCAGAGGAGCACAATAATCAAACCAAAGATTCGACAAAAAACACCCAATTGGAAAAGCAAAATGAAAAAAGAATCCGAAAGTGTGAAGATAGTGTAAGGAGCCTCTGGGACAGCTTTAAGCGGACTAATATCAGAATTATTGGAGTGCCAGAAGATGAGAGACAGCAAGATATTGAAAACCTATTTCAAGAAATAATGGCAGAAAACTTGCCCCATCTGGAGAAAGAAATGGACTTACAGGTCCAAGAAGCGCAGAGAACCCCAAACAAAAGGAATCCAAAGAGGACCACACCAAGACACATCATAATTAAAATGCCAAGAGCAAAAGACAAAGAGAAAATCTTAAAAGCAGCAAGAGAAAGAGGCTCAATTACCTACAAGGGAATACCCATACGACTGTCAGCTGATTTCTCAACAGAAACTATGATGGTTTGAAGTTAGAACTTTTTAAGGAAAAGCAAGTCACAGGGGTAGTTATGCCCTATCCTCCTTTTTTTTTTTTTTTTTTCAAAGTTCAATCTTTACCTTATTGAGCTTGTCTATTGTCTTTTTGCATCTAGAATACATATCTTTGAATTTTCTGGAAAATTTCCTTTTTTAACAGACTCCTAAGGGCGCAATCTCCAAACACCGAAGACCTCAGGTCCGCAATTATTGTTGTTGTGTCAAATATTAAGTGTTAACTGTTGGAGAACATTTTAAAAAGAAGTTTTTGTCAATTTTTTTAATTTTTAATTTAATCACAGAGATTTCCCTCCTCATTCCCCCCACTCTAATTTATCCCCAGTGAATTTCACGTAACCCCCTTATGTCTTTTCCTTTGAGACTAATGTATAAAAAAGGTGCAAAACTGCCATTCTCCTGAGCATTACACAATCTATTGTTATTTTGCTTCCTGGGAAATATTGCTAACTTGGGTAAAATAAACTTAGAAAAAGTCTCCACAGGTTTGGACATTTTCTTACAACACCACCAAAAGCAATTGACTCATGTGAAGCAGGAGAACGTTACATGGAGGGGTATCAGCATTTCCAGGGACACAACTGACAGAAGACAGATTTATAAACACAAATGTAGAGCAGACCCAGGACCCAGCAAGCTAGAGCTTTCCCCTTGCTTTCGGAGAATAGAAGAAAATACTCAAGGCTCAGGTGACTTTGTTTTTATTGTGTGGGTGCATGTGTTTTTAATCCTTACCTGAGGACATTACTTTTTACCCTTCCCCACTATCTCTCTAAGATTCTGCAGTAATTTCATGCTTCAATGTCTCTGAATCCACTCCATCAGTATCTTGTTCATTAGATTCCAAATGTGAGTGTGATCAAGTGATACTGTCTTTCTCTGACTGACTTATTTCACGTAGCTTCATGCTCTCCAGGTCCCTCCATACTGTGTGAAACAGTAAAGATTCTTCTTTTTTATTGCTGCATAGTATTCTATGGTGTAAATATACCACTGTTTTTTATCCACTCATCTACTGATGGGTACCTAGGCAGTTTCCAGACCTTTCCTATTGTAAATTGTGCTTCTATGAACAGAGGGGTGCATACTGTCTACTTGATTGTTTCAGGTTACTTAGGATATATTCCTAGAAGTAGAATCACTGGATCAAATGGCAGTTTCATACTAAATTTTTTGCAAAAACTGCAAACTGATTTCCATAATGGCTGTAGCAGTTTGCATTCCCACCAGCAGTGATCTGGGTTCCCTTTTTTCCACATCCTCCCCAGCACTTGTGCTTTGTTTATTTGCTGATGGCAGCCATTCTGACAGTGGTGAGGTGATAACTAATTGTTGCTTTAATTTGCATCTCTCTGATGATCAGTCACTTTGAGCATTTTTCGCTTGTCTCTTGGCCATCTTATCCACACTGCAGTCCAGGCAGAGCTGACACTTTGGATGGCATCAAAAGCAGATGCTCTTAAGTATGAGTGTCTGTTTTGTGACCTTAACTTTGTATAATGGATTCAATGGAGGCAGGTTAAGGCCGTTAGAGACTTGATGAACCTCCCCCAGCTACATATGGCCTGAAGGAGACAGGAGCCAAAAGTCATGAATGAACAAACAATGCCTGCCATTCAGAAAGAGCAGGTCCTGTAAGAAAGATATGCAAAACCAGCCACGCACGTGCTTGAGAAAGAAACTTGCCCCAGACACCACCTCCCCTGAAGGCGCTAGAGGACACTTAACATACTTGGTGTATTTTGGGCTATTTGCCCCTAAATGCACTCCTGGAGTCAACTGGGAAATACCAGATCCTGGACTTGGAGCGGAGAAACTACATTACCCAGAAGGTCACTCATGGCATGCCCCCAGGCTGAGCCAATGGGGGCTCAGAGAAGGCATTTCCATTTGCTCACTTCTGTAGTGCGAGACTCATAGTCCGCCTGGCGGGGTTTTGTCTCAGGTTTTCGTCTCATTCGCTTAGGATTTCCTGGTCGCACAGTCCCGGGGAGAAGGCCGGAGAGTGGTGCTCCCTGCCACACAGCCCATGGTCGGAGCCTCCAGTGATGCTCACAGCTCACACCTGGGATTGAACCTCGGAGTCGCCACCCGGACCTACGCCAGGGCCGGGACAGGGACCGCCATTCCTGCAGCGGCTTCTACTCCCGCTGCTCCCGCCCGGTTCTGCCCACAAAGTGCAATGGCAGGGCCCGGCTGAGGTGAGTTCCTGTCTCTCAGGGGCCCTCACCGACTCCATATGCTGAAGTGGACAGCCCGGGTGCGGGCGCCTGTCCCGTCCTGCAGCTCAGTCCCGCGTGGAGGCCCGTGAGGAAGGCGGAGGGGAGAGAGGAGTGTTGTGGCTTCTGAGGACACAGCAAGTTCAGGGCAGAGAGGACAGGGGTGACTTGCATCTGAAGTTCCCTGAGGATCTGGGCTGTGAGAAAAGTCCCCGGGACCTGGTGTGGGGACTTAAAGGTGAAGAACAAATCCACCGTTGGCTTTGTCTTGGAGGCAGGATCTAGGAGACTGCAGTGGTGCTGCTTTTGAGGCAGAGTCACTGCATTGTTATTAGCCTGCCGTATAGTGTTAACGGACCTCCAACTATTTGTGTGAATGTCTGTCTATATCGCAATATTCGCTTTATTGTGCTGATCATAGCCGAACCCACAATATCTCCAAGGGATTCCTTCATATGGTTTGCAAGTATTTTCTTCTGTTCTCTAGATTGCCTTTCATTTCAGTTTGTTTATTGCTGTTGTGCAGTGAAGACGCTATTTTTCTTTATTTGTTGCAGTGTGGACTGTTTATTTTTTCTATTTTGTGTGGTGGTTGGTGTCGCATTCAGAAAATTATGTCCAAAACAAACCTCCAGCCAGAACCGGTTTGGCTCAGTGGATAGAGCGTGGGCCTTCGGACTGAAAGGTCCCAGGTTCGATTCCGGTCAAGGGCATGTACCTGGGTTGCGGGCACATCCCCAGTAGGGAGTGTGCAGGAGGCAGCTGATCCATGTTTCTCTCTCATCGATGTTTCTAACTCTCTATCTCTCTCCCTTCCTCTCTGTAAAAAATCAATAAAATATATTTAAAAAATAATAAAAAAAAAACCTCCAAAACTTTTTCTCTAGGTTGTCCTGAGGAGTTTTAAGTTTTAGCGCTGATATGTAATTCTGTCCTGCAGGTTGAGTTAAATTTCCTTTTTTACAGACTCCTAAGGGCACAATCTCCAAACATAGAAGACCTCAGAGCTACAATTATTATTGTTGTTGTGTTAAATATTAACTCTTAACTATTGGAGAACATTTTTAAATAAATCTTTTTTTTTTTTTTTACTTTTTAATCCCAGAGATTACCCTCCTCATTCCCCCCTATTTTTTTGCAAAAACACCAAACTGATTTCCACAATGACTGTAGCAGTTTGCATTGCCACCAGCAGTGAACTGGGTTCCCTTTTTTCCACATCCTCCCCAGCAATTGTCGTTTGTTTATTTGCTGATGGCAGCCATTCTGACAGTGGTGGGGTGACACCCAATTGTTGATTTAATTTGCATTTCTCTGATGATTAGCCGCTTTGAGCGTTTATTCGCATGTCTCTTGGCCATCTTATCCACACTGCAGCCCAGGCAGAGCTGACACTTCCCGGTGGCAGCAGAAGCAGATGCTCTTAAGTATGAGTGTCTGTTTTGTGACAGAAACTTTGTATCATGGATTCAATGGAGGCAGGTTAGACCGAGTGAGAGACGTCGAACGTGGGCGTCACGTCCACTTCCTTGCTGATCTCGAATTCCACTTGGGTCACGTCTTCCTGTTTGAGCAGCCGCTTCCGCGCCAACCCGGAGTTCGCCACCGTGGCGGCGGCCGCCATGATCCCGCGGCCGCTGAGAGCGGAGCGCGCGCGCGTAGGTGGCGTCACGCGGAAACACGACCCCGCGTAGTCGCCGCCGGCAGGAACTGACGTCACCGCGCGTGCGCCGAAGCCACGCCTCGGGAGGGAACGAGAGCTTCTCGTCACGTGATAGGAGGAGGGCGCTGCGGCTCTTGCAGGATCGGGCCCCTCGGTGGGTCTCGCGAGCGGCGGGGCCTCGCTCATTGGGCACAAAAAACGGCGGAGGCGGCTAGCGTGTCGGAGCGGGAGCTTTGTGCTGAGGCGACTCTGGCTTCTTCACGCTCCGCGTCGGTCGCGCCAGGGCGTCCTGCTCGGGCGTGAGGACCGAGGCGGGTCCTCAAGGTGTGAGGCCGCCGGGCGCAACGTGGGAGACGCGTTTTCACTGGTGCACGACGGGAACCCCACCTGCACAGCATCCGCCTTTGAGAACCTGGACTCGGCGCTGGTGGGGCGGCCTGTGTTCACAAAACCCCGTGGGAAAGCCCCCTCGGGGCCGAGGGTGGAGACGGCCTCGCCTGTGGCCGCGCACCGGGCTCCTCCGCTCCCGCCCGGGACCCCGGACCCACCGCCCGAACGGACCAGGACGCGCCGTCGTCGGCCCGCAGCTCGCTCTTCCTGCCCCGCGGAGTTGACCCAGAGGCATGGCTCCCCGTGGCCAGCGGTGCCCAGCGCTGCCCCGTCTTTAACACACAAATCAAACCAGACGGCCAAGAGACGCTCTCAACGGGATTTACAGGCGCCCACCGACCAGAGCTCCACTCCGCTGCCCCCTGCGCTGCCCTCGTCCGCAGTTGGGACTCAGAGAGAGGCCGAGCGTGTCGGTGAACGCCGTTTCCTTTCCCACTGGCAGGAAGCGTGAGGAGCCCAGCACCCAGGGGCCGCCCGGCACCCATCCGGGAACAGCTTAAGCAAGACGACAGGCAGTGACACCAGGCGAAGACCACCCTGATGCACAGCGTTTACAGGGGCCCACAGCGGGCAGCGGGCGGCCAAGGTGAGCAGCCAGGGGACCGTGAGAGGCCGCTTGCCACCGGGAGCTGGTCAGGCTCAGCCCCGACAACCGACCCCATGACAGACCCCAGTGCCCTGCACCCCGCGTGTCAGGCTCGGGTGCGGAGACCAGGGCCGTGAGAGGCCGCTTGCCACCGGGAGCTGGGCAGGCTCAGCCCAGATGGGGGCGACAGCAGACAACGCGCTTCCCCCATTACAGAACACCAGAACGCTCTATTTAACTTAGGTTTTGTTTGTGTGTGTGTGTGTTTAACGTATTTCCTATTGATTTCAGTGAGGAAAGGAGAGGGAGAGAGAGAAACATCAGTGATGAGAGAGTCATCGCGTGGCCACCTCCTTCACGCCCCACCCGGGGGATCGAGCCCGCAACTCAGGCATGTGCCCTTGACCGGAATCGAACCCGGGACCCTCCAGTCCCCAGGCCAACACTCCATCCACTGAGCCAAACCAACTAGGGCCAGACTTAGGTTTTAAGTGAGACAACGGGGATTGCGGAGGCTGCGCTGGGACTCGAAACAGGAAAATTCCCGGCAACGCTGCAAATAAGAGTCCAGGCCTCAGCCCCGGGGACCCCAGTCCAGGCAGCAAGCGGGATCCCCTAGAGGCTCCACCCCCACCCCTTGTGTCCCATCAGAGTTGCCAGATTATGTAACCGGACAATCAAGGGCACTAGGCTGCCTGTCACTACCTGAGCCAGTTAAGCAGGGACAGGATTGAATCACATGAGTGTATATTCCAGTCCTGCTGGCAGCCTGAAGAGCAGCAGGGCATCCACCTGCTCTGCCCCCACCATAAGCCCGCTGCTTATACTGGGTAGAAGGACAGAGATTACATGGGGAAGTAGCCAAAGGGGAAGTTGACAGGTAATGGGGGCTGGAGATTTGCAAAGGCCTGTGAGTCTTGAAAGGGCTCAGTGATAATAAGCAAAGGGCTGCGGGTCTTCAAAAGGCTAGTGATTCTGGTTCCTGCAACAAGGCTGCTAATCTTTCCAGGATAATAGGCAGCTCCCTGAGGGGGAGGATGGGCTGCATCTCCCAGCCAGGTGAGAATGTGCCTGCCTTAATCAACAAAATCACAGTTAACAGCATGAACCCACATTTCTTATAGTTGGTCCCCAATATTCTATTTCTGCCCCTATCAGGTTCACCCACTAAACCAGGCACTCGTGCAGTGGGCCCTAACAGGTGCACACCAGCAAGTACATGAGGGCTTAGTTCTCATGACACCCTGCTGGCAGCATATGTCCCAGCTGGCGTGGCTCAGTGGTTGAGCCACAGTTTGATTCTTGGTCAGGGCACGTGCCTGGGTTTGGGGCTCCATCCCCAGTAGGAGGCGTGCAGAAGGCAGACATCGATGTTTCTATCCCTCTTCCTTTCTAAAAATCAGTAAAAACATACTTTAAAAAAATCCGTGCAACCCTTACAAGAGAATTGACCTGATAATAAGCACGCCATGCAAGGATGCAGGTACTAATCGCATGTTAAGTATTTGCAAAGATGGATCTCTTAGATGTTAAGTGAAATAGAACTATGAGGTCTTAGGTCTTCTCCCTCCACGGAGGCGTCTCCTGGGAGGGAGGGTGCACACACTGTTTTGTAGGCCGTGCTCTGGGGCTGAGTTGTAAAAACACGGATCTGGAAGACAGTATAAGGAAAGCACGTGACATCTCAGTGATTTGCATACTGGTTTTATGGTGAAGACCAGGTGTGCCTGGATGTCCAGGGGAGGAGAGGGCAGGCGGCCGTCCAGGAGCTTCCGGAGCTGAGGCCAGAGCCATGGGAAGGCAGGACCAGCCTGCGGCCATACCCTGCGGCCCTGCCTCTTCCCCTGGGCCTGTGCTGGACTGGGGGTTAGACCAGGAGTGGGGAATGCTATTTGGTCTGCTCCTGCCATGGCATTATGGGTGAGTTAATGAAGTATTTGACCAAACACAGCAGGCTGATATTTAAGTTGGTGATTTTGTATGACCTGAGAATTATGTTAGAAATAGCCAAACAGCCCTAACCGGTTTGGCTCAGTGGATAGAGTGTCAGCCTGCGGACTCAAGGGTCCCAGGTTCGATTCTGGTCAAGGGCATGTACCTTGGTTGCAGGCACATCCCCAGTAGGAAGTGTGCAGGAGGCAGCTGATCGATGTTTATCTCTCATCGATGTTTCTAACTCTCTCTCCCTCTGCCTTCCTCTCTGTAAAAAATCAATAAAAAATATTAAAATAAAAAATAATAATAAGAAAAAGAAATAGCCAAACAGCCGTTGGCAGGAGAAAGGTTCCCACCCCTGGTGTGGATGGTCATGATGGCTCGTCTTGTCCTGGGCAGCAGGAGGCTTGGGTGCGGGGCTCCTGGGTTGGCCTGGGTTCCTGGGAGTCCTCACTGTATACCTTGATGTCCTGGGTCAGAGGGGCTGTCCCCAAAGAGAGCCTTCCTGCCAGAAACCCCACACAAAACCTGGTTCTCAGTGGCAGACACTTCCTTTCCAGGTGCGACTGTCTCCCACCCACTCGCCTGGCGGGGCACCTGATGAGGTCCTGAGCCCGGCCTGACCCTGTCCGACTGGCACCCAGCATCCGGGCACCAGACGTGCATGGAGATCTCCGGTGCTGGATTGGGTGGTGGGCAGAATGGACAGCAGAGCGCTGCCCTCCCAGGGCCGTGTTCCAGAAAAGGGCAATTTCGACAAAGCCTGCAAAGCAGTCAGAGGATTGCAGTTCCTATAGCTACCGCGATGCCACTGAAATGAGGCAAGTGGGAGAGCTGGTGGGTTACTGACACGGTGGTGGCGGGAAGAAGGTGCCATCCGAGTTGTGAGAGGAGGTGGCCCTGGGAACACCCTGGGGGGAGTGTTCTAGGAAGAAGGAACAGGGAGTTTGAAGGCCCCCCACATGGGCAGGGGATTGGCACCATCAAGGCATGGAAAGCAGGTAGCTGTGGCATCATGAATGCAGTGTGGTGTGGGAGGGAGGAGTGTGAGCAGAGACCGACGAGGAGAGGTCTACAGATGATGAAGTGGAGTTGAAGTGCATCATGGTTGCCTTAGTGGCCACTTAAGGATGGTCTTTCTTTGAGGTGAGAG
This sequence comes from Myotis yumanensis, assembly GCF_028538775.1. Lineage (NCBI taxonomy): Eukaryota > Metazoa > Chordata > Mammalia > Chiroptera > Vespertilionidae > Myotis > Myotis yumanensis. The sequence goes on along the minus strand of NW_027223774.1, from coordinate 6,577,443 downwards.
GAGCCAGAATGCCCTATGATGGAAGATGACCTGGTTCTACACAAGAAAGACAAGAATTCTTGTCCTTTGGGGGTGACAGGCTCTCAGTGGGATGCAGGCAAGAAACCAACAAGGAATTAGAATGCACAATATGCCAGGAGTCATGGGTCCAATATAGAGAAATGGGAAAGCGGGAGGGCGGAGGTTGGGGGGTGGGGGTGTTAGATAGAATGGCCTGAGTAGGCCTCTCTGGGAAGGGAGTCCTGAGGAAGGTGAGGGGAAGGACATTGCAGGCAGAGGGAACTGCAAGTGCAAAGGTCCTGGGGCAGGAGTGTGCCCGGCGCATCAGATAGCAGGGAGACCCTGTGTGTGGAGCAGGTGAGTGGAGATGAGGTCAGTGGGCCTCGTGCCCAGGTCATGGTAGGACTGGGGGGCCTGTTAGCCAAAGTGAATGACATGACCGGAGCACCCCCTTTCACAGGACCGCCGCTTTGTCTGCGGTGCTGAGAACTGGCCCTGGGGGCCATGGGAGGAGGCAGCTCGGAAATTGTTACAGGGGTCCAGGTAGGTGATGACCAGGGCAGAGCCGTGCAGGTGTCCAGCAGTTGAGTCTTTTTGGATATACATTAACGTAGGAGAACCAAGACTGTAATCCAGCCCAGTGGTGTGACTCAGAGTTTGAGCGTCAACCTAAAAACAGGAGGTCACGGTTCAATTCCCGGTCAGGGCGCATGCCCGGGTTGTGGGCTCGATTCCCAGTGTGGAGCGTGCAGGAGGCAGCCAGTAAATGATTCTCATCATTGATGTTTCTATCTTTCTCTGAAATTAAAAAAAAAAAAAGACCATCATCCAAATCTAAGTAGTGACCATCTAATGGTGATTCTAGAGGATCCCCTGGAATTGCTTAGAGCAAGCATGTCAAATGCGGCCCACAACGAATATTTTGGGGGCTCAGCCAGTATAACAGTATGCAAGAAACGTTTTAATAAAAATTTCATATCTTAATTTTTACAATACCCTGTTATACATAATGATTAATAACAAACTACAACATTCGCTAATGACTGATTACTGTAATCGTGATGCATTCATTTCCTTTATGCGCAGGCACACCATTTCCCTCCACTAATATCAGAAGTGAATATTTTAGTAGCCGATGGCCACGTCATTAGTCCTGGACTGACTTTTTTGGTGTACGCAACAGGAAATATTTCGCTCTCGGAAAACAAGAAAAATAGGTTTATTTGCATTACGCTTATTAATTTGTGCAGTTATCCAGTGTCTGGTAAGTAAATGTTTAAGAAAAAATATTAATTTTTATTAAAATGTTCTATTATTTTATGTTAACGATCACTCATTCATTTCAGCCCTTTGTTTTCAGCGTGTCTCTATCGGAATAAACCTACTTTGCAAAGAAAATTGAAGCTTTTGTTTTTTTGTGGCCACATCCACTTGCACCTTGTTTGTTTGGCCCGTGTTGGCCTGTGAGTGTGACATGCTTGGCTTAGAGACTTCCGGACTAATGGTGAGGACAGAAGAGGCTGCAGAATGAGTCCTGATGGTGCCAGGACGTCATCGGAGGGATTTATCATGAACCAGGCCGGCTGTTCACAAGCGGAGAGCATCTCCCCCACGCTGAGGCCAGATGCGCAGGCAGTTTCCGGAAGCGTCCCATGGCTCTTGCAACTCCGCACACAGCCCTGCTGTGAGACTGTCCCGGGGCTCAGTGATGCGTGCAGGCTCATGAGAGGCGTCGGCCAGGCGGGCTTGCCTGTCAGACCCGCTCGCCTGCTGCTGTTCAGCCCAGATCGCCCCAGCGTTCCTTCTGCAGGACCAGGAAGCGCAGCATGGAGCCGGTCCGCGGAGAACAGGTCAGCACTGGGGAGGGCGGCAGGCCCGAAGGGGGTCTGAGAGCTGTCCTGGGGGGGAGGGGAGGGTCTCCCTCCCGAGGGGGGTGGAGCCTGTGTGGGGCCGTTGTGTTTGGTTAAGTGCGTGGGGGCTCTCTGGCTCAGCTCCACCTTCCAGGAGGACAGTGTGGGTCGGGAGGGAGGAAGGATGCTCTGTTTTGGACTCTGATGTCCGCTTTGGTGCCCCAGGAGGAAAGAGAAAGGAAGAAGGGAGGTTTCTAGGTTTAGGTGTAAGGCGAGGAGGACCAGCTGCCTCATGTGTGGCTGCTTTAAAAACAAACCATTTTCGGCTCATTTTGTGAGGCACAGACCGTGTCTGCTCATTCTGCCCTTCCCCGCTCGGCTGGTTTCACATGTTGGTGATCCAGGATCTTTGAGTCAGACACGGTGGGAGGCGGCTGCACTCACATGTGCACCATCTGGCTGTCATCTGGAACAGCGGTCGCCAACCTTGCGGACCTCATGGGCCAGTGGTCCGCAGACACCGGCTGGCGACCACTGCTCTGGAAGGCATGAGGGCAGCCCTGATGCCTGTGCTGTGCGAGAGGCATCCCGGAGTCCCAGGGAGCAGGGATGCAGGAAGTAGCAGAGGGAAGGGGCAGCGGCAGGGGGCACTCAGCTTCCTGGGCAGAGCACAGTGGCTCCCAGCGCACCCCCCCTCCCCCGCCCGAGGACTGAGCCTGGTGGCCCTCCTGCGTGTGTCTGGGTCTCTCCTCTTTCCATGAGAACACCTGTTGTAGAGCGCTTCAGGCTCGACTTCATGACCTCATCTTAACCTGGTTATGTCTGCTACGACCTATTTCCTAAAAGGTCACACTCACAGGTGTTGGGGGGTTAGGACAGTCAGGGTGCCTGCAGGCCCTGCCTGGGCCGAGAGGAAGAAGAAAGACAGGGGAGGCTGGTGGTCAGGGCGGCTGGCCTAAGGGAGGCAGGGCCAGGCCAGGCCCCAGGAGTGTCTCCCCACCTCCCTAGCCTGCATCCTGTCCAGGGGGCCACGGCAGGGGAATGGTCGCTGGCAGCTCTGGGGCCTTTCTGTTTGTAAAAAACAGCTTGATTGGGGTCCGATCTATATGCTGCACAGCTCGCCGTGTGAGGAGCGCAGCGCAGTGGCGTCTAACAATCCAGCCACATGGGGCCAGCACATCAGCCTTAGGACATTTCATCCTAAAAAGAAACCACGAGTACTTCAGCCACCTCAGCCCTCTCCTCAGAGGCCAGGAGCCAAAGTCAGGGGTCTGCAGGGCCGGCTCCCTCCGAGAGCCTGCCTGCTCTGAGCTCCTGATGCTGCCAGCAGCCCTCGGCCTGGGCTGTCACCTGGCCCCTCCCTGGGTGTCTGGGTCTCTCCTTGTCCCATGAGGACACCTGTCATTTAGGGCTTAAGGCTCGACCCAATGACCTCAGCTGTTGCGACCTATTTCCAAAAGGCCACACTCACAGGTGTTGAGGGGTTAGGACTTCAACATATCTTTTGGGGGGACACCACCGAACCCACAACATCCTGGTTCATGAGCATCCATGGACCATCCCCTGCAGAAATGGAATGCGCTGCCCAGGTGCAGTGAGACAGACCTACTCGAGGGCCGGGGCCTGTGGGGGGCTGTGGGGGGCTGTCCGAGGAGGAGGGCTCTGCAGCGGCCATTCCCATCTTCCTTGGTTTACACGCTGACGTGCTCTGCTGTTGGAGCTTGTTCACTGCACACACCTCTCAGGAGGCATTCGGCTCCAGCCAGACAGCTTGTCATCGCGTGAAAAGGACCAGATCACAGGGTTCTCGGGTCCAGGGCAAACACTCTCACCTGTGCCCACCTGTGCACGAGGACTTCATGCACAAGTGTGATGAGAAAAAGAAACAACGTAATGCGCAGCCATAGGACCATCAGGACATCTCCGTGCTTTCTTCCTATCACTGAATCAGCCTGCAGTCAAGGTGTATGTAGCCAGACTTATATTTTTGATATTTATTTTATATATTTAAATGCCATTTACCAAAGAAAAATCAACCAAAAAAAATGAGTTCTCGTGTCACCTCTGACACGTGTGTCATAGGTTCGCCATCACTGCCCCAACCCCTGCTGAGGGCGGTGCCCTGTCCAGCGGATGCTGTTGTCTGCAGTGAGTTCACAGTGGAGATGCTGGGTGCGAGGTGGCTGTTCCATAGTCACGCCAAGTGCTATGTGTTTTGTCACCTTGTTGTCCAGGCAGGAGGGGGAGAGGGGGCAGAGGGACTGAGCGCAGGATTCTGAAGTCCAGGAAGGAGGCGCGGGCACTGCCGTTTGCAGGCTGTTTTCTATGCTTGGGACAGTCCACAGCTCACAGCATTTTAGAATGAGTTACAAGGATTAATAGGCTAAAGGCCTTGTGCCCGGGGAACGCAGTGTGGCCACGGTGGTTCCAGAGCAGAGTGGGGGTGCTCCGGGTGGGAGTGGGAGGAGCCCCCTGAGGTGCTCCCAGCACAAGGGCGGGGGGAACTGACGGGGTTGTGACTGCTTCAGGCACTAGATCCACACAGACTGGAGCTGGGACCCAGCCAGGATCTGCCCAGGCCCTGCAGCTCAGCCCTCAGGGGCCTGGCCATCTCATCCCCCCAATACACACACCAGCCGAGGGGTGTGGCCTTGACTGCTCACCTGCAAGAGCGTCCTAGTTTTATGGCGTCTCCAATGCGCGTTTACAGCGCTGCACCCAGGTGTCTCAGTGCCAGGGTCCTGGGCTGCGGAAAGCGACAGGGTCCACCCTGCTGAGGACAAGCAGTGGCTTTCTGTGCGAATCCCAGCCCCCGGCCTGCTTCCCACTGATGGATGTGGGCCCTGGGCACTGCCTCGGTGCCAGCTCGTCCAGCCTCAGGGCTGCCCGGAGACATTACCGCCACAGGCGCACTGCTGTCTCCCTACGCACATCTGTGCTGCGGCCACAGGAGAGTCCAGGGGTTCGCTCCCTCCTGCGCCCCCCTGCGGAGGATAGTGGTCTAGACCCACCTCCTAGGCCAGTGCTGGTCTGGCCAGGCAGCAGCCTGTGTGTCAGAGGCAGATCCGTGTCCCAAGAGCCAGAGAAGCCAGGTCTTTGCTCTGCCCCTGGTGCCGTGGGTGTCCCTCCCGCCGGTCACAGGACACCAGGGCCGGGCTGGTGTCATCGTCCTCGCTGGGGGTCCTCTCCTTCCCTGCCTGTCCGTGGGGAGGATGGGTGGAAGCGTGGAAGCGGAAGGCCTTGGGGCCGGGAGCCCTGCACTGACAGCCCTCCGCCACCGCCCTTTCCGTCCTCCAGGTGGCGGAGCTGCACCGCACGCACTCCTCGCTGGCAGCCCTGGACGAGGAGACGCTGTGGGAGATGACGGAGAGCCACCGCCCCAGGATCGTGCGCAGCACCTGCCCCGGCCGCCTCACCCCCTACCTGCGCCATGCTGAGGTGCTGGTCCACCTGGCCGAGGAGGTGCTGCACAGCCCCGGTTCACCAACTCGGCCATGAGAGTTGGTGAGCTTGGTGAGCCTGCGAGGGGGGGGGGTGGGGGGGGGGACATTGACGGGCCGCTCTAATAAACGACCACAAAATCGGTGGCCAGGGACGGCAGAACTGGGTTCTCTCAGTTTGGTGGCTGAAGATCTGAAGTTAAGGTGTGGGCGGGGCCCCCTCCGGTGGCTCCAGGGGAGGACCCTTCCTGCCTCTTCCAGCTTCTGGTGGCCCCGCTCCAGCCTCTGCCTGATCTACATGCCCTCTCTGCGTCTCCCTCTCCCTCTCTCTCCTGACACTTGTCCTTGGACAGACCCCCCCGCTCGCGGGTGACACCAATTACACCTGCAAAGACCCTTCCTCCAAGTCAGGTCCCACTGGCCGGCTCCAGGCAGACACTCTTGGGGGCCAGCCCACCTGTTCCAGCCCAACTGACTGTGTTTATTCATTGAAAGCCGGGAAGTTCATAGCATCACCATATCAGCTTCTTAGGAGAATTGAGTCAGTTTCTAAGATACTTGTCTCAAAGCCCGGTCAGGGCCGGGCGGTGGAGAGCCGGCGGTGGGCGGTAGCTTCTGACAGGATACTTTCTGCCGGTTGCCTTATGGATGGGGCACTGAGTGTCCTATGTGGGGAGGACACCATGTCCCCGCCCTCAGAGGGAGTAATGGGTGCAGATGGCCAGGCAGTGGGGTGCAGGGCACAACCAAGAAAGCACATCCAGCACCTCTGCTGGCGCTGGAGGAACCTGCAGGCCGGGTGCCCTGTGGGGCCCAGGGGAAGGTGTGCAGGGCCCACGGGACTCGCAGGGAGACCCCCTCAGATCAGTAGCCCACACCCTCCCAACAGGACCCCTAGCCAGCCCCCACCCCTGCCAGCCCAGGGAGGAAGGAGACAGGGCCCCCCGACAGGGCCCGGGCCAGGACCCGGCGGCCTCACCTTGCGGGCGGAGCTGCTCTGCTGAGCCAGGTCCTGCAGGAGGGTGATGAGCAGCTGCTGTGCCCTGGGAGGAGGAGACACAGCTGCCAGGAGGCTCCACACCCCCTGCCCAGCGGCGCCTCTGAAACCCTGCATGCCCGCAGCCCACCAGAGGTGCCCACTGATGTCCCGGGTGTGAGCCTGGGTGGGACATGGCTCCAGGCCTCCCTGCACTGCTGAGCTGAGCGGTACCACCCGATACCACGTGTACCAGCAGCTGGTACACGGGTCCCGGCAGGCGGATGTTGCTGGGGGGAGGGGGCCGGCCCTGCCACATCTGTCCCGGGAGGTGGGACTTTGTGCTAAAATTAACACAGTCCTGAACACACCAGGTGACTGGTGAGTCCACCTCCTGGGGACACTTGGTTTCCACAGGTCGGGGCCAGCATGAGGCCAGGGAGCTGCTCAGGCCGTGGTGCCAGGCAGCCCCCAGCAGCGGGACCCCCCCCCCCCCCCCCGCCCCAGGTCGCAGCGCTGAGGCTGGAAACGCTGGCCCCGAAAGCTCTAGAACCAAGGTCCACCATTTTCACAAACAAACCCTGTCCACCTGGGGTGGCACATGGGGATTCCACTTGGGCAGTGTCCCCTTCCCAAGAGGTGGCCGTCCGACAGCCGCTCACCATGCATAGGTGGGGATGGTGCCGCCCTCTGTGTCCCAGTGCTGTAAGGGCCCACCTGGAACATGGTGTACGTGACATGCAGGGTGTTGCCGCAGTGCACCGGCAGCTCCCTCTCTGTCCTCCCCTCCAGGGCCAGGTTGACACGGATGTAGAAGGAGTCCCCTGAGGTGGTCACTTTGGCCTCCAGGTCCTGGACCAGCTTCTTATAACCTGGTGAGAGAGGACAGGTCAGCCCAGGCCATGACCCACAGGGGGAAGGTTCTGGAATGTGAAAGGAGGAGGGACAGAAGGTACCGCCCCAAAGTCTCGGAAGCCATCCTGGTGCCAGAGTCAGTGGGTGGGAGGTCCAGGCTGCCTTGGGGGCCTCTGCAGACCGGGGGTGTGGCCTGGCTCTGGGGTAGGCCATGGTGGCTGGGGCAGGCACAGCCACGGCTTAGAGTTGGGACTGGGCAGCTGGGCAGGTCCTGAGAGGGGAGCTTCTGGGGGAGGGAGGGAGTGTGTACCCTCCGTGTTGACCTTCACAGACAGGCAGCAGAAACCGTCCACCCTGCGAAGAAGACTCACGGCCTGCTCCAGGGTCATGCCCTGCAGGATGGCCTTGAAAAAGGGCTCTGTGGCCTCACAGTCCACATGGGGGCAAACCACCAGGGCGGGCGCTATCGACCAGGTTCGGCGGAGTCTGAGCACAGATCTGCACTCACCGCCCACGCCTATCAGGGCCTCTGTCCCAGGCCCTGAACCAGGGCATCTGCATTTAGCTCCTCCAAGCCACACACCTTCCCACCCTGAGTCAACCACCACCGCCTTCCCAACCGCATGCTGAGAGCACCACCCAGGACCCAGTGTCTGCTCTCCAAAATGGACCTTTGTTCTAGAGCAGTGATGGCGAACCTTTTGAGCTCGGCGTGTCAGCATTTTGAAAAACCCTAACTTAACTCTGGTGCCGTGTCACATACAGAAATGTTTTGATATTTGCAACCATAGTAAAACAAAGACATATTTTTGATATTTATTTTATATATTTAAATGCCATTTAACAAAGAAAAATCAAACCAAAAAAAATGAGTCCTTGTGTCACCTCTGACATGCTTGTCATAGGTTCGCCATCACTGTTCTAGAGCTTTCTAGATCACAGGTTCTTGGCATTGGGACTACTGACATTTGGAGCTGGGTCACTCTGCTGTGGGGCCGCCCGGGCCCTGTAGGATGTTAGCGGCATCCCCGGCCCCGCTTGTGAAAGCTCCTGGCTCTCACTGTCCCTCCATTCACTCCCTCGCTGCCTCACGCCGAGGACACTTTGTAAGGAGAATGAGCACGTGCCTCTTACAATTGTTAAAAATTGTTTAAAAGCTTAACGTTCTACTTTCAGTAACATCAAAGTCCCCTCCCTGCTACTGTACTCACTTAATGGTAATTAGTCATGTTGAACATTTATGTTTTCTGCAGCATCATCACTAATATTTCACAACAAAAAGTTTTAAAAGTGGTGAACCTCACGTTCTGTGTATTTGAACAACAGGCGTGCATGTACGCGCGTTCTGTGAATTTAAACACACAGACGTGCGCGCACACGCACACGCACGGGAGCTGACAATGAGGCCGCTGTTCAAACAGCAGCAGCAGAGCCCTGAACCTCACCGTGACGATCTGGGTGCCTGGGCGCAAGGCCATCTCCTCGGCCGCCGAGCCAGGGGTGACGCGGTGGATGAAGATGCCTTGAGGTTCCCGCCGATGACACTCATCTGCTCCAGCAGTGCGTCCCCCTGGAAGGCCAGCACCGTGACCTGGCTCAGGAGCTTCCGGGCCAGCCGCTGCTGCTGCCGCCGCCACACGGGGACACTGCTGGAGGAAGGGGCCACGGAGCTCGTGTGCAGCCCAGCTCTGGCACTCTCCACCCCCCTTCCTGCCATGACAGCCTCAAAAAGGCTGCCGCCTGCCCACAGCCCTCACTCTGCCACCTGCTGGCCCGGCCCCCCTCCGCTCACCTGGCTGAGACAGAGGCCCCTGGAGATCAGCTGTGGGCCGCTCTCAGACTCCAGGAGGCCTAGGCAGAAACAAAGGCTCCGACACCAGCCGGCTGCCCTAGAGGCCACACGCTACCTCAGTGCCCTCAGCCACCTCGGCTGAGGCTGACCTCCTCCTCCTCCTCCTTCCTGCTGAGACCTTGACTCATCTCCCCCACACGGGAGGAGCTGGCGGAGCTGCACCTGCCTGGGTCTGGCCTCCACTTTGTGAAACTGAATGTTGCCCACATTTTATGAGATGGGGAAGCTAGAATCCACTTCCACCTTCATCCAAACAGTCAAATCTGGTGGAATCCGGGCCCGCCTTTCTGCATGAGTGCCTGCCACCCGCATCGGCTGCTCCTGCTTACCCCAGGCCATGCCAGCTGCTGGCTGCGGAGACCTCGAGTTGGCAGTCCTAGGCCTCGATGTCTCTGGGGGTCCCTGTTAGGTCAGAGAGAGCCCAGGACCGGATACATGCAGACATGTGATCAGACAATGGACCCTCCCTGGAATTTCTGACAGATCAGCGTGCCAGACACAGAAACCGGCTTCTCCCTGAATCCACAATGACTCCCACACAGATACTGACTCCTTCCTGAGTATCCTGCTAACCCCCTGTGGCGGAAACTTCCTCAGTTCATGACCTCTCCCCTCACTCAATCGCAGTATAAAACAAAGCCCCCCCTCAATAAGGGTGCGAATCCACTGGCCTTGTCTTTGGGGTCCGTGGGTCGCCCGGGGGCGCAGAATAAAACCTTTCTTTTTCTTTCTTTTTTGATTGACTCAGTTCTCTTTATTTCCTACGCCACCTTCCTGAGCCACCTAACATGTGGTGCCTTGAAACCGAGGTGGCATGAGCACCTCATTTGGCCATCCCTCCACGGCTCAGGATGCCTGCCTCTCCCTCCTCGTGGCCCAGGACCCATCAGGACCTCATTTCTTCAGCTCAGCAACGTTTCCCAGTTTGGCAACATCAGCGGTGAGTCCTGCCCCGCCCCCGTGTCCGTTCCCTGTGGCCGCCCACCGGCCAGCGTCTCTGTCCATAAAATGCGGCCGCATCAGAGACTGCCTTTCCGGACCCTTTCAGTAAGGTTCCTCTGGACCTCTGGAGGTAGTGGAGACGTCCCTACCTCCCCCGGTCCCTCCACCCGTCCGTAGCATGGGTCAAATTGCTAAGACGCTGGCCTTTGGCCCCACTACAGGCCACAGGCATCGAGCACGGGGAATCCAAATTCCAAAATTGATCCGAGCACACCTCTAGGGTGCCTGCCTGCCAACCTGGCTAAACACTAGGCCTGACCCGGACCTGCGTCCTATTTCTATAACGTAGCATGGCCTCAGCATGAAAATGGGACCTTGACTTTACTGTCCGTACCGATCTCAGTCATTTCTGCCAGCGAACTGGGAAATGTGCCCAAGTCTCTCTCTCTCTCTTTCTCCACCCCGTCTGTGTCCCCGTCCCTTCCCCCAAAGTTCCTTCTGCCTCCTCTCCTTGCCCTGGGCTGTGGCCGCGCTGTGCTGTGTACCGCCGAGACTGCGGTGTGTGTGGTATGTGTGTGGGGGTGGGTTCATGTGCTATGTGTGGGGAGCAGCGAAGGCACTGCCATCGTCCCTGCGTCCTCCCACCCGTCCTCCACCAGAGACCATTGCAAACTCCCCCGGCAAAAGCTGCCCGTTCTCCCACCGGCCTCATGCCCCTGTCCGTCCACACCCTCTCCTCCTCCCTCCCTGCTGGACCCTCCTCCAGCCACGCCTTCTCCACCATTACCTAGTGACCCCGCCTCCCCTCTTCCACCTGCCCACCACGGCCGCTGCCTCTACCTCCGCAGCCACTGCAGGAGCTGGAAACTCAAGTCACCCTGCCCCCACCCCTGCCTGCTTCCCCAGTCAGTACACACAGGCGTCTGCAGGTCCCACCTTCCTTCTGTCCCTCCCCCCCTCTGCCCCGCCCCCGGGAGGTTGCGGCGTTCCCCCTGTGCGCTCCTGTTCATTCTAACCACCCACCTCGCCCCGTGCGCTCTCCGCCAAATCTCCGGCAATTACATTCACAGGTGGCCGGCCAGTTCCCTTTGCAAGAGGTTGCAGCTGTAAAGGATTTTATCCGGGTAGCCATTCTCTCTCACTCTGACCTTCCTCAAATTGAAAAAGGCCTCGGCTCTTTCTCTTCAGACCCTCTTAACCAGCAGCCGCCTTCTCCCCTATCCCTGAGAGCCCAAGTCCTGAGAACGTTAGCTCCAAAACAGCCTCTTCTATTTCTGCACCCATTCTACCCCTGAGGGAGGCAGCAGGGACTGAGGACATAGTCTGAATCTATGCCCCCACTCTCTACGTCCAGCCTCACAGATTAATAGCCCTCAGACCCCAATCCGAGATCGACTGAACACGGCCTTTAAGGTTAATGCCCGTGAGGAGGAGGCACAGTCGGAATGGGAGGCCTGCCCTCAACAGAAGGTAGACCTGCAGATTCACGCCTTAGTTGTGGCCCTGCGGTCGACGGCAGCCGCCATGGCCCTGAGGGGGCTGTGGGTGGTGGGGGTGCAACGAAAGGAACGAACACCACCCAGAGAATGCTTCAAATTCGGAAATGAAGGCCAATGGGCAAAGCAGTGCCCCCAGCCCCAGGATCCAACCAAGCCCTGCCCAGCGAGAGGCCAAAGTGGCAACTGGAAGAGTGACTGCCCCTGGAAAAGTGACGGGCCCTCTGCGCCCCAGCATGGAGGGGCCGCCCTTCCAGGTCATGACCTGCCACTGGCCATGCTGGGACTGGCTGAAGACAAGAAGCCCAGCCTCGACGACCCCCACCACCCTCGCCGAGCCCAGGGCTACGCTGAAGGCAACTGGTCTCCTTCCTGGTCAACATGGGGGCTACCTTCTCTGTTTTGCCCTCGTCAGGGCCCCTTTTTCCTTCCACGATCTCGGTCATGGGTATTGACGGCAAATCCACCTGACCACTGACCACTGGACCCCTTCCCTGCCTCCTTGACGACAGCCCTATAACCCACTCGTTCTTAGTCATGTTTTCATGCCCCGTGCCCCTTTTAGGACGAGACATCCTCACCAAATTAGTGGCCACTCTGCAGCCCATTCGGAGCCCTTCAGCCTCCCTGCTCCTTCCGCTCCTGGCCCCCTCCCTTCACAGGGACGCCGATCCCCCACTGCCATGCGTCCCCTTATGGGGCCCTGTTGTCCCAGACCACAGCCGCCTACCTCAGTCTCGCTGTGAACTCCTTATCTCCTCCATGACTGTCCCCTCCTCTGAACAAGAAATGTTCTCCTTCTTCAGGCTCACTGGGTACTCTTGCCTCCGGGTTCACAACTGTAGTCTTCTTGCAAACCTCCTCTATGACATGACCTGGAGAAGGAACCCCCTCACTGAGCCCATAGGTCCCCGGGCCAACATCCTCATCCCTTTAATGCTCTGAAAAGTGCTCTGACCTCGGCGCCTTCTCGTCCCATCCCCTTCCACCCTTCCCAAAAAAACTTCCTTGAATGCACAGGTTTATTCAACAGTCCGGCTTTTATCAGAAACTGATATCATTATCTCTGGAAAAAATGTGGCAACTTTAAAATCCAAGCGGCTAGAGGCCTGGGAGCAGGCAGCCTGCTCCCTCCCGCCCCCCTGCCTTTTCTCCAGCCTCATATCCAGGTCCCTGGCTTCCACTGCTCCTTCCCTTTCTCTTTTCCTTTGGATAACAGCGCATTCTAACATTTCCTCCCACTTTCACTGCAATACCTACCTCTCTCAGGCTCACCAAATGCCTCCCACCATCCCCGAAGAAGATTCGGCGACACCATCCAGGACCTCATGACCCATCATTCCTCACAGGCTCTTACCTGGCAAGGGACCCTCCAATTTTTGCTCAGGTTTTTAATATTTTCAGATGAAACGGACATGGAATGATGAGGGAGTCATCAATTCTACTGTCTAGGATGGGAAATCCTCTAGTGTCACTATTTACGAACCCTGGACCTACTCCTATGCCCACCCTCATCAACACAACTTTCCATCTACTCTCGAACATCAATCCCTCCTCCTCTACATCCTGCTGGATTTGTCTGTCACTGGCTCGAACGCTCATCATAGCCACTCAATTCCAACCTATTGGACCACCCAACTAAACTCTCTCTCTAGAAATTTGCAGCTCCTGGCTGAATCCGGGCTACACCAAGGAGCCCCACCTTCTTAAGCCCTTTTCGAACTCCTATATGGGAGACGCTTCTTGCTCAACCACCATCTCCTTACTGATCCCCCTCCCCTGGGTACTTATCTTCCATATCTTACCCAGGCAATTGCTCCGACAACACGAGAACAGGTTTCTGCCCAAGCCAGAGCCGACCAAGCAGGACTCCCGAGGACCAGCCCTTTCACCCTGGTGACTTGGTCCTCCTTAAGAACCTACATCCACAAGGCTTGGAGCCTAGGTGGACAGGACCTCACACTGTAATCCTCACAGCCCCCACCACGGCCAAGTTGCTTGGCAACCCCAGCTCGGTGACCCATTGTGGCACCACCTCTCCAGACTCAAGAGGATCCTGGAGCAGCATGACTTCTATAAATGTGGGGTGTTGCGCCCCACTAAGGTCCGCCTTGGTCGCCCTCCTCCTCCTCCTTCTCCTCCCAGCCCTGAGCAACCTGCACCCACCCCCACCTGCTTATGTGTGAAGGTTCAAGGTCCGTGAAACCTACTACCAGACGGCAAACAAGTCACACCAGCGGAACCCAGACAGTAGTTCCCCAACTAACCTTGTATGGAGAGTCAGAGCTCGCCTGGCTGCTCCCTCCATCCCACTCCCGGACCCGCCGGGCCACCTTCCTCCCTGTCATGTTAGGGGTGAGTATCGCTGCCTCAGTAGGCCTCACCGGGGGGGCCCTCGGGAACAGTCTGGTCACTGCTCAGGATTTCAATGACAAGCTCCAGTTAGCCCTGGAGTCTACTACCGTCTCTTTTAGCCTCCCTACAGCGGCAAGCGACATCAACAGTTCAAGTAGCCCTACAGAGCCAGCGCGCCTCAGACCTTCTGACTGCAGAAAGAGGAGGAACCTGCATATTCCTTCAGGAGGAATGCCGCTACTTCATCAACGAGTCCAGAGTAGTGGAGCAAAACGTGCAGACCCTGACTAAGGTGAATGAAAAACTACAAGCAGGATACTCCCAGGAAAACTCTCCTTTTGGCTGCTTCCAAAGCCCCTTAGCTACCCAGGGCCTACCCAGGTAGGACCCCTGATTCTCATCTGTGTCTTTTTGCTCCTAGTCCCCTGCCTCCTCAAGTTCATCCGCTCCTGGATCGCGGAGATGTCACGGGTAACTGTGAATCAGCTCCTGCTCCATCCTTACACCCGGCTCCCCTTTGACCTGCCTCTGCCTGACCCTGGCCTTTAAACACCCCCCCCCTCCCTTGACATCCCTAGTCAGCTGGAAGCAGTCAGAATGAGTCGGCATCCCCTATCACCAAAAGGCCGGGATGTTAGGTCGGAGAGAGCCCAGGATCGGTTACATGCAGACGTGTGATGAGATAATGGACCCTCTTTGGAATTTCTGACAGATCAGCGTACCAGACACAGATACCGCCTTCTCCCTGAATTCACAACGACCCCCACACAGATACTGACTCCTTCCTGAATACCCTGCTGACGCCCTGTGGCGGAAACTTCCTCAGTTCATGTCCCCGCCCCTCACCCAACCGCAGTATAAAACAAAGCCCCCCTCCCTGTGGGCGCGAATCCACTGGCCCTGTCTTTGGGGTCCGTGGGTCACCTGGGGACGCACAATAAAACCTTTCCTTTCTTTTCTGATTGACTAAGTTCTCTTTATTTCCTACGTCACCTTCCTGAGCCACCTAACAGTCCCCAAGCTCTGCACTTTGACATGCAGCCTGGGAGGCCAATGGGCCCAGCCCAGGCGGTGGAAGCTGCTCCTCCACCTGGTGGACCACCCACCCCGAGTACTGGAGGCCAGCAGAGGGCGGACAGCTGCCTGTCGCCTGCCACAGCAGCATGTGCCCAGCTCACAGGGAAACCCTATTCGTGAATACATTCCAGTCAAGTGGAGGTCACTGGGCGCTCCTGGCCTATTTGAGGTGAATTCCACTAGAATGCGTGAAAGCGGGACATTATGTGGGATCACACAGAAGAGCAGTAAGCCCCCTGTCCTCCCGGCCTCACAGCCAGGCTGGTTCCTCTGGAAGATCCTCTCCCTTGGTCACTGTCACAAAACCACCAGTGATCTGGGAAGCGTAAGGTTTCTGGCCACATGACCACTGCCCCACCGCACAGGTGCCTCTGTGGACCAGCATAGGGTGCGTGCACCCCCTGGTGGCCATAGGGTGAATTCCAAGCGGGGTGCTAAGCACCTACTCTATGTGAGGCCCAAGACTGGGGTAGGTGTGCAGGGTGGAAGGTAAGAAGGCGGACACACGGCTTGAGAAGGAGAGAGAACCAGTTAAGTGACAGATACAAGGCATAAGCCACAGGGAAAGGGGAGAGAGGCTCCCACAGGGGCCCCAGCCAGCCTGAGTGCCCAGGGTCCAGAGCAGGAGGGACAGAACGAGCAGCTGTCTGAACATCTGGGCAGAGCGGGCATGGAGACAATCAACTTCCTCACCACTAGGTGACAATGGACAGGACACACAGGACACAGAGCAGCTGGCACCGGCCTGAACTGCCGGGGGCCAGGGTCAGGGCAGCGGTCCAGTTCCCCTCCCTCTGCCTGGGCCCGGGGAATCCTGTCCCCTCCTGGCACAACCCAGGGGAGGTGGGCGGCTGCAGAGGTTAGCAGAGGGACACACTCACCTGCTCTGTCTACAATCTTGTAATCCAGGTCGACGTCGCCCGCCTCCGCTTCTGGGCAGCCTCCCCAGTCCCCCTCTAGGATTTCTGAGAAGCCACTTCGCGGAGGAAGGGGAGGACGGCTTGGGCTCACAGGTGGTATTCTGTGGAAGAGCCACACTCAAGGGGCCAAAGAGTTGCATGTGGCTTGCGAGCTGCAGTTTGCCGACGACGGTGCTAATATAATGCAAAATGCACAATCAATTTATATTTATTTTTAAATAATATTGTACTGATTTTTAGAGAATTAAGGCAAAGAAGCATCTGTATGACAGTGAAACCTTGATCATTAGCCTTGTGCACATCCCGTTCGTTCTGGGGACCTAGCCTACTACCAGGCCCTTTTCCCCACTGACAATCGAAGGCCCAACACTAGGTTGCAATCCAGGCTTTATATCTGACACTTACTTTGTGAGGAAGCAAGTCTATATACGTGCGAGCACCTGGGTGTTTACTAAAATCTTTATGCTTAGTCTTTAGATGTCCTTTGTTAAAGGACGCTGCAGATACTTGTGTGATCTCAAGGATGCTTACCCTACTGATAGTATCTAATAGTTAATTTTTATTCAAGCTGTGGTTACAATAAAAGCCTAAGGAGGCAGGCGAAGGGGGCTGTTTGGTTCTGATAGCCAGGCAGTCCCTTAGCCCTCTCTATCACAAAAGAAATGTGTCAGAGTAATCATTCATCCATCACTCAGAGTCTGCTGTTCAGCCCTGGCATTGTTTAAGTAATCTTGGAAAATCTTCCTCATTTCTGTAAACGAAGATGTTCCCAGCAGTTCAGTATCAGTTTAGACTTCCCCAGTTTTTGTGAGAATTAAAAGAGAAAATGTTCAAAAAGTCATCTCTGGAAGCCTGGCCCAGGCAAGTACCACGTTTGCAACTTTTATTGATCCTCACAGTCCTAGCTAAGTCCCGTTATCAGGGTCATGTCCACATTTAACCAACTGAGGTGCAGGGAGCTATAGTGAGTCTCCTGGAGATTCCAGGTTGGAGGCCCAACACTGAGACCTTAGTGCCCACAGGACTGCCTCCCTGCAGGTGGGTCAGTGGGTTCAGAAAGGCCCCAGTTCTTTCTCAAAAGCCCTTAAAAACAAAGGTGCTTGTTGGCACTGGGGAACTGAAGAGTTCCTGTCCTGAGAATGTTTCCTAAGGATGCTCTTCTGAAGGTGATGGAGAATGTTAGTAGTGCGGATTAAAATTAAAAGTGTTTGCCCTAACCGGTTTGGCTCAGTGGATAGAGCGTCGGCCTGTGGACTCAAGGGTCCCAGGTTCGATTCCAGTCAAGGGCACGTACCTTGGTTGCGGGCACATCCCCAGTAGTGGGTGTGCAGAAGGCAGCTGATCAATGTTTCTCTCTCATTGATGTTTCTAACTCTCTATCCTTCTCACTTCCTCTCTGTAAAAATACCAATAAAATATATTTTTAAAAAAATAAATAAATAAAATTAAAAGTGTTCAATGCATTGTTCATAGATTTAAAAACTAAAAAATTTCTAGCTGGTGTTGCTCAGTGGTTAAGCATCGGTGCATGCACAAAGATGTCCCCCATTCTATTTCTCATCAGGGCACATGCCTGAGTTGCAGGGTCGTTTCCAGCAGCAGTGTGAAGGAGGTAGCCCATCAATGATTCTCTCTCATTATTGATGATTCTCTCTCTCTTTCTCCCTCTTCCTTCCTCTCTGAAATCAATAAAAAATATTTTTAAAATCTCTCAAAAAATATATTTTTAAAAGGTAAAAATTATTAAAACACATTATACAAATACAAAAATTTATTTCCTAAATCAAAAAGGCAAAAAATGAGTGAAATTCTAACATTCATATTTGTTATCCCATTGTCTTTTTGTTAAAGAAAACTGCCAAAACTCATAAACAGTAGGCAGAACATATGATCAGAGGTTTTAAGACAGATATAGGCACAGTAAATATACATCTGAGCCGAAACCGGTTTGGCTCAGTGGATGGAGCGTCGGCCTGCGGACTGAGGGGTCCCGGGTTCGATTCCGGTCAGGGGCATGTGCCTGGGTTGCGGGCACATCCCCGGTGGGACATGTGCGGGAGGCGGCTGATCGATGTTTCTCTCTCATCGATGTTTCTAACTCTCTGTCTCTCTCCCTTCCTCTCTGTAGAAAATCAATAAAATATATTTAAAAATAAAAAAATAAAATATATTAAAAATATACATCTGAGAAAAGACTCACCATAAATTTCTAGAAAAAATACAACCAAACAGTGAGGTAGCATGACAAACTTACAAAACAAAATGTTTAAATAAATAATGATGGAGCAAACAAAATATTCTCTAGGATGTGAAGAATGCGAATCCCTCACACACCACTGGAAAAATACAAAAAAGTACAATCAGTTAAGGTTTATTTTATTTATTTTTAAAAAACAATCTTGCTTCGTACCCACCCAGGGACGCCAAAAAAAAAAAAAAAAAAAAAAAACACCAAAAAAGAAACAAACAAAAAAAACCCCCAATCTTACCCTGACCAGTTTGGCTCGGTGGCTGGAACTTCGGCCTGTGGACTGGGGAGTCCCGGGTTCGATTCCGGTCAGGAGCATGTGCCTTGGTGGCAGGCACGTCCCCAATGGGGGGTGTGAAGGAGGCAGCTGATGGATGTTTCCCTCTCATGGATGTTTCTAGCTCTCTGTCCCTCACCCTTCCTCTCTGTGAAAAATCAATAAAATTTTTTTTTAAAAAAAAACAATCTTTATTACTTATTAGCATACCATAGAGCTCGGCTATTGGGTGAGTCACTCCATTCTTAGTGAGACATGCTCATAGACACTGATGTTTTTTGTTTTTAAACATATTTCCTTATTGATTTCAGAGAGGAAGTGAGAGGGAGAGAGAATCATTGATGGTACCTCCTGCACGCCCACTACTGGGGATTCAACCCCAAACCCAGACATGTGCCCGTGGCCGGAATCCAATCAGGGACCCTTTAGTTCACAGACTGACTCTCAATCCACTGTTCCAAACTGGCTAGGGATAGGTTTATTTTTTCTTTTCTTTTTTTTTTTTTTTTTAAAAGATTGACTTTCTAACCAGCCTCTTTTTATTTATTTATTTATTTTTATTATTATTTTTTTAATATATTTTTTTTATTGATTTTTCACAGAGAGGAAGGGAGAGAGATAGAGAGAGTTAGAAACATCGATGAGAGAGAAACATCGATCAGCTGCCCCCTGCACATCCCCCACCGGGGATGTGCCCGCAACCCAGGTACATGCCCTTGACCGGAATCGAACCCGGGACCTCTCAGTCCACAGGCCGACGCTCTATCCACTGAGCCAAACCGGTTTCGGCATAGTTTTTATTTTCAAAGAATAGTTTATTAATTTTTAGAGAGAGAAGGGAGAGGGAGAGAAACATTGATGGAAGAGTGCCATATTGGCCAGTGACCTCCTCCACACCCACTTCTGTGGAGCTAGCCCACAACACAGGCACATATGCCCACTGGCAATCAAATCCACAACCCTATGCTGCACAAGATGATGGACAAGTACTGACCCACACCGGCCCCGGTGGTATAGTCCATTTAGATCACAATTTGCTAACCTCAGTAAATTTAAACATTCATCTACTCAAAAACCACAGATTATGCACTGAAATTTTCACAAAGGTAAATAACACTTGTATACATACAAGGAATTATGAAGAAATGTTTGTACCAGCTTTATTAGAAATAAGCAAACATTTATTAAAATGGAAAAATTGATGCTGATATATGATAAGAATATCAGAAAAAAAGATGAGTTACTAGTGTAACTTTAATAAATCTCCAAGTATTTATGAAAACTAAAGCAGAAAAATATTTAGAAAAATAAAGTTCTCTATGAAAATAGAATGTAAATCCATGGTTACTAGGAAAGCTGTGAAGAACAGGGACAGATTACAAGAGGTCATTATGCAATTACACAGAGACAGATATGGTCAGCATTATGACTATGATGGTTTCAGTTTCATGCACATGTCAAGATTTATGAAACACTATAACACATGGAATTGACTCATTACACCTGTTAAAAATGGTTCACTAGTATTCTGGAAGAACAGGTTTGGCAACTCTATAGTCAATCCCCTTGTACTTATGCCCTCTGGGTGAGAGTCTCATCTCAGTGACAGAAAATGTAACAAACAATGAAGAACTTTCACCCAAACCCAAAAGCCACATTCCTGGACTAAAGACAGCCGTTGTCTCCATCTTTCTTTTGATGCCAGCGCACCAATGGCTCTGATGGGAACTTCTGAGAAACTACAGGAGCCACAAAACATCTTGATTATTATAATCAATGACAATGACTGCTCCACAGAAGATAAACATGCCTGGAGTCCCTCAGATCTGTGTACACACAGCTCTTGTAGTCTTTTCCTCGAAATAATTCCTGGATGCACAGTTAGATGAGGACCATTCCATCTAAATGGGTGTAGTCTCATCCAACAACAATTAGGTCAGTGTTTCTGTAGTAACAGGGTTTCCCATGAATGCAATTGTCCTCAAACCAGTGACCATCTCCCGTGATATGGTAGGCATTAGGGCACAGGGCCTCCTGCAGGACCTGGGCCAGAGATTCACTTCACACGTATTGGCATCGCTTGCAAACAAGAAAAAAAATTCATGCTCCCAGACACACTTGAGGTTGTCCCAGCTACCCCTCTTTGGAGTGATCTCCGTGTCTCAAAGCACCCATCTTCACATGAGAAGTAGAGTGTCCCAGTGCTTCCTAGGAAAATATGGGCAGCAATGTAAATTTGCCAAAAAACTGCTGAACTAATTTCTGAACCATATGGTTCCCCCAAGGGAAAAATGTTTGAGAACCCATAAAAATTTTTCACCTCATCATGCTTGGAAAGCCCAGATCGCCTTATAAACTAATCTATAGAGTAAATAGAACACCCCAGATTAAAGAAGTCTTAGGAAAAAGCCTTCATTATTTTACAAGCCAAAGAACATGAGACTGGCAGATCTTTCATTGATGACTTAGGCACGTAATAAACTTATCATTAGCATCTATGGAAAGTATGTCCGTGAAAATGGCAGTTCTTCTGCAACATTATGTTTATGGGGCCAACCGTAATGAGTCCTATGTGGCAACGCATGACAGAGAAAAAAGAAAGAAATAAGGGCTCAGGTATTCCTCATTTCCAACAACAAATTAGACAACAGACTTAACTTCCCTGGGCACAGGAGGATGGTGACTGATGCCATCTGTAGAGACCTTATAGGTGGTTCAGGTGAAATACCTTCAGCAACAGAAATATGCAGTGACATAGATCTGGCAGGACATCTCTGTATGTTAGAACGTGCAACATAATTACATAGTGTTCCAACATAAAAACACACAAACACAACAGCAAAAACACTTAATGGGAACTTTACAGAATATAGGGGATTAAATATATGAGATACAATTCAGAAAAATGAGGATTCACAAATTTTCTTGTAGTATTTTTAAGTCCTAAATAAGAAACTACATTTCCTACACATCTAAGAAATTTCTCACATTTGTAGTTTTATGCGGAGAACAAATTTAGAAATTTGGCTAAGAGATTCCTCAAATTAACACTACGGTGTCGGGTGAATTTCCCGCCAAAATATAAGATGGCGCGGGCAATTATTTAGGTTTCCCGCGCAAAATCAGAGTTAGTTTAAAATGCCTATATCTTTTGAAGTATGGGTTCGATTGAAATGAAATTTTCGGTTTCTTGTGTAAAAAATGAAAATTTATTCAATCACAGACATTTTTTTATCTATTCAGTACATAAATAATTCGATATATATAAACTAAATACGAAAAACCCAAAAAATACTTATTACCTAAAAATATACACATATTTTTAAAGTTTAAAATAAAATTTTCATAATAAATCAAAACAAATAGAAATTAATAGTTTTTTAGCGTATGATATTTTTCAAAACACGCCCCTTTATGTAGAGGTATATTGCAAAATTTGCACATGTAGCGTGTCTCACTGCGCAATTTATGAACGGAACATACGCGACACCTTCTCAAAATGTTTTTCTTTTATTAATTATTTTCTTTAATTATTATGCGAACACTTTGCGGAACGATTTTATTTTATTTGGTTAAAAAATTCTATATGAATGTCTTTATCACAATATATTTAAATATTTAAACACGTAATAATATTCACAAAACTCAAAACTAAAGACGTCCGGACACAAGAAGTATTTCTCAATAACTATTCTCTTTGCATGGTGAGATATCCAGGGATATCGGTTATAAAATGAGAAAACAATACATTGGTACCCTAACGGTATTGTACTCGACCAGCGCCATAAAGTGTTCTCTACTTACAAGGGATTTTTATGATACCTATTACCCCAATGGGTATGAAACGGTTCGCATACGCAGGTAGGTATCTTTGTGAACGGCAAACAAACAAATATTTGGTAATACGCAGTTACAATCGGCCCGAGTTTACACGTTTCCCGCACTCCACCGCAAATCTATATGAACCGAGTTAAGACGGCTCCCGCGAAGTACGCGCAATTCACGCGAGCCGACTTAACTCGTTTCCCGCAATCCAAGTGTTAATTGCACTCATTAGGGCTTTCTCCATTGTGAACTCTCTGATGATATAGGAGACCACTTCTGCCTTTATAAGATTTCCCACATTCAGTGCATTTATAAGGCTTTTCTCCAGTATGAACTCTCTGATGATGATGAAGGTGGGTCTTAGAGGTAAAAGATTTTCCACATTCATTGCATTTATAAGGCTTTTCTCCTGTATGAAGTCTCTGATGATGAGAAAGGGCAGAGCTCTGGGTAAAAGATATCCCACATTCAGTGCATTTATAAGGCTTTTCTCCAGTGTGAACTCTCTGATGTTGATGAAGGATGTTCTTAGAGGTAAAAGATTTCCCACATTCACTGCATTGATAAGGCTTTTCTCCAGTGTGAACTCTCTGATGATATTGGAGACCACTGATACTTTTAAAACATTTCTCACATTCACTGCATTTATAAGGCTTTTCTCCCGTATGAACTCTCTGATGATAACGAAGTGCATTGCTCCGGGAAAAAGATTTTCCACACTCACTGCATTTATAAGGCTTTTCTCCAGTGTGAATACGCTGATGACAATGAAGGTCACTAGTAGTGGTAAAAGATTTTCCACATTCAGTGCATTTATAAGGCTCTTCTCCTGTATGAACTCTCTGATGTTGATGAACGTCAGCCTTAGCGATAAAAGCTTTCCCACACTCCCTACATTTATAAGGCTTTTCTCCGGTATGAACTCTCTGATGATAATGAAGGCCATTGCTCCGTGCAAAAGATTTCCCACATTCACTGCATTTATAAGGCTTTTCTCCAGTGTGACCTCTCTGTTGATAATGAAAGCTAGAAAATTTGGTGAAATATATTCCACATTCAGAGCACACACAACACCCACTTCCAAGATGGACACCTTTTTCCTGAATAAACGTGTGGGTGCAACTAATGTCTCTCTTACATTCTTTTCTACTGTAATAATTTTTTCTCCTTTGAAACGAAATCCCACACGTCGAAATTGCGGTTGGACTGTCCCTGGTCTGAGTACCCTGTAGCTGGAGATGTCCTGACCCTGTAAGAACACCCTGCCCAACCTCCCCGCATGTGAAACGATTCTGGGACACACTGAAATTGCAGCTGTTTGCAAGTGAGATCCTCTCCACACCTCTAGTGAAAGACTTCTCTTTCACATGCTGCTGGTGAAATTTTGCACGGAAATAGAATTGTTTTGCACACGCCCCACACCTCAACAGTATCTGTCCGTGTTGTGTTCCCTGACCCTCCATCATGTGGAAAATGTTTCCCAAGACTAGCCCACAACCCTCACAGGGGTGGCTCTTCTGGAAAGACAAGGCTAACTTGGGATTCCTTGCCTGTGACAATCTTACAGAAACCTTCTGTTCAGTCGTTGCCTCCACATTCTCTGCTCCACAGCAGCAACCTGAAGAAAAGAAACGTAGCAAAAGTGCATGTTGACCTGATAAAAACAGAATATCTTCACCACAATTGTTTATGTCACAACTGGACATGATTCCATACAATGATTTTCAAGACAAGTCAGGGAGACTCTCAGGAAATGGCTGTTATATATAACATGGCCCAAAAGGTCACTGGATGAGGAAAATCTCAGCAGTGGAGGACAGAAGCATAGGCTGGCACAAAAAGAAGAGAGGCAGGGTCTGCTCGTTATTACTCCACAAATGGCTTCCTTTAGGACCTTTCATGCTGGCGCAATGAATCTGTGTAAAATAATTTCAATGTGCTCAAACCCATAAAATATCAATTATAGTAAAGAACGTGCTGTTCAGCGTCAATATAATACGTGTGTACTTTAAGCTCTGCAGGCATGCAACAGCATTGGAGTGCAGTAAAGCGAGATGTGTGAAACAGGTAGAAGTACAAAGCTGGAAGAGGTTAAGGTTATCCATGGGCTGGGAATCCGAGTAGAATGATCACTATTAAAACTGAGTCATAGGCAGAGTCAACATTAAACAAGAAGTAGAACTGGGAAAAGAGTGGGCAATGGTAACAAAACATTTTTGTTGTTGAACAAAATGGCTTCCTAGTTATGAATGTAACATAGCCCAGGCATGAAAACGCCCCCAGAGTCCTTCACCAGGGCAAGACTGCCTCTGGGTCTCCCCTGTCATTGATAACGTCATCTTTCTCCTGTGATGCACTACTGATGTTCTTTGTGAACGGTGACGCTGAGGTGATCTCGGCGTGCAGGATTGAGTTTAGAGAAGCAGAGAGCTATTGCTAGTCAGACAAGTAGCAAAGGCCCCCAAAGCCCTCATGGCTTTTATTTGGGGAGTACAGCAACTAACAATGGAGCACAGCAAGTGACAATGATTAACAGGCATGCTAATGAGATCATCTGAGCTAAGTTATACGTTAAACTATTAATTTCCTATGTTATACAAAGACCCTTTCCACCTGCAGCAGTGCGCCCTCCCTTGAACTTTCCATGCCCTCATGGGCTATTTATCACCTCATGGAAAGTTCTGCCTCTGAACAATAAGTGCCGTTTGCAAGACTTTGTTCTGACGTGGCCTGCTTGCAGGCTCCCGTCTTTTCTTGGCAGAACGCCCTCTTCTAGTTAACTTCTCATTCCACATGTCCAGCTACATTTCCCCCTTTTTTGTTTTGCTTCAGGTTCATGACAGAGAAGATAGCAAAGCTGTTTCATTATAAGGTACAGGGGTGACATATAAAGTAGTATGGTTCCAATCACATTTTAACTGTAATCGCCTTTGCAGACTAACAATTTGGTCCCCTAGTAAAACTACTGATTGTTCAAGATCGGCTAATTGTTCATTGATTTCACTATCAATTTTCCGTTGAGAACTCCATAACCGTTCTGAATCTTTATGCCAGTCTTGAACAAAAGTAGCAGTTGGACTGATCGCTGTAATGCTACCCCAGCTGCTGCAGCAGTTGCTGTTATAGTAATTAGTCTAAGAATTACAGCGATTAATATGCCAATAAACCTTTTTGACCTCTTTAATATTCCTTCCGCAATGGCTTGGAGAGCTCCAGCTAGAGAGTTTTCCTGCCATCGTCGATCCATCTGCACAGGTAACCATACTCCTGTTCTGGCTTGCAATAGATACAAGCTCTCTCTACTGTGATTAAAAGGTACAGAGTTCTTTACACAAGTTAACAAGGTACAATTAAAACAAGATATGTCCCTGGAAGGTTGATTCCATTGAACTGGTCCAATCAAGGATTAATGGCTTCCAAGTTAAGAACTTAACAAAGACCAGGCATGAAAACCGCCCCCAGAGTCCTTCTCCAAGGCAAGACTGCCTCTGGGTCTACCCTGTTATTGATAAAGTCATTTTTCTCCTGTGATGCACAAAAGATTTTGCCTCTTAAATCCAAGTTGAGCCACAGCATGAGATAAATGACGCAAATCTTAAAAGAAAACCTAAAATGAGGTATGGTCAGCACTGTGGTAGAACAACAAACCACAAATGGGATCACAGGCAAAAGACCTATGAGAACGACATCAGCAAGATGGCAGAATCAGAGATACAGAATCGTCCCCATCCCAAAGTAAGTAGACACCTATCCATGAAATAAAATCCCACAGGAAATGGGAATAAGAGTACCATGAAGACAAACAGTAATACAGAATACCAAATAAGGACAACTGCACAGAAAGGATGACAGGAAACTGGGTGAGCAAACACATTTGAAGATATCTAAGGTCAAAAACAAGGGTTAATAATAACTAACTACCTAACTAACTAAGGAAATAAATAAATAAATACATACATACATACACACATACATACATACATACAGCAAGGGTCAACCCTAGCTGGTTCACTCAGTGGATAGTGTCAGCCTGCGGACTGAAAGGTCCAGGGTTCCATTCCACTCAAGGGCACATGCCCAGTTTGTTGTGGGTTCAGTCCCCAGTAGGGGGCACGCAGGAGGGAGCTGATCAGTGACACTTTCTCATCATTAATGTTTCTCTCTCTCACTCTCCCCTCCCCTTCCTCTCAGAAATTAATAAAAATATATTTTTTTAAAAAGAGGGTTAGCCCTAGCCAGTTGGGCTCAGTGGATAGAGCATCCGCTTGGGGACTGAAGGGTCCCAGGTTCGATTCAGGTCAAGCGCACATGACCGGTTTGTGGGCTCAGTCCCAGCTGTGGGGAATGCAGGAGGCAGCCAATTAATGATTCTCTCTCATCACTGATGTTTCTATCTCTCTCTCCCTCCTTCTTGTTGTCTGAAATCAATAAAAATATATTGTACATAAAAAATAAAAATAAAGTGTCAGCAATACCACTATCAGCCACTGTGCCTCTGTTCTAATTGATCCTAGTGGCCTGTTCTCCAAAAACCCGGAAATTTTTGTTTCAAAAAAACACACAATGCCCTGGCCAGTGTGACTCAGTTGGTTGGAGCAGCGTCCTGTGTATTGAAGGATCGAGGGTTCTATTCCCGGTTAGGGCACATATCAGAATGTGGGTTCCATACCCGGTTTTCAACTGTGCACATGGCAGCCGATTGATGTTTCTCCCTCATTTCTCTCCCCCCATTTCCCTTCCTCTCTATGTAAAAGGAATAATAAATAAAGACGTAAGAATTTCAGGGTAGCCAAAAACAAAAGAGATCTCAAAAAGTCTAGAGGCAAAGTAAATAACAAGACAACCTACCAAAGCTTATGTATAACATTCAAAAATGAAGCCCTATCTGGTTTGGTTCAGTGGATAGAGCATTGGCTTGAGGACTGAAGGATCCCAGGTTCAATTCCAGTCAAGCGCATATACCGTGGTTGTGCAGGAGGCATCAGAATCGATGTTTCTCTCTCTCCCTTCCTCTGTGTAAAAAATCAATAAAATATATTTCAAAAAAGAAAAGAAAGAAAATGTAATTCTAAGGAGAAATTTTATAGAGATAAATGCCTACATTGTCACAAAAGATCTCAAAGAACCTAACATGGCACCTCAGGAAACTAGAAACACAACAGGAAAGTAAACCAAAGGTTTCAAAGGAAAGAAACCATAAATATTAGAACAAACATAAATAAAAGAGAGACAAGACAAAAGAAAGGAATACCTAAAAGGTATATTTTAAAAAAAAAGATATAGCCCTAACCGGTTTGGCTCAGTGGATAGATCATCGGCCTGTGGACTCAAGGGTCCCGGGTTCGATTCCGGTCAAGGGCATGTACCTTCGTTGCGGGCACATCCCTTGTGGGGAATGTGCAGGAGGCAGCTGATTGATGTTTCTCTCTCATCGATGTTTCTGACTATCCCTCTCCCTTCCTCTCTGTAAAAAAACAATGAAATATATTAAAAATATATATATATAAATGTGCAAGCCATTAGCTAAAGCAAAAGCAAATAAACAAAAACCAAGCCTCAAATAAGTAAAAAAAAAAAGAAATTAAAGATAAGACATTACACCTGTCACTATGAACCACAATGCATCATAAGAGATGTTGATCTTAGGAGACGACATGACCCTCCAAAGAGAAATTTCTCAAGATCCCACTATGAGCTCCTGAAATTAATAAACAAGTTCAGAATCCTGTCCAGGTGGCTCAGTTTTTCAGAGTGTGGCCCTGATGCCTCAAGGTTGTGGATTTGATCCCCGATCAGGGCACATGTAGGGGACAACCAATGAATGCATAGATGGGTACAACAGCACATCAATGCCTCACTCTCTTTTCTCTCTCTCCCTTTCTGTCTCTAAAATCAATCAATAAATGCTGCCCGGTATGTCTCACTGATTGAACATTGACTCATGAAATAGTACAGGGGTGGGCAACCCCTGGCACACGTGCCAAACATGGCACGCCAGTAACTTTAGCTGGCACGCAAAACCCTCTCTTATAATCTTCCATTTACAATTTTTGTGAACATTTGAATGATTTAAATGTTAAATTACAAGGAACTGGCAAGATACTTGAAGTTATGTTTGGTTACATAAAGGCTTTTGAAAAGAAACTGGAAGTTTTAAAAAGGGATGTGGATGGTGAGAGATTTAGATATTTCCCAAACCTCAAGAGGCACATCAAAAACCTCCCAAAAGATGACAGAACGGACTTTCAAAGCCTTCAAAAGCTGTTTTTAAACATCATCGAGTCAACTACTGAGCAGTTCTTCTCAAGATTTCCAAAATTCAGAGAACTGGAAGAGACAGCAAAATTCATGAGGTTTCCAGACAGCATGAAACTGGAGGAACTAAACTTACAAATGTTTTCATGGATAGACATGGCTGACTTTGAAATGCAGTTGATTGAATTTCAGAGTAGCTCAATTTGGAAGCAGAAATTTATTGACCTTAGAGTTGACTTGGAAAACATGGAAAAAAAGCAATTAGAGACAGGAGTACCAGAGAGAAGTGTCGAAAATGAACTATTGAGGACTTGGAATGCCACTCCAGAACAGTTTTTCTGTTTAAAAAACTTTGCAAGAGCGTTACTATCCATGTTTTCATCCACATACGCTTGTGAATCTTTGTTCTCAGTGATGAATTTTGTTAAGTCTTGTAATAGGAGTAGCCTGACAGATGACAGTAGTAGCTCGTGCATATCTCTGAAGGTCACGAAATATAAACCTGATGTAAAATCTCTGTCATCAGTGATGCAGCAGCAAAAGTCCCACTGATAATATCAAACGGAGTCATAAAGTTTTGTTGGACTATCAGTGTACATGTATACATTCAAAAATAAATGTATTTTTCATCATCATATAATGTGTTTTTGTCGCTCAAATGAAATTTATTATTTCTTCAAGGTTTTCCAGATACGTACACCTTAAGAGATATCAAATAGGCATAATATGTTCTCAAAAGAATTAGGGTTGGCACACAGAAGAAGTTTGAGTCACAGATTTTGCTGGTTTTGGCACGCACTCACAAAAAAGGTTGCCCACCCCTGAACTAGGAGATCACAATTTGATTCTTTGTTAGGACACCTGCACTGGTTGCGAGCTCAATCACCATTGGGGGTTCGTGCAGGAACCAGCTGATCAATGACTCTCTCTCATCATTGATGTTTTTATTTCGTTTTTTAAAAATATATTTTATTGATTTTTTTACAAAGAGGAAAGGAGAGGTAGAGGGAAAGCGAGTTAAAAACATCCATGAGAGAGAAACACAGATTCGGTTGCCTCTTGCACGCCCCCTACTGGGGATGTGCCCGCAAACCAGGTACATGCCCTTGACAAAAATCGAACCTGGGACCCTTGAGTCCGCAGGCCGACGCTCTATCCGCT
The DNA here is from genome assembly GCF_028538775.1 of Myotis yumanensis. NCBI lineage: Eukaryota > Metazoa > Chordata > Mammalia > Chiroptera > Vespertilionidae > Myotis > Myotis yumanensis. The sequence continues at coordinate 6,547,914 of NW_027223774.1, read as the reverse complement.
GAGCCAAACCAGCTAGAGCTCATCATTGATGTTTTTATCTCTCTCTCCTTTTCCTCTAGGAAATAAAAAATACATATATTTAAATAAATAAATAATTACTTTAAAGAATAAATAAATATCCCTAGCCACTGTGCTTCACTGATGACAGTGCTGCCTTGTGCACTGGAGGGCTAGGGTTTGATTCCCAGTCAAAGGTACATACCTGAGTTGCAGGTCCAATCCCCACTCACAGTAGAAGCAACATGTGGGAGGCAGCCAATCGATGTTTCTCTTTCTCTCTCTCTCTGTCTGTCTCCCACTCTCTCTCTAAAAAAAACAATCAGTGGAAAAAATATCCTCACTATTCGGGTGAGGATAAAAGAAGAATAAAGAATTAAAATCAGAAAAGTTAAAGGATGCAAAATAAACATACAACCATTTCTCCAACCTAATAATAAATTCTTTGATGGAAAAATGAAGAATGTAATCAAATTTACAAAAGAATCAAAAACAATAAAACCCAAAGGAATAAATTCAACCCAAATGTGAAACATCTGTACAGGGACTACTATAAGACAGTGATGAAAGGAATGGAAGAAAACCCAAATCAGTTGAAAGACTACCTGTGTTCATGGATCTGAAAATGAAATATGGTGGAGATAGCTATCGTACACGAGGAAAACTACAGATTAAATGCAATCCCAATAACTCCAATGGTATTTTACAAAGAAATGAATAGAGCCCTGACCAGTTTGGCTCAGTGGATAGGGCATCGGCCTGCGGACTCAAGGGTCCCGGGTTGGATTCCTATCAAGGGCATGTACCTTGGTTGCGGGCACATCCCCAGTAACAGGCGTGCTGGAGTTAGCTGATGGACGTTTCTCTCTCATGGATGTTTCTAACTCTCTATCCTTCTCCCTTCCTCTCTGTAAAAAATCAATAAAATATATATATAAAAAATGAAATGAACAGAAAATCTGGAAATGGAATCAAAAGACCTCAATTAACAAAAGCAATCTTTTTATAAAAAATATATTTTATTGATGATTTTTTACAGAGAGGAAGGGAGAGGGATAGAGAATTAGAAACATCGATGAGAGAGAAACATCGATCAGCTGCCTCCTGCACACTCCATACTGGGTATGTTCCCACAACCAAGGTACATGCTCTTGACCAGAATCAAACCTAGGCCCCTTGAGTCCACCGGCCAAAGCTCTATCCACTGAGCAAAACTGGGTAGGGCAGTGGTTGGCAAACTGTGGCTTGTGAGCCACATGTGGCTCTTTGGTCCCTTCAGTGTGGCTCTTCCACAAAATACTGATTTCTGTGCATGGGCTACGAAGTTTTAATAGCACTGTACGTGCGCGCCTGCATGTGGTATTTAGTGGAAGAGCCACACTCAAGGGGCCAAAGAGCCGCTTGTGGTTTGCGAGTCGCAGTTTGCCAACCACTGGGCGAGGGCAACAGAAGCAATCTTGAGCAAGAAGAAAGCTGGTGGCATCACACTTCCTGACTTCAATGTATTACAAAGAGAAATCAACCAATCAGTGTGTTGCTGGAGAAACACGGACACATTTATCAACAGAACAGAACAGAAAACAGAAAAAAACCCAGGCCCATACTTTAAGTAATCTTTGACAAAGCTGAAAGCTACAGAAGAAGGGAAAGATAGTTTCTTCAACGAATGGTGCTGGTATAAATGGACATTCACATGTAAAACAACAAAACTGGAAAGCACTGATAAAATCTAAGTCAACCTGTATGACACAATTAAATGTCAGCGCTAAAACTTAAAAGTCCTCAGGACAACCTAGAGAAAAAGTTTTGGAGGTTTGTTTTGGACAGGATTTTCTGAACGTGACACCAACCACCACACAAAATAGAAAACATAAACAGTCCACACTGCAACAAATAAAGAAAAATAGCGTCTTCAATGCACAACAGGAATACACAAAGTGAAATGAAAGGCAATCTAGAGAACAGAAGAAAATACTTGCAAACCATATGAAGGAATCCCTTGGAAATATTGTGGATTCGACTATGACCAGCATGATAAAGCGAATAGTGTGATATAGACAGAAATTCACACAGAGCTGCAGTTCCCCAGGAATAATGAAGGTATGTTAATACTATACTGCAGGCTAATAACAATGCAATGACTCTGCCTCAAAAGCAAAGTCTATATGTAACCTCATTAACAATATTTAATTGCTAAGCACTAGTAACAAGCACCTGAGCTTGCTAGAAACATGGTGGCACTAGACCTGCAGAATGCAGGGTTGCCAACAACATGGACTTTGTAGAAAAGCAGGTGGGGGGAGTAATATCCGCAAAGAACTATTAAGCACGTGCAAAAATATGTGTTTCTGTATGTAATAAGCAAATAATATGTAAAATATATAAAGTATTCAAAAGACTCTAATAAAAAAATACAGTTAATAAATAGGATAAGGATGTGGAGACAGTTTTTCAAAAATATATACACACTAGAGGCCCGGTGCATGAAATTCGTGCACTTGGGGGGTGGTTTCTCAGCCCAAACTGCACCCTCTCCAATCTGGGACCCCTCTCACAATCCAGGACTGCTGACTCCTAACTGCTCGCCTGCCTGCCTGCCTGATTGCCCCTAACTGCTTCTGCCTGCCAGCCTGATACCCTAACCACTCCCCCACCAGCCTGATCGATGCTAACTGCCCCCCCCCCCCCCCCCCCCCGCCGCCAGCCTGAAGCCCCTAACTGCCCTCCCCTGCCAGCCTGGTCACCTCTAACTGCCCTCCCATGCAGGCTTGGTGGCCCCCAACTGCCCTCCCCTGCCAGCCCGGTCACCTCTAACTGCCCTCCCATGCAGGCCTGGTAAACCCAACTGCCCTCCCATGCAGGCCTGGTCACCTCTAACTGCCCTCCCATGCAGGCTTTGTTGCCCCAACTGCCCTCCCCTGCCAGCCCAGTCACCCCTAACTGCAATTTCTTGCCAGCTGGGTCGTCCCCAACTGCCCTCCCTGCAGGCCTGGTCCCTCCCAACTGCCCTCCCCTGCTGGCCTGGTTCCCCTCCAACTGCCCTCCCCTGCTGGCCTGATTCCCCCCAACTACCCTCCCCTGCCAGCCATCTTGCATGTTGGAGTGATGGTCAATATGCATATTACCCCTTTATTATATAGGATTACAAATAGGAATATAGAAAATGCTTTCCTTACTAATTAGGATGGAATCCTTTAAGGTTCCTGCAAAACAGCCAACCACAAGTCCTTCCCTGTGAATTCAGTGCAGCAGGGAGTATTGGGACTTCAGGAATAGAAGAGAGCAGCGGAAACAGACCCACCCTCCCCACGACAGCAACTACCCAGGAAACTGGAAAATCCATCAGTACCACAGTCTACATGGGAGGACAGAGCACACCCTGGGGGATGGGGCCTGGGAAATAGAAAAGCCAAGTCCAGGTCACTGGTAACAGTGAGGGTCTTACCCAGCGAGGATATAAGTTCAAAGTTCTCCAGCATCACATTCAGGTACAGCTGTCTCTGACCCTCATCAAGGAGCCTCCATTCCTCCCTGGAGAAGTACAGGGCAATGTCCTCAAAGGTCACGCCAACCTGTCAGAATGGAGACAATTGTAACCAGACCTGCCTTTCTGAGAACCAGTAATCCTACGGCTTACACACCTTCCCCCCCTCAACCTCCTCCAGGGCACCCGGTTAGTGTGGACACCAGGCCCTAATGCCAGTGCAGGCTGCTCTCTCATCACAGTCCCATTACTCACTGTGATGGCCCTCAGCAGAGCAGCTGGGTTGGGTGGGAAGGATTGGGGGAGGGGAGGGGAGAGGGCAATGCCATTTAAGGTCTGGGCGATGCCTGCAGGGCCCCAGCCTTCCTGACAAGCAACACCACTGCAGTCTCCTAGATCCTGCCGCCAAGACAAAGCCAAGTGTGGATTTGTTTTTCACCTTTAAGTCCCCACACCAGGTCCTGGGACCATCAGCTCACACTTCCTCCAGATGTGCTCACCACTGGGTAATGTTTATTCCCTTCCCATGTTCAGACCCCAGGTTCACTCCCTCAGCTCTGCCCCCTTCCTGCTCCAATGCCACTGGGTCTCGCTGGACTCACCCATGAACCTGGCATATGGCGTGTAGAGAGCTTGTAATCCAGCCGGATCCAGGACCACCCCAGGCCCCTGATGGACCCACAGCCGGCAAAGCCCCGAATGAGTCTGTGCCGTCCTCCCTGCAGCCTCTGCTCTTTCCGTCAATACTCACAGCCACATCCTCAGGGACCTTCAGATGCAAGTCACCCCCGTCCTCTCTGCCCTGCACTTGCTGTGTCCTCAGAAGCCACAACACTCCTCTCTCCCCTCCGCCTTCCTCACGGGCCTCCACGCGGGACTGAGCTGCAGGACGGGACAGCGCCCTCCCCAGGCTGTGGTGTCTGTGTGAGGAGGCGGTGAGGGCCTGGGGGACACAAACTCACCTCAACCCGTCTCCTCGGCGGGGGCGCCGCCATTGCCCTCTGTGGGCTGAGCGGGGCGGGGGTAGAAGCCGCTGCGCTAATGGCGGTCCCTGTCCCGGCCCTGGCGGGAGTTCGGCGGTGACTCCGAGCTTCAATCCCAAGTGTGAGCTGTGAGCACCACTGGCGGCTCCGACCATGGGCTGTGAGGCGGGGAAAAGCACTCCCCGGCCTTCTCCACTGGAATCTGAGTCCCAAAGCTCCCGACCGCCTGAGACAAGAACTTTCAAAGACAAAACCGGCCGACAAAAGCCGCCAACAGAGGACTACCGGTCCCGCCCTACAGAAGCGGCCAAACGGAAATGCCTTCTCTGAGCCCCCATTGGCTCAGCCTGGTGGCATTCCACGCTTGGCCTTGTGGGTAATGTAGTTTCTTCGCTCCAAGGCGAGGATGCCGTATTTCTCAGTTGACTAAAGGACTGGATTTAGGCGCAAGTAGCCCAAGAACACACCAAGTACACTAAGGGTCCTCTAGTGCCTTCATGGAGGTGATGTCCGGGGCAAGTTTGTTTCTCCAGCACCTGCGTGGCTGGTTTTGCATATCTTTCTTCAGGACCTGCTCTTTCTGACTGGCAGGCATTGTTTCTTCATTCAGGACTTTTGGCATGTGTCTCCTTCAGGCCAAATGTAGCTGGGGGAGGTTGCTGAAGTCTCAGACTAGATCTGACCTGCCTCCATTGAATCCATTATACAAAGTTTATGTCACAGAACAGACACTCATACTTAAGAGCATCTGCTTCTTCTGGTGCCATCGGAAGTGTCAGCTCTGCCTGGGCTGCAGTGAGGATAAGATGGCCAAGGGACAAGTGAAAAAATGCTCAAAGTGACTGATCATCAGAGAGATGCAAATTAAAGCAACAATTAGAGACCACCTCCCAACTTTCAAAATAGCTGCAATCAACAAATCAGCAAATGACAAGTGCTGGCAAGGATGTGGAAAAAAGGGAACCCTAGTACACTGCTTGGAGGGAATGCAAACTGGTGCAGCCATTATGGAAAATCAGAATGGAGTTTTCGCAAAATTTAATATGGAACGGCCATTTGACCCAGTGATTCCACTTCTAAGAATAAATCCTAAGAAACATGAAACAATCAGATAGAATATATGCACCCCTAAATCATGCCTCCAGGACAAAGACAAACCTGGGCTTCTGCTTCACCCATTAGTCCCCACACTGGTTTGGTTCAGTGGATAGAGAGTTGACGTGTGGACTGAAGCATTCCTGGTTCGATTTAGATCAAGAGCACATACCCCTAGCCGGTTTGGCTCAGTGGATAGAGCATCAGCCTGTGGACTCAGGGGTCCCGGGTTCGATTCCGGTCAAGGGCGTGTACCTGGGTTGCGGGCACATCCCCTGTAGGAGATGTGCAGGAGACAGCTGATCGATGTTTCTCTCTCATCGATGTTTCTGACTCTCTATCCCTTTCCCTTCCTCTCTGTAAAAAATCAATAAAATATATTAAAAGCCCTAACTGGTTTGGCTCAGTGGATAGAGCGTCGGTCTGTGGACTCAAGAGTCCCAGGTTCGATTCCGGTCAAGGGCATGATTCTCTCTCATAAATGTTTCTGACTCTCTATCCCTCTCCCTTCCTCTCTGTAAAAAATCAATAAAATATATATTTTTTTTTTTTAAAAAAGAGCACATACAAAGGTTTTGGACTCAATCCCCAGTATTGGCCATGCAGGAGAAAGCCCATGGATGATGCTCTCTCATCATTGATGTTTTTCTCTCTCTCTCTCCCCCTCTGCCTTCCTCTCTGAAATCAATAGAAATATATATCTTAAAAGTCCCCACACCAGGTTTCTGGGACCGTCAGCTCACACTTCCTCCAGATGTGCACACCACTGTGTAATGTCTTCCCATCTTCAGACCCCAGCTTCCCACCTCAGCTCTGCCACCTTCCTGCTCCACACTATGGACCTCACTGGACTCACCCATGAACCTGGCACATGGCATCCAGAGAGAGCTTGAGAGGTCTCAGAAGGATCTAGCCCAGTTTCCTGATGGAACAGCTGGGCGTGAGGCTCTGAAATCCTCCCTGCCCATTGCTGATTTTTGCTTTAATACTCACCACCCACATCCTCAGGGGAACATCAGATGCAAGTCACCCCTGTCCACTCTGCCCTGCACTTGCTGTGTCCTCAGAAGCCACAACACTCCTCTCTCCCCTCCGCCTTCCTCACGGTCCTCCACGCGGGACTGAGCTGCAGGACGTCACAGGAGCCCCACACCCAGGCTGTGAGATTCAGTGTAATGAGGCGGTGAGGGCAGGTGTGGCGGGGAGATGCGAACTCACCTCAGCTGAGCAAATGAACAAGGCCATTGCCATTAAGCGCTGTGCCAGGAGCCAGGCAGGAGAAGTGGATAAGAAGCAGGGGCAGTGGAAGGGGGGAATAAGGGGGTCCCTCTTCTGACCCTAACATGGGTAACCTGGCTGGCCTCAAGGAGCTTCACTCCCACGTGCATGCTGAGTGGACAAGTAGTCTATGCCTTCTCTATCTCCAAGTGCACCCGCCCACCTGGAGGCTCCTATCAAGTACTGGTGTAGATTCTGGGTAAGGACCAATACCTGCCTAGAGTGCACCGGAAGTCCCGCCCCTATGCGCTGTGAAGCAAAGGTGCTCCTGCACCTTTTCTGACCCTTCATTGGCTAAGTTGGTGGTATTTCTCACAAGGCCTTCTGGGTAATGTGTGGTCCAAATTCCTAGCTGGTGACCAAGGGTTTTTCCACTTCACTGCAGGGGAAAACATCAGCATCTGCTGGTAGAGACACTGGGAAATGACCATCCTCATGAAAGACACATCTTGAAAATGGCTAAAAAATTTTGTCATTTTTTCCCGGTAAAGGGACTGGAGTCTATGAAAACACAGTATCTATGAGCCCAATACAGTGACTTGTTAGAGGTATGCCTGCATTACAGAGTCTGGAAAGTTGTTTTTTTTTAAATCCTCACTCAAGGATATTTTTCTATTGATTTTTAGAGGGAGTGGAAGACAGAGGGAGAGAGAAACATCGATTTGAGAGAGACACATTGATTAGTTGCCTCCCAACCAGGACCCAACCAGGGCCAGACAGGGGCCTGAAACCCAGGTAAGTTCCCTTGAAAGGAATCCCACCAGGACCCTTCAGTCCATAGGCAGATGCTCTGTCCACTGAGCTAAACCAACCAGGGAGAGTCTGGAAAGCTTTATCACACAAATGACCTACTTACATCATCATATACGTGTGAGAAATATAACACAAGAATGTAGGACAACCCTATCCAGTTTAGGTCACTGGTTAGAATGTAGGCCTGTAGAATGAAGGATCATGAGTTCCATTTCAGCCAGTGCTTGTACCTAGGTTGTAGGCTCTGTCCTGATGTGGTCTGAATGCTGTAGGCTACCAATTGATGTGTCTCTCTCATATCTATGTTTTTCTCTGTCTCTCACTCTCCCATTCTCTAAAAAAAAAAAAAAAAAAAAGTAAAAGAATGGAGGACATACTTTTGAAATAAAAAAGAACTAAGATGCATAATACAATCTTTAAATGGAATTCTATTGTCTAATTTTTATGTAAACATTAATAAAGACAACATTTTGAAAAAGTGAGACCATTGAATTCTGACAAAGTTATTGGTTTTTGTTAATGTGAAAATGCCACTGTAATTATCATAGTGAAAGATAATTTGTCATTTACAGACAATACTAATGATGTCAGTTGAGCCCTAGCAGGTTTGACTCATTGGACAGAGCGTTGGCCTGCGGACTGAAGGGTCCTGGGTTTCATTTTGGCCAAGGGCACAAGACCGGGTTGCAGGTTCGATCCCCACTAGGGGGTATTCAGCAGCTGATCAATGATTCTCTCTCATCATTGATGTTTCTCTCTCTCCCTCTCCCTTCCTGTCTGAAATCAATAAAAATATATTTTTTTTAGAAATTGAGAAGAGAGAACTTTCAAGAAGTTACTGAGAGTGAGAAGGCAAAAGACTCGAGGGAAATTGTGGGACATCACTCACCTAGAGAAAATTGACTAGTGTGGGATGGTCAGCAATGGAGGGGGCATACTAGAGTCCCAGTGCGTGTAACTCGTGCACAGGTAGGGTCTCTAGGCCTGGCCAGTGATCTGAGCCAATCAGGTTCACTGCCTCCTCCTGCTCTCACCCCTCAGCACCCCGCCATGGTCGCCCTCCATGTTCTGCGCCATCCCCTGCTCACCAGCACACGTCAGAGTGAGTGATTGAACTCCTGGTGTCCCTGTCAAACTCCTGAGGGGACACTTTGCATATTAGCCTATTACACATATAAAGAACTATACAGAAATGTTTGTATCAGCTTTATTAGAAATAACTAAATATTCATTAAAAATGGATAAACTGCCCTAACGGGTTTGGCTCAGTGGATAGAGCGTCGGCCTGTGGACTGAAGGGTCCTGTGTTCGATTCTCGTCTAGGGCATGTACCTTGGTTGCGGGCACATCCCCAGTAGGGAGTGTGCAGGAGGCGACTCATTGATGTTTCTCTCTCATCCATGTTTCTGACTCTCTATGCCTCTCCCTTCCTCTCTGTAAAAAATCAATAAAGTATATTTTTTTAAAAATGGATAAACTGTTGGTGATGTATTCATAGACTAGGGGACCAGTGCATGAATTTGTGCACCTTGAAAGGAACTGTGGGCTGCGAGGCGGTTGGCACAGGGGGGGGTATCAGCCAATCCTCCGCACCCCTGCCTGGCCTCTCCCACCACAGCCCCCGGTTCCGTCTGCCAGCAGCCCACTCTCACCGCTGCTGCTCCCATACACTGATGGTGCCAGACCTACCCTCACCCGCTGACAGCGCAGAGCGATTGGGGCCAGCACCAGCAGTGGGTGCGAGCGGCAGCTGCTGCCCCGATTACCCCTCAGGAGCAGGGGGAGGTGGAGAAACCCTCCGGGATGATAGGGCCAACAGTGGCCGCTCGCACCTACTGATGGCACCAAGGGATCGAGACCGGCGCTGGGCACCAGCAGCAGGTACAAGCAGCGGCTGCAGTGCTGGCAGTGGATGCGAGCAAGGCCAGCACCAGCAACAGGTGAGAGTGGGGCTGGCACCAGCAGCAGGTGCAAGCACCAGGGACAACCACAACACATGGGAGCTAAGAATTTCAGTAACCACCAGAGGCTCGCCCTGATGACAGTGACCTGCACCCAGCCTTGGTCTGACATCCCAGCTCATTTGTTCCACCATACTGCCGTGGCCAACACCCACCATGTTCCACATACGATCCCTGATGGTCAGCGCACGTAATAGCACCTGGTTGTTCAGTTGTTCTGGTTGTTCCACAGTTTGGTCTATTTGCATATTAGCCTTTTATTATATAGGATAAGAATGTTTCTCAGAAATCTCTAGTGTCTATGAAACACAAATTAAAGCAGAAAAATACTTAGAAAAGAAATTATCTATTAAAATGGAAAGCAATAGTTACTTGGAAAACTGTGAAGAACAGGTACAGACTAAAAAAGGCCATGAAGCAAGTTCACAGTGACAGATATGGTATTATGTAAATAATACATAATTATGTATATAATACATCAGTATTATGAATATAATGATGGTTTCAATTTCATGCACATGTCAAGATTTATGAAACACTATACTTAACACATGTAGTTTACTCATAATAGCTATTTAAAAATGGTTCAAGATTTTAAAAATTTGTATGTTCATTATTGTGAAAAACGAGTTTGGCAACACTATATTCAATCCACATTCTTATGCCTTCTGGGTAAGAGTCTCTCTTGGTGACAGAAAATATAACAAAAAATGAAGAACTTTCACTGAAACCCACAAGAATGTTGACTGGGTCAAAAAGCCACATCCCTGAATTATGAACACCTTTGCCTTTGTCTTTCTTTTCCTGCAAGCGCATCAATGGCTCTGATATGAACATCAGGGCAGTTACAGAAGACCACAGAACCTCCTGATTATATCTAATGACAATGATTGTGTCCACAGAAGATAAACATGCTGGAAGGTCCACAGATCTGTGTACACACTGATTCTGTACCCTTTTTCACACAAAAAAATCCTAGATGCATGTTTAGATGAGGAATATTCCATCTAATGAGCTGCAGTCCCCTCCAACACCAATTATGCCAGTAGTTCTGCAGTGCAATGGTTTCCCCTAACTGTGATGGTCCTCAAACCAGTGACCATCATCCATGGAATTGTAGGCATTGGGGCACATGGCCCTCTTTAAGACCCAGGCAAGAGATTCCCTTCAAAAGTATTGGCATCCCTTGGAAACAAGAAAAAACATTCACACTGCTCACAGACACACTTGAGGTTGTCACAGCTCCACACTCATTGCAGTGACTTCTGTGTCTCAAAGCATCCATCTTCACATGAGGACTACAGAGTCCACAGTGTTTCCCAGGAAAATACAGGTAGCAGTGTAAATTGGACAACAACTGCTGAGCTAATTAATTTCTACACCAGTCAGTTCCCTCAAAGGCAAAGAATATTTGAGACCCTATAAGTGATCTGCACCTCATCATGCTTGGAGAGCCCAAATCTCCTTAAAAACTGCTCCACACAGTAAATAGAACACCCAACATTAAAGACGTAGAAAAAAGCCTTCATTATTTTACAAACCAAAGAGACATGACACTGGCATTTCTTGCTTTGATGACTTACACATTCAAAGATTCATCACTGGCATTCTAGGGAAAGCATGTCCCTAAAACTGGCAGTCTTTCTGCAATATTTTATTTCTGGGTCAACACTAAATCAGAGCTACATGCCAACTCGTGAGAGTGAAAAGAATGAAGACCTCCTAAGGGCTCAGGTATTCCTAATTTTCTCCAACATACCAGACAACAAAGTTAGCTTCCCAGAGCACATGAGTATGGTGATTGATGCCAACTGTGGGAAACGTATGGGTGGTGCAGAAGAAATACCTTCAGCAACAGATGCAGTGACAGATCTGTCAAGACATCTTGGTATCTAAAATGAAATAGTCCTAGTTGGTTTCACACATTGGATAGAACTACGGCCTTCAGACAGAAGGGTCCAGGGTTCAATTACAATCAAGGGCAAATGCCCAGATTGTGGGCATGATACCATGTAGGGCAGGGGTGGGCAACCCCTGGCACGCGTGGCAAAGATGGCATGCCGGTTACTTTTGCTGGCACACGAAACCCTTTCTTAAAATCTTCCATTTACAATTTTTTTCTTAATATCGACTTCTTTATTTCATCATCATATACTGTGTTTTTGTCGTTAGAATGAATTTTATTATTTCTTTAAGATTCTTCACATATGTACACCTTAAGAGATATCAAGTAGGTGTAACATGTTCTCAAAAAATTAGGGTTGGCACGCAGAAGAATTTTGAGTCAGAGATTTTGCTGGTTTTGGCACGCACTCACAAAAAGGTTGCCCACCCCTGATGTAGGGTAAGTTTAAGAGGCAGCCATTCAATGATTCCTTCTCATCATTGATGTTTCTATCTTAGCCTCTCCCTTCCTCACTGAAATCAATAAAAATATTTTTAAAAAGAAAGTGCAAAATAGATACATACACTTCCAGAATAATAACACACACACACACACACACACACACACACACACACACAAAAAAAAACACTTACACTTAAGGGAACTTTCAATAATGTTTGTGTTTAAATGTATGTGATTCAATTCAGATTAATGAGATTTCACAAAGTTTGCCATATTGTTAAGACCTAAAAAAAAACTACATTTTCTACACATGTAAGAAATTTTTCACATGAATTCATATGTGCAAAGCAAAGATAGAAGATTGGCTGAAAGATTCCTCACATTAATTGCACACATAAGGCCTTTATCCAGAGTGAACTTTCTGATGATTATGGAGGCCGCCCCTACTGGAAAAAGATTTACCACATTCCCTGCATTGATAAGGCTTTTCTCCAGTGTGAACTCTCTGATGTTCACGGAGGCCATTTCGACGTGTAAAAGATTTACTACATTCACTGCATTCATAAGGCCTTTCTCCAGTATGAACTCTCTGATGATCATGAAGACTATCTGACCTGGTGAAAGACTTCCCACATTCACTGCATTTATAAGGCCTTTCTCCAGTGTGAATTCTCTGATTACAATTAGGGTGAGTGCTAGTAATAAAAGATTTCCCACATTCACTACACCGAGAAGACCTTTCTCCAGTGTGAACTCTCTGATGACAACGAAGTTGAGTGCTAGTGATAAAAGATTTCCCACATTCCCTACAATGATAAGGCCTTTCTCCAGTGTGAGAACGTTGATGATTACGGAGTGTACTGCTACTGGTAAAAGATTTTCCACATTCACTGCACTGATAAGGCCTTTCTCCAGTGTGAACTCTCTGATGACAACGAAGGTCAGTGCTTGTGATAAAAGATTTCCCACATTCACTGCAATGATAAGGCCTTTCTCCAGTGTGTACTCTCTGATGACGACAAAGTTTAGTGCTACTAGTAAAAGCTTTCTCACATTCACTGCATTTATAAGGCTTTTCTCCAGTGTGAACCCTCTGATGACAATGAAGGTTGCTGTTATCGGTAAAAGATTTCCCACATTCATTGCATTGATAAGGTCTTTCTCCAGTATGAAATCTCTGATGACGACAAAAATCAGTGCTATTGGTAAAAGCTTTCCCACATTCACTGCATTTATACGGCTTTTCTCCAGTGTGAACTCTCTGATGACAACGAAGGTTACTGCTAGTGGTAAAAGATTTACCACATTCACTGCACTGATAATGGCTTTCTCCAGTATGAATTCTCTGATGACAACAAAAGGCAGTGCTAGTGGTAAAAGATTTCCTGCACTCATTGCACTCATAAGGCCTTTCTCCAGTGTGGAGTCTCTGATGACGACAAAGGTTTTGCATCCTCGTAAAAGCTTTCCCACATTCACTGCATTTATAAGGCTTTTCTCCTGTGTGAACTCTCTGATGACAATGAAGGTTACTGCTAGTGGTAAAAGATTTTCCACATTCACTGCACTCATAAGGCCTTTCTCCAGTGTGAAGTCTCTGATGATGACAAAGGCTTTGCATTGTGGTAAAAGCTTTCCCACACGCACTGCATTGATAAGGCTTTTCACCATTGTGAACCCTCTGATGACAACGAAGGTTACTGCTAGTGGTAAAAGATTTCCCACATTCAGTGCATTTATAAGGCTTTTCTCCAGTGTGAACTGTCTGATGATAATGAAGTTGATTGCTACTAATAAAAGATTTCCCAAATTTACTGCACTCATAAGACCTTTCTCCCGTATGAAGTCTCTGATAATGAAAGCTAGAACACTTGGTAAAATATTTTCCATACTCACAGCAAACAAAACACCCACTTCCAGCATGGACACCCTTGTCTTGAATAAACGTGTCGTTGCAGCCAATGTCTTCTTCGCATTCTTTTCTGATGTAATAATCTTTTCTCCTTTGAAATGTCACCCCACACTTCAAAATATCATTTGGCCTTTCCCTGGTCTGAGTATTCTCTTGGTGGACATGCCCTGACCCCATAAGAATGCCCTGCCCAAGCTTCCCCCAGGTAAAATGATTCTGGGACACGTTCAAATTGCAGCCATTTGTAAGTGAGGTCCTGTCCACATTGCTAATGAAAGTCTTCTCTCTCACATGCTGCTGGTGAAATTCTTCTTTGAAAAAGAGCTTCTTTGCACCTGCCCCATTCCCCAACAGTGTCTGTCCATGTTGTGTTCTCTGCAGCTCACTCAATTTGAAAATGTTTCCCAGAACTAGTCTACAATTCTCATTGTGGCTCTTCTGGGAAGACAAGGCTAACTTGGGATTCCTTGTCTGTGACAATCTTACAGAAACATTCTGTTCAGTTGGTGCCTCCACATTCTCTGCTCCACAGCAGCAACCTGAACAAAAGGAAAGGCTGGTGAGGTACATATTGACCTTATGAAAACAGAATATCTTCACCACAAATGTGTTTTATACAATAGTAGAGGCCCAGTGCACGAATTCGTGCACCAGTGGGGACCCTCAGTCTGGCCTGCAGGATCGGGTCAAACTGGCTCTCCGACATCCCTTGAGGGGTCCTGCATTGGGAGAGGGCGCAGGCCAGGCAAAGGGACCACACTGGTGCATTTTTGGAGCCAGGGAGAGACGCAGGAGGTTGGCCAGCCAGGGAGGAACTGTGAAAGGGCTCCATGGCATGTCCAGCCCGTCTCACTCAGTCCCTATCGGCCAGAAACCAGCAGCAAGCTAACTTACCGGTGAGAGAATCTGCCTCCTGGTGGTCAGTGTACGTCATAGCAACTGGTCGACCGGTCGACTTTCTGCCACAGGCAGTCAGTGCACATCATCGCGAGGGGTTGAGCGGCCTTAGCATATCATTAGCATATCTGAATGGTTGAAGGGCCGACCAGTCAACCCAACACTTAGTATATTACGCTTTTATTATATAGGTTTTGGCCCCAAAGGTCAGTCAATGGTGAAAATCTCAGCAAGGGAGGGACAGAAGCACAGATGGGACACAAAGAAGAGGCAAGGGTCTGCTCATTGTTCCTCCCCAAATGGCTTCCTTTAGGACCTTTCATGCTGGTGATTTGAGTCTGTGTAGAATAATTTGAATGTGCTCAAACCCATAAAAATCAATTGTATTAGAGCACATGATGTTCAACATCAGTATAATAACACATGTGCACTCTAAGGCTCTGCAGGCATTGACCAATGTTGGAGTGCAGTAAAAAGAGACCTGTGAAAGGTAGAGTTGCAAAGTCTAGAGAAGTTAAGGTTTTCTTTTTTTGTTTTTTAATATATTTTATTGATTTTTTTACAGAGAGGAAGGGAAAGGGATAGAGAGTTAGAAACATCGATGAGAGAGAAACATCAAACATCGATCAGCTAGCCCTAGCTGGTTTGGCTCAGTGGATAGAGTGTCACCCTGCAGACTGAAGGGTCCCAGGTTCGATTCCAGTCAAGGGCACATGCCTGGGTTGCTGGCTCGGTCCAACGTGCAGGAGGCAGCCAATCAATGATTCCCTCTCATCATTGATGTTTCTCTCTCTCTCTCCTTCTCCCTTCGTTTCTGAAATCAATAAAAATATATTTAAAAAACCCACAAAAAACAGGAATCTGTGGCGGCTGCAGCCATGGGAGCACACCTGGCCAGGCGCTACCTGGGCAATTCCTCAGGGGGAGCCAGACCCCCTGCGGATGCCCACCTTTCCACCTGACTACGGCTTCCCCGGGCGCAAGGAGCGCGAGATGGTGGCCACGCAGCAGCAGATGAATGATGCACAGCTGGTGCTCCAGCAGCGAGACTACTGCGCTCACTACCTTATCCGGCTGCTCAAACGCAAGCGCGACAGCTTCCCCAACTTCCTGGCCTACAAACACGAGCAGCACGAGTGGGTCTACTGCGAGCACCTCGCCTACGTGATGCAAATGAAGGAGTTTGAGTGCGAGCGGCGGCTGCTCCAGCGGAAGAAGCGGCGGGAGCAGAGGGAGGCAGATCTGGCCAGAAGCCAGGGGTCCAGCCAGGTGGCCGTGTAGTGGAGCCCACCCACCACCCTTGGACAAGGGGAGAAATAAAAGCCTCCAGGCCCTCAAAAAAAAAAAAAAATCGATCAGCTGCCTCCTGCAAAACCCCCTACTGAGTATGTGCCCACAACCAAGGTACATGCCCTTGACTGGAATCGAACCTGGGACCCTTCAGTCCATAGGCTGATGCTCTATCCACTGAGCCAAACCGGTTAGGGCAAAGTTAAGGTTTTCAGTGGGCTAGGAATCTGAGTAGAAATGATCACTGTTAGAACTGAGTAGTTTGCAAAGTACCAACGATAAGCAAGGAGAAGTAGAACTGGGTGAGGAATGGGCAGTGATAATAAAACACTATTGAACAAAATGAGTTCATATTTATGACATTAACAGAATCAAAACCTCCCCAACAGCCCTTCACCAAGGCAAGACCACGTGTGGGTCCATTGTGTCATTCACTAAGTCATCTTTCTTCTGTGATGCCCAAATGATTCTTCCCATCTAAAACACAGGTGAGTCAGCACGGGAATTCAGATGATATAAATCCAAAAGGAAAAACCAAAGAGATATAAGGCCAGCGCTTTGGTAGAACAACAAAGCACAGAAGACACACAGGAAAAAGATATATGTGAGTGCCATTACCAAGATGGCAGAATAGGAAATACAAGAATACTTTCCACTCCCAGAACAAGTACACAGCCAGACATGAATAAAAACCACTATATGGGGACTTAAACCCTGGCTGGCTCAGTGGTTGGAGTGATGGCCTGCACAGCAAGGGATTGAGGGTTCGATTCCTCGTCAAAGTCACAAATCTGGGTTGTGATAAGCTGCCAGCCCCCGTCAGGGCATATACACAAGGCAACCAGTCAATGTGTCTCTTTCCCATCAATGTTTCTCTCTCTGTCTTCCTCTCTATCTCCCTTACTACCTTCTAATTCCTCTGAAAAGTAATAGAGAATAATATACACAAGTGAAGATTTTTTTCAAAAGAGTGAAATTAAGATAGAAAGGAACTCAGTGGAGCAAAAAAAAGCCAATGGAACAATGGGTAATCAAAAATACTTACAGATGGCTAGGGTCAAACCCAAGAGTCAGAATTTTCTCTATCAACCATTGCATTTGCACAAACGTTGACGTTGTGGCCTGCTCTGTGAAAAACATTGCAAATTTGTATTTTTTGGAATCACAGGAGCCCCTGCAACATTTATGAATTCCCCACAGTCTACACAATCAGAGGACCCCATAAAGTTTGTCAGCATGAATTCCAAAAGAAATCCCTTTGGCAACAACTAGACCTAGCAATGCAATAAAAATCAATATGTCCCCAACAGTATTTGTAACCAAAGACACTAAAACCATCAGTTGTCACTGAAGAAAAAAAAAAAAAAAACGCTGCCAAATCCACCGTGGACCTATACATTCCTTGCTATTCTGACCTCAGCTCAAGGGGCTTAAAGGAAACTAGGCTACTGGGACTTTCTCAAACCTGAAACAACACCCCACCCAGTCAACAACCGTTGATTCCATACGCCAACGAATGTATTTCTTTTTTTTTTTTTTTTTTAATATATTTTATTGATTTTCCACAGAGAGGAAGGGAGAGAGACAGAGAGCCAGAAACATCGATGAGTGAGAAACATCGATCAGCTGCCTCCCGCACACCCCCCACCGGGGATGTGCCCGCAACCCAGGCACATGCCCTTGGCCGGAACCGAACCCGGGACCCTTCAGTCCGCAGGCCGACGCTCCATCCCCCGAGCCAAACCGGTTTCGGCACGAATGTATTTCTTGAGCTAGAATTGGTCCTAAAGTTGAAAGGAGTAACTGCTTCATTGAATGTGTAGACATCAACACAGCACTAAAAACAAGGACAACATCAAGACAAGAATTGCTCTGAATCTCTGAGCAATAAAGATGACTCTTAACTAATTGGCTCATTAAGGCGTCTTGTCTAGCTCGCTGGTTTGTGATACAACAGAAAATGCCCCTTCAATAATAGGTAGATATCCCATCCAAAAGCAATAAGAATAATTAAAGTCTGACTAGACCAGCCGTGGGCAAACTATGGCCCACGGGCCGGATCCCGCCCGTTTGAAATGAATAAAACTAAAAAAAAAAAGACCGTACCCTTTTATGTAATGATGTTTACTTTGAATTTATATTAGTTCACACAAACACTCCATCCATGC
Organism: Myotis yumanensis; assembly: GCF_028538775.1. Taxonomy (NCBI): domain Eukaryota; kingdom Metazoa; phylum Chordata; class Mammalia; order Chiroptera; family Vespertilionidae; genus Myotis; species Myotis yumanensis. Next base: position 6,529,749 of record NW_027223774.1, on the reverse strand, counting down.
TTTTGTTCCGGCCCTCCGGTCCAGTTTAAGAACCCATTGTGGCCCTCGAGTCAAAAAGTTTGCCCACCCCTGGACTAGACTCTAGAGCAGTTGTTCTCAACCTTCTGGTCCTTTAAATACAGTTCCTCATGTTGTGACCCCAACCATAAAATTATTTTCGTTGCTACTTCATAATTGTAATTTTGCTACTGTTATGAATCGTAATGTAAACATCTGATATGCAGATGGTCTTAGGCAACCCCTGTGAAAGGGTCGTTCGACCCCCAAAGGGGTTGCGACCCACAGGTTGAGAACCGCTGCTCAAGGGAAAACAGAATTAAGAAATATATACAGAACATCCCATCCAAGTGCAGCAGGAGATGCATTCTTGTCAAGCACACGTGAGACATTCTCTAAGTAGATCATATGTTAAGTCAAAAAATTAGTCTCAAAGTTTGAGAAGAAATCACATCAAGTACCTTATCTAGTAACAATGTATGAAACTTGAAATCAGTTTTAGTTTCAATAAAGCTGGAAAATTCACAAGTATGTTCAAATTAAACACAGTCCTGAGGAATGAGTGGGTGAAAGAAAAAATTGAAAAGAGAACTCAAAAACTAAAGAGGCAAAGTGAATACAAGCACAATCAACCAAAGCTTATGTAAAAAGGCAGGAAATGCAATTCTGAGAGGAAATTTTAGAGTGATGAATTCCTACGTTAATACAGTTCCTCATGTTGTGGTGACCCCCAACCATAAAATTATTTTTGTTGCTACTTCATAACTGTAATTTTGCTGTTATGAATCGTAATGTAAATATCTGATATGCAGGATGTATTTGGGGAGGTCGTGACCCACAGGTTGAGAATCACTGGAGGGGGTAATTCAAGTCGGAATCCTATCAGTCTGTAGGCAAAGGATCTAAATAGACACTTTTCGAAAGACGACCTACAGAAGGCCAAGAGACATAAGAAAACATGCTCAAAGTCACTAATCATCTGAGAGACGCAAATCAAAACAATGAGGTACTATCTCACACCTGTCAGAATACCAGTCATCAACAAATCAATAAACTACAAGTGCTGGCGAGGATGTGGAGAAAAAGGAACCCTTGTGCACTGCTGGTAGGAATGTAGACTGGTGCAGCCACTGTAGAGAACAGTATGGAGTTTCCTCAAAAAATTAAAAATGGAGCTCCCATTTGAGCCAGTAATCCCACTTCTAGGAATATATCCCAAGAAATCAGAAACACCAATCAGAAAGGATATATGCACCCCTATGTTCTCTGCAGCATAATTACAATAGCTAAGATTTGGAAAGAGCCTAAATGGTCACCAGCAGATGAGTGGATTAGAAAACTGTGGTACATCTACACAATGGAATACTACACTGCTGTAAATAAGAAGGAATGCGTACCATTTGCAATAGCATGGATGCACTGGAGAGCATTATGCTAAGTGAAATAAGCCAGTTGGAGAAAGATAAATATCACATGATCTCTCTCATATGTGGAATATAATGAACAACATAAACTGATGAGCCAAAATAGAGCCAGAGGAAAAAAACATTTTAGGATATAATAGGAGTAATCTTGTTATTTGCAGATTTTTAATCTTTCCTACAACTTTTGTGATATTATACTATGTTAGTACAGTTTTGGTAATATTATTACACTTAAAATCCTGTTTTCCTTGAAATATTAATTTTTATTGCATGTAATATTACATTTAGAATAGTTTTTCTTGAAATATCAATGTTTATTGCATATAACATTCATTTAAAAAAACTATTTTTGCCCTCACTGGTTTGGCTCTGTGGATAGAGCATCGGGCTGTGGAATAAAAGGTCCTGAGTTCGATTCCAGTCAAGGGCATGTACCTTGGTTGCGGGCTCAATGCCCGATAGGGGTTGTGCAAGAGGCAGCGGATCGATGTTTCTCTCTCATTGATGTTTCTAACTCTCTATCACTCTTCCTTCCTCTCTGTAAAAACCAATAAAATATATTTTTAAAAATAAATGAATAGCCGAAACCGGTTTGGCTCAGAGGATAGAGCGTCGGCCTGCGGACTGAGAGGTCCCGGGTTCGATTCCGGTCAAGGGCATGTACCTAGGTTGCGGGCACATCCCCGGTGGGGGATGTGCAGGAGGCAGCTGATCGATGTTTCTCTCTCATCGATGTTTCTAACTCTCTCTATCTCTCTCCCTTCCTCTCTGTGAAAAATCAATAAAATATATTTAAAAAAAAATAATAATAAATAAAAAATAAATGAATAAACTATTTTCATTTACCCAATGTAGTCCTGTTCAGTATAATTTTATACCCTTTAAGAGCAGATTTTCTTCAGAAAAATAATATAAGAGAACTTAAATTTGAAGAATGAAATTGGTGGTCAAATTTGTAAAGCTCTTTGAAATGAAAACTAAAAAGATGAGAATTAAAAAAAAAGAAAGAAAGTAAGCCCAAGTGTCAACCTATGAACCAGGAGGTCACAGTTCAATTCTGGGTCAGGGCAAATGCCAGTAGTGGGTTCAATCCCCAGTAGGGGGCATACAACAGGCAGCTAATCAATAATTCTCTCTCATCCTCAATGTTTCTAATTCTCTATTCCTCTCCCCTCCTCTCTCTAAAATCAATTGTAAAGAACTCACTATAAACTTCTAAAATTAATTTTAAAAATTCAGAGCCCTAGCTGGGTGGCTCAGTTTGGGAGAGGGTAGATCTGATACACCAAGGAAGTGGGTTGGATTTTCCATCAGGGTACAAGCGGGGGGCAGCCAATGATACAGAGATGGGTGGAAGAGCAGAGCAATTTCTCTCTCTCACTCTAAGAGCAATACATAAATATTAAAAAATAAATTCAGAAAAGTTACAGGATAAAATATCAACATACAAATATTAGTTCCATTTCTAGTATATGTGCTGCCGAAGCGAGCATGATTAGTTCCATTTCTAAACACTACAAATGAATTCTTTGATAAAGAAATGAAGAAAGGCCCTGGTCATTATGGTTTGTTTGGTTAAGCATCTTCCCATGAACTGAGAGGACACCAGTTCTATTCCAGGTCAGGGCATATGACCAGATTGTAGGCAAGATTCCCAGTGGGGCGGGGCGTAAGAGGGGGGGAGGGGGGGTGCAGGAGGCAGCTCATAGTTGTACCTGAACTGGATGTTTCACTCTCTCCCTCTCCATTTCTCTCTCTCTGAAAAATGAACAAAAAGATATTTTTTAAAAAACAAATGAAGAAAGTAGACAATAGCATTAAAATAAATAAAATACTGAGAAATAAATTCAACCACAAAGGTGAAAGAACTGTACATTGAACACTAGACAACAGTGATGAAAGAAATGCAAGCCCTAACCGGTTTTGCTCAGTGGATAGAGCGTTGGCCTGCGGACTGAAGGGTCCCAGGTTCGATTCTGGTCAAGGGCATGTACCTTGGTTGTGGGCACATCTCCAGTAGGGGGCGTGCAGGAGCAGCTGATCGATGTTTCTCTCTCATCTGATGTTTCTAACTCTCTATCCCTCTCCCTTCCTCTCTGTAAAAAATCAATAAAATATATTAAAAAATAAAAATAAAAAAGAAATGGAAGAAAACACAAAAAAGTGGAAAGACATCCCGTGTTCTTTTTTTTTTTTTTATAAATATTTTCTTATTGATTTTAGAGAGGAAGGAAGAGGGAGAAATACAAAGATCAATGATGAAAGAGACTCACTGATCGGCCGCCTCTCACACGCCCACCCTGGGGATTGAGCTCGCAACCCAGGCATGTGCCCCTGACCAGAATCGAACCCTGGACCCTTCAGTCTGCAGGCTGACGCTCTATCCACTGAGCCAAACCGGCCAAGGCAAAACATCCCGTGTTCTTGCATTTGAAAATGGAATATCTTTAAAATGTCCTACTAGCCAAAGCAATCTCCAGATTAAATGCAATCTGGATGAGAATGCCAATGTCTGAAACCTCAAGAGACTTCAAATAGCAAAAGTCACCTTGAGCAACGGACCTGGTGGCATCACACTTCCTGCCTTCAATCTAATCACAAAGCCACAGCCACCAACCAGTGTGTTACTGAAATACACCCAGAAACACACACCAATAGCAAAGAACATAAACACAGGAATAAACTCAGGCACCCTACGTAGGTCTAGGTAATCTTTGACCTAAACCACAAGACAGGTTAAGTAGAAAAGGATAGTTTCTTCAATGAATGGTGCGGAGAAAATGGATATTTACATGTAAAACAACAAAACTGAACACCACTGATAAAAATTAACTCAGACTGCATGAAACCATTACATTCCTCTCTTAATACCTAAAAATCCTTCAAGACAACCCAGAGAAAACACTTTGGAGATGTGTTTTGGACAAGATTTTTTGGGATGTGATACCCACCTCCAGGCAGAAAAGTAAAACCAGCAGTCCAGGCTACAACAAAGGAAAGAGCTACTTCTCAGCACAATAGCAATGAACACAACGAAATGAAAAGGCAAACTCCAGGAGGATGGGAGACCATACTTGCAAATCAGGTGAACGTATGGAAGATATTGTGATCTGACTCAGATCAGCTCAGTAAAGCAAATATCAGCCCTGGACGGTCAGCCTCAGTGGATAAAGCGTCAGCCTGCGGCCCTTAGGGTTCCAGGATTGATGCAGGTCCACGCATGTACCTTGGCTGCAGGCTACCCCTGCCCAAACCTGGTCAGGGCGGGTGCAGGAGGCAACCGATCGACCTGTCGCTCTCCACATCTATATTTCCCTGCCGTTTCCTCTCTTTATCTCTCTCTAAAACTCAATAGCAAAATATCCTCAGGTGAGGCTTAAAACATAATAAATAAATAAATAAATAAATAAGCAAGCTAATATTCAGGTATAGAAGGAAGGTCATGTCATGTTAACACTATAATGAAGGCTATGAAGACCACAATGATTTTACTGAAAAAACTCTAAATTCCTTAAAAATACTTTATCAGGCCCTCACTGGTTTGGCTCAGTAGATAGAGCATCAGCCTGCGGACTCAAGGGTCCCAGGTTCGAGTCCGATCAGGGGTATGTACCTTGGTTGCGGGCCCCTGGTAGGGGGTGTGCAGGAGGCAGCTGATCGATGTTTCTCTCTCATCGATGTTTCTAACTCTCTATCCCTCTCCCTTCCTCTCTGTTAAAAAATCAATAAAATATATTAAAAAAAATACTTTATCAGTAAACACTGGTAACCAACATCTGAGCCTGCCTGAAAAATAGCCACACTAGATTTCCTGAATAAAGAGTTCACCAAAACATGGAATTTGTAAATAAAATAAGAATGCAATATTTGGGAAGAACAACTAAGCAAATGCTAAAAGTCATATGCCTTAATATACAAACTGGAAAAGGAATTCAAAAGACTCATTAGCCAAAAAATATTGTTACAATTAGGACTAGGGCTGTAGAGACAATTTTCAAAAAAATACGTACAGCCCTGACCGGTTCGGCTCAGTGGATAGAGCGTCGGCCTGTGGACTCAAGGGTCCCAGGTTTGATTCCAGTCAAGGCATGTACCTTGGTTGCGGGCACATAACCCAGTAGGGAGTGTGCAGGAGGCAGCTGATCGATATTTCTCTCTCCTTGATGTTTCTAGCTCTCTATCCCTCTCCCTCTCCCTTCCTCTCGGTAAAAAAATCAATAAAAATAATAATAATAAAAAATAAAAATACGTACAAATGACCATCAGGAATATTAAAAAAATGCTTTAACTCACTAGTCAAGGTGGAATCCATTTGGCCCCCTGACATACTACCAACCACAATCCTACCCTAAGAGTTTACCACAGCAGGTTTTGTGACTAAAGCAGTGGTTCTCAATCTTCTGCCCCTTTAAATACAGTTCCTCATGTTGTGACCCAACCATAAAATTATTTTCGTTGCTACTTCATAACTGTAATGTACCTACTGTTATGAATCGTCATGTAAATATCTGATAACCAGGATGGTCTTAGGCGCCCCCTGTGAAAGGGTCGTTGGACCCCCAAAGGGGTCGCGACCCACAGGTTGAGAACCGATGGACTAAATGGTTAGAATAGAGCAGTACAAACAAACCCACCCTGCCAACCACAGCAACTGCCCGGAAAAGTGGAAAAATCAAGCAATGTATACAGTCCACAGGTGAGGACAGAGCACTCCTAGGGGTGAGGAGGGGATGAGGACATGCAAAGCCAAGTCTCCAGAACCAGCCAAAATGAGGGTCCTACCCAGGGAGGATAGAAGTTCAAAGTTGTCCAGCATCACATTCAGGTACAGCTGTCTCTGACCCTCATCAAGGAGGCTCCATTCCTCCCTGGAGAAGTACAGGGCAATGTCCTCAAAGGTGACGCCAACCTGTGAGAATGGAGACAAATGAAATCAGAGCTGTCTCTCTGAGAACCAGTAATCCTACTCCTTACTCATCATCCCCACCCTCAACCTCCTCCAGGGCACCCCAGTTTAGTGTGGACACCAGACTCTAATGCCAGCGCAGGCTGCTCTCTCATCACAGTCCCATTAGTCACTGTGATGGCCCTCAGCAGAGCAGCTGGGTGGGGAAGGGAGACAGCAGAGAAACATCATCTAAGGCAGCTCTGGGCCATGCCTGCAGGGCCCCAGCCTTCCTGCCAAGCAACACCACTGCCGTCTCCTAGATCCTGCCTCCAGGACAAAGACAAACCTGGGCTTATGCTGCACCCTTTAATCCTCACACCGGGTCCCCGGGGACCATCAGCTCACACTTCCTCCAGATGTGCACACCACTGGGTATTGTCTACCTCCTTCCCATCTCCGACCCCAGGTTCACTCCCTCAGCTCTGCCACCTCCCTGCTCCACAGCACAGGACCTCTCTGCACTCACCCATGAACTTGGCACATGGCATCCAGAGAGAGCTTGAGAGGTTCCAGAAGGATCTGGCACAACCCCAGTTTCCTGTTGGACCCCACAGCCTGGGGAAAGCAGGGCATGCGGCTCTGAAGTCCTCCCTGCCTGTCTCCGATTTTTGACTCAATACTAACCACCCACATCCTCAGGGAACCTCAGATGCGAGTCACCCCCGTCCTCTCTGCCCTGCACTTGCTGTGTCCTCAGAAGCCACAACACTCCTCTCTCCTCTCCACCTTCCTCACGGTCCTCCACGCGGGACTGAGCTGCAGGACGGGACAGGCGCCCTCCCCAGGCTGTGGTGTCTGTGTGAAGAGGCGGTGAGGACAGGAAGGGACACGCACTCACCTCAGTCCTGCAACTCAGCTCGGGCGCCGCCATTGGACTCTGTGGGCAGAGCGGGGCCTGAGCCCCCGGAGAAGAGGCCGCTGCGGGAATGGCGGTCCCTGGTCCGGCCCTGGTAGCGACTGGGAGCTTCAATCCCACATGTGAGCTGTGCGCACCCCTGCAGGCTCCCACGATGGGCTGTGAGGCGGGGAGCACCACTCTCCAGCCTTCTCCACGGGACTCTGCGACCAGGAACTCCTGACCGCCTGAGAATAAAACTGAGAGAAGACAAAACCCCGCCAGGAGGCCTGCCCGTCCCGCCCTACACAAGTGGCCAAGCGGAAACGCCTTTCCTGAGCCTCCATTGGCTCATCCCGTTGTCATTCCACGCCCGGCCTTCTGGGTAATGTAGTTCCTACGCTCCAAGTCCAGGATCCTGTATTTCCACAGCTCAATCCAGGACTGGATTGCGGGGCATATAGCTCAGTACACACCAAGTATATATACTAAGTGTCCTCCAGCACCTTCAGCGGATGTGATTTCTAGGGCAAGTTTGTTTCCGGGGCGCCTGTGAGGCTTCCTTTAGCTGCTGGTTTTGCATATCTTTCTTCAGGACCTGCTCTTTCAGAATAAGAGGCATTTTTCCTTCATTCAGGCCATTAGGCATTTGTCTCCTTCAGGCCTTATGTTGCTGGGGAACATTGCTCCTCTCTAACAAGAACTATGTTGCCTCCATTGAATCCACTAAGCAAAGTTAATGTCACAAAACAGACACTAATACTTCACAGCATCTGCTTCTGATGCCATCAGCAGTGTCAGCTCTGCCTGGGCTGCAGTGAGGCTAGAGCAGGGGTGGGCAAACTTTTTGACTCGAGGGCCACAATGGGTTCTTAAACTGGACCGGAGGGCCGGAACAAAAGCATGGATGGAGTGTTTGTGTGAACTAATATAAATTCAAAGTAAACATCATTACATAAAGAGCAAGAGAACCCTCCGCTCTTTCGGCTCCGAGGGCCGGATAGAACAGCCGAACGGGCCGAATCCGGCCCGAGGGCCGTAGTTTGCCCACAGCTTGGCTAGAGTCAAGCTGCATTCAATCTGATGCCACTGGCTCTAATTATTCATCTATTGCAAACAATAGAGAACATGTTGAGGACATCAGAGACATGAATTACAGGCTGAATCTCTGAGGGAAGGCAGGAGAAAGTTTAAAAAAAAATCTTTAGAGGATTAAACACACACACACACACACACACACACAGTCACCTGAGACTTGAGCATTTTCTTCTGTTCTCTGAAAGCAACGAGAAAGCTCTAAAAAAAACCACTTAAAAAACACTTTATCAGAAAACACTGGTAAGCAGCATCTGAGCCTGCTGGAAAAATAGCTACACTAGGCTTCTTGAATGCACAGTTGCCAAAAAGATGGAATTTGTAAATAAAACAAAAATACAATATTCGGGAAGCACAATTAAGCAAATGCAAAAAAATACCTTATTATGAACTAGAAAAAGTATCCAAAAGACTCATTAGCCAAATACCATGGTTAAAAATAGGATAAGGGCCCTGACCGGTTTGGCTAAGTGGATAGAGTGTTGGCTTGCAGACTGAAGGGTCCCGGGTTTGATTCCTGTCAAGGGCATGTACCTTGGCTGCGGGCACATCCCCAGTAGGGGGTGTGCAGGAGGCAGCTGATCGATGTTTCTCTCTCATCAATGCTTCTAACATTCTTTCCCTCTCCCTTCCTCTCTGTAAAAAATCAATAAAATATGTTTAAAAAAATAGGATAAGGATGTAGAGGCTACTTTCAAAACAAATACATACAAATCAAGAACAGCAGTAAAGCATATGCTTTGGTCAATACTCAAGTGGAATCCATTTGGCTCCTCGCCACACAACCAACCACAAACCCTTCCCTATGAGTTCAGTACAGCGGGTGTTGTGAATAAAGGGGCAGAAGGGAGCAGAGCAATCAAACCAACCCTGCCAACCACAGCAACTACCCAGAAAACTGGAAAAATCATGCAGTGTATACAGTCCACAAGTGAGGACAGAGCACCCCCTAGAGGTGATGGAGCATAGGAAATGCAAAGCCCAGTCCCAGAAACCAGCCAGAGTGAGCTTCTTACCCAGAGAGGATATAAGTTCAAAGTTCTCTAGCATCATATTCAGGTGCAGACATCTCTGATCTTTATCAAGGAGGCTCCATTCCTCCCTGGAGAGTAACAGGGCAATGTCCTCAATGGTCACGCCAACCTGTCAGAATGGAGACACCTGCCATCCTTCTCTTTACACACCTTCCCCACCCTCAACCTCCTCCAGGGCTCCCCAGTTTAGTGTGGACACCAGGCCCTAATGCCAGGGCTGGCTGCTCTCTCATCACAGTCCCATTAGTCACTGTGATTGCCCTCAGTGCAATAGATGGTTTGGGAAGGGAGACAACAGAGAAACACCATCTAGGTTGGCTCAGTGGATAGGGTGTTGTCCTGTGGACTGAAGGATCCAGGTTTCCAGTCTAATCAAGCCCACAGGCCAGTTGTGGACTCAATCCCCAGTAGGGGGCATGCAGGAGACAGCCGATGGTTGATTCTCTCTCATTACTGATGTTTCTATCTCTTTGCCTCTCCTGTCCTCTGAAATCAATTAAAAAATATATATATATATATATATATATATATATATATATATATATATATATATTAGAGGCCCCTTGCATGAAGATTCATGCAATAGGCCTTCTTTCCCCTGGCTGCCAGCACCAGTTTTCCTCTGGCACCCGAGACCCAGACCTTCACTCTGGCCACCGCCTTCCATCTTCGCTCTGGAGTCTTCAGTCTCTGGCCAGAGCTGCTCCTGTAGCTCCTTCTGCCCCCCAACCTCCCCTTCATAGCTTGATCGCTGCTTCACCTGCAGACCTCACCGATGGGCTCCTGGATCCTAGGGGGCAGCCTTGCCTGTGGCCCGGCTTTCTGGCGGCTCCTGGGGTTGCACATGGGGGCCCAGATGGCGGTTCCCGGTGTCCTGCCCTGCCTGCAGTATGCAAATTAGCCACCATCTTTGTTGGAGGTTAATTTGCATATCATGCTGATCAGCCCATGGCGATGGTAGCAAAGGTACGGTTAATTACCATGTTTGTCTATTATTAGATAGGATTTTTTTTTTAAGTGCCAACACCAGGTCTCTGGGATCATCAGCTCACACATCTCCCAAATGTGTACACCACTGCTTAATGTCCACCTCCTTCCTGTCTTCAGACCCCAGGTTCACTGCCCAAGCCCTGCCAACTTCCTGCTCCACACCACAGGATCTCTCTGGACTCACCTATGAACTTGGCATATGGCATATCTGACACTTGTTTGATGGGTAAACTTGGAGAACCTACTTCTTTTCCCTAATTGTGGATCTTCTCAACAATTTGATATTAGTTTCAACATCCCAGGTTGTTGTGACAATTAAAGAGAAAATGCATACCCTGGCTGGAGTGGATCAGTGGTTGAGCATCTACCTATGAACCCAGAAGTCATGATTAGGTTCCCGGTCAGGCACATGCCCAGGTTTTGGGCTTGGTCCCAAGGAGTGTGTGGGTGGAAGGCAGCCAATAAGTGATTGTCAGCATTGATATTTCTATTTCTCTTTGTCTCTCCCGTCCTCTCTGAAATCAATATACATTTAAAAATGTAAAATAGCCCTGACTGGTTTGGCTCAGTGGATAGAGCATCGGCCTGTGGACTGAAGGGTCCCGGGTTCGATTCCAGTCGGGGGCATGTACCTTGGTTGCGGGCACATCCCCAGTGGGGGGTGTGCAGAAGGCAGCTGATCGATGTTTCTCTCTCATCAATGTTTCCAAGTCTCTATCCCTCTCCCTTCCTCTCTGTAAAAAATCAATAAAATATATTTTAAAAATGTAAAATATATAAACATATTTTCCTAATACAAAAAAATTTACTTCATAAAGCAAAAAAGGAACAAAATGAGTGAAATTCCAACATCCATCTTTGTTATTTCAATATCTTTTTCTTAAAGAAAAGTGCCAACAGTCATAGCACATTAGGACAAAAATATGATCAGATGTTTTAACAAAGATACTGACACAGCAAATGCACATCTGAGATAAGGTTCACTATAAATTCCTAGAAAAAATACAATCAAACACCAGTGAGGTAGCATGACAAAGTTACCCCCCCCCAAAAAAAGTTTAAATAATGAATGATTGATTGAACTAAATATTCTCTAGGATGCAGAGAATGTGAAACTCTCACTCACTTCTGCAATAATGCATAAATGTACAATCAATTTATATTTAATATTTATCTACACTAATAAAAGAGAAACATGCAAATTGTTGTCACTCTGCTATGCCCACCAGCCAATCAGAGTGACTATGCAAATTAACCCAACAAAGATGGTGGTTAATTTGCATATGCAGGCACAAGCAAAGACTGAGGCTGAAGAGGCTTCACTTCTCCACTGCGGCCGGAGCAAAGGCCTGGGTCCCAGGTGCAAGAAGAAAACCGGTGCCGGCAGCCAGGGAAAGGAAGGCCTATTGCACGAATCTCTTCATGCAATGGGCCTCTAGTTTTTAAATAATAGTGTACTGATTTTTAGAGAAAGAATTAGAGAGTGGGAGAGAAACATCGACATGAGAGTGCAACCTCGGCCAGCAGCCTTGTTCACACCCTGCTCTGGGGATCTAGCCCACAACTAGGCCCTTTTACCCACTGGCAATCCAAGGCACAATACTGGGTTGCAATCCAGCCTCTTATATCTGACACTTGTTTTGTAGGCAAGCAAGTCTGTATACGTGCAAGCACCTGGGTGTTTACTAGAACCTGTATGCTTATTCTTACACATCCTTTCTTAAAGGACACTGCAGAGACACGTGTCTTCTCAAGGAGGCTTACCCTACTGATAGTATCTAATAGTTAATTTTAGTGCAAGCTGTTGTTACAATAAAAGCCCAAGGAGGTGTGCTAATGGGGCTGTTTGGTTCCAATAGCGAGTGTGTCCCTTAGCCCTCTCTTTCACAGAAACATGTATCAAAGTAATCATTCACCCATCACTCAGGGTCTGCTGGTCACCCCCAACAGGTGGTGCCCTGTGTGAGGACCCAGGAACGCAATAATATGCAGTGGACAAAGTAAGAGTAAGAAAATCAAAGTAACTACGTAGTAAGTCATTGGGAGCCCACTGGGGATTTCCAAGTTGGAGGGGATTATTTCTCAGCTAAGAAATTTACTATCTCTGTTATGCTTCTTAAGAATGTAAGTATATTTTCCACTGGAAAGATAAGCCTATTTTTGAAAGTAAGAAAAAAAAAAGTTTTTCCTATATTTGCCTAGCAATCAAAAGTTTTATATATATTATTGAAATACTTATGTTAATCAGGAACTTGATTACTTTAAATGAATACATTACTTAATGCTGTTTAATAATAATGATATAGAATATTTTAGCCTAATGTATTTGACTACCTTTCCAGGGTTTAAATTTTAAGAAAATTTTCCTTGAGCTACAACTGGCTTTGGTCATTCCAATGGGCCCTGGAATGCCTCAAGGATTTGCTTTCTCTCCTTATGAAGGAAAATTTTATACTTAAGGTATATGGGTTCTGTCCAATAAGGAAATGATAATTATATTCTATTTATATATGCATATTATAGATTCTAATATGCTTTCATCAGAACTAATTGTTATTAGTTATAATATTCTGGAATATTGTGTTTTACAGAAGGGAAAAGGTTCCATGTCATTTGCATTATAATCAACTCAATAACCCTAATATTTTAAATTTCTTGTTATTTAGAGACAGTCACAGTTTTCTTTTTTAAAAAATATATTTTATTGATTTTTTACAGAGAGGGAGAGGGATAGAGAGTTAGAAACATTAGATGAGAGAGAAACATCCATCAGCTGCCTCCTGCACACCCCCTACTAGGGATGTGCCTGCAACCAAGGTACATGCCCTTGACCAGAATCAAACCTGGGACCCTTAAGTCTGCAGGCCAATGTTCTATCCACTGAGCCAAACTGGTTAGGGTAATAGTCACTGTTTTCTTATGATGCATTTGGAAAATGTTACAACTTCTGAGAGAGCCATAAAAAGAACCCTGATTTATTTTAAGCTACATATCTCTGAGAATAAACATTCAGCTCATCCCCTTGAATTGGATGAAAATTATTACAACTCTATAGAGTAACGGGATTTATAGAAATACTAGCAAGAAATATCAGCAGAAACAGAATTTAATTATAGGACTAAGTGAACTAAAAATAATTATAGTTTTGGTAATTTGGTCCAATAAGAATCTGATTTGTTCATAACAGGACATCAGTCAGTGTGCAATTATAGTTTTATTAACCAAACCTTTACTGGAATGTCATGTCTGAAAGAGAGACATGCCAGGACTCTGGATGTCATCAGAAAGATCTAAGGCAGCGGTTCTCAACCTGTGGGTCACAACCCCTTTGGGAGTCGAATGACCCTTTCACAGGGGTCGCCAAAGACCATCCTGCACATCAGATATGTACATTATGATTCATATCAGTAGCAAAACCACAGTTATGAAGTAGTAATGAAAATAATTTTATGGTTGGTTCACAACATGAGGAACTGCATTTAAAGGGCCAGAAGGTTGACCAAGCTGGTGGCATAGGTAAACACCTGAAAATGCTGCCTCACACAACCACTTCAAAAATACAACTAAAAGACAAAACAGACATCATCCAGAACCACAGGAAGGATGGCTGAGTGGAAATTCTACAACTAGAAGGAAAGAGAAAAGCACAATGAGACTCAGAGGAGGTGTGGAAGTAAAGTGTAGAGGTGAGGAGGCTCAAGCACATGCGGAAAGGGGCTGGCAAAGGAGGACGCCAGTGTCTTTTGCAATAGGGAGGGAGGCACAAGCTCCCGATGGCCGACTCCAGTTCTGGGCGAGTCTCTTGGGACCCAGACTCATACAAGGAGAAACTGGACTGTCTGGCAGCAGGCAGAACTCGAGGGCGGCTTTCTCTCAGAGGTGCTTGTAGCGATTACCAGGACACTGAGACTCGGGACCTATTAGGGCAGGCCTGAGAATCAGCCATAGCTGTTTGCTCCGCCCTGTTGATTCCCTGAGATCTCGCCCCACCCAAGCTATGCATAAAGTCTTTTGCATGTGAATGGGCTGGCTCTTTGAGATCTAAAATTACCTCACAAACTGCAGCTGAGTAAGAAAGACCCAGAACATCCAAAAGAAGGCCCAAGGCCCCTCAGCAGCTTGCATTGCTTCACTGCTGGGCCTCATATGGGCAACTCCAAACCCCAAACAAAGAAGAGGAATCTGCAGATCTCTCTGTAGCTCCTGCTGGGTAGCCTCAGGCAGAGGCTAAATTAGCACCTCCTTAGAGATCCAAGAGCCAGTGTACCCAGTAGTCAGATTGGGACCATCCAGATTACAACTCTTCAGATCTATAAGGAACACACTCAGTGGGCAGACCCAGTGAACACCAAAGCCCCACTGAATCAAGTCTTGCCCCAGAAGGGTGTCTTCAGCACAGAAGTTCTCCCACTGTAGACACAGCTGATTCTCACAGACAATTGGCCTGGAGGTCAATTCCTCCCAGTGATACCTACAACAACAATACGAGACTGTGCACACAGCCCACAAAGGGGTGCACCAAGAGTGTCCACTCCAGGTAATTGGGAAGGCTGAGCCACTGGGCCCTATAGGACAACTAGCATACAAGCCACTCTGTCAACACAGGGATGCATAAAAAATGCAGAGACAAAGAAACAGATCACAAATTACAGAAATGGAGGGAAGCAAACTACTGAATATAGAGTTCAAAACCACGGTTATAAGGTTTTTCAAGAATTTTCTAGAAACCGCCGATAAATTTAGTGAGACCCTTGAGGATATGAAAAAGGACCAACTAGAAATTAAGCATACACTGACTGAAATAAAGAATAATATACAGAGATCCAACAGCAGACAAGAGGATCCCAAGAATCAAGTCAAATATTTGAAATACGAAGAAGTAAAAAACACCCAACCAGAAAGCAAAAATAAAAAAGAATCCAAAAATATCAAGATAGTGTAAGGAGCCTCTGGGATAACTTCAAGCGTCCCAATATCCGAATTATAGGGGTGCCAGAAGAAGAGAAAGAGCAAGATATTGAAAACCTATTTGAAGAAATAATGACAGAAAACTTCCCCTGCCCAGTGAAAGGAATAGATTTACAAGTCCAGGAAGCACAGAGAACCCCAAACAAAAGGAATCCAAAGAGGACCACACCAAGACACATCATCATTAAAATGACAAGGGCAAAAGATAAAATCTTAAAAGCAGCAAGAGAAAAAAGTCAGTTACCTACAAGGGAGTACCCATAAGACTGTCAGCTGATTTCTCAACAGAAATTATGCAGGCCAGAAAGGAGTGGCAAGAAATATTCAAAGTGATGAATGCCAAGAACCTATAACCAAGATTACTTTATCCAGCAAGGCTCTCATTCAGAATTGAAGGTCACATAAAGAGTTTCACTGATAAGAAAAAGCTAAAGGAGTTCATGACCACCAAACCAGTATTATATGAAATGCTGAAAGGTATCCTTTAAGAAGAGGGAGAAGAAAAAGGTAAAGATACAAATTATGAACAACAAATACACATCTATCAACAAGTGAATCTAAAAATCAAGTGAATAAAATATCTGATGAACAGAGTAAAGTGGTAAATATAGTAGAATCAGGGGCATAGTAAAGGAGTGGACTGACAATTCTCGGGGGGAGGGGAGGGGTGTGAGAAGAGACTGGACAAAATCGTACACCTATGGATGAGGACAGTGGGGGTGGGGGGGTAAGGGCAGAGGGTGGGGTGGGAACTGAGTGGAGGAGAGCTATGGGGGAAAAAAAGAGGAACTGTAATAATCTGAACAATAAAATTTTTTTTTTAAAAAAAAAGGGCCAGAAGTTTGAGAACTACTGATAAGGAATGAAGACTGACTTTGAATCCGATAAGCCCCTTGGATAAATAGCCTGGTACGTTGCTTGGTCATGTGGTTCATAATGGTCTTTCCAGGGAAGGAACGAAGGTTACTTTCCTGAGATATGGCATGAAAGAAGATCAAGACACCTGTGGGAACCTCAATTTGAGGAATGCACCCCAATTGTGCAGGTATCACAGACTTAGCCTGATGGCAACTGTTACCTTGGATTTTTTACCATGGGAGTAAACCTTACCATGAGATTCCGGCAACACGTATATATATTTAAAATAGCCTATATGATCAACTGTTACTCTTGTGTTCATATAAACAATCAGACCAATTTTTAAAAAAATGTATTTTATTGATTTTTTACAGAGAGGAAGGGAGAGAGTTAAAAATATCGATGAGAGAGAAACATCGATTAGCTGCCTCCTGCACACCTCCTACTGGGGATGTGCCCGCAACCCAGGTACATGCCCTTGACTGGAATCGAACCCGGGACCTTTCAGTCTGCAGGCCGAAGCTCCATCCACTGAGCCAAACAGGTTTCCAGCAAGACCAATTTTTAACTAGACTTAATTCAGTAAATAAATTGGTCTTAATTTGACTCTTTAATAAACATAAGGGTAATTTTAGGGAAATTGTGTTCAACAGGAAATTATTAGAAGTAAAATGCTTTTTTCTTTCATCAGACCATTTGTCATAATTCTTACTGTTCTAACTTTTGCCCAATCATACTAAATTTTATAGCAAAATTTGTCTCCACCAGGTAGAATTCCTACTTGCACCTAGGGAATACCACCTTTAGGCACCATTGCCATCTCCTTCTTTGCCCAGGCCTCATCATCCCTCTGACAGAGAGCAAGGGTCTCTTGGCTCTGAGAGAAACCTTTGACCCCTCACCAGCAGCAAGCAATTTCAGAAGAAAGCCAGCGTCCCCTTTCCCTAAAAAGAATTCAGAGCCAAGATCTTTGAGAGTAGTACTGTAGGCAGTGAGACAGACATGAGCAGAGTAAGGACTGGAAGAGAGATGGACCCTGAGAAGTACTTCTTACCACTCCAACTGCTCTGAAGCTGGCAATGGAGGAACCTGTGTAGAACTGACAATTAATTCCAATTAGAAAGAATGTACATTTTTCTTTGTTTTGAAATATATTTTTATTGATATTTTACAGAGAGGCAGGGAGAGAGGCAGAAACATCGATGAGAGAGAAACATGGATCAGCTGCCTCCTGCACACCCCCTACTGGAGATGTGCCTGCAACCAAGGTACATGCCCTTGACCAGAATCGAACGTGGGACCTCCAGTCCGCAGGCCAACGCTCTATCCACTGAGCCAAACCAGTTAGGGCAGAATGTATAGTTTTGATATAATAGAAGTATAGAGATAAAGGAAAAAGCTAAATTGACAAACTGAAGGGTTTGTGTAAGTTGCAGAGGAGCTGTAAAGAATTAGAGGTGAGGAAATAAAAATAGTGAGAAGGGATATAAAGAATGAATATAATAGGAAGAAAAATATGGGAGTAGGAACACATAAGAGTAATTGTAAAAGTTTTAAGAATGTTTGTCTTTTGGTTAAAGAATATTGCCAAAACTCATAAAACATGAGGCAGAACATATGATCAGCGGTTTTAAGACAGACACACACACAGCAAATATACATCTGAGAAAAGACTCACCATAAATTTCTAGAAAAAATACAATCCAACAGTGAGGTAGCATAAGCATACAAAATAAAATGTTTAAATAAATAGTTAACTAAACAAAATATTCTCTAGGATGTGGAGAATGTGTATTCCACACACACTGCTGGAAGAAAATGTAAAAAAGTACAATCAGTTAAGGTTTATTTATTTTTTAAAACAATCTTTTTTTTTTTTTTTTTCAGTTGATCAGCAGCCTAGCCAGGATCTCTAGCCAAGTTCTGTATTTTATTGTCTTATTACATCTGTATTTATACCAGTTGATTTTTTTTTAATATTTTAATAATTTTTATTTCTTAAAGTATTACAAAGAGTATTACATATGTCTCCTTTTTTTCCCCCCCTTGATATTCCCCTGGCCCCTACCCCCCGCCCCCCCCCGCCCCGTGTCTTGTGTCCATTGGTTAATCTTATATGCATGCATATAAGTCCTTCACTTGGTCTCTTAATCCCCCCCACCCAAACCCTCCCCAGGCTTCCCACTGTAGTTTAACATTCTGTTCAATGTTGCTCTGCTTCTGTATCTACCCCTGTTCATCAGTCCATACTGGTCCCCTTTATTTGTCCCAACCTCACTGGAGTAGTCTCAACCTCACCAAGGCTGTCTGAGCCTCACCAGGGCCGTTTCAACCTCACTGGGGCCGTCCCTACCTCACAGGGACGGTTTCAACCTCACCGGAGTCGTCCCTACCTCATGGAGGCCGTTTCAACCTCACCGGGGTCGTCCCTACCTCACGGGGGCCGTTTCAACCTCACTGGGGTCGTCCCTACCACACCGGGGCAGTTTCAACCTGACCGGGGTTGTCCCTACCACACCGGGGCCGTTTCAACCTGACCGGGGTTGTCCCTACCAGACCGGGGTCGTCCCTACCTCACGGGGGCTGTTTCAACCTCACCGGGGTCGTTCCTACCTCACGGGGGCCTTTTCAACCTGACCGGGGTTGTCCCTACCACACCGGGGCCTTTTGGACCTGACCGGGGTCGTCCCTACCTCACGGGGGCCGTTTCAACCTCACCGGGGTTGTCCCTACCTCAGGGGGGCCGTTTCAACCTCACCGGGGTTGTCCCTACCACACCGGGGCTGTTAAAACAATCTTTATTACTTTTTAGCATACCAGAGAGCTCGGCTATTGGTTGAGTCACTCCATTCTTAGTGAGACATGCTCATAGGCATTAGGGCACAGGGCCCCCTGCAAGACCTGGGCAAGAGATTTACCTCACACGTACTGGCATCGCTTGCAAACAGGAAAAAAAATTCATGCTCCCAGACATACTTGAGGTTGTCCTAGCTACACTCTCTTTGGAGTGATCTCCGTGTCTCAACACACCCATCTTCACATGAGAAGTAGAGTGTCCCAGTGATTCCTAGGAAAATATGGGCAGCAGTGTAAATTTGCAAAAAACTGATGAGCTAAGTTCTGAACCATACGGTTCCCCCAAGGGAAAAACGTTTGAGACCCCATAAAAGTGTTTCACCTCAACATGCTTGGAAAGCCCTGATCTCCTTATAAACTAACCGATACAGTAAATAGAACACCCCAGATTAAAGAAGTCTTCAGAAAAAGCCTTCATTATTTTAAAACCAAAGAGACATGAGACTGGCATTTCTTCCATTGATAACTTAGGCACGCAATAAATTCATCATTAGCATCTACGGAGAGTGTGTCCCTGAAAATGGCAGGCCCTCTGCAACATTATGTTTACTGGGGCCAACAGTAATGAGTCCTATGTGGCAACACAAGACAGGGAAACAAGTAAGAACCAAGGGCTCAGGTATTCCTCATTTTCGTTGACAAATCAGACAATAGACATAGCTTCCCTGCCACAGGAGGATGGTGATTGCTGCCATCTGTAGAGACCTTATAGGTGGTTCAGGTGAAATACCTTCAGCAACAGAAATGTGCAGTGACATAGATCTGGCAGGACATCTCTGTATGTTAGAACGTGCAACATAATTACATAGAGTTCCAACATAAAAACACACACATAGAACAGCAAAAACACTTATGGGAACTTTACAAAAGATAGGTGATTAAATGTATAGGATATAATTCAGAAAAATGAGGATTAACAAATTTTCTTGTACTATTGTTAACTTCTAACTAAGAAACTACATTTCCTACACATCTAAGAAATTTCTCTAGTGGAGAGCAAATTTAGAAATTTGGCTGAGAGATACCTCATATTAATTGCATTCATAAGAGCTTTCTCCATTGTGAACTCTCTGATGATATTGGAGACCACTGATACTTTTAAAACATTTCCCACATTCAGTGCATTTATAAGGCTTTTCTCCCGTATGAACTCTCTGATGATAACGAAGTTTAATGCTCCGTGCAAAAGATTTTCCACATTTACTGCATTTATAAGGCTTTTCTCCAGTGTGAATACGCTGATGACAATGAAGGTATCTAATAGTGGTAAAAGATTTTCCACATTCACTGCATTGATAAGGCTTTTCTCCAGAGTGAACTCTCTGATGATATTGGAGACTACTGCTATGTGTAAAAGATTTTCCACATTCACTGCATTGATAAGGCTTTTCTCCGGAGTGAACTCTCTGATGATATTGGAGACTACCGCTATGTGTAAAAGATTTTCCACATTCACTACATTTATAAGTCTTTTCTTCAGTGTGAACTCTCTGATGACTACGAAGATAGGTGTTCGTGGTAAAAGATTTTCTACATTCACTGCATTGATAAGGCCTCTTTCCAGTGTGCACTCTCTGATGACAACGAAGATTAGTCCTAGTGGTGTAAGCTTTCCCACATTCACTGCATTTATAAGGCTTTTCTCCTGTATGAACTCTCTGATGATAATGAAGGCTATGGCTCCGTGCAAAAGATTTCCCACATTCACTGCATTTATAAGGCTTTTCTCCTGTATGAACTCTCTGATGACGACGAAGAGAATCACTCCGTGTAAAAGATTTCCCACATTCACTGCATTTATAAGGCTTTTCTCCTGTGTGAACTCTCTGATGAAAATGAAGGGTAATGCTCTGGGTAAAAGATTTTCCACATTCACTGCATTTATAAGGCTTTTCTCCTGTATGAACTCTCTGATGACAACGAAGGCTAGTTTTCAGGGTAAAAGATTTCCCACATTCATTGCATTTATAAAGCTTTTCTCCTATATGAACTCTCTGATGCTCACGAAGGGCAGTGCTTCGTGCAAAAGATTTTCCACATTCACTGCATTCATAAGGCTTTTCTCCTGTATGAACTCTCTGATGATAACGAAGGGCATTGCTTCGTGCAAAAGATTTTCCACATTCAATGCATTTATAAGGCTTTTCTCCTGTATGAACTCTCTGATGATAACGAAGGCCAGTGCTCCGTGCAAAAGTTTTCCCACAGTCACTGCATTCATAAGGCTTTTCTCCAGTGTGACCTCTCTGTTGATAATGAAAGCTAGAAAATTTGGTGAAATATTTTCCACATTCAGAGGACCCAAAACACCCACTTCCAAGTTGGACACCTTTTTCCTGAATAAATGTGTGGGTGCAACTAATGTCTCTCTTACATTCTTTTTTACTGTAATATTTTTTTCTCCTTTGATACGTCATCCCACATGTGGAAATTGCAGTTGGACTGTCCCTGGTCTGAACAGCCTTTAGGTGCAGATGTCCTGACCCCATACGGACACCCTGCCCAACCTCCCCGCATGTGAAATGATTCTGGGACACATTGAAATTGCAGCTGTTTGCAAGTGAGATCCTCTCCACACCTCTAATGAAAGTCTTCTCTGTCTCATGCTGCTGCTGAAATTTTCCACAGAAATAAAATCGTTTATCACACGACCCACACCTCAATAGTATCTGTCTGTGTTGTGTTCCCTGCAGCTCCATCACGTGGAAAATGTTTCCCAAGACCACCCCACAACCCTCACAGGGGTGGCTCTTGCGGGATGACAAGGCTAACTTGGGATTCCTTGCCTGTGACACTCTTACTGAAACCTTCTGTTCAGTCGTTGCCTCCATAATTTCTGCTCCACAGCAGCAACCTGTTCAAAAGGAAACGTAGGTAAAGTGCATGTTGACCTGATAAAAACATAATATCTTCACCACAGTTGTTTATGTCACAACTGGATATGATTCCATACAATGATTTTCAAGATAAGTAAGTTAGCTACTCAGGAAATGGCTGTTATATATAACATGGCCCAAAAGGTTACTGGATGATCAAAATCTCACCAAGGGAGGACAGAAGCATAGGCTGGCACAAAAAGAAGAGAGGCTGTGTCTGCTCGTTACTACTCCACAAATGGCTTCCTTTAGGACCTTTCATGCTGGCGATATGAGTCTGTATAAAATAATTTCAATGTGCTCAAACCCATAAAGTATCAATCATAGGAAAGAATGTGATGCTCAGCGTCAATATAATACGTGTGTACTCTAAAGCTCTGCAGGCATGCCACAACACTGGAGTGCAGTAAAGCCGAGATGTGTGATAGAGGTAGAGGTGCAAAGTTTAGAGAGGTTCAGGTTATCCATGGGCTGGGAATCCAAGTAGAATGATCACTATTAAAACTGAGTCATAGGCAAAGTTTCAACCTTAAGCAAGAAGAAGAAGTGGGTGAGAAGTGGGCAATGGTAACAAAACATTTTTGTTGTTGAACAAAATGGCTTCCTAGTTATGAACGTAAAAGAGCCCAGGCATGAAAAGCGCCCTGAGTCCTTCTCCAAGGCAAGACTGCCTCTGGGTCTACCCTGTCATTGATAAAGTCATGCTTCTCCTGTGATGCACAAAAGATTTTGCCTCTTAAATCCAAGTTGAGCCAAAGCATGAGATAAATGATGCAAATCTTAAAAGAAAAAGTAAAATGAGGTATGGTCAGCACTGTGGTAGAACAACAAAGCACAAGTGAGATCACAGGCAAAAGACCTATGTGAGTGACATCAGCAAGATGGCAGAATCAGAGACAGAGAATCTTTCCCCATCCCAGAGTAAGTGGACAGCTATCCATGAAAAAAAATCCCACAGGAAATGGGAATAAGAGTACCATGAAGACAAACAGTAATACAGAATACCAAATAAGGACAACTGCATAGAAAGGATGACAGGAAACAGGGTGAGCAAACACATTTAAAGATATCTAAGTTCAAAAAAACGGTTAATAACTAACTAACTAAGGAAGTAAATAAATACAGGAAGGAAGGAAGCAAGGGTTAGCCTTAGCTGGTTTGCTCAGTGGATAGAGTGTCAGCGTGCGCACTGAAAGGTCCAAGGTTCTATTCCACTCAAGGGCACATGCGCAGTTTTTTGTGGGTTCTGTCCCAGTAGGGGGCATGCAGGAGGGTGCTGATCAGTGACACTTTGTCATCATTAATGTTTCTCTCTCTCTCCCCCCGCTTCCTCTCAGAAATTAATAAAAATGTGTTTTTTATTTAAAAGAGGGTCAGCCCTAGCCAGTTGGGCTTAGTGGATTGAGCATCTGTGTGTGAACTGAAGGGTCCCAGGTTTGATTCAGGTCAAGGGCACATGACCGGGTTGCAGGCTCAGTTCCAGCTTGGGGGGAATGCACAAGGCAGCCAATTAATGATTCTCTCTCATCACTGATGTTTCTATCTCTCTCTCCCTCTTTCTTGCTGTCTGAAATCAATAAAAATATATTGTAAATAAAAATTAAAAAGAGAGATACGCTCCTTAGATCACTCCTTTCTGCCGGTGAACGCCGCGGAGTAAGTGTCGTTGGAATTTCCCCTGTTGCTGTCATCATGTCTAAGTCTGAGTCTCCCAAAGAGCCGGAGCAGCTGCGGAAGCTCTTTAAAGGTTTGAGCTTTGAAACAACTGATGAGAATCTGAGGAGCCATTTTGAGCCATGGGGAATGCTCACGGACTGTGTGGTGATGACAGATCCAAACACCAATCGCTCCAGAGGCTTTGGGTTTGTCACCTATGCCACTGAGGAGGAGGCGGATGCAGCCATGAACGCAGGGCCACACAAGGTGGACGGAAGAGTGGTGGAACCAAAGAGGGCTGTCTCGAGAGAAGATTCTCAAAGACCTGGTGCCCACTTAACTGTGAAAAAGATTTTTGTCGGTGGTATTAAATAATACACTGAAGAACATCCTCTAAGAGATTATTTTGAACAGTGTGGGAAAATAGAAGTGATTGAAATCATGACTGACCGAGGCAGTGGCAAAAAGAAAGGCATTGCTTTTGTAACCTTTGACGACCATGACTCTGTAGACAAGATTGTCATTCAGAAATACCATACTGTGAATGGCCACACCTGTGAAGTAAGGAAAGCTCTATCTAAGCAAGAGATGGCTAGTGCTTCGTCCAGCCAAAGAGGTCGAAGTGGTTCTGGAAACTTCGGAGGTGATCGTGGAGGTGGTTTTGGTGGAAACGACAACTTTGGTTGTGGAGAAAACTTCAGTGGTCGAGGTGGTTTTGGTGGTAGCCGTGGTGGTGGTGGGATGGTGGCAGTGGGGATGGCTATAATGGATTTGGTACTGATGGTGGTTATGGAGGAGGCAGCCCTGGTTACTCTGGAGGAAGCAGAGGCTATGGAAGTGGTGGACAGGGTTATGGAAACCAGGGCAGTGGCCATGGCGGGGAGTGGCAGCTATGACAGCTGTAACAACGGAGGAGGCGGAGGCGGCTTTGGTGGTGGTAGTGGAAGCAACTGCCTCCTGCACACTCCCTACTGGGGATGTGCCCGCAACCAAGGTACATGCCCTTGATTGGAATTGAACCTGGGACCCTTGAGTCCCCAGGCAGATGCTCAATCCACTGAGCCAAACAGGTTAGGGCTCTCATCAACGTTTCTAACTCTCTATCCCTCTCCCTTTCTCTCTGGAAAAGATCAATAAAATATATTTTTTTAAAAAATAAAAAATAAAAGAAATAAAAAAGAATCATAAACAATAAAACCCAAGGGAATAAATTCAACCAAAATGTGAAACATCTGTACAGGGACTACTATAAGACAGTGATGAAAGGAATGAAAGAAAACCCAAATCAGTTGAAAGACAAGCTTATTTGGGTTTTGACTTCTGTGCATGGACCATGAAGTTTCAACTGCACTGTACATGCGCACCTGCACGTGGTATTTTGCGGAAGAGCCACGCTCAAGGGGCCAAAGAGCCGCATGTGGCTCGCGAGCAGCAGTTTGCCGACCACTGGGCTAGGATAACACAAGATATCTTGAGCAAGAAGAAAGCTGGTGGCATCACACTTCCTGACTTCAATTTATTACAAAGAGAAAGCAAGCAAACGGTGTGTTGCTGGAGAAACACAGACACATATCAACAGAACAGAACAGCAAACAAACAAACAAAAAAAACTCAGGCACATACTTTTAAGTAATCTTTGACAAAGCTGCAAGCCACAGAAGGGAAAGATAGTTTCTTCAATGAATGGTGCTGGTATAAACGGACATTCACGTGTAAAACAAAACTGGAAAGCACTGATAAAATCTAAGCCAACTGTATGACAGAATTAAATGTCAGCGCTAAAACTTAAAACTCCTCAGGACAATATAGAGAAAAAGTTCTAGAGGTTTGTTTTGAACAGGATTTTCTGAATGTGACACCAACCACCGCACAAAATAGAAAACATAAACAGTCCACACTGCCACAAATAAAGAAAATAGCATCTTCACGGAACAACAGCAACAAACAACATGAAATGAAAGGCAATCTAGAAAACAGAAGAAAATACTTGCAAACCATATGAAGGAATCTCTTGGAGATATTGTGGATTCGGCTATGATCAGCACAATAAAGCGAATATTGCGATATAGACAGAAATTCACACAAAGAGTTGCAGTTCCCCGGGAATAACGAAGGTATGTTAATACTATAATGCAGGCTAATAACAATGCAATGACTCTGCCTCAAAAGCAAAGTCCATATAACTTCATTAACAATATTTAATTGCTAAGCACTAGTACCAAGCATCTGAGCTTGCTAGAAACATGGTGGCATTAGACCTGCTGAAACCAGGGTTGCCAAACACAAAACATGGATATTGTAGAAAAGCAGGTGTGGGAGCCATATCTGCAAAGCACAATTAAGCACATGAAAAAATATGTGTTCCTGTATGTCATAAGCAATTAATATATAAAATATACAAGGTATTCCAAAGACTCTTCAACCAAAAGATACAGTTAATAAACAGGATAAGGATTTAGAGGCAATTCTTCAAGAAATATGTACAAATGACCGACAAGAACATAGAAAATGCTTTCCTCAGTGATCAAGGTAGAATCCCTTAGGCTTCCTGCAACACTACCAACCACAAGTCCTTCCCTGTGAGTTTAGTGCAGCGGGGAGTATTGGGACTTCAGGAATAGAAGGGAGCAGCAGAAACAGACCAACCCTCCCCAGGACAGCAATTACCCAGGAAACTGGAAAATCCAGCAGTTCCACAGTCTACACGGGAGGACAGAGCACACCCTGGGGGATGGAGTCTGGGAAATCGAAAAGCCAGGTCACAGGTGAGAGTGAGGGTCTTACCCAGGGAGGATACAAGTTCAAAGTTCTCCAGCATCACATTCAGGTACAGCTGTCTCTGACCCTCATCAAGGAGCCTCCATTCCTTCCTGGAGAAGTACAGGGCAATGTCCTCAAAGGTCACGTCAACCTGTCAGAATTGAGGCAATTGTAACCAGAGCTGCCTTTCTGAGGACCATTAATCCTACTCCTTTATACATCTTCCCCCCTCAACCTCCTCCAGGGCACCGGGTTAGTGTGGACTCCAGACCCTAATGCCAGTGCAGGCTGCTCTCTCATCACAGTCCCATTACTCACTGTGATTGCCCTCAGCAGAGCAGCTGGGTTGGGCGGGAAGTTTTAAGGGAGGGGAAGAAAGGGGAGGGGAGTGGAGATGAGGAATGTGGGGGGAGGGGTGGGGAGGGTAGATATCAATGGCATTCATGGTCTGGGCAATGCCTGCAGGGCCCCAGCCTTCCTGCCAAGCAACACCACTGCAGTCTCCTAGATCCTGCCTCCAAGACAAAGCCAAGCGTCGGTTTATGCTTCACTTTAAGTCCCCACAGCAGGTCCCGGGACCATCAGCTCACACTTCCTCCAGATGTGCTCACCACTGGGTAATGTTCATCCCCTTCCCATGTTCAGACCCCAGGTTCACTCCCTCAGCTCTGCCCCCTTCCTGCTCCAATGCCACTGGATCTCGCTGGACTCACCCATGAACCTGGCATATGGCGTGCAGAGAGCTTGTCTCCCAGCCGGATCCAGGCCCACCCCAGGCCCCTGATGGACCCACAGCCGGGAAAGCCCGAATGAGTCTGTGCCGTCCTCCCTGCAGGCTCTGATCTTTCCGTCAATTCTCACAGCCACATCCTCAGGGACCTTCAGATGCAAGTCACCCCCGTCCTCTCTGCCCTGCACTTGCTGTGTCCTCAGAAGCCACAACAGCCCTCTCTCCCCTCCGCCTTCCTCACGGTCCTCCACGCGGGACTGAGCTGCAGGACGGGACAGGCGCCCTCCCCAGGCTGTGGTGTCTGTGTGAGGAGGCGGTGAGGGCCTGGGGGATCGAACTCACCTCAGCCCGTCTCCTCGGCGGGGGCGCCGCCATTGCCCTCTGTGGGCTGAGCGGGGCGGGAGTAGAAGCCGCTGCGGGAGTGGCGGTCCCTGTCCCGGCCCTGGAGTGGGTCCTGGTGGCAACTCCGAGCTTCAATCCCAAGTGTGAGCTGTGGGCACCACTGGAGGTTCCGACCACGGGCTGTGAGGCGGGGAGCACCGCTCTCAGGCCTTCTCCCCCGGACTGTGCGACCAGGAAATCCTAAGCGACTGAGACAGAGGCTTGAAAAGACAAAACCTCGCCACGAGGACTATAGTCCCGCCCTTCAGAGGCGGCCAAACGGAAATGCCTTCTCTGAGCCCCCATTGGCTCAGCCTGGTGGCATTCCATGCGAGGCCTTGTGGGTAATGTAGTTTTCCCGCTCCAAATCCAGGATCCGGTATTTCTGTTGACCAAAGGACTGGATATAGGGGCAAACAGCCCAAAATACAACAAGTATACTAAGGGTCCTCTAGCGGCTTCAGGGGAGGTGATGTCTGGGGCAAGTTTCTTTTTCAGGCACCTGTGTGGCAGGTTTTGCATATCTTTCTTAAGGACCTGCTCTTTCTGAATGGCAAGGCACTGTTTATTCATTCATGACTTTTGGCATGTGTCTCCTTCAGCTCATTTGTAGCAGGGGGAGGTGCCTCAAGTCTCTAAATTGATCTAACCTGCCTCCATTGAATCCTTCATACAAAGTTAATGTCACAAAACAGGCAATCATATTTAAGAGCATCTGCTTCTGATGCCACCGGAAGTGTCAGCTCTGCCTGGTCTGCAGTGTGGATAAGATGTCCAAGGGACATGTGAAAAAATGCTCAAAGTGACTTATCATCAGAGAGATGCCAATTAAAGCAACAATTAGCTATCACCTCACCACTGTCAGAATGGCTGCCATCAGCAAATAAACAAAGCACAAGTGCTGGGGAGGATGTGGAAAAAAGGGAACCCAGATCACTGCTGGTGGGAATGCAAACTGCTACAGCCATTATGGAAATCAGTTTGGAGTTTTTGCAAAATATTTGGTATGGAACTGCCATTTGATCCAGTGATTCTACTTCTAGGAATATATCCTAAGTAACCTGAAACAATCAAGTAGACAGTATGCACCCCTCTGTTCATAGAAGCACAATTTACAATAGGAAAGGTCTGGAAACTGCCTAGGTACCCATCAGTAGATGAGTGGATAAAAAACTGGTATATTTACACCCTGGAATACTATGCAGCAGTAAAAAAAAAAAGCTCTTACACAGTATGGAGGGACCTGGAGAGGGACCTGTCACACAGTATGGAGGGATCTGGAGAGCATCAAGCTATGTGAAATCAGTCAGTCAGAGAAGACAGTATCACTTGATTGCACTCACATTTGGAATGAACAAAAAACTGATGGAGTGGATTCAGAGACATGGAAGCATGGAGATTACTGCAGAATCTCAGAAGAAAAGTTGGGGAGGGTAAAAAGAAACATCCTCAGGTAAGGATTAAAAACATGCACACACACAATGAAAACAAAGTCACCTGGGCCTTGAGCATTTTCTTCTGTTCTCTGAAAGCAAGGGCAAAGCTCTAGCTTGCTGGGTTCTGGGTCTGCTCTACATTTCTGTTTATAAATCTGTCTTCAGTCAGTTGTGTTCCTGGAAATGCTGATACTCCTCCATGTAACGTTCTCCTGCTTCACATGAGTCCATTGCTTTTGGTGTTGTTGTAAGAAAATGTCCAAACCTGTGGAGACTTTTTCTAAGTGTCTTTGACCCAAGTTGGCAATATATGCCAGGAAGCAAAATAACAATAGGTTATATAATGCTCAGAAGACCGGCAGTTTTGCACCTTTTTTATACATTAGATTCAAAGGAAAAGACATAAGGGAGTTACATGAAATTCACTGGTGATAAATTAGAGTGGGGGGAATGCGGAGGGAAATCTCTAGGATTGAATAAGAAGTAAAAAAACAATTTTAAATGTTCTCCAACAGTTAACACTTAATATTTGATACAACAACAATAATAATTGCGGACCTGAGGTCTTCTGTGTTTGGAGATTGTGCCTTAGGAGTCTGTAAAAAAGGAAATTTCCCAGAAAATCCAAAGATATGTGTTCTAGATGCAAAAAGACAATAGACACACTCAATAAGCTAAAGATTGACCTTTGCAAAGAAACAAAACAAAACAAAAAACAAACAAAAAAACAAAAAAAATGAGGCTAGGGGATATCTACCCCTGTGACTTACATTTACTTAAAAAGTTTTAACTTAAAACCATCATAGGTGGTTACTTTTGGCATGAGTTTGTAGGATTTACCATGCAATGCCAGGCTACCTAAGCTTGCTATATTTACTATACCATCATTTTTGTCCATATTGTGGTGTTAAAACCTATAGGATCAGAAGAGAAATCACAGACTGGTGTATTTCCTTTGGGACCCATTGCTGACATCCTCCTGAACATAATGCCCCCAGTTTTGCTGGTGACCCTTTATTTGGTTTCCTAGAAGTATTCACTCTTCAGGTCAAGAAAGCCTTAGGTTCTAAAAGTCGACCAGGTATTTGTAAGGACAAGAAGAAGGTATTTCTGGTTTTTTTTTCTGTGACCTTCTATAATTTATGAGAAGCACTTGCTAATTAAACCCCCAAATTACCGTCTCCTCTAATTCAAAGAACTCATCTGTTCAAACTGCAGAACGAGATAAGCTACTTTTAAGGCTAAATCCTTACATACCCCTCCTTCCTGCTGTTTGTTGTTATACATCAAGGATAACTCACACCAAGGAGTCTCTAGTTAGTAGAAAGTTTCCTCCCCTTCACCCTTCAAACAAGCCTCTTTTGAACTCTTCATACCTTTTTCTCCGGTCATATTTTATAGGCTGGGGAAGAAACTGATAAGACACCTCCCTAGAACATCTGCCAGACTGTCTCCTGGAAACCAAACAAACTGTAACTTTTAAGGACAGCCCCCCCCCCCCTTTTTTTTTAAAATATATTTTATTGAATTTTTACAGAGAGGAAGGGAGAGAGACAGAAACATCGATGAGAGAGAAACATGGATCAGCTGCCTCCTGCACACCCCCTACTGGGGACATGCCTGCAACCCAGGTACATACCCTTGACCAGAATCGAACCTGGGACCTCCAGTCCGCAGGCCGACGCTCTATCCACTGGGCCAAACCAGTTAGGGCAGAATGTATAGTTTTGATATAATAGAAGTATAGAGATAAAGGAAAAAGCTAAATTGACAAACTGAAGGGTTTGTGTAAGTTGCAGAGGAGCTGTAAAGAATTAGAGGTGAGGAAATAAAAATAGTGAGAAGGGATATAAAGAATGAATATAATAGGAAGAAAAATATGGGAGTAGGAACACTTAAGAGTAATTGTAAAAGTTTTAAGAATGTTTGTCTTTTGGTTAAAGAATATTGCCAAAACTCATAAAACATGAGGCAGAACATATGATCAGCGGTTTTAAGACAGACACACACACAGCAAATATACATCTGAGAAAAGACTCACCATAAATTTCTAGAAAAAATACAATCCAACAGTGAGGTAGCATAAGCATACAAAATAAAATGTTTAAATAAATAGTTAACTAAACAAAATATTCTCTAGGATGTGGAGAATGTGTATTCCACACACACTGCTGGAAGAAAATGTAAAAAAGTACAATCAGTTAAGGTTTATTTATTTTTTAAAACAATCTTTTTTTTTTTTTTTTTCAGTTGATCAGCAGCCTAGCCAGGATCTCTAGCCAAGTTCTGTATTTTATTGTCTTATTACATCTGTATTTATACCAGTTGATTTTTTTTTAAATATTTTAATAATTTTTATTTCTTAAAGTATTACAAAGAGTATTGCATATGTCTCCTTTTTTTCCCCCCCTTGATATTCCCCCGGCCCCTACCCCCCGCCCCCCCCCGCCCCGTGTCTTGTGTCCATTGGTTAATCTTATATGCATGCATATAAGTCCTTCAGTTGGTCTCTTAATCCCCCCCCCCCGAAACCCTCCCCAGGCTTCCCACTGTAGTTTAACATTCTGTTCAATGTTGCTCTGCTTCTGTATCTACCCCTGTTCATCAGTCCATACTGGTCCCCTTTATTTGTCCCAACCTCACTGGAGTAGTCTCAACCTCACCAAGGCCGTCTGAGCCTCACCAGGGCCGTTTCAACCTCACTGGGGCCGTCCCTACCTCACGGGGACGGTTTCAACCTCACCGGAGTCGTCCCTACCTCACGGGGGCCGTTTCAACCTCACTGGGGTCGTCCCTACCACACCGGGGCCGTTTCAACCTGACCGGGGTTGTCCCTACCACACCGGGGCCGTTTCAACCTGACCGGGGTAGTCCCTACCAGACCGGGGTCGTCCCTACCTCACGGGGGCTGTTTCAACCTCACCGGGGTTGTTCCTACCTCACGGGGGCCGTTTCAACCTCACCGGGGCCGTCCCGACCTCACCGGGGTTGTCCCTACCACACCGGGGCTGTTAAAACAATCTTTATTACTTTTTAGCATACCAGAGAGCTCGGCTATTGGTTGAGTCACTCCATTCTTAGTGAGACATGCTCATAGGCATTAGGGCACAGGGCCCCCTGCAAGACCTGGGCAAGAGATTTACCTCACACGTACTGGCATCGCTTGCAAACAGGAAAAAAAATTCATGCTCCCAGACATACTTGAGGTTGTCCTAGCTACACTCTCTTTGGAGTGATCTCCGTGTCTCAACGCACCCATCTTCACATGAGAAGTAGAGTGTCCCAGTGATTCCTAGGAAAATATGGGCAGCAGTGTAAATTTGCAAAAAACTGATGAGCTAATTTCTGAACCATACGGTTCCCCCAAGGGAAAAACGTTTGAGACCCCATAAAAGTGTTTCACCTCAACATGCTTGGAAAGCCCTGATCTCCTTATAAACTAACCGATACAGTAAATAGAACACCCCCGATTAAAGAAGTCTTCAGAAAAAGCCTTCATTATTTTAAAACCAAAGAGACATGAGACTGGCATTTCTTCCATTGATAACTTAGGCACGCAATAAACTCATCATTAGCATCTACGGAGAGTGTGTCCCTGAAAATGGCAGGCCCTCTGCAACATTATGTTTACTGGGGCCAACAGTAATGAGTCCTATGTGGCAACACAAGACAGGGAAACAAGTAAGAACCAAGGGCTCAGGTATTCCTCATTTTCGTTGACAAATCAGACAATAGACATAGCTTCCCCGCCACAGGAGGATGGTGACTGATGCCATCTGTAGAGACCTTATAGGTGGTTCAGGTGAAATACCTTCAGCAACAGAAATGTGCAGTGACATAGATCTGGCAGGACATCTCTGTATGTTAGAACGTGCAACATAATTACATAGAGTTCCAACATAAAAACACACACATAGAACAGCAAAAACACTTATGGGAACTTTACAAAAGATAGGTGATTAAATGTATAGGATATAATTCAGAAAAATGAGGATTAACAAATTTTCTTGTACTATTGTTAACTTCTAACTAAGAAACTACATTTCCTACACATCTAAGAAATTTCTCACATTTATACTCTAGTGGAGAGCAAATTTAGAAATTTGGCTGAGAGATACCTCATATTAATTGCATTCATAAGGGCTTTCTCCATTGTGAACTCTCTGATGATATTGGAGACCACTGATACTTTTAAAACATTTCCCACATTCAGTGCATTTATAAGGCTTTTCTCCCGTATGAACTCTCTGATGATAACGAAGTTTAATGCTCCGTGCAAAAGATTTTCCACATTTACTGCATTTATAAGGCTTTTCTCCAGTGTGAATACGCTGATGACAATGAAGGTATCTAATAGTGGTAAAAGATTTTCCACATTCACTGCATTGATAAGGCTTTTCTCCAGAGTGAACTCTCTGATGATATTGGAGACTACTGCTATGTGTAAAAGATTTTCCACATTCACTGCATTGATAAGGCTTTTCTCCGGAGTGAACTCTCTGATGATATTGGAGACTACCGCTATGTGTAAAAGATTTTCCACATTCACTACATTTATAAGTCTTTTCTTCAGTGTGAACTCTCTGATGACTACGAAGATAGGTGTTCGTGGTAAAAGATTTTCTACATTCACTGCATTGATAAGGTCTCTTTCCAGTGTGCACTCTCTGATGACAACGAAGATTAGTCCTAGTGGTGTAAGCTTTCCCACATTCACTGCATTTATAAGGCTTTTCTCCTGTATGAACTCTCTGATGATAATGAAGGCTATGGCTCCGTGCAAAAGATTTCCCACATTCACTGCATTTATAAGGCTTTTCTCCTGTATGAACTCTCTGATGACGACGAAGAGAATCACTCCGTGTAAAAGATTTCCCACATTCACTGCATTTATAAGGCTTTTCTCCTGTGTGAACTCTCTGATGAAAATGAAGGGTAATGCTCTGGGTAAAAGATTTTCCACATTCACTGCATTTATAAGGCTTTTCTCCTGTATGAACTCTCTGATGACAACGAAGGCTAGTTTTCAGGGTAAAAGATTTCCCACATTCATTGCATTTATAAAGCTTTTCTCCTATATGAACTCTCTGATGCTCACGAAGGGCAGTGCTTCGTGCAAAAGATTTTCCACATTCACTGCATTCATAAGGCTTTTCTCCTGTATGAACTCTCTGATGATAACGAAGGGCATTGCTTCGTGCAAAAGATTTTCCACATTCAATGCATTTATAAGGCTTTTCTCCTGTATGAACTCTCTGATGATAACGAAGGCCAGTGCTCCGTGCAAAAGTTTTCCCACAGTCACTGCATTCATAAGGCTTTTCTCCAGTGTGACCTCTCTGTTGATAATGAAAGCTAGAAAATTTGGTGAAATATTTTCCACATTCAGAGGACCCAAAACACCCACTTCCAAGTTGGACACCTTTTTCCTGAATAAATGTGTGGGTGCAACTAATGTCTCTCTTACATTCTTTTTTACTGTAATATTTTTTTCTCCTTTGATACGTCATCCCACATGTGGAAATTGCAGTTGGACTGTCCCTGGGCTGAACAGCCTTTAGGTGCAGATGTCCTGACCCCATATGGACACCCTGCCCAACCTCCCCGCATGTGAAATGATTCTGTGATACATTGAAATTGCAGCTGTTTGCAAGTGAGATCCTGTCCACACCTCTAATGAAAGTCTTCTCTGTCTCATGCTGCTGTTGAAATTTTGCACAGAAATAAAATCGTTTATCACACGACCCACACCTCAATAGTATCTGTCTGTGTTGTGTTCCCTGCAGCTCCATCACGTGGAAAATGTTTCCCAAGACTAGCCCACAACTCTCACAGGGGTGGCTCTTGCGGGATGACAAGGCTAACTTGGGATTCCTTGCCTGTGACACTCTTACTGAAACCTTCTGTTCAGTCGTTGCCTCCATAATTTCTGCTCCACAGCAGCAACCTGTTCAAAAGGAAACGTAGGTAAAGTGCATGTTGACCTGATAAAAACATAATATCTTCACCACAATTATTTATGTCACAACTGGATATGATTCCATACAATGATTTTCAAGATAAGTAAGTTAGCTACTCAGGAAATGGCTGTTATATATAACATGGCCCAAAAGGTCACTGGATGATCAAAATCTCACCAAGGGAGAACAGAAGCATAGGCTGGCACAAAAAGAAGAGAGGCTGTGTCTGCTCGTTACTACTCCACAAATGGCTTCCTTTAGGACCTTTCATGCTGGCGATATGAGTCTGTATAAAATAATTTCAATGTGCTCAAACCCATAAAATATCAATCATAGGGAAGAATGTGATGCTCAGCGTCAATATAATACGTGTGTACTCTAAAGCTCTGCAGGCATGCCACAACACTGGAGTGCAGTAAAGCCGAGATGTGTGATAGAGGTAGAGGTGCAAAGTTTAGAGAGGTTCAGGTTATCCATGGGCTGGGAATCCAAGTAGAATGATCACTACTAAAACGGAGTCATAGGCAAAGTTTCAACCTTAAGCAAGAAGAAGAAGAAGTGGGTGAGAAGTGGGCAATGGTAACAAAACATTTATTTTGTTGAACAAAATGGCTTCCTAGTTATGAACGTAAAAGAGCCCAGGCATGAAAACCGCCCTCAGAGTCCTTCTCCAAGGCAAGACTGCCTCTGGGTCTACCCTGTCATTGATAAAGTCATGCTTCTCCTGTGATGCACAAAAGATTTTGCCTCTTAAATCCAAGTTGAGCCACAGCATGAGATAAATGATGCAAATCTTAAAAGAAAAACTAAAATGAGATATGGTCAGCACTGTGGTAGAACAACAAACCACAAATGAGATCACAGGCAAAAGACCTATGTGAGTGACATCAGCAAGATGGCAGAATCAGAGACAGAGAATCTTTCCCCATCCCAGAGTAAGCGGACAGCTATCCATGAAAAAAAATCCCACAGGAAATGGGAATAAGAGTACCATGAAGACAAACAGGAATACAGAATACCAAATAAGGACAACTGCATAGAAAGGATGACAGGAAACTGGGTGAGCAAACACATTTAAAGATATCTAAGTTCAAAAAGACGGTTAATAACTAACTAACTAAGGAAGTAAACAAATACAGGAAGGAAGGAAGCAAGGGTTAGCCTTAGCTGGTTTGCTCAGTGGATAGAGTGTCAGCGTGCGCACTGAAAGGTCCAAGGTTCTATTCCACTCAAGGGCACATGCCCAGTTTTTTGTGGGTTCTGTCCCAGTAGGGGGCATGCAGGAGGGTGCTGATCAGTGACACTTTGTCATCATTAATGTTTCTCTCTCTCTCCCCCCGCTTCCTCTCAGAAATTAATAAAATATGTTTTTTTTTTAAAAGAGGGTCATCCCTAGCCAGTTGGGCTCAGTGGATTGAGCATCTGTGTGTGAACTGAAGGGTCCCAGGTTTGATTCATGTCAAGGGCACATGACCGGGTTGCAGGCTCAGTTCCAGCTTGGGGGGCATGCACAAGGCAGCCAATTAATGATTCTCTCTCATCACTGATGTTTCTATCTCTCTCTCCCTCTTTCTTGCTGTCTGAAATCAATAAAAATATATTGTAAATAAAAATTAAAAAGAGAGATACGCTCCTTAGATCACTCCTTTCTGCCGGTGAACGCCGAGGAGTAAGCGTCGTTGGAATTTCCCCTGTTGCTGTCATCATGTCTAAGTCTGAGTCTCCCAAAGAGCCATAGCAGCTGCGGAAGCTCTTTATAGGTTTGAGCTTTAAACAACTGATGAGAATCTGAGGAGCCATTTTGAGCCATGGGGAATGCTCACGGACTGTGTGGTGATGACAGATCCAAACACCAATCGCTCCAGAGGCTTTGGGTTTGTCACCTATGCCACTGAGGAGGAGGCGGATGCAGCCATGAACGCAGGGCCACACAAGGTGGACGGAAGAGTGGTGGAACCAAAGAGGGCTGTCTCGAGAGAAGATTCTCAAAGACCTGGTGCCCACTTAACTGTGAAAAAGATTTTTGTCGGTGGTATTAAATAAGACACTGAAGAACATCCTCTAAGAGATTATTTTGAAAAGTGTGGGAAGATAGAAGTGATTGAAATCATGACTGACCGAGGCAGTGGCAAAAAGAAAGGCATTGCTTTTGTAACCTTTGACGACCATGACTCTGTAGACAAGATTGTCATTCAGAAATACCATACTGTGAATGGCCACACCTGTGAAGTAAGGAAAGCTCTATCTAAGCAAGAGATGGCTAGTGCTTCGTCCAGCCAAAGAGGTCGAAGTGGTTCTGGAAACTTCGGAGGTGATCGCGGAGGTGGTTTTGGTGGAAACGACAACTTTGGTTGTGGAGGAAACTTCAGTGGTTGAGGTGGTTTTGGTGGCACCTGTGGTGGCGGTGGATATGGTAGCAGTGGGGATGGCTATAATGGATTTGGTACTGACGGCGGTTATGGAGGAGGCGGCCCTGGTTACTCTGGAGGAAGCAGAGGCTATGGAAGTGGTGGACAGGGTTATGGAAACCAGGGCAGTGGCCATGGCGGGGAGTGGCAGCTATGACAGCTGTAACAACGGAGGAGGCGGAGGCGGCTTTGGTGGTGGTAGTGGAAGCAACTGCCTCCTGCACACTCCCTACTGGGGATGTGCCCGCAACCAAGGTACATGCCCTTGACTGGAATTGAACCTGGGACCCTTGAGTCACCAGGCTGATGCTCAATCCACTGAGCCAAACCGGTTAAGGCTCTCATCAACGTTTCTAACTCTCTATCCCTCTCCCTTTCTCTCTGGAAAAGATCAATAAAATATATATATATATATATATATATATATATATATTTAAATATATTTTATTGATTTTTTACAGAGAGGAAGGGAGAGAGATAGAGAGTTAGAAACATCGATGAGAGAGAAACATCGACCTGCTGCCTCCTGCACATCTCCCACTGGGGATGTGCCCGCAACCCAGGTACATGCCCTTGACCGGAATCGAACCTGGGACCTCTCAGTCCGTAGGCCGACGCTCCATCCACTGAGCCAAACAGGTTTCGGCAAAAAATATATTTTTTTAAAAAATAAAAAATAAAAGAAATAAAAAAGAATCATAAACAATAAAACCCAAGGGAATAAATTCAACCAAAATGTGAAACATCTGTACAGGGACTACTATAAGACAGTGATGAAAGGAATGAAAGAAAACCCAAATAAGTTGAAAGACAAGCTTATTTGGGTTTTGACTTCTGTGCATGGACCATGAAGTTTCAACTGCACTGTACATGCGCACCTGCACGTGGTATTTTGTGGAAGAACCACTCTCAAGGGGCCAAAGAGCCGCATGTGGTTCGCGAGCAGCAGTGTGACGACCACTGGGCTAGGATAACACAAGATATCTTGAGCAAGAAGAAAGCTGGTGGCATCACACTTCCTGACTTCAATTTATTACAAAGAGAAAGCAAGCAAACGGTGTGTTGCTGGAGAAACACAGACACATATCAACAGAACAGAACAGAAAACAAACAAACAAAAAAACCTCAGGCACATACTTTTTTTTTTTTTTTTCTTTTTTTAAAATTAATAAATCTTTATTGTTCAGATTATTAGAGTTGTTCCTCTTTTTACCCTCAGGCACATACTTTTAAGTAATCTTTGACAAAGCTGCAAGCCACAGAAGGGAAAGATAGTTTCTTCAATGAATGGTGCTGGTATAAACGGACATTCACGTGTAAAACAACAAAACTGGACAGCACTGATAAAATCTAAGCCAACTGTATGACAGAATTAAATGTCAGCGCTAAAACTTAAAACTCCTCAGGACAATATAGAGAAAAAGTTCTAGAGGTTTGTTTTGAACAGGATTTTCTGAATGTGACACCAACCACCGCACAAAATAGAAAACATAAACAGTCCACACTGCCACAAATAAAGAAAATAGCATCTTCACGGAACAACAGCAACAAACAACATGAAATGAAAGGCAATCTAGAAAACAGAAGAAAATACTTGCAAACCATATGAAGGAATCTCTTGGAGATATTGTGGATTCGGCTATGATCAGCACAATAAAGCGAATATTGCGATATAGACAGAAATTCACACAAAGAGTTGCAGTTCCCCGGGAATAACAAAGGTATGTTAATACTATAATGCAGGCTAATAACAATGCAATGACTCTGCCTCAAAAGCAAAGTCCATATAACTTCATTAACAATATTTAATTGCTAAGCACTAGTACCAAGCATCTGAGCTTGCTAGAAACATGGTGGCACTAGACCTGCTGAAACCAGGGTTGCCAAACACAAAACATGGATTTTGTAGAAAAGCAGGTATGGGAGCCATATCTGCAAAGCACAATTAAGCACATGAAAAAATATGTGTTCCTGTATGTCATAAGCAATTAATATATAAAATATACAAGGTATTCCAAAGACTCTTCAACCAAAAGATACAGTTAATAAACAGGATAAGGATTTAGAGGCAATTCTTCAAGAAATATGTACAAATGACCGACAAGAACATAGAAAATGCTTTCCTCACTGATCAAGGTAGAATCCCTTAGGCTTCCTGCAACACTACCAACCACAAGTCCTTCCCTGTGAGTTTAGTGCAGCGGGGAGTATTGGGACTTCAGGAATAGAAGGGAGCAGCAGAAACAGACCAACCCTCCCCAGGACAGCAATTACCCAGGAAACTGGAAAATCCAGCAGTTCCACAGTCTACACGGGAGGACAGAGCACACCCTGGGGGATGGAGTCTGGGAAATCGAAAAGCCAGGTCACAGGTGAGAGTGAGGGTCTTACCCAGGGAGGATACAAGTTCAAAGTTCTCCAGCATCACATTCAGGTACAGCTGTCTCTGACCCTCATCAAGGAGCTTCCATTCCTTCCTGGAGAAGTACAGGGCAATGTCCTCAAAGGTCACGTCAACCTGTCAGAATTGAGGCAATTGTAACCAGAGCTGCCTTTCTGAGGACCATTAATCCTACTCCTTTATACATCTTCCCCCCTCAACCTCCTCCAGGGCACCGGGTTAGTGTGGACTCCAGACCCTAATGCCAGTGCAGGCTGCTCTCTCATCACAGTCCCATTACTCACTGTGATTGCCCTCAGCAGAGCAGCTGGGTTGGGCGGGAAGTTTTAAGGGAGGGGAAGAAAGGGGAGGGGAGTGGAGATGAGGAATGTGGGGGGAGGGGTGGGGAGGGTAGATATCAATGGCATTCATGGTCTGGGCAATGCCTGCAGGGCCCCAGCCTTCCTGCCAAGCAACACCACTGCAGTCTCCTAGATCCTGCCTCCAAGACAAAGCCAAGCGTCGGTTTATGCTTCACTTTAAGTCCCCACAGCAGGTCCCGGGACCATCAGCTCACACTTCCTCCAGATGTGCTCACCACTGGGTAATGTTCATCCCCTTCCCATGTTCAGACCCCAGGTTCACTCCCTCAGCTCTGCCCCCTTCCTGCTCCAATGTCACTGGATCTCGCTGGACTCACCCATGAACCTGGCATATGGCGTGCAGAGAGCTTGTCTCCCAGCCGGATCCAGGCCCACCCCAAGCCCCTGATGGACCCACAGCCGGGAAAGCCCGAATGAGTCTGTGCCGTCCTCCCTGCAGCCTCTGATCTTTCCGTCAATTCTCACAGCCACATCCTCAGGGACCTTCAGATGCAAGTCACCCCCGTCCTCTCTGCCCTGCACTTGCTGTGTCCTCAGAAGCCACAACAGCCCTCTCTCCCCTCCGCCTTCCTCACGGTCCTCCACGCGGGACTGAGCTGCAGGACGGGACAGGCGCCCTCCCCAGGCTGTGGTGTCTGTGTGAGGAGGCGGTGAGGGCCTGGGGGATCGAACTCACCTCAGCCCGTCTCCTCGGCGGGGGCGCCGCCATTGCCCTCTGTGGGCTGAGCCGGGCGGGAGTAGAAGCCGCTGCGGGAGTGGCGGTCCCTGTCCCGGCCCTGGAGTGGGTCCTGGTGGCAACTCCGAGCTTCAATCCCAAGTGTGAGCTGTGGGCACCACTGGAGGTTCCGACCACGG
Organism: Myotis yumanensis; assembly: GCF_028538775.1. Lineage (NCBI taxonomy): Eukaryota > Metazoa > Chordata > Mammalia > Chiroptera > Vespertilionidae > Myotis > Myotis yumanensis. The sequence continues at coordinate 6,488,919 of NW_027223774.1, read as the reverse complement.
GCTGTGAGGCGGGGAGCACCGCTCTCAGGCCTTCTCCCCCGGACTGTGCGACCAGGAAATCCTAAGCAACTGAGACAGAGGCTTGAAAAGACAAAACCTCGCCACGAGGACTATAGTCCCGCCCTTCAGAGGCGGCCAAACGGAAATGCCTTCTCTGAGCCCCCATTGGCTCAGCCTGGTGGCATTCCTTGCGAGGCCTTGTGGGTAATGTAGTTTTCCCGCTCCAAATCCAGGATCCGGTATTTCTGTTGACCAAAGGACTGGATATAGGGGCAAACAGCCCAAAATACAACAAGTATACTAAGGGTCCTCTAGCGGCTTCAGGGGAGGTGATGTCTGGGGCAAGTTTCTTTTTCAGGCACCTGTGTGGCAGGTTTTGCATATCTTTCTTAAGGACCTGCTCTTTCTGAATGGCAAGGCACTGTTTATTCATTCATGACTTTTGGCATGTGTCTCCTTCAGCTCATTTGTAGCAGGGGGAGGTGCCTCAAGTCTCTAAATTGATCTAACCTGCCTCCATTGAATCCTTCATACAAAGTTAATGTCACAAAACAGGCAATCATATTTAAGAGCATCTGCTTCTGATGCCACCGGAAGTGTCAGCTCTGCCTGGTCTGCAGTGTGGATAAGATGTCCAAGGGACATGTGAAAAAATGCTCAAAGTGACTTATCATCAGAGAGATGCAAATTAAAGCAACAATTAGCTATCACCTCACCACTGTCAGAATGGCTTCCATCAGCAAATAAACAAAGCACAAGTGCTGGGGAGGATGTGGAAAAAAGGGAACCCAGATCACTGCTGGTGGGAATGCAAACTGCTACAGCCATTATGGAAATCAGTTTGGAGTTTTTGCAAAATATTTAGTATGGAACTGCCATTTGATCCAGTGATTCTACTTCTAGCAATATATCCTAAGTAACCTGAAACAATCAAGTAGACAGTATGCACCCCTCTGTTCATAGAATCACAATTTACAATAGGAAAGGTCTGGAAACTGCCTAGGTACCCATCAGTAGATGAGTGGATAAAAAACTGGTATATTTACACCATGGAATACTATGCAGCAGTAAAAAAAAAATCTCTTACACAGTATGGAGGGACCTGGAGAGGGACCTGTCACACAGTATGGAGGGATCTGGAGAGCATCAAGCTATGTGAAATCAGTCAGTCAGAGAAGACAGTATCACTTGATTGCACTCACATTTGGAATATAATGAACAAAAAACTGATGGAGTGGATTCAGAGACATGGAAGCATGGAGATTACTGCAGAATCTCAGAAGAAAAGTTGGGGAGGGTAAAAAGAAACATCCTCAGGTAAGGATTAAAAACATGCACACACACAATGAAAACAAAGTCACCTGGGCCTTGAGCATTCTCTTCTGTTCTCTGAAAGCAAGGGCAAAGCTCTAGCTTGCTGGGTTCTGGGTCTGCTCTACATTTCTGTTTATAAATCTGTCTTCAGTCAGTTGTGTTCCTGGAAATGCTGATACTCCTCCATGTAACGTTCTCCTGCTTCACATGAGTCCATTGCTTTTGGTGTTGTTGTAAGAAAATGTCCAAACCTGTGGAGACTTTTTCTAAGTGTCTTTGACCCAAGTTGGCAATATATGCCAGGAAACAAAATAACAATAGGTTATATAATGCTCAGAAGACCGGCAGTTTTGCACCTTTTTTATACATTAGATTCAAAGGAAAAGACATAAGGGAGTTACATGAAATTCACTGGTGATAAATTAGAGTGGGGGGAATGCGGAGGGAAATCTCTAGGATTGAATAAGAAGTAAAAAAACAATTTTAAATGTTCTCCAACAGTTAACACTTAATATTTGATACAACAACAATAATAATTGCGGACCTGAGGTCTTCTGTGTTTGGAGATTGTGCCTTAGGAGTCTGTAAAAAAGGAAATTTCCCTGAAAATCCAAAGGTATGTGTTCTAGATGCAAAAAGACAATAGACACACTCAATAAGCTAAAGATTGACCTTTGCAAAGAAACAAAACAAAACAAAAAACAAACAAAAAAACAAAAAAAAATGAGGCTAGGGGATATCTACCCCTGTGACTTACATTTACTTAAAAAGTTTTAACTTAAAACCATCATAGGTGGTTACTTTTGGCCTGAGTTTGTAGGATTTACCATGCAATGCCAGGCTACCTAAGCTTCCTATATTTACAATACCATCATTTTTGTCCATATTGTGGTGTTAAAACCTATAGGATCAGAAGAGAAATCACAGACTGGTGTATTTCCTTTGGGACCCATTGCTGACATCCTCCTGAACATAATGCCCCCAGTTTTGCTGGTGACCCTTTATTTGGTCTCCTAGAAGTATTCACTCTTCAGGTCAAGAAAGCCTTAGGTTCTAAAAGTCGACCAGGTATTTGTAAGGACAAGAAGAAGGTATTTCTGGTGTTTTTTTTCTGTGACCTTCTATAATTTATGAGAAGCACTTGCTAATTAAACCCCCAAATTACTGGCTCCTCTAATTCAAAGAACTCATCTGTTCAAACTGCAGAACGAGATAAGCTACTTTGAAGGCTAAATCCTTACATACCCCTCCTTCCTGCTGTTTGTTGTTATACATCAAGGATAACTCACACCAAGGAGTCTCTAGTTAGTAGAAAGTTCCCTCTCTTTCACCCCTTCAAACAAGCCTCTTTTGAACTCTTCATACCTTTTTCTCTGGTCATATCTTATAGGCTGGGGAAGAAACTGATAAGACACCTCCCTAGAACATCTGCCAGACTGTCTCCTGGAAACCAAACAAACTGTAAGTTTTAAGGGCAGCCCCTCTTATCTACACAATTCAGCTCAGCCCAAGGTCCCTCCATTCAGTGTCCCTGAGTAACAGGCACTGCTGGAAAGCAGAAGCCACCATTTCTTCCCTGCCCTGAATTGACTAGCAATACAATGGGGCCTTGACTTAGGAGTGTCCCGACTAACGAGTTTTTCGAGATTTGAGGCGGCTATTAGATGTTTTTTTGAGTTTTGAGCTAAATTTGGATTATGAGCCAGCCTCAGATACCCCACCGCCAGTTGGCGCAGCGAACGTCACAGTGATTTGACATACGAGTAATTTGAGTTACAAACTCCCTCACGGAATGAATTAAATTCGTAAGTCAAGGCCCCACTGTACTTGCCCTTTTCCTCTCTTGGGAACTAAATAAACTTCCTCTCTGCATTGCTTTTAGTTGTGAATTCTTTCTCAGGCTGTATCACCGCCCAAAACTTAACAGTATTCCTTTATTTTGTGGAGTTAAGGGAGTGATTGTGAAAGAAGATGAGGGAAATGACATTGTTGAGGCAAAATAATTTTCCCTTCTTTTGTAGGTTCTTTGGTGAGCCTACAAATTAAATGGATAGCCTTAGCTGATTTGCCTTAGTGGATAGAATGTCGGCCTGTGGACTGAAGGGTTCCTGGTTCAATTCGAGTTAGGGGCACATGCCCCGGTTGCGGGCTTGATCCCCAGTGTGGGGCACACAGGAGGTAGCCCAGAAATGATTCTCTGCCATCGGTGATGTTTCCATCTCTCTCTCACTCTCCCTTCCTCTCTGAGATCAATAGAAATATATTCTTTTTTTAAAAATATATATTTTATTCATTTTTTACAGAGAGGAAGGGAGAGGGATAAAGAGTTAGAAACATCGATGAGAGAGAAACATCGATCAGCTGCCTCCTGCACACCCCCCACTGGGGATGTGCCCACAACCAAGGTACATGCCCTTGACCAGAATCGAACCTGGGACCCTTCAGTCCGCAGGCTGATGCTCAATTAACTGAGCCAAAGTGGTTAGGGCAGAAATATATTCTTTTAAAAATAAAATAAAATAAAAATTAAATGGATATAACACAGATTAAGAGGGGAAAACAATCAAAAACTTATTAACATGTATACCTACTATATACATCAAGCATGTCAAAGGTGGGGCCCCGAGGCTCCAGGGGGCCCACAACGAATATGCATTAATGATCACTCATTTATATCAGCCCTTTGTATTCAACCTATCGAAATAAACCTACATTTCTTTTTTTAAAATATATTTTATTGACTTTTTTACAGAGAGGAAGGGAGAGGGGTAGAGAGTTAGAAACATCGATGAGAGAGAAACATCGATCAGCTGTCTCCTGCACACTCCCTACTGGGGATGTGCCCACAACCAAGGTACATGCCCTTGACCGGATTCAAACCTGGGACCCATGAGTCCGCAGGCCGACGCTCTATCCACTGAGCCAAACCGGTTAGGTAAACCTACATTTCTATGAAAATTCAAGTTTTGGGTTTTTTTTGCAGCTCACATAAACTTAAACCTTATTTATATGGCACATGTTAGCCTTTGAACTTGACATGATTAGTATCTGGAAATGACTCAAAAAAGAGTAACAGGCTGAAATGGCAAACAGCATCATCTGAAAAACCAACTTAACCTACAGTCAAAAAATGTGTGTGGAGAGTCAGTCAGCGTAGCTTGTCAGGAAAAGCACAGTAAGGACCTCCGCTGTGGCCCAGTGTGCTGCGCACTGTGGTGAGGGCTTGTACTCAAAAGGACCCTGTTCCAATCCAAGGACCAATGGTGCAGACACAGGAGACTGGGGAGGAGGACGGGAGTCCACAACATGATCCGGGCTGCAGGGAAAGCATGGTGAGAGCCATTGCCTCATTCAGCCCGTAGGGATATAGAGGACAGAATCACATGGCAGTGGGTCCTATGCAGGAATAAGAGGTGAGCACCCGTCCAATGAGACCCGGGTCATGTAGGACTCCAGCATCACTTCTGAATATTAGGTCGCAAAATTCATATCAAAGCATATGCTCTCCTGAAGGGTGAGTGTCAGTGTCACATATGAAGGGTCAAACTGAAGCATGAAATTCACCCCAGTAAATAGAATGGCAGCATGACACCCAACATGTGGGCACAAGTGCAGAGACCCAGCCCTAATTACCGAGGTCTCCTGAGGGTCATAGTCTGTGCTGGGATCAGAGGGACGGTAGACAATCAGCAGCTCACTCTGAAAGAAGGTTCCCCTGCACAAACCACTGCACTGAGAAATTATGGTGTCCCCTGCACACAGGGAGGCCAGGGGCAAGTGGTCTGAGGTGTAAAGGGAATGGGAGGAAAAGCATAACTGCAACCATGGAAACAGGAGCTGCAGCTGAGCCACCCTGGGCCTCAGACTGTACCTGCTCCAGTGAGGGCTGCACATCTGAGGTACGGACTGTGTCTGACGCTGGAGAAAATAGTTAAAATCCAGCCCCTTGAATCTGACTCTTGTCTGTGGTGTAAACTGGGGGAGCTGACTTCATTTCTGACACTGAACTTTTTCAGCAATTTGATATGGGCCGCACCACAATGAGACCTGAGTGCCCACAGCACCTGCCTCCCTGCAGCAGAGTCGGCGGCTTCTTATAGGCCCCATTTCTCACTAAAATGCACCCGAAGACAAAGGTGCTTGCGGGGATTGGGAGAGTGAGAAGCGCCTGCCTGGGAAGGTCTCTGCAGGGAGTGGCTGGAGTTGCTGGAGCCAAGGCAGGCTGCAGGCACAGCTGCATTACACAAGTGGACACCTTACCACTGGACCTTCTTCAATAGCTCCGGCATGGGGACATACCTCATACTTGTTTTTCACAGGAGGAAACGGCCTCAGACCAGCAGAAGGGGTTATGTCATTGTAAGTCCCAGTGATACTAGAGAACCTGAAATTCAAATCTAGGATGCCTGATCCAGGGCATAGGGAATCTGCTCACTGCCCCCCATTTCCCACTGCATTGGCTTTGGGCCTCTAAAACACGTACCCACCCAGATGTTCTCTGGCCTTCCTGAGAGAACTGTTCCAACCCAAGAACCCCCATGACAGGAGACAAGGAAAATGCAGAAGAGGACAAAGCAAGGGCTTAGTGCAGGATCAGATGACAGGTGTTCTGAAAGCAATGGAGAATGTTAGTAGTGCAGGTTAAAATTAAAAATGGTCATTGCACAGGGCATAGCATTGAAAAAGTAATGAATCACCCCGCTGGTATGGGTCAGTGCTTGAGCTTCAACCCGTGCACAAACAGTTCCTTGGTTAGATTCCCAGTCAGAGGACATGCCTGGATTGCAGGCTCCATCCCCAGTAGGGTTCAATTCCAGTTCAATTCCAAATGGAGGAAGCACTGATTAATGATTCCCTCTCATCATTGATGTTTCTTTTCTTTTTTAAGATAAGGGACACAATTTTCTTTAATTTTTTATTGATTTCACAGAGGAAAGAGTCAGAAAGATAGAAACATCAATGATGAATCAGTGATAAGCTGCCTCCTGCAAGCCCCACCTGGGGATCTAGCAGGGGCCCATGCATGTGCCCAGAGTGGCAGTGGAACTGTTTCTTCCTGGTTCATAGGTCGACTGAGCCCCCTCGCCTAGCTCTCATTGTTTCTCTTTCTCTCTCTCCACCTCCCTTGGTTTATGAAATCAATAAAACTATTTTTAAAGTCAATTAAATATATTTATTAATTTAGTAAAATAAATTAAAATATTTTAAAATATATATATTTTATGATCAGATTTTTTATTTTTATTTTTTTCAACTGTTTTATTGCTTGAAGTATTACATATGTCCCCTTTTTTTCCCCCGCCCTTGACAATCCCTTGGACTCCCCTACCCCCTAGTGTCTTATGTCCATTGGTTATGCTTATATGCATGCATACAAGTCCTTCAGTTGGTCTCTTACCCCGCCCCTCTCGCTCCCCCCACCCCCCGACCCTCCCCGGCCTTTAAATATATTCTTATTGATTTCAGAGAGGAAGGGAGAGGTAGAGAGAAACAACGATGAGAGAGAACGACTGATTGGCTGCCTCCTGCAGGCCCCACACTGGGGATTGAGCCCGCAACCTGGGCACCGGCCCTTGACAAGGAGCTCACCCTGGACCTTTCAGTCCGAAGGCTGATACCCTATTCACTCAGCCAAACCAGCTAGGGCAATTAAAATATTTCTTTAAAGAAAAAATATTAAAACATATTATCCCAATACAAAAAATGTTTATTTTTTAAAGTAAAAATGCACAAAATGAGTGAAATGCCAACATCCATCTTTGTTGTTCCACTGTCCTATTGTTAAAGAAAATTGCCCTGATTTCTCAACAGAAACTTTGCAGGCCAGAAGGGAGTGGCAAGAAATATTCAAAGTGCTGAATACCAAGAACCTACAACCAAGATTACTTTATCCAGCAAAGCTATCATTCAGAATTGAAGGTCAGATAAAGAGCTTCACAGACAAGGAAAAGCTAAAGGAGTTCACCACCACTAAACCAGTATTATACGAAATGCTGAAAGGTATCCTTTAAGAAGAGAAAGAAGAAAAAGGTAAAGATACAAATTGTGAACAACAAACATGCATCTATCAACAAGTGAATCTAAGAATCAAGTGAATAAATAATCTGATGTACAGAATGAACTGGTGATTATAATGAATCAGGGACATAGAAAGGGAATGGACTGACTATTCTTGGGGGGGGAAAGGGGAATGGGAGATTCGGGAAGAGACTGGACAAAAATCGTGCACCTATGGATGAGGACAGTGGGTGGGGAGTGAGGGCGGAGGGTGGGGCGGGAACTGGAAGGAGGGGAGTTATGGGGGGGGGGGGGAGAGGAACAAATGTAATCTGAACAATAAAAATTTAATAAGGAAAAAAAAAAAAGAAAATTGCTAAAACTCACAGCACATTAGGCAGAACATACAGTAAGAAGTTTTAACAAAGATACAGATTCATCAAATACACTTCTGAGAAAAGGCTCACAGTAAATTCCTAGAAAAAATACAATCAAACAGTAAGGTAGCATGACAAACTTACAAAATAAAACGTTTAAATAAATAATGATTGACCATGCCAAAACCGGTTTGGCTCAGTGGATAGAGCGTCGGCCTGCGGACTGAAAGGTCCCGGGTTCGATTCCGGTCAAGGGCATGTGCCTGGGTTGCGGGCACATCCCCCGTGGGAGATGTGCAGGAGGCAGCTGGTCGATGTTTCTCTCCCATCGATGTTTCTAACTCTCTATCTCTCTCCCTTCCTCTCTGTAAAAAATCAATAAAAAATATATTAAAAAAAAAAAAAAATAATGATTGACCAAACAAAATATTCTCTAGGATGTGACGAATGTGAATCCCTCACACACCACTGGAAAAATGCAAAAAAGTACAATCAGTTAAGATTCATTTTATTTATTTTTTAAAAACAATCTTTATTACTTATTAGCATACCATAGAGCTCAGCTATTGATTGAGTCACTCCATTCTTAGTGAGACATGCTCATAGACATTGATGTTTTCTGTTTTAAACCATATTTCCTTATTGACTTCAAAGAGGGAGTCAGAGGGAGAGAGAATCATTGATCGCACCACCTGCAGGCAAACTACTGGGGATTCAGCCCCAAACCCAGACATGTGTCCTTGGCTGGAATCCAATCAGGGACTCTTTAGTTCGCAGACTGACGCTCAATCCACTGTTCAAAACCGGCTAGGGAAAGATTTATTTTTTATTTTTAAAGGATAGTTTGTTAAATTTTAGAGAAAGAAGGGAGGGAGAGAAACAGTGCAGGAAGAGTGCCATGTTGGCCAGTGACCTCCTGCACACCCACTTCTGTGGACCTAGCCCACAACACAGGCACATATCTCCACTGGCAAACAATTCCACAACCCTGTGCTGCACGAGATGATGGCCAAGCACTGACCCACACCGGCCCTGGTGGTATATTCATTAGGTCACAATTTGCTAATGTCGGTAAATTTAAACATTCCTCTACTCAAAAACCACCCACTATGCAATGAAATTTTGACAAAGGTAAATAACACTTATATACATACAAGGAATTATATACAGAAATGTTTCTACTAGCTTTATTAGAAATAAGCAAATTATTTATTAAAATGGGCAAACTGACAGTGATGAATCAATGATAAGAATATCTATCAGAAAACACAGTTACTAGTGTAACTTTAATAAATCTCCAAGTATTTATGAAACATAAACTAAACCAGAAAAATACTTAGAAAAATAAAGTTTTCTACAAAAATAGAATGTAAACCCATGGAAAATAGGAAAGCTGTGAATAACAGGGACAAATTAAAAGAAGTCATTATCCAATTACACAGAGAAAGATATGGTCAGTGTTATGACTATACTGATGGTTTCAGTTTCATGCACATGTCAAGATTTATGAAACACTATACCCAACACATGTGATTTACTCATTATACCTGTTAAAAATGGTTCAATGGTATGCTGGAAGAACAGGCTTGGCAACTCTATAGTCAATCCCCGAACTTATGCCCGCTGGGTGAGAGTCTCATCTCAGTGACAGAAAATGTAATAAATGATGAAGAACTTTCACCCAAACCCACAAAAGCCACATTCCTGGACTAAAGACAGCCGTTGTCTCAATCTTTCTTTTGATGCCAGCGCACCAATGGCTCTGATGGGAACATCTGAGAAACTACAGGAGCCAGAAAACATCTTGATTATAATCAATGACAATGACTGCTCCACAGAAGATAAACATGCCTGGAGTCCCTCAGATCTGTGCACAAACAGCTCTTGTAGTCTTTTCCTCAAAATAATTCCTGGACGCACAGTTAGATGAGGACCATTCCATCTAAAAGTGTGCAGTCTCATCCAACAACAATTACGTCAGTGATTCTGTAGTGAAAGGGTTTCCCCTGAATGCAACTGTGCTCAAACCAGTGACCATCACCCATGATGTTGTAGGCATTAGGGCACATAGCCCTCTGCAAGACCCTGGCAAGATAATTACTTCACAGGTATTGGCATCGCTTGCAAAAAAGAAAAATTCATGCTCCCAGATATACTTGAGGTTGTCACAGCTACCCCCTCATTGGAGTGATCTCTATGTATCAAAGCATTCATCTTCACATGAGAACTAGAGTTAAATGCACGCATAATAGCTTTCTCCATTGTGAACTCTTTGATGATATTGGAGGCCACTTTTACCTTTATAACATTTCCCACATTCAGTGCATTTATAAGGCTTTTCTCCTCTAAAAACTCTCTTATATTGATGAAGGATGTTCTTAGCAGTTAAAGATTTCCCACATGCACTGCATTTATTAAGCTTTTCTCCCATATGAACTCTCCGATGTTGACAATGGCTGGTCTTAGAGGGAAAAGATTTCCCACATTCACTGCATTTATAAGGCTTTTCCCGTGTGACTTCTCTTATGATATTGGAGACCATTGCTACTTTTATAAGATTTTCCACATTCACTGCATTTATAAGGCTTTTCTCCTGTATGAACTCTCTGATGTTCATGAAGGATGTACTTAGTGGTAAAAGATTTCCCACATTCACTGCATTGATAAGGCTTTTCTCCCGAATGAACTCTCTGATGATTACGAAGGGAATTGCTCTGCATAAAAGACTTCCCACATTCACTGCATTTATAAGGCTTTTCTCCACTATGAACTCGCTGATGTCGATCAAGGATGGTTTTAGTAGTAAAAGATTTTCCACATTCACTGCATTTATAAGGCTTTTCACCTGTATGAACTCTCAGATGAAAACGAAGAGTAGTGCTCTGGGTAAAAGATTTTCCACATTCACTGCATTTATAAGGCTTTTCTCCAGTGTGAATACGCTGATGACAATGAAGGACACTACTAGTGGTAAAAGATTTTTCACATTCATTGCATTTATAAGGCTTTTCTCCAGTGTGAATACGCTGATGACAATGAAGGTCACTACTAGTGGTAAAAGATTTTCCACATTCACTGCATTTATAAGGCTTTTCTCCAGTGTGAATACGCTGATGACAATGAAGGTCACTACTAGTGGTAAAAGATTTTCCACATTCACTGCATTTATAAGGCTTTTTTCCACTGTGAGTACGCTGATGTTGATGAACGTCGGCCGTAGTGATAAAAGATTTTCCACATTCACTGCATTGATAAGGCTTTTCTTCAGTGTGAACTCTCTGATGATATTGGAGACCACTGCGATAGGTAAAAGATTTTCCACATTCACTGCATTGATAAGGCTTTTCTCCAGTGTGAACTCTCTGATGAATTCGAAGTTGGGTGCTAGTGGTAAAAGATTTTCTGCATTCATTGCATTGATAAGGTCTTTCATCAGTATGCACTCTCTGATGATAAGAAAGATTAGTGCTAGTGGTGTAAGCTTTCCCACATTCACTGCATTGATAAGGCTTTTCTCCTGTATGAACTCTCTGATGACGATGAAGGATGCTCTTAGCAATAAAAGACTTCCCACATTCACTACATTTATAAGGCTTTTCTGCCGTATGAAATCTCTGATGTTGCAGAAGGATGTTCTTAGCGGTAAAAGATTTCTCACATTCACTGCATTGATAAGGCTTTTCTCCTGTACAAAGTGTCTGATCATTACAAAGGGCAGGGTTCTCGGTAAAAGATTTCCCACATTCACTGGAGTGATAAGGCCATTCTGCAGTGTGACCTCTCTGTTGATAATGAAAGCTAGAAAATTTGGTAAAATATTTTCCACATTCAAAGGACATAAAACATCGACTTCCAAGATGAACACCTTCTCCATGAAGAAATGAGGGGGTGTAACTAATGTCTCCCTTACAATCTTTTCTACTGTAATAATTATTTCTCCTTTGAAATGTCACGCCACAAGTCAAAATGGGATCTGGACTGTCCCTGGTCTGAGTAGCCTTTAGGTGGAGATGTCCTGACCCAGTAAGTACACTAAGCCCAACCTCCCCGCATGTGAAACGATTCTGGCACACACTGAAATTGCAGCTGTTTGCAAGTGACATCCTGTCCACACCTCTAGTGAAAGTCTTCTCTCTCACATGTTCCTGGTGAAATTTTGCACGGAAATAAAACCATTTTGCACACGCCCCACACCTCAACAGTATCTGTCTGTGTTGTGTTCCCTGCAGTTCCATCACGTGGAAAATGTTTCCTAAGACTAGCCCACAACTCTCACAGGGGTGGCTCTTCTGGGAAGACAAGGCTAACTTGGGATTCCTTGCCTGTGAAAATCTTCCAGAATCCTTTTGTTCTGTCGGGGCCTCCACATTCTCTGCACCACAGCAGCAACCTGAACAAAAGGAAACGTAGGTGAAGTGCACGTTGACCTGATCAAAACAGAATATCTTCACCACAATAGTTTATGTCACAACTGGACATGATTCCATACAATGATTTTCAAAAAAAGTGAGTCAGACTCTCAGAAAATGGCTGTTATATATAACATGGCCCAAAAGGTCACTGGATGAGGAAAATATCACCAAGGGAGGCCAGAAGCATAGACTGGCACCAAAAGAAATAGGCAGGGTCTGCTCATCATTACTCCACAAATGGCTTCCTTTCGACCTTTCATGCTGGCCATGTGAGTCTGTGTAGAATCATTCCAATGTATTCAAACCCATAAATCATCAATCATATTATGCACGTGATATTCAGGGTCAATATAATACGTGTGCACTCTAAGGCCTGCAGGCACGGAACAATATTGGGGTGCAGTAAAGCAAGATGTGTGAAACAGCTAGAGGTGCAAAGTTTAAAGAAGTTAAGATTATCCATGGGCTGGGAATCCCAGTAGAATGATCACTATTATAACTGAAAAGTGTCAACATTAAGCAAGGAGAAGTAGAATTGGGTGAGGAGTGGCAATGTTAACAAAACATTGTTGAACAAAATGAGTTCCTAGTTATGAATGTAACAAAGCCCAGGCGTGAAAACCTCCCCCAGAGCCCTTCCTCAAGGCAAGACTGCCTCTGGATCTGGGCTGTCACTGATAAAATCATGTTTCTCCCAAGTTCCACAAAGGATTCTTCCTCTTAAATCCGACTGGAGCCCTGCAGGGATAAATAATGCAAATCTTAAAAGGAAAACTAGCCCTGACTGGTTTGGCTCAGTGGATAGAGCGTTGGCCTGCGGACTGGAGGGTCCCGGGTTTGATTCCAGTCAAGGGAATGTACCTTGGTTGCGGGCACATCCCCAGTAGGAGGTGTGCAGGAGGCAGCTCATCGATGTTTCTCTCTCATCGATGTTTCTAACTCTCTATCTCTCTCCCTTCCTCTCTGTAAAAAAATCAATAAAACATATTAAAAAAAAAAAAAAAAAAAAAAGGAAAACTAAAGCCCTAGCCAGTTTGGCTCAGTGGATAGAGCGTTGGCCTGCAGACTCAAGGGTCCCAGGTTCAATTCCAGTCAAGAGTATGTACCTTGGTTGCGGGCACATCCCCAGTAGGGAGTGTGCTGGAGGCAGCTGATCGATGTTTCTAACTCTCTATCCTTCTCCCTTCCTCTATGTAAAAAAATCAATAAAATATATTTTAAAAAAAGACAAACTAAAAATATGGATGGTCAGTGCTATGGTAGAACAACAAAGCACAAAGGAGATCACAGACAAAAGACCTATGAGAGTAACATCAGCAAGATGGCAGAATGAGAGATAGAGAATCTTTCCGCATCCCAGAGTAAGTAGACAGCTACCCAATCTAATAATAGACAAACATGGTAATTGACCGTACCTTTGCTACTCCTCCCATTGGCTAATCAGCGTGATATGCAAATTAACCGCCAACAAATATGGCGGCTGATTTGCATACTGCAGGCGGGGCAGGACAGTGCCATCCGGCCCGCCCCATCACCATCTGGGCCTGCTACTTGCAACCCGGGGCAGTGGCGAGGGACAGCACTATCCTGCCTGTCCTGCTGCCATCCGGGCCTGCTATCTACGACCTGGGGTGGCGGGCGTCTGTGTGCGACCCGACCTGGGGCGGTGCCCCACCCCTGGATTGGCCCTGCCATGTGCAGGACCTGGAGCGTCGCCCCAACCCCCAGATCGGCCCTGCCATGTGCACGACCTGGAGAGGCAGGGCAGGCACCGAGGGATTGGGCCTGCCATCTGCCACCCAGGGAATGGGCCTAAGCCAGCAGGTAGTTATTTCCCGAGGGGTCCCAGACTGTGAGAGGGCACAAGTGGGGCTGAGACACCCCCTCATCCTCCTCCCGGGCCAGTGCACAAATTTTTGTACATCGGGCCTCTAGAGTAAGTAGACAGCTATCCTATCTAATAAAAGACAAAAAGGGTAATTAACCATACCTCCGCTATGCTTCCCATTGGCCAATCAGGGCGATATACAAATTAACTGCCAACGAAGATGGCGGCCGGCAGCCACGCAGCTGAAGCGAACATGAGGTTTGCTTCCTCCAGTGATGGAGGAAGCAAAGGTTCCTCGCCTGCCACGGCCCAGCTCTGAGCTCCGAAAGCAACAGCTCCAAAAGCAACAATATTTCAATTATAGAAGATAACAAACCCCAGATACCTGCTTTTAGCCAGCCGTGGCCTCAGAGCTGGAGCTGGCTCTCAGCTCTAGTGACAGCTGTAGAAGGTAAATAAATCCCAGAATAAAAAAAAAATAGAAAAAGAAAAAAAGGAGAGGCTGGGAGCTTCAGTCGCCCGCCAGCCTGAAAACGGCCCTCAGCCCCTTACTCAGACTGGCCAGGCTCCCCAGTGGGGACCCCGACCCTGATCCGGGACACCCTTCAGGGAAAACCAGCCGGCCCCCACCCGTGCACCAGGCCTCTATCCTATATAGTAAAAGGGTAATATGCAAACTGACCCTAACAGCAGAAAGACTGGGAAAGACTGGTCACTATGACACACACTGACCAGCAGGGGGCAGGCGCTCAATGCAGGAGCTGCCCTCTGGTGGTCAGTGAGCTCTCACATGGGGAGTTCTGTTCAGCCACAAGCCAGGCTAATGGCTGCCAGTACAGCGGTGGTGGTGGGAGCCTCTCCTGCCTCCTCAGCAGCGCTAAGGATGTCTGACTCCTCTCTCCGCTGGCAAGTGGACATCCCCCGAGGGTTGCCGGACTGCCAGAGGGATGTCTGATTGCCATCTTAGGCCCAATCCCCCGGGGAGCAGGCCTAATCCAGCAAGTGGTCATCCCCTGAAGGGTCCCAGACTGCAAGAGGGCACAGGTTGGACTGAGAGACCCCCCGCCCTGAGTGCACAAATTTTTGTGCATCGGGCTACTAGTCCATTCAATAAAATCCCATAGGAAATGGGAATAAAAGTACCATGAACACAAACAGTAATACTGAATACCAAATAAAGATAACTGCATAGAAAGGATGACAGGAAACTAACTAGGTGAGCAAACACATTTGAAGATCCCTAAAGTCAAAAACACGGGTTAATAATAACTAAGTAACTAACTAAAAAAAGTAAGGAAGGAAGGAAAGAAGAAAGGGTCAGCCTTTGCTGGTTTGCTCAGTGGATAGAGTGTCAGCCTGCTAATGAAAGTTCCCAGGTTACATTCCAGTCAAGGGCACATACTCAGTTTCTTCTGCAATGGTTTTTAACCTTCCTAATCCCACCACCCTTTAATACAGTTCCTCATATTGTGGTGACCCCCAACCATAAAATTATTTTTGTTGCTATTTCATAACTGTAATTTTGCTACTCTTATGAATCGTAATATAAATATCTGACATGCAGAATGTATTTTCATTGTTACAAATTGAACATAATTAATGCATAACAAAAGCAATATGGAATTATATATGTGTTTTCTGATGGTCTTAGGCCACCCCTGTGAAAGGGCCCTTAGACCCCCAAAGGAGTCTCGACCCACAGGTTGAGAACCGCTGTTCCTGTGGGTTCAGTACCTAGTAGGGGGTTGCAGGCTTGGTGCCTGCTGGGGGGGCGTGCAGCAGGCAGCCAATCAATGATTCTCTCTCATCATTGATGTTTCTATCTCTTTCTCCCTCTACCTTCCTCTCTGAAAACAATAAAAACATATTTTAAGAAAAAAAAAATTCAGGGTCAGCGTTACCACTATCAGCCACTGTGCTTCTCTTCTCATTGATCCTAGCGACTTGTTCTCCAAAAAACTGGAAATTCTTGTTTTTAAAAACCACAGAATGCCCTGGCCAGTGTGGCTAAGATGGTTGGTGCATCGTCCTGTGTATCCAAAGGTTGAGGATTCAATTCCCGGTTAGGGCACATATCAGAATGTGGGTTCCATATCCAGTTTGCATGTTTGCAGAAGGCAGCCTAGTGATATTTCTCCCCCATATCTATCTATCTATCTCTCTCTCCACATTTCCCTTCCTCTCTATGTAAAAGGAATAATAAATAAATACATAAGAATTTCAGGGTAGCCAAGAAGAAAACAGAGATCTCAAAAAAGTCTAGAGGCAAAGTAAATAACAAGACTTTTTATGTATAACATTCAGAAAATGTAATTATGAGGAGAAATTTCATAGAGATAAATGTCTCCATTGTCACAAAAGATCTCAAAGAACCTTACATGACACCTCACGAAAACTAGAAACACAACAGGAAAGTAAACCCAAAGGTTTCAAAGGAAAAAAACCATAAATATTAGAACAAACATAAATAAAAGGAAGACAAGACAAAAGAAAGGAATACCTAAAAGGTATATTTTTTAAAGATATATGAAAATGTGCAAGCCTTTAGCTACACTAAAGGAAAAACAAAACAAAACCAAGCTTCAAACAAGTAAAAAAAGAAATGAAACATGAGACATTACACCTGTCATTATGAAGCACAAAACATCATAAGAGATGTTGATGTTAGCACATGACATGATGCTCCATAGAGAAATTTGTCAAGATCCCACTACGAGCTCCTGAAATTAACAAACAAATTCAGAATCCTGTCCAGGTGGCTCAGTTTTTCAATGTGTGGCTCTGATGACCAAAGGTTGTAGGTTTGATCCCCCATCAGGGCACTTGTAGGGGACAACCAATGAATGCATAGATGGGTAAAACAGCACATCAATGCTTCACTCTCTTCCTTTCTCTGTCTCCCTTTCTGGCGCTGCAATCAATAAATAAATGCTGCCCAGTATGTGTCACTGATTGAGCACTGATTCGTGAACTAGGAGGTCACAATTCGATTCCTTGTTAGGACACCTACACTGGTTGCGAGCTCAATCACCAGTGGGGGTCGTGCAGGAGGCAGCTGATCAATGACTCTCTCCCTCTCATCACTAATGTTTTTCTCTCTCTCCTTTCTTCCTCTAGGTCCGTAGTCGGCAAACTGCGGCTTACGAACCACATGGGGCTCTTTGGCCCCTTGAGTGTGGCCCTTCCACAATACCACGTGCACGTACAGTGCGACTGAAACTTCGTGGCCCATGCCAGAAGTCGGTTTTCGACTTGGGTGAGTCTATTTTGAAGAAGTACTGTTGATATTTGGCTCTGTTGACTAATGAGTTTGCTGACTACTGCTCTAGGAAATAAAAAATACATCTATTTAAATAAATAAATAAATAAATCCAAAAATAAGTAAATATCCCTAGCAACTGTGCTTCACTGATGACAGTGCTGGCTTGTGCAATGGAGGGCTAGGGTTCGATTCCCAGTCAAGGGTAGATACCTAGGTTGCAGGTCCCATCCCCACTCATAGTAGAGGCACATGTGGGAGACAGCCAATCGATGTTTCTCTTTCTCTCTCTCTGTCTCCCACTCTCTCTCTCTAAAAAAAAAAAAAAAAAAAAAAATCAGTGGAAAAAATATCCTCACTATTCAGGTGAAGATGACAGAAGAATAAAGAATTAAATTCAGCTGAAACCGGTTTGGCTCAGTGGATAGAGCGTCGGCCTGCGGACTGGAGGGTCCCGGGTTCCATTCCGGTCAAGGGCATGTACCTGGGTTGCCGGCACATCCCCAGTGGGGGGTGTGCAGGAGGCAGCTGGTCGATGTTTCTCTCTCATCGATGTTTCTAACTCTCTATCTCTGTCCCTTCCTCTCTGTAAAAAATCAATAAAATATATTTAAAAAAAAAAAAAAGAATTAAATTCAGAAAAGTTACAGGATGCAAAATAAACATACAACCATTAGTTCCATTTCTACAACCTAATAATAAATTCTTTGATGGAATAATGAAGAATGTAATGAAATTTACAAAAGAATCAAAAACAATAAAACCCAAAGGAATAAATTCAACCAAAATGTGAAACATCTGTACAGTGAGTACTATAAGACAGTGATGAAAGGAATGAAAGAAAACACAAATAAGTTGAAAGACAACCTGTGTTCATGGACCTGAAAATGAAATATGGTGGAGATAGCTATAGTACACAAGGCAAACTACAGATTAAATGCAATCCCAATAACTCCAATGGTATTTTACAAAGAAATGAATAGAAAATCTGGAAATGAAATCAAAAGACCTCCATTAACAAAAGAAATCTTTTTTAAAAAATATATTTTATTGATTTTTTACAGAGAGGAAGGGAAAAGGATAGAGAGTTAGAACCATCAATGAGAGAAAAACATCGATCAGCTGCCTGCTGAACACTCCATAATGGGGATGTGCCCGCAACCAAGGTACCTACCCTTGGCCAGAATCGAACCTGGGCCCCTTGAGTCCGCAGCGGATGCTCTATCCACTGACCCAAACCAGACAGGGCAACAAAGCAATCTTTTTTTTTTTTTTTTTAAATATATTTTATTGATTTTTTACAGAGAGGAAGGGAGAAAGATAGAGAGTTAGAAACATCAATCAGCTGCCACCTGCACACCTCCCACTGGGGATGTGCCCGCAACCCAGGCACATGCCCTTGACCGGAATCGAACCTGGGACCTTTCAGTCCGCAGGCCGACGCTCTATCCACTGAGCCAAACCGGTTGCGGCAACAAAGCAATCTTGAGCAAGAAGAAAGTTGGTGGCATCACACTTTCTGACTTCAATTTATTACAAAGAGAAAGCAAACAAACGGTGTGTTGCTCTAGAAACACAGACACATTCATCAACAGAACAGAACAAAAAACACAGAGAAATAAGCCCAGGCATATACTTTTAAGTAATCTTTGACAAAGCAGTAGCCACAGAAGAAGGGAAAGATAGTTTCATCAATGAATGGTGCTGGTATAAATCGACATTCACATGTAAAACAACAAAACTGGACACCACTGATAAAATTTAACTGAACCTGCAGGACAGAAATGAATGTCAGCGCTAAAACTTAAAACTCCTCAGGACAACCTAGAGAAGAAGTTTTGGAGGTTTGTTTTGGACAGGAGTTTCTGAATGCGACACCAACCACCACACAAAATAGAAAAAAGAAACAGTCCACACTGCAACAAATAAAGAAAAATACCGTCTTTACTGAACAACAGCAATAAACAAAGTGAAATGAAAGGCAATCTAGAGAATACAAGAAAATACTTGCAAACCATATGAAGGAATCCCTTGAAGATATTGTGGATTCCGCTATGATCAGCACAATAAAGCAAATATTGTGATATAGACAGAAATTCACACAAATAGTTGGAGTTCTCCGGTAATAATGAAGGTATGTTAATACTATACTGCAGGCTAATACCAAAGTCTATATAACTTCATTTACAATATTTAATTGCTAAGCACTGGGACCAAGCATCTGAGCTTGCTAGAAACATGGTGGCACTAGACCTGCTGAACACAGGGTTGCCAAAAACATGGACTTTGTAGAAAAGTGTGTGTGGGGAGCAATATCTGCAAATATCTACTAAGCACATGCAAAAATATGTGTTCCTGTCTGTCATAAGCAATTAATATATAAAATCTACAAGGTATTCAAAACACTCTAATAAAAAAATACAGTTAATAAACATGATAAGGATGTGGAGACAATTTTTTAAAAATATATAGACGTGACCAATAGGAATATAGAAAATGCTTTTCTTATAAGCATAACCAACGGACATAAGACACTGGAGGGGTAGGGGAGTCCAAGGGATTGTCAAGGGCGGGGGAAAAAAAGGAGACATATGTAATACTCTTTGTAATACTTTAAGCAATAAAAAAAAAATAACAATTAAAAAAATGCTTTTCTTACTCATCAAGGTGGAATCCTTTAAGCTTCCTGCAATACTACCAACGACAAGTCCTTCCCTGTGAGTTTAGTGCAGCGGGGAGTATTGGGACTTCAGGAATAGAAGGGAGCAGCAGAAACAAACCAACCCTCCCCAGAACAGCAACTACCCAGGAAACTGGAAAAATCAAGCAGTACCACAGTCTACATGGAAGGACAGAGCACACCCTGGGGAATGGGGCCTGGAAAACCTCAAAGCCAAGTCCAGGTCACTGGTGAGAGTGAGGGTCTTACCCAGCGAGGATAGAAGTTCAAAGTTCTCCAGCATCACATTCAGGTACAGCTGTCTCTGACCCTCATCAAGGAGGCTCCATTCCTCCCTGGAGAAGAACAGGGCAATGTCCTCAAAGGTCACACCAACCTGTCAGAATTGAGACAATTGTAAGCAGACCTGCTTTTCTGAGAACCAGTAATCCTACTCCTTACACACCTTCCCTCCTCAACCTCCTCCAGGGCACCTGGTTACTGTGGACACCAGGCCCTAATGCCAGTGCAGCCTGCTCTCTCATCACAGTCCCATTATTCATTGTGATGGCCCTCAGGAGAGCAGCTGGGTTGGGTGGGAAGAATTGGGGGAGGGGAGGGTAGAGGGCAATGCCATTTAAGGTCTGGGCGATGCCTGCAGGGCCCCAGCCTTCCTGCCAAGCAACACCACTGCAGTCTCCTAGATCCTGCCTCCAAGACAAAGCCAAGCCTGGGTTTGTGCTTCACCTTTAAGTCCCCATAGCAGCTCCCGGGACCATCAGCTCACACTTCCTCCAGATGTGCACACCACTGGGTAATGTTTATCCCCTTCCCATGTTCAGACCCCAGGTTCACTCCCTCAGCTCTGCCCCCTTCCTGCTCCAATGCCACTGGATCTCGCTGGACTCACCCATTAACTTCGCATATGGCGTGTAGAGAGCTTGTCTTCCAGCCGGATCCAGGCTCACCCCAGGCCCCTGATGGACCCATAGCCGGGAAAGCCCCGAATGAGTCGGTGCCGTCCTCCCTGCAGCCTCTGATCTTTCTGACAATACTCACAGCCACATCCTCAGGGACCTTCAGATGCAAGTCACCCCCGTCCTCTCTGCCCTGCACTTGCTGTGTCCTCAGAAGCCGCAACACTCCTCTCTCCCCTCCGCCTCCTCACGGTCCTCCACGCGGGACTGAGCTGCAGGACGGGACAGGCGCCCTCCCCAGGCTGTGGTGTCTGTGTGAGGAGGCGGTGAGGGCCTGGGGGACTGAACTCACCTCAGCCCGTCTCCTCAGCACCGGCGCCGCCATTGCCCTCTGTGGGCTGAGCCGGGCGGGAGTAGAAGCCGCTGCAGGAATGGCGGTCCCTGTCCCGGCCCTGGAGTGGGTCCGGGCGGTGACTCCGAGCGTCAATCCGGAGTGTGAGCTGTGACACCACTGGCGGCTCCCACCATTGGCTGTAAGGCGGGAGCACCACTCTTTGCCCTTCTCCACTGGACTGAGTCCAAGAACTCCCGACCGCCTGAGAGGAAAACCTGAAAACACAAAACCCGCCAGGAGGACTACCGGTCCCGCCCTACAGAAGCGGCCAAACGGAAATGCCTTCTGTGAGCCCCCATTGGCTCAGCTTGATGGCATCCCACGCTCGGCCTTGTGGGTATTGTAGTTTTTTTCGCTTCAAGGGCAAGGTGCCATATTTCTCAGTGGACTCCAGGACTTGATTTAGGTTCATGGAACCCAATTACACACCAACTACACTAGGGGTCCTCAAGAGCCTTCAGTGGAGGTGATGTCGGGGGCAAGTTTGTTTCTCTGCCACTTGCACGGCTGATTTTGCATATATTTCTTCAGAACTTGCTCTTTCTGAATGGGAGGCAACGTTTTTTATTCAAGACATTTGGCATGTGTCTCCTTCAGGCCATATGTAGCTGAGGGAGGTGGCTCAATTGTCTAACTGGATCTACCTCTTATCTACACAACTTCAGCTCAGCCCAAGGCCCCTCCATTCAGTGTCCCTTAGTGACAGGCACTGCTGGAAAGCAGAAGCCACCATTTCTTCCCTGCCCTGAATTGACTAGCAATACTTGGCCTTTTCCTCTCTTGGAAAGTAAAATAAACTTCCTCTCTGCATTGCTTTTAGTTGTGAATTCTTTCACAGGCTGTATCACAGCCCAAAACTTAACAGTATTCCTTTAATTTATCGAGTTAAGGGAGTGATTGTGAAAGAAGATGAGGGAAATGACATTGTAGAGGCAAAATAATTTTCCCTTCTTTTCTAGGTTCTTTGGTTAGTCTACAAATTAAATGGATAGGGAAGGCGGTGGGCTGTGCCTCGCCTGCGGGGCTCGATCCAGGGTCCTGGCCTGCAGAGGCCGCCCCTCTGCTGTGAGGCCCCCCAAGGGCGCGACCACGGAGTTGTGGTCCCCGGGCCAGCCCGGGGCAGCAGGCCTGGAAACACACTATGAGGCCTCTTCTCTCTAGGGATGGTGAAGTTGGAAAAAGGCTCCTGTAACTCCCCTCCAGGATGAACTTCCTGCCAGCAGACATGGAGAATGCTCTCACAGGGAGCCAGAGCTCTCGCGCTTCTCTGCGCGATGTCCATTCCATCAACCCTGCACAGCTCATGGCCAGGATTGAGTCCTATGAAGGAAGGGAAAAGAAAGGCATATCTGATGTCAGGAGGACTTTCTGTTTGTTTGTCACTTTGACCTCTTATTTGTAACATTACTGTGGATAATAGAGTTAAATGTGTTTTTCCCCCCCATAACCGTATAAGAATTGTTTCCAGAGACAAAACCATTTTCTTATTTTTTTTTTTACATCATTTCTGTCTCCGTCAGTGAATTTTGTTTTTTTCCCCCAAATGAGGCAATATTGATCTCCAGCTGAATGGGACATTTCTTTTTCTTTACTGTGTAAACCAAACCTTGTTCATTTAAAATTCGTTTTGTCTGGGATTTCGGAATTTGAATTCACGGTGTTTTGTATTATAGTGAAAATTGGCACACTACTGCCTGGGGTCAAAGTCAGCTGGACTGCTTTTGTTAATAAAGTTTTATTGGAACATAAAAAGAAATTAAATGGATAGCCTTAGCTGATTTGGCTTAGTGGACAGAGTGTCGGCCTGTGGACTGAAGGGTTCCTGGTTCAATTCTGGTCGGGGGCGAATGCCCGGGTTTCAAGCTTGATCCCCATTGTGGGGCACACAGGAGGCAGTCCAGCAATGATTCTCTCTCATCATTGATGTTTTCGTGTCTCTCTCTCTGGGATCAATAGAAATATAGTTTTTTAAAAATTAAATAACACAGATTAACAGGGGAAAACAATAAAAAACTTGTTAACATGTACACCTACTGTATACATCAAGCATGTCAAAGTGGGGCCCCCAGGCTGCAGGGGACCAACAACAAATATTCATTAATGATCACTTATTTATATCAGCCATTTGTATTCAACCTATCGAGATAAACCTACATTTCTATGAAAATTTAAGTTTTTTTGTGTGTGTGTCACACAGAAACTTAACCTTTGTTTATATGGCCTGTGTTAGCCTTTGAACTGGACATGCTTAGTATATGGAAATGACTCAAAAAAGAGTAACAGGCTGAAATGGCAAACACCATCATCTGAAAAGCCAACTTAACCTACAATCAAAAAATGTTATGTGTGGAGACTCAGTTCGGGCAGATTGTCAGGAAAAGCACAGTAAGGACCTCCGTTGTGGCCCAGTGTGCTGTGGACTGCGGTGAGGGCTTGTACTCAAAAGGACCCTGTTCTAACCCAATGACCCAGGGTGCAGACACAGGAGGCTGGGAAGGAGGACTGGGGTCCAGAACATGATCCGGGCTGCAGGGAAAGCACGGTGAGAGCCATTGTCTCATTCAGCCCGTAGGGATATAGAGGACAGAATCACATGGGCAGTGGGTCCTATGCAGGAATAAGAGGTGAGCACCTGTCCACTGAGACCAGGATCTGGTAGGACTCCAGCATCACTTCCGAATATTAGGTCCCAAAATTCCTATCAAAGCATATGCTCTCCTGAAGGGTGAGTGTCAGTGTCACATATGAAGGGTCAAACTGAAGCATGAAATTCACCCAAGTAAATAGAATGGCAGCATGACACCCAACATGTGGGCACAAGTGCAGAGACCCAGCCCTAATTACCGAGGTCTCCTGAGGGTCATATTTTGTGCTGGGATCAAAGTGGAGGCAGACAAACAAGCAGCTCACTCTGAAAGAAGTTTCCCTGGAGGAACCACTGCAGCTGAGAAATGATGGCGTTCCCCTCAACAAGGGGAGGCCAAGGGTAAGTGCTCTGAGATGTAAAGGGAATGGGAGGAATCGCATAACTGCAGCCATGGAAACAGGAGCTGCAGCTGAGCCACCCTGGTCCTCAGACTGTACCTGCTCCAGTGAGGGCTGCACATCTGAGGTACGGACTGTGTCTCATGCTGGAGAAAATAATAGATAAAATCCAGTCCCTTGAACCTGACACTCGTCTGTGGTGTAAACTCGGGGAGCTGACTTCATTTCTCTGACAATGAACTTTTTCAGCAATTTGATATGGGCCGCACCACAATGAGACCTGAGTGCCCACAGCACCTGCCTCCCTGCAGCAGAGTCAGCGGCTTCTTATAGGTCCCATTTCTCACTAAAATGAACCCGAAGACAAAGGTGCTTGCGGGCATCCGGGGAGTGAGCAGTGCCTGCCTGGGAAGGTCTCTGCAGGGAGTGGCTGGAGTTGCTGGGGCCAAGTAGACACCTTTCCACTGGACCTTCTCCAATAGCCCTGGCATGGGGACATGCCTCATACTTGTTTTTCACAGGAGGAAACTGACTTAAACCTGGCAGAATGGGTTATGTCATTGTAAGTCCCAGTGATAATAGAAAATCTGAAATTCAAATCTAGGATGCCTGGATCCAGGGCATAGGGAGTCTGATCACTGCCCCCCATTTCCCGCTGAATTGGCGTCAGGACTCTAAAACACCTGCCCAAGAGTCAAGATGGCGGTGGTATAGGCAGACGTGTCCCAGGTCTTGTCCCGGGGCAAAGGAGTGAGCAGCTGAAACTAGTAACACCCACCCCAAATTGGCAAAGTATACTCAGCTGGTGAGACAGTTTGCAGCTGGGAAGGGCAGAGTTCCCCCTGAAAGGTAAAAACCAGGGATCTGGGCAGGAAAGTCTGCCAGACCTCTGAACTCAGAGGGTCAGAGGGAGACGGCCTGGCACACAGCCATGTCTCTCGGGACAAGCACAGCCCCTGACTGTGGAAAGCAGATCCGCGGGACTATTGGTGCTGGGGTATTTGAGATCTGGGTTCCGTAATTACGGAGGACTGAGCCTAAAAGGGGCAGCCTGAAGCGCTGACCAGACCATGCAGTGCCGGTAAGAGAGGAGCTTACAGAGACTCAGCCTTTCCCGTTTCTGCGGCCGGCGTTTGTGTTCACTGAACCCTGTTCATAGGACAATTCGGATACAGACACTCACCCGTGCTGAAGAGCGGGAGGAGGTGTGGACGAGTGGAATCTAGGGAGAGGCTGGGAGAGAAGGGGGGACAGGAGAGGTGGCAGCAAATTGACTGCTGAGTCACCCCTGAGCCCGGGACTTGGGCAGCCATTTTTTCTCCTGAGGCTATAATTCCTCCCTCCAGGCCCCAGGCACAAAGAGAAACTCTTGTGCTTCTGCAGCCCAACCCAAAAAAAGGCAGACTTCCATTCCTCTCATACATAAGGGACACACTCAGGAAGCAGAATCAGAGAGCACTTTGTAAGCTTGAGAAATGTTTAAACTTCTCTCCCTTCATTTGGATTCTTATCAAGGTGGTACTTCAAGGCCAGCTTCCTATAAGCCTTTTTCAGTTCTTCCTGGGTGGCACTGGGTTTGACCCCCAAAACATCATAGTAAGTGGTTGCTTTCATCATATTTGACAGCCGGTGAGCAGGCCGAGGCAGGTGTGGAGGAGCTGGAGAGAGGGTGTTACTGCGCGCAGCTGAGGCAGCAGCTGCTCCTCCACCTAACACCACGTGTACTGGAAAGTTTCCTCAATAAAATATATTATTTTTAAAAAAGAATATCTATCAGAAAAAAAGTTGAGTTACTAATATAACTTGAATAAATCCACAAGTATATGACAAATTAATTAAAGCAAAAAATACTTAAAAAATAAAGTTCTCTATGAAAATGGAATGTAAATCCACGGAAACTAGGAAAGCTTTGAAGAAAAGGGACAGGTTAAAATAGGTCATGAAGCAATTACACAGTAAAACATATAGTCAGCATTATGACTATAATGATAGTTTCAGTTTAATGCACATGTCAAGATTTATGAAACACTATACTTAACACATGTAACTTACTCATTACAGCTGTTAAAAATGGTTCAAGATAAAGCAAATGTATGTTCATCTACTTTAGAAGAACAGGTTTCACAACTCTATATTCATTCCACATTCATATGCCCTCTGGGTGAGAGTTTCATGTCAGTACAAAAAATTTAACAAACAATGAAGAACTTTCACCGAAAGCCACAAAAGAAACATCCTTGGACTAACGACAGCATTTGTCTCCATCTTTGTTTTGCTGCCTGAGCGCCAATGCCTCTGATGGGAACATCTGAGAAGCTACAAGAGCCACAAAACATCTCGATTATAATCAATGACAATGAATGCTCCACAGAAGATAAACATGCCTGGGGTCCCATGGATATGTGTGCACAGAACTGCTGTAGTCTTTTCCTGAAAACAATTCCTGGATGCCCAGTTAGGTGAGGACCATTCCATCTAAGGGGCTGCAGTCTCGTCCAACAATTATTAGGTCAGTGTTTCTTCAGTGAAAGGGTTTCCCTCACTTCTATGGTCCTCAAACCAGTAAACATCACCAGTGAAATTGTAGGCATTAGGGCACATGGCCCTCTGCAAGACCTGGGCAAGACATACCCTTCACATGTATTGGCATTCCTTGCAAACAAGAAAAAAATTCATGCTCCCAGACATACTAGAGGTTGTCACAGCTACCTCCTCTTTGGAGTGATCTCTGTGTCTCAAAGCATCCAGACATCACATGAGGATTAGAGTCCAGAGTGTTTCCTAGGAAAATATGGGCAGCAGTGTAAATTTGCCAAAAACTGCTGAGCTAATTTCTGCACCATACTGTTGCCCCAAGGGCAAAAAGGTTTGAGACCCCATAAAAGTTGTTCACCTCATCATGCTTGGAGAGCCCCGGTCTCCTTAAAGCTAACCCACACAGTAAATAGAACAGCCAAGATTAAAGAAGTCTTAGGAAAAAGCCTTCATTATTGTACAAACCAAAGAGACATGAGACAGGCAGTTCTTGCACTGATGACTCAGGCACTCAATAAATTCATCACTGGCATTCAGGGAAAGCATTCCCTCTGCAACATTATGTTTACTGGGGCCAACAGTAATGAGTCCTAGGTGGCAACGCATGACAGGGAAAAAAGAAAGAACTATGGGCTCAGGTATTCCTCATTTTCGTCAACAAAAAAAAACAGACTTTGCTTCCCTGGGCACGAGGATGGTGATTGACACCATCTGTAGGGACCTTATCGGTGGTTCACGTGAAATACCTTCAATAGAAATATGCAGTGACATAGATCTGGCAGGACATCTCTGCATGTTAAAAAGTGCAACATAATTACATAGTGTTCCAACATAAAAACAAAGACAAAAACAAAAACACTTATGGGAACTTTACATAATGTAGGTGATTAAATATATCAGATAAAATTCAGAAAAATGAGGACTCACAAATTTTCTTGTACTAATGTTAAGTCCTAACTAAGAAACTACATTTCCTACACATCTAAGAAATTTCTCACATTTGGACTCATATGTGCAGAGCGAATTTAGAAATTTGGCAGAGAGATACCTCATATTAATTGCACTCATGTTTTTCTCCAGTGTGAACTCTCTGATGATATTGAAGACCACTGCTCCTTGTAAAAGATTTTCCACATTCACTGCATTTATAAGGCTTTTCTCCTGTATGAAGTCTCTGATGATAATGAAGGGCAGTGCTCTGGGTAAAAGATTTCCCACATTCACTACACTGATAAGGCTTTTCCCCAGTGTGAACACTCCGATGATATTGGAGACCATTGCAACTTGTAAAAGATTTTCCACATTCACTGCATTTATAAGGTTTTTCTCCCGTATGAACTCTCTGATGACGATGAAGGACGGTGTTAGTGGTAAAAGATTTTTGACATTCACTGCATTGATAAGGCTTTTCTCCAGTGTGAACTCTCTGATGATATTGGAGACCTTTTCTACTTTTAAATGATTTTCCACATTCACTGCATTTATAAGGCTTTTCTCCAGTATGAACTCTCTGATGATGATGAAGGTCGGTCTTAGCGAAAAAAGATTTCCCACATTCACTGCATTTATAAGGCTTTTCTCCAGTGTGAACACTCTGATGATATTGGAGAGAACTGCTACGTGTAAAAGATTTTCCACATTCACTGCATTTATGAGGCTTTTCCCCCGTATGAAGTCTGTGATGATAATAAAGAGTGGAGCTATGGGTAAAAGATTTCCCACATTCTCTGCATTTATAAGGCTTTTCTCCTGTATGAAGTCTGTGATGATAATGAAGTTCAGTGCTCTGAATAAAAGACTTCCCACATTCACTGCATTTGTAAGGCTTTTCTCCCGAATGAATTCTCTGATGTTGACAAAGGATGGTCTTAGAGGTAAAAGATTTTCCACATTCATTGCATTGATAAGGCTTTTCTCCAGTGTGTACTCTCTCATGATATTGGAGACCATTGCTCGTTTTAAAAGATTTCCCACATCCAGTGCATTTATAAGGCTTTTCTCCTGTATGAACTCTCTGATGAAAACGAAGGTGAGTGCTCCGGGTAAAAGATTTCCCACATTCACTGCACTGAAAAGGCTTTTCTCCTGTATGAACTACCTGATGATCATGAAGGCTAGTGCTCTGCGTAAAAGTTTTTCCATATTCACTGCATTTATAAAGCTTTTCTCCCGAATGAAGTCTCAGATGTCGACGAAGGTGGGTCTTAGCGGTAAAAGCTTTCCCACATTCACTGCATTGATAGGTCTTTTCTCCAGTGTGAACTCTCTGAGGATATTGGAGAGCATGGCTACTTGTAAAAGATTTCCCACATTCACAGCATTTATAATGCTTTTCTCCAGTGTGACCTCTCTGTTGAAAATGAAAACCAGAAAATTTGGTAAAATATTTACCACATTCAGAGCACACACAACAACCACTTCCAAGATGGACACCTTTTCGCTGAATAAACGTGTGGGAGCAACTAATGTCTTTCTTACATTCTTTTCTGCTGAAATAATTTTTTCTCCTTTGAAACGCCACTCCACGCATCAAAATAGCATTTGAACTGTCCCTGGTCTGAGTATGAGTAGCCTTTAGGTGGACATGTCCTGACCCAGTAAGGACAACCAGCCCAACATCCCTGCATGTGAAATGATTCTGGGAAACATTGAACTTCCAGCTGTTTGCAAGTGACAGCCTTTCCACACCTCTAATGAAAGTCTTCTCTTTCACATGCTTTGGTGAAATTTTGCACACAAAGAAAATCTTTTTGCACATGCCCCACAGCTCAACAGTATCTGTCTGTGTTGTGTTCCCTGCAGCTCTATCATGTGCAAAATGTTTGCCAGGACTAGCCCACAACTCTCACAGGGTGACTCTTCTGGGAAGACGGGGGTAAATTCGGATTTCTTGCCTGTGACAATCTTCCAGAACCCTTTTGTTCAGTCGGGACCTCCACATTCTCTTCTCCACAGCAGCAACCTGAACAAAAGGAAATGTAGGTGAAGTGCATGTTGACCTGATAAAAACAGAATATCTTCAACACACATGTATATCTGTCATGACTGGACATGATTCCCTACAATGATTTTCAAGACAAGTGAGTCAGACTCTCAGGAAATGGCTGTTATATATAACATGGCACAAAAGGTCACTGGATGAGGAAAATCTCACCAAGGGAGGACGGAAGCATAGGCTGGGACAAAAAGAAGAGAGGCAGGGTCTGCTCGTTATTACTCCACAGATGGCTTCCTTTAGGACCGTTCATGCTGGCGATATGAGTCTGTGTAGAATAATTCCAATGTGTTCAAAACCATAAATGATCAATCATATTAGAGCACGTGATGTTCAGCGCCAATATAATAAATAATACATGTGCACTCTAAGGCCTGAAGGCATGGAACAATATTGGAGTGCAATAAAGCGAGATGTGTGAAAGAGGTAGAGGTGCAAAGTTTAGAGAGGTTAAGGTTATCCATGGGCTGGGAATCCAAGTAGAATGATCAGTATTAAAACTGAAAAGTGTCAACATCAAGCAAGAAGAAGTAGAATTGGGTGAGGAGTGGGCAATGGTAAGAAAACACTGTTGAACAAAATGGGTTCCTAGTTATGAATGTAACAAAGCCCAGGTGTGAAAACTGCCCCAACAGCCCTTCGCCAAGGCAAGACTGCCTCTGGGTCTAGCCCAGAGGTCCTCAAACCACGGCCCGCAGGCCACATGCAAATACTAATATTGTATTTGTTCCCGTTTTGTTTTCTTACTTCAAAATAAGATATAGATATGTGCAGTGTGCATAGGAATATGTTCATAGTTTTTTTTAAAACTATAGCCTGGCCCTTCAACAGTCTGAGGGACAGTGAACTGGCCCCTGTTTAAAAAGTTTGAGGACCCCTGGTCTAGCCTGTCATTGATAAAGTCATGTTTCTCCTGTGATGCACAAAGGATTCTGCCTCTTAAATCCCAGTTGAGCCACTACATGGGATAAATGATGCAAATCTTAAAAGAAAAACTAAAAATATGGATGGTCAGTACTGTGGTAGAACAACAAAGCACAAAGGAGATCACAGACAAAAGACCTATGTGAGTGACATCAGCAAGATGGCAGAATGAGAGACAGAGAATCTTTCCCCATCGCAGAGTAAGTAGACAGCTATCCATGAAAAAAAATCCCACAGGAAATGGGAATAACAGTACCATGAAGACAAACAATAATACTGAATACCAAATAAGGACAACTGCATAGAAAGGAAGACAGGAAACTGGGTGAGGAAGGGCATTTGAGAATACCTAAGGTCTAACACAAGGGTTAATAATAATTAACTAACGAACTAAGTAAATAAATAAATAGAGCAAGGGTCAGCCCTAGCTAGTTTACTCAGTGGATAGAGTGTAAGCCTGGGGACTGAAAGGTCCTAGGTTCCATTCCAGTCAAGGTCACAGGCCGAGTTTTTTGTGGGTTCAGTTTCAGTAAGGGGGCATGCAGGAGGCAGCTGACCAGTGATACTCTCTCATCATTAATGTTTCTCTCTGTCTGTCTCTCTTTCTCTGTCTCCCTTCCTCTGAGAAATCAATAAAAATGTATTAAAACAAAAGTGTTAGTCCTAGCTGGTTTAGCTCAGTGGATAGAGCATCAGCTTTTAGACTGAAGGGTCCCAGGTTCCATTCCGGGCAAGGGCACATGACCGGGTTGTAGGCTTCGTCCCCGCTGGGGGGCGTGGAGGAGGCAGCCAATCAATGATTCTCTCTCATCATTGATGTTTCTATCTCTCACTCTCTCTCCCTTCTGAAATCAATAAAAATATATTTAAATAAATAAATAAAAATAATGGGTTAGCGTTACCACTATCAGCCACTGTGCTTCTATTCTCATTCATTCTAGTGGCCTGTTCTCTAAAAAACTGGAAATTTTTTATTTTAAACACCACAGAATGTCATGGTCAGGGTGGCTTAGTTGGTTGGAGCATACTCCAGTGTATCAAAGGGTAGAGGGTTCCATTCTCGGTTAGAGCACATATCAGAATGAGGGTTTCATATCCGGTTTACATGTGTGCAGAAGGCAGCCAGCCGATTGATTTTTCTCCCCCATCTCTCTCTCTCTCTCTTTCTCCATTTCTCTTCCTCTCTATGTAAAAGGAATCTAATTATATAAACAGCTAGGGGCCCTGGCGGCCTAAATGACCGAACTGACAACCGAGGCAGCTGATTGATGTTTCTCTCTCATGGATGTTTCTAACTCTCTATCCCTCTCCCTTCCCCTCTGTAAAAATTCAATAAAAATATATTTAAAAAAAAAAAAAGAAGAGGAAGAAGAAGAAAAAGATAAAAATTATAAAAAACAAATACATATCTATCAACAAGTGAATCTAAAAATCAAGTGAATAAAAAATCTGATGAACAGAGTAAGCTGGTGAATAGAATCAGGGGCATAGAAAGGGAGTGGACTGACAATTCTCAGGGGAAAAGGGGTGTGAGGGGTGTGGGAAGAGACTGGACAAAAATCGTACACCTATGGATGAGGACAGTGGGGGTGGGGGGTAAGGGCAGAGGATGGGGTGGGAACCAGGTGGAGGGGAGCTATGGGGGTAAAAAAGAGGAACAACTGTAATAATCTGAACAATAAAGATATATTTTTTAAAAATTAATAAAATATATTTTAAAAAAACAATACATGAAAGATAAGACATTAATACCTATCACGATGAACCACAACGCATCATAAGAGATGTTGATGTTAGCACATGACATGATCCTCCATAGAGAAATTGGTCAAGATCCCACTATGATCTTCTGAAATTAATAAACAAATTCAGAATCCTGTCCAGGTGGCTCAGTTGTTGAGTGTGTGGTCCTGATGCACAAAGGTTGTAGATTTGATCCCCCATCAGGGCACATGTAGGGGACAACCAATGAATGTAAAGGTGGGTAGAGCAGCTGATCAGTGTTTCCCTCCTTTTCTCTGTCTCCCTTCCTGTCTCTAAAATCAATAAATAAATGCTACCGGTATGTCTCACTGATTGAGCATTGACTCATGAACTAGGAGGTCACAATTCAATTCTTTGTTAGGACACCTGCACTGATTGCAAACTCAATCACCAGTGGGGGTCGTGCAGGAGGCAGCTGATCAATGACTCTCATCACTGATCTTTCTATCTCTCTCTCCCCTTCCTCTAGGAAATAAAATATATATATATATATATAGATATATATATCTATATATATCTATATATATATATATATATATATCTATATCTATATATATATATCTATATCTATCTACACTAATAAAAGAGAAACATGGTATTTGGCGTACAACCGCTACCCTTCCCATTGGCTAATCAGCGTATCCTTATGCAAATTAACTGTCAGCCAAGATGGCGGCCGGCAGCCAGGCAGCTGGAAGCTAACAGGAGGCTTGCTTGCTGTGGACTCCAACGTTCCCCGCCGGCCTCTGAGCTTCAGTTGGAAACATAGTAACATTTACAGAAGATAAACAAAACTCCAGAAACCTCCTGTCAGTCAGCCGGGATCTCAGAGCTGGAGTCGCAACATTGTTTCGAATACAGAAAACAAAGGCCAGAAACCTGCTTTCAGCCGAGCCTCAGAGAGAAAGCCGGCTCTCAGCTCCAGTGACAGCCATAGAAGGTAAATAAATGCCAGAATAAAAAAAAAAGAAAAAAAGGAGAGGTTTGGAGCTCCAGTCACCCGCCAGCCTGAAAACAGCCCTCAGCCCCTCACCCAGACTTGCCAGGCACCCCAGTGGGGACCCCACCCTGAAGCAACAAGATGGTGGCTAATTTGCATACTGAAGGCAGGCGGCAGCAGGCAAGGCTGTCTGCGGTCTGGGACCCGGATCTGTGACCCTGCCGGGCGGGATCAGCGGAGCCGCGAGGCCTCCCAGCACCGGGATCAGCGTGACAAGGGGCAATGCCCAAACGCCCTGATTGCCCTGTGGCTCTGTGTGTGACAGGGGGTGGTGCCCCAACCCCCTGATTGCCCTGCAGCTCTGTGGGTGATAGAGGGTGGCGCCCCAACCCCCTGATTGCCCTGCTCTGTGGGTGACAGGGGGCAGCGCCCCAACCCCCTGATCAGCCCTGCGGCTCTGTGGGTGATAGAGGGCAGCGCCCCAACCCCGATTGCCCTGCGGCTCTGTGTGTGACAGTGGCGGCGCCCCAACCCCCCCACGGGCCCTGCTCTATGTGAGACGGGGTAGAGCCATACCTCCCCATCGGCCCTGCCCTGAGTGTGACAGGGTGTGGCGCCTCAACTACCCCCCCCCCCCAAGGGCCCTGCTCTGTATGTGACAGGGGGGGGTGCCCCAGCTCCCCTATTGGCCCTACTCTGTGCGTGACAGGGGGGAGCTCCTCAACCCCCTGATTGGCCCTGCTCTGTGCATGACAGGGGGGAGCTCCCAAAACCCCTGATTGACCCTGCTCTGTGCATGACAAGGGGGAGCTCCCCAAACCCCTGATGGGCCCTGCTCTGTGACAGAGTACGGAGCCCCAACCCCCGATGGTCCCTGCTCTGTGACAGGGGGCAGCGCCCCAACCCCCTGATCGGCCCTGCTCTGTGCGTGGCAGGGGGTGGCGCCGCAACTTCCCTATCGACCCTGCCTTGAGTGTGACAGAGAGCGGTTCCCCAACCCCCCAATCGGCCCTACCCTGAGCGTGACTAGGGGTGGCATCACAACCTCCCCATCCACCCTGCTCTGTGCATGACAGGGGGCGGCGCCCCAACTCCCCAATCGGCCCTGCTCTGAGCCCGACCAGGGGCTGCACCTAGGGATTGGGCCTGCCCTCTGCCACCCAGGAGCAGGCCTAAGCCAGCAGGTCATTATCTCCTGAGGGGTCCCAGACTGCGAGAGGGCACAGGATGGGCTGAGGGACCCCCTCTCCCCCCCCAAGTGCACAAATTTTTGTGCACCGGGCCTCTAGTATATATAAATAAATAATTTAAAGAATAAAAAGCCCTAGGCAGTGTGGCTCACTGAGGAGCATGCTACCTTGTGCACTGGAAGACAAGGGTTCGATTCCCAGTCAAAGGCAGGTACTGGGTTGCTGGTCCGATCCACACTCTCAGTAGGGGCACATGTGGGAGAGAACCCATCGATTTCTGTCTCTCTCTCTCTGTCTCCCACGCTCTCTCTAAAAAAACCAATCAATGAAAAAAATATGCTCACTATTCAGGTGAAGATAATAGAAGAATAAAGAATTAAATTCAGAAAGGTTACAGGATGCAACATAAACATATAAATACGAGTTCAATTTCTACATACTAACAATATATTCTTTGATAGAAAAATGATGAAGGAACCTGATTGGTTTGGCTCAATGAATAGAGCGTCGGCCTGCGTACTTAATGGTCCCAGGTTTGATTCTGATCAAGGGCATGTATTTTTCTGACTCTCTGTCTCTCTCCCTTCCTCTCTGTAAAAAAATCAATAAAATATATTTAAAAAAAAAAAAGAAAAATAGCACCTTCACTGCACAACAGCAATAAACAAAACGCAATGAAAGGCAATCAAGAGGACGGGAGAAAATACTCGCAAATCATATGAAGGAATCTCTTGGAGATATTGTGGATTCAGCTCTGATTAGCACAATAAAGCTAATATTGCGATATACACAGACATTCACACAAATAGTTGGAGTTCCCTGGGAATAAAGAAGGTATGTTAATACTATACTGCAGGCTAAGAACAATGCAATGACTCTGCCTCAAAAGCAAAGTCAATACAACTTCATTAACAATATTTAATTGCTAAGTACTAGTAACAAGCACCTGAGCTTGCTAGAAACATGGTGGCACTAGACCTGATGAATGCAGGGTTTCCAAAAACATGGACTTTGGAGAAAAAAAATTATGTGTTCCTGTATGTAATAAGCAATTAATATATAAAATATACAAGGTATTTCAAAGATTCTTTAACTAAAAAAAACTTAGTTAATAAACTGGATAAGGATGTAGAGACAATTTTTCAAATAATATTTATGCATGACATATAGGAATACAGAAAATGCTTTGTTTTTTTATTTTTTCTTCAGAAAATGTTTTCTTCACTAATTAAGGTGGAATTCCTTAGATGTCTACAACACTACCAACTACAAGTCCTTCCCTGTGAATTTAGTGCAGCGGGGAGTATTGGGACTTCAGGAATAGAAGGGAGCAGTGGAAACAGATCAACCCTCCCCAGGAAAGCAACTACCCAGAAAACTGGAAAATCCAGCAGTACCACAGTCTACCTGGGGGGACAGAGCACACCCAGGGGGATGGGGCCTGGGAAACCTCAAAGCCAAGTCCAGGTCTCTGGTGAGAGTGAGGGTCTTACCCAGGGAGGATAGAAGTTCAAAGTTCTCCAGCATCACATTCAGGTACAGCTGTCTCTGACCCTCATCAAGGAGGCTCCATTCCTCCCTGGAGAAGTACAGGGCAATGTCCTCAAAGGTCACGCCAACCTGTCAGAATGGAGACAACTGAAACCAGACCTGCCTTTCTGAGAACCAGAAATGCTACTCCTTACACATCTTGCCCACCCTCAACGTCTTCCAGGACACCAGGTTAGTGTGGACACCAGGCCCTAATGCCAGTGCAGGCTGCTCTCTCATCACAGTCCCATTACTCACTGTGATTGCCCTCAGCAGAGCAGCTGGGTTGGGTGGGAAGGATTGGGGGAGGGGAGGGTAGAGAGCAATGCCATTTAAGGTCTGGGCAATGCCTGCTGGGCCCCAGCCTTCCTGCCAAGCAACACCACTGCAGTCTCCTAGATCCTGCCTCCAAGACAAAGCCAAGCATCGGTTTATGCTTCACCTTTAAGTCCCCATAGCAGATCCCGGGACCATCAGCTCACACTTCCTCCAGATGTGCACACCACTGGGTAATGTTTATCCCTTTCCCATGTTCAGACCCCAGGTTCACTCCCTCAGTTCTGCCCCTTCCTGCTCCAATGCCACTGGATCTCGCTGGACTCACCTATGAACTTGGCATATGGCATGTAGAGAGCTTGTAGTCCAGCCGGATCCAGGCCCACCCCAGGCCCCTGATGGACCCACAGCCGGGAAAGCCCCGAGTCTGTGACGTCCTCCCTGCAGCCTCTGCTCTTTCCGTCAATACTCACAGCCACATCCTCAGGGACCTTCAGATGCAAGTCACCCCCGTCCTCTCTGCCCTGCACTTGCTGTGTCCTCAGAAGCCACAACACTCCTCTCTCCCCTCCGCCTTCCTCACGGTCCTCCACGCGGGACTGAGCTGCAGGACGGGACAGGCGCCTGCACCCGGGCTGTGCTTTTCGCTGTAAGAGGCGGTGAGGGCCTGGGGGACACAAACTCACCTCAGCCCAGCTCCTCAGCACCGGCGCTGCCATTGCACTCGATAGTCAGATCGGGGCGGGAGTAGAAGCCGCTGCAGGAATGGCGGTCCCTGTCCCGGCCCTGGGCGGGTCTGGTGGCGACTCCGAGCTTCAATCCCACGTGTGCGCTGTGAGCACCACTGGAGGCTCCCACCATTGGCTGGGATGCGGGGAGCACCACTCTCCAGCCTTCTCCACGGGACTCTGCGAACAGGTACTGCCAACAACTTAAGACAAAATGGAGAAAAGACTACCGGTCCTGCACACCAGAACTTGAAAAAGGGAAACGACCTTTCTGAGCTTCCATTGGCTCAGCCTGGTGGCAATCCACGCGCGGCCTTCTGGGTAATGTAGTTCCCCGGCTCCACCGCCAGGATCCTGTATTTCCTTACCTGATTCCAGAACTGGTTTTGAGGGCAATTAGCCCACGAAAACACCAAGTATACTCAGGACCCTCCATTGCCTTCAGGGGAGGTGATTTCAAGGATAACTTTGTTTCTGGGGCACCCGCGTGGCTTCCTTTAGCTGCTGGTTTTGCATATCTTTCTACAGGACCAGCTCTCTTCTGAATGGCAGGCATTGTGTCTTCTTTCAGGCCATTAGGCATCTGTCTCCTTTAGGCTAAACGTAGCTTGCAGAGGTTGCTCAAGTGTCTAACTCATCTAACCTACCTCCACTGAACGAAGTTAATGTCTCAAAACAGATATCACTATTTAAGATCATCTGCTTCTGGGGCCATTCGAAGTGTCAGCTCTGCCTGGGCTTCAGTGTGGATAAGATGGCCAAGAGACATGTGAGAATGGTGAAAGACACTGATCATCAATAAGATGTAAATTAAAGCAACAGTTAGATACCACCTCACAACTGTCAGCATGACTACCATCAACAAAGGACAAGTGCTGGTGAAGATATGGAAAAAAGGGAACCCTAGTACACTGCTGGTAGGAATGCAGACTGGTGCAGACATTATGGAAAACATAGGGAGTTTTCTCAAAAATTAAATATGGAACTGCCATTTGACCCTGTGATCACACTTCTAAGAATATATCCTAAGAACCCTGAAACAACAATCAGAAAGAAT
Source organism: Myotis yumanensis (assembly GCF_028538775.1). NCBI lineage: Eukaryota > Metazoa > Chordata > Mammalia > Chiroptera > Vespertilionidae > Myotis > Myotis yumanensis. Next base: position 6,450,838 of record NW_027223774.1, on the reverse strand, counting down.
GTATGCACCGCTATGTTCATAGCAGCACAATTTACAATACTTAAGATTTAAAAACAGCCCAAATGCCCATCAGTAGAAGAGTGGATAGAAAAGCTGTGGTACATTTATACCATGGAATGCTACGCAGCAGTAAAAAGGAAGTATCTCTTAACCGTTCACACAGCATGGAGGGACCTGGAGAGCATCGTGCTAAGTGAAACAAGTCAGTCAGAGAAAGAAAAGCATCTCTTGATCTCACTCATAGATGGAAACTAATTAACAAAATTAACTGAAGAATGGAGTGGATCCAGAGACATGGAAGCATGGGAGAGAGTGCAGAATCTCAGATGGAAGTCGAGGGAGGGTAAAAAAAAAAAGAGAGAGAGAGAGAGAATAAACACCCTTGGGTGAAGATTAAAGAAACACACACACACACACATACCAAACAAAGCCACTTGAGCATTTTCTTCAGTTCTCTGGCAGCAACAAGAAAGCTCTAGCTTGCTGTGTTCTGGGTTGGCTCTAAATTTGTGTTTGTAAATCTGTCTTCAGTCAATGCTGACACCCCTCCATGTAACTTTCACCTGCTTCACATGTGTCAATTGCTTTTGGTGTTGTTGTAAGGAATGTCCAAACGTGAGGGGAGTTTTTCTAAGTTTCCTTGACCCAAGTTGGCAATATTTGCCAGGAAGCAAAATAACAACACATTGAGCAATGGTAAGAGGAATGGCAAATTTGCACCTTTTTCATACATGAGACTCAAAGAAGACATATTGGGGTTACATGAAATTCACTGGTAAAAAATTAGAGTGGGGATGACTGAGGAGGGAAATTTCTGGGATTGAATAAAAAGTTAAAAAAAAATAGACACAATCCTCTTTTTAAAATATTCTCCAAACTGTAACTGGTTTGGTTCAGTGGATAGAGCATCGGCCTGCTGACTGAAAGGTCCCAGGTTCAATCCCAGTCAAGGGCATGGACCTTGGTTGCGGGCACATCCCCAGTAGGAGGTGTGTAGGAGACAGCTGATCAATGTTTCTAACTCTCTATCCCTCTCCCTTTCTCTATGTAAAAAAATCAATACAATATACTTTTCTTATTTTTCTTTTTTCTTTTAAATATATTTTATTGATATTTTACAGAGCAGAAGGGAGAGGGATAGAGAGTTAGAAACATCGATGAGAGAGAAACATCGATCAGCTGCTTCTTGCATATCCCCTACTGGGGATGTGCCGGAAACCAAGGTACATGCCCTTGACAAGATCAAACCTGGGACCCTTGAATCCGGAGGCTTACGCTCTATCCACTGAGTCAAACCGGTTAGGGCTAATATACTTTTCTTAAAAAAAATGTTCTCCAATCCTTAAGAGTTAATATTTAACATAACAACAATAATAATTCTAGCTCTGAGGTCTTCTGTGTTTGGAGATTGTGCCTTTAGGAGTCTGTAAAAAAAATTTTCCTGAAAATCCAAAGGTATGTTCTCCTAGATGCAAAAAGGCAATAGACAGGCTTAATAAGGTAAAGATTGACCTTTGCAAAGAAACAAAAAAAGGAGGCTAGGACATAACTATCCCAGTGACTTGCTTTTACTTAGAAAGTTTTAATTTCAAACGATCGTAGGAGGTTACTTTCGTCCTCGGAGTTTGTAGGATTCACCATGCAATGCCTGGCTACCTGAGCTCAGATCTAGTATTTCCTTATATTATTCCAATACAAAAAAAATGTTTATTTTTTAAAGTAAAAATGCACAAAATGAGTGATATGCCACATCCATCTTTGTTGTTCCACTGTCCTATTGTTACAGACAATTGCCAAAACTGAAAGCACATTAAGCAGAACATATGGTAAGATGTTTTAACAAAGATACAGACTCAGCAAATACACTTCTGAGAAAAGGCTCACCGTAAATTCCTAGAAAAAGTACAAACAGTGAGGTGGCATGAGAAACTTACAAAATAAAACGTTTAAATAAATAATGATTGACCAAACAAAATATTCTCTAGGATGTGATGAATGTGAATCCCTCACACACCACTGGAAAAATGCAAAAAAGTACAATCAGTTAAGGTTTATTTTATTTATGTTTTAAAAACAATCTTTATTGTCCTGGCTGGTTTGGCTCAGCGGATAGGGCGTCGGCCTGCGTACTCAAGGGTCCCGGGTTCGATTCCGGTCAGGGGCATGTACTTGGGTTGCGGGCGCATCCCCAGTGGGGGGCGTGCAGGAGGCAGCTGAATCGATGTTTCTCTCTCATCGATGTTTCTGGCTCGCTATCCCTCTCCCTTCCTCTCTGTAAAAATAAATAAATAAACAAAAAAAAAACAATCTTTATTACTTATTAGCATACCATAGAGCTCAGCTATTGGTTGAATCACTCCATTCTTAGTGAGACATGCTCATAGACAATGATGGTTTTTGTTTTTAAACATATTTTCTGAGCACATAGGTCTCCTGTGGCCAGAGGGTGAGGACCTGTGTGTGCTCACATCTCTGTTCCCAGCACGAAAGGAGACAGCAGCCAACAGCGCCCTCTACCCCTGTGTGTGTGTCAGCGAGCATCACCAGGTGGATCCTTCCAAGCATCTGAGACCCATCAGGAACTGGTAAATAAACCCCCTGTGTGCTTGCATCTAAAAAAACCAACAAACGTATTTTCTTATTGATTTCGAAGAAGGAGAGGGAGAGAGAATCACTGATTGCACCTCCTGCATGCCCACTACTTGGGATTCAGCCCCAAACCCAGACATGTGCTCTTGGCCAGAATCCAATCAGGGACCTATTAGTTCACAGACTGACCCTCAATCCACTCTTCCAAACCGGCTAGGGATAGGTTTGTTTTTTATTTTTAAAGAATAGTTTATTAATTTTTAGAGAGAAGGGAGATAGAAACATTGATGGAAAAATGCCATATTGGCCAGTGACCTCCTGCACACCCACTTCTGTGGAGCTAGCCCACAACTTGGCACATATCCCTACCGGTAATCAAATCTACAACCCTGTGCTGCACGAGATGATGGCCAAGCACTGACCCACACCGGCCCCGGTGGTATATCCCATTTAGATCACAATTTGCTAATCTCGGTAAATTCAAACATTCATCTACTCAAAAACCACAGACTATGCACTGAAATTTTGCCAAAGGTAAATAACACATGTACACACAAGGAATTATACAGAAATGTGTGTACCAGCTTTATTAGAAATAAGCAAACATTTATGAAAATGGACAAATTGATGGTGATATATCAATGATAATATCTATCAGAAAAAAAGAGAAGAGTTACTAGAGTAACTTTAATAAATCTCCAAGTATTCATGAAACATAAACTAAAGCAGAAAAATATTTATAAACATAAAGTTCTCTATGAAAACGGAATGTAAATCCATGGTTACTAGATGAGCTGTGAAGAACAGGGACAGATTAAAAGAGGTCATTATGCAATTAATTACACAGAGACAGATATGGTCAGCATTATGACCATACTGATGGTTTCAGTTTCATGCACATGTCAAGATTTATGAAACACTATATTTAACACATGTAATTTACTCATTATAGCTGTTAAAAATGGGTCAATGGTATTCTGGAAGAACAGGTTTGGCAACTCCATAGTCAATCCCCTTGTACTTATGCCCTCTGGGTGAGAGTCTCATCTCAGTGACAGAAAATGTAACAAACAATGAAGAACTTTCACCCAAACCCACAAAAGCCACATCCCTGGACTAAAGACAGCCTTTGTCTCCATCTTTCTTTTGATGCCAGCACCACAATGGCTCTGATGGGAACTTCTGAGAAACCACAGGAGCCACAAAACATCTTGATTATAATAATGACAATGACGACTCCACAGAAGACACACATCCCTGGAGTCCCTCCGATCTGTGTACACACAGCTCCTGTAGTCTTTTCCTCAAAACAATTCCTGGATGCACAGGTAGGTGAGGACCATTCCATCTAAAGGGGTGCAGTCTCATCTAACAACAATTAGGTCAGTGTTGCTGTAGTGAAAGGGTTTCCCCTGAATGCGATGCTCCTCAAACCAGTGACCATCACTCGTAAAATTGTAGGCATTAGGGCACATGGCCCTCTGCGAGACCTGGGACAGAGATTCATTTCACACGTATTAACATTCCTTGCAAACAAGAAAAAAAATTCATGCTCCCAGACATACTTGGGGTTGTCACAGCTACCCCCTCTTTGGAGTGACCTCCGTGTCTCAAAGCATCCAGCATCACATGAGAAGTAGAGAGTCTACAGTGTTTCCTAGGAAAATATGGGCAGCAGTGTAAATTTGCAAAAAACCGATGAGCTAATTTCTGAACCATACGGTTCCCCCACGGGAAAAATGTTTGAGATCCCATAAAAGTGTTTCACCTCAAGATGCTTGGAAAGCCCTGATTTCCTTATAAACTAACCGATACAGTAAATAGAACACCCCAGATTAAAGAAGTCTTAAGAAAAAGCCTTCATTATTTTACAAACCAAAGAGACACGAGACTGGCATTTCTTCCATTGATGACTTAGGCACGCAATAAACTCATCATTAGCATCTACGGAAAGTGTGTCCCTGAAAATGGCAGGCCCTCTGCAACATTATGTTTCCTGGGGCCAACAGTAATGAGTCCTATGTGGCAACACAAGACAGGGAAACAAGTAAGAACCAAGGGCTCAGGTATTCCTCATTTTCGTTGACAAATCAGACAACAGACATAGCTTCCCCGCCACAGGAGGATGGTGACTGATGCCATCTGTAGAGACCTTATAGGTGGTTCAGGTGAAATACCTTCAGCAACAGAAATGTGCAGTGACATAGATCTGGCAGGACATCTCTGTATGTTAGAACGTACAACATAATTACATAGAGTTCCAACATAAAAACACACACATAGAACAGCAAAAACACTTATGGGAACTTTACAAAAGATAGGTGATTAAATGTATAGGATATAATTCAGAAAAATGAGGATGAACAAATTTTCTTGTACTATTGTTAAGTTCTAACTAAGAAACTACATTTCCTACACATCTAAGAAATTTCTCACATTTGTACTCTAGTGGAGAGCAAATTTAGAAATTTGGCTGAGAGAAACCTCATATTAATTGCACTCATAAGGGCTTTCTCCATTGTGAACTCTCTGATGATATAGGAGACCACTTCTACCTTTATAAGATTTCCCACATTCAGGGCATTTATAAGACTTTTCTCTTGTATGAACTATCTTATGTTGATGAAGGATGTTCTTAGAGGTAAAAGATTTCCCACATTCACTACATTGATAAGGCTTTTCTCCAGTGTGAATTCTCTGATGATATTGGAGACCATTGACACTTTTAAAACATTTCCCACATTCAGTGCATTTATAAGGCTTTTCTCCCGTGTGAACTCTCTGATGATAACGAAGTGCATTCCTCCGTGCAAAAGATTTTCCACATTCACTGCAATTATAAGGCTTTTCTCCAGTGTGAATACGCTGATGACAATAAAGGTCACTACTACTGGTATAAGATTTTCCACATTCACTGCATTTATAAGGCTTTTCTCCCGTATGAACTCTCTGATGTTGATGAACATCAGCCTTAGTGATAAAAGATTTTCCACATTCACTGCATTGATAAGGCCTTTCTCCAGAGTGACCTCTCTGATGATATAGGAGACCACTGCTATATGTAAAAGATTTTCCACATTCACTACATTTATAAGGCTTTTCTCCAGTGTGAACTCTCTGATGACTACGAAGCTGGCTGTTAGTTGGGAAAGATTTTCTACATTCACTGCATTGATAAGGCCTCTCTCCAGTGTGCACTCTCTGATGACAACAAAGATTAGTTCTAGTGGTGTAAGCTTTCCCACATTCACTACATTTATAAGGCTTTTCTCCTCTATGAACTCTGTGATGATAACAAAGGGCATCGCTCCGTGGAAAAGATTTTCCACATTCATTGCATTTATAAGGCTTTTCTCCTGTGTGAACTCTCTGATGATAACGAAGGCCATTGCTCCCTGCAAAAGATTTCCCACATTCACTGCATTCATAAGGCTTTTCTCCAGTGTGACCTCTCTGTTGATAATGAAAGCTAGAAAATTTGGTAAAAAATTTTCCACATTCAGAGAACCCAAAACACCCACTTCCATGATGGACACCTTTTTCCTGAATAAATGTGTGGGTGCAACTAATGTCTCTCTTACATTCTTTTTTACTGTAATATTTTTTTCTCCTTTGAAACATCATCCCACATGTGGAAATTGCAGTTGGACTGTCCCTGGTCTGAATAGCCTTTAGGTGGAGATGTCCTGACCCGGTAAGAACACCCTGCCCAACCTCCCCGCAGGTGAAATGATTCTGGGACACATTGAAATTGCAGCTGTTTGCAAGTGAGATCCTGTCCACACCTCTAATGAAAGTCTTCTCTGTATCATGCTGCTGTTGAAATTCTGCACAGAAATAAAATCGTTTATCACACGACCCACACCTCAATAGTATCTGTCTGTGTTGTGTTCCCTGCAGCTCCATCATGTGGAAAATGTTTCCCAAGACTAGCCCACAACTCTCACAGGGGTGGCTCTTGCGGGATGACAAGGCTAACTTGGGATTCCTTGCCTGTGACACTCTTACTGAAACCTTCTGTTCAGTCGTTGCCTCCATAATTTCTGCTCCACAGCAGCAACCTGTTCAAAAGGAAACGTAGGTAAAGTGCATGTTGACCTGATAAAAACATAATATCTTCACCACAATTGTTTATGTCACAACTGGATATGATTCCATACAATGATTTTCAAGATAAGTAAGTTAGCTACTCAGGAAATGGCTGTTATATATAACATGGCCCAAAAGGTCACTGGATGATCAAAATCTCACCAAGGGAGAACAGAAGCATAGGCTGGCACAAAAAGAAGAGACGCTGTGTCTGCTCGTTACTACTCCACATATGGCTTCCTTTAGGACCTTTCATCTGGCGATATGAGTCTGTGTAAAATAATTTCAATGTGCTCAAACCCATAAAATATCAATCATAGGAAAGTATGTGATGTTCAGCGTCAATATAATACATGTGCATTCTAAAGCTCTGCAGGCATGCCACAACACTGGAGTGCAGTAAAGCCAAGATGTGTGATAGAGGTAGAAGTTCAAAGTTTAAAGAGGTTAAGGGTTATCCATGGGCTGGGAATCCAAGTAGAATGATCACTATTAAAACTGAGTAATAGGCAAAGTTTCAACCTTAAGCAAGAAGAAGTAGAATTGGGTGAAGAGTGGGCAATGGTAACAAAACATTTTTGTTGTTGAACAAAATGGCTTCCTAGTTAGGAATGTAAAAGAGCCCGGGCATGAAAACTGCCCCCACAGCCCTTCACCAAGGCAAGGCTGCCTCTGGGTCTACCCTGTCATTGATAAAGTCATATTTCTCCTGTGATGCACAAAAGATTTTGCCGCTTAAATCCAAGTTGAGCCACAGCATGAGATAAATGATGCAAATCTTAAAAGAAAAACTAAAACGAGGTATGGTCAGCACTGTGGTAGAACAACAAACCACAAATGAGATCACAGGCAAAAGACCTATGAGAGTGACATCAGCAAGATGGCAGAATCAGAGATAGAGAACCGTTCCCCATCCCAGAGTAAGTGGACAGCTATCCATGAAATAAAATCCCTCAGGAAATGGGAATAACAGTACTATGAAGACAAACAGGAATACAGAATAGCAAATAAGGACAACTGCATAGAAAGGATAACAGGAAACTGGGTGAGCAAACACATTTGAAGATACCTAAGGTCAAAAACAAGGGTTAATAATAACTACCTACCTAACTACTAACTAAGGAAATAAGGAAGGAAGGAAGGAAGGAAGGAAGGAAGGAAGGAAGGAAGGAAGGAAGGAAGGAAGGAAGGAAGGAAAGGTCGGCCCTAGCTGATTTGCTCAGTGGATAGAGTGTCAGCCTGCGGACTGAAAGGTCCAAGGTTCCATTCCACTCAAGGGCACATGCCCAGTTTGTTGTGGGTTCAGTCTCCAGTAGGGGCATATAGGAGGGAGCTGATCAGTGACACTTTCTCATCATTAATGTTTCTCTCTCTCTCGCTCTCCCCCCACTTCCTCTCAGAAATTAATAAATATATATATATATATATATATATATATATATATATATATATATATATTTTAAAAAGAGTCAGCCATAGCCAGTTTGGCTCAGTTGGATAGAGCATCTTCTTGTGGACTGAAGGGTCCCAGGTTCGATTAGGTCAAGGGCACATGACCGGGTTGTGGGCTCGGTGGGGGGAAATGCAGGAGGCACCCAATTAATGACTCTTTCTCATCACTGATGTTTCTATCTCTCTCTCCCTCTTTCTTGCTGACTGAAGTGAATAAAAATATATTGTAAATAAAAAATACAAATAAAGGGTCACTATCAGCCACTGTGCTTCTGTTCTCATTGATCCTAGTGGCCTGTTCTCCAAAAACCCAGAAATTTTTGTTTCAAAAAACCACACAATGCCCTGGCCAGTGTGACTCAGATGATTGGAGCAGTGTCCTGTGTATTGAAGGGTCGAGGGTTCAATTCCCGGTTAGGGCACATATCACAATGTGGGTTCCATACCTGGTTTTCAACTGTGCAGATGGCAGCCGATTGATGTTTCTCCCTCATTTCTCTCCCCCCATTTCCCTTCCTCTCTATGTAAAAGGAATAATAAAGACATAAGAATTTCAGGGTAGCCAAAAACAAAAGAGATCTCAAAAAAGTCTAGAGGCAAAGTAAATAACAAGACAACGTACCAAAGTTTATGGATAACATTCAGAAAATGAAGCCCTAACTGGTTTGGTTCAGTGGATAGAGCATTGGCTTGAGGACTGATGGGTCCCTGGTTCAATTCCGGTCAGGGGCATATACCGTGGTTGTGCAGGAGGCAACGGAATCAATGTTTCTCTATCATCAATGTTTCTCTCTATCCCTCTCTCTACCTTCCTCTGTGTAAAAAAATCAATAAAATATATTTTAAAAAAGAAAAGAAAGGCCGAACCGGTTTGGCTCAGTGGATAGAGCGTCGGCCTGCGGACTGAAGGGTCCCGGGTTCGATTCCGGTCAAGGGCATGTACCTTGGTTGTGGGCACATCCCTACTGGGGGGGCGTGCAGGTTGATTGATCTCTCTCATCGATGTTTCTGGCTCTCTATCCCTCTCCCTTCTTCTCTGTAAAAAATCAATAAAATATATTAAAAAAAAAAAAAAAAAAGAAAAGAAAGAAAATGTAATTCTAAGGAGAAATTTTATAGAGATGAATGCCTACATTGTCACAAAAGATCTCAAAGAACCTAACATGGCACCTCAGGAAACTAGAAACACAACAGGAAAGTAAACCAAAAGTTTCAAAGGAAAGAAACCATAAATATTAGAACAAACATAAATAAAAGAGAGACAAGACAAAAGAAAGGAATACCTAAAAGGTATATTTAAAAAAAAGTATATGAGAGATGTGGATGTTAGGAGACGAAATGACCCTCGATAGAGAAATTTCTCAAGATCCCACTATGAGCTCCTGAAATTAATAAACAAGTTCACAATCCTGTCCAGGTGGCTCAGTTGTTCAGGGTGTGGCCCTGATACCCCAAGGTTATGGGTTTGATCCCCCATCAGGGCACATGTAGGGGATAACCAATGAATGCACAGATGGGTACAACAGCACATCAATGCCTCATTCTCTCTGTTTCTCTCTCTCCCTTCCTGTCTCTAAAATCAATAAACAAATGCTGCCCGGTATGTGTCACTGATTGAGCATCAACTCAAGAACTAGTACAGGGGTGGGCAACCCCTGGCACACATGCCAAACATGGCACGCCAGTAACTTTTGCTGGCACAAGAAACCCTCTCTTATAATCTTCCATTTATAATTTTTGTGAACATTTAAATAACTTAAATGTTAAATTACAAAAAACTGGCAAGACACTTGAAGTTATGTTTGGTTACATCAAGGCTTTTGAAAAGGAACTGGAAGTTTTTTTTGTTTTGTTTTTTAAATATATATTTTACTGATTTTTTACAGAGAGGAAGGGTGAGTGATAGAGAAGTTAGAAACATTGATCAGCTGCCAGCTGCACACCCCCTGCTGGGGATGTGTCCGCAACCAAGGTACATGTCCTTGCCTGGAATCAAAACTGGGACCCTTGAGTCTGCAAACCGACGCTCTATCCACTGAGCCAAACCGGTTAGGGCGAAACTGGAAGTTTTTAAAAGGGGTGTGAATGGCCGAATTGGTTTGGATCAGTGGATAGAGGGTCAGCCTTCAGACTCAAGGGTCCCAGGTTTGATTCCGATCAAGGGCATGTACCTTGGTTGCGGGCACATCCCCAGTGGGGATCGTGCAGGTGGCAGCTGATCCATCTCTCTCATCGATGTTTCTAACTCTCTATCCCTCTCACTTCCACTCTGTAAAAAATCAATAAAATAAATATTTAAAAAAAAACTTAAAAAAAAAAAAGGGATGTGGATGGTGAGATATTTAGTTATTTCCCAAAACTCAAGAGGCACATCAAAAACCTCCAAAAAAAGATGACAGAACGGACTGTCAAAGTCTTCAAAAGCTGTTTTTAAACATCATCGAGTCAAGTATTGAGCAGTTCTTCTCAAGATTTGCGAAATTCAGAGAACTGGAAGAGACAGCAAAATTCATGAGATTTCCAGACAGCATAAAACTGGAGGAACTAAACTTACAAATGTTTTCATAGATAGACATGGCTGACTTTGAAATGCAGTTGATTGAATTTCAGAGTAGCTCAATTTCGAAGCAGAAATTTATTGGCCTTAAAGTTGACTTGGAAAACATTGAAAAAAAGCGATTAGAGACAGGAGTACCAGAGAGAAGTGTCGAAAACGAACTATTGCCCTGACTGGTTTGGTTCAGTGGATAGAGCGTCGGCCTGCGGACTGAAAGGAATCCAAAGAGGACCACACCAAGACACATCATAATTAAAATGCCAAGAGCAAAAGACAAAGAGAGAACCTAAAAGCAGCAAGAGAAAGAAAGTCAGTTACCTACAAGGGAGTACCCATAGGACTGTCACCTGACTTCTCAACAGAAATTTTGGAGGCCAGAAGGGAGTGGCAAGAAATATTCAAAGTGATGAATGCCAAGAATCTACAACCAAGATTACTTTACACAGCAAAGCTATCATTCAGAATTGAAGGTCAGATAAAGAGCTTCACAGATAAGAAAAAGCTAAAGGAGTTCATCTCCACCAAACCACTATTAGATGAAATGCTGAAAGGTATACTTTAAGAAGAGGAATAAGAACAAAAAGGTGAAGATACAAATTATGAACAACAAATACACATCTATCAACAAGTGAATCTGAAAATCAAGTGAATAATCTGATGAACAGAATGAACTGGTGATTATAAAAATCAGGGGCATAGAAAGGGAGTGTACTGAGTATTCTTGGGGGGGAGAGGGGTGAGGGGGATGCGGGAAGAGACTGGACAAAAATCATGCACCTACGGATGAGGACAGTGGGTGGGGAGTGAGGGAGGAGGGTGGGGTGGGAACTGGGTGGAGGGGAGCTTTGGGGGGAAAAAAAAGGAACAAATGTAAAAATCTGAACAATAAAGATTTAATTAATGAAAAATAAAAAATAAAAAAATAAGGATACAAAAATACAGTTAATAAATAGGATAAGGATGTAGAGACAGTTTTTCAAAAATATATACACACTAGAGGCCCGATGCATGAAATTCATGTGGGGGTGGGGGTGGGGGGTGGGGGGTGTGTTTCTCAGCCCAGCATCACAATCCAGGACGGCTGGCTCCTAACTTCTTGTCTGCCTGCCTGCCTGACATCCCCTAACTGCTTCGTCCTGCCAGCGTGATCACCACTTAACCACTCTCCCGCCATCCTGATCATTGCTAACTGCTCCCCTGCCAGCTGAAGCCCCTAACTGCCCTCCCCTACAGGTTTGGTTGCCCTAACTGCCCTTCCCTGCCAGCCCAGTCACCCCTAACTGCAATTTCTTGCCAGTTGGGTCGCTTCCAAATGCCCTCCCTGCAGGCCTGGTCCCCACCAACTGCCCTCACCTGCAGGCCTGGTCCCTGCCCCCCAACAGCCCTCCCCTGCTGGCCTGGTTCCCCCCAACTGCCCTCCCCTACAGGCCTTGTCCCTCCCAACTGCCCTCCCCTACAGGCCTGATCGCCCACAACTGCCCTCCCCTGCAGGCCATCTTGTGTGTTGGAGTGATGGTCAATATGCATATTACCCCTTTATTATATAGGATTACCAATAGGAATATAGAAAATGCTTTCCTTACTAATTAAGGTGGAATCCTTTAAGCTTCCTGCAACACTACAAACCACAAGTCCTTCCCTGTGAATTCAGTGCAGCGGGGAGTATTGGGAATTCAGGAATAGAAGGGAGCAGTGGAACCAACTCTTCCCCAGGACAGCAACTGCCCAGGAAACTGGAAAATCAAGCAGTACCACAGTCTACATGGGAGGACAGAGCACACCCTGGGGGATGTGCTCTGAAAAATTACAAAGCCAAGTAAGTCCAGGTCACTGGTGAGAGTGAGGGTCTTACCCAGCGAGGATATAAGTTCAAAGTTCTCCAGCATCACATTCAGGTACAGCTGTCTCTGACCCTCATCAAGGAGGCTCCATTCCTCCCTGGAGAAGTACAGGGCAATGTCCTCAAAGGTCACGCCAACCTGTCAGAATGGAGACAATTGTAACCAGACCTGCCTTTCTGAGAACCAGTAACCCTACTCCTTACACACCTTTCCCCCCTCAACCTCCTCTGGGACCCCTGGTGACTGTGGACACCAGGCCCTAATGCCAGTGCAGGCTGCTCTCTCATCACAGTCCCATTACTCACTGTGATGGCCCTCAGCAGAGCAGCTGGGTTGGGTGGGAAGGACTGGGGGAGGGTAGGGTAGAGGGCAATGCCATTTAAGGTCTGGGCGATGCCTGCAGGGCCCCAGCCTTCCTGCCGAGCAACACCACTGCAGTCTCCTAGATCCTGCCTCCAAGACAAAGCCAAGGGTGGATTTGTTCTTCACCTTTAAGTCCCCACACCAGGTCCCGGGACCATCAGCTCACACTTCCTCCAGATGTGCTCACCACTGGGTAATGTTCATCCCCTTCCCATGTTCAGACCCCAAGTTCACTCCCTCAGCTCTGCCCCCTTCCGGCTCCAATGCCACTGGGTCTCGCTGGACTCACCCATGAACTTGGCATATGGCGTGTAGAGAGCTTGTCTTCCAGCCGGATCCAGGACCATCCCAGGCCCCTGATGGACCCACAGCCGGGAAAGCCCCGAATGAGGCTGTGCCGTCCTCCCTGCAGCCTCTGATCTTTCCGTCAATACTCACAGCCACATCCTCAGGGACCTTCAGATGCAAGTCACCCCCGTCCTCTCTGCCCTGCACTTGCTGTGTCCTCAGAAGCCACAACACTCCTCTCTCCCCTCCGCCTTCCTCACGGTCCTCCACACGGGACTGAGCTGCAGGACGGGACAGGCGCCCTCCCCAGGCTGTGGTGTCTGTGTGAGGAGGCGGTGAGGGCCTGGGGGACTGAACTCACCTCAGCCCGTCTCCTCAGCGGGGGCGCCGCCATTGCCCTCTGTGGGCGGAGCGGGGCGGGAGCAGAAGCCGCTGCAGGAATGGCGGTCCCTGTCCCGGTCCTGGCCTGGGTCCGGGCGGCGACTCCGAGCGTCAATCCCAAGTGTGAGCTGTGACACCACTGGCGGCTCCGACCATGGGCTGTGAGGCGGGGAGCACCGCTCTCCGGCCTTCTCCACGGGACTGAGCCCAAGAACTCCCGACCGCCTGAGAGGAAAACGTAAAAAGACAAAACCCACCAAGAGGACTACCGGTCCCGCCCTGCAGAAGCGGCCGAACGGAAATGCCTTCTCTGAGCCCCCATTGGCTCAGCCTGGTGGCAGTCCACGTTTGGTCTTGTGGGTAATGTAGTTTCTCCGCTCCAATGCCGGGATGCCCTATTTCTCAGTTGATTAAAGGACTGGATTTAGGGGCAAGTAGCCCAAGAACACACCAAGTACACTAAGGGTCCTCTAGTGCCTTCATCGAGGTGATGTCCGGGGCAAGTTTGTTTCTCTAGCACCTGCGGTGCTGGTTTCGCATATCGTTCTTACAGGACCTGCTCTTTCTGACTGGCAGGCATTGTTTCTTCATTCAGGACTTTTGGCTCCTGTCTCCTTCAGGCCAACTGTAGCTGGGGGAGGTTGCTGAAGTCTCTGACTCGATCCAAACTGCCTCCATGGAATTCATTATACAAAGTTTATGTCACAAAACAGACACTCATACTCAAGAGGATCAGCTTCTGATGCCGTCCAAAAGGTCAGCTCTGCCTGGGCTGTAGTGTGGATAAGATGGCCAAGAGACATGTGAAAAGTGCTCAAAGTGACTGATCATCAGAGAGATGCAAATTAAAGCAAAAATTAGATACCACCTCACAACTGTCAGAATGGCTGTCAACAAATCAACCAAGGACAAGTGCTGTGGAGGATGTGAAAAAAAGGAACCCTAGTACACCCCTGGTGGGAATACAAACTGGTACAGCTGTTATGGAAATCAGTTTGGAATTTTTGCAAAAATTCTAATATAGAACTGCCATTTATTTCAGTGATTCTATTCCTAGGCATATATCCTAAGAAACTTGAAACTATCAGATAGAATGTATGCACCCCTCTGTTCATAGCAGCACAATTTACAGTAGCAAAAATCTGGAAACTGCCCAAGTATCCATCAGTAGAATAGTGGATAAAAAACTGATTTACATTTATACCATGGAATACTATGCAGCAGTAAAAATGAAGAATCTCTTACCCTTTCACACAGCATGGAGGGACCTTGAGAGCATCATGCTAAGTGAAATAAGTCAGTCAGAGAAAGACAGTGTCACTTGATCTCACTCATATTTGGAATCTAATTAACAAAAAAACTGATGAATGGAGTAGATTCAGAGACATGGAAGCATGGGATTACTGCAGAATCTTAGAGGGAAAGTGGGGAAGGGTAAAAAGAAATGTCCTCAGGTAAGGATTAAAAACACACGCATGCAGGCACGCACGCATGCACGCACGCACGCATGCACGCACGCACGCACACAATAATAACAAAGTCACCTGAGCCTGGAGCATTTTCTTCTGTTCTCTGGAAGCAACCGGAAAGCTGTAGCTTGCTGGGTCCTGGGGCTGCTCTACATTTGTGTTTATAAATCTGTCTTCCGTCAGTTGAGTCCCTGGAAATGCTGATACCCCTCCATGTAACATTCTCCTGCTTCACATGAGTCGATTGTTTTTGGTGATGTTGTAAGAAATGTCCAAACCTGTGGAGACTTTTTCTAAGTTTATTTGACCCAAGTCGGAGACATTTTCCAGGAAGCAAAATAACAAAAGGATGAGTAATGCTCTGGAGAACAACAGTTTTGCACCTTTCTTATACATTATACTAAAAGGAGAAGACATAAGGGAGTTAGATGAACTTCACTGGTGATAAATTAGAGTGGGGGGGAATGAAAAGGGAAATCTCTGGGATTAAATAAAAAGTAAAAAAAATAGACAAAAACTTCTTTTTAAAATGCTCTCCAATAGTTAACAGTTAATATTTGACACAACAATAATAATAATTGCATCCTGAGGTTTTCTGTGTTTCGAGATTGTGCCCTTAGGAGTCTGTAAAAAAGGAAATTTCCCTGAAAATCCAAAGGTATGTATTCTAGATGCAAAAATACAATAATCTCAAGATTGACCTTTGCAAAAAAAAAAAAAAAAGGAGGCTACGGCATAACTACCCGTTACTCGCTTTTCCTTAGGAAGTTTTAACTTCAGCCAAAACCGGTTTGGCTCAGTGGATAGAGCGTCGGCCTGCGGACTGAAGGGTCCCAGGTTCGATTCCGGTCAAGGGCATGTACCTTGGTTGCGGGCACATCCCCAGTGGGAGATGTGCAGGAGGCAGCTGATCGATGTTTCTGGCTCTCTATCTCTCTCCCTTCCTCTCTGTAAAAAATCAATAAAATATATATTTTTTTTAAAAAAAAAGAAAGTTTTAACTTCAAACCATCATAGGTGTGTGGACGAAAGGGGCCACATGCTGACCTGACAAGCTCAGGGGAGGCCTGCATAGCAGTTTTGCAGACTCAAAGACCTAAAATAACCACAAAGGATGGTCTGAAATTAAACTTTTTTTAAAAAAAATATATTTTATTGATTTTTTACAGAGAGGAAGGGAGAGAGATAGAGAGTCAGAAACGTCGATCAGCTGCCTCCTGCACATCTCCCACAGGGGATGTGCCCGCATCCCAGGAACATGCCCTTGACCGGAATCCGACGCTCTATCCACTGAGCCAAATCGGCTTTGGCTGAAATTAAACTTTAACAAAAGCAGTTATGGTGGGCAGTTATGTCCTAGGCCAGTATCTTCACTGACAAGGTCAACCTTTACCATAACTGAGCCTATGTCTTTTTGCATCTATGATAACATATCCTTGAAATGTCTGGGTAACTTGTGACTTCCCTTTTTATGGAGCCCCTGGGGCACAGCCAGGTGTGCTGGGCCCAGGACAGATGCAGCAGATTCCTTTGTTTATCATGTTCATGTTCCTGTACCCACCTCAGTGTGTGTCCATCATTTTATTTTTATCCAATCCCAGGGGTTTCCCCGCTTTGCTTTATCCCTCATCCTTCATCTATGACCAATGAATTTCATGTAACTCACCTATGTCCCTCCTTTGATTGCAATGTATAAATACAATTGTAATCCCGCCATTCTCCAGAGCATTATCTCAATTCGTTGAGGTTCTGGTTCCCGGCATATGTCGACAGTTTGGCTCAAATAAACTCACAAGAATTCTTTTTAACAGGTGTTGATGTTCTTTGTGAACGGTGACGCTGAGATGAGCTTCGAGTACAGGATTAAGTTTAGAGAAGCAGAGGGCCACCGCTCGCTCAGGCGAATAGCCAAGCCCCCAAAGCCCTCATAGCTTTTATTTGGGGAGTACAGCAAATAACAATGGAGTACAGCAAGTGACAATGACTAACAGGCATGCTTATGAGATCATCACAGCAAAGTTATACATTACACTATTAATTTCCTATGTTATAGAAAGACCCTTTCCACCTGCAGCAGTGCACCCTCCCTTGAACTTCCCATGCCCTTATGGACTATTTATCACCTCAAGGAAAGTTCTGCCTCTGAACAATAAGTCTTGCGTGCAAGACTTTGTTCTGACGTGGCCCGCTTTCAGGCCCCCGCCTTTTCCTGGCAGAATGTCCTCTTCTAGTTAACTTCTCATTCCACTTGTCCAGCTACAACAGGTGGTTACTTTTGGCCTGAGTTTGTAGGATTCACCGTGCAATGCCAGGCTACCTGAGCTTGCTATGTTTACTATGTACCATCATTTTTGTCCATACTGTGGTTTTAAAACCTATGGGGTCAGGAGAAAAATCACTGAGTGGTGTATTTCCTTTGGGACCCATTGCTGACATCCTCCTGAACACAATGCCCCCAGTACTGCTGGTGCCCCTTTATTTGGTCTCCTAGAAGTATTCACTCTTCAGGTCAATAAAGCCTTAGGTTCTAAAAGTGGTCAAGGTATTTGTAAGGACAAGAAGGAGGTCTTTCTGTTTCTTTTCTGTGACCTTCCACAATTTATGAGAAGCACTTTCTAATTAAACCCCCAAACTACTGGCTCCTCTAATTCAAAGAGCTCCTCTGTTCAAACTGCAGAACAAGATAAGCTACTTTTAAGGCTAAATTCTTACATACCCCTCCTTCCTGCTGTTCTTACACCTCAGGGATAACTCACACCAAGGAGTCTCTAGTTAGTAGAAAGTTTCCTCCACTCCATGCCCTCAAACAAGCCTCTTTTGAACTCTTCATAACTTTTTCTCTGGTCATATTTTATAGGCTGGGGAAGAAACTGATAAGACACCTCCCTAGATCATCTGCAGACTGTCTCCGGGAAAACAAACAAACTGTAAGTTTTAAGGGCAGCCCCTCTTATCTACACAACTTCAGTTCAGCCCAAGGCGCCTCCATTCAGTGTCCCTTAGTGACAGGCACAGCTGAAAAGCAGAAGCCACCATTTCTTCCCTGCCCTGAATTGACCAGCAATACTTGGCCTTTTCCTCTCTTGGAAAGTAAAATAAACTTCCTCTCTCCATTGTTTTTTGTTGCGAATTCTTTCACAGGCTGTATCACCGCCCAAAACTTAACAGTATTCCTTTATTTTGTGGAGTAAAGGGAGTGATTGTGAAAGAAGATGAGGGAAATGACATTGTAGAGGCAAAATAATTTTCCCTTCTTTTGTAGGTTCTTTGGTTAGTCTACAAATTAAATGGTTAGCCTTAGCTGATTTGGCTTAGTGGACAGAGATTCGGCCTGTGGACTGAAGGGTTCCTGTTCAATTCCAGTTAGGGGCACATGCCCGGGTTGCGGGCTTGATCCCCAGTGTGGGGCACACAGGAGATAGCCCAGAAATGATTCTGGGCTATCATAGATGTTTGTCTCTCACTCTCCCTGCCTCTCTGAGATCAATAGAAATATATTTTTAAAAAATAAAATAGAAAATTAAATGGATATAACACAGATTAACAGGGGAAAACAATAAAAAAAAACTTATTAAAATGTATACCTGCTGTATAATCAAGCCTGTCAAAGGTGGGTCCCTCAGGCTGCAGGGGGCCCAGAATGAATATTCAATAACGATCACTCATTTTGTTATGGACCAATGTTCGCGACAGTAAGACCACCAACTCCAATTAGGTCTTAGCAGCAAGCGAGGATTTATTGAAAGCTGGCCAGCGTCTGCAACAGGTGCCTCCACACAGGGAGGCCCATCCTGGCAGCCCCGAGCCTTTCCCTAAGAGCCTTTTTAAAAGGTGTCACAAACTCGACAGCGGCCAGTACGGTGTCACACCTGGCTGGAGCTTTTTAACCACAACCCATTCTTTGAACAATCCAGTGGAAACTACCTACTCTTTGAAAGTTTAGTAGAAACAGGTGTAACCCTTGGCTGGAGCGTGTCCGAGTCCCTGAAGTACAGAGTGACATCAGGATACAGACAATACAAACAAGTTACAAAATTTTCTTTACGTCAGTTAGAGGTTACATATCTATACCCATTTCACAATATGGCGCTAAGCGTGAATGCCCATCAGAATTTTAATCAGTCCTTTGTATTCAACCTATCGAAATAAGCCTACATTTCTATAAAATTCAAATTTGATTTTGTGGGGGTTTTTTTTGTTTTATATTTTTGTTTTTTTGCAGCTCACATAAACTTAAACCTTGTTTATATGGCTCATGTTAGCCTTTGAGCTTGACATGCTTAGTATATGGAAAGGACTCAAAAACCAGTCCGAAATGGCAAACACCATCATCTGAAAAGCCAACTTAACCTAGAGTCAAAAAATGTTGTGTGTGGAGAGTCAGTCAGCGTAGCTTGTCAGGAAAAGCACAGTAAGGACCTCCGTTGTGGCCCAGTGTGTTGTGCACTATGGTGAGGGCTTGTCCTCAAAAGGACTCTGTTCCAATCCAAGGACCAATGGTGCAGACACAGGAGACTGGGGAGGATGGGAGTCCACAACATGATCCAGGCTGCAGGGAAAGCATGGTGAGTGCCATTGTCTCAGCCAGGAGGGATATATAGCACAGGATCACATGGCAGTGGGTCCTATGCAGGAATGAGGTGAGCACCCGTCCAATGAGACCAGGATCATGTAGGACTCCACCATCACTTCCGAATATTAGGTCCCAAAATTCATGTCAAATCCTATCCTCTCCTGAAGGGTGAGTGTCAGTGTCACATATGAAGGGTCAAACTGAAGCATGAAATTCACCCCAGTAAAGAGAATGGCAGCATGACACCCAGCATATGGGCACAAGTGCAGAGACCCAGCCCTAATTACCGAGGTCTCCTGAGGGTCATAGTCTGTGCTGGGATCAGAGGGAAGGCAGACAAACAGCAGCTCACTCTGAAAGAAGGTTCCCCTGGAGAAACCACTGCAGCTGAGAAATGATGCCGTTCCCCTGAACACAGGGAGGCCAAGGGCAAGTGCTCTGGGATGTAAAGGGAATGGAAGGAATCGCATAACTGCTCCAGTGAGGGCTAAACATCTGAGGTACAGACTGTGTCTGACGCTGGAGAAAATAATAGATAAAATCCAGCTCCTTGAATCTGACACTTGTCTGTGGTGTAAACTTGGGGAGCTGACTTCATTCCTGACACTGAACTTTTTCAGCAATTTGATACGGGACGCACCACAATGAGACCTGAGTGCCCATAGCACCTGCCTCCCTGCAGCAGAGTCAGTGGCTCCTTATAGGTCCCATTTCTCACTAAAATGCACCCAAAGACAAAGGTGCTTGCGGGCATCGGGGGAGTGAGAAGCGCCTGCCTGGGAAGGTCTCTGCAGGGAGAGGATGGAGTTGCTAGAGCCACGGCAGGCTGCAGGCACAGCTGCATTACACAAGTGGACACCTTACCACTGGACCTTCTCCAATAGCTCCGGCATGGGGACTTACCTCATACTTGTTTTTCACAGGAGGAAACTGATTTAGACCAGCAGAAGGGGTTATTTCACTGCAAGTCCCAGTGATAATAGAGAATCTGAAATTCAAATCTAGGATGCCTGGATCCATGGCATAGAGAGTCTGATCACTGCCCCCCAATTCCCACTGCATTGGCTTCGGGACTATAAAACACCTGCCCAACCAAATGTCCTCCTGACTTCCTGAGAGAACTGTTCCAACCCAAGAATCCCCATGACAGGAGACAAGGACAATGCAGAAGATGACAAATCAAGGGTTTAGTGCAGGATCAGATGACTGGTGTTCTGAAAGCAATGGAGAATGTTAGTAGTGCAGGTTAAAATTAAAAGTGTTCATTGCACAGGGCATAGCATTGAAAAAGTAATGAATCACCGCGCTGGCATGGGTCAGTGCTTGAGCTTAAACCTGTGCAAAAAGAGGTCCTTGGTTAGATTCCCAGTCAGAGAACATGCCTGGATTGAAGGCTCCAACCCCAGCAGGGTGTGGAGGAAGCAGCGATCAATGATTCCCTCTCATCATTAATGTTCCTTTTCTTTTTTAAAATGAGGGACTCAATTTTCTTTAATTTTTAATTGATTTCATAGAGGAAGAGAGTCAGAAAGATAGAAATATCAATGATGAGAATCAGTGATAAGCTGCCTCCTGCAAGCCCCACCTGGTGATCTAGCAGGGGGCCCACGCATGTGCTCTGAGGGGCAATGGAACTGTGACCTCCTGGTTCATAGGTAGACTGAGCCCCCTTCACCTGGCTATCATCGTTTCTCTCTCTCGCTCTCTCCATCTCCCTTGGTCTACGTACAATGGTTGGCAAACTCAGTAGTCAACAGAGACAAATATCAACAGTACTTGTTCAAAATAGACTCGCCCAGGCCAAAAACCAACTTCTGCCCATGGGCCAGAAAGTTTCAATCGCACTGTATGTGCGCGCCCACACGTGATATTTTGTGGAAGAGCCACACTCAAGGGGCCAGAGAGCCGCATGTGTCTCGTGAGCCGCAGTTTACTGACCATTGGTTTATGAAATCAATAAAACTATTTTAAAAATCAATTAAATATGTGTATTAATTTAGTAGAATAAATTAAAATATTTTAAAATATATTTTTATTGATTTCACAGAGGAAGGGAGAGGTAGAGAGAGAGAAACATCAATGATGAGAGAGAATGATTGATTGGCTGCCTCCTGCAGTCCCAACACTGGGGATTGAGCCCGCAACCAGGGCACCTGCCCTTGACTAGAAACTCACCTGGACCTTTCAGTCCGAAGGCTGATGCTCTATTCACTGAGCCAAACCAGCTAGGGCAATTAAAATATTTTTTAAGGAAAAAAATATTAAAACATATTACTCCAATACAAAAAATGTTTATTTTCTATAGTAAAAATGCACTAAATGAGTGAAATGCCAACATCCATCTTTGTTGTTCCACAATTCTTTTGTTAAAGAAAACTGCCTAAACTCATAGCACATCAGGCAGAGCATATGATGTTTTAAGAAAGATACACGCTCAGGAAACACACGTTTGAGAGAAGGCTCAGCATAAATTCCTAGAAAATATACAAACAGTGAAGCAGCACTACAAACATCTCAAAAAAAAAAGTTTAGCCCTTACAGATTTGGCTCAGTGGATAGAGCATCGGCCTGTGGACTGAAGGGTCTCAGATTCCAGTCAAGGGAATATACCTTGGTTGCGGTCACATCCCCAGTGTGGGGTGTGCAGGAGGCAGCTGATTGATGTTTCTAGCTCTCTATCCCTCTCCCTTCCTCTCTGTAAAAAAAATCAATAATATATATATATATATATATATATATATATATATATATATATATTTTTTTTTTTTTTACAGTTTAAATCAATTCTTGACTGAACAAATTATTCTCTAGGATGTGGAGATTGTGAATCCCTAACACACTGCTGAAAAATGTAAAAAACTACAATCAGTTAAAGTTTATTTTCTATTTTTAAAGAATAGCTTAGTAATTTTTAGAGAGAAGGGTGAGGGAGAGAAACATTGATGAAAGAGCCCCCCCATGCACACCCACTTCTGTGGATCTAGCCCACAAGCCAGACCCTGGTGGTGTATTCTGGTTAGATCACAATTTGCTAATGTCTGTAAATTTAAACATTCATCTACTCAAAAACCCAGACTATGCACTGAATTTTTGACAAAGGTAAATAACACACACACACACACACACACATATATGTAAAATTACACAGAAATGTTTGTACGAGACTTTTTAGGAAATAAACAAATATTTAAATGGACAAACTGATGGTGATATATCAATGATAAGAATATCTATCAGAGCCCTAACTAGTTTGGCTCAGGGTATACAGTGCTGGCCTGTGGACCAAAGGGTCCCAGATTCGATTCTGCTCAAGGGCATGTACCTTGGCTGCAGGCACATCTCCAGTAGGGAAGGTGCAGGAGGCAGCTGATGGACTGAGCGATGTTTCTAACTCTCTACCCATTTCACATCCTCTTTGTAACATCAATAAAATATTTTTTTCAGAGCTTTTATATTTGAGCATTTGTGTTTATTCTTCATTGAACTTTTTAAAACATTACTATACTTGAATATTAAAACAAAAACCAAACCAAGTAGTGAGCATATTAAGGTTACAGTCCTTCCCTCATTCACTACTGTATATAAAATGCCAGCAGTGAGTGTTATTGACTGGCCCCATTAAGAGGTCTGACACTGAACACCACCCCTAGGATGATGGTCATCATCTTCATATGCTTCTGCATTGTAATGGCACCATCTTTCTGGATTTGGATCAAAGTCCACCAGTACAAAGCAAAGAGACATGAGACTGGCAGTTCTTCCACTGATGACTCAGGCACTCAATTAATTCATCACTGGCATTCAGGGAAAGCATTCCCTCTGCAACATGTTTACTGGGGCCAACAGTAATAAGTCCTAGGTGGCAACGCATAACAGGGAAACAAGAAAGAACTATGGGATCAGGTATTCTTCATTTTCTTCAACAAAAAAGACAGCAGAGTTAGCTTTGCTGGGCACATGAGGATGGAGATTGATGGCATTTGTAGGGACCTTATAGGTGGTTCAGGTGAAATACCATCAACAACAGAAATAAGAAGGGGCATAGATCTGGCAGGACATCTCTGTATGTTAGCAAGTGCAACATAATTACACAGTGATCCAACATAAAACAAAGACAATAACTAAAACACTAATTGGAAGTTTATATAATGTAGGTGATTAAATGTATGAGACACAATTCCGAAAAATGAGGATTCACAAATTTTCTTGTACTAATGTTAAGTCCTAACTAAGAAACTACATTTCCTACACATCTAAGAAATTTCTCACATTTGGCCTCATATATGCGGAGAGCGAATTTAGAAATTTGGCTGAGAGATACCTCATATTAATTGCACTCATAATGGCTTTTCCCCATTGTGAACTCTCTGATGATATTGGAGACCATTGGGACCTGTAAAAGTTTTCCCACATTCAAAGCATTGATAAGGCTTTTCTCCAGTGTGAACTCTCTGATGAGATTGGAGACCATTGGGACCTGTAAAAGTTTTCCCACATTCATTGCATTGATAAGGCTTTTCTCCAGTGTGAACTCTCTGATGATACTGGAGACCATTACAACTTGAAAAAGATTTTCCACATTCACTACATTGGAAAGGCTTTTCTCCTGTATGAACTCTCTGATGATGATGAAGGACCGTCTTACTAGCAAAAGATTTTTGACATTCACTGCATTGATAAGGCTTTTCTCCAGTGTGAGTTCTCTGATGATATTGGAAACCTTTTCTACTTTTAAAACATTTCCCACATTCGCTGCATTCATAAGGCTTTTCTCCCGTATGAACTCTCTCATGACGACGAAGGTCGATCTTAATGGCAAAAGATTTTCCACATTTACTGCATTGATAAGGCTTTTCTCCAGTGTGAACTCTCTGATGATATTGGAAACCACTGAAACTTTGAAAACATTTTCCACATTCACTGCATTTAAAAGGCTTTTCTCCCGTATGTACTTTCTGATGAAGATGAAGACTGTTCTTACTGGTATAAGATTTTCCACATTCACTACATTGAAAAGGCTTTTCTCCTGTATGAACTCTCTGATGATGATGAAGGACTATCTTAGTGATAAAAGATTTTTGACATTCAGTGCATTTATAAGGCTTTTCTCCTGTATGAAGTCTCCGATGATAATGAAGGGCAGTGCGCTGGGTAAAAGACTTTTCACATGCACTACATTGATAAGGCTTTTCTCCAGTGTGAACATTCCGATGACATTGAAGACCTACTCTACTTTTAAAAGATTTTCCACATTCACTGCATTTATAAGGTTTTTCTCCCGTATGAACTCTTTGATGACAATGAAGGGTGGTCTTACTGGTAAAAGATTTTTGACATTCACTGCATTGATGAGGCTTTTCTCCAGTGTGAACTCTCTGATGATATTGGAGACTTTCTCTAGATTTAAGTGATTTTCCACATTCACTGCATTTATAAGGCTTTTCTGCCGTATGAACTCTCTGATGACGATTAAGTTCGAAATTAGTGGGAAAAGACTTCCCACATTCACTACATTTGTAAGGCTTTTCTCCTCTATGAAGTCTCTGATGATTATGAAGGACATTGCTCTGGGTAAAAGATTTCCCACATTCACTACATTGATAAGGCTGTACTCTAGTGTGAACACCCCGATGATATCGGAGACCTCCTCTACTTTTAAAGGGTTTTCCACATTCACTGCATTTATAAAGTTTTTCTCCCGTATGAACTCTCTGATGACGATGAAGGACGGTCTTAGTGGTAAAAGATTTTTGAGATTCACTGCAATGATAAGGCTTTTCTCCAGTGTGAAGTCTCTGATGATATTGGAGACCACTCCTACTTAGAAAACATTTTCCACATTCACTGCATTTAAAAGGATTTTCTCCCCTATGAAATCTCTGGTGACAATGAAGGTATGTCTTCTGGGTAAAAGATTTTCCACATTCACTGCATTGAAAAGGCCTTTCTCCTGTATGAACTGTCTGATGACGATGAAATTTGGACTTACATGTAAAAGATTTACCACATTCAGTGCATCGATAAGGCTTTTTTCCAGTGTGAACCCTCTGATGATATTGAAGAACACTGCTCCTTGTAAAAGATTTTCCAGATTCACTGCATTGATAAGGCTTTTCTCCAGTGTGAACTCTCTGTTGAAAATGAAAACCAAAAAATATTTACCACATTAAGAGCACACATAACAACCACTCCCAAGATGGACACCTTTTTTCTGAATAAATGTGTGGGAGCAACTAATGTCTTTCTTACATTCTTTTCTGCTGAAATAATTTTTTCTCCTTTGAAATGCCAGCACACTCATCAAAATAGCATTTGGGCTGTCCCTGGTCTGAGTAGCCTTTAGGTGGAGATGTCCTGAGCCATTAAGGACAACCTGCCCAACATCCCTGCATGTGAAATGATTCTGGGACACATTGAACTTCCAGCTGTTTGCAAGTGACAGCCTTTCCACACCTCTAATGAAAGTCTTCTCTCTCACATGCTTTGGTGAAATTTTGCACACAAAGAAAATCTTTTTGCACATGCCCCACAGCTCAACAGTATCTGTCTGTGTTGTGTTCCCTATAGCTCCATCATGTGCAAAATGTTTCCCAGGACTAGCCCACAACTCTCACAGGGTGACTCTTCTGGGAAGACAAGGGTAAATTTGGATTCCTTGCCTGTGACAATCTTCCAGAAACCTTTTGTTCAGTCGGGACCTCCACATTCTCTTCTCCACAGCAGCAACCTGAAAACAAGGAAACGTAGCTGAAGTGCGTGTTGACCTAATAAAAACAGAATATTTTCCACACAGATGTTTCTCTGTCATGACTAGACATGATTCCCTACAACGATTTTCAAGACAAGTGAGTCAGACTCTCAGGAAATAGCTGTTATATATAACATGGCCCAAACGGTCACTGGATGATCAAAATCTCACTAAGGGAGGACAGAAGCATAGGCTGGCACAAAAAGAAGAGAGGTAGTGTCTGCTCGTTATTACTCCACAAATGGCTTCCTTTAGGACCTTTCATGCTGGTGATATGAGTCTGTGTAGAATAATTTCAATATGATCAAAACCACAAATGATCAATCCAATTAGAGCACGTGATGTTCAACGCCAACATAATAACACATGTGCACTCTAAGGCCTGAAGGTATGGAACAGTATTGTAGTGAAATAAAGAGAGATTTGTGAAAGAGGTAGAGGTGCAAAGTTTAGAGAGGTTAAGGTTATCCACGGGCTGGGAATCCGAGTGGAATGATCAGTATTAACACTTGGAGTGCGGGTGAATTTCCCGCCAAAATATAAGATGGCTCTGTCTTTTGGTTTTGTTCCATCCACCAAAAGGGTGGATTACAAACAAATATTTGGTAATACGCAGTTACAATCGGCCCGAGTTTACACGTTTCCCGCACTCCACCGCAAATCTATATGAACCGAGTTAAAGACGGCTCCCGCGGAGTACGCGCAATTCACGCGAGCCGACTTAACTCGTTTCCCGCACTCCAAGTGTTAAAACTGAAAAGTGTCAACATTAAGTAAGAAGAAGTAGAATTGGGTGAGGAGTGGGCAATGGTAAGACAACACTGTTGAACAAAATGGGTTCCTAGTTATGAATGTAACAAAGCCCATGCGTGAAAACTGTCCCACAGCCCTTCACCAAGGCAAGACTGCCTCCGGGTCTAGCCCAGAGGTCCTCAAACTACGGCTCGCGGGCCACATGCAAATACAAATATTGTAATTGTTCCCTATTTGTTTTCTTACTTCAAAATAAGATATGTGCAGTGTGCATAGGAATTTGTTCATAGTTTTTTTAAAAACTATAGTCTGGACCTTCAACAGTCTGAGGGACAGTGAACTGGCCCCCTGTTTACAAAGTTTGAGGACCTCTAGTCTTGACTATCATTGATAAAGTCATGTTTCTCCTGTGATGCACAAAGGATTCTGCCTCTTAAATCCCAGTTGAGCCACTGCATGGGATAAATTATGCAAATCTTAAAAAGAAAAACTAAAAAGATGGATGGTCAGCACTGTGGTAGAACAACAAAGCACAAAGGAGATCACAGACAAAAGACCTATGAGAGTGACATCAGCAAGATGGCAGAATGAGAGAGAGAGAGAATCTTTCCCCATCCCAGAGTAAGTAGACAGCTATCCATGAGAAAAACATTCCACAGGAAATGAGAATAAGAGTACCATGAATCCAAAAAGGAATACAGAATACCAAATAAGGACAACTGCATAGAAAGGATGACAGTAAATTGGGTGAAGAAGCACATTTGAGAATACCTGAGGTCAAAAACAAGGGTTAATAATAACTAAATAACGAGCGAACTGACTAAGTAAATAAATAAATACAGTAAGGGTCAGCTCTAGCTGGTTTACTCAGTGGATAGAGTGTCAGTCTGGGGATTGAAAGGTCCTAGGTTCAGTTCCAGTCAAGGTCACAGGCCGAGGTTGTTGTGGATTCAGTTCCAGTAAGGGGGCATGCAGGAGGCAGCTTACCAGTGATACTCTCTCATCATTAATGTTTCTCTCTGTCTGTCTCCCTTCCTCTGAGAAATCAATAAAAATGTATTAAAACAAGTGTTAGTCCTAGCTGGTTTAGCTCAGTGGATAGAGCATCAGCTTTTAGACTAAAGGGTCCCAGTTCCATTCAAGGCAAAGGCACATGACCGCTGGGGGACGTGCAGGAGGCAGCCAATCAATGATTCTCTCTCATCATTGATGTTTCTATCTCTCATTCTCTCTCCCTTGTTAAATCAATAAAAATATATTTAAATAAATAAATAAAAATAACGGGTTACCGTTACCACTATCAGCCACTGTGCTTCTATTCTCATTCATCCTAGTGGCCTGTTCTCTAAAAAACTAGAAATTTTTTATTTTAAACACCACAAAAAACAACCAAACAAAAAAAACAACACACCACAGATTGCCCTGGTCAGTGTGGCTCAGTTGGATGGAGCATCCTCCAGTGTATCGAAGGGTGGTGGGTTCGATTCTCATTTAGGGCACATATCAGAATGAGGTTTTCATATCTGGTTTGCATGTGTGCAGAAGGCAGCCAGCAGATTGATTTTTCTCCCCCACCTCTATCTGTCTCTCTCTTTCTCCATTTCTCCTCCTCTCTATGTAAAAGGAATCTAATTATATAAACAGCTAGGGGCCCTGGCGGCCTAAATGACCGAACTGACAACCGAACACCGGAAGTCAATCCTGACCCGACACTGACTGCCGAGTCTGGAAGTCTGGCAGCGCCAGGCGGGAGTCAGAGGTGGGAGTCAGTCCTGGGAAGGTGTCATTTCCGGGTCATGTAAGTGGAAACCGTGAGATATAGAAACATGGAAGACCTATCCCTCCACCTGAGGAGCTATTGGCAGAAGTATAGTAGGGAACCAGAACTCCCACCAACTGAGAACAATAACGAATACCCATTTCGCCCCCCACCCCCACCGAATCACACACACACACAGACACCTACAAATCCTGGGCCAAGTGGGGAACCTGGACTTCTACTCTCTTCTTGAAATAATGAGATAGCATCTCACCCTTCCCTTACAAGAGCAGTAACAAAGCAACCCAGATAAAATGGCTTGAAAAGATCCAAAGTTTCATAATGCTCAACATTTCTAGGTGTCAATGATCAAATTAGTCATACAAAGAAGCAGAAAGATCTAAAACTGAATAAAAAAGATAATAGAGACTAACACTATTAGAGATGATAGAGTTATTTGATAATAAGTTTAACGCAGCCATCAAAACAATCCTTTTTTTTTTAAATATATTTTATTGATTTTTTACAGAGAGGAAGGGAGAGAGAGAGTTAGAAACATCGATGAGAGAGAAACATCGATCAGCTGCCTCCTGCACATCTCCCACTGGGGATGTGCCCGCAACCCAGGTACATGCCCTTGACCGGAATCAAACATGGGACCTTTCAGTCCGCAGGCCGACGCTCTATCCACTGAGCCAAACCGGTTTCGGCCAAAACAATCTTTACATGAGTGATTTTGAACATCCTTAAATGGGAAAAAAAAGCAAGTTATGGCAAGTAAATAGAAAGTCTCAGCAAAGAAAATGAAGCTATAAAGAAAACCAGATGAAAATAATAGTACAGAAGACTATAATAACTGAAATAAATAACTCAGTGAATAGGCTGAAAGCAGAAAGGATAAAACAGAGGAAACACTTAGGGAACTAGAAAATATAACCATAAAAATATTCAATGAGAATAGAGAGAAAATGGGCTTGAAAACAGCAACAGAAAAAGATCAGAACCACAGGAACCAGTGGCGTCATAACAACAAAAACAACAATAGAAAACACACCACAAAATAAAACTGTAACATTTGGAGTCCAAGAAGAAATAAAAGAAGATGGAACTGAAAGAGTACTTGAAGAAATAATGGCTGAAAAATCTTCCAATTGGTCAAAAGACAGAAATCCTCAATTTTAGAAGGAGAGCAAATACAAAATGAAATAAACCCAAAGATAGCAATTACCCATATCATAGTCAAATTTCTGAAAAATAAAAACAAAGAAAAGAATCTTGAAAGTTCTGAATGACAAATAGCACTTCCTCTATAAGGAAAAAGTAACTCTCATGACAATACGTTTTCCTTTTCTTTTTTTAAATATATTTTATTGATTTTCTACAGAGAGGAAGGGAGACAGAGAGTTAGAAACATCGATGAGAGAGAAACATCGATCAGCCGCCTCCTGCACATCTCCTACTGGGGATGTGCCCGCAACCCAGGTACATGCCCTTGACCGGAATGGAACCTGGGACTCTTGAGTCCGCAGGGTGACGCTCTATCCACCGAGCCAAACCGGTTTCGGCTACAATACGTTTTCCATTAGAAACCAGAAAGTCTAAAAATAAAAGAACTGTCAACAGAGTCCTATTTCCAGTGAAAATACCCTTCAGCAATATGGGGAAAATCAAGGCTCCTCAGGAAAGAGAACACAAATGTAAAGAAGAATTGATAAAGGATAATATCCAAATCTCAAAAAATAAATGAAATATATTCAATATCATCTCTCTAGATAAACTCAAATTTGTTCCTCCAGTACTTACTTACCAGGATAGCTAAAATTAAATAGATTTATAATATTAATTATTGGCAAGTATCTGCAGGATCTGGAACTCTCAGTCACTGCTGGTGGTTGTATCACTTGGATAAAAGGATGTGCAAAATGGTACCTTCTGCCCTAACTGGTTTGGCTCAGTGGATGGACCACTGGCCTGAGCACTGGGGGGTCTCGGGTTCGATTCCAGTCAAGGGCATGTACCTTGGTTGCGGGCAATTCCCCAGTGGGGAAGTGCAGGAGGCGGCTGACCGATGTTTGTCTCTCATCGATGTTCCTAACTGTCCATCCCTTTCCCTTCCTCTCTGTGGAAAAATCAATAAAATATATTTAAAAAAAAAAAAAAAAAAAAGAAGATCCAATTCTGCCACTCAGTAACCTTGAAAAATGAAAGAAGATTTATCCTGATTAAGAACTCTGAAGAGGGGAAAAACCAAGATGGCGGCATAGGTAAACACCGGAGATTGCTGCCTCGCACAACCACTTCAAAACTGCAACTAAAAGACGGAAAGGACATCATCCAGAACCACAGAAAGGCTGGCTGAGTGGAAATTCTACAACTAGAAGGAAAGAGAAAAGCATACCGAGACTCAGGGGCGGTGCGGTGTGGAAGTAAAATACAGAGGTACAGAGGCACATGCGGAGAAGGTGGGTGGCTGAGGACACAGTTGCCTTTTTCAATCGGGAGGGAATCTCAAGCTCTGAACTCCAATTCCGGGGGAGTCTCGTGGGGACCCAGAGTAATACGGCAGAAACAGAACTGTCTGGCATGGGTCAGAATTCGCGGGCAGCTTTCTCTCGGGGTGCTTGCAGCAATTGCAGGCACACTGAGAAGCAGGGCCACTGAGGGCAGGACTGAGAGCAGCCATAACTGCTCGCACCGCCCGATTGATTTCCTGGGACCCTGCCCTGCCCAAGCCACTAGGCTTTGGCATATGAAAGGCCTGGCCCGTTGCAATCTGATAATTACCTAACAAACTGCAGCTAGTCCAAGGCCCCAGGGCAACTTGCATTGCTTCACAGCTGGCTCCAGCTGGATAGGCTCAGGCAGAGGCTAGATTAGCACCTACTTAGAGATCTAGGAGCCAGTGTGCTCCGTGGTCAGAGTGGGACCATCCAGATTGCAGCTCCTCTGATCCATAAAGGACACACTCAGGGGGCCGACTCAGAGAGCACCAAAGCCCCATTGAAGCAAGTCTTGCCCCAGAGGGGTGTCTCCAGCACAGAAGTTCTCCCACTGCACACACAGCTGATTCTCACAGCCAATTGGTCTGGAGGTCAATCCCTCCCAGTGTTATCTACAACAATCAAGGCTTAACTACAACAAGACTGTGCACAAAGCCCACAAGGGGGTGGACCAAGAGTGTCTACCTCAGGTTATTGGGGAGGCTGAGCCACTGGGCCCTATAGGACACCTACCTCAGAAAGCCACTCTAACGACACAGCGAAGCATAAAATCATGCGGAGACAAAGAAACAGGACACAAATGACAGAAATGGAGGAAAGCAAACTACTGGATATAGAGTTCAAAACCACACTTTTAAGGTTTTTCAAGAATTTTCTAGAAATCGCCAATAAACTTAATGAGACCCACAAGAAATCTAATGAGACCCTTGAGGTTGTGATAAAGGACCAACTAGATATTAAGCATACACTGACTGAAATAAAGAATATTATACAGACCCTCAACAGCAGACTGGAGGATCGCAAGAATCAAGTCAAAGATTTGAAATACGAAGAAGCAAAAAACACCCAACCGGAAAAGCAAAATGAAAAAAAGAATCCAAAAATATGAAGACAGTGTAAGGAGCCTGTGGGACAGCTTCAAGCGTACCAACATCCGAATTATAGGGGTGCCAGAAGAGAGAGAGCAAGATATTGAAAACCTACTTGAAGAAATAATGACAGAAAACTTCCCCTATCTCGTGAAAGAAATAGACTTACAAGTCCAGGAAGTGCAGAGAATCCCAAACAAAAGGAATCCAAAGCTCCCACTCCCCCCAAAAAAGGGAATCCAAACAGGACCACATTTAGACACTTCATAATTAAAATGCCAAGAGCAAAAGACAAAGGGAGAATCTTTAAAGCAGCAAGAGAAAAACAGTTAGTTACCTACAAGGGAGTACCCATACAATTGTCAGCTGATTTCTCAACAGAAACTATGCAGCCAGAAGGGAGTGGCAAGAAATATTCAAAGTGATGAATAGCAAGAACCTATATCCTAGATTACTGTACCCAGCAAAGCGTTCATTCAGAATCAAGGTCATATAAAGAGCTTCACAGATAAGAAAAAGCTAAAAGAGTTCATCACCAACAATCCAATAGTATAGGAAATGCTGAAAGGTATTCTTTAAGAAGAGGTAGAAGCCCTAGCAAGTTTCACTCAGTGGATACAGCAACAGCGTGTCAACTCAAGGGTCCCAGGTTCGATTCTTGTCAAGGTCATATACCTTGGTTGCAGGCACATCCCCAGCGGGGAGTGTGCAGGAGGCAGCTGATCGATGTTTCTCTCTCATGGATGTTTCTAACTCTCTATCCCTCTCCCTACCTCTCTGTAAAAATTCAATAAACATATATTTTAAAAAAAAAATGAGGAGGAAGAAGAAGAAAAAGGTAAAGATAAAAATTATGAACAACAAATACATATCTATCAAAAAGTGAATCTAAAGATCAAGTGAATAAAAAATCTGATGAACAGATTAAGCTGGTGAATATAATACAATCAGGGGCATAGAAAGGGAGTGGCTGACAATTCTCGGGGGGAAAGGGTTGGGGTGTGGGAAGAGACTAGACAAAAATTGTACACCTATGGATGAGGACAGTGCAGGGGTGGGTAAGGGCAGAGGATGGAGTGGGAACCCGGTGGAGGGGAGCTATGGGAGCAAAAAAGAGGAACAACTATAATAATCTGAACAATAAAGATTTATTTTTAAAAAATAAAATAAAATACATTTAAAAAAACAACAACACATGAAAGATAAGACATTACGGCTATCACAATGAACCACAATGCATCATAAGAGATGGTGATGTTAGCACATGACATGATCCTCCATAGAGAAATTGGTCAAGATCCCACTATGAGATTCTGAAATTAATAAAGAAATTCAGAATCCTGTCCAGGTGGCTCAGTTGGTGAGTGTGCGCTCCTGATGCACCAAGATTGTGGATTTGATCACCCATCAGGGCACATGTAGGGGACAACCAATGAATGCAGAGGTGGGTAGAACAGCTGATCAGTGTTTTCCTCCTTTTCTCTGTCTCCCTTCCTGTCTCTCAAATCAATAAATAAATGCTACCGGTATGTCTCACTGATTGAGCATTGACTCATGAACTAGGAGGTCACAATTCAATTCTTTGTTAGGACACCTCCATTGGTGCAAGCTCAATCACCAGTGGGGGTCGTGCAGGAGGCAGCTGATCAATGACTCTCTCTCATCACTGATGTTCCTATCTCTCTCTCCCCTTCCTCTAGGAAATAAAAAATACATATATTTAAATAAATAAATAATTTAAAGAATAAAGAGCCCTAGGCAGTGTAGCTCACTGAGGAGCGTGCTAGCTTGTGCACTGGAAGACAAGGGTTCGATTCCCAGTCAAAGGCAAGTACTGGGTTGCTGGTCCGATCCACACTCTCAGTAGGGGCACATGTGGGAGGGAACCCATCGATTTCTGTCTCTCTCTCTCTGTCTCCCACGCTCTCTCTCTAAAAAAAAAAAAAAAAAAATCAATGAAAAAAATATCCTCACTATTCAGGTGAAGATAACAGAAGAATAAAGAATTAAATTCAGAAAGGTTACAGGATGCAACATAAATATATAAATACCAGTTCAATTTCTACATACTAACAATATATTCTTTGACAGAAAAATGATGAAGGAACCTGACCGGTTTGGCTCAGTGCAGAGAGCGTCGGCCTGCGTACTTTATGGTCCCAGGTTTGATTCTGGTCAAGGACAGGTATCTTCGTTGTGGGCACATCCCCAGTTGTAGGTGTGCGGGAGGCAGCTGATTAATGTTTCTTTCCCATCAATGTTTCTAACTCTCTATTCCTCTCCCTTCCTCTTTGTAACAAATCAATAAAATATATTAAAAACAAAACAAAATAATGAAAAACCACAACAAAATTTGCAGGAATAAATTCAACCCAAATGTGAAACATCTGTACAGTGAATACTATAAGACAGTGATGAAAGGAATGGAAGAAAACACAAATAACTTGAAAGACAACCTGTGTTCATGGATCTGGAAATGAAATAGGGTGGAGACAGCTGTAGTATACAAAGCAATCTAAAGATTAAATGCAATCCCAATAATTCCAATGGCATTTTACAAAAACATCAATAGAGAATCTTGCAATGGAATCAAAACCTCCACCAACAAAATCAATCTTGAGGGAGAACAAAGCTGGTAGCATCACTCTTCCTGGCTTCAATTTCTTACAAAGACAAAGCAAGCAAGCAGTGTGTTGCTGGAGAAACACAGACACATACATCAATAGAACAGAACAAAAAAACACAAAAATAAGCCCAGGCACAGACTTTCAAGTATCTTTGACAATGCAACAGCCACAGAAGGAAGGAAAGATAGTTTCTTCTTTGAATGGGGCTGGTAATAATCAACATTCCCATGTAAAACAACAAAACTGGACACTGCTGATAAAATTTAACTCAACCTGCAGGACAGAATTAAATGTCAGCGCTAAAACTTAAAATTCTTCAGGACAACCTAGAGAAAACGTTTTGAAGGTTGGTTTTGGACAGGATTTCCTGAATGTGACACCAACCACCACACAAAATAGAAAATATAAACAGTTCAGATTGCAACAAATAAAGAAAAATAGCGCCTTCACTGCACAACAGCAATAAACAAAACGCAACGAAAGGCAATCAAGAGGACAGGAGAAAATACTTGCAAATCATAAGAAGGAATATCTTGGAGATATTGTGGATTCAGCTCTGATCAGCACAATAAATCAAATATTGCGATATAGACAAAAATTCACACAAATAGTTGGAGTCCCCTGGGAATAATGAAGGTATGTTAATACTATACTGCTGGCTAAGAACAATGCAATGACTCTGCCTCATAAGCAAAGTCTATATAACTTCACTAACAATATTTAATTGCTAAGCACCAATAACAAGCATCTGAGCTTGCTAGAATCATGGTGGCACTAGACCTGCAGAACACAGGGTTGCCAACAACATGGACTTCGTAGAAAAGCAGGTGGGGGGAGTAATATCTGCAAAGCATAATTAAGCACATGCAAAAATATGTGTTCCTGTATGTTGTAAGAAATTAATATATAAAATATACATGGTATTCCAAAGATTCTTTAACAAGAAAAAATTAGTTAACAAACTGGATAAGTATGTAGAGACAATTTTTCAAATAATATTTACGCATGACAAATAGGAATACAGAAAATACTTTCTTTTTTTTTTTCCTTCTTCTTCAGAAAATGCTTTCTTCACTACTTTAGGTGGAATCCCTTACATGTCAACAACACTACCAACCACAAGTCCTTCCCTGTGAATGTAGTACAGCAGGGAGTATTGGGACTTCAGGAATACAAGGGAGCAGTGGAACCAATCCTCCCCAGGACAGCAATGACTCTGGAAACTGGAAAAAATCCATCAGTACCACAGTCTACCTGGGAGGACAGAGCACACCATGGGGGATGGGGCCTGGGAAATGGCAAAGCCAAGTCCAGGTCACTGGTGAGAGTGAGGGTCTTACCCAGCGAGGATATAAGTTCAAAGTTCTCCAGCATCACATTCAGGTACAGCTGTCTCTGACCCTCATCAAGGAGGCTCCATTCCTCCCTGGAGAAGTACAGGGCAATGTCCTCAAAGGTCACGCCAACCTGTCAGAATGGAGACAATTGTAACCAGAGCTGTCTCTCTCAGAACCAGTAATTCTACTCCTTATACACCTTCCCCCCCTCAACCTCCTCCAGGGCACCGGGTTAGTGTGGACACCAGGCCGTAATGCCAGTGCAGGCTGCTCTCTCATCACAGTCCCATTACTCACTGTGATGGCCCTCAGCAGAGCAGCTGGGTTGGTGGGAAGGATTGGGGGAGGGGAGGGGAAGGGAGGCAACAATGCCATTTAAGGTCTGGGCGATGCCTGCAGGGTGCCTGCAGGGCCCCAGCCTTCGAACCAAGCAACACCACTGCAGTCTCCTAGATCCTGCCGCCAAGACAAAGCCAAGCCTGGGTTTATGCTTCACCTTTAAGTCCCCACAACAGGTCCCGGGACCATCAGCTCACACTTCCTCCAGATGTGCTCACCACTGGGTAATGTTTACCCCCGTCCCATGTTCAGACCCCAGGTTCACTCCCTCAGCTCTGCCCCCTTCCTGCTCCAATGCCACTGGATCTCGCTGGACTCACCCATGAACTTGGCATATGGCGTGTAGAGAGCTTGTAGTCCAGCCGGATCCAGGACCACCCCAGGCCCCTGATGGACCCACAGCCGGGAAAGCCCCGAATGAGGCTGTGCCGTCCTCCCCGCAACCTCTGCTCTTTCCGTCAATACTCACAGCCACATCCTCAGGGACCTTCAGATGCAAGTCACCCCCGTCTTCTCTGCCCTGCACTTGCTGTGTCCTCAGAAGCCACAACACTCCTCTCTCCCCTCCACCTTCCTCACGGTCCCCCACGCGGGACTGAGCTGCAGGACGGGACAGGCGCCCTCCCCAGGCTGTGGTGTCTGTGTGAGGAGGCGGTGAGGACCCGGGGGACTGAACTCACCTCAGCCCGTCTCCTCGGCGGGGGCGCCGCCATTGCCCTCGTGGGCTGAGCGGGGCGGAGAAGGGAGCAGAAGCCGCTGCAGGAATGGCGGTCCCTGTCCCGGCCCTGGGCGGGTCTGGTGGCGACTCCGAGGTTCAATCCCACGTGTGCGCTGTGAGCACCACTGGAGGCTCAAACCATTGGCTGGGATGCAGGGAGCACCACTCTCCAGGCTTCTCCACCGGACTCTACGACCAGGAAGTGCCGACCGGTTAGACAAAATGGAGAAAAGACTAAAGTTTCCGCTCACCAGAACTTGAAAAACGGAAACGCCCTTTCTGAGCTTCCATTGGCTCAGGCTGGTGGCATTCCACGCGCCGCCTTCTGGGTAATGTAGTTCCCAGCCTCCACGGCCATTGGTCTGTATTTCCTTAGCTGATTCCAGGACTGGTTTTGAGAGCAAATAGCCCAAGAAAATACCAAGTATACTGGAAAGATCAGACGGAGGCCTAATACCGGGACTACAGGCTTTATTAGAGGAGAAGCACCTGCCAGGCTGCCTAGCCAGGGGAGAACAGCAGCACGTGCAAGGGTGGGCACGCCTTTTGAGGGGCGGAATGGGAAGGGGTGGGGGCTTAGTGTACTCGGCGCACACTGATTGGTGGCTTACTGCATCGTCCATACAGGACAAAGGCTTAGGGTATTTGGCAGGTGTGGATTGGTGGTCCAATGTGTAGTCCATATAAGGTACCTGGTTAGTCACTCTGGTATTTCTGGGCAGCAGGTTACGTCATACCCCGCCCACCAGTTGGGGGAAGGGAGGATCTATCAATACACCGGACCCTCAGTGCCTTCAGGGGAGGTGATTTCAAGGATAAGTTTGTTTCTGCAGCACTGGCATGGCTTCCTTTAGCTGCTGGTTTTGCATATCTTTCTTCAGGATCAGCTCTCTTCTGAATGGCAGGCATTGTGTCTTCTTTCAGGCCATTAGGCATCTGTCTCCTTTAGGCTAAATGTTGCTTGCAGAGGTTGCTCAAGTGTCTAACTCATCTAACCTGCCTCCAATGAACGAAGTTAATGTCTCAAAACAGACATCACTATTTAAGAGCCTCTGCTTCTGGGGCCATTCCAAGTGTAGGCTCTGCCTGAGCTTCAGTGTGGATAAGAGGGCCAAGGGACATGTGACAATGGTGAAAGACACTGATCATCGAGATGCAAATTAAAGTAACAATTAGATACCACCTCACAACTGTCAGCATGGCTACCGGTAACAAAGGACAAGTGCTGGTGAGGATATGGAAAAAAGGGAACCCTAGTACACTGCTGGTAGGAATGCAGACTGGTGCAGACATTATGGAATCATAGGGAGTTTTCTAAAAAAAATTAAATATGGAACTGCCATTTGACCCTATGATCACACTAATGAGAATATATCCTAATAAGCCTGAAACAATCATCAGAAAGAATGTATGCACCGCTATGTTCATAGCAGCACAATTTACAATACTTAAGATTTAAAATCAGCCCAAATGTCCATCAGTAGAAGAGTGGATAGGAAAGCTGTGGTTCATTTATAACATGGAATGCTACGCAGCGGTAAAAAGGAAGTATTTCTTAACCGTTCACACAGCATGGAGGGACCTGGAGAGCATCATGCTAAGTGAAACAAGTCAGTCAGAGAAAGAAAAGCATCTCTTGATCACACACATGGATGAAACCAAATTAACAAAATTAACTGAAGAATGGAGTGGATCCAGAGACAGGGAAGCATGGAAGAGAGTGCAGAATCTCAGATGGAACTCGAGGGAGGGTAAAAAAAGAGAGAGAGAGAGAGAGAGAGAGAGAGAGAGAATAAACACCCTTGGGTGAAGATTAAAGAAACATACACACACTCACACATACATACCAAACAAAGCCACTTGAGCATTTTCTTCAGTTCTCTGGCAGCAACAAGAAAGCTCTAGCTTGCTGTGTTCTGGGTTGGCTCTAAATTTGTTTGTAAATCTGTCTTTAGTCAACTCTGTCCCTGGAAATGCTGACACCCGTCCATGTAACTTGAGGGCATTTCTTTCAGAGGGGCATGCAGAGATTGCCCAGACACTAAGAAGCAGAGCCTCTGAGAGCAGCTATAACCGCTAGCCCCGCCCTGTTGATACCCTGGGACCCGCCCCGCCCAAGCCCTACAGGGAGGGTTTTGCTGGATAGCCTAAGGCAGAGGCTAGATTAGCACCTCCCTAGAGATCCAGGAGCCAGGAAACCCAGAGGTCAGAGTGGGACCATCCAGTTTGCAGCTCCATGGAACATAAAGGACACACTCATGGGGCAGACTCAGTGAGCACCAAAGCCCCATTGAAGTAAGTCTTGCTCCAGAGGGGTGTCTCCAGCACAGAAGTTCTCCCACTGCAGACACAGTGGATTCTCATAGCCAATTGGACTGGAGGTCAATTCCTCCCAGTGATACCTACAACAATCAAGGCTTAACTGCAACAAGACTGTGCACAAAGACCACAAGGGGGTGCACCAAGAGTAACCTCCCCAGGTAATTGGGGAGGCTGAACCACTGGGCCCTAGAGGATACTTAGCGCAGAAAACCACTTTATCAACAAAGGGAAGCATATAAAATGCGGAGACAAAGAAAAAGGACACAAATGACAGAAAAGGAGGAAAGCAAACTACTGGATATAGAGTTCAAAACCCCACTTTTAAGGCTTTTCAAGAATTTTCTAGAAACTGCTGATAAATGTAGTGAGATCCTAATCTAGAAAGTAAGCATACACTGACTGAAATAAAGAATATTATACAGACTCCCAACAGCAGACTAGAGGATCGCAAGAATCAAGTCAACAATTTGAAATACCAAGAAGCAAAAAACACCCAACTGGAAAAGCAAAATGAAAAAAGAATCCAAAAATACGAAGATAGTGTAAGGAGCCTCTGGGACAGCTTCAAGTGCACCAACATCCCAATTATAGGGGTGCCAGAAGAAGAGAAAGCAAGATATTGAAAACCTATTTGAAGAAATAATCACAGAAAACTTCCCCTACCTGGTGAAAGAAATAGACTTACAAGTCCAGGAAGCACAGAGAACCCCAAACAAAAGGAATCCAAAGAGGACCACACCAAGACACATCATCATTAAAATGCCGAGACCAAAAGACAAAGAAAGAATCTTAAAAGCAGCAAGAGAAACAAAGTCAGTTACCTACAAGGGAGCACCCATATGACTATCAGCTGATTTCTCAACGGAAACTTTGCAGGCCATAAGGGAGTGGCAAGAAATATTCAAAGTGATGGATACCTAGAACCTACAACCAAGACTACTTTATCTAGCAAAGTTATCATTCAGAATTGAAGGTCAGATAAAGAGCTTCACAGATAAGAAAAAGCTAAAGGAGTTCACCACCACCAAACCAGTATTATATGAAATGCTGAAAGGTATCCTTTAAGAGGAAGAAGAAAAAGGTAATGATACAAATTATGAACAACAAATACACATCTATCAACAAGTGAATCTGAAAATCAAGTGAATAATCTGATGAACACTATGAACAGGTGATTATAATAGAATTAGGGGCATAGAAAGGGAGTGGAATGACTATTCTTGGGGGGGAAGGAGTGAGGGGGATGCGGGAAGAGACTGGAAAATCATTTGAAGGTCAAAATGAGGCAAGAAAATCATCGCAGTGCATGGGATCACAGCATGACGCCCAAAATGTGGGTGAAGGTACAGAGACCAGCCTAAATTACCCAGGTATCATATGGGTCAAACTCTTTTCCGGGATCAAAGGGGAGGCAGACGAACAGCAGCTTACTCTGAAAGAAGGTTTCCCTAGAGAAACCACTGCAGCTGAGAAATGATGGCATTCCCCTGAACACAGGGAGGCCAAGGGTTAGTACTCAGAGGTGTAAAGGGAATGGTTGGAAAGGCA
Source organism: Myotis yumanensis (assembly GCF_028538775.1). NCBI lineage: Eukaryota > Metazoa > Chordata > Mammalia > Chiroptera > Vespertilionidae > Myotis > Myotis yumanensis. The sequence continues at coordinate 6,409,496 of NW_027223774.1, read as the reverse complement.
TAACTGAAACCATGGAATTAGGAGCTGCAGCTGAACCACTGTGGTACTCATACTATACCTGCTCCAGTGAGGGCTGCACATCATTGGTAGAGACTGTGTCTGATGCTGCAGAAAATAATGGTTAAAAATCCAGCCCTGACCTAACTGGTTTGGGTCAGTGGATAGAGCAGCGGCCTGTAGACTGAAGGGTCCCAGGTTCAATTCCGATCAAGGGCATGTACCTTGGTTGTGGGCACATCCCCAGTGGGAGGTGTGCAGGAGGCACCTGATCAATGTTTCTCTCTCATCGATATTTCTAACTCTCTATCCCTCTTCCTTCCTCTCTGTAAAAAAACCAATAAAATATACTTAAAAAAATCCAGCCCTTGAATCTGACACTTGTCTGTGGTGTAAATTTGGGGAGCTGACTTCATTTCTCAGATACTGATGTTTTTCAGCAATATGATGAGTTTCTAGTTGTCCAGGTTGCTGTGAGAATTAAGAGAGAAAATGCTCAAAAATCTAACCCTGGAATCCTGGCAACAAGTACTCACCTTGTTCCTTGTATTGATCTTGGAAGGCCAGAGTAAGCGCCATCAATCATCTGCATGTCACATTCAGCCACCTGAGACTCAGGGAGCTCTAGGGAGTCTGCTGGACATTCCCAGGTGGGGCCCACCACAATGACAACTGAGTGCCCACAGCACCTGCCTCCCTGCAGCAGAGTCAGTGGCTTAGTGTAGGTCCCATTTCTTATTAAAATGCACCCAAAGACAAAGGTGCTTGTGGGCATCAGGGGAGTGAGAAGTGCCTACCTGAGAATGTCTCAACAGGGAGAGGCTGGAGTTGCAAGGAGACTGAGACTGAGAAAAATCAATGCTGAGAGAGAATCATTGATCAGCTGCCTCCTGCATGCCCCACATTGGGGATGAAGCCAGGACACAGGCATCCTCCCTGACTGTGAATGGAACCCTGACCTCCTCATTCATGGGTCCCTATGGAACCACTGAGCCATGCCAGCTGTCTTCTCAACAATCGTGTTCCTATCTCTTGCTCCATCCCCCTTGTTCTATGAAAGCAACGAAAATGTTTGTTAAAATCAATTAAAATATTTATTTAAAAAATATTAACAAGTATTATTCTAATAAGAAAAAAGAAACAAACCACTTAAGACTTTTGAGAAAAGGCTCACCAAAAATTCTTACAAAAAATACAATCAAACAATAGTGAGGTAGAATCACAAAATTACAGAGTATCTTTAAACTACAGGCCTGGTCCCCGACATTCCTACACAGAGGGCAGCCTTCATCCCGGGCTCTGCCCTTTTGCACCCCGAAGCCCTGGGAAGATGTCTGACTGACAAAGGTAAATAACACTTAAATCCATATAAAGAATTACACAAAAATGTTTGTACCAGCTTTATTAGAAATAACCAAATATTTATTAAAATGGACACATGATGGTGATATATTCAAAGATAAGAATATCTACCAGGGCCCTGGTTGGTTTGTCTCTGGATAGAGCATAGGCCTGCAGACCGAAGGGTCCAGATTCGATTCCAGTCAAAGGCATGTACCTTGGTTCAAGATGCCTTCCTAGCCCGGGCTCTAGTCCAGGCTTATGCAGGAGGCAACCAATAGATGTGTTTCTTTCACATCGATGTTTCTGTCTTTCCCTCTCTCTTCCACTCTCCAAAAAAAATCAATGAAGAAATATCCTCTGGTGAGGATTAACAACAACAAAAAGAATATTTATAAAAAAGAGACTTACTAATGTATCTTTAATAAATGTCAAAGAATTTATGAAATATAAATTAAAGCAGGAAAATACTTAGAAGAAGCAAAGATAAGTACTAAAATGGAATGTAAATTCCTGGTTACCAGGAAAGCTGTGAAGAACAGGGACAGATTAAACGAGGTCATGAAACAACTACACAGTCATAGATATGATCAGTATTATGAGTAGAACTAGTGGCCCAGGGCACGAAATTCATGCCCATTAAAAGGGAATTAATTGCACTAACCGGTTTAGCTCAGTGGATAGAGCATCGGCCTACAGACTCAAGGGTCCAGGGTTCCATTCCGGTCAAGGGCATGTACCTTGGTTGCGGGTACATTCCCAGTGGGGAGTGTGCAGGAGGCAACTGATCGATGTTTTTCTCTCATTGATGTTTCTAACTCTCTATCCCTCTCCCGTCCTCTCTGTAAAAAAAATCAATAAAATATATATTTTTTAAAAAGGGAATTAATTAGCAAACTGGCCACCTGTCAATTCCGTGAGGAAAGTGCTCCCTCCTCTCTCCTGTCAAGGTCCGGGATGCAGGAGAACGGGCTTCATGGCTGGCAGGCCACTGACAGCAAGCTATCCAAGAGCGGATTCTGTGAGGAATGGGGGCTCCCTCCTTTCTACTGTCAGGGTCTGGTTTGAAGGTCAGCCATACCCCCGGTTAAGCCAGACCCAGAGTTCTACCATGCTGTGGTCTCCACTTCAGCAATCCAGGACTGACTGCTTCTGGGTGCTCCTGGTGCTCTGAGGGTGGGTTCTTCCCTCAGGCCACACGGGAAACAGCTGGCGAGGGTGCAGACCTTGGCAAAACGACCCAGGATTCAGTGGGTCCACGCTCCGAGGACGGGTTCCTGCCTCAAACACCGCCCTCACTGGAAATAGCTCCAGGAAACAGCTTGAAGGAGGGCGCAGCCATTGCCAAAACAACCCCTGCAGGACTAACTTCCTTCAGCTTGGTCAAGCTTCTGGCTTAATGTTGCACCCAAACAGCTCCAGGAGGGCGCAGCCCTTGGCAAAGCAACCCAGGATTCAGAGGGTCCATGCTCCGTGGGCGGGTTTCTGCTTCAAACCCCGCCCTCACCGGAAATAGCTCTGGGAAACAGCTCAGGGGAGGGAGCAGCCCTTGCCAAGACAACTGGTGCAGGACTGACTTCCTTCTGCTTGGTCGGGATTCTGATGGTCGTGATAAACACCACCCATAGTTTTTATAGAAGTAGATGATGGTTTCAGTTTCATGCACATGTCAATATTTATAAAACAGTATCCTTAACACATATAATTTACGCATTATTGCTGTTATAAAATGGCTAAAGATAAAAAGAAATGTACATTCACCTATTTTGTACCAACAGGTTTTTCAACTCTATATTCAATCCACATTCTTATGCCCTCTGGGCAAGTCTCATTTCAGTGACAGAAAATGTAACAAACAATGAAGTACTTTCACACAAACCAGTGGTCGGCAAACCCAGTAGTCAACAGAGCCAAATGTCAACAGTGCTTCTTTAAAATAGACTGGCCAAGGCCAAAAGCTGACTTCCGTGCATGGGCCGCAAAGTTTCAATCGCACTGTACGCGCACGCCAGCAAATGGTATTTTGAGGAAAAGTCACACTCAAGGGGCCAGAGAGCCGCAGTTTGCCGACCACAGAACCAAACCAAAAATGCTGGCTGGCTCACGGGAGCCACATCTCTGAATTCAAGACACCCTTTGTTTTCCTCTTAGTTTTGCTGCCAGAGCACCAATGGCTCTGATGGGAACATCTGAGAAGCTACAGGAAGACAGAAAACATCTTGATTGTAATCAAGGACAAAGACTGCTTCACAGAAGAAAAACATACCCAGATATCCCTCAGATCTGTGTACACACGGCTCCTATAGTCTTTTCCTCAAAAACATTTCTTGGTGCAGGTTTAGATGAAGACCATTCCATCTAATGGGCTGCAGTCTGGTCCAACAGAAATTAAGTCACTGCAATGGTCCTGAAACCAGTGCCCATCACCCATGCAATTGTAGGCATTATGGCACATGGCCCTCTGCAAGACCTGGACAGGAGGTTCCCTTCAAATGTCTTAGCATTCCTTGAAAACAAGAAAAGCATTCAAGCTGCTAGAAAACATACTTGAGGTTGTCACAGCTGCATGCTCTTCGGAGTGGTCTCTGTCTCAAGGCATCCAGCTTCACATGAGGACTAGAGAGACTACACTGTTTCTTGGAAAATTATGGGCAGCAGTGTAAATTTGGCAAAAACTGCTGAGCTAATTTCTGCACCATAGTATTCCCCCAAAGACAAAAATGTTTGAGACCCCATCTAAGTTTTTCACATCATCATGCTTGGAGAGCCCATATCTCCTTATAAACTAACCAATGGAGTCAATTGAACACCCAACATTAAAGAAGTCTTAGGGAAAAACATTCATTATTTTTCAAAGAAAGAGCCGTGAGACTGGCATTTCTTTCATTGGTTACTTAGGCACTCATTGGCATTTACGGAAAGACTGTCCCTGAAAATGGCAGGTCCTCTGCAAGATTATGTTTACTGGGGCCAACAGTAATCAGTCCTATGTGGCAAATCATGACAGAGAAACAAGTAACACAAAGGGCCCAGGTATTCCTCATTTTCTTCAACAAATTAGGCAACAGAATTAGCTTCCCTGGGCCCATGAGGATGGTGATTGAGGCCATCTGTAGGGGCCTTTATAAGTGGTTCAGGTGAAACATCTTCAACAACTTAAATATGCAATGACACAGACCTGGCATGACAGCTCTGTATGTTTAACAGTCCAACATAGATACATACGGTTACAACATACAAACAAGAAAACAGAAGAGCAAAAATAGTTGCGGGTACGTTACATGATATAGGTGATTAAATGTATGAGCTAAACAGACTAATGAGACTTCACATATTTTCTTATACAATTGTTAAGTCCTAACTAAGAAACTACATTTTCAACACATCTGAGAAACTTTTCACATTTGAACTCTTTTGTGCAAAGCGAATTTACAAATTGGACAGAAAGGTATCTCATATTAATTACACTCATTAGGACTTTCTCTTGTGTGAACTCTCTGATGACAATGAGGGTGAGAGTCAGTTGTAAAAGACTGTCCACATTCACTGCATTTATAAGCAATTTCTCCTGTATGAACTCTGATGACAGCGAAGGTTGGTGCTACTGGTATAAAATTTCCCAAAGTCACTGCATTTATAAGGCTTTTCTCTTGTATGAACTTAGATGACATTGGAGACCATTGCGACCTGCAAAGTATTTCCCACATTCACTACATTAATAAGGCTTTTATCAAGTGTGAACTCTCTGATGACTGTGAAGGTTGAACTTAGTGGTAAAAGATTTCCCACATTCACTGCATTTATAAGGCTTTTCTCCTGTATGAACTCTCTGATGATAACCAAGATTACGGTTGGTGATAAAAGTCTTCCCACATTCTCTGCATTTAAAAGGCTTTTCTCCCGTATGAACTCTCTGATGAGTACAAAGGTCAGTCTTACTGGTATAAGACTTCCCACATTCAGTGCATTTATAAGGCTTTTCTCTTGTGTGAACTCCCTGATGACGATGAAGTTGAAACTTAGTGGTAAAAGACTTCCCACATTCAGTGCATTTAAAAGGGTTTTCTCCAGTGTGAAGTCTCTGATGTCTGTGAAGGTGGCCCTTAGTGCTGTAAGCTTTCCCACATTCACTGCATTTATAAGGCTTTTCTTCTGTGTGAACGCTCTGATGACCTTGAAGGTGGGCCTTAGTGGTAAAAGATTTCTCACATTCACTGCATTTATAAGGCTTTTCTCCTGTGTGAACTCTCTGGTGACTGTGAAGGTAGGCCTTAGTGGCAAAAGATTTCCCACATTGGCTGCATTTATAAGGCTTTTCTCCTGTGTGAACTCTCTGGTGACTGTGAAGGTAGGTCTTAGTGGCAAAAGATTTCCCACATTCACTGCATTTATACGGCTTTTCTCCTGTATGAACTCTCTGATGACGACGAAAATTACTGCCGGTGATAAAAGACTTCCCACATTCACTACAGTGATAACGCTTTTCTCCAGTGTGAACACTCTGATGATAACGAAGGTCAGTCTTACTGGTATAAGATTTCCCACATTCAGTGCATTTATAAGGCTTTTCTCCTGTGTGAACTCTCTGATGACGACGAAGGTCAGTCTTACCGGTATAAGATTTCCCACATTCAGTGCATTTATAAGGCTTTTCTCCTGTGTGAACACTCTGATGACAACGAAGGTCAGTCTTACTGGTATAAGATTTCCCACATTCAGTGCATTTATAAGGCTTTTCTCCTGTGTGAACTCTCTGATGTCTGTGAAGGTAGGCCTTAGTGGCAAAAGACTTCCCACATTCAGTGCATTTAAAAGGCTTTTGTCCTGTGTGAACTCTCAGATGACAATGAAGTTGAAACTTAGTGGTAAAACACTTCCCACATTCAGTGCATTTATAAGGCTTTTCTCCTGTGTGAACTCTCTGATGTCTGTGAAGGAAAAACTTAGTGGCAAAAGATTTCCCACATTCACTGCATTTATAAGGCTTTTCTCCTGTATGAAGTATCTGATGACGACCAAGGTTACTGCTGGTGATAAAAGATTTCCCACATTCACTGCAGTGATAGGGTCTCTCTGCAGTGTGCACTCTATAATGATGACGTAAAAGTTTAGTCCTATAGGTGTAAGCTCTCCCACATTCACTACATATATAAGGCTTTTCTCCAGTATGAATGTTCTGAAGACCATGAAGGTTATTGCTCCCGGTAAAAGATTTTCCCTGCAAATTGTATTCATAAGGCCTTTCTGCTGTGAGAACTCTCTGATCATAATGGAGGGCACTGCTATTGGTAAAAGATTTTCCACGTTCACTATGCTCATAAGGCCTTTCATTAGTGTGCAAAGCTTCATGATCACCTAAGCTGTTAATACTGCTAAAAGCTTTCCCATGTTCACTGTGCTCATAAGGCCTTTCTTCAGTGTCACTTCGCTGTAGATAATACAAGCTAGAAAATTTGGTAAAATATTTCCCACATTCAGAGCACACAAAACATTGACTTCCAGCATTGAAATCTTTTTCCTGAATAAACGTGTGGGTGCAGGTAATGTTTTTCTTACATTCTTTTCTGGTGTAATAATTTTTTGTCCTTTGAAATGTCATCTCCTGTGTCAAAATAGCATTTGGACTGTCCCTGGTCTGAGTAGCCTTTAGGTGGAGATGTCCTGATTCGGTAAGGACACCCTGCCCAACCTCTACCCATGAGAAACGATTCTGGGACACAGTGAAATTGCAGCTGTTTGCAAGGGAGATCCTGTCCACACCTCTAATGAAAGTCTTCTCTGTCACATGTTGCTGGTGAAATTTTACAGTGAAATAAAACCGATTTGCACATGCCCCACACCTCAACAGTATCTGTCCGTGTTGTGTTCCCTGCAGCTCCATCACGTGGAAAATGTTTCCCAAGACTAGTCCACAACTCTCACAGGGGTGGCTCTTCTGGGAAGACAAGGCTAACGTGGGATTCGTTTCCTGTGACACTCTTACAGAAACATTCTGTTCAGTCGCTGCCTCCACATTCTCTGCTCCACAGCAGCAACCTGAATAAAAGGAAACACTGGTGAAGTATGTGTCGATCCCATCAAAACTAAATATCTTCACCACGAATGTTTATCTGTCATGACTAGGCATGAGGCCATAGAAAGATTTTAAGGACCAGTGAGGTATCCTCTGAGGAAATTGCTGTTATACATATCGTGGCCCCAAAAGTCAGTCGGTGATGTAAAACAAACCAATAGAGGGACAGAAGCACAGGACGGGATACAAACAACAGAGGAAGTTCCTAAACCAATGGCTTCTATTTGGACCTTACATGTTGGCCATGTGAGTCTGTGTAGAATAATTTAAAGCTGCTCAAAGTCATAAAAATTAACTGTATTAGAGCACATGATGTTCAACATCCATGTAATAACATGTGTGCACTTCAAGGTGCTGCAGGCATGGACCAACGTTGGCCCACAGTAAAGAGAGACCAGTAAAAGAGGCAGACGTGCAAAATCCAGAGAGGTGAACGTTATCTGTGGGCTGGGAATCCAAGAAAGGATCACTACTAGAACTGAGAAGTTGGCAAAATAAAAACAATTAGCACAAACACACATTAGTTGGGTGAGGAATGGGCAACCGTAAGAAAACACTGGATTTCTAGCTATGACTATAACAAAGGCCAGCAGAGAATTCCTCCCCAAAGACCCTTCTCCTAGGCAAGACCGCCTGTGGGTCCACTGTGTCATTAATAAAGACCTGTTTTGCCCTAACAGGTTTGGCTCAGTGGATAGAGCGTCGGCCTTTGAACTCAAGGGTCCCAGGTTTTATTCTGGTCAAGGGCATGTACCTTGGTTGCGGGCACATCCCTAGTCGGGCCTGTGCAGGAGGCAGCTGATTGATGTTTCCCTCTCGTGGATGTTTCTAACTCTCTATCCCTCTCCCTTCCCCTCTGTAAAACAATCAATAAAATACATTTAAAAATCAATAATGTCATGTTTCTTCTGTGATGCAAAAATGATTCTTCCCCTTAAATCCCATTTGAGCCACTGCACGTGATAAATGACGCAAATCTGCAAAGATAAACAACAAAGTTGGATGGTCAACACTGTGGTAGAACAAAGGACAAATGAGATCGCAGACAAAAGACCTATGTGAGCCATAGCCGGCTTGGCTAAGTGAATGGAGTGTCTGCCTGTGTACTGAAGATTCCTAGGTTCCATTCTTGGGAGGGACACGTGCCTGGGTTGCAGGCTTCATCCCCAGGAGGGGGTGTGCAGGAGGCAGCCAATCAGTTATTCTCTCTCATCATTGATTTTTCTATCCCTCTCTCCCTCTCCCTTCCTCTATGAAATCAATAAAAATATATTTAAAAAAAAAAGACCTATGGGAGTGACATCAGCAAGACGGCAAGATCAGAGCTATCAGTATCTGCCCTATCCTAGTGTAAGTAAGCAGCTAACCATGAACAAAAACCCCATAGAAAATGGGGATAAGAGTACCATGAAGACAAACAGTATAAGAGTCAGAAATAAAGGAAAACTATATGGAAAGAATGACGGGATAGACTGGGTGAACAAACATATAGGAAGATACCTACAGTCAAAAAAGAGGGTCACCATTACCTCCAGCAGCCACTGAGCTTCCACTATCATTACTCATAGTGGCCTGTTCTTCAAAAAATACTGGAAATTTGTGTGTTTCAAAACCATAGAATGGCCCTAAACGGTTTGGCTCAGTGGATACAGCATAGACCTTGTGGATTCTGGTCAAGGGCATGTACGTTGGCTGCGGGCACATCCCGAGTAGGGGGTGTGCAGGAGGCAGCTGATCGATGTTTCTCGCTCATTAATGTTTCTAAGTCTCTATCCCTCTCCCTTCCTCTCTGTAATAAATAAATAAAATATATTTAAAAACCAACAAAAAACATAGAATGCCTCGGTCAGTATTGCTCAGTTCATTGGAGCATTGTCCTGTGTACCAAAGAGTGGAGTATTCAATTCCCACGGCAAGGTACATATCAGTATATGGGTTCCATTTGTAGTTACCCTGTGTACACAAGTCAGCCAATTGATGTTTCTCCCTTACACTGATGTTTCTCTCTCTCCATCACTCTTCCTCAAATATTTGAAGAAGCATCAGTAAAAGGGAGATAAGGCAAAATAAAACAATACAAATATTGGCTACCCTAAATATAGAGTTAGACTAAAGCAAAACACAAAAACAAACAAAAACTAGCTTCAGAGGCGTAGGGGATCGTAGTGAAAGGTAAATTGTGGGACAAAAAAAAACATGCTTCAAAGAAATGAAAGATAAGACATTACAGCTGACACTAGGAAATACAAAGCATCATGAGATGTTGATGTTAGAAGACGACATGACCCTCCATAGAGAAATTGGTCAAGATCCCACATGAGCTTCTGAAATTAATAAACAAATTCACAGCCCTGGCCACGTAGCTCTCTTGTTGAGTGTGTGGTCCCGATGCAGCACGGCTGTGGGTTTGCAGGGTACATGTAGGGGACAGCCAATAAATGCTCACATGGGAAAAAACAGCAGTTCAATGTTTCCCTTTTTCTCTATTTCCCACACTCAAGGGGCCAAAGAGCCGCATGTAGATCGCGAGCCGCAATTTGCCGACCACGGACCTAGGAAATCACAGTTCCATTCCTTGTCAGAAGACATGCACAGGTTACAGACCCAATCTCCAGGGGGGCTGTGCAGGAAGCAGCTGATCAATGACTCTCCTTCATTATTCATGTTTCTATTGCTCTGTCCTTCTTTTCCTCTCTGAAATCAATAAAATGTAGTTTAAAAATAAATAGATAAATAATTTAAGGAATAAATAGCCCTGGCCTGTGTCACTCAGTGCTGAGAATGCCTGCTTGCACAGTGGGAGGTCATGGATTTGATTCTCCATAAGAGGCAGGTATGTGTGCTTCAGGTTCAACCCGCCTCCTACTCGGGGCACAAGTGGGAGGCAACCAATTGATGTTTCTCTCTCTCCCTCAGGAAAAAAATCAATGGAAAAAATATTCTCACTATTCCGGTGAAGATAAAAGAAGAAAGAATAGAATTCAGGAAAGGTACGAGAGAGGTGATCCAAGATGGTGGTGTTGGTAAAGGCTTATACTGGCTTCCTCCCACAACCACATGAAAATTACAACTAAAATACACAACAACATCAGCCAGATAGCCTGGAAAGCTTGCTGAATGGAAGTCTTAGGACTTGAGAGGTAAAGTAGAAAGCACCCTGAGTCTGGTAGGAGGTAAAGAGGCTCAGAAGGTGATGGTCCTCTACCCATTTGGGCCACTTTTCTAATGGGGAGGGAGATCATCTCTGCAGAGGTCACCTGGAGGAGCAAGGAGTCCCAGTACCATATCAGACGCCCAGCACAGGGTCCCAGAGCTGGGGAAAAAAGCCCTAATAGCAGTAAGAACTACGGGCTGTAAAAACCAATGCGGATGGGGCTCAGTGACACAGAGGCTGCAGGAGACCCAGCTGCTCCACTTACAACTGAACATACAAGCTCCTGCTTCTTCTGACGTCCAGGGCCTGTTGAGCCTGGGGGTGGAGGGGCGGATCAAGATACGTACCAGGAAAACTGGACTAACTGGAATCAGGGCAGGAATTCGGGGACAGCTTTCTTCCAGACAGAGGTGCTTGCTGTGGTCATTATACCTATGCTGCCACATCCAAGGTCGCAGGTCTGAGTGGCAACCATTTCTGTGTGCTCCGACCTGGTGATTCCATGAGACCTCACCCCATCCAATTTACAACTCCACCCAAGTTGTGTGCAGCAGGGTTTGTATATGAATTGCCTGTCCTTGCTCAGGCTAAGACCTGTCAAACAAGTTGCAGTTCGGTCAGGGAGCCCCAAACCTATCAATAAAAGGCCTATACCTGGCACAAGCACTAGCCTTCCTTGCTTCACAGCTGGGCCTCATCAGGGCACTTCCAAACTCGATACAAAGAGGAGAATCTGCAGATCTCTCTGTAGATGCTGCTCGGTAGTTCCAGGAAGAGGCTGACTTTACACTTCCCTGGAGACCCAAGAGCCAGTGTACCCAGTGGTCAGTGTCATACCATACCACCTTACAACTCTTCACATCCATAAGCGACACACTCAAGGGGCAGACTCACTGACCACCAAAGCCCCACTGATACAGGTCATGCTCCATAGGGGTGTCTCCTGCACGGCAGCTCTCCCACTGTAGTCATAGTGACACCCATCAATCCTTAAAGCCTCAAGAAAATTCTGGAAAATGGGATCCAGCAATACATTAGAAAGATCATACACCATGACCAAGTGGGATTTATTCTTGGGATGAAAGGTTGGTACAATATCTGCAAATCAATAAATATGATACAAAACATAAACAAATTGAAAGACAGATATCATATAATCATATCAATTGATGCAGAAAAAGCATTTGACATAATCTGACACACTTTCTTGATAAAAACTCTCAGCCAAGTGGGAGCCCAAGGATCATACCTCAACATAATAAAAGCCTTATATGACAAACCTACAGCCAATATCAGAGTCAATCAGCAAAAACTACAACCATTTTCCCTAAGAACAGGACAAGACAGGGATGTCCACTTTCACTATTCCTGTTTGATATAAAACTGGAAGTGCTAGCCACAGCTGTCAGAAAAGAAAAAAAATTAAAGGCATCATAATTGGAAAAGAAGAAGTAAAATGGTCATTATTCCATCAAAAAACTACTAAATTTAATAAATGCATTCAGAAATGTAGCAGGATACAAAATTAACACTCAGACATCTATGGTTTTTTTATACACCAATAATCAACGCACAGAAAGAGAAACAAACAAACAAAAAATCTTATCTACCATTGCAACAATAAAAATTAGGATACCTAGGAATAAACTTAACTAACAAGGTAAAAGACCTGTACTCCGAAAACTACAAGAAGTTGAAAAAAAGAGATAGAAGAAGATATAAACAAATGGAAACATATATCGTGTTCATGGATTGGTAGAATCAAGATCATTAAAATGTCTATGCTGCCCAAGGCACTCTGCATATTCAATGCAATCCCCATTAAGATATCAACTGCATATTTCACAGATCTAGAACAAACGTTCCAAAAATTCATCTGGAATAAAAAAAGACATCCAATAGCTGCAGCAATCCTGAGAAAGAAGAACAAAGTCGGTGGGATCTCAATACCAGATATCAAACTCTATTACAAAGCCACTGTACTTAAAACACCTTGGTACTGGCACAAGAACAGACATAGAGATCAATGGAATAGAATAGAGAACCCAGAACTAGACCCAAAACACTATGCCCAATTAATATTTGACAAAGGAGGCAACAGCATACAATGGAGACAAGACAGTCTCTTCAATAAATGGTGTTGGGAAAATTGGACAGATACATGCAAAAGGATGAAACTAGACCACCAACTCACACCATACAAAAAAATAAACTCAAAATGGATAAAAGACTTAAACGTAAGACAGGAAACCATAAAAATACTAGAGGAAACCATAGGCAGCAAAATTGCAAACATATGCCAAAGAAATTTCTTCTCTGATACTGCTCCTAGAGCAATTAAATCTAAAGAGAAAATAAACAAATGGGACTACATCAAAATAACAAGCTTTTGCACAGCAAAGGAAACCAACAACAAAACAAACAAGAAGACCCACTGCATGGGAGAACATATTTGCAAATGATATCACCGATAAGGGTTTAATCTCCAACATTTACAGGGAACTCATGCAACTTAACAATAGAAAGGTAAACAATCCAATCAAGAAATGGGCAATGGACCTAGATAGACACTTTTCGAAAGAGGACATACAGAAGGCCGGAAGACATATGAAAACATCCTCCAAGTCACTAATTATACAAGAGATGCAAATCAAAACGACAATGCGGTATCACCTCACACCTGTCAGAATGGCTATCATCAACAAATCAACAAACAACAAGTGCTGGAGAGGATGTGGAGAAAAGGAACCCTTCTGCACTGCTGGTGGTAATGCAGACCATTGCAGCCACTGTGGAGAACAGTATTGAGCTTCCTCAAAAAACTAAAAATGGAACTCCCATTTGACCCAGTGATCCCACTTCTAGGAATATATCCCACGAAAACAGAAACACCAATTAGAAAGGATATATGCACTCCTATGTTCATAGCAGCACAATTCACCATAGCTAAGATTTGGAAACTGCCTAAGTGTCCATCAACAGATGAGTGGATTAAAAAACTGGTACATCTACACAATGGAATTCTATGCTACGTTAAAAAAGAGGGAACTCTTGCCTATTGCAACAGCACGGATGGAACTGGAGAGCATTATGCTAAGTGAAATAAGCCAGTCAGAGAAAGATAAATACCTCATGATTTCACTCATTTGTGAAATATAGAGAACAACAGAGACTGATGAACAGGGACAGATCCAAAGACAGAGAAACAGCGATCAGACTATTAATCCCCAGAGGGAAAGTAGGGGAGGGAGGGGGCAAGGGGAAGAGATGAACCAAAGGACTTGTATGCATGCATATAAGCCAAACCAATGGACATGGACAAGAGGGGGATGAGAGCATGAGTGGCGGGGGGGAGGATGGGGATTTAATGAGGGGGATGAGGACACATTTGTAATACCTTAACTAATAAAGAATTAAAAAAATAAATAAATAAAATTTCCATAAAAAAAAAGATATCAACTGCATTATATCATAGGCCTATAATAAGCTCTCCAAAAATAAATATGGAATAATAATAATAATAAAATAGCCATAGTAATTTTTTTTACAATGTATTTTTTATTGATTTTTTACAGAGAGGAAGGGAGAGAGATAGAGAGTTAGAAACGTCGATGAGAGAGAAACATCGATCAGCTGCCTCCTGCACATCTCCTACCGGGGATGTGACCACAACCCAGGTATATGCCCTTGACCGGAATCGAACCTGGGACCTTTCAGTCCGCAGGCAGATGCTCTTATCCACTGAGCCAAACCGGTTTCGGCAGCCATAGCAATTTTAAAAAATATATATTTTATTGATTTTTTTTACAGGGAGGAAGAAAGAGGGTTAGAAAGCTAGAAACATCAATGAGAGAGAAACATCAATCAGCTGCCTCCTGCACACCCCTTACTGGGGATGTGCCCGCAACCAAGTTACATGCCCTTGACCGGAATTGAACCTGGGACCCTTCAATGCAAAGGCCAACGCTCTATCCACTGAGCCAAACTGGGTACAGCCATAGCAATCTTGAAAAAAAAAAACAAAGTTGGAGGGATGATAATACCAGATACCAAGGTGTATTGCAAAAATGCCTGGTACTGGCACAAAAACAGACATATAGAACAATGCCACAGAACAGAAAATCCAGAAAACCACCCAAGACATTTAGCTCAATATTTGACAAGGGAGGTGAGAGCTTACAATGAAGTCAAGATAATCTCTTCAGTAAATGGTGTTGGGAAAATTGGACAGGTACATGAAAAAAAATGAAACTAGACCACCAACTTATTCCATACACAAAATAAACTAAATATAAAGTCCATAAACTTAAGACGGGAAAGCATAAAATTCTTAGAAAAATCTACAGGCAGCAAAATATCAGACATATATCCTAGCAATGTATTACAGATACAGCTTCTAGGGTAAGGGAAGCTAAGGAAAAAATGAACAAATGGAACTATGTAAAGATAAAAAGCTTCTGCACAGCCAAAGAAACCATCAACAAAACAACAAGAAAGCCCACTGAATTGGAGAACATATTTACCAATGTTATATCCTATAAGGGTTTACTCGTCTAAATTTACAGGGAACTCATACATCTTAACAAAAAGAAGATAAACAATCCAATCAAAAAATGGGCTAAGGACTTAAATACACACTTTTCGAAGGTGGATATATAGAAAGTCAAGAGACATGAAAAAAACATGCTCAAAGCCACTTATCTGAGAGACACAAATCAAAACCACAATGAGATATCATCTCACACCTGTCAGGATTCCTATCAACTAATCAACAAACGACAAGTGCTGGCAAGGATGTGGAGAAAAAGGAACCCTTGTGCATTGCTGGTGGGAATAAATATTGGTAAAGACACTGTGGATTATACTATAGAGTTTCCACAAAAATTAAAAATGGAGCTCCGATTTGACCCAGTAATCACACTTCTAGGAAAACGTCCCAAGAAATCAGAAACAGCCTTAGCCATTTTGGCTCAGTGGATAGAGCGTCGGCCTGCAGACTTAAGGGTCCCAGGTTCAATGCCGGTCAAGGCAACATGCCAAGTTGGGGGCTTGATTACCAATAGGGTGGGTGAAGAACGCAGCGATCATTTCTCTATCATTGATGTTTCTATCTCTCCATCTCCTTTCCTCTCTCTGAAATCAATAATGAAATATTAAAAAAAAGAAATCAGGAACACCAATCAGAAAGGATATATGTTCATAGCAGCACGAATGACCATAGCTAAGATTTGGAAATAGCCTAAGTACTCATCAGTAGATGAGTGGATTAAAAAACTATGGTGCATCTACACAATGGAATACTACCCTGCTGTAAAAAAGGAGGAACTCTTACTATTTGAAACAGCATGGAGGGAACTGGAAAGCATTATTCTAAGCAAAATAAGACAGTCGGACAAAGGTAAGTATCACATGATTTCACTCATTTGTGGTCAATGAATGAAAAAGGACACATATGTAATACAATATATACTACTTTAGCCAAAACCAGTTTGGCTCGGGGGACAGAGCGTCGGCCTGTAGACTGAAGGGTCCCAGTTTCGATTCTGGTCAAGGGCATGTACCTTGGTTGCAGGCAAATCCCCAGTATGAGGTGTGCAGGAGGCAGCTGTTCGATGTTTCTTTCTCATCAATGTTTCTAACTCTCTATCCCTCTCCCTTCCTCTCTGTAAAAAATCAAAAAAATATATATTTAAAAAAAAAATACTTTATTGCTGCCCTAACTAGTTTGGTTCAGTGGATAGAGCATCAGCCTGGGGACTGAAGGGTCCCAGGTTCAATTCTGGTCAAAGGCATGTACCTTAGTTTCGGCACATCACCGGTGGGGGGTGTGCAGGAGGCAACTGATCGATGTATCTCATCAATGTTTCTGACTCTCTATCCCTGTCCCTTCCTTTCTGTAAAAAATCAATAAAATTTATTTTTAAAAAAATAGGTGATTGCTAAGGACTAGTAACAAGAATCTGAGCTTGCTAAAACCATGGTGGCACTAGACCTGCTGAACGCAGGGTTGCTAAAAATATGGCATTTCTAGAAACACCGGTGTGGGGGAGCGATATCTGCATCTGCAAAGAGCAATTACGCACAGACAAAAATATGCGTTCCTGTATGTCGTAAGCAATTAATTTATAAAATATACCAGGCAGTCAAAAGAATCTTTAACCAAAAAATACAGTTAATAAACAGGATAAGGAAATACATACAATTCTTCCAAAAATATAGGTACAAATGACCAACAGGAATATAGAAAATGCTTTCCTCACTGAACAAGGTGGAAACCCTCAGGCTTCCAGCAACACTACCAACCACAAGTCCTTCCCTGTGAGTTTAGTGCAGTGGGGAGTATTGGGACTTCAGGAATAGAAGGGAGCAGTAGAAATAGACCAACCCTCCCCAGGACAGCAGCTACCCAGGAAACTGGAAAAATCAAGCAGAACCACAGTCTAACTGGGAGGACAGAGCACACCCTGGGGGCTGGGCCCTGGGAAATCGCAAAGCCAAGTCCAGGTCACTGGTGAGAGTGAGGGTCTTACCCAGCGAGGATATAAGTTCAAAGTTCTCCAGCATCACATTCAGGTACAGCTGTCTCTGACCCTCATCAAGGAGGCTCCATTCCTCCCTGGAGAAGTATAGGGCAATGTCCTCAAAGGTGACTCCAACCTGTCAGAATGGAGACAATTAAATGCAGAGCTGACTTTCTTAGAACCAGTAATTCTACTCCTTACACATATTTCCCCCTTCAAGCTCCTCCAGGGCACCCGGTTAATGTGGACACCAGGCCCTAATGCCAGTGCAGGCTGCTCTCTCATCACAGTCCCATTACTCACTGTGATGGCCCTCAGCAGAGCAGCTGGGTTGGGCGGGAAGGATTGGGGGAGGGGAGGGAAGGGGAGAGGGCAAAGCCATTTAAGGTCTGGGCGATGCCTGCAGGGTCCCAGCCTTCCAGCCAAGCAACACCACTGCAGTCTCCTAGATCCTGCCTCCAAGACAAAGCCAAGCGTCGGTTTATGCTTCCCCTTTAAGTCCCCACAGCAGGACCCGGGACCATCAGCTCACACTTCCTCCAGATGTGCTCACCACTGGGTAATGTTCATCCCCTTCCCATGTTCAGACCCCAGGTTCACTCCCTCAGCTCTGCCCCCTTCCTGCTCCAATGCCACTGGATCTCGCTGGACTCACCCATGAACTTGGCATATGGCGTGTAGAGAGCTTGTAGTCCAGCCGGATCCAGGCCCACCCCAGGCCCCTGATGGACCCACAGCTGGGAAAGCCCCGAATGAGTCTGTGCCGTCCTCCCTGCAGCCTCTGCTCTTTCCGTCAATACTCACAGCCACATCCTCAGGGACCTTCAGATGCGAGTCACCCCCGTCCTCTCTGCCCTGCACCTGCTGTGTCCTCAGAAGCCACAACACTCCTCTCTCCCCTCCGCCTTCCTCACGGTCCCCCACGCGGGACTGAGCTGCAGGACGGGACAGGCGCCCTCCCCAGGCTGTGGTGTCTGTGTGAGGAGGCGCTGAGGGCTTGGGGAACAGGAACTCACCTCAGCCCGTCTCGTCGGTGGGGGCGCCGCCATTGCCCTCTGTGGGCTGAGCGGGTCGGGAGTAGAAGCCGCTGCAGGAATGGCGGTCCCTGTCCCGGCCCTGGCGTGGGTTCGGGTGGCGCCGTGTGAGCTGTGAGCACCACTGGAGGCTCCGACCATTAGCTGTGTGACTGGGAGCACCACTCTCCGGCCTTCCCCACGGGACTGCGGACGTGGAAAACCTCACCACCTGAGACAGAAATCTGAGAAGACAAAAATCCCGCCACAAGGACTGCCGGTTCCGCCCTACAGAAGCGGCCAAACGGAAATGCCTTCTCTGAACCTCTATTGGCTCAGCCTGATGCCATTCCATACATTGCCTTCTGGGTAATGTAGTTTCTAAGCTGCACGGCCAGGATCCAGTATTTCTCAGTTGACTGTAGGCCTAGATTTAGGGGCAAATAGCCCAAGAACATACCAAGTACACTAAGGGTCTTCTAGAGCCTTCAAGGGACGTGATTTCCAGGACAAGTTTGTTCCTACTGCACCTGCACAGATTCCTTTAGCAGTGAGTTTTGCATATTTTTGTTCAGGACTTGCTCTTTCTGACTGGCAGGCGTTATTTCTTCATTCAAGACTTTTGGCATGTGTCTCCCTCAGGCCATATGTATCTGGAGGAGGTTGTTCAAGTCTCTAACTGCCTTAACCTGCCTCCATTGAATTCATTATACAAAGTTAAGGTCACAAAACAGATGCTCATACTTAAGAGCATCTGCTTCTGATGCCATCCAAAGTGTCAAATCTGACTGGACTGCAGTGTGGAGAAGATGGTCAAGAAACAGATGAAAAGATGCTTAAAAGTCACAGATTACCAGAGAGATGGAAATTAATGCAACAATTATGTGTCACACACCGCTTTCACAATGGCTGCCATCAACAAATGAACAAAAGACAAGTGCTGGGGAGGATATGGGGAAAAGGGAACCCTAGTACACTGCTGGTGGGAATGCAAACTGGTGCAGCCATTATGAAAATCAGTATGGGCTTTCCTAAAAAAATTTAGTATGGAACTTCCATTTGATCCAGTGATTCCACTTCTAGAAATATATTCTAAGAAACCTGAAACAATAAGATAGAATATATACTCCCTTCTGTTGATAGCAGCAGAATTTACAATAGCAAAGATGTGGGAAAAGCCCAAGTGTCCATCAATAGATGAGTGGATTCAAATGCTGTGATACAACCCTAGCCAGTTTGGCTCATTGGAGAGAGCGTCACCCTGCAGACTGAATGATCTCAGGTTTAATTCAGGCCAATGGTACATGCCAAGGTTGCAGGCTTCATTCCCAGTAGGGAGTGCACTATAGGCAGCCAATCAATAATTCTCTCTCATCATTGATGTTTCTCTCTCTCCCTGTCATTTCTACTCTCAAATACTTAAAAAAAAAAAAAACCCACGGAAATTTTATACCATGGAATACTCTATAGCAGTAAAAAAGAAGAATCTTGGAGGAAACCAAGATGGCAGCATAGGTAAACACCGGAGTTTGCTGCCTCAAACAACCACTTCAAAAATACAACTAAAAGACGGAAAGGACATCATCCAGAACCACTGGAAGGCTGGCTGAGTGGAAATTTTACAACTAGAAGGAAAGAGAAAAGCATACCGAGACTCAGAGGAGGCGCAGTAAGGAAGTAAAATACTAAGGTGTGGAGGTGTATGCGGAGTGGGCTGGCGGCTGAGGGCGCGGTTGTCATTTTCAATCAGGAGGGAGTCTCAGGCTCTAAGATCCTGTTCTGAGCAAGTCTCTAGGGACACAGACTCATATGGGAGAAGAGGGACTGTCTGGCATTGGTCGGAACTCGAGGGCAGCTTTCTCTCCGAGGGGTTTGCAGCGATTACCAGGACACTGAGAAGCAGATCCTCTGAGGGCTGGATTGAGAGCAGCCATAACTGCTAGCCTCGCCCTGTTGATCCTGTGGGACCTGCCCTGCCCAAGCCATGCAGGGCGGCTTTTGCTGGATAGCCGCAGGAAAAGGCTAGATTAGCACCTCCCTGGAGAACAAGGAGCCAGGAAATCCAGAGGTCAGAGTCAGACCATCCAGTTTGCAGCTCCATGGAACCATAAAGGACACACTCAGAAAGGAGACTCAGTGAGCACCAAATCCCCATTGAAGTAAGTCTTGCCCCAGAGGGTGTCTCCAGCACAGAAGTTCTCCCACTGCAGAAACAGCTGATTCTCACAGCCAATTGGCTTGGAGGTCAATTCCTCCCAGTGATAACTACAACAATCAAGGCTTAACTACAACAAGACTGTGCACAAAGACCAAAAGGGGGTGCACCAAGAGTGTCCTCCTCAGGTAATTGGGGAGGCTGAACCACTGGGCCCTAGAGGACACTCAGCACAGAAAACCACTTCATCAACACAGGGAAGCATAAAAAATGCGGAGACAAAGAAAAAGGACACAAATGACAGAAATGGAGGAAAGCAAACTACTGGATATAGAGTTCAAAACCACACTTATAATTTTTTAAAAAATGTTCTAGAAACTGGTGATAAACTTAATGAGACCTACAAGAAATCTAATGAGACCCTTGAGGTTGTGATAAAGGACAAACTAGAAATTAAGAATGCACTGAGTGTGCCGAAACCGGTTTGGCTCAGTGGATAGAGCGTCGGCCTGCGGACTGAAGGGCCCCGGGTTCGATTCCGGTCAAGGGCATGTATCTGGGTTTCGGGTACATCCCCAGTGGGAGATGTGTGGGAGGCAGCTGATCGATGCTTCTCTCTCATCTTGGTTTCTAGCTCTCTGTCTCTCTCCCTTCCTCTCTGTAAAAAATCAATAAAATATATTAAAAAAAAAAAAAAGAATGGACTGAGTGAAATAAAGAATATTATACAGACTCCCAACAGCAGACCAGAGGATCGCAAGAATCAAGTCAACTGCCGAACCGGTTTGGCTCAGTGGATAGATTGTCGGCCTGCGAACTCAAGGGTCCCAGGTTCGATTCCGGTCAAAGGGCATGTACCTTGGTTGCAGGCACATCCCCAGTAGGGAGTGTGCAGGAGGCAGCTGATCGATGTTTCTCTCTCATCGATGTTTCTAACTCTCTATCTCTCTCCCTTCCTCTCTGTAAAAAATCAATAAAATATGTTTAAAAAAAAAAAGAATCAAGTCAAAGATTTGAAATACGAAGAAGCAAAAAACACTCAACTGGAAAAGCAAAATGAAAAAAGGATCCAAAAATACGAAGATAGTGTAAGGAGCCTCTGGGACAGCTTCAAGCGTACCAACATCCGAATTATAGAGGTGCCAGGAGAGACAGCAAGATGTTGAAAACCTATTTGAAGAAATAATGACAGAAAACGTCCCCTACCTGGTGAAAGCAATAGACTTACAAGTCCAGGAAGCACAGAGAACCCCAAACAAAAGGAATCCAAAGAGGGCCACACCAAAACACATCATAATTAAAATGCCAAGAGCAAAAGACAAAGAGAGAATCTTAAAAGCAGCAAGAGAAAGTCAGTTACCTACAAGGGAGTGCCCATACGACTGTCAGCTTATTTCTCAACAGAAACTTTGCAGGCAAGAAGGGAGTGGCAAGAAATATTCAAAGTGATGAATACCAAGAACCTACAACCAAGATTAATTTATCCAGCAAAGCTATCCTTCAGAATTGAAGGTCAGATAAAGAGCTTCACAGATAAGAAAAAGCTAAAGGAGTTCCTCACCACCAAACCAGTATTATAGGAAATGCTGAAAGGTATCCTTTAAGAAGAGGAAGTGCCGGAAGCCGGTCCATCCTTGCTGCTTGACACAGTCACTGCAGGAAAGAAACATCTGCACAGCATATGTTTCAAGGGACCTGGCATATATGGCATACTGTTCTTAATATGTTTGCTCCCTTTAGCCCATGTGTTTTAACCAAGGTCACCTCTCCGAGAAAGGTTGTTTCCCCAGGTGGGGATCTTTCCCTGAGGTTAGGGAGGGGATACAACCCCTTAATTAAGTGCCAGGCGGGTAGTTAAGCTACATAATCTTTACTCCCTGGAATGGAGATAAGAAACGCCCTAACCTTTGTAATAGAAATTGACAGGATTAAAATCGGCTGGTATAAATACGGATGTAACAAGACAATAAACGTCAGAACCTTATCAGTTCCTAACCAGAGCTCCGACCAGAACTTTGGCTGGAGTTCCTGGCTATAGGTCCTGACTAGGCTGCTGATCAACTGAAGGCTGTCTTCGTGTCATTCCTTCTTTGCCGACTCCGTCCACACCTTTGGGGACCCCTGGACCTGCTGGGATTGGACCCCGGCAAGGAAGAAGAAGAAAAAGGTAAAGATACAAATTATGAACAACAAATACACATCTATCAACAAGTGAATCTAAAAATCAATGGAATAAATAATCTGATGAACAGAATGAACTGGTAATTATAATACAACCAGGGGCATAGAAAGGGAGTGGACTGGCTATTCTTGGGGGGGAAACGGATGAGGGGGATGCGGGAAGAGACTTGACAAAAATCGTGCACCTATGGATGAGGACAGTGGATGGGGAGTGAGGGAGGAGGGTGGGGTGGGAACTCGGTGGAGAGGAGTTATGGGGGGGAAAAAGAGGAACAAATGTAATAATCTGAACAATAAAGATTTAATTAATAAGAAAAATAAAAAGAAGAATCTTTACCTTTACAGACAACATAGAGGCACCTGGAAAGCGATGTACAGAGTGAAATGAGTCAGTCAGAAAACAAGTATCACTTGATCTCACTCATATGAATTCTAATTAACCAAATAAAATGGTGGAGGGAGTGGATTCTGAGACATGGAAGCATGGGAGTACAGAATCTCAGAGGAAAGGAATAGGAGGGGAAAAAAAGAAAGAAAATTCAGCCTCTGATAAGAACTAAACACACACACACACACACACACACACACATACACAACCAAGTCACCTGAGCCTTGAGCATTTTCTTCTGTTCTCTGAAAGCAATGGATAAACACGAGCTTGCTGTGTTCTGAGTCTGCTCTAAATTTGTGTTTATTAATCTGTGTTCAGTCAGTTGTGTCTCTGGAAATGCTGATAACCCTCCATGTAACTTTCTCCTGCTTCACGAATCAATTGCTTTTGGTGATGTAAGAAATGTCCAAACTTGTGGAGAATGTTCCTAAGTTTATGTGACCCAAGCCGGTAACAGTGCTAGGAAGCAGAATAACAATAAATTACTTGTGAGAATGGCAGTTTTGCACCTTTGTTATACATGAGACTAAAGAAGAAGATATAAATGGTTTACATGACATTCACTGGTGATAAAATGGGTGGGGGGCAGGGGCTAAGGAGGAAATTCTCTGGGATTGGATAAAAAGTTTAAAAAAAGACATAAACTTCTTTTTAACTTTATATGATTGGTAACATTTAATATTCAAAACAATAACAATAATTGGGGCTCTGTGATCGTCTGTGTTCAGAGATTGTGCTCTTAGGAGTCTGTGAAACAGAAATGTCCCTGAAAATCCAAAGGTATGTTGTCCCAGGTGCAAAAAGACAACAGACAGGCTCACTAAGGTGAAATTTGTAACTTGCAAAAAATTAAAAAACCACACACACACACTCACACACACAAATAAAACAGAGTAGGACATAAATACCCCTGTGACTAGCTTTTACTTGGCAAGTTTTAACTTCAAAGCATCCTATATGGGTACTTTTAGCCTCCGAGTTTGCAAGATTGGCTATGCTATGTCAGGCTCCCTGAGATTACTAGGTTTACTATGTACCATCATTTTTGTCCATACTAGGAAGTTAGAACCTGTGGGTTGAGGAGAAAACTCAATGAGTGGTTTATTAACTCAGGGACCCATTACTGATGTCCTACTAAACACAAGGACCCCTGTATTGCTGGTGTACTATTATTTGGTCTTCTAGAGGTAGTCACTCTTCAGGTCACTAAAGCCTTAGGTTCTAAATGTGGTGGAGATATTTTTAAGGACAAGAAAAAGGTCTTCATTTTCTTTGCTGTGGCCTTCCACAATTTATGAGAATCACCTGCTAATTAAACCCCAAGATTGTTGACTCCTCTGATCCAACAACTCCTCTGTTCAAACTGCTGAACAAGAGAAGTTACTTTCAAGGCTACATTCTTGCTACCCCTCCTCCCTGCTGTTGTCACACTTCAGAGATAATTTGCACCACAGAGTCTCTAGTTAGTAGAATGTTTCCTTCCCTCCATTCCTTCAAACAAGCCTTTTGAACTTTTCATAACTTTCTCTCTAATCATATTTTATAGGCTTGGGAAAAATGCTGACAGCACAATTACCTATACATCTGCCAGACTGTCTCCAGGAATGCAAAGTAACTGTAAATTAAATGGCTCAAGATAAAAGAAATGTAGGTTCACCAATTTTGGAACAACATGTTTTTCAACTCTATATTCAATCCACATTCTTTTTTTCCTCAATATATTTTTATTGATTTTTTACAGAGAGGAAGGGAGAGGGATAGGGTTAGAAACGTCGATCAGCTGTCTCCTGCACACGCCATCTAGGGATGTGCCCGCATTCAAGGTACATGCCCTTGACCAGAATGGAACCTGGGAACCTGGAATCCGCAGGCTGACGATCTATCCATTGAGCCAAACCGGTTAGCACTCAAGCCACATTCTTATCCCCTCTGGGCCAGTCTCATCTCAGTGACAGAAAATGTAACAAACAACGAAGAACTTTCACCCAAACCACTGGAATGTTGACTGGTTCACAAAAGCCAGATCTCCGGCCTAAAGACACTCTTTATTTTCCTCTTAGTTTTGCTGCCAGAGCACCAATGGCTCTATTGGGAACATCTGAGAAGCTACCGGAAGCCACAGAACCTCTTCATTATAATCAATGACAATGACTGCTGCACACAGCATAAACATGCCCGGAGTTTCTCAGATCTGTGTTCAGACAGTTCCTGCAGTCTTTTCCTCAAAAAACTTTCTAGGTGCAGGTTTAATAGGAGTCCATTTCTTGTAATAGAATTAGGTCAGATTTCCGCACTGAAGGGGTCCCCCTCACTGCGATGGTCCTCCAACCAGTGCCCATCACCCATGGAATTGAAGGCATTAGGGCACAGGGCCCTCCGCAACATGTGGGGAAAAGAATCCCTTCAAATGTCTTAGCATCCCTTGAAAACAAGAAAAAAATTTATGCTGCTCCCAGACATACTTGGGGTTGTCACAGCTACCCCTCTTTTGAGTGACTTCTGTGTCTCAAAGCCATCAATTTTGTCCATACTGGGAACTTTAGAACCTGTGGGTTCAGGAGAAAATTCAATGAGTGGTTTATTAACTCCAGGACTCCTGGCTTAAGTCCTAATGAACACAATGCCCCAGTACTGCTGGTGCCCCTTTATTTGGTCTCCTACAAGTAGTCAGTCTGCAGCCAATAAAGCATTAGGTTCTAAATGTGGTTGAGGTGTTTGTAAAGAAAAAAAAAGTTTTTTTCTTTGCTGTGGCCTTCCACAATTTATGAGAAGGACCTGCTAATTAAACCCCAAGATTGTTGGCTCCTCTAATTCACACAGCTCCTCTGGTCAAACTGCTTAACAAGATAAGCTACTTTCAAGGCTAAATTCTTACGTACCCCTTCTTCCTGCTGTTGTCACACCTCAGACATTATTTGCCCCAAGGGGTCTGTAGTTATCAGAAAGTTTGCTTCCCTCCACCTCTTCAAACAAGCCTCTTTTGAACTCTACATAACTTTTTCTCTAGTCATATTTTATAGACTTGGGAAAAATACTGATAAGACACCTCCCTATACATCTGCCAGACTGTCTCCTGGAAAGCAAACCAACTGCAACTTTAAAAGACAGCCCCTCATATCTACTCAACTTCAGCAAAGCACCAGGCCCCTGTATTTGTTCTCTATTACCTAGAGCCGTGGTCGGCAAACGGTGACTTTGGCCCCTTGAGTGTGGCTCTTTCAGAAAATACCACCTGTGGGTGCGCACATACAGTGCGATTGAAACGTCGTGGCCCAAGCAAAAAAGTCAGTTTTCGGAATGGCAGAGTCTATTTTGAAGAACTACTGTTGATATTTGGCTCTGTTGACTAATGAGTTTGCTGCCCACTGAGTTAGAGCCACTGATGAAAAATGGAACCCAGCCTTTCTTCCTTGGCCTGTATTGACAACCAATACTTAGCCCTGTCTTCTCTTGGAAAGTAAAACAAACTTCCTCTTTTCATGACTTCTTTTAGCTGTAAATTCTTCCACAGCCTGCATCACCTGCCAAATCCGAACAGTGTTCCTTTTTTCTAAGAAGTTAAGTGCGTGAAAATGAGGGAAATGACATCATAGAGGCAAAATATTTCCTTCTCTTATAAGTTAACCAATAGATTCAAAAGAACACCCAACATTAAAGAAGTCCTAGGAAAAAGCCTTCATTATTTTGCAAAGAAAGAGACCCGAGACGGGCAGTTCTCCCACTGATGACTTAGGAACTCAATAAATTCATCACTGGCATCTGATGAATGGGTAAGTGTGTCCCTGACAATGGCAGTTTTTCTCCAACATTGTGTTTACTGGGGCCAACAGTAATCAGTCCTATGTGGCAACTCATGCCTGGGAAACAAGGAAGAACTAAGGGCCCAGGTATTCCTAATTTTCGTCAACAAATGAGACAACAGGGTTAGCTTCCCTGCGCACATGAGGATGGTGACTGATGCCATCTGTAGGGACCTTATAGGTGATTCAGGTGAAATACCTTCAGCAACAGAAATATGCAGTGACATACACATGGAAACACTTCTCTCTATGTTGGAAACTGCAATATAGACACATATGGTTCCAAAAGAAATACTAACAAACAGAACAACAAAAACAGTTGGGGGATATTACATAATGGAGGTGATTAAATATATGAGATGTAATTCAGACTGAGACTTCACATATTTTTTTACAGAATTGTTAAATCCTAACTAAGAAACGACATTTCCTACACATCTAAAATAATTTCCACATTTGGACTCTTTTGTGCAGAGCGGATTTACAAATTTGGCTGAGAGATATCTTTTGGGGCGTGGCTACAGTATTTTGGACAGGTTCAAGCCTTGGACTGATGACAGGGCACAGTCCTCTCATTGCCACGTGCAAGTTCCAGCTTGGAGGGCAGAGCCTTCCTGGCACAATTATAGCCAATACCTATCATTGTAAGCTTGATCCTATATTCCGAACACTTGGCCCCACGTGCCTGAGTGATAGAGTTCAGGTACATGTAGTTGAGTAGGATTGAAACCCACCAGAATATTGTAAACATCTTGATCGTGCCCTTACTTTGCCACCTGGTATCTGCTATAAAATAAAGACACGGCTTGTGGGCGTAGGACTGTCTCTCTCCACCCGAGGGCAGCGTCACACCGAGACCCAGCTTTCATTCTCTTGTCTGTCTTTTCTTTTCTTTTTTTTTTTAATATATTTTATTGATTTTTTACAGAGAGGAAGGGAGAGAGATAGAGAGTTAGAAACATCGATGAGAGAGAAACATCGATCAGCTGCCTCCTGCACATCTCCTACTGGGGATGTGCCTGCAACCCAGGTACATGCCCTTGACCGGAATCGAACCCAGGACCTTTCAGTCCACAGGCCGACGCTCTATCCACTGAGCCAAACCGGTTTTGGCGTGTCTGTCTTTTCTTAATCCTTTCACCGCCCCCACTCAGGGTCACTGACCCAGGCTGAGATGGGATGGCACATAACGCGCACTGGGACCGACTATGCCATGGTCGTGCCAGCTCCCCACAATATCTCACATTAATTGCACTCATAATGGCTTTCTCCTGTATAAAATCTCTGATGATGCTGAAGACTATCACTATGTGTAAAAGATTTCCCACATAAACTGCATTAATAAGTATTCTCTCCTGAATGAACTCTCTGATGACGACGATGGTGGGTGCTAGTGGTAAAAGATTTTCCACATTCACTGCATTTATATGGCCTTTCTCCAGTGTGAACTCTCTGATGATTATGAAGGATTGAGTTACTTGTAAAAGATTTGCCACATTCATTACATTTATAAGGTCTTTCTCCAGTGTGTAATCTCTGATGATATTGAAGACCACTGCTACATTTAAACGATTTTCCACATTCACTGCATTTATAAGGCTTTTCTCCAGTGTGAACTCTCTGATGACGACAAAGATCAGTGCATGAGTTAAAAGATTTCCCACATTCACTACATTTATAAGACTTTTCTCCTGTATGAACTCCCTGATGACTACGAAGGTGGGTCTTAGTAATAAAAGATTTCCCACATTCAATGCATTTAAAAGGCTTTTCTCCAATGTGAACGTTCTGATGATACTGGAGACCCTTGACACTTGTGAAAGTTTTCCCACATTCCCTGCAGTTATAAGGCTCTTCTCCAGTGTGAATTCTCTGATGATATTGTAGTGTACCCCGAGCAGTAAAAGATTTTCCACAGTCACTGCATTTATAAGGTTTCTCTCCAGTGTGAACTCTCTGATGATATTGGAAACCCTTGGTCGTTGTAAAAGTTTTTCCACATTCCCTGCATTGATAAGGCTTTTCTCCTGTGTGAATTTTCTGATGTCTATAAAAGTCAGAGTTAGTTGTAAAAGATTTTCTACATTCAGTGCATTTATAAGGTTTCTCTCCAGTGTGAACTCTCTCATGATATTGAAGACCACTGGAACCTTTAAAAGTTTTTCCACATTCACTACATTGATAAGGCTTTTCACCAGTGTGAACTCTCTGATGTCTACGAAGGTGGCCGTTAGTGGTAAAAGTTTTCCCACATTCACTGCATTGATAAGGCTTTTCTCCAGTGTGAACTCTCTGATGATATTGGAGACTACTAGGACCTTTAAAAGTTTTTCCACATTCATTGCATTGATAAGGTTTTTCTCCTGTG
Source organism: Myotis yumanensis (assembly GCF_028538775.1). Classification (NCBI taxonomy): domain Eukaryota; kingdom Metazoa; phylum Chordata; class Mammalia; order Chiroptera; family Vespertilionidae; genus Myotis; species Myotis yumanensis. Next base: position 6,380,502 of record NW_027223774.1, on the reverse strand, counting down.
TGACCTCTCTGATGATATTGGAGACTACTGGTACCTGTAAAAGATTTCCCACATTCACTACATTTATAAGGCTTTTCTCCTGTATGAACTCCCTGATGACTATGAAGGTGGGTCTTAGTGATAAAAGATTTCCCACATTCAATGCATTTAAAAGGCTTTTTTCCAATGTGAACGTTCTGATGATACTGGAGACCCTTGACACTTGTAAAAGTTTTCCCACATTCCCTGCAGTTATAAGGCTCTTCTTCATTGTGAACTCTCTGATGATACTGGGAACCCTTGGTAGTTGTAAAAGTTTTTCCACATTCCCTGCATTGATAAGCCTTTTCTCCTGTGTAAACTTTCTGATATCTATGAAGGTAAGAGTTAGTTGTAAATGATTTTCCACATTCAATGCATTTATAAGGTTTCTCTCCAGTGTGAACTCTCTCATGATATTGGAGACCACTGGGACCTGTAAAAGTTTTTCCACATTCACTACATTGATAAGGCTTTTCACCTGTGTGAACTCTCTGATGATAATTAAGGTGAGAGTTAGTTGTAAAAGATTTCCCACATTCAGAGCACACAAAACATTGCCTTGCAACATGGACACCGTTTTCCTGAATAAGCATGTCAGTGCAACTACTGTCCTTACATTCTTTTCTGGCGTAACGATTTTTCCTACTTTGAAACGTCACCCCACGGTTCGAAATAGCATTTAGACTGTCTCTGGTCGGAGTAGCCTTTAGGTGGAGATGTCCTGATTCGGTAAAGACACCATGACCAACTTTCCTGCAGGTGAAACGATCCTGGGACACATTGAAATTGCAGCTGTTTGCAAGTGAGATCCTGTCCTCCCCTCTAATGAAAGTCTTCTCTCTCACATGCTGCTGGTGAAATTTTACAGTGAAATAAAACCGTCTTGCACACGCCCCACACCTCAACAGTATCTGTGGGTGTTGTGTTCCCTGCAGCCCCATCACGTGGAAAATGTTTCTCAAAACTAGTCCACAACTCTCACAGGGGTGGCTCTTCTGGGAAGACAAGGCTACCTTGGGATTCCTTGCCTGTGACACTCTAACAGAAATGTTCTGCTCAGTCGGTGCCTCCACATTCTCTGCTCCACAGCAGCAACCTGTATAAAAGTAAATATTGGTTAGGTACATGATGACCTTATGAAAACAGAGTATCTTCACCACAAATGATTAACTGTCATGACTAGGCATGATTGCATAGGAAGATTTTCAAGAGTGAGATAGACAGTGAGGAAATTACTGTTATAAATAACGCGGCCCCAAAAGTGAGTCGATGATGGAAATCTCATCTAGAGAGGGACAGAAGCACAGCAGTACATACAAAGAGGAGAGGAAGGCTCTACTCATTGTTCTTGCAAAAACGGCTTCCTTAAGGACCTTACATTCTGACCATGTGAATCTGTGTGGAATAATTTCAAGCTGCTCAAAGCAATAAAAATTAATTCTAGCCATAACCAGTTTGGCTCAGTGGATGGAGCATCGGCCTGCGGACTGAAAGTTCCCGGATTCGATTCCGGCTAAGGGCATGTACCTTTGTTGTGGGCACATCCCCAGTAGTGGGTGGGTGTGCAGGAGGCAGCTGATCGATGTTTTTCTCTCATCGATATTTCCAACTCTCTATTCCTCTCCCTTCCTCTCTGTGAAAAATCCATAAAATATATACTTTTTAAAAATTAATTGTAGGGGAGAAACCAAGATGGCGACATAGGTAAACACCGGAGTTTGCTGCCTCGCACAACCACTTCAAAAATACAACTAAAAGACGGAATGGACAATATCCAGAACCACAGGAAGGCTGGCTGAGTGGAAATTCTACAACTAGAAGGAAAGAGAAAAGCATACTGAGACTCAGAGGAGGTGCGGTGAGGAAGTAAAATATTAAGGTACAGAGGCGCATGCGGAGCGGGCTGGCGGCTGACGGCACGGTTGTCGTTTTCAATCAGGAGGGAGTCTCAGGCTGTTAGCTCCAGTTCCGGGCAAGTGTCTGGGGACCCAAACTCAGACGGGAGAAGTGGGACTCTCTGGCATCGTTTATAACTCAAGGGCAGCTTTCTCTCTGAAGTGCTTGCAGTGATTGCTAGGACACTGAGAAGCGGGGCCTCTGCAGGCAGGACTGAGAGCAGCCATAACTGCTAGCCCCGCTAGGTTGATCCCGTGTTACCGGCCCCGCCCAAGCCCTGCAGGGAGGCTTTTGCTGGATTAGCACCTTCCTAGATATCCAGGAGCCAGTATGCCCAGTGGTCAGCGTGGGACCATCCAGTTTGCAGCCCCTCGGATCCATAAAGGACACACTGAGGGACGAGACTCAGTGAGCACCAAAGCCCCATTGAAGCAAGTCTTGGCCCAGAGGGGTGTCTCCAACACAGAAGTTCTCCCACTGCAGACACAGCTGATTCTCACAGCCAATTGGCCTGGAGGTCAATTCCTCCCAGTGATAACTACAACAATCAAGGCTTAACTACAACAAGACTGTGCACAAAGAGCACAAGGGGGTGAACCAAGAGTGTCCTCCTCAGGTAATTGGGAAGGCTGAACCACTGGGCCCTAGAGGACACTCAGCACAGGAAACCACTTTATCAACACAGGGAAGCATAAAAAATGCGGAGACAAAGAAACAGGACACAAATGACAGAAATGGAGGAAAGCAAACTACTGGAAATAGAGTCCAAAACCACACATTTAAGGTTTTTCTAGAACTTTCTAGAAGCCGCCGATAAATTTAGTAAGACTCTCAAAAAGACTGGTGAGACCACCGATAAATGTGAGATCCTCATGAAATCTAGTCAGACCCTCGAGGTTATGATAAAGGATCAACTGGAAATTAAGCATACACTGACTGAACTGGAGGATACTATACAGACTCCCAACAGCAGAGTAGAGGATCACAAGAATCAAGTCAACGATTTGAAATACAAAAAAGCAAAAAACACCCATGGGAAAACAAAATGAATAATGGATCCAAAAATACGAAGATATCGTAAGGAGCCTCTGGGACAGCTTCAAGCATACCAACATCCGAATTATAGGGGTGCCAGAAGAAGAGAGAGAGCAAGATATTGAGAATCTTAAAAGCAGCAAGAGAAAGAAAGGCAGTTACCTACAAGGGAGTACTCATATGACTGTCAGCTGATTTCTCAACAGAAACTTTGCAGACCAGAAGGGAATGGCAAGAAATATTCAAAGTGATGAATGCCAAGAACCTACAACGAAGATTACTTTATCCAGCAAAGCTATCATTCAGAATTGAAGGTCAGATAAAGAGCTTCACAGATAAGAAAAAGCTAAAGGAGTTCATCACCACGAAACCAGTATTATAGGAAATGCTGAAAGGTATTTTTTAAGAAGAGGAAGAACAAGGTAAAGATACAAATTATGAACAACAAATACACATCTATCAACAAGTGAATCTAAAAATCAAGGGAATAAATAATCTGCTGAACAGAATGAACTGGTGATTATAATAGAATCAGGGGCATAGAAAGGGAGTGGACTGGCTAGTCTTGGAGGGAAAGGGGTGTGGGGGATGTGGGAAGAGACTGGACAAAAATTGTGCACCTATGGATGAGGACAGTGGGTGGGGAGTGAGGGCGGAGGGTAGGATGGGAACTGGGAGGAGGGGAGTTATGGGGGGAAAAATAGGAACAAATGTAATAATTTGAACAATAAAGATTTAATTAAAAAAATTAATTGTATTAGATCACAGAATATACAACTTCAATATAATAACACGTGTGCTCTCCAAGGTGCTGCAGGCATGGACCAACATTGGCTTGCAGTAAAGAGAGACCTGTGAAAGAGGCAGAGGTGCAAAGTTCAGAGAGGTTAAGGTTATCCCTGAGCGGGGAATCTAAGTAGAAATTATCAAAATTAAAACTAAATGGTGGGTAAGGTATCACCAATCAGCACAAACAAGCATAATCCATTGAGGAACGGGCAACTGTAAGAAAACACTGGGTTTCTACCTATGAATGTAACAAAGGCCTGTCCTGAATTCCTCCCCAGTGACCCTTCCCTAAAGAAAGACCACCTGGGGTCCATTGTGTCATTCATAAAGTCGTGCTTCTTCTGTAATGCACAAATGATTCTTCCGCTTCAATCCCATTTGAGGCATTGCTTGGGATAAATGATGCAAAGAACATGGAGGGTCAATACTGTGGCAGAACAACAAAGTACAAATGAGATCACAGTCAAAAGACCTATGTGAGTGACATCAGCAGGATGGCAGGATCAGAGAGATGAGCTTCTTCCCCCTTCCCAATGTAAGTAGACAGCTTTCCATGAACAAAAACCCCGGAGGATATGGGAATAAGAGTACCATGAAGACAGAAAGTATTACAGACACAAATAAAGCAGAACTGTACAGAAAGGATGACTGGAAAGACTGGGTGAACAAATATATTTGAAGATACCGACAGTCAAAAACAAGGGTCAGACTTACCTCTAGCAGCCACTGTGCTTCTGCTCTCATTGACCCTAGTGGCCTATTCTAGAAAACCTGGAAATTTGTGTGTTTAAAAACCACAGAATGCGTTGGCCTGTATGGCTCAAATGGTTGGAGCATCATCCTGAGTACCAAAGGGTCGAGGATTCTATTTGCACTGAAGGCACATATCAGTATGTGGGTTCCATTTCCAGTTAGCTTGTGTATAGAAGGCAGCCGATTGATGTTTCTCCCTCACACTGATGTTTCTCCCTCTCTCTCTCTCTATCTGCCTCTCTCTCTCTCTCTCTCTCTCTCTCTCCATCTATCTTCCTCTATCGAAAGCAATAATAACTATATAAATAACAATTTCAAGGTAGCCAAACCCAAAACTGAACTCAAAATAGTCTAGTGACAAAGTAAATAAAAAGACAACCTATCAAAATCATGTATAAAATTCACAAAATACAATTCTAAGAGGAAATTTTGTAGGCAAAAATGCCTACATTATGAAAAAAGATGTCAAAAAACCTAACCTTCCATCTCAGGAATCTATAAACAAAACAAGAAAGTAAACGGAAAGGTTGCAAAGAAATGGCACAAGAAATATTTGAAGAAGCATCAATTAAAGGGAGATAAGACAAAATAAAAAAAATACCTAACAGGTACTTTTCTCTAATACAAAAATTGGTAAACCTTGATCTAGACTAAAGCAAAAAACAAAAACAAACAAATAAACAAACAAAAACAAGCCTCAATGAAATGAAAAAAAGTAATGAAACGTAAGACGTTACACCGGAATCTATGAACCCCAAAGCATCAAAAGGGAGGTCGATGTTAGGAAATACTGAACTTACAAGCAATAACTTCCTCTGACGTCCTGGGCCAGGAGGTCTTGCGGGGGAGGGGCAGATGAAGACATATATGAGGAGAGACTGGACTGACTGACATTGGGGCAGGAACTATGGGGAGGCTTTCTCCCAGATGGAGGTGCTGGCAGAGGTCATTATACCTACGTTGGGACATCCCAGGTCGTGGGTCTGACTGACAACCATTTCAGTTTGCTTCACCCTGGGGATTCCATGAGACCTCACTATATCCCATTTAAAACCCCACCCAAGCTATGTGCACCTTTTCTATATGAATGGCCTGTCTTGTCCGGCTAAATTGTGTAAGGTTGTATGTTTGTTTGTTTCTCTCCCCTGGTCATCCCGCGTGGTTCAGGGTTCAGGATCTGGAAGACGGCCGCACACAAATGAAAGAGACGAGAGAAGTAATCATTTGGAAATATTGGGGGGCCAGGTGGGTAAGTCCAACTCAAGGGGAAGAACTTCCACTGGTGGTCAGGTCTCACCAACCTTTCATTGGTTTGGGATACACCCAGAGCCCTTAGGCAGGCAATTTCCAGTAACAGGCAGACTAGGCCATCAGCAAGGATTTACATCATAATAAATGGGGGAAGTCGATTCAGCTACCATTGTCTGGAATAAAAGTGGGTGCACAGACCTGACCTTTTGCCCTGGATTCGAGGGTCACCAGCCTTCCTGGTTCCTTGTCCACACCCCCCTGCAAGTGAGGACAATATGTGGCTTCCCACACTAAATCCTGTCAAAAAAGTTGCAGTTGGGCCAAACTGGTTTGGCTCAGTGGATAGAGCATCGACCTGGGGACTGAAGGGTACCAGGTTCGATTCTGGTCGAGGGCATGTACCTTGGTTGCGGGCACATCCCAGTGGGGGGATGTGCAAGAGGCAGCTGATTGATCTCTCTCATCGATGTTTCTGACTCTCTATCCCTCTCCCTTCTTCTCTGTAAAAAATCAATAAAATATTTTTAAAAAAGTTGCAGTTGGGTCTGGGAGCCCCAAACCTATCAATAAAAGGCCCAAGATGCAGCAGCAGCACTAGCCTCCCTTTATTCAAGGCTGGGCCTCATCAGGGCATTTCCAAACCCGATAGAAAGAGGGGAATCTACAAATCTCTCTGTAGATCCAGCTGGGTGTCCCCAGGCATTGGCTGACTTTACACCTCCCAGGAGACCCAAGAGCCAGTGTACTCAGTGGTCAGTGTCATTATAGCAGCTGACAACTCTTCACATCCATAAGCCACACACTCAAGGGGCAGATTCACTGAGCACCAAAGCCCAACTGAAGCAATTCCCAAAACATAGGGGTGTTTTCTGCACGGCAGCTGGCCCATTGTAGTACAAATGACCCCTATCGACGCTAAAACCCTCAACATTATTCTGGAAAATGAGATCCAGCATTTCATTAGAAAGATCATACACCATGACCAAGTGGGATTTAATTTGTGGATGAAAGGATGGTACGGTATCTGCAAATCAATAAATATGATACATCATATAAATAAAATGAGAGACAAAAATCACAATCATATCAATTGATGCAGAAAAAGCATTTGACAAAAACCAACACCCTTTCTTGAGAAAAACTCTCAGCAAAGTGAGAGTACGGGGATCATACCTCAACATAATAAAAGCCTTATGTGACAAACCTACAGCCAATATCACACTCAATGGGCAAAAACTAAAACTACTTTCCCTAAAAACAGGAACAAGAGAGGGATGCCCACTTGCACCACTCCTGTTCGATATAAGACTGGAAGTGCTAGGCATAGAGATCAGACAAGAAGAAATGAAAGGCATCCAAATTGGAAAAGAATGATAGCTTTGCTGGATAAAGCAGTCTTGGTTGTAGGTTCTTAGCTAACCAGCAAAGCTATCATTCAGAATTGAAGGTCAGATAAAGAGCTTCACAGATAAGAAAAAGCTAAAGGAGTTCATCACCACCAAACCAGTATTATAGGAAATGCTGAAAGGTATCCTTTAAGAAGAGGAAGAAGAAGAAAAAAGATACAAATTATGAACAACAAATACACATCTATCAACAAGTGAATCTAAAAATCAAGGGAATAAATAAACTGATGAACAGAATGAAGTGGTGATTATAATAGAATCAGGGGCATAGAAAGGGAATGGACTGACTATTCTTGGGGCGGAAAGGTGTGTGGGGGATGCGGGAAGAGACTGGACAAAAATCGTGCACCTGCCCTAACCGGTTTGGCTCAGTGGATAGAGCATCGGCCTGCGGACTGAAGGGTCCCAGGTTTGATTCCGGTCAAGGGCATGTACCTTGGAGGCGGGCACATCCCCAGTAGGGAGTGTACAGGAGGCTGCTGATCGATGTTTCTCTCTCATCGATGTTCCTAACTCTCTATCCCTCTCCCTTCCTCTCTGTAAAAAAATCAATAAAATATAAAATAAAAAAAATCGTGCACCTAAGGATGAGGACAGTGGGTGAGGACTAAGGGTGGAGGGTGGGGTGGGAACTGGGTGGAGGGGAGTTATGGGGGAAAAAAGAGGAACAAATGTAATAATCTGAACAATAAAGATTTAATTAAAAAAACAAATTGGAAAAGAAGAAGTAAAACTCATTATTAGCAGATGATATAATATTGTACATGGAAAACACTAAAGTCTCCATCAAAAACTACTAAATATAATAAATGTATTCAGCAATGTAGTAGGATACAAAATTAACACCCGAAAAAATATGGCTTTCTTTTTTTAAAATATATCTTTTACTGATTTTTTACAGAGAGGAAGGGAGAGAGATAGTTAGAAACATCGATGAGAGAGAAACATCGATCAGCCACCTCCTGCACACTCCCTACTGGGGATGTGCCCGCAACCAAGGTACATGCCATTGACCGGAATCAAATCGAAACTGGGACCCTTCAGTCCCCAGGCTGATGCTCTATCCACTGAGCCAAACCGGTTATGGCTCTATGGCTTTTTTATACACCAATAATCAACTCACAGAAACAGAAACAAACAATCCTATTTACCACTGCAATAAAAATATTAGGATACTTAGGAATAGACTTAGGTAAGGAGGTCAAAGACCTGTACTGAAAAAACTACAGGAACTTGAAAAAGGAGATAGAAGAAGATATAAACAAATCAAAGAAAATAATGTGTTTGTGGATTGGTAGAATCCACATTATTAAAATGTCCATATTACCCAAACAAATGTATAGACTCAACGCAATACCCATTAAGATGAGAGTGGCATATTTCACAAACCTATAATACAGTGTTCAAAAATACATATGGAATTAAAAAAAAACGAATAAGCACAGCAATCCTGAGAAAGAACAAAGTTGGAGGAATCACAAGATCAGATACCAAGCAATAGCACAAAAATGCCTGGTTCTGACACAACAACAGACACAGAGAAGAATGCAACAGAACCGAGAACCCAGAAATTGACCCAAGCCCTTATGCACAATGTTTCACAAAGGAGGAAGTAGCATACCATGGAGTCAAGACAGTCCCTTCAATAAATGGTGTTGGGAAAATTGGACAGATACATGCATAAAATGGAACTAGACCACCAACTTATATGACACACAAAAATCGTCTAAAAATGGGAAAAGGACTTAAACGTAAGAGGGGAAACCATAACGTCTCAGAAGGATCCAAAACAGGCAGCAAAATATCAGACATATGTCCTAGCAATATCTTTACAAGTACAGCTCTGAGGGCAATGGAAAGGGAGAAAAAATAAGCAAATGGCACTACATCAAAATAAAAGCTTCTGCACAGCAAATGAAACCATCAACAAAAAAACAAGAAAGCCCAGGAGCACACATTTGCCAATGTTATCTCTGGTAAGGGTTTAATCTCCAAAATTCGCAGGGAACTCATACATCTTCACAAAAAGGAGGTAAAAGATCCAATCAAAAAATAAGCAAAAGACTTAAATAGACATTTTTCGAAAGTGGACATTCAGAGGGCCGAGAGACACATGAAAACATGCCTAAAGTCACTAATTATCTGAGGGATTCAAATCAAAACTACAATGAGATATCATCTCACACCTGTCAGGATGGCTATCATCAACTAACGGACAAACGACAAGTCCTGGTGAGGAAGTGGACATAAGGGACCCTTGTGCACGACGGATGGTAATGCAGACTGTTGCTGACAATGTGCAAAATAGTACAGAGTTTCCACAAAAAATTAAAAATGGAATTCCCATTTGACCCTGTAATTGCACTTCTAGCAATATATCTATCCCAATAAATCAGAAACACCAATCGGAAAGGGCATACGCACCCCTGTGTTCACAGCAGCACAATTTACCATACCTAAGATTTGTAAATAGCCTAAGGGCCCATCAGTAGATGAATGGATTAAAAAACTGTGGTTCATCAACACAATGAAATACTATACTGCTGTAAAAAGAAGGAACTCTTTTTATTTTTTAAATAATTTTTATTTCTTGAATTATTACAGAGTATCACAAATGTCTCCTTCCCGCTCCCCTTGACATTCCCCCGGCCTCCCCTACCCGCCAGTGTCTTGTGTCCATTGGTTATTCTTATATGCATGCATATAAGTCCTTTGGTTGATCTCTTAACCACCCTCCCCAAACCCTCCCCAGGCTTCCCACTGTAGTTTGACAGTCTGTTCAATGCTATTCTGCCTCTGCATCTACCCCTGTTCATCAGTCGATACTGGTCCCCACTATCTGTCCCAACCTAACTGGAGCCGTCCCAACCTCACCAGGCCTATCCCTACCTCACCCAGGCCGTTTCAACCCCACCGGGGCGTCCCAACATCACCGGGGCCGTCTCGGCCTCACTGGGGCTGTTTCAACCTCACCAGGGCCGTCTCGACCTCAGCAGGGCCCTCTCGGCATCACTGGGGCCGTTTCAACCTCCCTGGGGCCATTCCGATTTCACCGGGGCCGTTTCAGCCTCACCTGGGCTGTCCCGACCTAAAGGAAGGAACTCTTTTTTTTTAAAGTATATTTTATTGATTTTTCAGAGAGGAAGGCAGAGAGATATAGAGCTAGAAACATCGATGAGAGAGAAACATCGATCAGCTGCCTCCTGCACATCCCCTACTGGGGATGTGCCTGCAACCCAGATACATGCCCTTGACCAGAATCGAACCTGGGACCCTTCAGTCCACAGGCCGACGCTCTATCCACTGAGCCAAACCGGTTTCAGCAAGGAAGGAACTCTTATCATTTGAAACAGCATGGATGTACCTGGAGAGCATTATACTAAAAAAATAAGCCAGTTGAAGAAAGATAAATATCACATCATCTCACTCATTTGTGGTCATTGGGGGAAAGAGGACACATATGTAATACCGTATGTAATACTTTAAACAGTAAAGAATTTTTAAAAAGAAATAGAGTGAAGATATCCATAGTGCACAATGCAGTCTACAGATTAAATGGAAGCCTGAGGATAATTCTTATGGTATTTACGAAGAAATGAAAAGAGAATCTTGAAATGTATGGAACTAAAAACTCGAATAGCAAAAACAAACTTGAGCAAGAACAAAGCTGGTGGTATCATACCTTCTGACTTCAATTTATTACAAAGAGAAAGCAAGCGAAATGTATTGCTGCAGAAACACAGGCACATATATCAATAGGACAGAACAGAAAACACAGAAATAAACCAAGTCGCATCCTTTCAAGTCATCTTTGTCAAAGCTGCAAGACACAGAGGAAGGGAAAGATAGTTTCTTCAATGAATGGTGCTGCTAAAAATCAACAGTCACATGTAAAACAACAATAATGGACACTACTGATAAAATTTAACTCAACCTGCAGGACAGAATTAAACATCAGCGCTAAAACTTAAAACTGCTCAGGACAACTTAGAGAAAAAGTTTTGGCGATTTGTTTTGGAGAGGAGTTTCTGGATGTACAACAACTGTCAGACAAAATAGAAAAAACAAACAGTCCAGATTGGAAGAAATAAAAGAAAAAAGCTTCTTCACAGCACAACAGCAATAAACAAAAAGAAATGAAATGAAATCTAAAGAATGGAAGGAAATACTCCAAAATCATATGAGGGAATCGCTTAGAGGGATTGTGGATTTTGTTCCGATCAGCACAATAATGAGTATATTGCAAATATAGACAGAAATTCGGACAAATAAGTGGAGTTCCCAGGGAATAATAAAGGTATGTGAACACTATACTGCACGCTAATAATGCAATGATTGTGTCTCAAAAGCAAACTTGAGATAACTTCATTAAAAATACTTTATTGCGCCAAAACCAGTTTGGCTCAGTGGATGGAGCGTCGGCCTACAGACTGAAAGGTCCTGGGTTCGATTCTGGCCAAGGGCATGTACCTGGGTTGCGAGCACATCCCCAGTGGGAGATGTGCAGGAGGTAGCTGATCGATGTTTCTCTCTCATCGGTGTTTCTAACTGTCTATCTCTCTCCCTTCCTCTCTGTAGAAAATCAATAAAATATATATATAAAAAAATACTTTATTGCTAAGCACTAGTAACAACCATCTGAGTTTGCTAGAAAAATGGTTGCACTAGACTGCTGAATGCACTGTTTCCAAAATTATGGACTTCATAGAAAAGCGGGCCTGGGAGAGCAGTATCTGAGAAGCACAATTAAGCACATGCAAATATATGTGTTCTGCATGTACTAAGCAATCTATCTACACTAATAAAAGAGAAACATGGTAATTAGCGTACGACCGCTACCCTTTTCATTGGCTAATCAGTGAGTATATGCAAATTAACTGTCAGCCAAGATGGCGGCCGGCAGCCAGGCAGCTGGAAGAGAACAAGAGGCTTGCTTGCTCCAGGGATTGCAGACTCCAACGTTCCCCGCCTGCCTTGCCCGCCTGAGCTGGCAGTTTGAAACATTCTAACAAATATAGAAGCTAAACAAAACCTGAGCTGGAGTTATACATTGTTTTGGTTATAGAACCGAAACAAACCAGATACCTGCTCTCAGAGCTAGAGCCAGAGATTAAGCTGGCCCAGAATAAAATAAAAAAAAGGAGGGGTTGGGAGCTTCAGTCAACAACTGCCAGCCTGAAAGCAGCCCTCAGCCCCTCACCCAAACTGGACAGGCACCCCAGTGGGGACCCCCACCCTGAAGGGTGTGTGACCAGCTTAAAAAGCCATCATCCCCTTACCCAGGCTGGCCAGGCACCCAAGTGGGGACCCTCACCCTGATCCAGGACACACTTCAGGGCAAACCAGCCGGCCCCGAGGCCTCTATCCTATATAGTAAAAGGGTAATATGCCTCCCAGCACCGGGATCAGCGGAGCCACGAGGCCTCCTGGCACCGGATCAGCGTGACACGGGGCAGCGCCCAAAACCCCTGATCGCCCTGCGGCCCTGTGTGTGACAGGGGGCGGGGCCACAACCTCCCTATCCGCCCTGCTCTGCTCATGACAGGGTGCGGCGTCCCAACCCCCTGATCGGCCCTGCCCTGTGTGTGACAGGGTAGAGCCATAACCTCCCCATCAGCCCTGCCCTGAGTGTGACAGTGGCTGCGCCCCAACCCCCTGATTGGCCCTGGTCTGTGGGTGATAGAGGGCGATGCCCCAACCCCCCCCCCACCCACGGGCCCTGCTCTGTGTGTGACGGAGTAGAGCCATAACCTCCCCATTGGCCCTGCCCTGAGTGTGACAGTGGCGGCGCACCAACCCCCTGATCTGCCCTGCTCTGTGGGTGACAGGGGGTGGTGGCCTAACTCCCACATCGGCCCTACTCTGTGCGTGACAGGGGGGAGCTCCCCAACCCCCTGATGGGCCCTGTTCTGTGCATGACAGGGGGCAGCGCCCAAGCCCCTGATTGGCCCTGCTCTGTGCGTGAAACGGGGCAGTACCCCAACCCGATTGGCCCTGCTCTGTGCGTCACAGGGGGTGGCGCCGCAACCTCCCCATCGACCCTGCCTTGAGTGTGATAGGGGGCGGTGCCCCAACCCCCAATCAGCCCTACCCTGAGTGTGACTGAGGGTGGCATCGCAACCTCCCAATCCGCCCTGCTCTGTGCATGACAGGGGGCGATGCCCCAACTCCCCAATCAGCCCTGCTCTGAGCCCGACCAGGGGCTGCACCTAGGGATTGGGCCTGCACTCTGCCACCCGGGAGCAGGCCTAAGCCAGCAGGTCATTATCTCCCGAGGAGACCCAGACTGTGAGAGGGCACAGGCCGGGCTGAGGGCCCCCATTCCCCTCCGAGTGCACAAAATTTTGTGCACTGGGCCTCTAGTATATATATAAAAACATAAGTGACGACCCAACCGTTACACGGGTAGGTTTGTCACAAACTGACCACCAGGGGGCAGACGCTCAAAGCACAAGCATGGAAACGTGGAACAGACTACAGAATGTCGGAGGGAAGTGGGGAGAGGGGAGAGCAGGAAGAGATTAACTAAACATCTTATATGCATAGTAGAGGCCAAGTGCACAAATTCCTGCACTGGTAAGGTCCCTTGGCCTGGCCTGTGGGGATCAGGCCAAAATCGATAGTCCAACATCCCCCAAGGATTGCGAGAGGGTGCAGGACAGGCCAAGGACCCCACCAGTGCACAAATCCATGCACCAGGCCTCCAGTTAATATATAAAATTTACAAGGTAATCAAAAGAATCTTTAAGCAAAAAATACAGTTAATAAACAGGATAAGGATGTACAGACAATTCTTCAATAAATATGTATACATGACCAACAGAAATATAGAAAATGCTTTCCTCACTGATCAAGGTAGAATCGGTTAGGCTTCCTGGAACACTACCAACCACAAGTCCTTCCCTGTGAGTTTAGAACAGCAACAGCGGGGAGTATTGCAACTTCAGGAATAGAAGGAAGCAGAGGAAACAGACCAACCCTCCCCAGGACAGCAACGACCCAGGAAACTGGAAAATCAAGCAGTACCACAGTCTACCTGGGAGGACAGAGCACACCATGGGGGATGGGGCCTGGGAAACCTCAAAGCCAAGTCCAGGTCAATGGTGAGAGTGAGGGTCTTACCCAGCGAGGATAGAAGTTCAAAGTTCTCCAGCATCACATTCAGGTACAGCTGTCTCTGACCCTCATCAAGGAGCCTCCATTCCTTCCTGGAGAAGTACAGGGCAATGTCCTCAAAGGTCACGCCAACCTGTCAGAATGGAGACAATTGAAACCAGAGCTGCCTTTCTGAGAACCAGTAAACCTACTCCTTACACACCTTTCCCCCCTCAACCTCCTCTGGGACCCCTGGTTACTGTGGACACCAGGCCTCAATGCCAGTGCAGGCTGCTCTCTCATCACAGTCCCATTACTTATTGTGATGGCCCTCATCAGAGCACACTGATTGTGTGGGAAGCATTGGGGGAGGGGAGGGTAGAGGGCAAAGCCATTTAAGGTCTGGGCGATGCCCGCAGGGCCCCAGCCTTCCTGCCAGGCAACACCACTGCAGTCTCCTAGATCCTGCCTCCAAGACAAAGCCAAGCGTCGGTTTATGCTTCACCTTTATGTCCCCACGGCAGATCCCGGGGACCATCAGCTCACACTTCCTCCAGATGTGCACACCACTGGGTAATGTTTATCCCCTTCCCATGTTCAGACCCCAGGTTCACTCCCTCAGCTCTGCCCCCTTCCGGCTCCAATGCCAATGGATCTCGCTGGACTCGCCCATGAACTTGGCATATGGCGTGTAGAGAGCTTGTAGTCCAGCCGGATCCAGGACCACCCCAGGCCCTGATGGACCCCACAGCCAGGAAAGCCCCGAATGAGGCTGTGCCGTCCTCCCTGCAGCCTCTGATCTTTCCGTCAATACTCACAGCCACATCCTCAGGGACCTTCAGATGCAAGTCACCCCTGTCCTCTCTGCCCTGCACTTGCTGTGTCCTCAGAAGCCACAACACTCCTCTCTCCCCTCCACCTTCCTCACGGTCCTCCACGCGGGACTGAGCCGCAGGACGGGACAGGCGCCCTCCCCAGGCTGTGGTGTCTGTGTGAGGAGGCGGTGAGGGCCTGGGGGACTGAACTCACCTCAGCCCGTCTCCTCAGCGGGGGCGCCGCCATTGTCCTCTGTGGGCTGAGCCGGGCGGGAGCAGCAGCCGCTGCAGGAATGGCGGCCCCTGTCCCGGCCCTGGGCGGGTCTGGTGGCGACTCCGAGCTTCAATCCCACGTGGGAGCTGTGAGCACCACTGGAGGCTCCGATCATTGGCTGTGAGGCGGGGAGCACCACTCTCCAGCCTCCTCCACAAGCCTGTGAACTAGGAAAACCTCACCGCCTGACACAAAAACCTGAGAAGACAAAAATCCCGGCACAAGGACTGCAGGTCCCGCCCTACAGAAGCGGCCAAACGGAAATGCCTTTTCTGAGTCTCCATTGGCTCAGCCTGGTGGCATTCCATGCGTGGCCTTCTGGGTAATGTAGTTTCTCCGCTCCAAGGCCAGCAACCTCTATCTTCTCATTTGCATCCTGGACTGGACTTAGGGGCAAATAGCCCAAGAACACACCAAGTATACTAAGCGCCCTCTAGCGCCTTCAGGGGAGGTGATTTCTGGGGCGAGTTTGTTTCTGGTGCACATGACTGGCTTCCTTTAGGGGCTGGTTTTGCATATCTTTCTTCAGGACCTGCTCAGTCTGAATGGCAGGCATTGCTTCTTCATTCAGGACATTTGGCATGTGTCTCCGACAGGTCCACTGTAACTTGCAGAGGTTGCTCACGTCTCTAACTCGCTGTAACCTGTCTCCATGCCTCCATTGAATGCATCGTAGAACGTGAATGGCACAAAACAGACACTCATACTTTAAAGGTTCTGCTTCTGATGCCATCCAAAGTGTAGTTCTGCCTGGGCTGCACTGGGGATAAGATGGCCAAGAGACAAGTGAAAAATGCTCAAAGTGACTGATCAACAGAGAGATGCAAATTCAAACAACCATTAGGTATCACCTCACAACTTTCAAAACGGTGACCAGCAACAAGTCAACAAATGACAAGTGCTGGCGAGGATGTAGAAAAAAGGGAACCCTAGTACACTGCTGGTGGGAATGCAAACTGGTGCAGCCATTATGGAAATCAGTATGGAGTTTTTTCAAAAAATTTAATATGGAACTGCCATTTGATCCAGTGATTCTACTTCTAGGATTATATCCAAAGACACCTGAAACAATCTGATGGAAGATATGCACCCCTTCATTCATAGCAGCACACTTTGCAATAGTAAAGATTTGGAAACAGACCAAGTACCCATCAGTAGATGAGTGGATACAAAGCTGGGGTACATTTATTCCATGGAATACTAAGCAGCAGTAAAAAGGAGGAATCTCTTACCCTTTCACACAGTATGGAGGGACCTGGAGAGCACCATGCTAAGTGAAATAAGTCAGTCAGAGAAAGACAGTATCACTTGATCTCACTCATATATAGAATCTAATTTAAAAAAACATGATTAATGCAGTGAATTCAGAGACATGGAAGCATGGAATGGAGTGCAGAATCTCATACGGTAAAGCGGGGAATGGTAAAAAAAATGAAAAACATTCTCAGGTGAGGATTAATCATGTGCGTGCGTGTAGGCGTGCGCGCGCGTGCACGCACACACACACACACACACACACGGTAAACACAAAGTTACCTGAGCCTTGACCATTTTCTTCTGTTCTCTGAAAGCACTGGGAAAGATCTAGCTCTCTGTGATCTGGGTCTGCTCTACATTTGTGTTTATAAATCTGTCTTCAGTCAATTGTGTCCGTGGAAATGCTGATACCCCTGCATGTAACGTCCTCCTGCTTCACATGAGTCAATTGCTTTTGGTGTTGTTGTAAGAAATGTCCAAACCTGTGGAGCATTTTTCTCTATTTACTTGACACAAGCCTGTGACATTGCCAGGAAGCAAAATAACAAAAGATTGAGTTGGGAGAATGGCAGTTTTGCACCTATTTTATACATTACACTCAAAGTAGGAAACATAAGAAGGTGACATGAAATTCACTGGTGATAAATTAGGGGGGAGAGTTAAGGAAGGAAAATTCTGGGAGTTGTTAAAAAGTAAAAAAAAAAAAAAAAACTAGACATAACCTTCTTTTTAAATGTTATAGAATAGTTAATACTTCATATTTAACAAAATAACAATAATTGGTTCTCTGTGGTCTTCTGTGTTGGGAGATTGTGCCCTTAAGATTCTGTAAAACGGAAATTTCCCTGAAAATCCAAAGGTATGCTATCCCAGATGCAACACAAAATAGCCAGGCTCAATAAGGTAAAAATTGACCTTTGCAAAACAAAACAAAAAACAAGGCTAGGACATAAGTACCCCTGTGGCTTACTTTTACTTGGAAAGTTTTAACTTCAAACCATCTTATATGGTTACTTTTGCCCTTGAGTTCGTAAGATTGGCCATGGCATGCCAGGATCCCTGAGCTTACTAGGTTTAGTATGTGCCATCATTTTTTTAAAAAATTTTTTTATTTTTTATAGATTTTTTATAGAGAGGAAGGGAGAGAGATAGAGAGTTAGAAACATCGATGAGAGAGAAACATCGGTCAGCTGCCTCCTGCACATCTCCTACTGGGGATGTGCCCGCAAGACAGGTACATGCCCTTGACCGGAATCGAACCTGGGACCTTTCAGTCCGCAGGCCCACGCTCTGTCCACCGAGCCAAACCGGTTTCGGCTGTGCCATCACTTTTGTCCAAAACCGGGGTGTTAGAACTTGTTGGTTTAGGCCTAACCAGTTTGGCTCAGTGGATAGAGCATCAGCCTGTGGACTGAAGGGTGCCAGGTTCCATTCTGTTCAAGGGCACATACGTTGGTTGTGGACATATCCCCAGTAGGGGGTGTGGAGGAGGAACGGATCCATGTTTTAAGTGTCTATCCCTCTCCCTTCCTCTCTGTAAGAAATCAAGAAAATAAAAAAAATTTTTTTTAAAAAGTTGGTCGGCTGAGGAGAAAATTCTATGAGTGGTTTATATCCTGGCGGACACATTATTCACATCCTCCTTAACAGAATGCCCCCATATTGCTGGGGTCCCTTTTTTTGTCTCCTAGAAGTACTTAAGCTTCAGGTCAATAAAGCCTTGGGTTCTAAATGTGGAGGAGGTATTTGTAAGGACAAGAAAAAGGTCTTTCTTTTTCTTTGCTGTGGCCTTCCACAATTTATGGGAAGCACTTGCTAATTAAATCCCAAGATTGTTGGCTCCTCTAATTCAACACCTGTGTTCAAACCTATGCAGAAGATTAGTTACTTTCAAGGCTACATTCTTGCTACCCTTCCTCCCTGCTGTTGTCACATTTCAGAGATAATTCCCACCAAGGAGTTTCTAGTTAGTAGAATGTTTCCTTCCCTCTGCTCCTTCAAAAAAGCCTCTTTTAAACTCTTCATAAGTTTGTCTTTAGTCATATTTTATAGGCTTGGGAAAAGTACTGAGAAGTCACCTACCTATACATCTGCCAGACTGTCTCCAGAAAAGCAAACAAACTGTAAGTTGTTTTTTTAAAAATATATTTTATTGATTCTTTACAGAGAGGAAGGGAGAGGGATAGAGAGCAAGAAACATCAATCACCTGTCTCCTGCACGCCCCCCACTGGGGATGTGCCTGCAGCCAAGGTACATGCCCTTGACCAGAATCGAACCTGGGACCCTTGAGTCCGTAGGCTGATGCTCTATCCACTGAGCCAAACCGGTTAGGGCACAAACTCTAAGTTTTAAAGACATTCCTCATATCTACTGCATTTCAGTGCATTCCAAGGTCCCTCCATTCCTTGTCCTTTAACAATAGGCACTGCTGAAAAGCAGAAGCCACCCATTATCCCTGCCCTGTATTTAATAGCAATACTTGGCCCTTTCTTCTCTTGGAAAGTGAAATACACTTCCTCTCTGCATGTCTTCTTTTAGGTCTGAATTCATTCACAGCCTGCATCACCGGCCAAACCTGAACAGTATTTCGTTATTCTGAGGAGTTAAGTGGGTCAAAATGAGGAAAATGACATTCTAGGGGCAAAATAATATTCTCTTCTCCTTTTCTAGGCACTTTGGTTGGCCTAGTAATAAAATTGAATAATATAGATTAATAGGGGAAATACAACCAAAATGTTATTAACATGTATAACTCCATATACATGGAAACGACTCAGAAAAAAACGCAGTAACTGGCCAAAATGGCAAACACCATTACGCGAATAAACTAACTTCTCCTACAGTGAAAAACAAAGGTTGTGTGTGGAGTCATTTAGGGTAGCTTGTCAGGCAAAGCACTGTAAGAACTTCAGTTGTGCCCCAGTGTGCTGTGCACTGTGTTGAGGGCTTGTATTCAAAGGGACTCTGTTCCAACCCAAAGACCCATGGTGCAGGCACAGGAGACTGGGAAGGAGGATGGGGGTCCAGAACATGATCCTGGCTGGAGGGAAAACATGGTGAGAGCCATTGTCCAATTCATCCAGTAGGGATATAGAGGACAGAATCAACTGGCCAGTTCACCCTATGCATGAAGAAGTGGTGCGCACCGATCCTATGAGGCCAGGATGATGTAGGACTCTTGCATCGTTTCCAAATATTAGGTCCCAGAATCCTTGTCCAATTGTATCCACTCCTGCAGGGTGAATGTCAGTGCCACATGGGAGCATCATTTGAAGGGTCAAACTGAGGCAAGAAGTTCATCACAGTGCGTGGGATCACAGCATGACACCCAACATGGGGGTGAAGGTGCAGAGACTCAGCCCAAATTACTGGGGTCTCCTGAGGGTCAAACTCTGTGCTGGGATCAAAGGGGAGGCAGACAGCCCTAACTGGTTTGGCTCAGTGGATACAGTGTCGGACTGTGGACTGTAGAGTCCCAGGTTCGGTTCTAGTCAAGGGCATGTACCTTGGTTGTGGGCAAATCCCCAGTGTGGGGTGTTCAGGAGGCAGCTGATCAATGCTTTTCTCTCATCGATGTTTCTAACTCTCTATCCCTCTCCCTTCCTCTCTGTAAAAAATCAATAACATATATATTTTTTTAAAAGGGGTGGAGTCGAAACTGGTTTAGCTCAGTGGATAGAGCTTCGGCCTGCGGACTGAGGGGTCCTGGGTTCGATTCCGGTCAGGGGCATGGACCTGGGTTGTGGGCACATCCCCAGTGGGAGATGTGCGGGAGGCAGCTGATCGATGTTTCTCTCTCATGGATGTTTCTAACTCTCTATCTCTCTCCCTTCCTCTCTGTAAAAAATCAATAAAATATATTTTTAAAAAAATTTTAAAAAGGGGTGGGGAAGGCAGATAAATTGCAGCTTACTCTGAAAGAAGGTTGTCCTAGAGCAGCGGTTCTCGACCTGTGGGGTCGCGACCCCTTCCGGGGTCAAACGACCCTTTCACAGGGGTCGTTCAAAAATACATCCTGCATATCAGATATTTACATTACAATTTATAACAGTAACAAAATTACAGTTATGAAGTAGCAACGAAAATTTTATGGTTAGGGGTCAGCACAACATGAAGAACTGTATTAAATGGTCATAGCATTAGGAAGGTTGAGAACCACTGCCCCAGAGAAACCACTGCAGTAAGAAATGATGGCGTTCCCCTAAACAAGGGGAGGCCAAGGGAAGTGCTCTGAGATGTAAAGGGAATGGGAGGAAACGCATAACTGTAGTCATGGAAAGGAATAGGAGGGGGGAAAAAAGAAAGAAAAAACAGCCTCTGATAAGAATTAAACACACACACACACACACACACACACACACAGAACAAAGGCACCTGAGCCTTGAGCATTTTCTTGTGTTCTCTGAAAGCAATGGGAAAACACTAGCTTGCTGTGTTTTGAGTCTGCTCTAAATTTGTGTTTATTAATCTGTGTTCAGTCAGTTGAGTCTCTGGAAATGCTGATAACCTTCCATGTAACTTTCTCCTGCTTCACATGAGTCAATGCTTTTGGTGTTGTTGTAAGAAATGTCCAAACTTGTGGAGAATGTTCCTAAGTTTATGTGACCCAAGCCGGTAACAGTGCTAGGAAGCAGAATAACAATAAATTGCTTGGGAGAATGGCAGTTTTGCACCTTTGTTATACATGAGACTCAAGAAGACATAAATTGTTTACATGACATTCACTGGTGATAAAATGGGTGGTGGGTAGGTGGGGGACTAAAGAGGAAAATCTCTGGGAGTGGATAAAAAGTAAAAAAAAAGACAAACTTCTTTTTAAGTTTATGCGATTGGTAACAGTTAATATATAACACAATAACACTAATTGGGGCTCTGTGATCTTCTGTGTTCAGAGATTGTGCTCTTAGGAGTCTGTGAACCAGAAATGTCCCTGAAAATACAAAGGTATGTCGTCCCAGATGCAAAAAGACAACAACAGCCTCACTAAGGTAAAATTTGCAACTTGCAAAAAATTAAAAAACCACACACACACACACACACACACAAAACAAAAACAAAACAAACAAACTGGGACATAAATGCCCCCGTGAATAGCTTTTACTTGGAAAGTTTTAACTTCAAAGCATCCTATATGGGTACTTTTAGCCTCCGAGTTTGCAAGATTGGCTATACTATGCCAGGCTCCCTGAGATTGCTAGGTTTACTGTGTGCCATCATTTTTGTCCATGCTGGGAAGTTAGAACCTGTGGGTTGAGGAGAAAATTCAATGAGTGGTTTATTAACTCAGGGACCCATTGCTGATGTCCTGATAAACATAATGACCCCAGTATTGCTGGTGTACCTTTATTTGGTCTTCTAGAAGCAGTCACTCTTCAGGTCACTAAAGCCTTAGGTTCTAAATGTGGTGGAGATATTTTTAAGGACAAGAAAAAGGTCTTTATTTTCTTTGCTGTGGCCTTCCACAACTTATGAGAATCACCTGCTAATTAAACCCCAAGATTGTTGACTCCTCTGATCCAACAACTCCTCTGTTCAAACTGCTGAACAAGAGAAGTTACTTTCAAGGCTACATTCTTGCTTCCCCTCTTCCCTGCTGTTGTCACACTTCAGAGATAATTTGCACCACGGAGTCTCTAGTTAGTAGAAAGTTTCCTTCCCTCCATTCCTCCAAACAAGCCTTTTGAACTCTTCATAACTTTCTCTCTAGTCATATTTTATAGGCTTGGGAAAAATGCTGACAGCACAACTACCTACACATCTGTCAAACTGTCTCTAGGAATGCAAAGTAACTGTAAATTAAATGGCTCAAGATAAAAGAAATGTACGTTCACCTATTTTGGAACAACATGTTTTTCAACTCTGTATTCAATCCACATTCTTTTTTTCCTCAATATATTTTTATTGATTTTTTACAGAGAGGAAGGGAGAGGGATAGTATTAGAAACATCGATCAGCTGTCTCCTGCACACACCATCTAGGGATGTGCCCGCATTCAAGGTACATGCCCTTGACCAGAATGGAACCTGGGAACCTGGAGTCCGCAGGCAGACAATCTATCCATTGAGCCAAACCGGTTAGCACTCAAGCCACATTCTTATGCCCCCTGGGCCAGTCTCATCTCAGTGACAGAAAATGTAACAAACAATGAAGAACTTTCACCCAAACCACTGGAATGTTGACTGGGTCACAAAAGCCAGATCTCCGGCCTAAAGACACTCTTTATTTTCCTCTTAGTTTTGCTGCCAGAGCACCAATGGCTCCATTGGGAACATCTGAGAAGCTACCGGAGGCCACAGAACCTCTTGATTATAATCAATGACAATGACTGCTGCACACAGCATAAACATGCCGGGAGTTTCTCAGATCTGTGTACAGACAGTTCCTGCCGTCTTTTCCTCAAAAAACTTTCTGGGTGCAGGTTTAAATGAAGTCCATTTCTTGTAATAGAATTAGGTCAGATTTCCGCACTGAAGGGGTCCCCCTCACTGCGATGGTCCTCCAACCAGTGCCCATCACCCATGGAATTGAAGGCATTAGGGCACAGGGCCCTCCGCAACATGTGGGGAAAAGAATCCCTTCAAATGTCTTAGCATCCCTTGAAAACAAGAAAAAAATTTATGCTGCTCCCAGACATACTTGGGGTTGTCACAGCTACCCCTCTTTTGAGTGACTTCTGTGTCTCAAAGCATCCATTTTCACAGGAGGACTAAACAGTGCACATTGTTTCCTGCAAAATTATGGGCAGGAATGTAAATTTGGCAAAAACTGCTGAGCTAATATCTGCACCATAGTCTTCTCCCAAGGGCAAAACTGTTTGAGAAGACAAAAAATTTCCCCATCATCATGCTTGGAGAGCCCAGATCTTCTAATAAACTAAACCACACAGTAAATAGAACACCTAGCATTAAAAAAGTCCTAGTAAAAAGCCTTCATTATTTTGCAAAGAAAGACACCTGAGATTGGCGGTTTTCACCTTGATGACGTAGGCCAGTGATGGCGAACTTTTTGAGCTCGGCATGTCAGCATTTTGAAAAATCCTAACTTAACTCTGGTGCTGTTTCACATATAGAAATTTCTTGATATTTACAACCATAGTAAAACAAAGATTTATACATATAGTTTTAAAAAATATACTTTATTGATTTTTTCAGAGAGGAAGGGAGAGAGATAGAGAGTTAGAAACATCAACGAGAGAGAAACATCTACTGGGGATGTACCCGCAACCCAGGTACATGCCCTTGACTGGAATCGAACCCGGGACCTTTCAGTCCGCAGGCCGACGCTCTATCCACTGAGCCAAACCGGTTTCGGCAAAAGATTTATATTTTTGATACTTATTTTATATATTTAAATGGCATTTAACAAAGAAAAATCAACCAAAAAAAAAAAAAAATGAGTTCGCGCATCACCTCTGACACGTGTGTCATAGATTTGCCGACACTGACTTATGCAATTAAATAAAGTCAACATTAGCATGTAGGAGAGTGTGTCCCTCAAAATGGCATTTCTTCCGCAACATTATGTTTACTGACACCAAGGGTAATCAGTCCTATGTGGCAACTCATGGAAGGGATACATGTAAGAACTAAGGGATGAGGTACTCCTATTTTCTTCAACAAATTAGACAACACAGTTAGCTTCCCTGGGCCCATGAAGATGGTGATTGATGCCATCTATAGGGACCTTGTAGGACGCTATAATACAGGGGAAAATAGCTTCAGCAACAGAAATATGCAGTGACATAGATCGGGCAGGACATCTCTGTATGTTAGAAAGTGCAACTTAGATACATATACTTCCAACATAAAAACCAAGAAACAAAACAGCAGAAAAAGTTGCGGAGACGTTACATAATGTAGGCGATTAAATGTATGAGATGTAATTCAGACTAATGAGACTTCATTTATTTTCTTATACAATTGATAAATCCTTATTAAGAAACTACATTTCCTACATATCTAAGAAGCTTATCATATCCGGAATTTGTTATGTAGAATTATTTACAAATTAGACTGAGAGATAATTCACATTAATTGCACTCATAACACCTTTCTCCACTGTGAGCTCTCTGATGATTTTGAAGACCATTGCTACTTGTAAAAGATTTCCCACATTCACTGCATTTATAAGGATGTTTTCCAGTGTGAACTCTCTGATGAGTACGAAGGTTGGTGCTCCAGGTAAAAGATTTCCCACATTCACTGCATTTATAAGGCTTTTCTGCAGTGTGCACTTTCTGATGAGTATGAAGGTTAGTACTACAGGTAAAACATTTCCCACATTCACTGCATTTATAAGGCTTTTCTCCAGTGTGAACTCTCTGATGATATTTGAGACGGGTGCTATTTGTAAAAGACCTTCCACATTCACTGCATTTATGAGGATTCTCTCCTGTATGAACTATCTGATGACGACGAAGATCAATTTTCCAGGTAAACGATTTCCTACAGTCACTGCATTGATAAGGCTTTTCTCCTGTATGAATTCTCTGATGACAACGCAGGGAACTGCTCCGGGTAAAACAATTTCCACATTCACTGCATTTATAAGGCTTTTCTCCAGTGTGAACTCTCTGATGACAACGAAGGGCACTGCTATGGGTAAAAGATTTCCCACATTCACTGCATTTATAAGGCCTCTCTCCAGTGTGCACTCTCTGATGACATTGGAGACCATTGCTATTTATATAAGACTTGCCACATTCACTACATTTATAAGGCTTTTCTCCAGTGTGAACTCTCTGATGATATTGGAGACTACCAGCTTGTGTAAAAGTTTTCCCACAATAAATGCATGGATAAGGTGTTTCTCCTGTATGAAGTCTCTGATGACAACGAAGCACATTGCAGTTGATAAAAGATTTCCCACATTCGATGCATTTATAAGGCTTTTCTCCTGTATGAATTCTCTGATGACAACGAAGGGAACTGCTCTGGGTAAAAAAGTTTCCACATTCATTGCATTGATAAGGCTTTTCTCCAGTGTGAACTCTCTGATGATTACAAAGCTGGCTTCTAGTGGTAAAAGTCTTCCCACAGTCACTGCATTGATAAGGCTTTTCTCCAGTGTGAACTCTCTGATGATTACGAAGCTGGCTGCTAGTGGTAAAAGGCTTCCCACATTCACTGCATTGATAAGGCTTTTTACCTGTGTGAACTCTTTGATGATATTGGAGGCAAGTGCTCCTTGTAAAAGACTTTCCACATTTACTGCCTTTATAAGGTTTTTCTCCTGTGTGAACTCTCTGATGATAATGAAGGTGAGACTTACTTGTAAAAGATTTCCCACATTCAGAGCACACAAAACATCGACTTCTAACATTGACACCCTTTTCCTGAATAAACATGTGGATGCAACTATTGACTTTCTTACATTCTTTTCTGGTGTAACAATTTTCTCTCCTTTGAAAGATCATCCCAGGTGTTGAAATAGCATTTGTACTATCCCTGGTCTGAGTAGTCTTTAGGTGGAAATGTCCTGACCCGGTAAGGACACCCTGCCCAACCTCCTCACAGGTGAAATGATTCTGGGACACACTGAAATTGCAGCTGTTTGCAAGTGAGATCCTGCCCACCCCTCTAATGAAAGTCTTCTCTCTCACATGCTGCTGGTGAAATATGACAGTGAAGTAAAACCATTTTGCACATGCCCCACACCTCAACAGTATCTGTCTGTATTGTGTGCCCTGCAGCTCCGTCATGAGGAAAATGTTTCCCAAGACTATTCCACAACTCTCACAGGGGTGGCTCTTCCTGGAAGAAAAGGCTACCTTGGGCTTCCTTCCCTGGGACACTTTAACACAAACCTTCTGTTTTGTTGGTGCCTCCACATTCTCTGCTCCACAGCAGCAACCTGTATAAAAGTAAATACTGGTGAGTTACATGTTGACCTTATAAAACAGAATATCTTCACCACGAATGATTAATTGTCCTGCCTAGGCATGATTCCATAGAAAACATTTCAAGATGAGTGAGTTAGACAGTGAGGAAATTGCTGTTATAAATAACATGGCTCCAAAAGTCAGTCGATGATGGAAATCTCACCATCAGAGGGACAGAAGCATAGGAGGAGATAGAAAGAAGAGAGGATGGCTCTATTACTTGTTCTGGCACAAACGGCTTCCTTTAGGACCTTACATTCTGATCATGTGAGTCTGTGTGGAATAATTTCAAGCTGCTCAAAGACATAAAAATTAATTGTATTGGATCACAGGATATAGAACTTCAATAAAATAACGTGTGCGCTCTCCAAGGTGCTGCAGGCATGGACCAATGGTGGCTTGCAGTAAAGACAGACCTGTGAAAGAGGCAGAGGTGCAAAGTCCAGAGAGGTTAAGGTTATCCATGAGCTGGGAATCTAAATAGAAATGATCATAATAAAAACTAAATAGTGGGTAAAGCATCAACAATCAGCACAAACAAGTATAATTCGGTGAGGCATGGGAAACTGTAACAAAACACTGGCTTTCTAGCTATGAATGTAACAAAGGCCAGCAGAGAATTCCTCCCCAATGACCCTTCTCCAAGGCAAGACCGCTTGGGGGTCCACTGTGTCATTCATAAAGTCGTGTTTCTTCTGTGATGCACAAATGATTCTCCCCTTTCAATCCCATTTGAGGCATTGCTTGGGATAAATGATGCAAAAACATGGAGGGTCAATACTGTGGTAGAACAACAAGGACAAATGAGATCACAGACAAAAGACCTCGGAGGGTGCTGGTCCTGGACCCATTTGGGCCACTTTTCTAATTGGGAGGGAGATCATCACCACTGAGGTCACCCGGAGGAGCAAAGGTTCCCAGTGCCACACCAGACTCCCAGAGGTGGGAAAAGAAGTGCCTACCACTAAGAACTGGCAGGAAGAACTATGGGCTGTAAAAACCAGTGTGGACTGGGGCTCAGGGACAAAGAGGCTATATGTGTCCTAGTAATATCTTTCTCGATACATAAAGATATATGTCCTAGTAATATCTTCCTTGATACAGGTCTGAGGACAATGGAAAGTAAGGAAAAAATAAACAAGTGGGACTACAACAAAATTAAAAGCTTCTGCACAGTAAAAGAAACCATCAACAAAACAACAAAAAAGCCCAGTGCATGGGAGAACATATTTGCCAATTACATTTCCCATAAGGGTTTAGGCTCCAAAATTTACAGAGAACTCATAAAAATTAACAAAATGAAGATAAACAATACAATTTAAAAAATAGGTAAGGACCTAAATGGATACTTTACGAAGAGGACATACAGAAGGGTGAGAGAAATATGAAAACATCCTCAAAGTCACTAATCATCCTAGATGTAAATAAAAACAACAATGCGGTACCATCTCACACCTGTCAGAATGGCTACCATCAACAAATCAACAAACCACAATTGCTGGCAAGGATGTGCAGAAAAAGGAACCCTGGTGCACTGCTGCTGGCAATGCAGACTGAGGCCGCCACTATGGAAGACACTATGAAGTTTCCTCAAAACGTTAAAAATGGAACTCCCATATGACCCAGTAATCCCACTTCTAGGTATATATCCCAAAAAACAAAAACACAAATCAGAAAGGATATATGCACCCCTGTGTTCATAGTAGCAAAATTTACAATAGCTAAGATTTGGAAAAAGCCTAGGTGCCCATCAGCAGATGAGTGGATTAGAAAACTGTGGTACAGCTAAACAATGGAATACTACGCCGATATAAAAAAGAAAGAATTGCCCTAACCGGTTTGGCTCAGTGGCTAGGGCATTGGACTGCGGACTGAAAGGTCCCAGATTTGATTCTGGTCAAGGGCATGTACCTTGTTTCGGGCACATACCCAGTAGGGAGTGTGCAGGAAGCAGCTGATTGATGATTCTCTCTCATCGATGTTTCTAACTCTCTATCCCTCTCTGTAATAAATCAATAAAAATATATTTTTTTAAAAAAATAGAAGGAACTTAAACCATTAGCAACAGCAGGGATGAAACTGGAGAGCATGATGCTAAGCGAAATAAGTCAATTGCAGAAAGATAATTATCACATGATCTCACTCATATGTGGGATATAATGATCAACAAACTTGGATAAACAGGAATAGATCCAGAGACAAGTAGCAGGGAAGGGGAGGTTAAAGAGCAAGGAAAGAACTTGCATGCATGCATATTAGCATAACCTAGGAAATCCCAAAGCCAAGTCCAGGTCAGTGGTGAGAGTGAGGGTCTTACCCAGCGAGGATATAAGTTCAAAGTTCTCCAGCATCACATTCAGGTACAGCTGTTTCTGACCCTCATCAAGGAGGCTCCATTCCTCCCTGGAGAAGTACAGGGCAATGTCCTCAAAGGTCACGCCAACCTGTCACAATGGAGACAATTGAACCCAGAGCTGTCTCTCTGAGAACCTGCCATCCTACTCCTTACACACCTTTCCCGCCCTCAACCTCCTCCTTAGTGTGGACACCAGGCCCTACTGCCAGTGCAGGCTGCTCTCTCATCACAGTCCCATTAATCCCTCAGCAGAGCAGCTGGGTTGGGTGGGAAGGACTAGGGAAGGGAGGGTAGAGGGCAATGCCATTTAAGGTCTGGGCGATGCCTGCAGGGCCCCAGCCTTCCTGCCAAGCAACACCACTGCAGTCTCCTAGATCCGTGGTCGGAAAACTGCATCTCGCGAGCCACATGCACCTCTTTGGCCCCTTGAGTGTGGCTCTTCCACAAAATACCACGTGCGGGCGGCCACTACAGCACGATTGAAACTTCCTGGCCTGGGCGAGTCTATTGTGAAGAAATAATCTTGATATTTAGCTCTGTTGACTAATGAGTTTGCCGACCACTGTCCTAGATCATGCGTCCAAGACAAATCAAAGCGTGGGTTTATGTCCCCACACCAGTACCCGGAACCATCAGCTCACACTTCCTCCAGATGTGCTCACCACTGGGTAATGTTCAACCCCTTCCCATGTTCAGATCCCAGGTTCACTCCCTCAGCTCTGCCCCCTTCCTGCTCCAATGCCGCTGGATCTCGCTGGTCTCACCCATGAACTTGGCATATGGCCTGTAGAGAGCTTGTCTTTCAGCCGGATCCAGGACCACCCCAGGCCCCTGATGGACCCACAGCCGGGAAAGCCCCGAATGAGTCTGTGCCGTCCTCCCTGCGGCTTGTCCCCCCTCCACCTTCCTCACGGGCCTCCACGCGGGACTGAGCTGCAGGACGGGACAGGCGCCCTCCCCAGGCTGTGGTGTCTGTGTGAGGAGGCGGTGAGGGCCTGGGGGACTGAACTCACCTCAGCCCGTCTCCTCTGCGGGGGCGCCGCCATTGCCCTCTGTGGGCTGAGCCGGGCGGGAGCAGAAGCCGCTGCGGGAATGGCGGTCCCTGACCCGGCCCTGGCGTGGGTTCGGGCGGTGACTCCGAGCTTCAATCCCTAGTGGGAGCTGTGAGCAACACTGGCGGCTCCGACCATGGGCTGTGAGGCGGGGAGCACCACTCTCCGGCCTTCTCCACGGGACTGTGGACTTGGAAATCCTCACCGCCTGAGACAAAAACCTGAGAAGGCAAAATCCCGCCACAAGGACTACCGGTCCCGCCCTACAGAAGGGGCCAAATGGAAGCGCCTTCTCTGTGCCTCCATTGGCTCAGCCTGATCCCATTCCTTGCATGGCCTTGTGGGTAATGTAGTTTCTAAGCTCCAAGGCCAGGATCCTGTATTTCTCAGTTGACTCAAGGACTGGATTTAGGTGCAAATAGCCCAAGAATATGTTAATTGCTTATGACCAACTATACTAAGGGTCCTCTAGCGCCTTCAGTGGAGGTGATGTCTGCGGCAAGTTTGTTTCACGTGCACCTGCCGCGGCTGCTTTTGCTTATCTTTCTTACAGCACCTGCTCTTTCTGAATTGCAGCCATTGTTTCTTCATTCAGGACTTTTGGCACGTGTCTCCTTCGGGCCAACTGTAGCTTGCAGAAGTTACTCAAGTCTCTCACTGCCTCTAACCTGTCTCCATTCAATCCATAACACAAAGTTAATGTCACAAAACAGACACTCATTGTTAGGTCGGAGGGAGCCCGGGATCGGATACATGCGGACATGGGATGAGACAATGGACTTCCTCTGGAATTTCTCACAGATCTGGAATCTCTCACGGGTCAGCGTGCCAGACACAGATACCTGCTTCTCCTTGAAGTTCACAGAGATCCCCGCACAAGATACTGACCCATTCCTGAATGTGCCGCCCACCCGCTGCGGCCGAGACTCCCTCAGTTGAATGTGTGATGATCCCTGCTGCGGGCACTTCCTCAGTTCAGGCCCCCGCCCTCACCAAACACCTGAATAAAGAGATGTCCCTCCCTCCCTGAAGTCGCGAAATTCACTGGCCCCACCTTTTGGGCCGGTGGGTCTCGCCCGAGAACGCAAATAAACTTCTCCTTTTTCTTTCTGATTCACTCGATTCTCTTTCTTTTCCTCGCCGCCGCTTTCCTGGGCCACCTAACACTCATACTTCTATTAGATAGGATATTAATACCAGCTTTAATAGAAATGACCAAATATTAATAAAAATGGATAAACTATTGGTGATATATTCAAAGTTATGTATATGTATCAGAAACAAAGATGAGTTACTAATATATCTGTAATAAACTACAAGGTATTTATGAAACACAAATTAAAGCAGAAAAATACTTAGAATATTCAATGTGATCTATTAAAATGGAATATAAGTCATGGCTACTTGGAAAGTTATGAAGGACAGGAATGTTACGGAAAAATTTCCAAGTGGAGGGAAGACAAACACCATGCGCTGGGAAGATTTGGAAAATAACCTTTTATTGCAGGAGCACCATGGCTGTGACTCTGGGGAACTGTTTCCCAAAGCTGAGCACTGATCCCAGCGGACACTAAGTTCTTGGTTCCCAGTTCCCTTGGTTTTTCAGTGGGCCTCGCAGCCACCCTCATGATGGTGGTAAAGGGAGGTGAGAATACATCAAAGGGCCCCAGCTGATGCCCAGTCAGCCCTCTTATGGGATCTGGGAATGAATAAATGGCCCCTGTAAAACAGGTTTTCAGGGAAAACGGTTTTTCAGGGCTAGAGCACAGCTGGAAGGGGGTTGGGGGTGGGAAACAGGTTTGTCAAGGGTATTCTTCAAGTTGGGAGGACCTTGGGGCTTATGAACATATGCCTTGGAAATCAGGTTTGAGGCTTCTAACCTAAGTTGCCTTCACAGGAACGGATTAAAAAAGACCATGAAGCAAGTTCACAATGACAGATATGGTCAGTGCTATAATGACGGTTACAGTTTCATGCACACGTCAAGACTTAAGAAATACTATACCAAACACACGTGTTTTACTCATTTTTTTTAAAAATATATTTTATTGATTTTTTCACAGAGAGGAAGGGAGAGAGAGAGAGAGAGTTAGAAACATCGATCAGCTGCCTCCTGCACATCCCCCACCCGGGATGTGCCTGCAACCCAGGTACATGCCCTTGACCAGAATCGAACCCGGGACCTCTCAGTCCGCAGGCCGACACTCTATCCACTGAGCCAAACCGGTTTCGGCTGTGTTTTACTCATTATAGCTTTCAAAAATGGTTCCAGATTCAAAGAGTGTGTATATGTTCAACTATATTGGAGAAATAGGTTTGGCAAATCTATATTTAATCCACTTTCATATGCTCTCTGGGCGAGAGCCTTGCCTCAGTAATAAATAATGCAACTCTTTCATATGCTCTCTGGGTGAGAGCCTTGCCTCAGTAATAAATAATGCAACAAACATTGAAGAACTTTCACCCAAACCATCAAGAATGCTGGCTGTGCCCTGACCAGTTTGGCTCAGTGGATAGAGCGTCGGCCTGTGGACTGAAGAGTCCCAGGTTCGATTCCAGTCAAGGGCATGTACCTTGGTTGTGGGCACATGCCCAGCAGGAGGCACCTGATCGATGTTTCTCTCTCATGGATGTTTCTAACTCTCTATCCCTCTCCTTTCCTCTCTGTAAAAAGTCAATAAAATATATTTTTTTAAAAATGCTGGCTGAATCACAAAAGCAACATCCATGGACTACAGACACCCTTTGCCTTCATCTCTGTTTTTCTGCCAGGGCACCAATAGCTCTGATGTGAACATCTGATACAGAAATGCACAAGACCTCGATTATATTCCATGACAATGACTATGTCCACATAAGATAAATATGCCTGGAGATCTTCAGGTCTGTGTACAAACCGCTCCTGTATTCCTTTCCTCAGAAACATTCCTGGATGCAAGTTTAGGTGAAGAATATTCCATCCAATGGGTTGTCATCTTGTCCAACAATAATTAGGTCAGTGTTTCTGCAGTGAAATATTTTCACTTAATTTATATGGTGCTCCAATCAGTGACCATCACCCATGGAATTGAAGGTATTAGGCACATGGCCCTCTGCAAGACCCAGGCAAGAGATTCCCTTCAAATATATTAGTATCCTCAGTGGTTTAACATCAACACAGCAGAAAAAGGTCCCTCATTCGATTACTGGTCAGGGCACATGCCTGGGTTGAGGGCTCCATTCCCAGGAGCTGCGTGCAGGAGGTAGCCTATCAATGTCACTCTCTCGTCATTGATGTTTCTATCTCTCCCTCTCCCTTCCTCTCTGAAAGCAATACAAAAATATTTTAAAATCTCTCATACTCTGGTATCTCTTCAAATCACATAAATCGTTCGGCTTTTAAAAATACCTAAAAATAGATGTTTTTAAAGGTATAAAATATTTAAAAACATTATTCAAATCCAAAAAAATATTTATCCCCTAAACCAAAAACGGGACACAATGAGTGAAATTCCAACATCCATCTTTGTCATTCCATTGTTTGTTTGTTAAAGGAAATTGCCCAAACTCATAGCACATTAGGTAGAATATAGGATCAGAGGTTTTAACAAAGATACAGACACAGCAAATATGCATCTCAGAAAAGACTCAATATAAACTTCTAGAAAAAATACAACCAAACAGTGAGGTAGCACAATAAACTAACCAAAAAAACAAAAACGAAAAACGTTTAAATAGTGATTGAACAAAATATTCTCTAGGATGTGGAAAATGTGAATCCCTCATACACCGCTGGAAAAATGCAAAAACACAGTACAATTAGTTAAGTTTTCCATTTTATTTTTAAAGGATACTTTAGTAATTTTTAGAGAGAGAAGGAAAAGGGAGAGAAACATTAATGGAAGAGTGGCATATCGGACAGCCAGCCACTTCTGTGGATCGAGACCACACACCAGCACATATCCCCACCGGCAACCAAATCCACAATCCTGTGCTGCAGGAGATGATGCCTAAGCAATAAGCCACACCGGATCTGGTGGTACATTGAATTTATATCACTATTTGGTAATCTCAGTAAAATTAAACATTCATCTACCCAAAAACTCAGATTATGGCCTGAATTTTTAACAAAGGTAAATAACACTTATGCTATTAAATAAAATCCTAGTATGCTAAGTATGCGGTTATCCAGTTGGCCATTCAACCAATCAAAGTGTAATATGCTAATGATATGCTAAGGCAGTCCAACTGCTCGCTATGACGTGCACTGACCACCAGGGGGCGCACAGTTGGACCGTCGCTATTACATGCACTGACCACCAGAGGGCAGATGCTCCAACAGGTAGGTTAGCTTGCTGCTGGGGTCTGGCCAATGGGCCAGACATGCCCTGGAGCCCTTCCGTGGTCCCTCTCTGGCTGGCTAAACTCCGGCGACCCTTTCTGGCCCCACGCAGGAGCTGGCCCTGCCCCCTCGTGGTCAGTGCACTTCTACAGGGGGAGCATCACTTAGCCAGAAGCCCGGCTCACGGCTGGCAGCTGCAGGCAGGTGTTAAGGAGAGAAGGGTCCCAGACGTCGAGAGCCCCAGACTGCAAGAGGGATGTCTGACTGCCGGCTTAGGCCCGATTTCCAGGGGGATCGACCTAAGCTGGCTGCTGGACATTGCCCAAGGTGTCTTAAACTGGGAGAGGGAGCAGGCCAGGCTGAGGGAGCCTGCCCACGCCCCTGCCACCCCAGTACACGATTTTCGTGCACCGAGCCTCTAGGAAACATATAAAGAATTATACAGTAATGTTGATACAAGCTTTATTAGACATAACCAAATATTTACTAAGATGGGCAACATGGTGATATATTCAAAGATAAGATTATCTACCAGGGCCCTAGCTGGTTTGGCTCTGGACAGAGCATAGGCCTGCAGACCAAAGGGTACTGGGTTTGATTCTGGTCAAAGGCACATACCTTCGTTGAAGACTCCTTCCAGGCCCGGGCCCTGGTCATGGCTGATGCAAGAGGCAAACGATCAATGTGTTTCCCTCATATCGATGTTTCTCTCTGTCTTTCCCTCTCTCTTCAATTCTCCAAAAAAAAAAATTAATGGAAAAATATCCCCTGGTGAGGATTAACAACAACAAAAAGAACATTTATCAAAAATAAAAAAACAGAAGAGCTACTAATATATCTTTAATAAATCTCCAAGAATTTATGAAATATCAATTAAACCAGAAAATACTTTGAAAAAGCAAACTTCTCTATTAAAATGGAATGTAAATCCATGGTTACAAGGAAAGCTGTGAAAAATAGGGACAGATAAAACGAGGTCATGAAGCAACTACACAGTGACAAATATGGTCAGTATTATAATGATGGTTTCAGTTTCATGTACATGTAAAGGTTTATGAAACAGTATACTTAATACATGTAATTTACTCATTATAGCTGTTAAAAAATGGTTCAAGAGAAAAGAAATGTACAATCACCTACTTTGGAACAATGGGTTTTTTAATTCTATATTCAATGCCCATTCTTCTGCCCTCTGGGCAAGTCTCATCTCAGTGACAGAAAATGTAAGAAACAATGAAGAACTTTCACCCAAACCCATTGGAATGTTGACTGGGTCACAAAAGCCACATCTCTGGCCTAAGGACACCCTTTGGTATCCTCTTAGTTTTGCCGCCAGAGGACCAATGGCTCTGATGGAAACATCTGAGAAGCTACAGGAAGCCATAAAACCTCTTGATAATAATAAATGACAATGACTGCTCCACAGAAGATAAACAAGCCTGGAGTCCCTCATATCTGTGTACACACTGCTCCTGTAGTCTTTTCCTCAAAAACAATTTTCGGGTGCAGGTTTAGATGAAGACCATTCCTTCTAATGGGCTGCAGTCTGGTCCAACAAGAATTAGGTCAGTGATTCTGCAGTGAAGGGGTCCCCCTCACTGCGATGGTCCTCCAACAAGTGCCCCATCACTCATGCAATTGAAGGCATTAGGGCACATGGCCCTCTGCCAACAGTTGGGCAAAAGAATCCCTTCAGATGTCTTAGCATCCCTTGAAAACAAGAAAAAAAATTCACACTGCTCCCAGACATACTTGAGGTTGTCACAACTACTCCCTCTTTGGTGTGATCTCTGTGTCTCAAAGCATCCAGTTTCACATGAGAATTAGAGTCCAAGTTTTTCCTAGGAAATTATGGGCAGTAATGTAAATTTGGCAAAACTGCTGAGCTAATTTCTGCAGCATAGTCTTCCCCCCAGGACAAAAATGTTTGAGACCCCATAAAAGTGTTTCACCTCATCGTGCTTAGAGAACCCTGATCTTTTTATAAACTAACCCACAGGATCAATAGAACACATTAAAGAAGTCCTAGGAAAGAACCATTACTTTGCAAAGAAAGAGATCTGAGACTGGTAGTTCTCCCATTGATGACTTAGGCACCTGATAAAAAAACTCAACATTAGCATATAGGGAAAATGTGTCCCTCAAAATGGCATTTCTTCTGCAACATTATGTTTACTGGTGCCAAAAGTAATCGGTCCTATGTGGCGACTCGTAACAGGGAAACAAGGGCCAGGTATTCCTAATTTTCTTCAACAAATTAGACGACAGAGTTAGCTTCCCTGGGCACATGAGGATGGTGATTGTGGACATGTGTAGGGTCCTTACAAGTGAATCCGGGGAAATAGCTTCAGCGACAGAAATATGCAGTGACATAGATCTGGCAGGACATCTCTGTATGTTAGAAAGTGCAACATAGATACATATACTTCCAACATAAAAACAAACAAAACAGCAGAAATAGTTGTGGAGACGTTACATAATGTAGGCGATTAAATGTATGAGATGTAATTCAGACTAATGAGACTTCATTTAATTTCTTATACAATTGATAAATCCTTATTAAGAAACTACATTTCCTACACATCTAAGAACCTTATCATATCCGGACTTTGTTATGTAGAATTATTTACAAATTGGATTGAGACATATCTCACATTAATTGCACTCATAACAGCTTTCCCCAGTGTGAGCTCTCTGATGATTTTGAAGACCATTTCTACTTATAAAAGATTTCCCACATTCACTGCATTTATAAGGCTTCTCTGCAGTGTGCACTCTCTGATGAGTATGAAGGTTAGTACTACGGGTAAAACATTTCCCACATTCACTGCATTTATAAGGCTTTTCTCCAGTGTGAACTCTCTGATGATATTTGAGACGGGTGCTATTTGCAAAAGACTTTCCACATTCACTGCATTTATAAGGCTTTTCTCCTGTATGAACCATCTGATGATGACGAAGATCACTGTTCCAGGTAAAAGATTTCCCACAGTCACTGCACTGATAAGGCTTTTCTCCTGTATGAATTCTCTGATGAAAACGCAGGGAACTTCTCCGGGTAAAACAATTTCCACATTCACTGCATTTATAAGGCTTTTCTCCAGTGTGAACTCTCTGATGACAACGAAGGGCATTGCTATGGGTAAAAGATTTCCCACATTCACTGCATTTATAAGGCCTCTCTCCAGTGTGCACTCTCTGATGACATTGGAGACCATTGCTATTTATATAAGACTTGCCACATTCGCTACATTTATAAGGCTTTTCTCCAGTGTGAACTCTCTGATGATCTTGGAGACTATGAGCTTGTTTAAAAGTTTTCCCGCAGTAAATGCATCGATAAGGTGTTTCTCCTGTATGAAGTCTCTGATGACAACGAAGGTAACTGCAGTTGGTAAAAGATTTCCCACATTCGCTGCATTTATAAGGCTTTTCTCCTGTATGAATTCTCTGATGACAGCGAAGGGAACTGCTCCGGGTAAAAAAATTTCCACATTCACTGCATTTATAAGGCTTTTCACCAGTGTGAACTCTCTGATGACTACGAAGGTGGCTGCTAATGGTAAAAGTCTTCCCACATTCACTGCATTGATAAGGCTTTTCTCCAGTGTGAATTCTCTGATGACTACGAAGGTGGCTTCTAGTGGTAAAACTCTTCCCACATTCACTGCATTGATAAGGCTTTTCTCCAGTGTGAACTCTCTGATGAATACGAAGGCTGGTGGTAGTGGGGAAAGTTTTCCCACATTCACTGCATTGATAAGGCTTTTTACCTGTGTGAACTCTTTGATGATATTGGAGGCAAGTGCTCCTTGTAAAAGACTTTCCATCTTTACTGCCTTTATAAGGCTTTTCTCCTGTGTGAACTCTCTGATGATAATGAAGGTGAGACTTACTTGTAAAAGATTTCCCACATTCAGAGCACACAAAACATCGACTTCCAACATCGACACCCTTTCCCTGAATAAACATGTGGATGCAACTAATGACTTTCTTACATTCTTCTCTGGTGTAACCATTTTCTCTCCTTTGAAACATCATGCCAGGTGTTGAAATAGCATTTGTACTATCCCTGGTCTGAGTAGTCTTTAGGTGGAAATGTCCTGACCCAGTAAGGACACCCTGCCCAACCTCCTCACAGGTGAAATGATTCTGGGACACACTGAAATTGCAGCTGTTTGCAAGTGAGATCCTGCCCACCCCTCTAATGAAAGTCTTCTCTCTCACATGCTGCTGGTGAAATTTGACAGTGAAGTAAAACCATTTTGCACATGCCCCACACCTCAACAGTATCTGTCTGTGTTGTGTTCCCTGCAGCTCCGTCATGAGGAAAATGTTTCCCAAGACTTTTCCACAACTCTCACAGGGGTGGCTCTTCTGGGAAGAAAAGGCTACCTTGGGCTTCCTTGCCTGGGACACTCTAACACAAACCTTCTGTTTTGTTGGTGCCTCCACATTCTCTGCTCCACAGCAGCAACCTGTATAAAAGTAAATACTGGTGAGTTACATGTTGACCTTATAAAACAGAATATCTTCACCACGAATGATTAATTGTCCTGACTAGGCATGATTTCATAGAAAACATTTCAAGATGAGTGTGTTAGACAGTGAGGAAATTGCTGTTATAAATAACGTGGTTCCAAAAGTCAGTCGATGATGGAAATCTCACCATCAGAGGGACAGAAGCATAGGAGTAGATAGAAAGAAGAGAGGATGGCTCTACTCCTTGTCCTTGCACAAACGGCTTCCTTTAGGACCTTCCATTCTGACCATGTGAGTCTGTGTGGAATAATTTCAAGCTGCTCAAAGACATAAAAATTAATTGTATTGGATCACAGGATATACAACTTCAATAAAATAACATGTGTGCTCTCCAAGGTGCTGCAGGCATGGACCAATGGTGGCTTGTATTAAAGAGAGACCTCTGAAAGAGGCAGAAGTGCAAAGTCCAGAGAGGTTAAGGTTATCCATGAGCTAGGATTCTAAGTAGAAATGATCATAATTAAAACTAAATAGTGGGAGGGTCGGGGGGCAGGAGGGAGGGGGGTAAGAGATCAACCGAAGGACTTGTATGCATGCATATGAGCATAACCAATGGACATAAGACACTGGAGGGGTAGGGGAAGCCGGGGTATTGTCAAAGGCGGGGGGAAAAAAGGACACATATGTAAAACCCTCTGTAATGCTTTCAGCAATAAAAAAAAACAAAACAAACTAAATAGTGGGTAAAGTATCAACAATCAGCACAAACAAGCATAATTCGGTGAGGAAGGGGCAACTGTAACAAAACACTGGCTTTCTAGCTATGAATGTAACAAAGGCCAGCAGAGAATTCCCCCCTATCACCCTTCTCCAAGGCAAGACCGCTTGGGGGTCCACTGTGTCATTCATAAAGTCGTGTTTCTTCTGTGATGCACAAATGATTCTCCCTTTCAATCCCATTTCAGGCATTGCTTGGGATAAATGATGCAAAGAATATGGAGGGTCAATACTGTGGTAGAACAACAAAAGACAAATGAGATTGTTGGGAGCCATTATAAATCACATATACATCTCCACCTTACAACAATAGGTTTCTGGCTCCTCCAATCCAACTCCCGGTTTGGCCTGGAGTTAAAAGACAACCTTGCAGTTTAGCCTGGAGTTAAAAGATAACCTACCCTCACCCTAAGCACACAGCTGCTACATCTCCGCTGATAAGCTCACAGCTGCGACATTCCAGAACCCGCTACATCCCTAGTGATAGGCTACCCCCTTGCCCACCCCTCTCCTCTAGAACAACATAAATTCTACCCGCTGTAAAAATAAAATTGAGGCTTGATCAGAACTTTGTCTTGCCTCCATTTCTTCGCGTCTCCTATCCTCTCATTCCTTTGCAGGATTTGGTGCGGATTACTCACGATGCATGCCCTGCAGGTTGGGGCATAAATGGCGCCCAACTCGGTCTCCGCTCTCCAATCCTTCTCAGGAACGTTCACTTTTTGTCCAGCCGGACCTCCCCTTGGCGCCACTGGGATCGCCCTGTGAGTCAGCCTGCTTTTTTCCTGGTCACCACTTTGCTTACCCGCTCTGCGAGTCAGACCTGTTGCTTTGGTAAGTGAACGCATTCATTTTGGATAGGCATTCTCTTTCCTCACTGCCTCCCCCCTTGTCTCCTGCCTCTAGTCCACTTTGAGCACTCTCTTGTCGTTTCGGGGAAGAGTGAAAGGTACCCGATTTCGGCAGAGAGAACTCCGAATCACTCAGGCTTGTCCCTTGGTTTCGTTCCATGTGGTTGACTCCTTCCAAAAACCCTGCGTTCACCTTGTCTTAGTGGTCTTTCTGAGAAAGTCGGGACTCCAGCTGGGACTCTGAAGTAAGTGTTTTTGCCGACTTTAAAGCTTAAACCGTCCACCCAAAATTAGAAGTAAACCAGAAAGAACTTGTGTCAGTGTTACTCCAGGAAAACTCCTTGCCTACTCTAAAACGTAAGCCGTCCACCTTGTGAGCACTCATGGGGTGCCTGACTCCCGACTGGTGAATGCCTGAGGGTCCTAGCAGGTTACCTGCCTCACAAGGGTCCGAGTTGGCGGATTATACCAACCGGCTGTTTACGTAGGAGGAGTGAGCTCCAGAGGCGGCTCTGAGGAAGGCACTTGAAAACAAGTTTCGATCTGGGGAGCTCTGATCTAGGGGTCCGAGTTGGCGGATCATACCAACCGGTTGCTTACGTAGGAAAACACACCTGTGGCATAAACAGGACTGAAATAGTCTCAGCAGAGAATTTCTACATCCCAACCTATGACACGTGAACAGGGGCCTCTTTTGAGGTAGCGGTTGGCATCTTCCTCGCTGGTTCGTCTCCTTGTCGACTCCTGGGCTGACCTGGTACGGGGTTTATACGTCCCGGAGGCTTATGTGGAAGAGGCTAAGACATGGGTCAGGCTCTGAGTTCTCATGATCTGTTTCTTAAAGGACTCAGGGAGTCCCTCAAGGCACGAAGATTTAGGGTTAAAAAGAAAGATTTAAAAGGCTTCTTTACTTTTAAGAAATGAAACCTCTCTCTGGCTCGGAGAGATTCAAAGGTGGCAGGAGAGGGCAGAGCTGTAAGCTCTCCTACAATGAGATTACTTAATGTTTTATTTAAGAATTACTGGAGAACATCTTATGACAACCAAACTTTGGCTAAGATTACCTTGAGTGCTAGCCATGACTTTAGAAAGCGAAATAGGAAAAAATTTAAAATGTCTTCTATTAAGCATGACTTTGGGAACAAATACGCCATCTAAGCCATTTGCTAAAACTTCCCCCAAAGCAGGATATATAGGGGAAAGGAAAAGGGAGCAAACGCCTCCTCCCCAGTATTCAAATTTAAAATCTCCTTCTCGTAATTAAAAAAGTTTTACAAAATTTAAAAAATGCGTCTGGGATTTCTGTTCACGTGTAAAGAGAAAACCTGGCTTGAAACCAAAGTGCGCATCATCCGATTTTGGACATTTAGATAGAGTTTTGAGCTAAAAATCTCTTTACAAATGTACAGAATAAAACCCAAGACTGATTACTTCCTAAGAAAAATGGCATATTTGAGCCAGGGAAGAAATGCAGGCTGGTTCTAGCAGTAAGATTGGTATATTTCCATAATAAAGAGTGATTTTTGAAATGTTAATAAAGCCTGTTCCAAAGTTAATCTTAAAAGCCTTAAAGAAATTTAGTAAAATTGTCTGTTACAGAAAATTTACCAAAATAACTGCCTTAAAATAATAATTTAGATTTGAATCTCAAGAATTATTGATCTATATTAATTATAAAAATCTAAGTAGCCCGGTAAAAAACCGGCCCTTTGTTAATTGAAAAGGCTGGCCGAAACATTTCTAATGAGAAAAGGGGCTAGTTGCTTCCCACCTGTAGCAAATTCTTAAAGAATGTGGTCAATTTACATCTGATTGATCGAGGCTAGGCCAAACCTGTTCTTCCAGGGAAAACAGCCGCCCCCCTTCCTCCCCCAGGCCAATTTTGAAACTTACGACCTGCAAGCAAGGGGCAGGAAGCAATGTAGCTACAACCTTGTTTGTTGACCTTCACCAGAGGAAAAATTATGGTCGTTTTAAAATCAAAGGCTGGGCCAGGCCTGCCTTGCCAGCCTCAAGTGTGGTTTTCCAAATCTGCTGTGAAATTTAAGACCTTGGAGTTTATACCTAGGTATCTTGAAGTGACATAATACTGAATTAAATAAGATCTAAGTGTACTTCGTACAAAATCTAAAGAACAGAATTAAATCTGTTGGTTGATTATGTCTTGCATTTTTTGAAATTTATTCCTAAAAATGTTACTGATTGAGAAATGCTAAATATTTAACTTGCCAGCTAAGAGTTTAAAGTTCTGGTTAAATAAATTTGGAGAAATCATATAATTATAGTAAAATTTCAACATTTGTCTAATTGAAAAAAGAGGATAAATTTTGTAATCTCAACCGAAATTTTTAATATAAAAACCAGTTTAAATTTAATTGCAAAGAACAATGTAGAC
The DNA here is from genome assembly GCF_028538775.1 of Myotis yumanensis. Taxonomy (NCBI): domain Eukaryota; kingdom Metazoa; phylum Chordata; class Mammalia; order Chiroptera; family Vespertilionidae; genus Myotis; species Myotis yumanensis. Next base: position 6,337,795 of record NW_027223774.1, on the reverse strand, counting down.
AGTCACCACTTTGGGCCGCATGACCTGGCAGCATGACCTGGCAGCCGCCATGTCAGCCACATGGCTTGCCACGCCCCTGGGGCCGCCATCTTGAGACAGCAAAGGCCTCTCCCTCTGATTTAGCTAGAAGGGAATGTCTTCTCACTGAGGCAGGATGGAATTTCAGGGGTGGAGCATTTGGGCGGAGTTTTAATACGGAAATGTGAATGGGGGCAAAAAGTGTGCTTGCCTCTCGGATTTATTTAATACTATTTTTAAGAAGATATTTTTAATGCTTAATTAGCAATCACGGTCTTAATATAATTTCAGTGGTATGATAGACCAATGTTTCTGAGCAGTTGGCTTTATAATGGCCAACAATAGAGCTTGTATTCCTTAAAAAAGGCTAAGTCATTTTTCTAATCTCTTAAATCTAGAAAACCCTGCTTTCCTTAAACTAAGGACAATTAAAGGTTATATGTTGCCTCCCTAAACAAAAGTTAAATAGCTTATGTCAAAGTATTTAAAAGGGACTGATACCAGTAATCCAATTTCTATGATCCCAGCTGAAATTTTAAAACCAGTTTAAATTTAATTGATATCTCTTAATAATTATAAGAAATATATAATTTTTAAATCATATATATATATATATATATATATATATATATATATGATGGTCTTTCAAGTTGGATTTCAAAACTATATCCAAGGAATGACTTTGAGAAATTTCAAGGGCCCTGAAATGTTTTCAAAAGTTTATTCTCTCTTTTTAAAGGATTTTTTAATTTAGCTAAATTTAATATACTTGAAATCACAGGGAAAGCTTTATCAAATAAAAATTAACAAATATATTAAGTTTTTGCCTCTGAGAAAGGGCAAAACAAGTAATTTTGTTTAATATTTCTTAAAATACAGCAGTGGAATTTTAAGATGTAATTTGAAATAACAACAGCTCCTCGCCGCTGCATTTTAAATTAGGCTGCAGGTGGGGCAGCGTTTGCCCCTTGTGAATCAAAAGTTTACTAAATACTAAATTTACTTGCTTCGCTTTGCCTTTTTAAAAAAATACTTAAATTACTAATCTTTGTAAACAACTAAATCCTAGTAAAGTAAATTCTTCTATAAAGGTTACTGAAGGCTTCCCATGATTCCTCTATATATGCAAATAAGCCAAAGGGTATACTCTTTAAAAATATAATTACTAACATTTACAGATTGTTGTTAAAATACTAAATCTGACAATAATTAGTCACCATAAATAAAATAATCACTTGAAATATATGGCTTTGCGGCAGTATTTGTTAAAATCTCAAAAGGCAACCATGTTTCTTACATTTGTTGCTTGTGTGAGAAAGAACTGCCTGGAAGGAAATAAAAAGAGGTTTCCTTCAGATGTCTAACTAAAATTAACAATCAATATATTGGGCCTCAAAAGCTAAATTAAATAATTTTTGTTTTGTCTCCTTAAACAAAGTTTATATAAATTTACCCAAAGACTAATACCAGAAATTTAATTAAGGTCATTTACTGTCCATAACTTAGGACAAGTAAAGTTAAAAGAATAAATGTTATTTCAAACTCACTTAAAATTGGCAAATTGGGTTAAATGGATATTCAGGGGAACTTAATTGTCACCTATTAAAAGATAAACTTTTACAATTTTTATATAAAACCTCCATCATTATACCAAAAAATACTACGCAGGAACCAATTCCTGGAGCTTTAACTGTTTTTACTGATGGGTCATCAAATGGAAAAGCTGCCTATCATACTATAAATTCTGACCGAGTCATATTGACCAGTCATACTTCTGTGCAAAGAATTGAATTAAAAGCTATTAAGGCTGCGTTGCAGATTTACAACAGCCTATTAATATAATTTCTGATTCCTCTTATGCTTCGGGCCTAGTAAGTAGAATTGAAACTGCCCAGTTGAAATGGTTTAGTGACCAAAGTTTATTCTTACTATTTAAGCAGGTTCAGCAGATAGTACAGCAGAGAAAATACCCTTTTTTGGCTGTCCAATTTATTCCCCTACTTATAGGACTGGGGGTCTCTGGAGCTGTGGCCTCTAGCACAGCTGGATTAGGAACCGCATTACATACTTATAATAAATTATCTAATCAATTAATTAATGATGTTCAGGCTCTTTCAGGTACTATCAATGATCTCCGAGACCAAATTGACTCCCTAGCAGAAGTAGTTTTACAAAATAGAAGAGGATTAGATTTACTTACAGCAGAGCAGGGAGGAATATGTTTAGCCCTACAGGAATGCTGCTGTTTTTATGCCAAGAAATCTGGGATCGTCCGAGACAAGATAAGAAAACTCCAGGAAGATCTGGTCAAAAGGGGAAGAGAGCTGTTCGAAAACCCCCTTTGGAGCGGACTCAATGGCCTACTCCCCTACCTGCTTCCTGCGCTTGGCCCCCTTGTCAGCTTACTGTTAATTTTAACCTTTGGTCCATGGGCTTTTAAGAAACTGACAAGTTTTGTCAAACAGCAAATTGATAGCATCCTAGCCAAACCCATTCAGGTTCACTACCACCGTTTAGCTACTATAGACCGAGAACGTGATTATAATGATTGCCAGGGCTCCCTCCCCACGGGGACAGCATAAAGCCAGAGAAATGCTTACCTACACTCTATATAGAGGAATGGTATGGGTACCGTCTGGGTGCAGGGCAAAGCACTGCAAGGGAAGGTCAAAACAAAAAATCAAAATTTTCTCGACCGCCTCTGGATTTCTCTGTGAGCACACCTGGTTTGCATAGAGGTTGGTATCCATACATATATAATTGTTGGCTCTGCCTCTCCTCCCCAAAAGATACCAAGAGCCACCAGAGGTGAGATCTGCCGATCTCATGGGAGGAACCAGGTCACTACTCCCCCAGTTGGTTAATGCCCACCCTAAACTAAATGGTAAAGGAGGAATTGTTGGGAGCCATTATAAATCACATATACATCTCCACCTTACAACAATAGGTTTCTGGCTCCTCCAAGCCAACTCCCGGTTTGGCCTGCAGTTAAAAGACAACCTTGCAGTTTAGCCTGGAGTTAAAAGATAACCTACCCTCACCCTAAGCACACAGCTGCTACATCTCCGCTGATAAGCTCACAGCTGCGACATTCCAGAACCTGCTACATCCCTAGTGATAGGCTACCCCCTTGCCCACCCCTCTCCTCTAGAACAACATAAATTCTACCCGCTGTAAAAATAAAATTGAGGCTTGATCAGAACTTTGTCTTGTCTCCATTTCTTCGCGTCTCCTATCCTCTCATTCTTTTGCAGGATTTGGTGCGGATTACCCACGATGCATGCCCTGCAGGTCGGGGCATGAGATCACAGACAAAAGACCTCAGAAGGTGCTGGTCCTGGACCCATTTGGGCCACTTTTCTAATTGGGAGGGAGATCATCACTACTGAGGTCACCCAGAGGAGCAAAGGTTCCCAGTGCCACACCAGACTCCCAGAGGTGGGAAAAGAAGTGCCTACCAGTAAGAATGGCAGGAAGAACCACGGGCTGTAAAAACCAGTGCGGATTGGGGCTCAGGGACAAAGAGGCTACAGGAGGCCCAGCTGCTCCTCTTATAATGTCCGCACCACAAACTGAAGTTACAAGCTCCCGCTTCATCTGACCCTCTTGGGCCTGGAGAGCTTGTGGGGGAGGAGCCGATGAAGACACAGACTAGGAGAAACTGGACTGACTGGCATCGGGGCAGGTACTCGAGGGCGGCTTTCTCCCAGAGAGAGGTGCTCACAGCGGTCATTATACCTATGCTGTGACATACCACTAGGTTGTGGTGGCCCCAATAGATGCTAAAATCCTCAACAAAATTCTGGCAAATCGGACCCACCATTACATTAGAAAGGTCATACTCCATGACCAAGTGGGATTTATTCCGGAGAAGCAAGGATGGTACAATACCTGCAAATCAATAAACATGATACATCACATAAACAAACTGAAAACCAAAAATCACATAATCATATCAATTGATGCAGAAACAACATTTTACAAAATCCAACACCCTTTCTTTATAAAAACTCAGCAAAGTGGGGAGTACAGGGATCATACATCAAAATTTTAAAAAAGCCTTATATGAAAAACCTACAGCCAAAACCATATTCAATGGGGAAAAACTAAAACCATTTTGCCTAAGAACAGGAACAAGACAGGATGCCCACTTTCACCACGCCTGTTTGATATAATACTGGAAGTGCTAGCCATAGCGATCACACAAGAAGAGGAAATGAAAGGCATCCAAATTGGAAAAGAAGTAGAACTGTCATTATTCGCAGATGATATGATATAGTACATAGAAAAACGCTAAGGACTCTGTCAAAAAACTACTAAATATAATAAGTGCGTTCAGCAATGAAGCAGGATACAAAATTAACACCCAGCGATCTATAGGTTCAATGCAATCTCCATTAAGATACCAACGGCATATTTCAAAGACCTAGAACAAACTCCCCAAAAATTCATATGGAATAAAAGAAATAAAAAGAACAAACAACCCAATAGCCGCAACAATCCTGAGAAAGAAGAAGAAAGTTGGAGGAATCACGATACCACATACCAAGCTATATTACAAAAATGCCTAGTACTGGTACAACAACAGACAAATAGAACAAGGCAACAGAACAGAGAATCCAGAAATCGACCCAAGCCATTTTGCTCAATATTAGACAAAGGAGGCAAGAGCACACAAAGGAGTCAAGACAGTCTCTTCAATAAATGGTGTTGGGAAAATTGGACAGATACATGCATAAAATGAAACTAGACCAACAACTTATATCATATACAAAAATGAACTCAAAATGAATAAATGACTTAAATGTAACAGGGGAATCCATAAAAATCTTAGAAGGATCCACAGGCAGCAAAATATCAGATATATGTCCTAGTAATATCTTTCTCAATACAGTTCTGAGGAAAATGGGAAGTAAGGAAAAAATAAACAAGTGGGACTACAACAAAATTAAAAGCTTCTGCACAGTAAAAGAAACCATCAACAAAACAACAAGAAAGCCCAGTGCATGGGAGAACATATTTGCCAATTACATTTCACATAAGGGTTTAATCTCCAAAATTTACAGACAACTCATAAAAATTACCAAAATGAAGAAAAACAATATAATTTAAAAAATAGGCAAAGGACCTAAATAGATACTTTACGAAGAGGACATACAGAAGGGTGAGAGAAATATGAAAACATCCTCAAAGTCACTAATCATCCTAGATGTAAATAAAAACAACAATACGGTACCATCTCACACCTGTCAGAATGGCTACCATCAACAAATCAACAAACCACAATTGCTGGCGAGGATGTGCAGAAAAAGGAACCCTGGTGCACTGCTGCTGGCAATGCAGACTGGGGCCGCCACTATGGAAGACACTATGAAGTTTCCTCAAAAAGTTAAAAATAGCCGAAACCGGTTTGGCTCAGTGGATAGAGCATCGGCCTGCGGACTGAAAGGTCCCAGATTTGATTCTGGTCAAGGGCATGTACCTTGGTTGCGGGCACATACCCAGTAGGGAGTGTGGAGGAGGCAGCTGATTGATGATTCTCTCTCATTGATGTTTCTAACTCTCTAAGCCTCTCTGTTCCTCTCAGTAAAAAATCAATAAAAAAATTTTTTTTTTTAAAGAAGGAACTTAAACCATTAGCAACCGCATGGATGAAACTGGAGAGCACGATGCTAAGCGAAATAAGTCAATTGCAGAAAGATAATTATCACATGATCTCACTCATACATGGGATATAATGATCAACATACTTGGATGAACAGGAATAGATCCAGAGACAAATAGCAGGGAAGGGGAGGTTAAAGAGCAAGGAAAGAACTTGCATGCATGCATATTAGCATACCCAATGGACACAGACACTGGGGTGGTGGTAGCTTGACTGGGGTGGGAATGGCTGAGGGGGAAGGGAGGGTCAAGCAGGGAAAAAGAAAACATATGGAGAACTTTAGATAATAAATAGATAAATAAAGAAAGAAAGAAAGAAGAAGATAAACCATTAAATCAAAAAATGGGCAAAGGACTTAATCAGACACTTTTTTAAAGAGGGCATACAGAAGGCCAAGAGACAAATGAAAACATGCTCAAAGTCACTAATCATCTGAGAGATCTAAATTGAAACGACAATGAGATATCGTCTCACACCTGTCAGGATGGCTATCATCAACAAATTCATAAAGGACAAGTGCTTGAGAAGATGTGGAGAAAAATGGACCCTTGTGCACGGCAGGTGGAAATGCAGACAAGTGAAGCCAATGTGGAAAATAGTATGGAGTTTCCTCAAAAAATTAAAAATGGAACTCCCATTTGACCCAGTAATCCACTCCTAGGAATATACCCCAAGAAATCAGAAAGGACATATGCACCCCTCTGTTCAGAGCAGCACAATTTACCATAGCTAAGATCTGGAAACAGCTGAAGTGCCCATCAGCAGTTTAGTGGATTAAAAGACTGTGGTACCTCTACACAATGGAATACCATACTGCGGTAAAAAAGAAGAAACTCACCGAAACCGGTTTGGCTCAGTGGATAGAGCGTCGGCCTCCGGACTGAAAGGTCCCGGGTTCGATTCCGGTCAAGGGCATGTACCTGGGTTGCGGGCACATCCTCAGTAGAAGATGTGCAGGAGGCGGCTGATCGATGTTTCTCTCCCATCGATGTTTCTAACTTTCTATCTCTCTCCCTTCCTATCTGTAAAAAATCAATAAAATATATTTAAAAAAAAAAAAAAAGAAGAAACTCTTACCATTTGCAACAGCGATGGACCTGGAGAGCATTATGCTGAGCGAAATAAGCCGGTGAGAGAAAGATAAATTATCACATGACCTCACTCATTTGTGGTCAATGGGAAAAACAGGAGACATATGTAAGACGATACATAATACTTTAAACAATAAAGAATTTTTAAAAAAGAAATATAGTGAAAATATCCACAGTACACAAGGCAATCTACAGATTAAATCCAATCTTGAGGATAATTCCTACGGTGTTTTATAAAGAAATGAAAAGAGAATCTTGAAATGTGTAAAACTAAAAAACTCCCAACAGCAAAAACAAACGTCAGTGAAAACAAAGCTGGTGGCATCACACTTCCTGACTTCAATTTCTTCCAAAGAGAAAGCAAGCGAACAGTGTATTGGTGGAGAAACGCAGACACATATGTCAACAGAACAGAAAATACAGAAATAAACCCAGGCACATACTTTCTTTTATATATATATATATATATATATATATATATATATATATATATATAACTGATTTTTTTACAGAGAGGAAGGGAGAGGAATAGAGAGCCAGAAACATCGATGAGAGAGAAACATGGATCAGCTGCTTCCTGCACACCCCCTACGGGGGTCAAGCACATACTTTCAAGTAATCTTTGTCAAAGCTGCAAGATAGAGAAAGGAAAGATAGTTTCTTCAATAAATGACACTGCGGAAAATCAATAGTCACATATAAAAACAACAATACTGGACACCATTGATGAAATTTAACTCAATCTGAAGGACAGAATTGAATATCAGCGCTAAAATGAAAAACTCCTCAAAACAACCTAGAGAAAAAGTTTTGGAGGTTTCTTTTGGACAGAATTTCCTGAATGTGACACCAACCACCAGACAAAATAGAAAACATAAACAGTCCAGATGGCAACAAATAAAGAAAAAAAGCTTCTACACTACACAACAGCAATAATGAAATGAAAGGAAATCTAGAGAGGAGAAGGAAATACTTACAAACCATATGAAGAAATCGCTTGGAGAGATTGTGGATTCAGTTCTGATGAGCATAACAAAGCGAATATTGCAATATAGACAGAAATTCACACAAACAGGTGGAGTTCCCAGGGAATCATAAAGGTATGTCAATACCATAGTGCAGGCTAATAATAATGCAATGACTCTTCTCAAAAGAAAACTCAATATAATTTCATGAAAAATACTTTATTGCTAAGCAATAGTAACAAGCATCTGAGCTTGCTAGAAACATGGTGGCACTAGACCTGCTGAACGCAGGGTTGCCAAAAACATGGACTTCGTAGAAAAGCGCAATTAAGCCCATGCAAAAATATGTGTTCCTGTATGTTATAAGCAATTAACATATAATATATACAAGGTAGTCAAAAGAATGTTTAACCAAAAAATACAGTTATTAACAAAGATAAGGATATAGAAACAATTCTTAAAAAGCTATGTAGAAATGACCAACAAGAATATAGAAAATTGCCGAAGCCGGTTTGAATAGAGCGTCAGCCTGCGGACTGAGAGGTCCCAGGTTCGATTCCGGCAAGGGCATATGCCTGGGTTTCGGGCACATCCCCAGTGGGAGGTGTGCAGGAGGCAGCTAATCGATGTTTCTCTCTCATCGATGTTTCTAACTCTCTATCTCTCTCCCTTCCTCTCTGTAAAAAATCAATTAAAAAAAATTATTAAAAAAAAAAGAATATAGAAAATGCTTTCCTCACTGATCAAGGTGGAATCCCTTAGGCTTCCTGCAACACTACCAACCACAAGTCCTTCCCTGTGAATTTGGTGCAGCCGGGAGTATTGGGACTTCAGGAATAGAAGGGAGCAGCAGAAACAGACCAACCCACCCCAGGACAACAACTACTCAGGAAATTGGAAAATCCAGCAGGACCACAGTCTACATGGGAGGACAGAGCACACCCTGGGGGATGGGGCCTAGGAAATTCCAAAGCCAAGTCCAGGTCAGTGGTGAGAGTGAGGGTCTTACCCAGCGAGGATATAAGTTCAAAGTTCTCCAGCATCACATTCAGGTACAGCTGTCTCTGACTCTCATCAAGAAGGTTCCATTCCTCCCTGGAGAAGTACAGGGCAATGTCCTCAAAGGTCACGCCAACCTGTCAGAATGGAGACAATTGAACCCAGAGCTGTCTCTCTGAGAACCTGCCATCCTACTCCTTACACACGTTCCCCCCCTTAACCTCCTCCAGGGCACCCGGTTACTATGGACACCAGGCCCTACTGCCAGTGCAGGCTGCTCTCTCATCACAGTCCCATTAAACCCTCAGCAGAGCAGCTGGGTTGGGTGGGAAGGACTAGGGAGGGTAGGGTAGAGGGCAATGCCATTTAAGGTCTGGGCGATGCCTGCAGGGCCCCAGCCTTCCTGCCAAGCAACACCACTGCAGTCTCCTGGATCCGTGGTCGGAAAACTGCAGCTCGAGAGCCACATGTGGCTCTTTGGCCCCTTGAGTGTGGCTCTTCCACAAAATACCACGTGGGGGCACGCACAGACAGCGTGTTTGAAACTTCATGGCCTGGGCGAGTCTATTTGGAAGAAGTACTGTTGATATTTGACTCTGTTGACTAATGAGTTTGCCGACCACTGTCCTAGATCCTGCCTCCAAGACAAAGCCAAGCTTGGGTTGATGCTTCGCTTTTATGTCCCCACTGTTAGGTCGGAGAGAGCCCAGGATCGGATACATGCAGACATGGGACGAGTTAATGGACTCCCCCTGGCATTTCTAACAGATCAGCATGCCAGACACAGATACTGGCTTCTCCAGGACCCCCACTCAGATACTGACTCATTCCTGAATACCTTGCTGACCCCCTGCAGCTGAAACTTCCTCAACTGAATACCTCAGCTCATGTCCCCGCCCCTCATCCAACCACAGTATAAAAAAAGCGCCCCCCTCCCTGTTGGCGTGAATCCACGTGCCCTGTCCTTGGGGGTAGTGGGTCTCCCGGGGACACAGAATAAACTTTCCTTCCTTCTTTCCTTTTCTGGTCAACTCCCTTTATTTCCTTCGCCGCCTCCTGAGCCACCTAACCTAACACCCATATCGGGTCCCGGGACCATCAGCTCACACCTCCTCCAGATGTGCTCACCACTGGGTAATGTTCACCCCCTTCCCATGTTCAGACCCCAGGTTGACTCCCCAGCTCTGCCCCCTTCCGGCTCCAATGCCACTGGGTGTCGCTGGACTCACCCATGAACCTGGCATATGGCGTGTAGAGAGCTTGTAGTCCAGCCGGATCCAGGCCCACCCCAGGCCCCGGATGGACCCACAGCCGGGAAAGCCCCGAATGAGTCTGTGCCGTCCTCCCTGCAGCCTCTGATCTTTCCGTCAATACTCACAGCCACATCCTCAGGGACCTTCACATGCAAGTCACCCCCGTCCTCTCTGCCCTGCACTTGCTGTGTCCTCAGAAGCCACAACACTCCTCTCCCCCCTCCGCCTTCCTCACGGGCCTCCACGCGGGACTGAGCTGCAGGACGGGACAGGCGCCCTCCCCAGGCTGTGGTGTCTGTGTGAGGAGGCGGTGAGGGCCTGGGGGACTGAACTCACCTCAGCCCGTCTCCTCGGCGGGGGCGCCGCCATTGCCCTCTGTGGGCTGAGCCGGGCGGGAGCAGAAGCCGCTGCAGGAATGGCGGTCGCTGTCCCGGTCCTGGCGTGGGTCCGGGCGGTGACTCCGAGCTTCAATCCCACGTGGGAGCTGTGAGCACCACTGGCGGCTCCGACCATGGGCTGTGAGGCGGGGAGCACCGCTCTCCGGCCTTCTCCACGGGACTGTGGACTTGGGAAACCTCACCGCCTGAGACAAAAACCTGAGAAGGTAAAATTCTGCCACAAGGACTACCGGTCCCGCCCTACAGAAGCGGCCACGTGGAAATGCCTTCTCTGTGCCTCCATTGGCTCAGCCTGATCCCATTCCTTGCATGGCCTTGTGGGTAATGTAGTTTCTAAGCTCCAAGGCCAGGATCCTGTATTTCTCAGTTGACTCAAGGACTGGATTTAGGGACAAATAGTCCAAGAAAATGTTAATTGCTTATGACCAACTATACTAAGGGTCCTCTAGCGCCTTCAGTGGAGGTGATGTCTGGGGCAAGTTTGTTTCTCGTGCGCTTGCCATGGCTACTTTTCCATATCTCTCCTACAGCACCTGCTCTTTCTGAATTGCAGGCATTGTTTCTTCATTCAGGACTTTTGGCTCCTTTCTCCTTCAGACCAACTGTAGCTTGCAGAAGTTACTCAAGTCTCTCACTGCCTCTAACCTCCCTCCATTGAATCCATTACACAAAGTTAATGTCACAAAACAGAAACTCATACTTAAGAGCATCTGCTGCTGATGCCATCCAAAGTGTCAGGTCTGCCTGGGCTGCACTGTGGATAAGATGGCCAAGAGACAAGTGAAAAAATGCTCAAAGTGACTGATCACATGAGAGATGCAAATTAAAGCAAAAATTAGGTATCACTCCACCACTTTCAGAATGGCTGCCATCAACAAATCAACAAATGACAAGTGCTGGGGAGGATGTGGAAAAATGGGAACCCTAGTACACAGATGGTGGGAATGCAAACTGGTACAGCCATTATGGAATCAGTTTGAAGTTTTTGCCAAAAATTAAATATGGAACTGCCATTTAATTCAGTGATTCGACACCTGAAACAATCACATCGATAGTATGCACCCCTGTGTTCACAGCAGCACAATTTATAATAGCAAAGATCTGGAACTGGCAAGTGCACAACCATAGATAGGTGGATAGAAAACTACGGTAAATTTATACCATGGAATACTCTGTAGCAGTAAAAATGAAGAGTCTCTTACCCTTTCACACATCATGGAGGGACCTGGAGAGCATCCTGCTAAGTGAAATAAGTCAGTCACAGAAAGAGAAGTATCACTTCATCTCACTCATATATGGAACCTAATTAATAAAAATACCCTGATGAATGGAGTGAATTCAGAGTGCAGAATCGCAGAAGTGAAGACATGGGAAGGTAAAAGCAAAAGAAAAAACAGAAAAAACATCCTTCATTGAGGATTAAGCAAACACACACAAATAATAAAAACAAAGTCACCTGAGACTTGAGTATTTTGTTCTGTTCTCTGAAAGCAATGGGAAAGCCCTAGCTTACTGTGTTCCAAATCTGTTCAAAATTTGTGTATATAAATCTCTCTTCTGTCAGTTGTGTTCCTGGAAATGCGGATACCCCTCCATGTAACTTCCTCCTGCTTCACATGAATCTATTGCTTTTGGTGGTGTTGTAAGAAATGTCCAAACCCATGGAGAATTTTTCTCAGTTTATTTGACCCAAGCTTAGGACACTGCCAGGAAGCAAAATAACAACAGATTGAGTTGGGAGAATGGTAGTTTTACATCTTCGTTATACATTAGACTCAAAGGAGAAGACATTAGGGGGTTACATTAAATTCTCCGGTGATAATTTGGGGGGGGAGAGTTAAGAAGGGAAATCTCTGGTATTGGATTAAAAGTAAAAAAAAAAAAATTGCCCTAACCGGTTTGGCTCAGAGGATAGAGCCTCAGCCTGCGGACTAAAGGGTCCCAGGTTCGATTCCAGCCAAGGGCATGTATCTTGGTTGCGGATACATCCCCAGTAGGGGGTATGCAGAAGGCAGCTGAATCGATGTTTCTCTCTCATGATGTTTCTAACTCTCTATCCCTCTCCCTTCCTCTCTGTAAAAAATCAATAAAATATATATATTTTTAAAAAGTAAAAAAAAATAGACACAACTTCTTTTTCAATGCTATAGAATAATTAACACTGAATATTTAAAACAACAACAATAATAATTGGGGCTGTGTGGTCTTCTGTGTTGGGAGATTGTGTCGTTAGGAGTCTGTAAAATGAAAATTTTCCTAAAAATCCAAAGGTATGTTATCCCAGATGCAAAAAGACTACAGACAGGCTCAAAAAGATAAAAATTGACCTTTGCAAAACAGAGCAAAGCAAAACAAAACAAAAGCCACAAACAAGTCTGGGATATAATTATCCCCGTGACTCACTTTTACTTAGAAAGCTTTACATTCAAACTATCATATATGGTTACTTTTGGCCTCTGAGTTGGTAAGATTGGCCAGGCCATGACAGGCTCCCTGAGCTTGCTAACTTTAGTATCTGCCATCATTTTCATCCATACTGGAGGGGTAGAACCTGTGGGTTGAGAAGAACATTCAATGAGTGGTTTATTTCCTGCTGGACCCATTGTTCACATCCTCCTTAACAGAATGCTTTGTAGGGCTGGTGCCCGTTTATTTGGTCTCCTACAAGAATTCACTCTTCAGGTCACTAAAGCCTTAGGTTCTAAATGTAGTGGAGATATTTGTAAGGACAAGAAAAAGGTCTTTTTTTCCCCTTTGCTGTGCTCTTCCACAATTTATGAGAAACACCTGCTAATTAAACCCTAAGATTGTTGGCTCCTCTAATTCAACAAGTCCTGTGTTCAAACTGCTGAACAAGATCACTTATTGTCAAGGCCACATTCTTGCTACCTCTCCTCCCTGCTGTTGTCGCACCTAAGAGATAATTTGCATCAAGGAGTCTCTAGTTAGTAGGTAGTTTCTTCCCCTCCGCCCCTTCAAACAAGCAGCTTTTGAACTCTACATAACTTTGTCTCTAGTCATATTTTCTAAGCTTGGGAAAAGTACTGAGAAGTCACCTCCCTATACATCTGCCAGACTGTCTCCTGGAAGGCAAACAAACTTTAACTTTTAAAAACAACCCCTCATATCTACTCAATTTAAGCGTAACCCAAGGTCCCTCCATTCCTGGTCCCTTAACAACAGGTACAGCTGAAAGGCAGAAGCCACCCTTTATCCCTGCCCTGTACTGACTAGCAATACCTGGCCATTTGTTCTCGTGGAATGTAAAAGAAACTTCCCCTCTTCCTGTCTCTTTTAGCTCTGAGTTCTTTCAAAGCCTGCACCTTCAGCCAAACCTGCACAGTATTTCTTTATTCTGAGGAGTTCAGTAGGTCAAAAGTAGGAATATGATATTGTAGAGGCAACATAATTTTTCCTTCTTCTTTTCTAGGCTCTTTGGTTGGCCTAGGAATTAAATTGATATAATATAGATGAACAGGAGGAAAACAATCAAAAAGTTATTAACATGTATACCTCCACATACATGGAAATGACTCAGACAAACGGAGTAATGCACCAAACTGGCAAATACCATCATCTGAAAAGCCACCTTCACTTACAGTCAGAAAATGTTGTGTGTGGAGAGTCAGTTAGGGTAGATGTTCAGGAAAAGCACAGTAAAAACCTCAGTTGTGGCCCAGTGTGCTGTGCACTGGGCTTGTACTCAATAGAACTCTGTTCCATCCCAAAGATCCATGGTGCAGACACAGGAGAATGGGAAGGAAGACTTGAGTCCAGAACATGACCTGGGCTGCAGGGAAACCATGGTGAGAGCCATCGTGTCATTCAGCCGGTAGGGACATACATGAGGGAATCACATTGGCTGCTGGTCCTATCCATGAATAAGAGGTGAGCACCCGCCCAATGAGACCAGAATCAGGTACAAGTACAGCATCACTTCCCAATGTTAGGTCCCAGAATTGGTGTCCAATGGTATCCACTCCTGGAAGGGTGAATGTCACTGCCAAATAGGAAAATCACTTGAAGGTCAAACTGAGGCATGAAATTCATCACAGTGGATGTGATGACAGCAGGACACTCAAAATGTAGGTGAAGGTGCAGAGACCCAGCCCAATTTATGGAGGTCTCCTGTGGGTCAAACTCTGTGCTGGGATCAAAGAGTAGGCAAACAGCAGCTCACTGTGAAAGAAGGTTCCCCTGGAGAAACCACTGCACTGAGAAATGATGGCGTTCCCCTCAACACAGGGAGGCCAAGGGTAAGTGCTCTGAGATGTAAAGGGAATGGAAGGAAAAGCATAACTGTAACCATGGAAACAGGAGCTGCAGCTGAGCCACTCTGGTCCTCAGACTGTACCTGCTCCAGTGAGGGCTGCACATCTGAGGAACAGACTGTGTCTGATGCTGAGAAAATAATGGTTAAAATCCAGCGCCTTGAATCTGACACTTGTCTGCGGTGTAAACTTGGGGAGCTGACTTCCTTTCTCAGATACTGAATTTTTTCAGCAATTTGATGTGTTTCCACTCACCCAGGTAATTGTGAGAAGTACAAGAGAAAATGCTCAAAAATCTAAGCCTGGAACCCTGGCAACAAGTACTCACCTTGTTACTTTTATTGATCTGGGAAGGCCAAAGTAAGCACCATCAATCATCTGCATGTCACATTCAGCCAACTGAGACTCAGGGAGTTGTAGCGAGTCTGCTGGACATTCCCAGGTGGGGTCAACCACAATGAGACCTGAGTGCCCACAGGACCTGTCTCCCTGCAGCAGAGTCAATAGCTACTTATAGGTCCTATTTCTCACTAAAATGCACCCAAAGACAAAGGTGCTTGTGGGCATCAGGGGAGTGAGAACTGCCTGGCCTGGGAATATCCCTGTAGGGAGACGCTGGAGTTGCCTGGAGAGGGAGAGATAGAAACATCAATAATGAGAAAGGCCAAACCGGTTTGGCTCAGTGGATGGAGCGTCGGCCTGCAGACTGAAAGGTCCCAGGTTCGATCCTGGTCGAGGGCATGTACCTGGGTTGCGGGCACATCCCCAGTGGGAGATGTGCAGGAGGCAGCTGATCGATGTTTCTCTCTCATCGATGTTTCTGGCTCTCTATCTCTCTCCCTTCCTCTCTGTAAAAAATCAATAAAATATATTTTTAAAAAATAATAATAATAATGAGAAAGAATCACTGATCAGGTGCCTCCTGCAGGCTCCACACTGGAAAAACACTTTCGGGCGCATGCATGTAACCTGACTAGGAATTAAACCGTGCCCACCTGATTCATAATTCCTCCGGGAATCACTGAGTCACGCAGGCTGTCCTCTCATCATTGATGTTTCTAGCTGTCTCCCTCTCCCTTGCATGATGAAATCAATGAAAAGGTTTTAAAAGCCAATTAAGATATTTGTTAAAAATAAAAAATATTAAAACATACTATTTTAATATAAAAAACACATTTATTTCCTAAAGTGAAAAAGATACAAAATGAGTAAAATTCCAACATTCATGTTTGCTGCTCCACTGTCTTTTTCTTTTTTTTTTTTTTTTTTTTTAAATATATTTTATTGATTTTTACAGAGAGGAAGGGAGAGAGATAGAGAGTTAGAAACATCGATGAGAGAGAAACATCGATCAGCTGCCTCTTGCACATCTCCTACTGGGGATGTGCCCACAACCAAGGTACATGCCCTTGACCGGAATCGAACCTGGGACCTTTCAGTCTGCAGGCCGACGCTCTATCCACTGAGCCAAACCGGTTTTGGCCACTGTCTTTTTCTTAAAGAAAATTGCCAAAACTCATACCACATCAGGCTCAAAGTAAACATCATTAACATAAAAGGGTACGGTCATTTTTTTTTTTTTAGTTTTATTCATTTCAAACGGGCCGGATCTGGCCCACGGATCGTAGTTTGCCCACGGCTGACTTAGGCACTAAATAAATTCATCACTGGCATCTAGGGAAAGTATGCCCTTGAGAATGGCAGTAGCTCTGCAATACTATGTTTTCTGGGATCAACACTAATGAGCCCTATATGGCAACTCATGAGAAGGAAAACAATTAAGGACTCGAAAGGGCTCAAGTATTCCCAATTTTCTTGAACAAATCTGACAACAGTATTAGCTTCCCTGGCCACATGTGGGTGTTGATTGATGCCATCTGTGAGGGCCTTATAAGTGGTGCAGGCGAAATACCTTCAGCAAGAGAAAGATGCACTGACATACAGCGGGCAAGACATCTCTCTATGTTAGAAAGTGCAACACTTCGATATTAGCTTAGACTTCCCAGGGTTTTGTGACAATTAAAAGAGAAAATGCTCCAAAAGCCAAGTCTGGATCCCTGGCAGAGGCAAGTACTAAGTTCATCACTTTTATTGACCCTCAAAGTCCTAGGGAAGTCCCGTCATCACCTTCATGTCACATGTAGCCCACTGAGGTGCAGGGAGCTGTAGTGAGTCTCCTGGAGATTCCAGGTTGGAGACCCAACAGGGAAACCTCAGTGCCCACAGGACTGCCTCCCTGCAGGTGGGTCAGCGGGTTCAGAAAGGCCCCAGTTCTTGAAGAACGAAGGTGCATGTAGGCATTAAGTAAGTGAAGGATTCCTGTCCTGAGAATATTTCTTAAGTTTGCTCTTCTGAAGGGGATGTGAATGTTAGTCGTGTGGGTTGTAATTAAAAGTGCTCACTGCATTGTGCATAGCATTTAAAAACTAAAAAATTCCCAGGATTATTTATTTATTTATTTGTTTATTTATTAAAATGGCTCAGTGGTTTAGCATCAACACAGCAGAAAAAGGTCCCTCATTCGACTTTTGGTCAGGGCACATGCCTGGGTTGAGGGCTCCATTCCCAGGAGCTGCGTGCAGGAGGTAGCCTATCAATGTCACTCTCTCGTCATTGATGTTTCTATCTCTCCTACTCCCTTCCTCTCTGAAATCAATACAAAAATATTTTAAAATCTCTCATACTCTGGTTTCTCTTCAAATCACATAAATTGTTCATCTCTTAAAAATACCTAAAAATACATATTTTTAAAGGTATAAAATATTTAAAAACATTATTCCAATCCAAAAAAATATTTATCCCCTAAACCAAAAAAGGCACACAATGAGTGAAATTCCAACATCCATCTTTGTCATTCCATTGTTTGTTTGTTAAAGAAAATTGCCAAAACTCATAGCACATTAGGCAGAACATAGGATCAGAGGTTTTAACAAAGTTACAGACACAGCAAATATGCATCTCAGAAAAGACTCAACATAAAACTTCTAGAAAAAATACAACCAAACTGAGGTAGCACAATAAACTAACCAAAAAAACAAAAACGAAAAACGTTTAAATAAATAATGATTGAACAAAATAAATATTCTCTAGGATGTGGAGAATGTGCATCCTTCATACACTGCTGGAAAGATGAAAAAAAAAAAAAAGTACAATTAGTTAAGCTTTACATTTTATTTTTAAAGGCTACTTTAGTAATTTTTAGAGAGAGAAAGAAAAGGGAGAGAAACATTAATGGAAGAGTGGCATATTGGCCAGCCAGCCACTTCTGTGGCTCTGGCCCACACACCAGCACATATCCCCACCGGAAACCAAATCAACCATCCTTTGCTGCAAGAGATGATGTCGAAGCAATAAGCCACACCGGATCTGGTGGTACATTGAATTTACATCACTATTTGGTAATCTCAGTAAAATTAAACATTCATCTACCCAAAAACTCAGATTATGGCCTGAATTGTTAACAAAGGTAAATAACACTTATGCTATTAAATAAAATCCTAGTATGCTAAGTATGCGGTTATCCAGTTGGCCATTCAACCAATCAAAGTGTAATATGCTAATGATATGCTAAGGCAGTCCAACTGCTCGCTATGATGTGCACTGACCACCAGGGGGCGCACAGTTGGACCGTCGCTATTACATGGACTGACCACCAGAGGGCAGATGCTCCAACAGGTAGGTTAGCTTGCTGCTGGGGTCTGGCCAATAGGCCAGACGTGTCCTGGAGCACTTCTGTGGTCCCTCTCTGGCTGGCTAAACTCCGGCGACCCTTTCTGGCCCCACGCAGGAGCTGGCCCTGCCCCCTCGTGGTCAGTGCACTTCTACAGGGGGAGCATCACTTAGCCAGAAGCCCGGCTCACGGCTGGCAGCTGCAGGCAGGTGTTAAGGAGAGAAGGGTCCCAGACGTCGAGAGCCCCAGACTGTAAGAGGGATGTCTGACTGCCGGCTTAGGCCCGATTTCCAGGGGGATCGACCTAAGCTGGCTGCTGGACATTGCCCAAGGTGTCCTAAACTGGGAGAGGGAGCAGGCCAGGCTGAGGGAGCCTGCCCACGCCCCCGCCACCCCAGTACACGATTTTCGTGCACCGAGCCTCTAGGAAACATATAAAGAATTATACAGTAATGTTGATACAAGCTTTATTAGAAATAACCAAATATTTACTAAAATGGGCAACATGGTGATATATTCAAAGATAAGATTATCTACCAGGGCCCTAGCTGGTTTGGCTCTGGACAGAGCATAGGCCTGCAGACCAAAGGGTACTGGGTTTGATTCTGGTCAAAGGCACATACCTTCGTTGAAGACTCCTTCCAGGCCCGGGCCCTGGTCATGGCTGATGCAAGAGGCAAACGATCAATGTGTTTACCTCATATCGATGTTTCTCTCTGTCTTTCCCTCTCTCTTCAATTCTCCAAAAAAAAAAAATTAATGGAAAAATATCCCCTGGTGAGGATTAACAACAACAAAAAGAACATTTATCAAAAATAAAAAAACAGAAGAGCTACTAATATATCTTTAATAAATCTCCAAGAATTTATGAAATATCAATTAAACCAGAAAATACTTTGAAAAAGCAAACTTCTCTATTAAAATGGAATGTAAATCCATGGTTACGAGGAAAGCTGTGAAAAAAAGGGAACGATAAAACGAGGTCATGAAGCAATTACACAGTGACAAATATGGTCAGTATTATAATGATGGTTTCAGTTTCATGTACATGTAAAGATTTATGAAACAGTATACTTAATACATGTAATTTACTCATTACAGCTGTTAAATAATGGTTCAAGAGAAAAGAAATGTACGATCACCTACTTTGGAACAATGAATTTTTTAATTCCATATTCAATGCCCATTTTTCTGCCCTATGGGCAAGTCTCATCTCAGTGACAGAAAATGTAAGAAACAATGAAGAACTTTCACCCAAACCCATTGGAATGTTGACTGGGTCACAAAAGCCACATCTCTGGCCTAAGGACACCCTTTTGGTATCCTCTTAGTTTTGCCGCCAGAGGACCAATGGCTCTGATGGGAACATCTAATAAAGGACAATGACTGCTCCATGAAGATAAACAAGCCTGGAATCCCTCAGATCTGTGTACACACGGCTCCTGTAGTCTTTTCCTCAAAAACAATTTCTGAGTACAGGTTTAGATGAAGACCATTCCTTCTAATGGGCTGCAGTCTGGTCCAACAAGAATTAGGTCAGTGATTCTGCAGTGAAGGGGTCCCCCTCACTGCGATGGTCCTCCAACAAGTGCCCATCACCCATGCAATTGAAGGCATTAGGGCACATGGCCCTCTGCAACACCTGGGCAAAAGAATCCCTTCAGATGTCTTAGCATCCCTTGAAAACAAGAAAAAAAATTCACACTGCTCCCAGACATACTTGAGGTGGCCACAGCTACTCCCTCTTTGGTGTGATCTCTGTGTCTCAAAGCATCCAGCTTCACATGAGAACTAGAGTCCACAGTATTTCCTAGGAAATTATGGGCAGCAGTGTAAATTTGGCAAACTGCTGAGCTAATTTCTGCACCATAGTCTCCCCCGCAGGACAAAAATGTTTGAGACCCCATATAAGTGTTTCACCTCATCGTGCTTAGAGAGCCCAGATCTTTTTGTAAACTAACCCACAGGATCAATAGAACACATTAAAGAAGTCCTAGGAAAGAACCATTACTTTGCAAAGAAAGAGATCTGAGACTGGCAGTTCTCCCATTGATGACTTAGGCACGTGATAAAAAAACTCAACATTAGCATATAGGGAAAATGTGTCCCTCAAAATGGCATTTCTTCTGCAACATTGTGTTTACTGGTGCCAAAAGTAATCGGTCCTATGTGGTGACTCATAACAGGGAAACAAGGGCCAGGTATTCCTAATTTTCTTCAACAAATTAGACGACAGAGTTAGCTTCCCTGGGCACATGAGGATGGTGATTGTGGCCCACCATAGGGTCCTTACAAGTGAATCCGGGGAAATAGCTTCAGCAACAGAAATATGCAGTGACGTAGATCTGGCAGGACATCTGTGTATGTTAGAAAGTGCAACATAGATACATATACTTCCAACATAAAAACAAACAAACAAAATAGCAGAAAAAGTTGCGGAGACGTTACATAATGTAGGCGATTAAATGTATGAGATGTAATTCAGACTAATGAGACTTCATTTATTTTCTTATACAATTGATAAATCCTTATTAAGAAACTACATTTCCTACACATCTAAGAAGCTTATCATATCGGACTTTGTTATGTAGAATTATTTACAAATTAGACTGAGAGATATCTCACATTAATTGCACTCATAACAGCTTTCTCCACTGTGAGCTCTCTGATGATTTTGAAGACCATTGCTACTTGTAAAAGATTTCCCACATTCACTGCATTGATAAGGCTGTTTTCCAGTGTGAACTCTCTGATGAGTTCGAAGGTTGGTGCTCCAGGTAAAAGATTTCCCACATTCACTGCATTTATAAGGCTTCTCTGCAGTGTGCACTCTCTGATGAGTATGAAGGTTAGTACTACAGGTAAAACATTTCCCACATTCACTGCATTTATAAGGCTTTTCTCCAGTGTGAACTCTCTGATGATATTTGAGACGGGTGCTATTTGTAAAAGACTTTCCACATTCACTGCATTTATAAGGATTTTCTCCTGTATGAACTATCTGATGACGACGAAGATCACTGTTCCAGGTAAAAGATTTTCCACATTCACTGCATTGATAAGGCTTTTCTCCTGTATGAACTCTCTGATGACTACGAAGGTTGGTGTTAGTGGTAAAAGATTTCTCACATTCTCTGCATTTATAAGGCTTTTCTCCAGTGTGAACTCTCTGATGATGACCAAGTTTAGTGGTAGTGATAAAAGATTTCTCACATTCACTGCAGTGATAAAGCCTGTCTCCATTGTGCACTCTCTGATGACGACAAAGTTTAGTGCTACTGGTGTAAGCTTTTCCACATTCAGTACATTTATAAGGCTTTTCTCCAAGATGAATTCTCTGATGATGACAAAGGTCAGTGAATGTGGTAAAAGATTTCCCACAGTCACTGCATTTATAAGCCTTTTCTCCTGTATGAACTCTCTGATGTCTATGAAGGTGGGTCTTAGTGATAAATGATTTCCCACATTCACTGCACTGATAAGGCTTCTCTCCAGTGTGAACTCTCTGATGATATTGGAGACCACTGGGACCTGTAAAAGTTTTCCCACATTCATTGCACTGATAAGGCTTTTCTCCTGTGTGAACTCTCTGATGATATTGGAGACCAGTGCTCCTTGTAAAAGACTTTCCACATTCACTGCATTTATAACGATTTTCTCCTGTATGCACTCTCTGATGACTAGGAAAGTGGGTCTTAGTGGTAAAGGATTTCCCACCGTCACTGAAATGATAAGGCCTTTCTCCAGTGTGCACTCTCTGATGACAACAAAGTTTAGTGCGACTGCAGTAAGCTTTCCCACACTCACTACATTTATAAGGCCTTTCTCCAGTGTGAACTCTCTGATGACAATGAAGGTTACTGCCACTGGTAAAAGGTTTCCCACACTCACTGTACTCATAAGGCCTTTCTTCTGTGTGAACTCCCTGATCATCATGGATGACACTGCTTCTGGTAAAAGCTTTTCCACATTCACTGCTCTCATAAGGCCTTTCTCCAGTGTACAAAGCTTGGTGGTCATCTAGGCAGTTACTACTGCTAAAAGATTTCCCATATTCACTGCATTGATAAGGCCTTTCTTCAATGTGACCTCTCTGTTGATAATGAAAGCAAGAAAATTTGGCAAAATATTTTCCACATCCAGAGCACACAAAACATTGACTTCCAACATGGACATCCTTTTCCTGAATAAACGTGAGGGCAACTAATGTCTTTCTTACATACTTTTCTGGTGTAATAATTTCTTTGCCTTTGAAACGTCATCCCACACGTTGAAATAGCATTTAGCACTGTCCCTGGTCTGAGTAGCATTTAGGAGGAGATGTCCTGATTCGCTAAGGACACCTGCCCAACCCCTCTGCAAGTGAAACTACTCTGGGACACATTGAAATTGCAGCTGTTTGCAAGTGAAATCCTGTCCACCCCTCTAATGAAAGTCTTCTCTCTCACATGCTGCTGGTGAAATTTCGGACTGAAATAAAACCATTTTGCACACGCCCCACACCTCAACAGTATCTGTGCGTGTTGGGTTCCCTGACCCTCCATCACGTGGCAAATGTTTCCAAAGACTAGCCCACAACTCTCACAGGGGTGGCTCCTCTGAGAAGACAAGGCTAACTTGTGATTCCTTACCTGTAACACCCCTACAGAAATGTTCTTCCCAGTCGGTGCCTCCACATTCTCTGCTCCACAGTAGCAACCTGAACAAAAGGAAAAGCTGGTGAAATACGTGTTGATCTTGTAAAAACAGAATATCTTTACCACAAATGTTTATCTGTCATGACTTGGCCTGATGTCATAGAAAGATTTTCAAGACAAGTGAAGTAAACTCCAGGCAGTGGTTGTTAATACATAACGTGGCCCCAAAAGTCAGTCGATGATGAAAATCTCACCAGGAGAGGGACAGAAGCACAGGATGGGATACAAAGAAGAGAGGATGGCTCTATTCATTGTTTCTGCACAAACGGCTTCCTTTAGGACCTTCTATCCTGGCCACGTGAGTCTGTGTAAAAATTTAAAGCTGCTCAAAGCCACAAAAATTAATTGTATTAGAGCACATGAAGTTCAACGTCTATATAATAATACGAGTGCTCTCCAAGGTGCAGCAGGCATGGACCAAAGTTGGAGTGCAGTAAAGGGAGACCTGTGAAATAGGCAGAGGTGCAAATTACAGAAGTTAAGGTTTTCCTTGAGCTGGGAGTCTGAGTAGAAATGATCACTAATAGAACTGAGGAATTGGCAAAGTATCAACAAGAAACACAAACAAGCATAACTGGGTGAGGAACAGGCAACTGTAACCAAACACTGGGTTTCTAGCTATGAATGCAACAAAGGCCAGCTGTGAATTCCTCCCCAAAGACCCTTCCCCAAGGCAAGACCGCCTGGGGGTCCATTGTGTCATTCATAAAGTCGTGTTTCTTCTGTGATGCCGAAATGATTCTTTCCCTTCAATCCCATTGGAGCCATTGCATGGGATAAATGATGCAAATCTTCACAAAAAAAAACCCGGAAAAAATGGATGGTCAATACCGTGGTAGAACAACCAAGGACCAATGAAATTACAGACAAAAGACCTATGTGACTGACATCAGCAAGATGGCAGGATCAGAGATATAAGCATCTTCCCCCATCCCAGTGTAAGTAGACACCTATCCATGAACAAAAACCCCATAGGAAATGGGAATAAGAGTACCATGAAGGCAAACAGTATTACAGACACAAATAATGAAGAACTGTACAGAAAGAATGACTGGAAAAGGCTGGGTGAATAAACATATTTGAAGATACCTAGAGTCAAAAACGACGCCGAAAACGGTTTGGCTCGGTGGCCCGTGGACTGAAAGGTCCTGGGTTCGATTCCGGACAAGGGCATGTACCTGGGTTGCGGGCACATCCCCAGTGGGAGATATGCAGGAGGCAGCTGATCGATGTTTCTCTCTCATCGATGTTTCTAACTCTCTATCTCTCTCCCTTCCTCTCTGTAAAAAATCAATAAAATATATTTTTAAAAAAACAAACAAAAAAAAAACGAGGGTCAGTGTTACCTCCAGCAGCCACTGTACTTCCGCTATCCTTGTCTATAGTGGCCTGTTTTTTAAAAAATACTGGAAATTTTTGTGTTTAAAAACCACAGAATGCCTTGGCCAGTATGGCTCAGTTGGTTGGAGCATCGTCCTGTGTACCAAAGGGTCAAGGATTCAATCCCAGTCACGGCAGACATCAGTATGCGGGTTCCATTTCCAGTTAGCTTGTGTGCAGAAGGCAGCCGATTGATGTTTCTCCCTCACAATTATGTTTCTCCTTCTCTCCTTTTCTCTCTCTCCCCATCTCTCCTCCTCCCTATCTGAAACCAATAATACATAAATAAGAATATCAATGTAGCCAAACACAAAACAGAACTCAAAAAAGTCTAGACACAAAGCAAATAAAAACACAATCTATCAAAAATTATGTATAAAATTCAGAAAATGTAATTCTAAGAAGAAATTTTATAGAGTAAATGCCTCCATTATGAAAAAAGATCGAAAAAAACCGAACCTGCCATCTCTGAAATCTAGACGAAACAAGAAAGTAAACCCAAAGATTTAAAGGAAAGAAACAATAAATATTTGAACAAGCATTAATAAAAGTGAGACAAGAAAAAATAAAAGAATACCTAACAGGTACTTTTCTAAAAAATAAAAGAAATTGGCAAACCCTGAGCCAGCCTAAATAAAATAACAAAACCAACCAACCAACCAAACAAACAAACATAAAAGAAGCCTCAAAGAAATGAAAATAGAAATGAAAGGTAAGACATTACACCTGATACTATGAACCACAAAGCATTATAAGAGATGTTGATGTTAGGAGACGACATGACGCTCCACAAAGAAATTTGTAAACTTACCATATGAGCTTCTGAAATTAATAAACAAATTCAGAGCCCTGACCAGGTAGCTCTCCTATTGAGTGTGTGGTCCCCTGCATCGTGGTTGTGGGTTTGATACCCCATCAGGGCACATGTAGAGGACAGCCAATAAACGCTAAGACAGGGAGAACAGCAGATCAATGTTTCCCTCTCTTTCTCTGTCTCCCTTCCTGTCTCTAAAATCAAAAAATAAAGGCTGCCCAGTGTGCCTCAGTGATTAAGCATCAACCCATGACCTAGGAGATCACAATTCCATTCCTTGTCAGGGGACATGCACAGATTGCCGGCCAGATCTCCAATGGGGGGTGTGCTGGAAGCAGCTGGTCAATGACTTTCTCTCATTATTCATGTTTCTATCTCTCACTCCTCTTCCTCAATGAAATCATAAAATATATGTAAAAATTAATTAATTAAAGAATAAATAAATAGCTCAGGCCTGTGTCAATCACCACTGAGAGTACCTGCCTGTACATTGTAAGGTCATGGGTCCGTTTCCCAGTAAGGGGCACGTATGTGGGTTTCAAGTTTACATGTGGGAGGCAACCAACTGATGTTTCTCTCTCTCTCTCTCTCTCTCTCTCTCTCTCTCTCTCTGCCTCACCCTTTCTCTCTCTGGGAAAAAAAAAATCAATGGAAAAAAATATTCTCACTACTCAGGTGAACATAAAAGTAGAATAAAGAATTGAATTCAGAAAAGTTACAGGAGAAGAGATCCCAGATGGCAGTAAAGGCAAAAGGCTATACTCGCTGCCTCCCACAACCACATCAAAATTACAAGTAAAATACAAAACAACCATCAGCCAGAACTGCTAGAAAGCTGGCTGAATGTAAGTCTTATGACTAGAGAAGTAAAGTAGAAAGCTCACTGAGACTGGTAGGAGGTGCAGAGGCATGGAAAGTGCTGCTCCTGTATCCATGAGGGCCAATTTTTTAATTGGGAGGGAGACTGTCTCTGCAGAAGTCACCTAGAGGAACAAGAGGTCCAAGTCCCACACCAGACGCCCATCTCAGGGTCCCAGAGCTGGGGAAAGAAGTCCCTATTGGCAGCAAGAACTACAGGCTGTAAGAACCAGTGCAGATTGGGGCTCAGTGACACAGAGGTTAGAGGATACCCAGCTGCTCCTCTTATAATACCAGCACCACCAACTGAAATTTTAAGCTACCACTTCTTGGGATATCCAGTGCCAGGCTCGGCTCGGTGGAGTCCCAGACACATATGAGGAGAAACTGGATTGAATGGAATCAGGGCAGGAACTCAAGGGCGGCTTTCTCCCAGATGGAGGTGCTCTCAGGGATCATTGTTCGTATGCTGAAACCACCCCAGTCATAGGGCTGACTGGCAGCCATTTCTGTTTGCTCCACCCCAGTAATTCCCTGACACCTCATCCCATCCAATATACAACCCCACCCAGGCTCTGTGCAGCAGCTTTTGTATATGCATGGCCTGTCCTTACTCAGGCTAAAACCTGTCAAACAAGTTGCAGTTGGGTCAGGGAACCACAAACCTGTCAATAAAAGGACTAAGACATGGTACCAGCACTAGCCTTCCTTGCTTCACAGCTGGGCCTCATGGGGGCACTTCCAAACCCTATACAAAGAGGAGAATCTGCAGATCTCTCTGTAGATCCGGTTGGGTGGCCCCAGGCAGTGGCTGACTTTACACCTCCCTGGAGACCCAAGAGCCAGTATATCCAGTGGTCAGTGTCATACCATACCTGCTTACAACACTTCATATCCATAAGCGACACATTCAAGGGGCAGACTCACTGAGCACCAAAGCTCCACTGAAGCCATGCCTGTTCCAAAGGGGTGTCTCCTACACATAGCTCTCCCACTGTAGTCGCAATGGCCCCGATAGATGCTAAAATCCTCAGTAAAATTCTGGCAGATCAATTCCAGCATTATATTAGAAAGATCATACACCATGACCATGTGGGATTTATTCTGGGGATGCAAGGATGGTACAATATCCACAAATCAATAAACATGATACATCACATAAACAAATTAAGAGACAAAAATCACATAGTCATAGCAATTGATGCAGAAAAAGCATTTGACAAAATCCAGCACCTTTCTTGATAAAAACTCTCAGCAAAGTGGGAGCACAGGGGTCATACCTCAACATAATAAAAGCCTTATATGACAAACCGATAGCCAACATCATACTCAGTGGGAAAACAGTAAAACCATTTTCCCTAAGAACAGGAACAAGACAGGGATGTCCACTTTCACCACTCCTGTTCGACATAGTACAGGAAGTGCTAGCCATACTGATCAGACAAGAAGAAATGAAAGGCAACCAGATTGGAAAAGAAGTAAAACTGTCATTATTCACAGATGACATGACATTGTACAAAGAAAACCGTAAAGGCTCCATCAAAAAACTACTAAATATAATAAATGCATTCAGCAATGTAGCAGGATGCAAAATTTACACCCAGAAATCTATGGCTTTTTTATACACCAATAATGAACTCACAGGAAGAGAAACAAACAAATAACAACAACAAAAAACCACAATCCTATCTACCATTGCAAAAAAAAAAAAAATTAGGAGACCTAGGAATAAACTTAACTAAGGAGGTAACTGACCTGTACTCCAAAAGCTACAGAAAGTTGAAAAAAGAGATAGAAGAAGACGTAAACAAATGGAAGAATATAACATGTTCACAAGTGGCAGAATCAACATCAATAAAATGTCCACACTACCCAAAGCAATCTATAGATTCAATTCAATTCCCATTAAGATACCAAGGACATATTTCATAGACCTAGAACAAACTCTCCAGAAATTCATATGGAATAATAATTTAAAAAAACACGAAAAGTGCACCAATCTTGAGAAAGAAGAACAAAGTTGGAGGGATCACAATACCACATACCAAGCTATATTACAAAAATGCCTGGTACTAGCGCAACAACAGAAATATAGAACAATTCAACAGAACAGAGAACCCAGAAATCGACCTAAGCCATTATGCTCAATATTTGACAAAAAAGGAAACAGCATACAATGGAATCAAGATAATCTCTTCAATAAATCGTGTTGGGAAAATTGCACGGAAACATGCAAAGAAAAAAAAAAAAACAACAACAAAAGATAAAACTAGACCACCAACTTATACCATACGCAAAAATAAACTCAAAATGGATAAAGGACTTAAACGTAAGATGGGAAACCATACAAATCTTAAAAGAATCCACAGGCAGCAAAATATCAGACATATGTCCTAGCAATGTCTTTACCGATACAGCATATAGGGCAATGCAAACTAAGGAAAAAATAAACAAATGGCATTTACATCAATGTAAAAGCTTCTGCACAGCCAAAGAAACCATCAACAAAACAACAAGAAAGCCCACTGCATGGGAGAACATATTTGCCAATGTTAAATCTGATAAGGGTTTACTCTCCAAAATTTACAGGGAAATCAGACCTCTTAACAAAAAGATAAACAATCCAACCAAAACATAGGCAAAGGACTAAAATAGACACTTTGTGAAAGAGGACATACGGAAGGCCAAGAGACATATGAAAACATGCTCAAAGTCACTAATCATCTGAGAGATGCAAATCAAAACAACAATGAGATACCATCTCACACATATCAGAATGGCTATCCTCAACAAGTCAACAAAGGACAAGTGCTGGCGAGGATGTGGAGAAAAAGGAACCCTCCTGTACGGCTGGTGGGAATGCAGACTGGTGCAGCCACTGTAAAAAATAGTATGGAGTTTCCTCAAAAAATTAAAAATGGAGCTCCCGTTTGACCCAGTAATCCCACTTCTAGGAAAATGTCCCAAGAAATCAGAAACACCAATCAGAAGGGACATATGCACCCCTATGTTCATAGCAGCACGATTTATGATAGCTAATATTTTGGAAACAACCTAAGTGACCATCAGCAGATGAGTGCATTAAAAAACTGTGTTACACCTACACCATGGAATACTACGCTGCTGTAAAAGAGAAACACCTCTGACCATTTCCAACAGCATGGATGGACATGGAGAGCATTAATCTAAGCTAAATAAGCCAGCCGGAGAAAGATAAATATCACATGATCTCACTCATTTGTGGTCAGTGAGGGAAAGAGGAGACATATGTAATAAAATATGTAATACTTTAAACAATAAAGAATTTTTAAAAAGAAGTATGTTGAAAATATCTATAGTACACAATGCAATCTACAGATTAAATGCAATCCCGAGGATAATTCCTATGGTATTTTACAAAGAAATGAAAAGAGTATGTTGAAATGTATGAAATTAAAAAACTCGAACAGCAAAAGAAATCTTGTACAAAAACAGAGCTGGTGGTATCACACTTTCTGACTTCAATTTATTACAAAGAGAATGCAAGCAAATGGTGCGTTGAAGGACCAACACAAACACATACCTGGTAGATCAACAGAACAGAACAGAAAACACAGAAATAAACCCAGGCTCATACTTTCAAGTAATCTTTGTCAAAGCTACAAGACACAGAAGGAAGGAAAGACAGTTTCTTCAATGAATGGTGCTGCTAAAAATCCATATTCACATGTAAAAAGAAAGATCCTGGACGCCGCTGATAAAATTTAACTCAACATGTGTGACAAAATTGAACGTCTGTGCTGAAACTTAAAACTCAGCACAACCTAGAGAAAAAATTCTGGAGATTTGTTTTGGACAGGAGTTTCTGGGTGTGACACCAACCACCAGGCAAAACAGAAAAAACAGCCCTAACGGGTTTGGCTCAGTGCATAGAGCATCGGCCTGTGGAGTGAAGGGTTCCAGGTTAGAATCCAGTCAAAAGCATATACCTTGGTTGCAGGCACATCCCCAGTAGGGGGTGCGCAGGTAGGTGGCAACTGATCAATGTTTCTCTCTCATGGATGTTTCTAACTCTCTATCCCACTCCCTTTCTCCCTGTAAAAAACCAATAAAACATATTTTTAAAAAACTAAAAAAACAAACAGTCCAGATTGCAAGAAATAAAGAAAAAAAACCTTCTTCACAGCACAAAAGCAATAAACAAAATGAAAGGAAAGGCAACCTAGAAAATGGATGAAAATACTCGCAAATAATATGAAAAAATTGCTTGGAGAGATTGTGTATAGCATTCTGATCAGCACAATAAAGCAAATATTGGGATGAAGAGAGAAATTCACACAAATAGTTGGAGTTCCAGCGATTAATAAAAGTATGTAAATATTATACTGCAGGCTAATAACAATGCAATGACTCTGTCTCAAAAGCGAATGCTATATAACTTCATGAATAATACTTTATAGCTAAGCACTAGTAACAAGGATCTGAGCTTGCTAGAAACATGGTGGCACTAGACCTGCTGAATGCAGGGTTGCCTAAAAACATGGACTTTGTAGAAAAGTGGGTGTGGGGGAGCAATATCTGCATCTGCAAAGCACAATTAAGCACATGCAAAAATATGTGTTCCTGTATGTCATAAGCAATTAATATATAAAATATACGAGGTAGTCAAAAGAATGTTTAAGCAAAAAATAGTTATTAACCAGGATAAGGATATATAAACAATTCTTCAAAAACAATGTCCAAACGACGAACAGGAATGTAGTAACTGCTTTCCTCACTGATCAAGGTGGAATCCCTCAGGCTTCCAACCACACTATCAACCACAAGTCCTTCCCTGTGAATTTAGTGCAGAAGGGAGTATTGGGACTTCAGGAATAGAAGGGAGCAGGGGAACCAGACCAACCCTCCCAAGGACAGCAACTACCCAGGAAACTGGAAAATCCATCAGTACCACAGTCTCCCTGGGAGGACAGAGCACACCTGGGGGATGGGCTCTGAAAAACTGCAAAGCCAAGTCCAGGTCACTGGTGAGAGTGAGGGTCTTACCCAGCGAGGATAGAAGTTCAAAGTTCTCCAGCATCACATTCAGGTACAGCTGTCTCTGACCCTCATCAAGGAGGCTCCATTCCTCCCTGGAGAAATACAGGACAATGTCCTCAAAGGTCACACCAACCTGTCAGAATGGAGACAATTGAAACCGGAGCTGTCTCTGTAAGAACCTGTCATCGTACTCCTTACACACCTTCCCCCCTCAACCTCCTCCAGGTTAGTAAGGACAAGAGGCCCTAATGCCAGTGCAGGCTGCTCTCTCATCACAGTCCCATTACTCACTGTGATGGCCCTCAGCAGAGCAGCTGGGTTGGGTGGGAAGCATTGGGGGAGGGGAGGGTAGAGGGCAATGCCATTTAAGGTCTGGGCGATGCCTGCAGGGCCCCAGCCTTCCTGCCAGGCAACACCACTGCAGTCTCCTAGATCCTGCCTCCAAGACAAAGCCAAGCGTCGGTTTATGCTTCACCTTTAAGTCCCCACAGCAGGTCCCAGGGACCATCAGCTCACAATTCCTCCAGATGTGCTCACCACTGGGTAATGTTTATCCCCTTCCCATGTTCAAACCCCAGGTTCACTCCCTCAGCTCTGCCCCCTTCCTGCTCCAATGCCACTGGATCTCGCTGGACTCACCCATGAACCTGGCATATGGCGTGTAGAGAGCTTGTAGTCCAGCCGGATCCAGGACCACCCCAGGCCCCTGACGGACCCACAGCCGGGAAAGCCCCGAATGAGTCTGTGCCGTCCTCCCTGCAGCCTCTGATCTTTCTGTCAATACTCACAGCCACATCCTCAGGGATCTTCAGATGCAAGTCACCCCCGTCCCCTCTGCCCTGCACCTGCTGTGTCCTCAGAAGCCACAACACTCCTCTCTCCCCTCCACCTTCCTCACGGTCCTCCACGCGGGACTGAGCTGCAGGACGGGACAGGCGCCCTCCCCAGGCTGTGGTGTCTGTGTGAGGAGGCGGTGAGGGCCTGGGGGACTGAACTCACCTCAGCCCGTCTCCTCGGCGGGGGCGCCGCCATTGCCCTCTGTGGGCTGAGCCGGGCGGGAGTAGAAGCCGCTGCGGGAATGGCGGTCCCTGTCCCGGCCCTGGCGTGGGTTCGGGCGGTGACTCTGAGCTTCAATCCCAAGTCGGAGCTGTGAGCACCACTGGCGGCTCCCACAATTGGCTGAGAGGCGGGGAGCACCACTCTCCGGCCTCCTCCACGGGGCTGTGGACTTGGAAAACCTCACTGCCTCAGACAAAAACCTAAGAATGAAAATCTCGTCAAGAGGACTACCGGTCCCGCCCTAAAGAAGCGGCCAAACGCAAATGCCTTTTCTGACCCTCCATTGGCTCAGCCTGATGACATTCAATGCGTAGCCTTCTGGGTAATGTAGTTTCTCCGCTCCATGGCCAGGATCCCCGATTTCCTCAGCTGACTACAGGACTGCATTTAGGGGCAAATAGCCCACGATCACACCAAGTATACTCAGGCCCCTCAAGCGCCTTCAAGGGACATGATTTCGAGGGCAAGTTTCTTTCTCATGTACCCGCGTGGCTACTTTTGTATATATTTATTACAGGACCAGCTCTTTGTGAACGGCAGGCATTGTTTCTTCATTCATGACATTTGGCATGTGTCTCCTTCAGGTTAAATGTTGCTTGCAGAAGTTGCTCAAGTCTCTAACTGCCTCTAACCTGCCTCCACTGAATCCATTACTCAAAGTTAATGTCACAAAACAGACACTCATACTTAAGAGCATCTACTGTGATGCCATCCAAAGTGTCAGCTCTGCCTGGGCTGCAGTGAGGATAAGATGGCCAAGAGACAAGTGAAAAAATGCTCAGTGTGACTGATCACCAGAGAGATGCAAATTAAAGCAACAATTAGGTATCACCCCACCACTGCTGGAATGGCTGCCATCAGCAAATCAACAAATGACAAGTGCTGGGGAGGATGTGGAAAAATGGGAACACTAGTACATCTCTGGTACATGGATTATGGAAATCAGTTTGGAGTTTTTGCAAAAATTTTAATGTGGAACTGCCATTTAATTTAGTGATTCTACTCCTAGGAATATATCCTAAGACACCTGGAACAATCACATAGATAGTATGTATGTAGCTGGTCAAGCGAAATGAAGTTAACTAGAAGAGGGCGTTCTGCCAAGAAAAGGTGGAGCCTGCAAGCAGGCCACGTCAGAACAAAGTCTTGCACGCAAGACTTATTGTTCAGAGGCAGAACTTTCCTTGAGGTGAAATAATCCATGAGGGCATGGAAATTTCAAGGGAGGGTGCACTGCTACAGGTGGAAAGGGTCTTTGTATAACATAGGAAATTAATAGTGTAATGTATCACTTAGCTCAGATGATCTCATAAGCATGCCTGTTAATCATTGTCACTTGCTGTACTCCATTGTTAGTTGCTGTACTCCCCAAATAAAAGCCATGAGAGCTTTGGGGGCTTTGCTACTCGCCTGAGCGAGCAGTAGCCCTCTGCTTCTCTAAACTCATCCTGCACGCGGAGACCACCTCAGCGTCACCGTTCACAAACAGAACATCAATAATGTACAACTATGTTCATAGCAGCACAATTTACAATAGCAAAGATCTGGAAACTGCCCAAGTACCCATCAGTAGATGATTGGGTAAAAAACTATGGTACATTTATACCATGGAATTCTATGCAGCAGTAAAAATGAAGACTCTCTTCTCCTTTCACACAGCATGTAGGGACCTGGAGAGCGTCCTTCTAAGTGAAATAAGTCAGTCAGAGAATGAGAAGTATCACTTCATCTCACTCATACATGTAATCTAATCAACAACAACAAAAAAATCCTGTTGAATGGAGTGAATTCAGGGACATGGAAGCATGGAATGGAATGCAGAATCTCAGAAGGGAAGGTGTGGAAAGGTAAAAAAAAAAGAAAGAAAGAAAGAACATCCTTCCCTGTGGATTATGCACACACACACAAACAATAAAATGAAAGTCACCTGAGATTTGAGCATTTTTGTTGTTGTTCTTGTTCTCTGAAAGCAATGGGAAAGCTCTAGCTCGCTGGGTTCTGTATCTGCTGTAAAATTGTGTTTATAAATCTATCTTCTGTCAGTGGTTTCCCTGGAAATGCTGAAATCCCTCCATGTAACTTCCTCCTGCATCACATAAGTCTATTGCTTTTAGTGTTGTTGTAAAAGGTGTCCAAACCTGTGGAGAATTTTTCTCAGTTTATTTGACCCAAGCCTGTGACATTGCCAGGAAGCAAAACAAACAAACAAACAAAATCAAAACACACACACACACACACACACACACACACACACACACACACACTGAGGTGGGAGAATGCCAGTTTTGCAGCTTTTTTATGCATCAGACTCAAAGGAGAAGACATAAGGGGGTTACATTAAATTCACTGGTGATAAATTAGGGGGGAGAGTTAAGGAGGGAAATCTCTGGGATTGGATAAAAAGTAAAAATAAATAGACACAAACTTCTTTTTAAATGTTATAGAATAGTTAACACTTAATATTTAACACAATAACAATAATAATTGGGGCTGTGCAGTCTTCTGTGCTGGGAGATTCTGCCCTAAGGAGTCTGTAAAACGGAAATTTCCCTAAAAATCCAAGTATATGTCATCCCAGATGCAAAAATACAATAGACAGGTAGGCCCTTGATACATCAGTACATGACCGGAAGGGTGTCTGCGGGTGGGGACGAGGGTCCCTCGGTCAGCCCAGTCCTTGGTGGGCCCCGCCCTCAAGGGACCTCCCTGGGGCACAGCGGGCGTGGCCGGGCGGGCTGCTGTCCTGTCGGGCGGGTGCACTGCGCAGGAGGGGCCGGGGCCGGAGCCGGGGACAGGCGGGAAGCGCCCAGCGGGCGACCTGGAGGGGCTTCTGCGAGGCCTGTTGCGCTGGAAGCGCTATCACATCAAAGTGCACCAGGCGGACGAGGCGCTGCTGCTGCTGCCGCTTCCGCTCACCGTGCGGCCGCGCGACACTCTCAGCGACCTGCTCCTCCAGCTGGCGGGCCAGGGCGTGAGCTGCTGGAAGTGCACCTTCTACTACAACGCACGGCGGCTGGGCGACCCCCAGATGGTGAGCGACGTGCGCCTGCAGGAAGGCTCCATGCTGCTGCTCCTCAGCGACCCCAGGTAGTCTGGGTTGGAGGAGGTGGAGCCATGACCTAGGGGAACGAAGATGCTGGCTGAAGGAGCAGGCTGGGTGGGGCACATCTTCGGGAGGTTCTGGGCTCCTAGGGTGGACAGTGAAACACTGGCCTGACCAGCTGATGCCCACTGCCATGGACAGTCCTGAGGGAGCCCCACTCCCTGACACTGAACTAGGTAGGACATTGTTGAAAGGGGAGATCTCAAACCTGCAGACACCCGCCCCCGCCCTCCCCCACATTCTCAGTGAAGGGGCGGGGACTGCGCCCTCCATCTTACCCTGGGTCCTCCATTTTTGGGGAGGGCCATGTGCTCGGCAAAGGCTTCTTCCCGGAAGAAGCCTCTGCTAGCCACACCCAGGATTTCTCTGGACTAACCAATGATAATCAAGGGAAGTGCACGCCATCACTATGACCACATCCTGTGTAATGAGACACCGACTCGCGCCTGGCCAATCGGCGGGGCCCACAGTCCCCTCTCCCGCCCTTACTCCACTCCTCTATAAAACTCCTGGTCCCATCATGCCTCGCCCTCTCTGCCACTTGCTGCTGCGTCAGTAAGGAGGGTAGGGGAGCTCGAGCTAGCTCTTTGCTTTTGCAAAGGACTCTTTGCTTTTGCATTGGACTGGCTGGCTCCCTGGTGGGCTCTTGGGAACCTTGAAATCTGGGCATAACAATTGTCGCCCCAACCCAGCCAATCAGGTTGTACTATGTGACCCTGAGGCCATGCCACAGGAACCACTGTGCCAGCTTGAGCAGCTACGGATAGCGTGTGAAGAGAAGACAGAGGGCAGAGGAGAGGAAATCAGGCAGCACCTCTCCTACCTTATACATTCTCTTGGCCCAAGCTGTGCCCCTGCCAAAGGCACCTTCCACACCCCTCTCTGCGGCTCCAGCCCACTGGAATTCCAGCCTCCTCCAGGAAGTCTTCTCGGATGCCCTCCTGCCCAGCCAGTGAGCACCGCATCCTCTTGTGGGTCCCCATAAACCCCTCTACTGTGAACAGCCTTGGCTGTGGGGTATAGCCAGTCGCTCAGGAAATCTCAAATGACTGAAGGTGGAAACTGGGGGACGCAGCCCTCTCCCAGTTCTCCAGCGGCGTTCTGTGTTCTACCCGCCCCCCCCCCCATACCTCCTCTCATCGCATCTGTGCCCGCCCCCTTGGAGTGCCCTTCCTTAATGACTTGACCCCTGCCTGCTGCATGGGATTTCCTGGTTGCTTCGGAAGGACTCTGGTTGAGTAGGCAGAGATATGGGGGCCCCTGGGCCTGGTAGAGCTCTGAGGCTTGGGTGGTAATCTTTTCTTTTTCTTTTTCCCCATCTCACTCATTTTTATTGTGACAATAAAGCACGTTTTTGCGCCATCACAAAAAAAAACCACAAAAAACAATATACAGGCTCAATAAGGTAAAAATTGACCTTTGCCAAAATTTAAAAGAAAAGAAACCAAAAACAAAACAAAAGACAAAAACAAGGCTAGGATATAACTACCCCTGTGACTCATTTTTACTTAGAAAGTTTTAACTTCAAACTATCTTATATGGTTACTTTTGGCCTCTGAGTTTATAAGATTTACCATGGCATGTCAGGCTCCCTGAGTATGCTAGGTTTAGTATATGCCATCGTTTTTGTCCATACTTTGGAGTTAGAACCTGTGAGTTGAGGAGAAAACTCAATGAGTGGTTTATCCTGCCTACTGGATTGTTCACAACGTCCTTAACAGAATGCCCCCATATTGCTTGTGTCCCTTTATTTGGTCTCCTAGAAGTATTCACTCTTCAGGTCACTAAAGCCTTAGTTTCTAATTATGGTGGAGGTATTTTTAAGGACGAGAAAAAGGTCTTTCTTTTTCTTTGCTTTGGCCTTCCACAATTTGTGAGAAGCACCAGCTAATTAAAACCCAAGATTGTTGGTTCATCTACTTCAACAACTCCTCTATTTATTTTTTTTATTTTTTTTAAATATATTTTATTGATTTTTTACAGAGAGGAAGGGAGAGAGATAGAGAGTTAGAAACATCGATGAGAGAGAAACATTGATCAGCTGCCACCTGCACACCCACTACTGAGGATGTGTCCGCAACCCAGGTACATGCCCTTGACTGGAATCGAACCTGGGACCTTTCAGTCCACAGGCCGAGGCTCTATCCACTGAGCCAAACCTGTTTTGGCAACAACTCCTCTATTTAAACTGGTGAACATGATGTTACTTTCAAGGCTACATTCTTGCTATCCCTCCTCCCTGCTGTTGTCACACCTCAGAGATAATTCGCACCAAGGAGTCTCTAGTTAGTGGAAAGTTTCCTTCCCTCCGCCCCTTCAAACAAGCTTCTTTTGAACTCTTCATAAGGTTTTCTCTAATCATATTTTATAGGTTTGGGAAAAATACTCTTTAAGAC
This sequence comes from Myotis yumanensis, assembly GCF_028538775.1. Taxonomy (NCBI): domain Eukaryota; kingdom Metazoa; phylum Chordata; class Mammalia; order Chiroptera; family Vespertilionidae; genus Myotis; species Myotis yumanensis. The sequence continues at coordinate 6,300,139 of NW_027223774.1, read as the reverse complement.
ACCTCCCTATACATCTGCCAGACTGCCTCCAGGAATGGAAACAAACTATAACATTTGAAGACAGCCCCTCATATTTACTCAACATCAGTGCAGTGCCAGGCCCCTCCATTCCTTGTCCCTTAACAACAGGCACTGCTGAAAAGCAGAAGCCACCCTTTATCCTTGCCCTGTATTGACTACCAATACCTGGCCCTTTCTTCTCTTGGAAAGTAAAAGAAACTTCTTCTATTCATGTCTTCTTTTAGCTCTGAATTCTTTCACAGCCTGCATCACTGGCCAAACCTGAACAGTATTTCTTTATTCTGAGGAGTTCAGTAGGTCAAAAGGAGGAAAACAGTATTGTAGAGGCAACATAATTTTTCCTTCTACTTTTCTAGGCTCTTTGGATGGCATAGTAATTAAATTGATATAATATAGATTAAGAGGGGAAATACAACCAGAAAATTATTAACATGTATACCTCCACATCCATGGAAATGACTCAGAAAAACAGAGTAACTGCTCAAAATGGCAAATGCCATCATCTGAAAAGCCACCTTCCGCAAAAGTCAGAAAATGTTGTGTGTGGACAGTCAGTCAGGGTAGATTGTCAGAAAAACCACAGTAAGGGCCTCAGTTGTGGCCCAGTGTGCTGTGCACTGCGATGAGGGCTTGTACTCAAAAGGACTCTGTTCCAACCCAAAGATCCATGGTGCAGACACAGGAGAATGGGAAGGAGGACTGGGGTCCAGAACATGATCCGGGCTGGAGGGGAACCATGGTGAGAGCCATTATCTCATTCAGCCAGTAGGAATATTGAGGACAGAATCACATGGGCAGTGGGTCTTATGCATGAATAAGAGGTGAGCACCCGTCCAGTGAGACCAGGTTCATGTAGGACTCCAGCACCACTTCCAAATATTAGGTCCTAAAATTCATGTCCAATTGTATCCACTCCTGCAGGTAAATGTCAGTGCCATATAGGAGCATCTTTGAAGGGTCAAACTGAGGCAAGAAATTCATCACAGTGGATGGGGTCACAGCATGACACCCAACATGTGGGTGAAGGTACAGAGACCAGCCCAAATTACCCAGGTCTCCTGTGGGTCAAACTCTGTTCTGGGGTCAAAGGGGAGGCAGACAAACAGCATCTCACTCTGAAAGAAGGTTCCCCTGGAGAAACCACTGCACTGAGAAATGATGGCGTTCCCCTGAACACGGGGAGGCCAAGGGTAAGTGCTCTGAGATGTAAAGGGAATGGGAGGAAACGCATAACTGCAACCATGGAAATGGGAGCTGCAGCTGAGCCACCCTGGTCCTCATACTGTACCTGCTCCAGTGAGGGCTGCAAATCAGCGGTAGAGACTGAGTCTGACGCTGAGAAAATAATGGTTAAAAATCCAGCCCTTGAATCTGACATTTGTCTGTGGTGTAAACTTTGGGAGCTGACTTCATTTCTCAAATACTGATGTTTTTCAGCAATTTGGTATGAGTTCTCACTTGTCCAGGATTGTTGTGAGAATTAAAAGAGAAAATGCTCAAAAATCTAACCCTGGAACCCTGGTAACAAGTACTCACCTTGTTACTTTATTGATCTGGGAAGGCCAGAGTAAGGGCCATCAATCATCTGCATGTCACATTCAGCCAACGGAGATTCAGGTAGCTCTAGGGAGTCTGCTGGACATTCCCAGGTGGGGCCCACCACACTGAGACCTGAGTGCCCACAGCACCTGCCTCCCTGCAGCAGTCAGTGGCTTCTTGTAGGTCCCATTTCTCACTAAAATGTACCCAAAGACAAAGGTGCTTGTGGGCATCAGAGGAGTGAGAAGTGCCTGGCCTGGGAATATGTCTGCAGGGAGAGGCTGGAGTTGCAAAGAGACCGAGACTGAGAAAAATCAATGCCGAGAGGGAATCATTGATCAGCTGCCTCCTGCATGCCCCACACTGGGGATGAATCTAGGGCGCAGGAATCCTCCCTGACTTGAATGGAACCATGACCTCCTCATTCATGGGTCCATAAGGAACCATGGAGCCTTGACAGCTGTGTTCTTAACAATCATGTTCCTATCTCTCGCTCCCTCCCCCTTGTTCTATGAAATCAATGAAAATATTTTTTTAAATCAATTAAAATATTTATTTAAGCCCTAACCAGTTTGGCTCAATGGATAGAGCATCAGCCTGTGGAATCAAGGGTCCCAGGTTCGATTCCGGACAGGGGCATGTGCCTTGGTTGCGGGCACATCCCCAGTGGGGAGTGTGCAGGGGGCAGCTGATCAATGTTTCTCTCTCATCGATGTTTCTAACTCTCTATCCCTCTCCCTTCCTCTCTGTGGAATAATCAATGAAATATATTACAAAATAAATAAATAAGTTAAAATAAAATATTTATTTGCTGAAACCGGTTTGGCTCAGTGGACAGAGCGTCGGCCTGCGGACTAAAAGGTCCCAGGTTCGATTCCGGTCAAGGGCATGTACCTGGGTTGCGGGCACATCCCCAGTAGGAGATGTGCAGGAGGCAGCTGATTGATGTTTCTAACTCTCTATATCTCTCCCTTCCTCTCTGTAAAATATAAATAAAATATATTTTAAAAAAAAGAGAAAAAAAGAAAAACAGCTCTCTTAGAAAAAAAAATCAATGGAAAAATATCCTCAGGTGAGGATTAACAAAAAAATAAAATAAAATAAAAATAAAAATAAAAATATTAACACGTATTATTTTAATACAAAAAAAAAAAGCACTTAAGACTTTTGAGAAAAGGCTCACCATAAATTGTTACAAAAAATACAATGAAACAACAGTGAGGTAGAAACACAAAATTACAGAAGATCTTTAAACTACTGGCCTGGTCCACAACATTCCTGCACACAGGGCGCATCCTTCAGCCTGGACTGTGCCCTTTTGCACCCCAAAGCCCTGGGAAGATGTCCGACTGACAAACGTAAATAACACTTAGCCTATCTAATAATAGACAAACATGGTCATTGACCGTACCTTCGCTATGCCTTCCATCGGCTAATCAGCACGATATGCAAATTAACTGCCAACAAAGATGGCGGCCAATTTGCATACTGCAGGCAGGATGGGACAGTGTGAGCCACCAGCATGCCACCATCGAGGGCAGGACGGCTCCAGAAGACCCAGAAGCTGGGCTGCCTTGCTGCCCGGCACCTGATCCGGCCCCGGGCGGCGGGGCAGGCCTTCCCCGGAAGACCCAGAAGTGGGGTGGCGAGGCAGGCAGCCCAGTCACTCTTGTGTGTCGGGAAGCAGCAGGCAGCTCTTCACCTGGAGGCTTAAGCCCCAAGTGGGAGGCGCCATTTTCTATATGGAAAGGCAGGGGAGTGGCTAAGCACAAGGCGGCTCAGAGCCTGGCGGCTCTACGTCCAGAGAGACCAGTGCTGAGGCGGGGTGTTCGCCTCAGGATGCCAGTGGTGGGAGAGGAGCGCGAGGTAGAGGAATTGCGGCTTCAAGCAAGCGAAGGAAAAGGGAAGGTCAGCCAGCTGCAACGCCATTCCAAGCTTCTTGCCCCAGGTTTTCAAATGTAAATAGTACTTCAGATGTAGTTGCACGTAGTTTATTCCCTTCCCCTCATCTTGGCTGTTAAAGTCATGTCCACCCCCTGGGCAGTCCGGCCTCATGTTCGTGGCACACACGAGGGAGGTTTAGTTCTGGGGTCACCCCTTAGATTTTAAGTGGCCGCTACACTTGGTCGATAGGAAGAGTGAGACTTTAGCCCTGAAAAGACGGAAGGCTTGGGGAGACGGTTCCCTCGAGGGCTCAGACCGCTTTCGGGCCGTAGGCACAGGGAACGTCCAGGGCAGCCCCCAGAGCAGGTGTCCATCTGAGCTCCGATGAGGCCGTTTTGCAGTGTCCCTTTCCTCTCTCCCACATGGTAGGGGCCATGACTGCCTCGAGGGTGCTCCCTGGAAGCCATTCTCCCCTCAGCATGTAGCTGAAGAGAATCTTTTTTTGTGCCTCATGTTAAAAAAAACAAACAAACACAAAAAAACAGGTGCGTGACTCCTCACTGTGTTCATTTGTAAAAGAAAAAAAAAATGCTCTTAAGACCCCGGGTGGTGAGGCAGCCTGGCCCCAGAACACCCAGAAGCCGCCTGATATAGTAGTAACTATATCAGTAAGCACTCTGAAAGTCAGTGGCATAAATGCACCAATTAAAAGACAGATTATGAGGGCGAATCAAAAACAAAACCCACTTTAAATATAAAGACACATATAGATTAAAAGTAAATGAATTAAGCTACAGCCTGTTTTACTCAGTTAATAGAGCATTAGCCCATGGACTGAAGGGTCCCAGGTTCGATTCCAGTTAAGGGCATGTACCTCAGTTGCTGGCTTGATCCTCAGTCCCTATCAAAGCATGTGCAGGAGGCAACCAATCAATGTGTCTCTCCCTTTCCCTTCACTCTCTCTAAAATTCAATGGAAAAATATCCTTGGGTGAAAATTAACAAAAACAAAGTAAATGGATTAAATAACATTAAAGAGATTATAAGAAAAATATATTCCAAATTTTGTTAGTTGTATAATGGTTATGTTTAAATTATTAACACCTAGGAAATTGGGTGAAGAGTACATATAATATGCTGTAGTATTTTATAGTTTTTTTTACATGTATGAGATTATGTCAAATTAAAATATTAAAAATTAATAAAATATTATTTGAAATGTTGTATGCATTACATGAAAAATCTCCTAATTGCTTCTAGCATAATTTATTAAATTGTGCTAAAATTTACAAGGGTTCAATTAAAAAATACCTTAATTCTAAATGATATAATAGAAAATATGTAATAGTGCAGTTATAAGCACTTATCTGAAAATAAAAATTTAAAGAAGTGAATTTAAAGAAGGGATTAGCCAAAGAAAATATATGCACAACCCATGGACACAGACAACAGTATGGTGATGGCCAGAGAGAAGTCGGGGGCAAGAGCTGGGTAGAGGGGACAAAAAGGGGGAAACAGGGACATCCTATATAATAATACTAAAACACTAATACGCACATTGACTGAACGGCAGAATGACCAGTTGCTATGATGCTCACTGGCCACCAGGGGGCAGACACTCAATGCAGGAGCTGCCCCCTGGTGGTCAGTGCACTTCCATATGGGGAGTGCCACTTAGCAGAAGCTGGCTCATAGTTGGCCAGCAGAGTGGTGGTGGCAGGAGCCTCTCCCACCTCCGTGACAACACTAAAAATGTCCAACTAACAGTTTAGACCTGATCCCTTGGGGGCTGAAGCCTTTAGTCGGACATCCCCCGAGGGCTCCCTGGCTGCCAGAAGGATGTCTGACTGCAAGCTTAGGCAGGATACCCTGGGGAGTGGGCCTAAGTCAACAGGTGGACACCCCCCAAGGGGTCCTGGACTGTGAATGGGCGCAGGCCAGGCTGGGGGACTCCCCCCCCAGTGCACAAATTTTTGTGCACTGGGCCTCTAGTATCCATGAAAAGAATTATACGAAAATGTTTGTACCAGCTTTATTAGAAATAACCAAATATTTATTAAAATGGACACATGATGGTGATATATTCAAAGACAAGAAAATCTACCAGGGCCCTTGTCGAATTATCTCTCGAAGGAGCATAGGCCTTCACACCAAAGGGTCCAGATTGGATTCCAGTCAAAGGCAGGTACCTTGGTTCAAGACTACTTCCCAGCCCGTCCCTGGTCAAGGCTCATGCAGGAGGCAATCAATCAAAGTGTTTCTCTCACATTGATGTTTCTCTCGACTTTCCCTCTCTCTTCCACTCTCCAAAAAAAAACAATGGAGAAATATCCTCAGGTGAGGATTAACAACAACAACAAAAAGAATATTTATCAAAAAAAATAAAAAAGATGAATTACTAATATATCTTTAATAAATGTCCAAGAATTTATGAAATATAAATTAAAGCAGAAAAATACTTAGAAAAAGCTAGAATCGCTATTAAAATGAAATATAAATTCATGGTTACTAGAAAAGCTGTGAAGAACAGGGACAGATTAAACGAGGTCATGAAGCAACTACACAGTCATAGATATGATCAGTATTATGAGTAGAATGATGGTTTCAGTTTCATGCACACATCAAGATTTATAAAACAGTATATTTAACACATAAGATTTATTCATTACAGCTGTTATGAAATGGCTCAAGATAAAAGAAATGTACATTCACCTATTTTGTAACAACAGGTTTTTCAACTCTATATTCAACCCACATCCTTATGCCCTCTGGGCAAGTCTCATTTCAGTGACAGAAAATGTAACAAGCAATGAAGTACTTTCACGCAAACCAGTGGTTGGCAAACTCATTAGTCAACAGAGCCAAATATCAACAGTACTTCTTCAAAATAGACTCGCCCAGGCTGAAAACCCACTTCAGAGCATAGGCCACGAAGTTTCAATCTCACTGTATGTGCGCGCCCGCACGTGGTATTTTATAGAAGAGCCACACTCAAGGGGCCAAAGAGCCGAATGTGGCTCGCGGCCCGCAGTTTGCTGACCACGGACTCAAACAAACAAGAATGCTGGCTGGGTCACAAAAGCCACATCCCTGGATTCAAGACACCCTTTGTTTTCCTCTTAGTTTTGCTGCCAGAGCACCAATGGCTCTGATGGGAACATCTGAGAAGCTACAGGAAGACACAAAACATCTTGATTATAATCAAGGACAATGACTACTCCACAGAAGATAAACACACCCAGGTGTCCCTCAGATCTGTGTACACATGGGTCCTGTAGTCTTTTCCTCAAAAAAATTTCTTGCTGCAGGTTTAGATGAAGACCACTCCATCTACTGGGCTACAATCTGCTCCAACAGGAATTAAATCAGTGTTTCTGCAGTGAAACCGTTTCCCCTCACTGCAATGGTCCTAAAACCAGTGTCTATCACCCATGCAATTGTAGGCATTATGGCACATGGCCCTCTGCAAGACCTGGACAGGAGGTTCCCTTCAAATGTCTCAGCATTCCTTAAAAACAAGAAAAGCATTCAAGCTGCTAGAAAACATACTTGAGGTTGTCACAGTTACACGCTCTTTGGAGTGATCTCTGTGTCACAATGCATCCCTGTTCACATGAGGACTAGAGAGTCTACAGTGTTTCCTGTGAAATTATGGGCAGCAGTGTAAATTTGGCAAAAACTGCTGAGCCAATTTCTGCACCATAGTCTTCCACCAAGGGCAAAAATGTTTGAGACCACATATAAGTTTTTCACATCATCATGCTTGGAGAGCCCATATCTCCTTATAAACTAAGCCATAGAGTCAATTGAACACCCAACATTAAAGAAGTCTTATGGAAAAGGCTTCATTATTTTGCAAGGAAAGAGCCGTGACACTGGGAGTTCTTTCATTGGTCACTTAAACACTCAATAAATTCACCAATGGCATCTAGGGAAAGCTTGTCCCTGAAAATGGCAGGTCTTCTGCAAGATTATGTTTACTGGGGCCAACAGTAATCAGTTCTACATGGCAACTCATGACTGAGAAACAAGTAACACTAAGGACCCAGGTAGTCCTAATTTCTTCAACAAATTAGACAACAGAGTTAGCTTCCCTGGGCTCATGAGGATGGTGAATGATGCCATCTGTAGGGGCCTTATAAGTGGTTCAGGTGAAATACGTTCAGCAACAGAAATATGCAGTGACATAGACCTGGCAAGACAGCTCTGTATGTTAAAAAGTCCAACATAGATACATATGGTTACAACATACAAACAAGAAAACAGAACAGTAAAAATAGTTGCGGGTATGTTACATAATGTAGGTGATTAAACATATGAGATAAATTCAGAGTAATGGGACTTCATATATTTTCTTATACAATTGTTAAGTCCCAACTAAGAATCGACATTTTCAACATATCTAAGAAATTTTTCACATTCGGACTCTTTTATGCAGAGCGAATTTACAAATTAGGCAGAGATATCTCACATTAATTACACTCATAAAGACTTTCTCCTGTGTGAACTCTCTGATGACGATGAAGGTGAGAGTTAGTTGTAAAAGAATTTCCACAGTCACTGCACTTATAAGCATTTTCTCCTGGAAGAACTCTCTGATGAAGGCGAAGGTTGGTGTTACTGGTATAAAATTGCCCAATCAGTGCATTTATAAGGCTTTTCTGCTGTATGAACTCTTAGGTGATATTGCAGACCATTACGACATGCAAACGATTTCCCACATGCATGGCATTTATAAGGCTTTTCTCCTGTATGAACTGTCTGATGATTTTGGAGAGAATCAGTATGTATGAAACTTTTCCCAGTCACTGCATTGATAAGTCTTTTCTCCTGTGTGAACACTCTGATGACGATGAAGGTCAATGCTCCAGGTAAAACATTTCCCACATTCACTGCATTTATAAGGCTTTTCTCCAGTGTGAACTCTCTGATGATTGTGATGGTGGAATTTAGTGGTAAAAGATTTCCCACATTCACTGCATTTATAGGGCTTTTCTCCAGTGTGAACTCTCTGATGACTGTGAAGGTGGAACTTAGTGGTAAAAGGCTTAGCACATTCACTGCATTTATACGGCTTTTCTCCTGTGTGAACTCTCTGATGAATACGAAGGTTGGTCTTGGTGGTAAAAGATTTTCCACATTCACTGCATTGAAAAGGCTTTTCTCCTGTATGAACTCTCTGATGAGTACGAAGGTTGGTATTAGTGGTAAAAGATTTCCCACATTCACTGCATTTATACGGCTTTTCTCCAGTGTGAACTCTATGATGACTGTGAAGGTGGAACTTACTGGTAAAAGGTTTCCCACATTCACTGCATTTATACGGCTTTTCTCCTGTGTGAACTCTCTGATGACTGTGAAGGTGGAACTTAGTGGTAAAAGATTTCCCACATTCATTGCATTTATAAGGCTTTTCTCCTGTGTGAACTCTCTGATGAATACCAAGAATCGTCTTGGTGGTAAAAGATTTCTCACATTCAGTGCATTTAAAAGGCTTTTCTCCAGTGTGAACTCTCTGATGAGTACGAAGGTTGGTCTTAGTGGTAAAAAATTTCCCACATTCACTGCATTTATAAGGCTTTTCTCCCGTGTGAACTCTCTGATGACTGTGAAGGTGGAACTTAGTGGTAAAAGATTTCCCACATTCACTGCATTTATAAGGCTTTTCTCCTGTGTGAACTCTCTGATGAATACAAAGGTTGGTCTTGGTGGTAAAAGATTTCTCACATTCAGTGCATTTAAAAGGCTTTTCTCCTGTATGAACTCTCTGATGAGTACGAAGGTTGGTCTTAGTGGTAAAAGATTTCCCACATTCAGTGCATTTATAAGGCTTTTCTCCTGTGTGAACTCTCTGATGACTGTGAAGGTGGAACTTAGTGGTAAAAGATTTCCCACATTCACTGCATTTATTAGGCTTTTCTGCTGTATGAACTCTCTGATGATGATACAGTTTATTGCTAGTGGTAAAAGATTTCCCACATTCACTGCAGTGATAAGGCCTTTCTCCAGTGTGCACTCTCTGATGACGACAAAGTTTAGTGCTACAGGTATAAGGTTTCCCAAATTCACTACATAAATAAGGCTTTTCTCCAGTGTGAATGCTCTGAAGACAATGAATGTTACTGCTACTGGTAAAAGATTTCCCACACTCATTGTACTCATAAGGCCTTTCTCCTGTGAGCACTCTCTGATCATAATGGACAGCACTGCTATTGGTATAGAATTTTCCACATTCACTGCGCTCATAAGGCCTTTCTTCAGTGTGCAAAGCTTCATATTCACCTAGGCTGTTAATACTGCTAAAAGCTTTCCCATATTCACTGCACTCATAAGGCCTTTCTTCAGTGTGATCTCGCTGTAGATAAGACAAGCTAGAAAATTTGGTAAAATATTTCCCACATTCAGAGCACACAAAACATTGATTTCCAACATTGACATCCTTTTCCTGAATAAACGTGTGGGTGCAAGTAATGTCTGTCTTACAGTCTTTTCTGGTGTAATGATTGTTTGTCCTTTGAAATGTCATCCCATCAGTCAAAATAGCATTTGGACTGTCAATGGTCTGAGTAGTCTTCAGGTGTAGATGTCCTGACCTGGTAAGGACACCCTGCCCAACCTCCTCACATGTGAAACGATTCTGGGACACATTGAAATTGCAGCTGTGTGCAAGTGAGATGTTGTCCGCACCTCTAATGAAAGTCTTCTCTCGCACATGGTGTTGGTGAAATTTTATACTTAAGTAAAACTGTTTTGCACATGCCCCACACCTCAACAGTATCTGTCCGTGTTGTGTTCCCTGCCCCTCCACCACGTGAAAAATGTTTCCCAAGACTAACCCACAACTCTCACAGGGATGGCTCTTCTGGGAAGACGAGGCTAACTTGGGATTCCTTGTGTGTGACACTCTTACAAAAACGTTCTGTTCAGTCGCTGCCTCCACATTCTCTGTTCCACCGCAGCAACCTGAACAAAAGGAAACACTGATGAAGTACATGTTGATCCTATGAAAACAGAATATCTTCATCACAAATGTTTATCTTTCATGATTAGACCTGATGCCATAGAAAGATTTTAAGTACCACTCAGGTATACTCTGAGGAAATTGCTGTTGTATATATATATATATATCATGGCCCCAAAAGTCAGTCAATGATGAAAAGCAAACCAAGAGAGGGACAGAAGCACAGGATGGGACACAAAGAAGACAGGAAGACTCTCCTCATTGTTGCTGCAGAAACGGCTTCCTTTAGGACCTTACATGCTGGCCATGTGAGTCTGTGTAGAATAATTTAAAGTGGCTCAAAGTCATAAAAATTAATTGTATTAGAGCACATGATGAGTTCAAAGTCAATATAATAACGTGTGCACTACAAGGTGATTCAGCTATGGACCAACGTTGGAGTGCAGTAAAGAGAGGCGTGTGAAAGAGGCAGAGGTGCAAAATCCAGAGGGGTTAAGATTATCCATGAGCTGGGAATCCGAGTGGAAATGATCACTATTAGAACTGAGTAGTTGGCAAAATATGAACAATAACCACAAACAAGCATAAATGGGTGAGGCATGGGCAACTTTAAGAAAACACTGGGTTGCCCTGACCGGTTTGGCTCAGTGGATAGAGCGTCGGCCTTCGGATTGAAGGGTCCCAGGTTCGATTCTGGTCAAGGGCATGTGCCTTGGTTGCGGGCACGTCCCCAGTGGGAGGTGTGCAGGAGGCAGCTGATCGATGTTTCTCTCTCATTGATGCTTCTAGCTCTCTGTCCCTCTCCCTTCCTCTCTGTAAAATATCAATAAAATATATTAAAAAAAGAAAACACTGGGTTTCTAGCTATGAATGTAACAAAGGCCAGCCGAGAATTCCTCCCCAATGACCCTTCTCCAAGGCAAGTTCGCCAGTGGGTCCACTGTGTCATTAATAAAGTCCTGTTTCGCCCTAACCGGTTTGGCTCAGTGACAGAGCGTCAGCCTGCGGAGTGAAGGGTCCCAGGTTTGATTCCGGTCAAGGGCACGTACCTTGGTTTTGGGTTCACTCCCAGAAGGGGGTGTACAGGAGGCAGCTAATCGATGTTTCTCCCTACTCGGTGTTTCTAACTCCCTATCCCTCTCCCTTCCTCTCTATAAAAAAATCAATAAAATACATTCAGAGATAAATAAATGAGGTCATGGTTCTTCTGTGATGCACAAATGATTCTTCCTCTTAAATCCCACTTGAGCCATTTATCCGATAAATGATGCAAATCTTCAAAGAAAAACAAAAAAGTTGATGATCAACACTGTGGTAGAACAACAAAAAACAAATGAGATCACAGACAAACGACCTATGTAAGCCCTTGCTGGCTTGGCTCAGTGGATAGAGCATTTCCCTGTGGACTGAAGGGTCCTAGGTTCACTTCCGGCCAGGGGCATGTGCCTGTGTTGCGGGCTTCATCTTCAGTAGGTGGTGTGCAGGAGGCAGCCGATGAATGATTCTCTCTCATCATTGATGTTTCCATCTCTCCCTTCCTCTCTGAAATCAATACAAATATATTAAAAAAAAAAAAAAAAAGACCTATGTGAGTGACTTCCGAAAGAATGCAGAATTAGAGATATGAGCATCTCCCCCGACCCCATGGTAAGCAGACAGCTACTCAGAAACAAAAACCGCATAAAAAATGGGAGTAAGAGTACCATGAAGACAAACAGTAAAACAGACACAAATAAAGAAGTATACAGAAAGAATGACCAGAAAAGACTGAGTGAATGAACATATTTGAAAATACATACGGTAAAAAACAAGGGTCTGAATTACCTCCAGCAGCCCCTGTGCTTCTGCTATCATTGACCAAAGTGACCTGTTTTTAAAAAAGCACTGGAAACTTTTGTGTTTAAAAACCACAGAATGCCTTGGCCAGTATGGCTCAGTTGGTTGGAGCATCATCCTGTGTACCAAAGGGTCGAGTATTCAATTCCCAGTCAAGGCACATATCAGTATATGGGTTCCATTTCCAGTTACCTTGTGTGCAGAAGTCAGCCGATGGATGTTTCTCCCTCACTCTGATGTTTCTCTGTCTCTCTGTCTCCCCATCTCTCTTCCTCAAATATTTGAACAAGCATCAGTAAAAGGGAGATAAGGCAAAATAAAACAATACAAATATTGGCTACCCTTGAGTTAGACTAAAGCAAAGAACAAAAACCAATAAACAAACAACAACAAGCGTCAGGGGTGTAGGGGAGGCTGGGGAAGGGTCAATTGGGGGGAAAAAAAAAACAAGCTTCAAAGAAATGAAAGGTAAGACATTACACCTGACACTAGGAACCACAAAGAAATAGTAAGAGATGTTGAGCCCTAACCGGTTTGGCTCAGTCTGAAGGGTCCCAGATTCGATTCCAGTCAAGGGCATGTACCTTACTTGCGGGCATATTCCCAGTAGGAGGTGTGCAGGAGGCAGCTGATCAATGTTTCCCTCATCGATGTTTCTAACTCTCTATCCCTCTCCCTTCCTCTCTGTAAAAAATCAACAAAATATATTTTTTTTAAAAAGAGAGATGTTGATGTTAAGAGATAACATGACCCTCCATAGAGAAATCTGTCAAGATCCCCATATGAGCTTCTGAAATTAATAAACAAATTCAGAGCCCAGGCCACGTAGCTCTCATGTTGAGTGTGTGGTCCCGATGCACCCCAGTTGTGGGTTTCTAGGGCACATGTAGGGGACAGCCAATAAATGCTTAGATGGGTAGAACAGAAGATCAGTTTCCCTCTCTTTCTCTGTTTCCCTTCCTGTGTCTAAAATCAATAAATAAAGGCTGCCCAGTATGGCTCAGTGATTGAGCATAAACCCATGACCTAGAACCGTGCTCAGCAAACTACGGCTTGCGAGCCACAAGTGGCTCTTTGGCCCCTTGCGTGTGGCTCTTCCACAAAATACCATGTGCGGGCGCACGTATAGTGTTGAAACTTCGTGGCCCATTCGCAGAAGTTGGTTTTTGGCCTGCGGGTGTCTATTTTGAAGAAGTACTGTTGATATTTGGCTCTGTGAACTAATGAGTTTGCCAACCACTGAGACCTTGGAGATCACAATTCCAGTCTTTGTCAGAAGATACTTGCAGGTTGCCGGCCCTATCTCCATTATGGGGGGGGGGGTGCGGGTGGGGGGGGGGGTGTGTGCAAAAAGCAGCTGATCAATGACTCTCTCTCATTATTCATGTTTCTGTTGCTCTCTCCTTCTTTTCCTCTCTGAAATCAATAAAATATAGTTTAAAAATAAATAATTTAAGGAATAAATAAATAGCCCTGGCCCGTGTCGCTCAGTGCTGAGAGTGCCTGCTTGCACACTGGAAGGTCATGGATGTAATTCTCGGTAAGAAGCAGGTATGTGGGTTTTAGGTTCAATCCCCCTCCTAGTGGGGGCACATGTGTGAGGCAACCAATAGATGTCTCTCTCTCTCTCTCTCTCTGACTCTCAGTTACTCTCACTCTCTTAGAAAAAAAAATCAATGGAAAAAATATCCTCACTATTCAGGTGAAGATAAAAGAAGAAAGAATTGAATTCAGAAAAGTTATGGGAGAGGAGATCCAAGATGGGGGTGTAGGCAAAGGCCTACACCGGCTTCCTCCCACAACCACATCAAAATTACAACTAAAATGCACAACAACCATCAGCGAGGACTCCTGGAAAGCTGGCTGAATGGAAGTCTTAGGACAGTGGTTCTCAACCTTGGCTGCACATTAGCATCAGCTGGGAATCTTTTTAAAATCTTGATATCTGGGCCTCATCCTCCAGAAATTCTGTTTCTTTGTTACTAGTGATGAGGCCCAGAAAACAGGATTTTAAAAAGATTCCCAGGTGATTCAAATGTGCAGCCAAGGTTGAGAACCACTGTCTTAGGACTAGAGAGGTAAAGTAGAAAGCACACTGAGACTGATAGGAGGTATAAAGGCATGGAAGGTCCTGGTCGTGTACCCTTGTGGGACACTTTTTTAATTGGGAGGGAGATCGTCTCTGCAGAGGTCACCTGGAAGAGCAAGAGGTCCCAGTGTCACAACAGTCGCAAAGCACAGCGTCCCAGACTGGGGGAAAAAAGGCCTTAATGGGAGTAAGAACTATGGACTGTAAAAACCAATGCGGATGGGGCTCAGTGACACAGAGGCTGCAGGAGACCCAGCTGCTCCTCTTACAATGCCAGTAACACAAACGGAACTTACAACCGCCCGCTTCTTCTGACCTCCAGGGCCTGGAGAACATGGTGGTGGAGGGGCGGATCGAGACACATAGGAGGGGAAACTGGACTAACTGGCATCAGGGCAGGAATTCGGGGGCAGCTTTCTCCCAGACAAAGGTGGTTGCAGTGGTCATTAAACCTATGCTGGGATATCCCAGGTCGCAGTTCTGAGTGGCAACCATTTCTGTGTGCTCCGACCTGGTGATTCCCTGAGACCTCACCCCATTCAATTTACAACTCCACCCAAGCTGTCTGCAGCAGCAGCATTAGTATATGAATCGCCTGTCCTTGCTCAGGATAAAACCTGTCAAACAAGTTGCAGTTCGGTCAGGGAGCCCCAAACCTATCAATAAAAGGCCTATACCTGGCACAAGCACTAGCCTTCCTTGCTTCACAGCTGGGCCTCATCAGGGCACTTCCAAACTCGATACAAAGAGGAGAATCTGCAGATCTCTCTGTAAATGCTGCTGGATGGCTCCAGGCAGAGGCTAACTTTATACTTCCCTGGAGACCCAAGAGCCAGTGTACCCAGTGGTCAGTGTCATACATTACCAGTTTATTCTTCACATCCATAAACGACACACTCAAAGGGCAGACTCACTGACCACCAAAGCCCCACTGATGCACGTCATGCTCTACAGGGGTGTCTCCTGCACCAGCAGCTCTCCCACTGTAGTCGTAGTGACACCCATCAATGCTAAAATCCTCAAGAAAAATCTGGCAAATCGTATCCAACAATACATTAGAAAGATCATACACCATGACCAAGTGGGATTTATTCCAGGGATGAAAGATTGGTACAATATCTGCAAATCAATAAATGTGATACAACATATAAACAAAATGAGAGACAGAAATCATATAGTCATATCAATTGATGTAGAAAAAGCATTTGACATAATCTGACACCCTTTCTTGATAAAAACTCTCAGCAAAGTGGGACCCCAAGGATCACACCTCAACATAATAAGAGCTTTTTTTTTTTTTTTTTTTTTTAAATATATTTTATTGATTTTTTACAGAGAGGAAGGGAGAGAGATAGAGAGTCAGAAACATCGACCAGCCGCCTCCTGCACACCTCCTACTGGGGATGTGCCCGCAACCCAGGTACATGCCCTTGACCGGAATCGAACCCGGGACCCTTCAGTCCGCAGGCCGACGCTCTATCCACTGAGCCAAACCGGTTTCGGCAACATAATAAGAGCTTTTATGACAAACCCACAGCCAACATCACACTCAATCAGCAAAAACTACAACCATTTTCCCTAAGAACAGGAACAACACAGAGATGCCCACTTTCACCACTCCTGTTTGATATAAAACTGGAAGGACTAGCAATAACAATCAGACAAGAAGCAGAAATTAAAGGCTTCATAATTGGAAAAGAAGAAAACCGTCATTATTCAAAGATGACATGATATTGTACATAGAAAACCCTAAAGACTCCATCAAAAAACTACTAAATTTAATAAATGCATTCAGCAATGTTGCAGGTTACAAAATTAACCACCAGAAATCGATGGCTTTTTTATACACCAATAACGAACTCACAGAAAGAGAAACAAACAAACAAAAAATCTTATCTACCATTACAACAAAAAAATTAGGATACCTAGGAATAAACTTAACTAACGAGGTAAAAGACCTATTCCGAAAACTACAGGAAGTTGAGAAAAGAGATAGAAGAAGATATAAAAAAAATGAAAAAATATACTGTGTTCAGGGATTGGTAGAATCAACATCATGAAAATGTCCATGCTACCCAAAGCAATCTGCAGATTCAATGCAATCCCCATTAAGATACCAACCGCATATTTCACAGACCTATAAGAAGCTCTCCCAAAATAAATATGGAATAATAATAATAATAAATAGCCGGAGAAATCTGGAGAAAGAACAAAGTTGGAGGGATGACAATACCAGGTAACAAGGTATACTGCAAACATGCCTGGGACTGGCACAACAACAGACATATAGAACAATGCAACAGAACAGAGAATCCAGATATCGACCCAAGCCATTATGCTCAATATTTGTCAAAGGAGGCAACACCATACAATGAATTCAAGACAGTCTCTTCAATAAATGGTGTTGGGAAAATTGGACTGATACATGCAAAATATTGAAACTAGACCACCAACTTATACCATACACAAAATAAACTAAATATAAAGTCTGTAAACGTAACATGGGAAACCATAAAAATCTTAGAAAAATTCACAGCAGCAAAATATCAGACATATATCCTAGCAATGTCTTTACGGATACAGCTCCTAGGGCAGTGATGGCGAACCTTTTGAGCTCGGCGTGTCAGCATTTTGAAAAACCCTAACTTAACTCTGGTGCCGTGGCACATATAGAAATTTTTTGATATTTGCAACCATAGTAAAACAAAGATTTATATTTTTGATATTTTAAAAATATATTTAAAAGGCATTTAACAAAGAAAAATCAACCAAAAAAATGAGTTTGCGTGTCACCTCTGACACACATGTCATAGGTTCACCATCACTGTCCTAGGGTAATGGAAACTAAGGAAAAAATGAATAAATGGAACTATGTCAAGATAAAAAGCTTCTGCACAGCAATAGAAACCATTAACAAAACAACAAGAAAGCCCACTGAATTGAAGAATATATTTGCCAATGTTGTATCCCATAAGGGTTTACTCTCCAAAATTTACAGGGAACTCATACATCTTAACAAAAAGAAGATAAACAATCCAATCAAAAAACGGGCAAAGGACCTAAATACATACTTTTTGAAAGTAGACATACAGAAAGCCAAGAGACATATAAAAACATGCTCAAAACCATTTATCTGAGAGACGCAAATCAAAACGACAATAAGATATCATCTCACACCTGTCAGGATGGCTATCATCAACTAATCGATAAACGACAAGATGCTGACAAGGATTCAGAGAAAAAGGAAAACTTGTGCATCGCTGTTGGGAATGCATATTGGTATAGACACTGTGGAATATAGTATAGAGTTTCCAAAAAATTAGAAATGGAACTCCCAATTGACCCATCTAGGAAAATATCCCAAGGAATCAGAAACAGCACTAGCCGGTTTGACTCAGTGGATAGAGAGTTGGCCTGCAGACTTAAGAGTCCCAGGTTCGATGATGGTCAAGGCAACATGCTGGGTTGTGGGCTCCATTCCCAGTAGGGTGCGTGCAGAACAAAGCGATCAATGATTCTGTCTTATCACTGATGTTACTATCTCTCTCTCCCTCTCCTTTCCTCACTCTGAAATCAATAATGAAATATTAAAAAGAAAGAGAAGAAATCAGAAACACCAATCAGAAAGGACATATGCACCTCTATGTTCATAGCAGTACAATTTAGGGTGGCTAAGATTTGGAAATAGCTTAAGTGCCCATCAGTAGATCAGTAGATTAAAAAAACAGTGGTATATCTACACAATGGAATACTATGCTGCTGTTAAAAAGGAGGAACTCTTACTATTTGCAACAGCATGGATGGAACTGGAGAGCATTATGCTAAGCAAAGTAAGCCAGGTGGAGAAAGATAAATATCACAGACCATAATCGGTTTGGCTCAGTGGATGGAGCGTCAGCCTGCGGACTGAGGTGTCCCAGGTTCGATTCCGGTCAGGGGCATGTGCCTTAGTTGCGGGCACATCCCCGGTGGGAGGTGTGCAGGAGGCGGCTGATCGGTGTTTCTCTCTCATCGATGTTTCTAGCTCTCTATCCCTCTCCCTTCCTCTCTGTAAAAAATCAATATTTTTTTTTAAAAAAAGATAAATATTACAGGATCTCACTCATTTGTGGTCAATGGGGGAAAGAAGAGACATATGTAATACAATATATATTACTTTAAACATAGTAAGGATATAAGTTCAAAAGAAATATTGTGAAAATATCCATACTACACAATGCAATCTACAGATTAAATGGAACCCTGAGGATAAGTCTTATGGTATTTTACAAAGATATGAAAAGAAAACCTTGAAATGTATAGAACTAAAAAATGTGAATAGCAAAACCAATCGTGAGTGAGAAGCAAGCTGGTGGCATCACACTTCCTGACTTCAATTTAGTACAAAGAGAAGGCAAGCAAACAATGTGTTGCTGGAGAAACACAGACACATACATCAACAGAACAGAACAGAAAACACAGAAATAAACCCAGCACATACTTTCAAGTAATCTTTGTCAAAACTGCAAGACAGAGAAGAAAGGAAAGATAGTTTCTTCAATGAATGGTGCTGCTGAAAATCAATACTCACATGTAAACACAACAATACTGGACACCACTGATAAAATATAACACAACATGCATAACAATTGAATATCAGCGCTAAACCTTAAAATGCCTCAGGACAACCTAGAGAAAAAGTTTTGGAGGTTTGCTTTGACATGATTTTCTGAATGTGACACCAACCACCGGACAAAAAAGAAAAAACAGACAGTCCAGATTGCAACCAATAACGAAAAAAGCTTCTTCACAGCCCAACAGCAATAAAAAAATGAAAGGAAAGGAAATCTAGAGAAAAGAAGAAAATACTTGCAAATCCTATGAAGGAATTGCTTGGAGAGATAGGGGATTCAGTTCTGATCAGCACAATAAAGCAAATATTGAGATACAGACAGAAATTCACACAAACAGTTGGAGTTCCCAGGGAATAATAAAGTTATGTTAATACTATACTGGAGGCTAATAACAATGCAATGACTTGTCTGAAAACCAAACTCAATATAACTTCATTAAAAATACTTTATTGCTAAGCACTAGTAACAAGCATCTGAGCTTGCTATAAACATGGTGGCACTAGACCTGCTGAATGCAGGGTTGCCAAAAACATGGACTTTGTAGAAAAGCTGATGTGGGGGACCAATATCTGCATCTGCAAAGCAAAATTAAGCTCATGCAAGAATGTGCTCCTGGGTGTCATAAACAATGAATATATAATAAAAACAAGGAGACAGAAGGTGGTTGGTGTCACAAAAACTTGAAGTCAAAGAATGTCTAACCAAAAAATGCAGTTATTAAGCAGGATAAGGTATAGAAACAATTCTTCAAAAACGATGTACAAGTGACCAACAGGAACATAGAAAATGTTTTGCTCCCTGATCAAGGTGGAATCCCTCAGGCTTCCTGCAACACTACCAACCACAAGTCCTTCCCTGTGAATTTGGTGCAGCGGGGAGTATTGGGACTTCAGGAATAGAAGGGAGCAGGGGAAACAGACCAACCCACCCCAGGACAGCAACTACCCAGGAAACTGGAAAAATCAAGCAGTACCACAGTCTAACTGGGAGGACAGAGCACACCCTGGGGGATGGGGCCTGGGAAATAGAAAAGCCAAGTCCAGGTCACTGGTCAGAGTGAGGGTCTTACCCAGCGAGGATATAAGTTCAAAGTTCTCCAGCATCACGTTCAGGTACAGCTGTCTCTGACCCTCATCAAGGAGGCTCCATTCCTCCCTGGAGAAGTACAGGGCAATGTCCTCAAAGGTCACGCCAACCTGTCAGAATGGAGACAATTGAACCCAGAGCTGTCTCTCTGAGAACCAGTAACTCTACTCCTTACACATCTTCCCCCCCTCAACCTCCTCCAGGGCACCCGGTTACTGTGGACACCAGGCCCTAATGCTCATCACAGTCCCATTACTCACTGTGATGACCCTCAGCAGAGCAGCTCGGTTGGGAGGGAAGGATTGGGGGAGGGGAGGGTAGAGAGCAATGCCATTTAAGGTCTGGGCGATGCCTGCAGGGCCCCAGCCTTCCTGCCAAGCAACACCACTGCAGTCTCCTAGATCCTGCCTCCAAGACAAAGCCAAGCGTGGGTTTATGCTTCACCTTTAAGTCCCCACAGCAGGTCCCGGGACCATCAGCTCACACTTCCTCCAGATGTGCTCACCACTGGGTAATGTTCATCCCCTTCCCATCTTCAGACCCCAGGGTCACTCCCTCAGCTCTGCCCCCTTCCTGCTCCAATGCCACTGGGTGTCCCTGGCCTCACCCATGAACTTGGCATATGGCGTGTAGAGAGCTTGTAGTCCAGCCGGATCCAGGGCCACCCCAGGCCCCTGATGGACCCACAGCCGGGAAAGTCCCGCATGAGTCTGTGCCGTCCTCCCTGCAGCCTCTGATCTTCCCGTCAATACTCACAGCCACATCCTCAGGGACCTTCAGATGCAAGTCACCCCCGTCCGCTCTGCCCTGCACTTGCTGTGTCCTCAGAAGCCACAACAGTCCTCTCTCCCCTCCACCTTCCTCACGGTCCTCCACGCGGGACTGAGCTGCAGGACGGGACAGGCGCCCTCCCCAGGCTGTGGTGTCTGTGTGAGGAGGCGGTGAGGGCCTGGGGGACTGAACTCACCTCAGCCCGTCTCCTCAGCGGGGGCAACGCCATTGTCCTCTGTGGGCTGAGCGGGGCGGGAGTAGAAGCCGCTGCAGGAATGGCGGTCCCTGTCCCGGCTCTGGCGTGGGTCCCGGGTGGCGACTCCGAGCTTCAACCCACGTGGGAGCTGTGAGCACCACTGGCGGCTCCACCATTAGCTGTGAGGCGGGGGAGCACCACTTTCCGGCCTTCTCCACGGGACCTTGGACCGGGAAAACCTCGTCGGCAGAGACAAAAACCTTAGAGGAAACGCGGCTAGGAGCACTACCATCCCGCCCTACAGAAGCGGCCAAACGCAAATGCCTTCTCTGACCCTCCATTGGCTCAGCCTGATGCCATTCCATGCGTGGCCTTCTGGGTAATGTAGTTTCTCCGCTCCATGGCCAGGATCCCCTATTTCCTTAGCTGACTACAGGACTGCATTTAGGGGCAAATAGCCCAAGATCACACCAAGTATTTTCAGGTCCCTTAAGCGCCTTCAAGGGACGTGATTTCGAGGGCAAGTTTCTTTCTCATGTACCCGTGTGGCTGGTTTTGTATATCTTTATTACAGGACCAGCTCTTTCTGAACGGCAGGCATTGTTTCTTCATTCATGGCATTTGGCATGTGTCTCCTTCAGGTTAAATGTTGCTTGCAGAAGTTGCTCAAGTCTCTAACTGCCTCTATCCTGCCTCCACTGAATCCATTACTCAAAGTTATTGTCACAAAACAGACACTCATCAGAGCATTTGCTTCTGATGCCATCCAAAGTGTCAGCTCTGCCTGGGCTGCCAGTGTGGGTAAGATGGCCAAGAAACCTTTGAAAAAATCCTCAAAGTGACTGATCATCAGAGAGATGCAAATTAATGCAACAATTAGGTATCACCCCACCACTTTCATAATGGCTGCCATCAGCAAATCAACAAATGATAAGTGCTGGGTAGGATGTGGAAAAATGGGAACCCTAGTACACCCCTGGTGGGAATGCTAATTGGTACAGTCATAATGGATTCAGTTTGAAGTTTTTGCAAAGTATTTAATATGGAACTGCTATTTAATTCAGTGATTCTACTCCTAGGAATATATCCTAAGAAACCTGAAACAATCATATAGATAGTATGTACCCCTATGTTCATAGCAGCACAATTTACAATAGGAAAGATCTGGAAACTGCCCAAGTACTCATCAGTAGATGATTGATTGGATAAAAAACTGTGGTACATTGATATCATGGAATACTATGTAGCAGTAAAAATGAAGACTCTCTTCTCCTTTCACACAGCATGTAGGGACCTGGAGAGCATCATGCTAAGTGAAATAAGTCAAGAGAGAAAAGAAGTATCACGTCATCTCACTCATATATGTAATCTAATTAACAATAAAACCCCTGTTGAATGGAGTAAATTCAGAGTGTGGTATTCAGAATGCAGAATCTTAGAAGGGAAGGTGGGGGAGGGTAAAAAAAAAAGAAAGAAAAAACATCCTTCCCTGTGGATTATACACACACACAAACAATAAAAACAGCCGAATGGGTTTGGCTCAGTGGATAGAGCGTCGGCCTGCCGACTGAAGGGACCCAGGTTCGATTCCGGTATAGGACATGTACCTTGGTTGCGGGCACATCCCCAGTAGGGGGCGTGCAGGAGGCAGCTGATCGATGTTTCTAACTCTCTATCCCTCTCCCTTCTTTGTAAAAAATCAATAAAATACATATTTTTTTAAAAAAGAAAAAAAAACAATAAAAACAGTCACCCGAGCCGTGAGCATTTTCTTCTGTTCTCTGAAAGCAAGGGGAAAACTCTAGCTTGCTGGGTTCTGGGTCTGCTCTACATTTGTGTTTATAAATCTGCCTTCTGTCAGTTGTATCCCTGAAAATGCTGATACCCCTCCATGTAACATTTACCTGCTTCACACGAGTCTATAGCTTTTGGTGTTGTTGTAAGAAAAGTCCAAACATGTGGAGAATTTTTCTCAGTTTATTTGACCAAAGCCTGTGACATTGCCAAGAAACAACAAGAAAACACATTGAGGTGGGAGAATGGCAGTTTTGCACCTTCTTTATACATTAGACTCAAAGGAGAAGACATGAGGGGGTTATATGAAACTCACTGTTGATACATTAAGGGAGAGAGTTGAGGAGCGAAATCTCTGGGATTGGATAAAAAGTTTAAAAAATAGACATAAACTTCTTTTTAAGTTTATTAGGTAACAGTTAATATTTAACACAATAACAATAATAATTGGGGCTCTGTGGTCTGCTGTGTTGGGAGATTGTGCCCTTAAGCTTCTATAAAACGGAAATTTCCCTGAAAATCCAAAGGTATGTTATCCCAGATGCAAAAACACAATAGCCAGGCCTATTAAGGTAAAAATCGACCTTTGCAAAACAAAACAAAAAACAAGGCTAGGACATAACTACCCCTGTGGCTTACTTTTGCTTAAAAAGTTTTAACTTCAAACCATCTTATATGGTTACTTTTGGCCTCTGAGTTCCTAAGATTGGCCATGGCATGCCAGGATCCCTGAGCTTACTAGGTTTAGTATGTGCCATCATGTTTGTCCAAACGGGGTAGTTAGAACTTGTTGGTTTAGCCCTAACCAGTTTGGCTCAGTGGATAGAGCAGTGGCCTTCGGACTGAAGGGTCCCAGGTTCAATTCCAGTCAAGGGCATGTACCTTGGTTGTGGGTATATCTCCAATAGGGGGTGTGCAGGAGGCAGCTGATTGATGTTTCTAACTCTCTATCCCTCTCCCTTCCTCTCTGTAAGAAATCAATAAAGTAAAAAATAAAATTAAAAAAGAACTTGTCGGTTGAGGAGAAAATTCAATGAGTGCTTTATTTCCTGGCGGACCCACTGTTCACATCCTCCTTAACAGAATGCCCCCATATTGCTGGTGTCCCTTTATTTGGACTCCTAGTAGTTAAACTTCCTCCAGTCAATAAAGCCTTGGGATCTAAATGTGGTGGAGGTATTTGTAAGGAAAAGAAAAAGTTCTTTCCTTTTCTTTGCTGTGGTCTTTCACAATTAATGAAAGCACCTGTTAATTCAGTGGTTCTCAACCTTGGCTGCACATTAGAATCACCTGGGAATCTTTTTCAAATCCTGATTTCTGGGCCTCATCATTAGTAACAAAGAAACAGAATTTCCGGAGGATGAGGCCCAGAAATCAGGATTTTAAAAGATTCCCAGGTGATTCTAATGTGCAGCCAAGGTTGAGAACCACTGTGCTAATTACACCCCAAGTGTTTTGGCTCATCTGATTCAACAACACCCAAGTTCAAACCGCTGAACAAGACTAGTTATTTTCAAGGCTACCTTCTTGCTACCCTTCCTCCCGGGTCACAACTCAGAGATAATTCCCAACAAGGAGTCTCTAGTTAGTAGAAAGTTTCCTTTCCTCTGCCCCTTCAAACAAGCCTCATTAGAACTCTTCATAACTTTTTCTCTGGTCATATTTTATAGGCTGGGAAAGAAACTGATAAGACACCTCCCTAGAACATCTGCAGACTGTCTCCAGGAAAGCAAACAAACTGTAACTTTTAAAGGCAGCCCCTCATATCTACTGTACTTCAGTGCATTCCAAGGTCCCTCCATTCCTTATCCCTTAACAACAGACACTGCTGAAAAGCAGAAGCCATGCTTTATGCCTGCCCTCTACTGACTAGCAATGTTTCGCCCTTTCTTCACTTGGAAAGTGAAATAAACTTCCTCTCTTCATGTCTTCTTCGAAGTCTGAATTCTTTCACAGCCTGCATCACCGGCCAAACCTGAACAATATTTCATTGTTCTGAGTTAAGTGGGACAAAATGAGGAAAACGACATTGTAGAGGCAAAATCATATTTCCTTCTCCATTACTAAGTTCTTTGGTTGGCCTAGTAATTAAATTATATAACAAGACTACCAGGGGAAAAACAACCAAAATGTTATTAACATGTATAACTCCATATAAATGGAAACAGCTCAGAAAAAAACGGAGTTAACTGGCCAAAATGGCAAACACCATTACACGAAAAACTACCTTTACCTACAGACAAAAAATGTTGTATGTGGAGAGTGTCAGGGTAGATTGTCAGGTAAAGCACAATAAGGACCTCAGTTGTGGCCCAGTGTGCTGTGCACTGCGGTGAGGGGTTGTATTCAAAAGGACTCTCTTCCAACCCAAAGACGCAGGGTGCAGACACAGGAGACTGGGAAGGGAATGGAGGTCCAGAACATGATCCTGGCTGGAGGGAAAACATGGTGAGAGCCATTGTCCCATTCAGCCCGTAGGGATATAGAGGACAGAATCACATGGCCAGTAGGTCCTATGCATGGATAAGAGGTGAGCACCTGTCCAATGAGACCAGGATCATGAAGGACTCCAGTGTCACTTGGGAATATTAGGTCCTGGAATTCGTCTTCACTCCTGCAGGGTGAATGTCAGTGCCACATAGGAACATCATTTGAAGGTCAAACTGAGGCAAGAAATTCATCACAGTGGATGGGATCACAGCATGTTACCTAACATGTGGGTGAAGGTGCATAGACCCAGCCCAAGTTACTGAGGTCTCCTGAGGGTCAAACTCTGCTGGGATCAAAGGAGAGGCAGACAAATTGCAGCTCACTCTGAAAGAAGGTCCCCCTGGAGAAACCACTGCAGCTGAGGAATGATGGCGTTCCCCTCACCACGGAGCCAAGGGAAGTGGTCTGAGATGTAAAAGGAATGGGAGGAAACGCATAACTGCAACCATGGAAACAGGAGCTGCAGCTGAGCCACCCTGGTCCTCATACTGTACCTGCTCCAGCGAGGGCTGCATATCAGTGGTAGAGACTGTGTCTGACGCCGGAGAGAATAATGTTTAAAATCCAGCCCCTTGAATCTGACCCTTGTCTGTGGTGTAAACTTGGGGAGGTGATTTCATTTTTCAGACACTGAATTTTTTCAGCAATTTGATAGGAGTTTCCACTTACCCAGGTTATTGTGAGAATTAAAAGAGAAAATGCTCAAAAATCTAACCCGGGAATCCTGGCAACAAATCCTCAGCTTGTTACTTTTATCGATCTTGGAAGGCCAAAGCAAGCGCCATCAATCATCTGCATGTCATATTCAGCCAACCGAGATTCAGGGAGCTCTAGGGATTCTGCTGCACATTCCCAGGGGGGCCCAGCACAATGAGACCTGAGTGCCCACAGCACCTGCTGCCCTGCAGCAGAGTCAGTAGCTTCTTATAGGTCCCATTTCTCACTAAAATGCACCCAAAGACAAATATCCTTGTGAGCATCGGGGAGTGAGAAGTGCCCGCCTGGGAAGGTCTCTGCAGGGAGATGCTGGAGTTCAAAGTAGATAGATAGAGAGAAAAATCAACCCCGGTCAGGTTGAAACAGCCCTGGTGTGGTAGGGACAACCCCGGTCAGGTTGAAACGGCCCCGGTGTGGTAGGGACGACCCCGGTGAGGTTGAAACAGCCCCCGTGAGGTAGGGACGACCCCAGTCAGGTCGAAACGGCCCCGGTGTGGTAGGGACGACCCCGGTGAGGTTGAAACGGCCCCCGTGAGGTAGGGACGACCCTGGTCAGGTCGAAACGGCCCCGGTGTGGTAGGGACAACCCCGGTCAGGTTGAAACAGCCCCCGTGAGGTAGTGACGACCCCGATGAGGTTGAAACGGCCCCCGTGAGGTAGGGACGACCCCAGTCAGGTCGAAACGGCCCCGGTGTGGTAGGGACAACCCCGGTCAGGTTGAAACAGCCCCGGTGTGGTAGGGACAACCCCGGTGAGGTTGAAACAGCCCCCGTGAGGTAGGGACGACCCCAGTCAGGTCGAAACGGCCCCGGTGTGGTAGGGACGACTCCGGTGAGGTTGAAACGGCCCCCATGAGGTAGGGACGACCCTGGTCAGGTCGAAACGGCCCCGGTGTGGTAGGGACAACCCCGGTCAGGTTGAAACAGCCCCCGTGAGGTAGTGACGACCCCGATGAGGTTGAAACGGCCCCCGTGAGGTAGGGACGACCCCAGTCAGGTCGAAACGGCCCCGGTGTGGTAGGGACAACCCCGGTCAGGTTGAAACAGCCCCGGTGTGGTAGGGACAACCCCGGTGAGGTTGAAACAGCCCCCGTGAGGTAGGGACGACCCCAGTCAGGTCGAAACGGCCCCGGTGTGGTAGGGACGACCCCGGTGAGGTTGAAACGGCCCCCGTGAGGTAGGGACAACCCCAGTCAGGTCGAAACGGCCCCGGTGTGGTAGGGACGACTCCGGTGAGGTTGAAACGGCCCCCATGAGGTAGGGACGACCCTGGTCAGGTCGAAACGGCCCCGGTGTGGTAGGGACGACCCCGGTGAGGTTGAAACAGCCCCCGTGAGGTAGGGACGACCCCAGTCAGGTCGAAACGGCCCCGGTGTGGTAGGGACGACCCCGGTGAGGTTGAAACGGCCCCCGTGAGATAGGGACGGCCCCGGTGAGGTTGAAACGGCCCTGGTGAGGTTGAGACTACTCCGGTGAGGTTGGGACAAATAAAGGGGACCAGTATGGACTGATGAACAGAGGTAGATACAGAAGCAGAGCAACACTGAACAGAATGTTAAACTACAGTGGGAAGCCTGGGGAGGGTTGGGGGGGGGGGGGGATTAAGAGACCAACTGCATGCATATAAGATTAACCAATGGACACAAGACACGGGGCGGGGGGGGGCGGGG
This sequence comes from Myotis yumanensis, assembly GCF_028538775.1. Classification (NCBI taxonomy): domain Eukaryota; kingdom Metazoa; phylum Chordata; class Mammalia; order Chiroptera; family Vespertilionidae; genus Myotis; species Myotis yumanensis. Next base: position 6,272,474 of record NW_027223774.1, on the reverse strand, counting down.
GGCAGGGGCCGGGGGAATGTCAAGGGGGGGAAAAAAGGAGACATATGTAATACTCTTTGTAATACTTTAAGAAATAAAAATTATTAAAATAAAAAAAAATAAAAAAAAAAATCAATGCTGAGAGAGAATCATTGATCAGCTACCTCCTGCATATCCCACACTTCGGATCTAGGCGGGACTCAGGTATCCTCCTGTGAATGGAACCGTGATGTTCTGGTTCATATGTTTAAAACTGAGGCCTGATGAACAAAATTTATAGACTCAGGGGGGATCCCTCAGCCTGTCCTGGGACCTCTCGCAGTCCGGGATCCTGCAGGAGATGTCCCCACTGAGGAAGGTAAATAACATTTATATCCATATAAAGAATTATACAAAAATGTTTGTACCAACTTTATTAAAAATAACCAAATATTGCCAAAACCGGTTTGGCTCAGTGGATAGAGCGTCGGCCTGCGGACTGAAAGGTCCCGGGTTCGATTCCGGTCAGGGGCATGTACCTGGGCTGCGGGCACATCCCCAGTGGGAGATGTGCAGGAGGCAGCTGATCGATGTTTCTCTCTCATCGATGTTTCTGACTCTCTATCTCTCTCCCTTCCTCTCTGTAAAAAATCAATAAAATATATATATAAAAAGAAATAACCAAATATTTATCAAAATGGACAACATGATGGTGATATATTCAAAGATAAGACTATCTACCAGAGCCCTGGCTAAAGCGTAGGCCTACAGACCAAAGGATCCCAGGTTTGATTTAAGTCAAAGGCACATATCTTGTTTGAAGACTCCTTCTAGCCAGCACACTGGTCAGGGCTGATGCAGGAGGCAACCAATTGATATGTTTCCTTCACATCAATGTTTCTGTCTTTCCCTCTCTCTTCCACTGTCCAAAAGAATCAATGGAAATATATCCTCGGGTGAGGATTAACAACAACAAAAAGAATATATATATAAAAAAAGATGAGTTACTAATATATGTTTAATAAATGTCCAAAAATTTATGAAATATAAATTAAAACAGAAAAATACTTAGAAAAAGCAAAGTTCTCTATTAAAATGAAATGTAAAACCATGGTTACCAGGAAAGCGGTGAATAGGGACAGATTAAACGAGGTCATGAAGCAACTACACAGTCACAGATATGCTTAGTATTATGAGTATAATGATGGTTTCAGTTTCATGCACCTGTCAAGATTTATGAATCACTATACTTAATACATGCAATTTACTCATTATAGATTTTCAAAAATGGTTCAAGATAAAACAAATGTTACTTATTTAGGAACTGTTGTTTTTCAACTCCATATTCAATCCACTTTCTTATGCCCTCTGGGTGAGAGTCTCATCTCAGTGACAGAAAATGTACCAAACAATGAAAAACAATGAAGAACTTTCACCCAAACCCACTGGAATACTGACTTTGTCACAAAAGCCACATCTCCTCCCTAAAGACACCCTTCGTTTTCCTCTTAGTTTTGCTGCCAGAGCACCAATGGCTCTGATGGGAACATCTGAGAATCTATTTGAAACCACAAAACTTCTTGATTATAATCAGTGACAATGACTGTTGCACAGAAGATAAACAAGCCTGGAGTCCCTCAGATCTGTGTACACACGGCTCCTATAGTCTTTTCCCAAAAAAATGTCTGGGTGCAGGTTTAGATGAAGACCATTCCATCTAATGGGCTGCAGTCTGGTCCAACAGGAATTAGGTTAGTGTTTCTGCAGTGAAGGGGTCCCCTCACTGCCATGGTCCTCCAACCAGTGCCCATCACCCATGGAATTGAAGGCATTAAAGCACATGGCCCTCTGCTACACCTGGGGAAAAGAATCCCTTCAAATGTCTTATCATTCCTTGAAAATAAGAAAAAAAAATTAACGCTACTCCCAGATATACTTGAGGTTGTCACAACCACCCCCTCTTTGGAGTGATCTCTGTGTCTCAATGCATCCATTTTCACATGAGGACCAGAGAGTCCACAGTGTTTCCTGGGAAAATATGGACAGCAATGTACATTTGGCAAAAACTGCTGAGCTAATTTCTGCACCATGGTCTTCCCCCAAGGGCAAAAATGTTTCAGAGCCCATATAAGTTTTTTACCTCATCATGCTTGGAGAGCCCAGATCTCCATATAAACTAACACACACAGTAAATAGAACACCCAACATTAAAGAAGTCTTAGGGAAAAGCCTTCATTATTTTGCAAGGAAAGAGCCGTGAGACTGGCAGTTCCTCTACCTGGCAAGACAGCTCTTTATCTTAAAAAGTCCAACATACATACGTATGGTTCCAACATACAAACAAGCAAACAGAACAGCAAAAACAGTTGCGGGTATCTTAAATAATGTAGGTGATTCAATGTATGAGATAAAAATCAGACTAATGAGACTTTGCACATTTTCTTATACAATTGTTAAGTCCTAACTAAGAAACTACATTTTCAAAGCATCTGAGAAATTTTTCACATTTGGACTCTTTGGGGCAGAGTGAATTTACAAATTAGGCTGAGAGATATCTCACATTAATTACACTTATAACGACTTTCTCCTGTATGAACTCTCTGATGACTGCGAAGCCTGGTGATCCTGGTGTAAGATTTCCCACAGTCACTGCATTTATAAGGCTTTTGTCCTGTATGAATTTTCTGATGACTGAGAAGGACATTCCTCCAGGGAAAAGATTTCCCACAGTCACTGCATTTAAAAGGCTTTTCTCCAGTGTGAACTCTCTGATGACTACGAAGGTTGGTCTTGGTGGTGAAAGATTTCCCACATTCACTGCATTTATAAGGCTTTTCTCCTGTATGAACTCTCTGATGTTTGCGAAGGACAGTCCTCCAGGTAAAAGATTTCCCACATTCACTGCATTTAAAAGGCTTTTCTCCACTGTGAACTCTCTGATGATTTTGGAGAGCTATGTTTTCGGTGAAAGTTTTCCCACAGTCACTGCATTTATAAGGCTTTTGTCCTGTATGAATTCTCTGATGACGGCGAAGGACATCGCTCCAGGTAAAAGACTTCCCACATTCACTGCATTTAAAAGGCTTTTCTCCAGTGTGAACTCTCTGATGTATATGAAGGTTGCCCTTGGTGGTAAAAGATTTCCCACATTCACTGCATTTATAAGGCTTTTCTCCTGTATGAACTCTCTGATGACAACAAAGTTTACTGTTACTGGTAAAAGATTTCCCACATTCACTGCAGTGAAAAGGCCTTTCTCCAGTGTGCACTTTTTGATGACGACAAAGTTTAATGCTACAGGTGTAAGCTTTCCCACATTCACCACATATATAAGGCTTTTCTTCAGTGTGAATGCTCTGATGAGAAAGAAGGTTACCGCTCTGGGCAAAAGATTTCCCACATTCACTGCATTTATAAGGCTTTTCTCCTGTGTGAACCCTCTGATGACTGTGAAGGTGAGACGTAGTGGTAAAAGATTTCCCACATTCACTGCAGTGATAAGGCCTTTCTCCAGAGTGCACTCTGTGATGATATTTGAGACCATTGAAACTTGAGAAAGACTTTCCACATTCACTACATTTATAAGGCTTTTCTCTTGTGTGAATGCTCCGATGACAATGAAGGACACTGCTACTAGTAAAAGATTTCCCACACTCATTGTACTCATAAGGCCTTTCTGCTGTGAGAACGCTCCGATCATAATGGAGGGCACTGCAATTGGTAAAAGATTTTCCACATTCACTGCGCTCATAAGGCCTTTCTTCAGTGTGCAAAGCTTCATATTCACCTAGGCTGTTAATACTGCTAAAAGCTTTCTCATGTTCACTGCGCTCATAAGGCCTTTCTTCAGTGTGACCTTGCTGTAGATAATGAAATCTAGAAAATTTGGTAAAATATTTTCCACATTCAGAGCACACAAAACATCGACTTCCAACATTGACATCCTTTTCCTGAATAAACCTGTGGGTGCAAGTAATGTCTGTCTTACAGTCTTTTCTGGTGTAATAATATTTTGTCCTTTGAAATGTCATTCCACTTGTCGAAATAGCATTTGGACGGTCCCTGGTCTGAGTAGCCTTTGGGTGGAGATGTCCTGATTCGGTAAGGACACCCTGCCCAACCTCCTCACATGTGAAAAGATTCTGGGACACATTGAAATTGCAGCTCTTTGCAAGTGAGATCCTGTCCACACCTCTAATGAAAGTCTTCTCTCTCACAAGCCATTGGTGAAATTTTACAGTGAAGTAAAACCATTTTGCACACGCCCCACACCTCAACAGTATCTGTCCGTGTTGTGTTCCCTGCAGCCCCATCACGTGGAAAATGTTTCCCAAGACGAGCCCACAACTCTCACACGGGTGGCTCTTCTGGGAAGACAAGGCTATCTTGGGATTCCTTGCGTGTGATACTCTAACAGAAACGTTCTGTTCAGTTGCTGCCTCCACATTCTCTGCTCCACAGCAGCAACCTAAACAAAAGAAAACACTCATGAGGTACATGCTGACCTCAAGAAAACAGGATATCTTCACCACAAATGTTTATCTGTCATGACTAGGCCTGATTCCATAGAAAGATTTTAAGTAGCACTCAGGTATACTCTGAGGAAATTGCAGTTACACATGTCATCGCCCAAAAGTCAGTCGATGATGAAAAGCTCACCAAGAGAGGGACAGAAGCACAGGATGGGACACAAAGAAGAGAGGAAGGCTCTACTCAATGTTTCTGCAGAAACGGCTTCCGTTAGGACCTTACATTGCTGGCCATGTGAGTCTGTGTAAAATAATTTAAAGCGGCTCAAAGTCATAAAAATTAATTGTATTAGAGCACATGATGTTCACCGTCAATATAATAATGTGTGCACTCCAAGGTACTGCAGCATGGACCAACGTTGGCTTGCACTAAAGAGAGACCTTTGCAGAGGTGCAAAGCCCAGTGAGGTGAAGGCTATCCGTGGGCTGGGAATCCAAGTAAAGATGATAACTATGAAAACTGAGTACTTGGCAAAGTATCAACAATAAGTACAAACAAGCATAACTGGGTGAGGAATGGGCAACTGTAAGAAAACACTGGGTTTCTAGCTATGAATGTAACAGAGGCCAGCCGAAAATTCCTCCCCAATGATCCTTCTCCAAAGCAAGACCACCTGTGAATCCACTGTATCCTTAATAAAGTCCTGCTTTGCCCTCTGAGCCCGACCAGGGGCTGCACCTAGGGATTGAGCCTGCCCTTTGCCACCCAGGAGCAGGCCTAAGCCAGCAGGTCATTATCTCCTGAGGGGTCCCAGACTGCGAGAGGGCACAGGACAGGCTGAGGGACCCCCCTCTCCCCCCCAGTGCACAAATTTTTGTGCACCGGGCCTCTAGTGTATAAATAGGATTGTGTGACTAATAAAGTTGCCTCAGTTCCTCAAGAACTGGAGTCCTCCCGACCCCGCTTTCCTGTCTTTCTTTCTCAATTCCCACCTCCCTACCTCAGCCCGGCTCAACCTGTCAGGCTGGCCCTGACAACCGTGTTCATGGATTGGTAGAATCAACATCATGAAAATGTCCATACTACCCAAACCAATCTGCAGATTCAATGCAATCCCCATTAAGATACCAACCGCATATTTCACAGACCGATAATAAGCTCTCCAAAAATAAATATGGAATAATAATAAAAAATAGTCGCAGCAATCCTGAGAAAGAACAAAGTTGAAGGGATGACAATACCAGGTACCAAGGTATATTGCAAAAATGCCTGGTACTTGCACAACAACAGACATATAGAACAATGCAACAGAACAGAGAATCTAGAAATTGACCCACGCCTTTATGCTCAATATTTGTCAAAGGAGGCAACAGCATACAGTGAAATCAAGACAGTCTTTTCAATAAATAGTGTTGGGAAAATTGAACAGATACATGCAAAAAAATGAAACTAGACCACCAACTTATACCATACACAAAATAAACTAAATATAGATAAAGTCTGTAAACATAAGATGGGAAACTTTAAAAATCTTAGAAGAGAGAGGAACCAAGATGGCGGCGTAGGGAGCGGACCTGTGTGTGCTGCTCTCTCACAGCATCATTGAAACTATCAACTATGAAGTAAACAACCGCCACTCAGAACCATGGGGAAGTTGGCCCAGTGGGAGATCTACAACTGGAGGAAAAGAAAGAAGCGCAGTGAGACTGAGTGGGAGCTACGGAGGCACCAAAACCAGAGGTACGCAGTCACACGCCACGCGGGCTGCAAATGGATTCTCGGTTTTTTACGAACCCTCGAATCCTCTGGGCTTGCTCGGGGCGGGTCTCGGAGGCCCCAGATCCCACAGGGAGAGGCGGCCACGGCCTTGCAGTGGTCGGAGAGCGAGGGAAGCTCTGACACGCGGCTGCTCGCCGGCACCAAGGGACAAGAAGTCCTGGTGTCCCGGGGAGGCGAGGGGCGCGGAGACGCCGCCATCGCTATTTCCTCCACGCTGGCGACTCCCTGTGACCCCGCCCTACCCTCATGGCTGTGCCAGAGGCACAAGAGGGAATGACTGTGCTTTTACAAACTCTCAAATCCACTGAGCTGGTTCGGGCGGGTCTCTGAGGCCCCAGGCCCCAAGGCGAGAGACGGCACGGCCTTCCAGCGGTCAGAAAGCGAGGGAGGCTCTGGCGCTCGGCTGCTCGCCGGCACTGGGGGACGCAAAGTCCTGGAGTCCTGGATAGGCAAGGGGCCGCTGAGTCTCCGCCCCGGCGACTCCCTGTGACCCCGCCCTACGCAATTTACATTCCCATCTGGGCTGTGCCAGACTCACAGGTAGAAACGCCTTTGCTTCTGCAAACTCTCAAATCCACTGAGCTGGTTCAGGCGGGATCATGAAGCACCAGACCCGACGGGGAGAGGCAGCACGGCCTTGCAGCCATCAGAAAGCGAGGGAGACTCTGTTGCACAGCTGCTCGCCGGCACTGGGGGACACAAAGCCCTGGCAGAGAGTCAAGGGGCCGCGGAGACTCAGCCTGTGCTATTTGCTCCGCCATGGCGACTCCCTGAGTCTCAGCCCTAATCAATTTACATCCCCATCCAAGCTGTGCCAGGTGCACAAAAAGACCCACCTGCGCTTTTGCAGCCTATCCCAACAAATTGCAGACTTCAACTGCTTGCAGCCATGAGAGACACACTCAAGAAGCAGACCCAGGAGAACCAGGATGGCGGCATAAGGAAGAGACCTGTGCGTGCTACCTCACACAACAACATCGAAACTACCAAATATCAGACAAACACCTAGCATACAGAACCATGGGAAAGTTGGCCCAGTGGAAGCTCTACAACTGGAAGGAGAGAAAGAACATTGAGACTGAGTAGGATGTGACACCAAGTACAGAGCCCAACCCAACAAACTGCAGATTTCAACTCCTCGCATAGAAAGAAGCGCATTGAGACTGAGTAGGATCTGCAGAGGCACCAAGTACAGAGCCCATCCCAGCAGGCTGCAGATTTCAGCTCCTTGCATCTGGGAGGGACGCAATCGGGGGGCAGAGTCGGGTCCGGGGCCGGCCAGGGCTGGGCCTGACTCTGCCGGCACTGTGGAACTGCTGTACCAGCAAGCGCACAAACATGCCCACTGGTCCCAGTCTCTTGTGGGGCGCTGGGGGACAGCAGACAGGCAGTCTGTGCACTTGGTGGAGGGCAGGAGTGCTGGATGTTCAACCACCAGGAACGCCTGGAGATTTTGTCTAGTGGAGAGCCGCTGGCAGGGGACAGAGGGCCAAACTTCCTGTTTCCCCGGTAAGGCTGGGATGGCCCCGGTGAGGTTGGGATGGCCCCGGTGAGGTTGAAACGGTCCCGGTGTGGTACGGACGACCCCGGTCAGGTCGAAACGGCCCCGGTGTGGTAGGGACGACCCCGGTGAGGTTGAAACAGCCCCCGTGAGGTAGGGACGACCCCAGTCAGGTCGAAACGGCCCCGGTGTGGTAAGGGACGACCCCGGTCAGGTTGAAACGGCCCCCGTGAGGTAGGGACGACCCCAGTCAGGTCGAAACGGCCCCGGTGTGGTAGGGACGACCCCGGTCAGGTTGAAACGGCCCCCGTGAGGTAGGGACGACCCCGGTGAGGTTGAAACGGCCCCCGTGAGGTAGGGACGACCCTGGTCAGGTCGAAACGGCCCCGGTGTGGTAGGGACGACCCCGGTGAGGTTGAAACAGCCCCCGTGAGGTAGGGACGACCCTGGTCAGGTCGAAACGGCCCCGGTGTGGTAGGGACAACCCCGGTGAGGTTGAAACGGCCCCCGTGAGGTAGGGACGACCCCAGTGAGGTTGAAACAGCCCCCGTGAGGTAGGGACGACCCTGGTCAGGTCGAAACGGCCCCGGTGTGGTAGGGACGACCCCGGTGAGGTTGAAACAGCCCCCGTGAGGTAGGGACGACCCTGGTCAGGTCGAAACGGCCCCGGTGTGGTAGGGACAACCCCGGTGAGGTTGAAACGGCCCCCGTGAGGTAGGGACGACCCCAGTGAGGTTGAAACAGCCCCCGTGAGGTAGGGACGACCCTGGTCAGGTCGAAACGGCCCCGGTGTGGTAGGGACAACCCCGGTCAGGTTGAAACAGCCCCGGTGTGGTAGGGACGACCCTGGTCAGGTCGAAACGGCCCCGGTGTGGTAGGGACAACCCCGGTCAGGTTGAAACAGCCCCGGTGTGGTAGGGACGACCCTGGTCAGGTCGAAACGGCCCCGGTGTGGTAGGGACAACCCCGGTCAGGTTGAAACGGCCCCCGTGAGGTAGGGACGACCCCGGTGAGGTTGAAACGGCCCCCGTGAGGTAGGGACGACCTTGGTCAGGTCGAAACGACCCCGGTGTGGTAGGGACAACCCCGGTGAGGTTGAAACGGCCCCCGTGAGGTAGGGACGACCCCAGTCAGGTCGAAACGGCCCCGGTGTGGTAGGGACGACCCTGGTCAGGTCGAAACGGCCCCGGTGTGGTAGGGACGACCCCGGTGAGGTTGAAACAGCCCCCGTGAGGTAGGGACGACCCTGGTCAGGTCGAAACGGCCCCGGTGTGGTAGGGACAACCCCGGTGAGGTTGAAACGGCCCCCGTGAGGTAGGGACGACCCCAGTGAGGTTGAAACAGCCCCCGTGAGGTAGGGACGACCCTGGTCAGGTCGAAACGGCCCCGGTGTGGTAGGGACAACCCCGGTCAGGTTGAAACAGCCCCGGTGTGGTAGGGACGACCCTGGTCAGGTCGAAACGGCCCCGGTGTGGTAGGGACAACCCCGGTCAGGTTGAAACAGCCCCGGTGTGGTAGGGACGACCCTGGTCAGGTCGAAACGGCCCCGGTGTGGTAGGGACAACCCCGGTCAGGTTGAAACGGCCCCCGTGAGGTAGGGACGACCCCGGTGAGGTTGAAACGGCCCCCGTGAGGTAGGGACGACCTTGGTCAGGTCGAAACGACCCCGGTGTGGTAGGGACAACCCCGGTGAGGTTGAAACGGCCCCCGTGAGGTAGGGACGACCCCAGTCAGGTCGAAACGGCCCCGGTGTGGTAGGGACAACCCCGGTCAGGTTGAAACAGCCCCGGTGTGGTAGGGACGACCCTGGTCAGGTCGAAACGGCCCCGGTGTGGTAGGGACAACCCCGGTCAGGTTGAAACGGCCCCCGTAAGGTAGGGACGACCCCGGTGAGGTTGAAACGGCCCCCATGAGGTAGGGACGACCCTGATCAGGTTGAAACGGCCCCGGTGTGGTAGGGACGACTCCGGTGAGGTTGAAACGGCCCCCGTGAGGTAGGGACGACCCCGGTGAGGTTGAAACGGCCCCCGTGAGGTAGGGACGACCCTGGTCAGGTCGAAACGGCCCCGGTGTGGTAGGGACAACCCCGGTCAGGTTGAAACAGCCCCCGTGAGGTAGGGACGACCCCGGTGAGGTTGAATCGGCCCCCGTGAGGTAGGGACGACCCTGGTCAGGTCGAAACGGCCCCGGTGTGGTAGGGACAACCCCGGTCAGGTTGAAACAGCCCCGGTGTGGTAGGGACAACCCCAGTCAGGTTGAAACAGCCCCGGTGTGGTAGGGACGACCCCGGTGAGGTTGAAACGGCCCCCGTGAGGTAGGGACGACCCTGGTCAGGTCGAAACGGCCCCGGTGTGGTAGGGACAACCCCGGTCAGGTAGGGACAACCCCGGTCAGGTTGAAATGGTCCCGGTGTGGTAGGGACGACCCCGGTGAGGTTGAAACGGCCCCCGTGAGGTAGGGACGACCCCGGTGAGGTTGAAACGGCCCCCGTGAGCTAGGGACGGCCCCGGTGAGGTTGAAACGGCCCTGGTGAGGCTCAGACGGCCCTGGTGAGGTTGAGACTACTCCAGTGAGGTTGGGACAAATAAAGGGGACCAGTATGGACTGATGAACAGGGGTAGATACAGAAGCAGAGCAACATTGAACAGAATGTTAAAATACAGTGGGAAGCCTGGGGAGGGTTGGGGGGCGGGATTAAGAGACCAACTGAAGGACTTATATGCATGCATATAAGATTAACCAATGGACACAAGACACGGGGCGGGGGGGGCGGGGGGTAGGGGCCGGGGGAATGTCAAGGGGGGGAATAAAGGAGACATATGTAATACTCTTTGTAATACTTTAAGAAATAAAAATTATTAAAAAATAAATAAATAAAAAAATAAATAAATAAAAAAATAAAAATCTTAGAAGAATCCACAGGCAGCAAAATATCAGACATATATCCTAGCAATGTCTTTACAGATACAGCTCCTAGGGTAATGGAAACTAAGGAAAAAATGAACAAATAGAACTACGTCAAGATAAAAAGCTTCTGCACAGCCAAAGAAACCATCAACAAAATAACCAGAAAGCCCAAGGCATGGGAGAACATATTTGCCAATGTTGTATCTGATAAGGGTTTACTCTCCAAAATTTACAGGAAATCATACATCATAAGAAAAAGAAGGTACATGATCCAATCAAAAAATGGGCAAAGGACCGAAATACACACTTTTCGAGAGTGGATATACGGAAAGCCGAGACATATAAAAACATGCTCAAAGCCACTTATCCAAGAGACGCAAATCAAAATGACAATGAGATATCATCTCACACCTGTCAGGATGCCTATCATCAACTAATCGACAAACGACAAGTGCTGACAAGGATGCGGAGAAAAAGGAACCCTTGTGCATCACTGGTGGGAATGCATATTGGTACAGACACTGTGGAATATAGTGTAGAGTTTTCCAAAAAATTAAAAATGGAACTCCCAATTGACCCATCTAGGAAAATATCCCAAGAAATCAGAAACAGCCCTTGCCGGTTTGGCTCACTGGATAGAGCATCGGCCTGCAGGTTGAAGGGTCCCAGGTTCGATGCCGCCCAAGGCAACATGACGGACTGTGGGCTCAATTACCAGTAGGGTGCATGCAGAACGCAGAGATCAATGATTCTCTCTTATCATTAATGTTACTATCTCTCTCTCCTTCTTCTTTCCTCTTTCTGAAATCAATAATGAAATTAAAATTAAAAAAAGAAATCAGAAACAGCAATCAGAAAGGACATATGCACCCCTATAATCATAGCAACACAATTTACAATAGCTAAGATTTGGAAATAGCCTAAGTGCCCATCAGTAAATGAGTGGATTAAAAACTGTGCTACATAAGTTTGCTATTAAAATACATTAAACTATAAAAAAATAAAAATAAAAATAAAAACTGTGCTACATCTACACAATGGAATAGTATGCTGCTGTTACAAAGGAGGAACTCTTACTATTTGCAACAGCATGGATGGAACTGGAGAGCATTATGCTAAGCAAAATAAGCCAGGTGGAGAAAGATAAATATCACATGATCTCACTCATTTGTGGTCAATGAGGGAAAATGGAGACATATGTAATACAATATATATTTCTTTAAACAATAAAGAATTTTTTTAAAAGAAATATTGTGAAAATATCCATAGTACACAATGCAATCGACAGATTAAATGGAACCCTGAGGTTACTTCTTATGGTACTTTACAAAGATATGAAAAGAGAACCTTGAAATGTATAGAACTAAAAAATGTGAGTAGCAAAAACAATCCTGAGTGAGAAGCAAGCTGGTGGCATCACTTCCTGACATCAATTTTTACAAAGAGAAAGCAAGCAAACTGTGTTGCTGAAGAAACACAGACACATACATCAACAGAAGAGAACAGAAAACACAGAAATAAACCCAGGCACATACTTTCAAGTAATTATTGTCAAAACTGCAAGACAGAGAAGAAAGGAAAGATAGTTTCTTCAATGAATGGTGCTGCTGAAAATCAATACTCACATGTAAACACCACAATACTGCATACCCCTGAAAGAATTTAACGCAACCTGCATACCAGAATTGAATGTCAGCGCTAAAACTTAAAACGCCTCAGAACAACCTAGAGAAAAAGTTTTGGAGATTTGTTTTGACATGATTTTCGGAATGTGACACCAACCACCAGACAAAAAAGAAAAAACAAACAGTCCAGATGGCAACAAATAAAGAAAAAGCTTCTTCACAGCCCAACAGCAATAAACAAAATGAAATGAAAGGAAATCTAGAGAACAGAAAAAAATACTTGCAAATCCTATGAAGGAATTGCTTGGAGAGATTGGGGATTCAGTTCTGATCAGCACAATAAAGCGAATATTGAGATACAGACAGAAATTCAGTCAAATAGTTGGAGTTCCCAGGGAATAATAAAGTTATGTTAATACTATACTGGAGGCTAATAACAATGCAATGACTTGTCTGAAAACCAAACTCAATATAACTTCATTAAAAATACTTTATTACTAAGCACTAGTAACAAGCATCTGAGCTTGCTAGAAACATGGTGGCACTAGACCTGCTAAATGCAGGGTTGTCAAACACATACAATTTGTAGAAAAGTGGGTGTGGGCGAGCAATATATGCATCTGAAAAGCACAATTAAGCACATACAAAAATATATGTTCCTGGATGTGATAAGCAATTAATATATAAAAATACAAGATAGTCAAGAGAATGTTTAACCAAAAAATAGAGTTATTAAGCAGGAAGAGGACATAGAAACAATTCCTCTAAAAGTATGTATAAATGACCAACAAGAATATAGAAAATGCTCTCCTCACTGATCAAAGTGGAATCCCTCAATCTTCAAAAAATACACTAGAAAGCACAAGTCCTTCCCTGTGAATTTAGTGGAGCTGGGGGTATTGGGACTTCAGGAATAGAAGGGAGCAGCAGAAACAGACCAACCCTCCCAAGGACAGCAACTACCCAGGAAACTGGAAAATCAAGCAGTACCACAGTCTACCTGGGAGGACAGAGCACACTCCGGGGAATGGGGCCTGGGAAACAAAAAAGCCAAGTCCAGGTCACTGGTGAGAGTGAGGGTCTTACCCAGCGAGGATATAAGTTCAAAGTTCTCCAGCATCACATTCAGGTACAGCTGTCTCTGACCCTCATCAAGGAGGCTCCATTCCTCCCTGGAGAAGTACAGGGCAATGTCCTCAAAGGTCACGCCAACCTGTCAGAATGCAGACAATTAAAACCAGAGCTGTCTCTCCGAGACCCAGTAATCCTACTCCTTACACACCTTCCCCCCCTCAACCTCCTCCAGGGCACCCGGTTACTGTGGACACCAGTGCAAGCCAGTGCAAGTGCAGGCTGCTCTCTCATCACAGTCCCATTACTCACTGTGATGGCCCTCAGCAGAGCAGCTGGGTTGGGTGGGAAGGACTGGGGGAGGGGAGGGTAGAGGGCAATGCGATTTAAGCTCTGGGCAATGCCTGCAGGGCACCAGCCTTCCTGCCAAGCAACACCACTGCAGTCTCCTAGATCCTGCCCCCAAGACAAAGCCAAGTGTAGGTTTATGCTTCACCTTTAAGTCCCCACAGCAGATCCCGGTGACTATCAGCTCACACTTCCTCCAGATGTGCTCACCACTGGGTAATGTTTATCCCCTTCCCATGTTCAGACCCCAGGTTCACTCCCTCAGCTCTGCCCCCTTCCTGCTCCAATGCCACTGGATCTCACTGGCCTCACCCATGAACCTGGCATATGGCGTGTAGAGAGCTTGTAGTCCAGCCGGATCCAGGACCACCCCAGGCCCCTGATGGACCCACAGCCGGGAAAGCCCCGAATGAGTCTGTGCCGTCCTCCCTGCAGCCTCTGCTCTTTCCGTCAATACTCACAGCCACATCCTCAGGGACCTTCAGATGCAAGTCACCCCCGTCCTCTCTGCCCTGCACTTGCTGTGTCCTCAGAAGCCACAACAGTCCTCTCTCCCCTCCGCCTTCCTCACGGTCCTCCACGCGGGACTGAGCTGCAGGACGGGACAGGCGCCCTCCCCAGGCTGTGGTGTCTGTGTGAGGAGGCGGTGAGGGCCTGGGGGACTCGAACTCACCTCAGCCCGTCTCCTCAGCGGGGGCGCCGCCATTGCCCTCTGTGGGCTGAGCGGGGCGGGAGCAGAAGCCGCTGCGGGAATGGCGGTCCCTGTCCCGGCCCTGGCCTGGGTCCGGGTGCCAACTCCGAGCGTCAATCCCACGTGTGAGCTGTGAGCACCACTGGAGGCTCCCACCATGGGCTGTGAGGCGGGGAACACCGCTCTCCGGCCTTCTCCACGGGACCGCGAACACGGAAAACCTCACCGCCTGAGACAAAAATCTGAGAAAACGAAATCCTGACAAGGATTACCGGTCCCGCCCTACAGAAGCGGCCAAACAGACCCTCCATTGGCTCCGCGTGATGCCATTCCACGCGTGGTCTTCTGGGTAATGTAGTTTCTCCGCTCCAAAGCCGGGATCCAGTATTTCTCAGTTGACTCCAGGACTTGATTTAGGCACAAATAGCCCAAGAACACACCAAGTACACTAAGGGTCCTCTAGCGCCTTCAGGGGAGGTGACGTCCGGGGCAAGTTTGTTTCTCCAGCACCTGCGTGGCTGGTTTTGCATATCTTTCTTCAGGACCTGCTCTTTCTGACTGGCAGGCATTGTTTCTTCATTCAGGACTTTTGGCTCCTGTCTCCTTCAGGCCAACTGTAGCTGGGGGAGGTTGCTCAAGTCTCTGACTAGATCTCACCTGCCTCCATTGAATTCATTATACAAAGTTTATATCACAAAACAGACACTCATACTTAAGAGAATCTGCTTCTGATGCCATCCAAAGTGTCAGCTCTGCCTGGGCTGCAGTGAGGATAAGATGGCCAAGAGACAAGTGAAAAGTGCTCAAAGTGACTGATCATCAGAGAGATGCAAATTAAAGCAACAATTAGAGACCACCTCACAACTGTCGGAGTGGCTGTCATCAACAAATCAACCAAGGACAAGTGCTGGGGAGGATTGGAAAAAAGGGTACCCTAGTACAGGCCTGGTGGGAATGCAAATCTGTACAGCCATTATGGAAATCAGTTTGGAGTTTTTGCAAAAATTTTAATATGGAACTGCCATTTAATTCAGTGATTCTATTCCTAGGAATATATCCTAAGAAACTTAAAACAATCAGATAGAATGTATGCACCCCTATGTTCATAGCAACACAATTTACAATAGCAAAGACCTGGAAACTGCCCAAGTATCCATCAAAATAGTGGATAAAAAACTTTAGTACATATATACCATGGAATACCATGCAGAAGTAAAAATGAAGAATCTCTTACCCTTTCACACAGCATGGAGGGACCTTGAAAGCATCACGCTAAGTGAAATAAGTCAGTCAAAGAGGACAGTATCACTTGATCTCACTCATATTTGGAATCTAATTAACAAAAAACTGATGGAGTGGATTCAGAGATATGGAAGCATGGAATTACAGCAGAATCTTAGAGGGAAAGTGGGGAAGGGTAAAAAGAAATGTGCTCAGGTACGGATTAAAACACACACACACACACACACACACACACACACACACAATAAAAACAAAGTCACCTGAGCCTTGAGCATTTTCTTCTGGTCTCTGAAAGCAAGAGTAAACCTCTAGCTTGCTGGGTTCTGGGTTTGCTCTGCATTTGTGTTTATAAATTTGTCTTCCATCAGTTGTGTCCCTGGAAATGCTGATACCCCTCCATGTAACGTTCTCCTGCTTCACATGAGTCAATTGCTATTGGTGTTGTTGTAAGAAATGTCCAAACTTGTGGAGACTTTTTCTAAGTTTATTTGACCCAAGTTGCGACATTTGCCAGGAAGCAAAATAACAACAGGTTGAGTAGTGCTCAGGAGAACGAGTTTTGCACCTTTTTTTATACATTTTTAAATATATATATTTTATTGATTTTTTACAAAGAGGAAGGGAGAGGGATAGAGAGTCAGAAACATGGATGAGAGAGAAACATCCATAAGCTGCTTCCTACACACCTCCCACTGGGGATGCGCCCGCAACCAACGTACATGCCCTTGACCAGAATCAAACCTGGGACCCTTCAGTCCACAGGCCGACGCTCTATCCACTGAGCCAAACAGGTTAGGGTTATACATGATACTCAAAGGAGAAGACATATGGGGGTTGAGATTTACTGGTGATAAATTAGAGTGGGGGAATGAAGAGGGAAATCCCTGGGATTAAACAAAAAGTAAAAATAGTAGACAAAAACTTCTTTTTAAAATGTTCTCCAACAGTTAACACTTAATATTTGACACAACAATAATAATAATTGTGGACCTGAGGTCTTCTGTGTTTGGAGATTGTGCCCTTAGGAGTCTGTAGAAAAGGAAATTTCCCAGAAAATCCAAAGGTATGTATTCTAGATGCAAAAAGACAATAGACACGCTCAATAAGCTAAAGATTGACCTTTGCAAAGAAACAAAACAAAACAAAAAAAAGGAGGCCAGGGAATAACTACCCCTGTGACTTGCTTTTACTTAAAAAGTTTTAACTTCAAACCATCCTGGGTGGTTACTTTTGGCCTGAGTTTGTATGATTCACTATGTGATGCCAGGCTACCTGAGCTTGCTATATTTACTATGTACCATCATTTTTGTCCATGCTGTGGTGTTAAAACCTATGGGGTCAGGAGAAAAATCACTGAGTGGTGTAATTTCTTTGGGACCCGTTGCTGACATCCTCCTGAACACAATGCCCCCAGTACTGCTGGTGCCCCTTTATTTGGTCTCCTAGAAGTATTCACTCTTCAGGTTAATAAAGCCTTAGGTTCTAAAAGTCCTCGAGGTATTTGTAAGGATAAGAAGAAGGTCTTTCTGTTTCTTTTCTGTGACCTTCCACAATTTATGAGAAGCACTTGCTAATTAAACCCCAAATTAATGGCTCCTCTAATTCAAAGAGCTCCTCTGTTCGAACTGCAGAACAAGATAAGCTACTTTAAATGCTAAATTCTTACATACCCCTCCTTCCTGCTGTTGTTACACCTCAGGGATAACTCACACCAAGGAGTCTCTAGTTTGTAGAAAGTTTCCTCCCCTCCACACCTTCAAACATGCCTCTTCATAACTTTTTCTCAGGTCATTTTTTTTTTTTTTTTTTTTAACAGAGAAGAAGGAGAGGGATAGAGAGTTAGAAACATCGATGAGAGAGAAACATCTATCATCTGCCTCCTGCACACCCCCTACTGGGGATGTGCCTGCAACCAAGGTACATGCCCTTGACCGGAATCGAACCTGAGACCCTTCAGTCTGCAGGCCAACACTCTATCCACTGAGCCAAACCGGTTAGGGCATCCGGTCCTATCTTATAGGCTGGGAAAGAAACTGATAAGCACCTCCGTAGAACATCTGCCAGACTTTCTCCTGGAAACCAAACAAACTGTAACTTTTAAGGACAGCTCCTCTTATCTACACAACTTCAGCTCAGCCCAAGGCCCCTCCATTCTTTGTCCCTAAGTAACAAGCACTGCTGAAAAGCAGAAGCCACCATTTCTTCCCTGCCCTGAATTGACTAGCAATACTTGGCCTTCTCCTGTCTTGGAAAGTAAAATAAACTTCCTCTCTGCATTCCTTTTAGTTGTGAATTCTTTTTTTTTTTTTATTGCTTAAAGTATTACAAAGGGTATTACATATATGTCCTTTTTTTTTCCCCCCCGCCCTTGATAATCCCCTGGCCTCCCCTACCTCCCAGTTGTGAATTCTTTCACAGGCTGTATCACCGCCCAAAACTTAACACTATTCCTTAATTTTGTGGAGTTAAGGGAGTGATTGTGAAAGAAGATGAGGGAAATGATATTGCAGAGGCAAAATAATTTTCCCTTCTTTTGTAGGTATGGATAGCTTTGCTGATTTGGCTTAGTGGATAGAGTGTCGGCCTGTGGACTGAAGGGTTCCTGGTTCAATTCTGGTCAGAGGCACATGCCCTGGTTGCAGGCTTGATCCCCAGTGTGGGGCACACAGGAGGCAGCCCAGCAATGATTCTCTCTCATCATTGATGTTTCCGGCTCTCTCTCCCTCTCTGGGATCAATAGAAATATATTTTTTTTAAAAATTAAATTAAATTAAATGGATATAACACAGATTAACAGGGGAAAACTATCATAAAGTTATGAACATGTACACCTACTGTATACATCAAGCATGTCAAAGGTGGGGCCCCCAGGCTGCAGGGGGCGCACAACGAATATTCATTAAAAATCACTCATTTATAGCAGCCCTTTGTATTCAACCTATCGAGATAAACCTACATTTCTATGAAAATTTAAGGTTGTTTT
This sequence comes from Myotis yumanensis, assembly GCF_028538775.1. NCBI lineage: Eukaryota > Metazoa > Chordata > Mammalia > Chiroptera > Vespertilionidae > Myotis > Myotis yumanensis. Next base: position 6,253,899 of record NW_027223774.1, on the reverse strand, counting down.
TTTTTTTTGTGGCCCACAGAAACTTAAACCTTGTTTATATGGCTTGTGTTAGCCTTTGAGCTTGACTGCTTAGTATATGGAAACGACTCAAAGAGTAACACGCCAAAACGGCAAACACCATCATCTGAAAAGCGAACTTAACCTACAATCAAAAAATGTTATGTGTAAAGAGTCAGTTAGGGTAGATTGTCAGGAAAAGCACAGTGAGGACCTCAGTTGTGGCCCAGTGTGCTGCGCACTGTGGTGAGGGCTTGTCCTCAAAAGGACTCTGTTCCAAACCAATGACCCAGGGTGCAGACACAGGAGGCTGGGAAGGAGAACAAGCCTCCAGAACATGATCCGGGCTGCAGGGAAAACATGGTGAAAGCCATTGCCTCATTCAGCCCGTAGGGATATAGAGGATGGAATCACATGGGCAGTGGGTCCTAGGCATGAGTAAGAGGTGAGCACCCGTCCACTGAGACCAGGGTCATGTAGGACTCCAGCATCACTTCCGAATATTAGGTCGCAGAATTCATATCAAAGTGTATCCTCCCCTGAAGGGTGAGTGTCAAACTGAAGGGTCAAACTGAAGCATGAAATTCACCCCAGTAAACAGAATGGCAGCATGACACCCATCATGTGGGCACAGGTGCAGAGACCCAGCCCTAACTACCGAGGTCTCCTGAGGGTCATAGTCTGTGCTGGGATCAGAGGGACGGTAGACAAACAGCAGCTCACTCTGAAAGAAGGTTCCCCTGGAGAAACCACTGCACTGAGAAATGATGGCGTTTCCCTGAACACGGGGAGGCCAGGGGCAAGTGCTCTGAGATGTACAGGGAATGGAAGGAATCGCATAACTGCAACCATGGAAACAGGAGCTGCAGCTGAGCCACCCTGGGCCTCAGACTGTACCTGCTCCAGTGAGGGCTGCACATCTGAGGTACGGACTGTGTCTGACGCTGGAGAAAATGATGGGTTAAAATCCAGCCCCTTGAATCTGACACTTGTCTGTGGTGTAAACTGGGGGAGCTGACTTCATTTCTCAGACACGGAACTTTTTCAGCAATTTGATACGGGACGCACCACAATGAGACCTGAGTGCCCACAGCACCTGCCTCCCTGCAGCCGAGTCAGCGGCTTCTTATAGGCCCCATTTCTCACTAAAATGCACCCAAAGACAAAGGTGCTTTCGGGGATTGGGGGAGTGAGAAGCGCCTGCCTGGGAAGGTCTCTGCAGGGAGTGGCTGGAGTTGCTGGAGCCAAGGCAGGCTGCAGGCACAGCTGCGTTACACAAGTGGACACCTTACCCCTGGACCTTCTCCAATAGCGCCGGCATGGGGACATACCTCATACTTGTTTTTCACAGGAGGAAACTGACTTAGACCAGCAGAAGGGGTTATTTCACTGTAAGTTCCAGTGATAATAGAGAATCTCAAATTCAAATCTAGGATGCCTGATCCAGGGCATAGGGAGTGTGATCACTGCCCTTCTATTTACTGTATAGAATCACAATTTGCTGCATAGGCTTTGGGACTCTAAAACAGCCTGCCACCCAGATGCCCTCTGGCCTTCCTGAGAGATCTGTTCCAATCCAAGAACCCCCATGACAGGAGACAAGGAAAATGCAGAAGACTACAAAGCAAGGGCTTAGTGCAGGATCAGATGACTGGTGTTCTGAAAGCAATGGAGAATGTTGGTAGTGCAGGTTAAAATTAAAAATGGTCATTGCACAGGGCATAGCATTTAAAAAGTAATGACTCACCCCGCTGGCATGGGTCAGTGCTTGAGCTTCCACCCGTGCACAAAGAGTTCCTTGGTTAGAGTCCCAGTCAGAGCACATGCCCGGATTGCAGGCTCCATCCCCAGTAGGGTGTGGAGGAAGCAGCGATCAGTGATTCCCTGGCATCATTGATGTTTCTTTTCTAAGATAAGGGACTCAATTTTCTTTAATATTTTATCGATTTCACAGAGGAAGGGAAAGGCACAGAAAGATAGAAACATCAATGATGAGAGAGAATCAGTGATAAGCTGCCTCCAGGAAGCCCCACCTGGGGATCTAGCAGGGGCCCACGCATGTGCTCTGAGGGGAAAAGGAACTGACCTCCTGATTCATAGGTAGACTGAGTCCCCCTGACTGGCTATCATTGTTTGTTTTTTTTTCTCTCTCTCTCTCCACCTCCCTTGGTCTATGAAATCATTAAAAATATTTTAAAAATCAATTAAATATACTTATCAATTTAGTAAAATAAATTAATATATTTTTATTGATTTCAGAGAGGAAGGGAGTAGAGAGAAACATTAATGATGAGAGAGAATGATTGATTGATTGGCTGCCTCCTGCAGTTCCCCACACTGGGGATTGAGCCTGCAACCTGGACAGCTGATCTTGACTAGAAGCTCACCCTGGACCTTTCAGTCCAAAGGCTGATGCTCTATTCACTGAGCCAAACTAACTAGGACAATTAAATTTTTTAAGTAAAAAATATTAAAACATATTATTCTAATACAAAAAATGTTTATTTCCCAAAGTAAAAAAGGCACAAAATGAGTGAAATTCCAACATCCATCTTTGTTGTTCTCAATCCTATTGTTAAAGAAAATTGCCAAAACTCATAGCACATTAGGCAGAACATATGATGTTTTAACAAAGATACAGACTCAGCAAATATACTTCTGAGAAAATGCTCACCACAAATCCTTAGGAAAAATACAATCCAACAGTGAGGCAGCACAATAAACCTCCCCCCAAAAAAGTTTAAATAAATTAGGATTGACCGAACAAATTTTGCTCTAGGATGTGGAGAATGTGAATCCCTAACACACTGCTGAAAAAAAATGTAAAAAACTATAATCAGCTAAAGTTTATTTTCTATTTTTAAAGAATAGTTTATTAATTTTTAGAGACAAGGAAGAGGGAGAGAAACATTGATGAAAGAGTGCCATATCGGCCAGCCGCCTCCTGCACACCCACTTCTGTGGATCTAGCCCACAAGCCAGGCACATATCACCACTGGCAATCAAATCCACAACCCTGTGTTCCATGAGATGATGGCCAAGCACTGAGCAACAATGGCCCTGGTGGTATATTCCATTGAGATCACAATTTGCTAATCTCAGTAAATTTAAACATTCATCTACTCAAAAACCCAGATTATGCACTGAATTTTTGACAAAGGTAAATAACACTTATATACATACAAGGAATTATACAGAAATGTTTGTACCAGCTCTGTTAGAAATAACCAAATATTTATTAAAATGGACAAACTGATGACGATGTATCAATGATAAGAAAACCTCTCAGAGCCTGAACTGGTTTGGCTCAGTGGATAGAGTCCTGTCCTGTGGACCGAAGGGTCCAAGGTTTGATTCTGGTCAAGGGCATGTACCTTGGTTGTGGGCACATCCCCAATAGGGGGAGGTGCAGGAGGCAGCTGACAGATTGAGCGATGTTTCTAACTCTCTACCCATTTCCCTTCCTCTCTGTAATGGGGTGACCCGCAGAGGACCACCAGGGACTCAGGTCAAGATTTAGGAGCCTTTATTAAGCTGGCCAGCGACTACAGTTACAGCACCCTGCCAAGATGAGGCTGAACTGCAGTGCCGACTACAGGAGTTACATTTTATTATTAAATTCTGTGCAGGCCCAGAGAAAAATGTCTTTCAAATTCTGGGCCCCCAACATGGAGGAAACTCTCTTTATTTATACTTTTTCCAGTCGTCTGTCTCCCAAATTTGGAATGAGATTTCCAGGCCTTCTGAGAAAGAAGGCCTGCTGGGAAGGGGCCATGAGGCCATATCTCAAGGCCTGGCAACTGTCTGGGTGTCAGCACTGACAACTCTGTCTGGGGCATAGTTTAAGGCCTCTCTGGAATGGGAGTAGTCATATTTTCCTTATTATTTAAGACACAAGCCATACTATCAGGGTTAAAATTTCAACCAATTTTTTCCCTTTATTGAATAAGATTTTACAAATATGTCCTTATCCTCCCAATGTCCCGATCCTCCACCTCACACCGAGCATTCTGGAAAGTTTCCACAATAAAATATATTTTTTTAAAAAAATAATATCTATTAGAAAAAACCTTGAGGTACTAATATAACTTGAAAAAATCTCCAAGTATTTATGAAAAAAAAATTAAAGCAGAAAAATACTTAAAAAAATAGTTTCCTATGAAAATGGGATGTAAATCCATGGAAACTAGGAAAGCTGTGAAGAACAGGAACAGGTTAAAATAGGACATGAAGCAAATACACAGTGAAACATATAGTCAGCATTTTGACTATAATAATGGTTTCAGTTTCTGGCACATGTCAAGATTTATGAAACACTATACTTAACACATGGTAACTTACTCATTACAGCTGTTAAAAATGGTTCAAGATAAAAACAAATGTATGTTCACCTATTTTTGAAGCACAGGTTTCACAATTCTATATTCATTCCACATTCATATACCCTCTGGGTGAGTCTCATGTCAGTACAGAAAATGTAACAAACGATGAAGAACTTTCACCCAAACCCACAAAGCCACATACTTTGAGTAAAGACAGCCTCTGTCTCCATCATTGTTTTGCTGCCTGAGCACCAATGGCTCTGATGGGAACATTTGAGAAGACAAAAGAGCCACAAAACATCTTGATTATAATCAATGACAATGACTGCTCCACAGAAGATAAACATGCCTGGGGTCCCTACGATCTGTGTCCACAGAGCTCCTGTAGTCTTTTCCCCCAAATAATTCCTGGATGCACAGTTAGATGAGGACCATTCCATCTAATGGGCTGCAGTCTCGTCCAACAACAATTAGGTCAGTTTTCCTGAAGTGAAAGGGTTTCCCTCACTGCTATGGTCCTCAAACCAGTGACCATCACCCATGAAATTGTAGGCATTAGGGCACATGGCCCTCTGCAACACCTGGGCAAGAGATACCCTTCACATCTATTGGCATCCCTTGCAAACAAGAAAAAAAATTCATGCTCCCAGACATACTTGAGGTTTTCACAGCTACCCCCTCTTTGGAGTGATCTCTGTGTCTCAAATCATCCATCTTCACATGAGAACTAGAGTGTCCACCGTGTTTCTTAGGAAAATATGGGCAGCAGTGTAAATTTGACAACAACTGCTGAGCTAATTTCTGAACCATACGGTTCCCCCAAGGGCAAAAATGGTTGACACCCCAAAAAAGTTTTTCAACTCATCATGCTTGGAAAGCCCAGATCTCCTTATAAACTAACCTATAAAGTTAATAGAACACCCAACATTTCTTAGGAAAAAGCCTTCATTATTTTTTTTTTTAATATATTTTATTGATTTTTTACAGAGAGGAAGGGAGAGAGATAGAGAGTTAGAAACATCGATGAGAGAGAAACATCGATCAGCTGCCTCCTGCACATCTCCTACTGGGGATATGCCCGCAACCCAGGCACATGCCCTTGACCAGAATCGAACCCGGGACCTTTCAGTCCGCAGGCTGACGCTCTATCCACTGAGCCAAACCGGTTTCGGCAGCCTTCATTATTTTACAAACCAAACAGAACAGAGACTGGCAGTTCTTCCATTGATGACTCAGGCACTCAATAAATTCATCACTGGCATCTAGGGAAAGTGTTTCTGAAAATGGCAGTCCCTCTGTGTGGGGAACTGATATAGGGTTGAGCCTTGGACGACCTGCTGGCAAAGTCACAAACAAGTCTCAGCTTAGAGGGCTCAGTCCTCTTAGCATAATTAGGCTTGACCTTATAACACTCCCCAGATCTCACCTGGGAAGTAATGGGCTGAGGGAAGTGCAGGAAGTGTAACTATGGTCAAAACAGGTGAAACTCACAAGAACTGTGTAACTATGATAACCTCTGCCTTGCTTACCTCTGACTATAAAAGGTCGGTGCTGCCTGAGCACCGGTGGAAGTCCTTCCTCTTGAGTTGGACTTACCCGCCTGGCCCCCCAATATTCCCAAATTATCTCTTCTTTTCTCTTTCATTTGTGTGCGGCTCCTCTTCCAGATCCTGAACCCTGAACCATGCGGGACGTGGAGGGAAACATTTACAACACCTCCGCAACATGTTTATGGGGGCCAAGGGAAATCAGTCCTATGTGGCAACTCATGACAGGGAAACAAGAAAGAACAAGGGGCTCAGGTATTCCTCATTTTCTTCAACAAATTAGACAACAGACTTAGCTTCCCTGGGCACATGAGGATGGGGATTGACGCCGTTTGTAGAGACCCTATAGGTGGTTCAGATGAAATACCTTCAGCAACAGAAATATGCAGGGACACAGATCTGGCAGGACATCCGGTATATTAGAACATTCAAGATAATTACATAGTGTTCCAACATAAAAACACACAAACACAATAGCAAAAACACTTATGGGAACTTTACATAATATAGGTGATTAAATATATGAGATACAATTCAGAAAAATGAGGATTCACAAATTTTGTTGTACTATTGCTAAGGCCTCACTAAGAAACCACATTTCCTACACATCTAAGAAATTTCTCCCATTTGTACTCCTATGCAGAGAGCGAATCTAGAAATTTGGATGAGATACACCTCACAATAATTGCACTCATAATAGCTTTCTCCATTGTGAACTCTCTGATGATAATGGAGACCACTTCTACCTTTATAAGATTTCCCACATTCAGTACATTTATAAGGCTTTTCTCCCATATGAACTCTCTGATGAATACTAAGGTGAGAGCTCTGGGTAAAAGATTTCCCACATTCACTGCATTGATAAGGCTTTTCTCCTGAATGAAGTCGCTGACGATAACAAAGGTCACTGCTAGTGGTAAAAGATTTCCCACATTCACTCCATTGATAAGGTTTTTCTCCCATATGAACTCTCTGATGTTGATAAAGGCTGGTCTTAGAGGGAAAAGATTTTCCACATTCACTGCATTGATAACGCTTTTCCCCGGTGTGACCTCTCTTAAGATACTGGAGACCACAGCTACGTTTATAAGATTTTCCACATTAAGTGCATTTATAAGGCTTTTCTCCAGTATGAACTCTCTGATGCTGATGAAGGATGTCCTTAGTGGTAAAAGATTTCCCACATTCACTGCAAATATAAGGCTTTTCTCCCGTATGAAGACTTTGATGATAAAGAAGGGCATGGCTCCGGGTAAAAGACTTCCCACATCCACTACACTTATAAGGCCTTTCTCCCGTATGAACTCTTTGATGAACACGAAGGGTAATGCTCTGGGTAAAAGATTTTCCACATTCACTGCATTTATAAGGCTTTTCACCTGTATGAATTCTCTGATGTATTTGAAGGATGGTTTTAGTGGTAAAAGATTTTCCACATTCACTGCATTGATAAGGCTTTTCTCCAGTGTGAACTCTCTGATGAGATCGAAGGGCAGTGCTCCATGCAAAAGATTTTCCACATTCACTGCATTTATAAGGCTTTTCACCTGTATGAACTCTCTGATGTATTTGAAGGATGGTTTTAGTGGTAAAAGATTTTCCACATTCATTGCATTTATAAGGCTTTTCACCTGTATGAACTCTCTGATGTATTTGAAGGATGGTTTTAGTGGTAAAAGATTTTCCACATTCACTGCATTGATAAGGCTTTTCTCCAGTGTGAACTCTCTGATGAGAACGAAGGGCACTGCTCCATGCAAAAGATTTTCCACATTCAATACACTGAAAAGGCTTTTCTCCTGTATGAACTCTATGATGATCACGAAGGGCACTGCTCCATGCAAAAGATTTTCCACATTCACTGCACTGATAAGGCTTTTCTCCAGTGTGACCTCTTTGTTGACAATGAAAGCTAGAAAATTTGGTAACATATTTTCCACATTCAGAGGACACAAAACACCGACTTCCAAGACGGACACCTTTTTCCTGAATAAACGTGTGCGTGCAACTAATGTCTCTCTTACATTCTTTTCTACTGCAATAATTTTTTCTCCTTTGAAATGTCATCCCACATGCCAAAATTGCAGTTGGACTGTCCCTGGTCTGAGTAGCCTTTAGGTGGAGATTTCCTGGCACGGTTAGGACACCCTGCTCACCCTGCCCGCATGTGAAACAATTCTGGGACACATTGAAATTGCAGCTCTTTGCAAGTGAGATCCTGTCCACACCTCTAGTGAAAGACTTCTCTTTCCCATGCTGCTGGTGAAATTTTCCATGGAAATAAAATCGTTTTGCACACGTTCCACACCTCAACAGTATCTGTCCGTGTTGTGTTCTCTGCCCCTCCATCATGTGGAAAATGTTTCCCAAGACCAGCCCACAACTCTCACAGGGGTGGCTCTTCTGGGAAGACAAGGCTAACTTGGGATTCCTTGCCTGTGACAATTTTACAGAAACCTTCTGTTCAGTCGTTGCCTCCACATTCTCTGCTCCACAGCAGCAACCTGAAGAAAAGAAACGCAGGTGAAGTGCATGTTGACCTGATAAAAACAGAATATCTTCACCTCAATTGTTATGTCACAACTGGACATGATTCCATACAATGATTTTCTTTTTTTTTTACAATGATTTTCAAGACAAGTCAGTGAGACTCTCAGGAAATGGCTGTTATATATAACATGGCCCAAAAGGTCACTGGATGATCAAAATCTCACCAAGGGAGGACAGGAGCATAGGCTGGTATAAAAAGAAGAGAGGCAGGGTCTGCTCGTTACTACTCCACAAATGGCTTCCTTTAGGACCTTTCATGCTGGCGTAATGAATCTGTGTTAAATAATTTCAATGTGCTCAAACCCATAAAATATCAATCATAATAAAGTATGTGATGTGCAGTGTCAATATAATACGGGTGCACTCTAAGGCTCTGCAGGCATGCCACAACACTGGAGTGCAGTAAAGCCGAGATGTGTGAAAGAGGTAGAGGTGCAAAGTTTAGAGAGGTTCAGGTTATCCATGGGCTGGGAGTCCCAGTAGAATGATCACTATTAAAATTGAGTCATAGGCAAAGTGTCAACACTAAGCAAGAAGAATTAGAATTGGGTGAGGAGTGGGCAATGGTAATAAAACCTTTTTGTTGTTGAACAAAATCGCTTCCTAGTTATGAATGTAACAAAGCCCAGGCGTGAGAACTGCCCACAAAGCCCTTCACCAAGGCAAGACTGCCTCTGGGTCTACCCTGTCATTGATAAAGCCATGTTTCTCCTGTGATCAACAACGATTTTACCTCTTAAATCCAAGTTGAGCATGGGAAAAATGATGCAAATCTTAAAAGAAAACCTAAAACGAGGTATGGTCAGCACTGTGGTACAACAACAAACCACAGATGAGATCACAGGCAAAAGACCTATGTGAGTGACATCAGCAAGATGGCAGAATCAGAGATGGAGAATCGTTCCCCATCCCAGAGTAAGTGGACAGCTATCCATGAAGAAAAATCCCACAGGAAATGGGAATAAGAGTACCATGAAGACACACAGTAATACAGAATACCAAATAAGGACAACTGCATAAAAAGGATGACAGGAAACTGGGTGAGGAAACACATTTGAAGATACCCAAGGTCAAAAAAAAGGGTTAGCCCTGACTGGTTTGGCTCAGTGGATAGAGCGTCGGCCTACGGACTGAAAGGTCCCGGGTTTGATTCCGGTCAAGGGCATGTACCTTGGTTGCGGGCACATCCCCAGTGCGGGGTGTGCAGGAGGCAGCTGATCGATGTTTCTAACTCTCTATCCCTCTCCCTTCCTCTCTGTAAAAATCAATAAAATATATTTTAAAAAAAGGGTTAATAACTAACTAACTAAGGAAATAAATAAATAAATAAATAAAGGAATCAAGGGTCGGCCCTAGTTGGTTTTCTCAGTGGATAGAGTGTGAGCCTGCGGACTGAAAGGTCCAAAGTTCCATTCCACTCAAGGGCACATGCCCAGTTTGTTGTGGGTTCAGTCCCCATTGGTGGAAATGCAGAAGGGAGTTGATCAGTGACACTTTCTCATCATTAATGTTTCTCTCTCTCTCTCTCTCTGTCCCGCTTCCTCTCAGAAATTAATAAAAAATATATTTTTTTAAAAAGTGGGTCAGCCCTAGCCGGTTGGGCTCAGTGGATAGAGCATTCACTTGTGGACTGAAGGGTTCCAGGTTCGATTCAGGTTAAGGGCACATGACCTGGTTGCGGGATTGTTCCCAGCTGGGCAGCATGCAGGAGGCAGGTAATTAATGATTCTCTCTCATCACTTATGTTTCTCTCTCGCTCTTTCTTGCTATCTGAAATCAATAAAAATATATTGTAAATAAATAAATAAAATAACGTGTTAGCGATACCACTATAAGCCACTGTGCTTTTGTTCTCATTGATTCTAGTGGCCTGTTTTCCAAAAACCCAGAAATTTTTGTTTCAAAACACCACACAATGCCCTGGCCAGTGTGACTCAGTTGTTTGGAGCAGCGTCCTGTGTTTTGAAGGGTGTAGGGTTCAATTCCCAGTTAAGGCACATATCAGAATGTGGGTTCCATAACCGGTTTTCAACTGTGCAGATGGCACCCAATTAATGTTTCCCCCTCATGTCTACCGCCCCCCCCCCCTCCATTTAACTTCCTCTCTCTGTAAAAGAAATAATAAATAAAGACATAAGGCCGAAACCGGTTTGGCTTAGTGGATAGAGCATCGGCCTGCTGATTGAAAGGTCCCAGGTTCGATTCCGGTCAAGGGCATGTACCTGTGTTGTGGGCACATCCCCAGTAGGAGATGTGCAGGAGGCAGCTGATCGATGTTTCTCTCTCATTGATGTTTCTGACTCTCTATCTCTCTCCCTTCCTCTCTTAAAAAATCAATAAAAAAAAAAAAAAATATATATATATATAAAAAAATAAAAAAAAAAAAAATAAAGACATAAGAATTTTAGGGTAGCCAAAAACAAAAGAGATCTCAAAAAGTCTAGAGGCAAAGTAAATAACAAGACAACCTACCAAAGCTTACGTATAACATTCAGAAAATGTAGCCCTAACTGGTTTGGTTTAGTGGGTAGAGCGTTGACTTGAGGACTTAAGGGTCCCAGGTTCAAAATAGGTCAAGGACATGTACCGTGGTGGCGGGCACATCCCCAGTAGGGAGTGTGCAGGAGGCAGCTGAATCGATGTTTCTCTATCATCTATGTTTCTCTCTATCCCTTTCTCTCCCTTCCTCCGTGTAAAAAATCAGTAAAATGTATTTTAAAAAAGAAAATGTAATTCTAAGGAGAAATTTTATAGAGATAAATGCCCACATTGTCACAAAAGATCTCAAAGAACCTAACATGGCACCTCAGGAAACTAGAAACACACCAGGAAAGTAAACCAAAGGTTTCAGAGGAAAGAAACCATAAATATTAGAACAAACAAAAATAAAAGAGAGACAAGACAAAAGAAAGGAATACCTAAAAGGTATATTTTTAAAAAAAGATATAAAAATGTGCAAGCCATTAGCTACACTAAAGAAAAACACACAAACAAAACCCAAGCCTCAAATAAGTAAAAAAAGAAATTAAAGATAAGACATTACACATGTCACTATGAACCAGAGTGCATCATAAGAGATGTTGATGTTAGGAGACGACATAACCCTCCATAGAGAAATCTGTCAAGATCCCACTATGAGCTCCTGAAATTAACAAACAAATTCAGAATCCTGTCCACGTGGCTCAGTGTTTCAGAGTGTGGCCCTCATGCCCCAAGGTTGTGGGTTTGATCCCCCATCAGGGCACATGTAGGGGACAACCAATGAATGCACAGATGGGTAGAACAGCACATCAATGCCTCACTCTCTTTGTTTCTCTCTCTAAAATCAATCAATAAATGCTGCCCGGTATGTCACACTGATTAAGCATTGACTCATGAACTAGGAGGTCACAGTTCGATTCTTTGTTAGGACACCTGCACTGGTGGTGAGCTCAATCACCAGTAGGGGGTCATGCAGGAGCCAGCTGATCAATGACTCTCTCTCCTCTCCCTCTGGGAAATAAAAAATACATATATTTAAACAAATAAATAAATAATTTAAAGAATAAATCAATATCCCTAGCCACTGTGCTTCACTGATGACAGTGCTGCTTGTGCACTGGAGGGCTAGGGTCTGATTCCCAGTCAAAGGTACATACCTGGGTTGCAGGTCCGATCCCCACTCACAGTAGAGGCAACATATGGGAGGCAGCCAAGCGATGTTTCTGTTTCTCTCTCTGTCTCTCACTCTCTCTCTAAAAAAACAATCAGTGGAAAAAATATCCTCACTATTCAGGTCAAGATAAAAGAAGAATAAAGAATTAAAATCAGAAAAGTTACAGAATGCAAAATAAACATGCCACCATTATTTCCATTTCTACAACCTCATGAGAAATTCTTTGATGGAAAAATGAAGAATGTAATCTAATTGACCAAAGAATCAAAAACCATAAAACCCAAACGAATAAATTCAACCAAAACGTGAAACATCTGTACAGTGAGACCTATAAGACAGTGATAAAACGCCCTGACAGGTTTGACTCAGTGGATAGAGCGTCAGCCTGCGGACTCAAGAGTCCCGGGCAAGTACTTTGGTCGCAGGCACATCGCCAGTAGGGGGTGTGCAGGAGGCAGCTGATCGATGTTTCTCTCTCATCGATGTTTCTAACTCTCTAAAAGACAGTGATGAAAGGAATGGAAGAAAACACAAATAAGTTGAAATACAACCTGTGTTCAAGGCTCTGAAAATGAAATATGGTGGAGATAGGTATCGTACACAAGGAAAACAACAGATTAAATGCAATTCCAAAAACTCCAATGGTATTTTACAAAGAAATGACTAGAAAATCTGAAAATGGAATCGGAAGACCTCCATTAACAAAAACAATCTTTTTAAAAAAATATGTTTTATTGAATTTTTACAGAGAGGAAGGGAAAGGAATAGCGAGTTAGAAACATTGATAGGAGAGAAACATCAATCAGGTGCCACCTGCACACTCCATACGGGATATGTGCTCTTAACCAAGGTACATTCCCTAGACCAGAATCAAACCTGGACCCCTTGAGACCGCCGGCTAGGGATCTATCCACTGAGTCAAATGGGCTAGGGTCGTGGTCGGCAAACTGCGGCTCGCGAGCCACACGCGGCTCTTTGGCCCCTTGAGTGTGTCTCTTCCACTAAATACCAAGTGCGGGCGCGCATGGACAGTGCGATTGAAACTTTGTGGCCCAAGCGCAGAAGTCGGTATTTTGTGGAAGAGCCACACTCAAGAGGCCAAAGAGCCGCGTGTGGCTCACGAACCGCAGTTTACGGACCACGGGAGGGCAACAAAAGCAGTCTTTTTTTTTTTTTTAAATATATTTTATTGATTTTTTACAGAGAGGAAGGGAGAGAGATAGAGAGTTAGAAATATCGATGAGAGAGAAACATCGATCAGGTACCTCCTGCACATCTCCTACTGGGGATGTGCCTGCAACCCAGGTACATGCCCTTGACCAGAATTGAACCTGGGACCTTTCAGTCCCCAGGCCGACGCTCTATCCACTGAGCCAAACCGGTTTCGGCCAAAAGCAGTCTTGAGCAAGAAGAAAGCTCTTGGCATCACACTTCCTGACTTCAATTTATTACAAAGAGAAAGCAAACAAACAGTGTGTTGCTGGAGAAAGACAGACACATACACCAACAGAACAGAACAGAAAACACAAAAAAACCCAGGCACATACTTTAAGTAATCTTTGACAAAGCTGCAAGCCACAGAAGAAGGGAAAGATAGTTTCTGCAATGAATGGTGCTGGTATAAACGGACATTCACATGTAAAACAACAAAACTGGACAGCACTGATAAAATTTAACTCAACTTGCAGAACAGAATTAAATGTCAGCGCTAAAACTTAAAACTCCTCAGGACAACCTAGAGAAAAAGTTTTGGAGGTTTGTTTTGGACAGGATTTTCTGAATGTGACACCAGCCACCACACAAAATAGAAAACATAAACAGTCCACACTGCAACAAATAAAGTAAATAGGGTCTTCACTGCACAACAGCAATGAACAAAATGAATGAAAGGCAATATAGAGAATAGAAGAAAATAGTTGCAAACCAAAGGAAGGAATCTCTTGGAGATATTGTGGATTCGGCTCTGATCAGCACAATAAAGCGAATATTGCGATATAGACAGAAATTCACACAAATAGTGGGAGTTCCCTGGGAATAATGAAGGTATGTTAATACTGTACTGCAGGCTAATAACAATGCAGTGACTCTGTCTCAAAAGCAAAGTGAATATAACTTCACTAACAATATTTAATTGCTAAGCACCTGAGCTTGCTATAAACATGGTGGCACTAGACCTGCTGAATGCCGGGTTGCCAAAAACATGAACTTTGTAGAAAAGCTGGTGTGGGAGAGTTATATCTGCAAAGCACAATTAAGCACATGCAAAAATATGTGTTCCTGTATGTCGTAGGCAATTAATATATAAAATATGCAAGGTATTCAAAAGACTAACAAAAAATACAGTTAATAAACAGGATAAGGATGTAGAGACAACTTTCAAAAAATATATACACATTACCAACAGGAATATGGAAAATGCTATCTTCACTAATCAAGGTGGAATTCTATAAGCTTCCTGCAACACTACCAACCACAAGTCCTTCCCTGTGAATTTAGTGCAACGGGGAGTATTGGGACTTCAGGAACAGAAGGGAGCAGCAGAAACAGACCAACCCTCCCAACAGCAACTACCCAGAAAACTGGAAAATCAAGCAGTACCACAGTCTACCTGGGAGGACAGAGCACACTCCGGGGAATGGGGCCTGGGAAATAGAAAAGCCAAGCCCAGGTCACTGGTAACAGTGAGGGTCTTACCCAGCGAGGATATAAGTTCAAAGTTCTCCAGCATCACATTCAGGTACAGCTGTCTCTGACTCTCATCAAGGAGGCTCCATTCCTCCCTGGAGAAGTACAGGGCAATGTCCTCAAAGGTCACGCCAACCTGTCAGAATGGAGACAATTGAACCCACAGCTGCCTTTTTGAGAACCAGTAATTCTATTCCTTACACATCTGGCCCACCCTAAATCTCCTCCAGGGCACCCCGTTAGTTTGGACACCAGGCCCTAATGCCAGTGCAGGCTGCTCTCTCATCACAGTCCCATTACTCACTGCAATGAATGGCCCTCAGCAGAGCAGCTGGGTTGGGTGGAAGGATTGGGGGAGAGGAGAGTAGAGAGCAATGCCATTTAAGCTCTGGGCGATGCCTGCAGGGCCCCAGCCTTCCTGCCAAGCAACACCACTGCAGTCTCCTAGATCCTGTCTCCAAGACAAAGCCAAGCCTCGGTTTATACTT
The DNA here is from genome assembly GCF_028538775.1 of Myotis yumanensis. NCBI lineage: Eukaryota > Metazoa > Chordata > Mammalia > Chiroptera > Vespertilionidae > Myotis > Myotis yumanensis. The sequence continues at coordinate 6,238,655 of NW_027223774.1, read as the reverse complement.
CTTTATGTGCACAGCAAGTCCCAGGGACCATAAGCTCACACTTCCTCCAGATGTGCACTCACCACAGTAAAATGTTTCTGCCCTTCCCACCTTCAGTCCCCAAGTTCATTCCCCTCAGCTCTGCCCCCTACCTGCTCCAATGCCACTGGATCTCGCTGGACTCACCCATGAACCTGGCATATGGCGGGTAGAGAGCTTGCAGTCCAGCCGGATCCAGGACCACCCCCGGCCCTGATGGATCCCATTCATTCGAATAAGCCCCGAATGAGGCTGTGCCGTCCTCCCTGCAGCCTCTGATCTTTCCGACAATACTCACATCCCACGGACTCAGGGGAAATTCAGATGCAAGTCACCCCTGTTCTCTCTGCCCTGCACTTGCTGTGTCCTCAGAAGCCACAACACTCCTCTCTCCCCTCCACCTTCCTCACGGTCCTCCACGCGGGACTGAGCTGCAGGACGGGACAGGCGCCCTCCCCGGGCTGTGGTGTCTGTGTGAGGAGGCGGTGAGGGCCTGGGGGACTGAACTCACCTCAGCCCGTCTCCTCAGCGGGGGCGCCGCCATTGCCCTCTGTGGGCTGAGCCCGGCGGGAGCAGAAGCCGCTGCAGGAATGGCGGTCCCTGTCCCGGCCCTGGTCTGGGTGAGGGTGGCGACTCCGAGCTTCAATCCCAAGTGTGAGCTGTGACACCACTGGAGGCTCCGACCATGGGCTGTGTGGCGGGGAGCACCACTCTCCAGCCTCCTCCACGGGACTGTGCGACCAGGAAAACGTGACCACAGGAAACAAAGATTTGAGAAGGCAAAACCCCGCCACTAGAACTCCAGTTTCCTCCCTACGGAAGCGGCCAAACGGAAATGACTTTTCTGAGCCTCCATTGGCTCAGCCTGGTGGCAACCCCTGCCATGCCTTCTGGGTATTGTAGTTCCTAAGCTCCACGGCCAGAGTCCTGCATCTCTCAATTGAGTCCAGGACTGGATTGAGGGGCAAATAGCCCAAGAACACACCAACTACACTCAGGGTCCTCCAGCCCCCTCAGTGCAGGTAACGCCTGGGGCAAGTTTGTTTCTCCTGTATCCCCGTGGCTGGTTTTGCATATCTTTCTTCAGGACCTGCTCATTCTGAATGACAGGCACTGTTTCTTCATTCAGGACATTTGGCATGTGTCTTCTTCAGGCCAACTATAGCTTGCAGAGGTTGCTCAAGTCTCTACCTGCCTCTAACCTGCGTCCTTTGAGTCCATTATGCAAGGTTAATGTCTCAAAACAGACACTCATACTTTATATTTGTCTAATGTATCCATTTACATGTCAGCCCTGTCTCCAGATTCCTGAAGCCTTGCTGCTGCGAAAAGAGTGCCACCCGGATAGCAAAGCTGTGGAAGCTTTGTACCTTGGAATACCATGCTGCACTAGAAATGAAGACTCTCTTACCCTTTCACACAGCATGGAGGGACCTGGAGAGCATCCTGCTCAGTGAAATAACTCTGTCAGAGAAAGACAAGCATCACTTCATCTCTCTCTCATGTGGAATCTAATTAATTGAAAAAACAACAGATGGAGTGGTTTGAGAGACATGGAACCATGACATTGAGTGCAGAATCTCAGAGGCAAGTTGGAGGGACAGTAAAAAAAGAAAAATAAAAAAAATCCTCTCGTGAGGATTAAGCACAGGCGCACACACGCACACACACAGGCACACACACACACAAAATAAAAACATTCACCTGAGCCTTAAGCAGTTTCTTCTGCTGTCTGAAAACAAGGGGAAAACTCTAGCTTGCTGGGTTCTGGATCTGCTCTAAATTTGTGGTTAAAAATCTGTCTTCCATCAGTTGAGTCCCTGGAAATGCTGATACTCCTGCATGGAACCTTCTCCTGCTTCACATGAGTCAATGGCTTTTGCTATTGTTCTAAGAAATGTCCAAACCTGTGGAGAACTTTTCTAAGTTCATTTGAACCAAGCCTGCCACATTGCTAGGAAGCAAAATAAGAACAGATTGAGCACTGCTTGGGAGAATGGCAGTTTTGCACCTTTTTGGTAAGTTAGACTCAAAGGAAAAGACATATTGGGGTTTCATGAAATTTATGGATGATAAAATGGGGTAACGGGGTGGGCCTGAGGAGGGAAATCTCAGAGATTTGATAAAAACTTTAAAAAATAGACATAGCCGTAGCTGGTTTGGCTCAGTGGATAGAGCGTCAGTCTGCATACTCAAAGGTCCCAGGTTTGATTTCGGGCAAGGGCATGCACCTTGGTTGCGGGCACATCCCCAGTAGGGAGTGTGCAGCAGGCACCTGATGGATGTCTCTCTCGTCGATGTTTCTAACTCTCTATCCCTCTCCCTTTTTTTCTGTAAAAAAATCAATAAAATATATTTTTAAAAAATAGCCATAAACTACTTTTAAAAAGTATATTGAACAGTTAACAGTTAATATTTAACACAATAACAATAATAATGGGGGCCTTTGGTCTTCTGTGCTGGGAGATTGTGCCTTTAGGAGTCTCTAAAACAAAAATTTCCCTGAAAATCCAAAGGTATGTTATCCCAGATCGAAAAACACAATACACAGTCTCAATAAAGTAAAAATTGACTTTTGCAAAAACAAAAACAAAAACAAGGCTAGGATATAAGTAGCCCTGTGACTTGCTTTTACTTGGAAACTTTTAACTTCAAATCATAAATGGTTACTTTTGGCCTCTGAGTTTGTAAAATTCATCAAGCCATGCCAGACACCCTGAACTTGCTAGGTTTAGTATATGCCAGGGGTGGGCAAACTTTTTGACTCGAGGGCCACAATGGGTTCTTAAACTGGACCGGAGGGCCGGTACAAAAGCATGGATGGAGTGTTTGTGTGAACTAATATAAATTCAAAATAAACATCATTACATAAAAGGGTATGGTCTTTTTTTTTTTTTTAGTTTTATTCATTTCAAATGGGCCATAGTTTGCCCATGGCTGGTATATGCCATCATTTTTTTTTCCATAGTGGGGAGTTAGAACTCCTTGGTTGAAGAGAAAATTCAATGACTGAAGGATTGTATGCATGCATATTAGCATAACTAATGGACACAGACACTGGGGCAGTGGGGGCTTGCCTGGGGTAGGAATGGCTGCGGGGGCGGGGGGGAGTCCAAAACAGGAGAAAAGAGAAATATGTAAAACTTTAGACAATAAATAATTTAAAAATATGAAAATAAAGTCAAGAAAATTCAATGAGGGTTTTATTTCCTCCCGGACACATTGCTGATATCCTCCTGAACACAATACCCCCAGTATTGCTGGTGTACCTTTATTTGGTCTCCTAGAAGTAGTCACTCTTCAGGTCAATAAAGCCTTAGGTTCTAAATGTGCGGGAGGTATTGTAAATAACTGGCAGATCTATACCTGGGGCCTTCCACAATATATGAGATGCACCTACTAATTAAATCCCAAGATTGTTGGCTCCTCTACTTCAAACAGCTCATTTGATCAAACTGCTGAACAAGATCAGTTACTTTCAAGGCTACATTCTTGCTAACCCTCCTCCCTGCTGTTGTCACACCTCAAGGATATTTGGCACAGAAGGGTCTCTAGTTAGTAGAAAGTTTCTTTCCCTCCCCGCCCCCGCTTCACACAATTCTGTTTTGAACTCTACATAACTTTTTCTGTAGTCATATTTTATAGGCTTGGAGAAAATACTAATAAGGCACCTCCTTATACATCTGCCAGGCTATCTCCCGGAAAGCAAACAAACTGTAACTTTTAAAGACAGCCCCTCACATCTACTCAACTTCAGTGCTGTCCAATGCGCCTCCTTCCTTCTCCCTAAGCAACAGCCACTGCTGAAAAGAACTGTATAACTATGGTAACCTCTGCCTTGTTTACCTCTGACTATAAAAGGTCGGTGCTGCCTGAGCACCGGTGGAAGTCCTTCCTCTTGAGTTGGACTTACCCACCTGGCCCCCCAATATTCCCAAATTATCTCTTGTCTTTTCTCTTTCATTTGTGTGCGGCTCCTCTTCCAGATCCTGAACCCTGAACCACGCGGGACGTGGAGGGAAACATTTACAACACCTCCGCAACATGTTTATGGGGGCCAACGGAAATCAGTCTTATGTGGCAACTCATGACAGGGAAACAAGAAAGAACAAAGGGCTCAGGTATTCCTCATTTTCTTCAACAAATTAGACAACAGACTTAGCTTCCCTGGGCACATGAGGATGGTGATTGACGCCGTTTGTAGAGACCTTATAGGTGGTTCAGATGTAATACCTTCAGCAACAGAAATATGCAGTGACATAGATCTGGCAGGACATCCTGATATTAGAAAGTGCAACATAATTACGTAGTGTTCCAACATAAAAACACACAAACACAATAGCAAAAACACTTATGGGAACTTTACATAATATAGGTGATTAAATATATGAGATACAATTCAGAAAAATGAGGATTCACAAATTTTGTTGTACTATTCTTAAGTCCTGAGAAAGTACATTTCCTACACATCAAAGAAATTTCTCCCATTTGTACTCTTATGCGAACAGTGAATATAGAAATATGGCTGAGAGAAACCTCACATTAATTGCACTCATAATGGCTTTCTCCAGTGTGAACTCTCTGATGATAATGGAGACCACTTTTACCTTTATAAGATTTCCCACATTCAGTGCATTCATAAGGCTTTTCTCCTGTATGAACTCTCTGATGTTGATGAAGGAGAGCGTTAGTGGTAAAAGACTTCCCACATTTACTACATTTATAAGGCTTTTCTCCCGTATGAACTCTTTGATGATAATGAAGGGCATTGCTCCGGATAAAAGACTTCCCACATTCACTACACTTATAAGGCTTTTCTCCTGTATGAACACTCTGATGATCACGAAGGGCAGTGCTCTGTGCAAAAGATTTTCCACATTCATAGCATTTATAAGGCTTTTCTCCTCTATGAACTCTCTGATGAGCATGAAGTGTAGCGTTGCGGGTGAAAGATTTTCCACATTCACTGCATTTATAAGGCTTTTCACCTGTATGAAATCTCTGATGAACACGAAGCGTATTGCTCCGGGCAAAACATTTCCCACATTCACTGCATTTATAAGGCTTTTCTCCTGTATGAACTCTCTGATGATCACGAAGGGCATTGCTCTGTGCAAAAGATTTTCCACATTCATAGCATTTATAAGGCTTTTCTCCTGTGTGAACTCTTTGATGTCGATGAAGGATCTTCTTAGAGATAAAAGATTTTCCACATTCATAGCATTTATAAGGCTTTTCTCCAGTGTGAACTCTCTGATGAGCACGAAGGTTACTGCACTTGTTAAAAGATTTTCCACATTCACTGCATTGATAAGGCTTTTCTCCTCTATGAATTCTCTGATGAGCACGAAGGGTAGCGTTCCGGGTGAAAGATTTTCCACATTCACTGCATTTATATGGCTTTTCACCTGTATGAATTCCCTGATGAACACGAAGCGTATTGCTCTGGGCAAAACATTTCCCACATTCACTGCATTTATAAGGCTTTTCTCCTGTATGAACTCTCTGATGATCACGAAGGGCATTGCTCTGTGCAAAAGAGTTTCCACACTCGTAGAATTTATAAGGCTTTTCTCCAGTGTGAACTCTCTGATGTCGATGAAGGATCTTCTTAGAGATAAAAGATTTTCCACATTCACTGCATTGATAAGGCTTTTCTCTAGTGTGAACTCTCTGATGTCGATGAAGGATCTTCTTAGAGATAAAAGATTTTCCACATTCACTGCATTGATAAGGCTTTTCTTGAGTGTGACCTCTCTGTTGATAATGAAAGCTACAACATTTGGAAAAATATTTTCCACATTCAGAGGACAGAAAACACCCACTTCCAAGATGGACATCTTTTTCCTGAATAAATGTGTGGGTGCAACTAATGTCTTCCTTACAATCTTTTCTACTGTAATAATTTTTTGTCCTTTTAAAAGGCATCCCACACGTCGAAATTGTGGTTGGACTGTCCCTGGTCTGAGTAGTCTTGAGGTGGAGATGTCCTGACCCCATAAGGACACCATGAACAAAATTCCCGCATGTGAAATGATTCTGGGATACACTGAAATTGCAGCTGTTTGCAAGTGACATCCTGTCCACATCTCTAGTGAAAGATTTCTCTTTCACATGCTGCTGGTGAAATTTTGCATGGAAAAAAAATTGTTTTGCACATGCCCCACACCTCAACAGTATTTGTCCATGTTGTGTTCCCTGCAGCTCCATCATGTGGAAAATGTTTCCCAAGACCACCCCACAACTCTCACAGGGGTGGCTCTTCTGGGAAGACAAGGCTAACTTGGGATTCCTTGCCTGTGACAATCTTACAGAAACCTTCTGTTCAGTCGTTTCCTCCACGTTTTCTCCTCCACAGCAGCAACCTGAAGAAAAGAAAAGTAGGTAAAGTGCATGTTCACCTGATAAATACAGAATATCTTCATCACAATAGTTTATGTCAAAACAGGACGATTCCATACAATGATTTTCAAGACAAGTGAGTCAGACTCTCAAGAAATAGCTGTCATAAGAAAAAAAAAGAAAAGAAAGAAATGGCTATTATATATAACATAGCCCAAAAGGTCACTGAATGAGGAAAGTCTCACCAAGGGAGGACAGAAGCACTGGCTGGCAAGACAAGAAGAGAGGCAGGGTCTGCTCGTTATTACTCCACAAATGGCTTCCTTTAGGACATTTCATGCTGGAAACATGAGTCTGTGTAAAATAATTTCAATGTGTTCAAACCCATAAAATATCAATCATAGTAAAGCACGGGATGTTCAGCGTCAATATAATACGGGTGCGCTCTAAAGCTCTGCAGGCATGCAACAGCATTGGAGTGCAGTAAAGCCGAGATGTGTGATAGAGGTAGAGGTGCAAAGTTGAAAGAGGTTAAGGTTACCCAAGGGCTGGGAATCCGAGTAGAATGATCACTATTAAAACTGAGTCATGGGCCATGTGTCAACATTAAACAAGAAGTAGAACTGGGAAAAGAGTGGGCAATGGTAACAAAACATTTTTGTTGTTGAACAAAATGGCTTTCTAGTTATGAATGAAACAGAGCCCAGGCATGAAAACCGCCCCCAGAGTCCTTCACCAGGGCAAGACTGCCTCTGGGTCTACCCTGTCATTGATAAAGTCATCTTTCTCCTGTGACGCACAAAAGATTTTGCCTCTTAAATCCAAGTTGAGCCACAGCATGAGATAAATGAGGCAAATCTTACAAGAAAACCTAAAACGAGATATCGTCAGCACTGTGGTAGAACAACAAACCACAAATGAGATCACAGGCAAAAGACCTATGTGAGTGACATCAGCAAGATGGCAGAATCAGAGACAGAGAATCTTTCTTCATCACAGACTAAGTAGACAGCTATCCAAGCAAAAAAATCCCACAGGCAATGGGAATAAGAGTACCTTGAAGACAAACGGTAATACAGAATACCAAATAAGGACAACTGCATAGAAAGGATGACAGGAAACTGGGTGAGGAAACACATTTGAAGACACCTAAGGCCAAAAAAAAGGGTTAATAACTACCTAACTAAATAACTAAGGAAATAAATAAATACATAGATAAATAAATAAAGGAAGGAAGGAAGCAAGAGTCAGTCCTAGCTGATTGACTCAGTGGATAGAGTGTCAGCCTGCGGACTGAAAGGTCCAAGGTTCCATTCCACTCAAGGGCACATGCCCAGTATTTTGTGGTTTAAGTCCCCTGTAGGGGGCATGTAGGAGGGAGCTGATCAGTGACACTTTCTCATCATTACTGTTTCTCTCTCTCTCTTTCTCTCGGACTTTCCTCTAAGAAATTGATAAAAATATATTTTTTAAAAAGAGGGTCAGCCCTAGTCAGTTGGGTTCAGTGGATAGAGTATCCGCTTGTTCACTGAAGAGTCCCAGCTTGGATTCAGGTCAAGGGCACATGACCGGGTTGCGGGCTCGGTCCCTGCTGGTGAGCATGGGGGAGGCAGCCAATTAATGATTCTCTCTCATCACTGATGTTTCTCTCTCTCTCCCTCTTCCTTACTGTCTGAAATCAATAAAAATATATTGTAAATAAAAAATAAAAATAAAGGGTCAGCGATACCACTATGAGCCACTGTGCTTCTGTTCTCATTGATCCTAGTGGCCTGTTCTCCCAAAACCTGGATTTTTGTTTCAAAAAACCACACAATGCCCTGGCCTGTGTGACTCAGATGACTGGAGCAGCATCCTGTGTATTGAAGGGTCTAGGGTTCAATTCCCGGTTAGGGCACAAATCACAATGTGGCTTCCACACCCGTTTTTCCACTGTGCACATGGCAGCCGATTGATGTTTCTCCCTCATCTCTCTTTCCCCCTTGTCCCTTCCTTTCTATGTAAAAGGAATAATAAGGAAAGACATAAGAATTTCAGGGTAGCCAAAAACAAAAGAGATCTCAAAAAAGTCTAGAGGCAAAGTAAATAACAAAGCAAGCTACCAAAGCTTATGTACAACATTCAGAAAATGTAGCCCTAACTGGTTTGGTTCAGTGGATAGAGCACTGGCTTGAGCACTGAAGGGTCCCACGTTCAAATCCGGTCAAGGACATGTACCGTAATTGCGGGCACATCCCCAGTAGGGAGTGTGCAGGAGGTAGCTGAATTGATGATTCTCTATCATCAATGTTTCTCACTATCCCTCTCATTCCCTTCCTCTCTGTGAAAAATCAGTAAAACATATTTTCATGAAGAAAATGTAATTCTAAGGAGAAATTTTATAGAGATAGATGCCTACATTGTCACAAAAGATCTCAAAGAACCTAACATGGCGCCTCAGGAAAGGAGAAGTCGGTATTTTTTGGAAAAGCCACACTCAAGGGGCCAAAGAGCCCCATGTGGCTCGTGAGCCACAGTTTGCCAAACACTGGAGGGCAACAAAAGCACTCTTGAGCAAGAAGAAAGCTCGTGGCATCACACTTCCTGACTTCAATTTATTACAAAGAGAAAGCAAGCAAACGGTGTGTTGCTGGAGAAACACAGACACGTACATCAACAGAACAGAACAGAAAACACAAAAAAACTCAGGCACATACTTTAAATAATCTTTGACAAAGCTGCAAGCCACAGAAGAAGGGAAAGAGAGTCTGCAATGAATGGTGCTGGTATAAATGGACATTCACATGTAAAACAACAAAACTGTACAGCACTGATAAAATGGAACTCAACCTGCAGGACAGAATTAAATGTCAGCGCTAACACTTAAAACTCCTCAGGACAACCAAGAGAAAAAGTTTTGGAGGTTTGTTTTAGACAGAATTTTCTGAATGTGACACCAACCACCACACAAAATAGAAAACATAAACAGTCCACACTGCAACAAATAAAGTAAATAGGGTCTTCACTGCACAACAGCAATGAACAAAATGAATGAAAGGCAATCTAGAGAATAGAAGAAAATACTTGCAAACCAAAGGAAGAAATCTCTTGGAGATATTGTGGATTCAGCTCTGATCAGCACAATAAAGCGAATATTGCGATATAGACAGAAATTCACACAAATAGTGGGAGTTCCCTGGGAATAATGAAGGTATGTTAATACTGTACTGCAGGCTAATAACAATGCAGTGACTCTGTCTCAAAAGCAAAGTCTATAGAACTATACTAACAATATTTAATTGCTGAGCACTGGTAACAAGCACCTGAGCTTGCTATAAACATGGTGGCACTAGACCTGCTGAATGCAGGGTTGCCAAAAACATGGACTTTGTAGAAAAGCTGGTGTGGGGGAGTTATATCTGCAAAGCACAATTAAGCACATGCAAAAATATGTGTTCCTGTATGTCGGAGGCTATTAATATATAAAATATACAAGGTATTCAAAAGACTAATAAAAATAGAGTTAATAAACAGGATAAGGATGTAAACACAATTTTTCAAAAATACATACACATTATCAACAGGAATATAGAAAATGCTTTCTTCACTTACAAGGTGGAATCCCTTAGGCTTCCTGCAACACAACCAACCTCAAGTGGTTCCCTGTGAATTTAGTGCAGCGGGGAGTATTGGGACTTCAGGAATAGAAGGGAGCAGCAGAAACAGACCAATCCTCCCCAGGACAGCAACTACCCAGGAAACTGAAAAATCCAGCAGTACCACAGTCTACCTGAAAGGACAGAGCACACTCCGGGGAATGGGGCCTGGGAAATAGAAAAGCCAATTCCAGGTCACTGGTAACAGGGAGGGTCTTACCCAGTGAGGATATAAGTTCAAAGTTCTCCAGCATCACATTCAGGTACAGCTGTCTCTGACCCTCATCAAGGAGGCTCCATTCCTCCCTGGAGAAGAACAGGGCAATGTCCTCAAAGGTCACACCAACCTGTCAGAATGGAGACAATTGAACCCAGAGCTGCCTTTCTGAGAACTAGTAACTCTATACCTTACACATCTGCCCCCCTCCAACCACCTCCAGGGCACCCCGTTACTTTGGACACCAGGCCCTAATGCCAGTGCAGGCTGCTCTCTCATCACAGTCCCATTACTCACTGCAATGAATGGCCCACAGCAGAGCAGCTGGGTTGGGAGTGAAGGATTAGGGGAGGGGAGGGTAGAGAGCAATGCCATTTAAGCTCTGGGCAATGCCTGCAGGGCCCCAGCCTTCCTGCCAAGCAACACCACTGCAGTCTCCTAGATCCTGTCTCCAAGATAATGCCAAGCCTCGGTTTATACTTCTTTATGTGCACAGCAAGTCCCAGGGACCATAAGCTCACACTTCCTCCAGATGTGCACTCACCACAGTGAAATGTTTCTGCCCTGCCCACCTTCAGTCCTCAAGTTAATTCCCCTCAGCTCTGCCCCCTACCTGCTCCAATGCCACTGGATCTTGCTGGACTCACCCATGAACCTGGCATATGGCGGGTAGAGAGCTTGTAGTCCAGCCGGATCCAGGACCACCCCCGGCCCTGATGGATCCCACTCATTCGAATAAGCCCCGAATGAGGCTGTGCCGTCCTCCCTGCAGCCTCTGGTCTTTCCGTCAATACTCACATCCCACGGACTCAGGGGAAATTCAGAGGCAAGTCACCCCCGTCCTCTCTGCCCTGCACTTGCTGTGTCCTCAGAAGCCACAACACTCCTCTCTCCCCTCCTCCTTCCTCACGGGCCTCCACGCGGGACTGAGCTGCAGGACGGGACAGGCGCCCTCCCCAGGCTGTGGTGTCTGTGTGAGGAGGCGGTGAGGGCCTGGGGGACTGAACTCACCTCAGCCCGTCTCCTCAGCGGGGGCGCCGCCATTGCCCTCTGTGGGCTGAGCCGGGCGGGAGTAGAAGCCGCTGCAGGAATGGCGGTCCCTGTCCCGGCCCTGGTCTGGGTCCGAGTGGCGACTCCGAGCTTCAATCCCACGTGGGAGCTGTGACACCACTGGAGGCTCCGACCATGGGCTGTGAGGCGGGGAGCACCACTCTCCGGCCTTCTCAATGGGACTATGCGACCAGGAAAACGTGACCACAGGAAACAAAGATTTGAGAAGGCAAAACCCTGCCACTAGGATTTCACTTTCCGCCCTACAGAAGCGGCTAAACGGAAGTGCCTTTTCTGAGCCTCCATTGGCTCAGCCTGGTGGCATTCCCTGCCATGCCTTCTGGGTATTGTAGTTCCTAAGCTCCAAGGCCAGGGTCCTGCATCTCTCAATTGAGTCCAGGACTGGATTGAGGGGCAAAAAGCCCAAGAACACACCAACTACACTCAGGGTCCTCCAGCCCCTTCAGTGCAGGTAATGCCTGGGGCAAGTTTGTTTCTCCTGTATCCCCGTGGCTGGTTTTGCATATCTTTCTTCAGGACCTGCTCATTCTGAATGACAGGCATTGTTTCTTCATTCAGGACATTTGACATGCATCTTCTTCAGGCCAACTATAGCTTGCAGGGTTTGCTCAAGTCTCTACCTGCCTCTAACCTGAGTCCTTTGAGTCCATTATAGAAGGTTAATGTCTCAAAACAGACACTCATACTTTATATTTGTCTAATGTATCCATTTACATGTCAGCCCTGTCTCCAGATTCCTAAAATCTTGCTGCTGCGAAAAGAGTGCTCCATGGATACCAAAGCTGTGGAACCTTTGTACCATGGAATACCATGCTGCACACTAGAAATGAAGACTCTCTTACCCTTTCACACAGCATGGAGGGACCTGGAGAGCATCCTGCTCAGTGAAATAACTCTGTCAGAGAAAGACAAGCATCACTTCATCTCTCTCACATGTGGAATCTAATTAATTGAAAAAACAACAGATGGAGTGGTTTGAGAGACATGGAACCATGACATTGAGTGCAGAATCTCAGAGGCAAGTTGGAGGGACAGTAAAAAAAGAAAAATGAAAAAACATCCTCTGGTGAGGATTAAGCACAGGCGCACACACGCACACACAAAATAAAAACATTCACCTGAGCCTTAAGCATTTTCTTCTGTTGTCTGAAAGCAAGGGGGAAACTCTAGCTTGCTGGGTTCTGGATCTGCTCTAAATTTGTGGTCAAAAATCTGTCTTCCGTCAGTTGAGTCCCCGGAAATGCTGATACTCTTCCATGGAACCATCTCCTGCTTCACATGAGTCAATTGCTTTTGGTATTGTTGTAAGAAATGTCCAAACCTGTGGAGAACTTTTCTAAGTTCATTTGAACCAAGCCTGCCACATTGCTAGGAAGCAAAATAAGAAAAGATTGAGCACTGCTTGGGAGAATGGCAGTTTTGCACCTTTCTGGTAAGTTAGACTCAATGGAAAAGACATATTGGGGTTTCATGAAATTTATGGATGATAAATTGGGGTTATGGGGTGGGCCTGAGGAGGGAAATCTCAGAGATTTGATAAAAACTTTAAAAAATAGACATAGCCGTAGCCGGTTTGGCTCAGTGGATAGAGCGTCAGTCTGCATACTCAAGGGTCCCAGGTTTGATTTCGGTCAAGGGCATGCACCTTGGTTGCGGACACATCCCCAGTAGGGAGTATGCAGAAGGCACCTGATGGATGTCTCTCTCATCAATGTTTCTAACTCTCTATCCCCTCTCCCTTTCTTTCTGTAAGAAAATCAATAAAATATATTTTAAAAAAATAGACATAAACTACTTTTAAAAAGTTTATTGAACAGTTAACAGTTAATATTTAACACAATAACAATAATAATTGGGGCCTGTGTTCTTCTGTGCTGGAAGATTGTGCCTTTAGGAGTCTCTAAAACAAAAATTTCCCTGAAAATCCAAAGGTATGTTATCCCAGATCGAAAAAACACAATACACAGTCTCAATAAAGTAAAAATTGACCTTTGCAAAAACAAAAACAAAAACAAGGCTAGGATATAAGTAGCCCTGTGACTTGCTTTTACTTGCAAAGTTTTAACTTCAAATCATAAATGGTTACTTTTGGCCTCTGAGTTTGTAAAATTCATCAAGCCATGCTAGACTTCCTGAACTTGCTAGGTTTAGTATATGCCAGGGATGGGCAAACTTTTTGACTTGAGGGCCACAATGGGTTCATAAACTGGACCGGAGGGCCGGTACAAAAGCATGGATGGAGTGTTTGTGTGAACTAATATAAATTCAAAGTAAACATCATTACATAAAAGGGTATGGTCTTTTTTTTTTTTCAGTTTTATTCATTTCAAAGGGGCCGGGGCCGGCCCGTGGGCTGTAGTTTGCCCATGGCTGGTATATGCCATCATTTTTTTTTTCCATAGTCGGGAGTTAGAACCTGTCGGTTGAAGAGAAAATTCAATGACTGAAGGATTGTATGCATGCATATTAGCATAACTAATGGACACAGACACTGGGGCAGTGGGGGCTTGCCTGGGGTAGGAATGGCTGGCGGGGGGCGGGGAGGGGGAGTCCAAAACAGGAGAAGAGAGAAATATGTAAAAGTTCAGAAAATAATAATTTAAAAATATGAAAATAAAGTCAAGAAAATTCAAAGAGGCTTTTATTTCCACCCGGACCCATTACTGATGCTCCCAGTATTGCTGGTGTACCTTTATTTGCTCTCCTAGAAGTAGTCACTCTTCAGGTCAATAAAGCCTTAGGTTCTAAATGTGCTGGAGATATTTGTAAATACAACAAAAATGTATTTATTTTTCTTGGCTGCGGCCTTCCACAATATATGAGATGCACCTATTAATTAAATACCAAGATTGTTGGCTCCTCTACTTCAAACAGCTCATTTGTTCAAACTGCTGAACAAGATCAGTTACTTTCAAGGCTACATTCTTGCTAACCCTCCTCCCTGCTGTTGTCACACCTCAAGGATATTTGGCACAGAAGTGTCTCCAATTAGTAGAAAGTTTCTCCCCCGCCCCCCCTTCACATAACTCTGTTTTGAACTCTTCATAACTTTTTCTCTAGTCATATTTTATAGGCTTGGGGAAAATACTGATAAAACACCTCCCTATACATCTGCCAGACTATCTCCTGGAAAGCAAACAAACTGTAACTTTTAAAGACAGCCCCTCACATCTACTCAACTTCAGTGCTGTCCAACGTGCCTCCTTCCTTCTCCCTAAGCAACAGCCACTGCTGAAAAGAAGACGCCCCTTTATCGCTGCCATGTAGTGACTACCAATACTTGGCCCTTTCTTCTCTTGGAAAGTAAAATAAAGTTCTTCTCTGCATGTTTCCTTTTAGCTGCGAATCCTTCCACATCCCACATCACCAGAAAAATCCTAAAAGTATTACTTTATTCAAAGGAGTTAAGAGGAAAAATATGAGGAAAATGACTTGTAGAAGCAACATAATATTTCCTCCTTCTTTTCTAGGTTCTTTGTTTGGCCCAATAATTAAATTGATGTAATATAGATTAACAGGGGAATAACAATCACAAAGTTATTAACATAACCTAGAGGTTCTCTGCGCTTCTTGGACCTGTAAGTCCATTTCTTTCACCATGTGGGGGAAGTTTTCTGCCATTATTTCTTCAAATAGGTTTTCAATATCTTGCTGTCTCTCATCTTCTGGCACCCCTATTATTCTGATGTTGGTACGCTTGAAACTGTCCCAGAGGCTCCTTACACTATCTTCACACTTTCGGATTCTTTTTTCATTTTGCTTTTCCAGTTGGGTGTTTTTTGTCGAATCTTTGGTTTGATTCTTGTGCTCCTCTGGTCTGCTATTTGGTGTAATATTCTTTATTTCAGTCCGTGTATGCTTACTTTCTAATTTCTTTATCGTAGCATCGAGGGTCTCATTAGTTTTCGTGAGGCTCTGCTCAAGTTTATAGCAAGCCCTCAAAATTGCAATTTTTAGCTCCATATACCTCCATTTCTGTCATGTTTTTTTGTCTCTGCATCTTTTATGCTTTCTTGGTGCACCCCCTTGTGGTCTTTGTGCGCAGTCTTGTTCTAGCCAAGCCTTAATTGTTGTAGTTAACACTAGAGGGATTTGACCACCAGGCCGACTGGCTGTAGGAATCAGCTGTGTGGAAAACTTCAGTCCTCTGGGGAGGCGCTAGTCCAGCCTTTGCCTGAGGCGATCGGCAAATGGCTCTGCGCAGGGCTTGGGCGGGGCGGGCTCAACAGGGCGGGGGGAGGGAGCAGCTATGGCTGCTCTCAGTCCGTCTCCAGGGGCTCTGCCTCTCTGTCCCCACAACTGCTGCAAACCTCGGAGGGACCTTAGCCAGACAGTCCCGCTTCTCCCGTTTGAGTCTGGGTCCCTAGAGACTCGCCCGGATCTGTAGCCCAGAGTCTGAGACTCCCTCCTGATTGAAAACGACAACCGCGCCCTCAGCCACCAGCCCGCTTTGCGCGCACACCGCCGCACCAACGTACCTTTAAATTTTCCACACTGCGCCTCCTCTAAGCCTCGTAATGCTGTTGTTTTTCCTTCTAGTTGAAGAGTCTCTCCTCAGCCAGCCTTCCTGTGGTTCTGGGTGATGTCCGTTCCGTCTTTTAGTTGTATTTTTGAAGTGGTTGTTCGAGGCAGCTCCGGTGTTTACCTATGCCGCCATCTTGGTTTCTCCTAACATAACCTAGATATACATGGAAATGACTCAGAAAAATGGAATAACCTGCCAAAATGGCAAACACCTTCACCTAAAATCACCCTCCCCTACAGTCAAAAATGTTGTGTGTGGAATCAGGGTGGATTTTCGGGAAAAGCACAGTAAGGATCTCAGTTGTGGCCCATTGTGCAGTGCACTGTGATGAGGGCTTGTATTCAAAAGGACTCTGTTCCAACCCAAAGATCCAGGTGCAGACGCAGGAGACTGGGAAGGAGGATGGGGGTCCAGAACATGATCCGGGCTGCAGGGAATACATGGTGAGAGCCAGTGTCTCATTCAGCCAGTAGGGATATAGAGGACAGAATCACATGGCCAGTCGGTCCTATGCATGAATAAGAAGTGAACATCCGTCCACTGAGACCAACAACATGTAGAACTCCAGCATCATTTCCAAATATTAGGTCCCAAAATTCATGTCCAATTATATCCACTCCTGCAGGGTGAATATCAGTGCCACATAGGAACATCATTTAAAGGAGCAAGCTGAGGCATCAAATTCATCAGTGGAAGGGGTCACAGCATGACACCCAACATGTGGACAAAGGTGCAGAGACCCAGCCCTAATTACCAAGGATTCCTGAGGGTCAAAACCAGTGCTGGGATCAAAGTGAAAGTAGACAACCAGCAGCTCACTCTGAAAGAAGGATCCCCTGCAGAAACCACTGCAGCTGAGCAATGATGGTGTTCCCATACACACAGGGAGGCCAAGGGTAAATGCTCTGAGATCTAAATGAATGGAAGGAAAAGCATTAACTGTAACCATGGAGACAGGAGCTGCAGCTGAGCCACCCTGGGCCTCAGACTGTATCTGCTCCAGTGAGGGCTCCACATCAGTGGTAGAGACTCTGTCTAACGCTGAAGAAAATAATGGTTAAAATCCAGTCTCTTGAACATGACACTTGTCTGTGGTGTAAACTTGGGGACCTGACTTCATTTCTCTGACACTGAACTTTTTCAGCAATTTGATATGGGACGCACCACAATGAGACCTGAGTGGCACAGCACCTGCCTCCCTGCAGCAGAGTCAGCGGCTTCTTATAGGTCCCATTTCTTGGTAAAATGCACCCAAAGACAAAGGTGCTTGCGGGGATCGGGGGAGTGAGAAGTGCCTGCCTGGGAAGGTCTCTGCAGGGAGTGGCTGGAGTTGCTGGAGCCAAAGCAGGCTGCAGGCACAGCTGCGTTACTGCACGTGGACACCTTACCCCTGAACCTTCTCCAATAGCTCCGGCATGGGGACATACCTCATACTTGTTTTTCACAGAAGGAAACGGCCTTAGACCAGCAGAAAGGGTTATGTCATTGTAAGTTCCAGTGATAACAGACAATCTGAAATTCAAATCTAGGATGCCTGATCCAGGGCATAGGGAATCTGCTCACTGCCCCCCATTTTCTGCTGCATTGGCTTTGGGACTCTAAAACACCTGCCCATGCAGATGCCCTCTGGCCTTCCTGAGAGAACTGTTCCAACCCAAGTATCCCCATGACAGGAGACAAGGAAAATGCAGAAGACGACAAAGCCAGGGCTTAGTGCAGGATCAGATGACTGGTGTTCTGAAAGCAAAGGAGAATGTTAGGAGTGCAGGTTAAAATTAAAAATGTTCATTGCACAGGGCATAGCATTTAAAAAGTAATAAATCACCCAGCTGGTGTGGGTCAGTGCTTGAGCTTCAACCTGTGCACAAAGAGGTCCTTGGTTAGATTCCCAGTCAGAGCACATGCCCGGATTGCAGGATCCATCCCCAGTAGGGTATGGAGGAAGCAGTGATCAATGATTCTCTCTCATCATTGATGTTTCCTTTCCTTATTTTTCTTTTTGAAGATTAGGGACTCAGTTTTCTTTTTTATGGATTTCACAGAGGAAGGGAGAGAGACAGAGAGATAGAAACATCAATGATGACAGACAATCATTGATAAGCTGCCTCCTGCAAGCCCCTCCTGGGGATCTAACAGGGACCACGCATGTACCCTGAGTGGCACTGGAACTGACCTCCCAGTTCATAGGACGATTGAGCCGCCTTGCTGGACTCACATTATTAATGGTTCTCTCTCTCTCTCTCTCTCTCTCTTTCCACCTCCTTTGCTCTATGAAGTCAATAAAAATATTTTTTAAATGAATTAAAATATTTTTGAAATATATCTTTATTGATTTCAGAGAGGAAAGGAGAGGTAAAGAGAGATAGAAACATCAATGATAAGAGAGAATGATGGATTGGCTGCCTCTTGCAGTCCCCACACTGAGGATTGAGACTGCAACCTGGGCATGTGCTCTTGACTAGAAGCTTACCTGGGACCTTTCAGTCGGAAGGCTGACGCTCTATTCACTGAGCCAAACCAGGTAGGGAAATTAAAATATTTTTCTTAAGTAATAAATATTAAAACATATTATTCCAATACAAAAAGTTTATTTCCTAAAGTAAAAAAGGCACAAAATGAATGAAATTCCAACATAGATCTTTGTTGTTCCACTGTCCTATTTTTAAAGAAATTTGCAAAAACTCATAGCACATTATGCAGAACATATGGTAAGATGTTTTAATGAAGAAATAGACTCAGCAAATACACCTCTGAGAATAGGGTCACCATAAAATCCTACAAAAAATACAATCAAACATTAAGGCAGCACAACAATTTATAAAAAACAAAAAAATACACGTTAAATTATGATTGACCGAAGAAATTATTCTCTAGGATGTGGAGACTGAATCCTTAATACACTGCTGAAAAAAATGTAAAAAAGTACAGTTAGTTGAAGTTTATTTTTTATTTTTAAAGAATAGTTTATTAATTTTTAGAGAGAGAAGGGAGAGGGAGAGAAACATTGATGGAAGAGTGCTATATGGGCCAGCCGCCTCCTGCACACCCACTTCTATCGATCTAGCCCACAACTCAGGTACATATTCCCACTGGCAATCATCTCCACAACCCTGTGCTGCATGGGATCATGGCCAAGCACTGAGCCACACCGGCCCTGGTGGTATATTCCATTGAGATCACACTTTGCTAATCTCAGTAAATTTAAACCTACATCTACTCAAAAAAACCAGACTTTGCACTGAATTTTTCACAAAGGGAAATAACACTTATATACATACAAGGAATTATATAGAAATGTTTGTACCAGCTGTTAGAAATAACTAAACATTTATTAAAACGGACAAATTATGGTGATATATCAATGATAAGAATATCTATCACAGCCCTAACTGGTTTGGCTCAGTGGATACAGCACTGGCCTGTGGATTGAAGGGTCACAGATTCAATTCTTGTCAAGGGCAAGTATCTTGGTTTCAGGGGGTGTGCAGGAGGCAGCTAATCAAAGTTTCTAACTTTTTACCCCTCTCCCTTCCTCTCTGTAAAATCAATAAAACATATTTAAAAAAAAAGAATATCAGGAAAAAAGATGAGTTACTAATGTAACTTTAATAAATCTCCAAGTATTTATGAAACAAAAATTAAAGCAGAAAAATACTTAGAAAAATAAAGTTCTCTATGAAAATGGAATGTAAATCCATGGAAACTAGGAAAGTTGTGAAGAACAGGGACAGGTTAAAAGCGGTCATGAAGCAATTGCACAGAGACAGATATGGTCAGCATTATGACTATAATGATGGTTTCAGTTTCATGCACATGTCAAGATTTAGGAAAAATGCCATAAACGGTTTGGCTCAGTGGATAGAGGGTCGACCTGCGGACTCAAGGGTCCCAGGTTCGATTCCGGTCAGGGGCATGTACCTTGGCTGTGGGCACATACCCAGTGGGGAGTGCGCAGGAGGCAGCTGATAGATGTTTCTCTCTCATCGATGTTTCTGACACTCTGTCCCTCGCCCTTCCTCTCTGTAAAGAATAAAATATATTTTTTTAAAAAAGATTTAGGAAACAATATACTTAACACACGTACATACTCATTACAGCTGTTAACAATAGTTCACAATAACACAAATGTACATTCACCTATTCTGGAAGAACAGGTTTGGAAACTCTATATTCAATCCACATACTTATGCCATCTGAGTGAGAGTCTCATCTCAGTGACAGAAAATTAACAAACAATGAAGAACTTTCACCAAAATCGACAAAAGCCACATCCCTGGACCAAGGACAGCCTTAGTTTCCATCTTGGTTTTCCTGTCAGCACACCAATGGCTCTGATGGGAACATCTGAGAAGCTACAGGAGCCACAAACCATCTTGATTATAATCAATGATAATGACTCCTTCACAAAAGATAAAATACCTGCAGTCCCTCAGATCTGTGTACACACAGCTCCTGTTGTCTTTTCCTCAAACTAATTCCTGGATGCACAGTTAGAGGAGGACCATTCCATCTAATGGGCTGCAATCTCGCCCAACAACAATCAGGTCAGTAGGCATTAGTGCACATGGCCCTCTGCAAGACCTGGGCAAGAGATTCCCTTCACATGTATTGGCATCCCTTGCAAACGAGAAAATAAGTTCATGCTCCCAGACATACTTGAGGTTGTTACAGCTACCCCCTCTTTGCAGTGATCTTTGTGTCTCAAAGCATCCAAACATCACAGGACGATTAGAGAGTCCACAGTGCTTTCAAGAAAAATATGGGCACAGTGTAAATTTGCCAAAAACTGCTGAGCTACTTTCTGCACCATACTGTTTCCCCAAAGGGAAAAATGTTTAAGAACCCAAACAAGTTTTCACCTCATCACGCTTGAAGAGCCCAAATCTTTCTATAAGCTAACCTACACAGTAAATAGAACACCCCAGATTAAAGAAGTCTTAGGAAAAAGCCTTCATTATTTTACCTACCAAAGAGACAGGAGACTGGCAGTTCTTCCATTGACGACTAAGTACTCAATAAACTCACCACCAGCGTTCAGGCAAAGCATGTCCCTGAAAATGGCAGTCCCTCTGCAACATTATGTTTACTGGGGCCAACAGTAATCAGTCCTATGTGGCGACTCATGATAGGGAAACAAGTAAGAAACAAGGGCTCAGGTATTCCTCATTTTCTTCAACAAATTCGACAACAGAGTTAGCTTCCCTGGGCACATGAGGATGGTGACTGAGGCCATTTGTAGGGGCCTTATAGGTGGTTCAGGTGAAATACCTTCAGCAACAGAAATATGCAGTGATGTAGATCTGGCAGGACATCTCAGTATGTTAGAACGTGCAACATAATTACACAGTGTGCCAACGAAAAACACACAAACAGAAAAGCAAAAACACTTATGCAAGCTTTACAGAATATAGGTGATTAAATAAATGAAATACAATTCAGAAAAATGAGGACTCAGAAATTTTCCTGTACTATTGTTATGTCCAAATTAAGAAATTAAATTTCCTACACATCTAAGAAATTTCTCTCATTTGTACTCTTATGAACGGAGCGAATTTAGAAATTTGGCTGGGATATACCTCACATTAATTGCACTCACATTGGCTTTCTCCAGTGTGAACTCTCTGATGATACTGGAGACTACTGCTCCTTTTAAAAGATTTCCCACATTCAGTGCATTTATAAGGCTTTTCTCCTGTATGAACTCTCTGATGTCGATGAAGGATGGTATTAGTGGTAAAAGACTTCCCACATTCACTGCATTGATAAGGCTTTTCTCCTGTATGAAGTCTCTGATGACGATGAAGGTCATTGCTAACGGGAAAAGATTTCCCACATTCACTGCACTGATACGGCTTTTCTCCAGTGTGAACTCTCTGATGATACTGGAGACCTTTTCTACCTTTAAAAGATTTTCCACAATCACTGCATTTATAAGGCTTTTCTCCTGTATGAACTCTCTGATGATAACGAAGGGCAATGCTCCGGGTAAAAGATTTCCCACACTCACTGCATTTATAAGGCTTTTCTCCAGTGTGAACTCTCTGATGATAATGAAGGGCATTGCTCTGGGTAAAAGATTTCCCACATTCACTGCATTGATAAGGCTTTTCTCCCGTATGAACTCTCTGATGTTGATAAAGATCTTTCTTAGTAGTAAAAGATTTTCCACATTCACTGCATTGAAAAGGCTTTTCTCCAGTATGAACTCTCTGATGATATCGGAAACCACTTCTACTTTTAAAAGATTTTCCACATTCACTGCATTTATAAGGCTTTTCTTCAGTGTGAACTATCTGATGATAACGAAGAGCAGTGCTCCAGGTAAAAGATTTCCCACACTCACTGCATGTATAAGGCTTTTGTCCTGTATGAAATCTCTGATGACAATGAAGATCATGGATCCTGGTAAAATATTTCCCACATTCACTGCAGTGATATGCCCTTTCTCCAGTGTGATCTCTCTGTTGATAATGAAACCTAGAAAATTTGGTACAATATTTTCCACATTCAGTGCACACACCACATGGACTTCCAAGATGGACACCTTTTTCCTGAATAAACGTGTGGGTGCAACTGATGTCGTTCTTACATTCTTTTCTGCTGAAATAATTTTTTCTGCTTTGAAACATCATCCCACGCTTCAAAATAGCACTTGGACTGTTCCTGGTCTCAGTATCCTTTAGGTGGAGATGTCCTGACCCGGTAAGGACACTCTGCCCAACCTCTCCGCATGTGAAATGATTCTGGGACACATTGAAATTGCAGCTGTTTGCAAGTGACATCCTTTCCAAACCTCTTATGTAAGTCTGCTCTCTCACATGCTGCTGGTGAAATTTTGCACACAAATAAAACCGTTTTGCACATGCCCCACACCTCAACAGTATTTGTCTGTGTTGTGTTCCCTGCAGTTCCATCACGCGGAAAATGTTTCCCAGGACTAGCCCACAACTCTCACAGGGGTGGCTCTTCTGGGAAGACAACGGTAACTTGGGATTCCTTGCCTGTGAAAATCTAATAGAAATCTTTTGTTCAGTCGTGGCCTCCACATTCTCTTCTCCACAGCAGCAACCTGAACAAAAGGAAATGTAGGTGAAGTGCATGTTGACCTGATAAAAGCAGAATATCTTCAACACAGATGTTTATGTCACAACTGGACATGATTCCAGACATTGATTTTCAAGACAAGTGAGTCAGACTCTCAGGAAATGGCTGTTATATATAAAATGCCCAAAAGGAAAATCTCACCGAGGGAGGACAGAAGCATAGGCTGGGACAAAAAGAGGAGGGCAGGGTCTGCTCATTATTACTCCACAAATGGCTTCCTTAGGAACTTTCATGCTGGTGATGTGACTGTGTGTAGAATAATTTCATGTGTGCAAACCCATAAACTATCAATCACATTAGAGCATGTGATGTTCAGCATGAATAAAATAATACATGTGCACTCGAAGGCCTGCAGGCATGGAACAACATTGGAGGGCAGTAAAGCAAGATGTGCTAAAGAGGTAAAGGTGCAAAGTTTAGAGAGGTTAAGGTTATCCATGGGCTGGGAATCTGAGTAGAATGATCACTACTAAAACTGACTCGTGGATGGCGGCATAGGTTAACGCTGGAGTTTGCTGCCTCGAACAACCACTTCAAAAACACAACTAAAAGACGAAACGGACATCATCCAGAACCACAGGAAGGCTGGCTGAGTGGAATTTCTACAACTAGGAGGAACCGAGAATCAGAAGAGGCACAGTGCTGAAGTAAAATACTAAGGTGCGGAGTGCATGCGGCGCGGGCTGGTGGCTGAGGGCGCAATTGTCTGTTTCAATCCAGAGGGAGCCTCAGACTCTGAACTCCAGATGCGGGTGAGTCTCTAGGGACCCAGACTCAAACAGGAGAAGCGGGACTGTCTGGCATCGGTCCCTCCGAGGTTTGCAGCGGTTGCTGGGACAGAGAGGCAGAGCCCCTGGGGACAGACTGAGAGCAGCCATAACTGCTCCCTCCTCCGCCCTGTTGATCCTGTGGGACCGGCCCCGCCCAAGCCCTGCACAGAGCCATTTGTCGGATAGCCTCAGGCAAAGGCTAGATTAGCACCTCCCTAGAGGACAGAAGTTCTCCCA
Organism: Myotis yumanensis; assembly: GCF_028538775.1. NCBI lineage: Eukaryota > Metazoa > Chordata > Mammalia > Chiroptera > Vespertilionidae > Myotis > Myotis yumanensis. Next base: position 6,214,736 of record NW_027223774.1, on the reverse strand, counting down.
CTGCAGACACAGCTGATTCTCACAGCCAGTTGGCCTGGAGGTCAAGTAGTAATTACCTACAACAATCAAGGCTTGACTACAACAAGACTGCTCACAGAGACCACAAGGGGGTGCACCAAGAGTGTCTACCTCAGGTAATTGGGACACTTAACACGCAAAGCCACTCTATCGACACAGCGAAGCATAAAAAAATGCCGAGACAAAGAAACAGGCCACAAATGACAGAACCGGAGGAAAGCAGGCTACTGGACATAGAATTCAAAACCACACTTTTGAGGTCTCTCAAGAGGCTTCTAGAGTCTGTCGATAAACTTGATGAGATGTACAGGAAATCTAATGAGACCCTCGACGGTGTGATAAAGGACCAACTAGAAAGTAAGCATACACTGACTGAAATAAAGAATATTATACAGACTCCCAACAGCAGATCAGAGGAGCGCAAGAATCAAGCCAAAGATTTGAAATGTGAGGAAGCAAAAAACACCCAACTGGAAAAGCAAAATGAAAAAAGAATCTGAAAGTGTGAATATAGTGTAAGGAGCCTCTGGGACAGCTACAAGCGTACCAACATCAGAATTATAGGGGTGCCAGAAGATGAGAGACAGCAAGATATTGAAAACCTATTTTAAGAAATAATTACAGAAAACTTCCCCTACTTGGTGAAAGAAATAGACTTACAAGGCCAGGAAGCGCAGAGAACCCCAAACAAAAGGAATCCAAAGAGGACCACACCAACACACATCATAATTAAAATGCCAAGAGCAAAAGACAAAGAGAGAATCTTAAAGCGGCAAGAGAAAGAAACTCAGTTACCTACAAGGGAATACTCATATGACTGTCAGCTGATTTCTCAACAAAAACGTTGCAGGCCAGAAGGGAGTGGCAAGAAATATTCAAAGTGATGAACCTACAACCAAAAGTACTTTATCCAGCAAAGCTATCATTCAGAATTGAAGGTCAGATAAAGAGCTTCACAGATAAGGAAAAGCTAAAGGAGTTCACCACCACCAAACCAGTATTATATGAAATGCTGAAAGGTATCCTTTAAGAAGAGGAAGAATGCCGAAACCGGTTTCGCTCAGTGGACAGAGCGTCGGCCTGTGGACTGAAGGGTCCCAGGTTCGATTCCGATCAAGGACATGTACCTGGGTTGCAGGCACATCCCAGTAGGAGGTGTGCAGGAGGCAGCTGATCGATGTTTCTCTCTCATCGATGTTTCTGACTCTCTATCTCTCTCCCTTCCTCTCTGTAAAAAATCAATAAAATATATTTTAAAAAAAAACAGGAAAAAGAAGAAAAAGGTAAAGATACAAATTGTGAACAACAAACATGCATCTATCAACAAGTGAATCTAAGAATCAAGTGAATAAATAATCTGATGAACAGAATGAACTGGTGATTATAATAGAATCAGGGACATAGAAAGGGAATGGACTGACTATGCTTGGGGGGGAAAGGGGTGTGGGAGATGCGGGAAGAGACTGGACAAAAATCATGCACCTATGGATGAGGACAGTGGGTGGGGAGTGAGGGCGGAGGGTGGGGTGGGAACTGGGAGGAGGGGAGTTATGGGGGGGAAAAAGAGGAACAAATGTAATAATCTGAACGATAAAGATTTAATTATTTTAAAAAATAAATAAATAAATAAAAATAAAACTGACTCGTGCCCTGACCAGTTTGGTTCAGTGAATAGAGCGTAGGCCTGTGAACTCAATGGTCCCAGGTTCGATTCCAGTCAAGGTCACATGCCTGAGTTGCATGGTTGATCCCCTGCAGGGGGTGTGCAGGAGGTAGCTGATCAATGATTCTCTCTCATCATTGATGTTTCTATCTCTCTCCCTCTCCATTCCTCTCTGAAATCAATAAAAATATATTAAAAAAAAAAAACAAAACAAAAAACTGAGTTGAATGCAAAGTGTCAACATTAAGCAAGAAGTAGAATTGGGTGAGGAGTGGGCAATGGTAACTAAACATTTTGAACAAAATGGCTTTCTAGTTATGAATGTAACAAAGCCCTGGCATGAAAACTGCCCCCACTGCCCTTCACCAAGGCAAGACTGCCTCTCAGTCTACCCTCTCATTGATAAAGGCATGTTTCTCCTGTGATACACAAAGTATTCTGTCTCTTAAATCCCAGTTGAGCCACTGCATGAGATCAATGATGCAAATCATAAAAGAAAAACTAAAAAGATGGATGGTCAGCACTGTGGTAGAACAACAAACCACAAATGAGATCACAGGCAAAAGACCTATGTGAGTGACATCAGCAAGATGGCAGAATCAGAGAAAGAGAAACTTTCCCCATTCAAGAGTAAGTAGACAGCTACTCATGAGAAAAACATCCCACAGGAAATGGGAATAAGAGTACCATGAAAACAAACATTAGTACAGAATACCAAATAAGGACAACTGCATAGAAAGGATGACAGGAAACTGGGTGAGGAAGCACATTTGAAGATACCTGAGGTCAAAAACAAGAGTTAATAATAACTAACTAACTGACTAACTTTTTTAAGTAAATAAATAAATACAGCAAGGGTCAGCCCTAGCTGGTTTGCTCAGTGGATAGAGTTTCAGCCTTGGGACTGAAAAGTCCTAGGTTCCATTCCAGTCAAAGGCACAGGCAGAGTTTGTTGTGGGTTCAGTCCCAGTAAGGGAGCATGCAGGAGGCAGCTGATCAGTGATACTCTCTCAGTATTAATGTTTCCCTCTCTCTGTCTCTGTTTCTGTCTCCCTTCCTCTGAGAAATCAATAAAAATCAAGGGTCAGCCCTAGCTGGTTTGGCTCAGTGGACAGAGCATCGGCTTGTGGACTGAAGAGTCCCAGGTTCAATTCTGGACAAGGGCACCTAGGGAGATATTGACAGAAGAATAACAGGGGACAGACCAAGATGGCGGTGTAGGTAAACACCGGAGACCGCTGCCGCAAACAACCATTTCAAAAATACAACTAAAAGATGGAACGGACATCACCCAGAACCACAGGAAAGCTGGCTGAGGAGAGACTCTTCAACTAGAAGGAAAGAGAACAGCAAACCGAGGCTCAGAGGAGGCGCAGTGTGGAAAATACAAAGGAACCGAGGTGCGCGCGAAAGCGGGCTGGTGGCTGAGGGCGCGGTTGTCGTTTTCGGTCGGGAGTGAGTCTCAGACTCTGGGCTCCAGATCCGGGCGAGTCTCTAGGGACCCAGACTCAAATGGGAGAAGCGGAATTATCCGGCATCAGTTGGAACCTGAGGGCAGCTTTCTCTCCGAGGTTTGCAGCGGCTGCCGGGGTTCTGAGAAGCAGAGCCTCTGGGAACAGGACTGAGAGCGGCCATAACTGCTCCCTCCGCCCGCCCTGTTGAGCCCGCCCCGCCCAAACCCTGCCCACGCCATTTGCCGGATCGCCTCAGGCAAAGGCTGGATTAGCGCCTCCCCAGAAGACAGACGTTTTCCACACAGCTGATTCCTACAACCAGTCGGCCTGGTGGTCAAATCCCTCTAGTGTTAACTACAACAATTAAGGCTTGGCTAGAACAAGACTGCCCACAAAGACCACAAGGGGGTGCACCAAGAAAGCATAAAAGATGCGGAGACAAAAAAACATGACAGAAATGGAGGATATGGAGCTAAGAATCGCAATCTTGAGGGCTTGCTATAAACTTGAGCAGAGCCTCACGAAAACTAATGAGACCCTCGATGCTACGATAAAGAAATTAGAAAGTAAGCATACACGGACTGAAATAAAGAATATTTTTTTTTTTTAATATATTTTATTGATTTTTGACAGAGAGGAAGGGAGAGAGATAGAGAGCTAGAAACATCGATGAGAGAGAAACATCGATCAGCTGCCTCCTGCACACTCCCCACTGGGGATGTGCCCGCAACCCAGGTACATGCCCCCGACCGGAATCGAACCCGGGACCCTTCAGTCCACAGGCCGACGCTCTATCCACTGAGCCAAACCGGTTTCGGCTGAAATAAAGAATATTATACCAAATAGCAGACCAGAGGAGCAGAAGAATCAAACCAAAGATTTGACAAAAAACACCCAACTGGAAAAGCAAAATGAAAAAAGAATCCGAAAGTGTGAAGATAGTGTAAGGAGCCTCTGGGACAGCTTCAAGCCCACTAATATCAGCATAATAGGGGTGCCAGAAGATGAGAGACAGCAAGATATTGAAAACCTATTTGAAGAAATAATGGCAGAAAACTTCCCCCACCTGGTGAAAGAAATGGACTTACAGGTCCAAGAAGCGCAGAGAACCCCAAACAAAAGGAATCCAAAGAGGACCACACCAAGACACATCATCATTAAAATGCCAAGAGCAAAAGACAAAGAGAGAATCTTAAAAGCAGCAAGAGAAAGAGACTCAATTACCTACAAGGGAATACCCATACGACTGTCAGCTGATTTCTCAACAGAAACTTTGCAGGCCAGAAGGGAATGGCAAGAAATATTCAAAGTACTGAAAACCAAGAACCTACAACCAAGATTACTTTAACCAGCAAAGCTATCATTCAGAATTGAAGGTCAGATAAAGAGCTTCACAGATAAGGAAAAGCTAAAGGACTTCATCACCACTAAACCAGTATTATACGAAATGCTGAAAGGTTTCCTTTAAGAAGAGGAAGAAGAAAAAGGTAAAGATACAAATTGTGAACAACAAACATGCATCTATCAACAAGTGAATCTAAGAATCAAGTGAATAAATAATCTGATGTACAGAATGAACTGGTGATTACAATGAATCAGGGACATAGAAGGGGAATGGACTGACTATTCTTGGGCGGGGGGGAAGGGGAATGGGAGATGCGGGAAGAGAATGGACAAAAATCGTGCACCTATGGATGAGGACAGTGGGTGGGGAGTGAGGGCGGAGGGTGGGGCGGGAACTGGGAGAAGGGGAGTTATGGGAAAAAAAGAGAAACAAATGTAATCAGAAAAATAAAGATTTAATTAAAAAAAAAAAAAAAAAAAGAATAACAGGGAGCCAGAACTCCCACCATCTCATAAAAATAATACCGCTCCCCCCCAACACCCCCCCCCCCCCCACACACACACAAACACGCACAAACACCTACAAACCTTGGGCCAAGTGGGGAACATGGACTTCTATTCTCTTCTTCAAATAATGAGGTGGCATCTCACCCTTCCCTTACCAGAGCAGTAACAAAACAAGCCAGATAAAACAGGCTTGAAAAGATCCAGCGTTCTATAATGCTAAAAATTTCTAGGTTTCAATTATCAAATTATTCATACAAAGAAGCAGAAAGATCTAAAAACGGAACAACAATATTTAATTGCTAAGCACTAGTAACAAGCATCTAAGCTTGCTAGAAACATCGTGGCAGTAGACCTGCTGAACGCAGGGTTGCGAAGAACATGGAATTTCTCACCCTAACCAGTTGGGCTCAGTGGATAGAGCCTCAGCCTACAGACTCAAGGGTCCCAGGTTGGATTCCCGTCAAGGGCATGTACCTTGGTTGCGAGCACATCCCCAGGAGGGAGGGTGCAGGAGGCACCTGATCGATGTTTCTCTCTCATCGATGTTTCTAACTCTCTATCCCTCTCCCTTCCTCTCTGTAAAAAAATCAATAAAATATATTAAAATAAAAAACAAACAAAAATCATGGACTTTCTGGAAAAACAGGTGTGGGGGAGGAATATATGCAAAGCACAATTAAGCACATACAAAAATATGTGTTCCTGTATTTGTAAGCAATTAATATATAAAATATACAAGGTATTCCAAATATTCTTTAACGAAAAAAAATATAGTTAACAAACTGGATAAGGATGTAATACAACTTTTCAAAATATATTTACACATGACCAATAGGAATACAGAAAATGTTTTCCTCACTAATCAAGGTGGAATTCCTTAGCTGCCAACAACACTACCAACCACAAGTCCTTCCCTGTGAATTCAGTGCAGCGGGGAGTATTGGGACTTCAGGAATAGAAGGGAGAGCAGAAACAGACACACCCTCCCCAGGACAGCAACTACCCAGAAAACTGGAAAAATCAAGCAGTACCACAGTCTACCTGGGAGGACAGAGCACACCCTGGGGAATGGGGCCTGGGAAATGGCAGAGCCAAGTCCAGGTCACTGGTGAGAGTGAGGGTCTTACCCAGCGAGGACAGAAGTTCAAAGTTCTCCAGCATCACATTCAGGTACAGCTGTCTCTGACCCTCATCAAGGAGCCTCCATTCCTCCCTGGAGAAGTACAGGGCAATGTCCTCAAAGGTCACGCCAACCTGTCAGAATGGAGACAATTAAAACCAGGGCTGTCTCTCTGAGAACCAGTAATCCTACTCCTTACACATCTTCCCCCCCTCAACCTCCTCCAGGGCACCCGGTTACTGTGGACACCAGGCCCTAATGCCAGTGCAGGCTGCTCTCTCATCACAGTCCCATTACTCACTGCATGGCCCTCAGCAGAGCAGCTGGGTTGGGAGTGAAGGATTGGGGGAGGGGAGGGGAGAGGGCAATGCCAATTAAGGTCTGCGCGATGCCTGCAGGGCCCCAGCCTTCCTGCCAAGCAACACCACCGCAGTCTCCTAGATCCTGCCTCCAAGACAAAGCCAAGCGTCGGTTTATGCTTCGCCTTTAAGTCCCCACAGCAGGTCCCGGGACCATCAGCTCACACTTCCTCTAGATGTGCTCACCACTGGGTAATGTTTATCCCCTTCCCAAGTTCAGACCCCAGGTTCACTCCCTCAGCTCTGCCCCCTTCCTGCTCCAATGCCACTGGATCTCGCTGGACTCACCCATGAACTTGGCATATGGCGTGTAGAGAGCTTGTAGTCCAGCCGGATCCAGGACGACCCCAGGCCCTGATGGACCCACAGCCGGGAAAGCCCCGAATGAGGCTGTGCCATCCTCCCTGCAGCCTCTGCTCTTTCCGTCAATACTCACAGCCACATCCTCAGGGACCTTCAGACGCAAGTCACCCCCGTCCTCTCTGCCCTGCACTTGCTGTGTCCTCAGAAGCCACAACAGCCCTCTCTCCCCTCCACCTTCCTCACGGTCCTCCACGCGGGACTGAGCTGCAGGACGGGACAGGCGCCTGCACCCGGGCTGTCCTGTCGGTATAAGTAGCGATGAGGGGAGGACCCGGGGGACACACTCACCTCAGCCCGTCTCCTCAGCACCGGCGCCTCCATTGCACTCGGTGGGAGGAGCGGGGCGGGAGCAGAAGCCGCTGCAGGAATGGCGGTCCCTGTCCCGGCCCTGGGGCGGGTCTGGTGGCGACTCCGAGCTTCAATCCCACGTGTGCGCTGTGAGCACCACTGGAGGCTCCGACCATTGGCTGTGAGGCGGGGACGACCACTCTCCAGCCTTCTCCAGGGGACTCTGCAATCAAGTACCGCCGACCGCTTAAGACAAAATGGAGAGAAAACTACCGGTCCCGTACACCAGAACTTGAAAAACGGAAACGCCTTTTCTGAGCTCCCATTGGCTCAGCTGGGTGCCATTCGACGCCTGGCCTTCTGGGTAATGTAGTTCCTACGCTCCCTGGCCAGGATCCTGTATTTCCTCAGCCGACTACAGGACAGGTTTTGAGGGCAAATAGTCCAAGGACACACGGGGTATACTCAGGGCCCTCCAGCGCATTCAGGGAAGTGGATTTCCGGAACAGGTTTGTTTCTGTGGGACCTGCCTGGCTTCCTTTAGTTGCTGGTTTTGCATATCTTTCTTCAGAATCTGCTCTTTTCTGAATGACGGGCAATGTGTGTTCTTTCAGGCCATTAGGCTTCTATCCCCTTCAGGCTTAATGTAGCTTGCAGAGGTTGTTTAAGTGTCTAAAGCACCTATCCTCCCTCCATTTTACGAAGTTAATGTCTCAAAACAGACATCACTATTTAAGAGCATCTGCTTCTGGGGCCAAAGTGTCAGCTCTGCCAGGACTGCAGTGTGGATAAGATGGCCAAGACACATTTGAAAAAATGCTCAAAGTCACTGATTATCAGAGAGACGCAAATTAAAGCAACAATTAGATACCACCTCCCAACTGTCAGGAAGACTACCATCAACAAAGGACAAGTACTGGCGAGGATATGGAAAAAAAGGGAACCCTAGTACACTGCTGATAAAAATGCAGACTGGAAGATGGCGGCGATATAGGCAGACGCGTCCCAGGTCTTGTCCCGGAGCAAACGGAGTAAGCAGCTGAAACTAATAACACCCACCCCGAATTGGCAAATTTACTCAGCTGGTGAGACGGCTTGCAGCCTGGAAGGGCAGACCTCCCCTGGAAAGGTTAAAAACCAGGGATCTGGGCAGGAAAGTTTGCCAGACCTGAGCCCAGAGGGTCGGAGGGAGACCGCATGGCAGACAGCCGCGTCTCTTGGGACAGACACAGACCCTGACCAGGGTAAGGAGTTCCGCGGGTTTGCTGGCGCCAGGAGATTTGAGATTTGGATTTTGTGATTGCGGAGAACTGAGACTAAAGGGGGCATCCTGAGGAACTGATCAGACCGTGCAGTGCCCATAAGAGAGGAGCGTTTCCCAGACCATGCAGTGCTGGTAAGAGAGGAGCGTTTCCCAGACCGGTAAGAGAGGAGCGTTTCCGCGGCCGGCCGGCGTTTGTCTGTTTCTTTGTTTTCACTGAACCCTGCTCATAGGACAGTTCGGATACAGACACTCACCTGTGCTGAAGAGAGGGTGAAGGTGCAGACGAGGGGAACCTGGGGAGAGGCTGAGGAAAGAGGGGGAGCCGGAGGAGGTGGCAGCGAATTGAGTGCTGAGACCCCCCTGGGCCCAGGACTGGGGCAGCCATTCCTCCAGAGGGTGGAATTCCTCCCCCCAGCCCCCCAGGCAAGGAGCACAGCCACACCCAGATTCCACCCTGTATGAGATAAAGGACTAAAACAAGCTGATTAGTCCCTGGGAGTTACCAGGGTCTGGCCTATAGAGGGATTTTCAGTCCCACCAACAACACAGAGCAGGGTAAGGATTAAAAAAGGATAGAGAAGCTGTATAGCCTCAGAGGCCAACCCAAAAACACTGCCACCCAGAGGTTGAGCCACAAACTGACTCTTAGGGGAATACAAATTAAGGCAGACTGGATCACAAATACGGCCTGCTTTAAAATCAGGACTGTGATTTACAACACGGAGGAACAGTGTAATGCAGGCAAATTCAACACTCTCCTAAATACCTGGCAGGACCAAGGCGAACCAGGCTGAAGAGTAGAAGAACCGAAAGACCATCACTACTGCAAATTTTTTCTTTTTCTTTTTCTTTTTAATTTTTTCACCTTTTTACTAAGAAACCAATTTTTTTTTTCTCTTTTTCTTCTTTTTCCATCACCTGATTTTACCCTTTCAATTACCACATTTTTATTTTTAACCAGTATTATTACTCCTACCATTTTACCATTTTTCAAAGTGCCATTTTATTTTCTCTTTATTTTCTTTTGGGATTAGTGTTCTCCATTCTATTTTCATCGTTCCTTTAGCATTAATTTTCCCTATCTCAATTCCACCTCTTTGCTAAAACCCTCTTCCTTACTTTTCCCCTTTTGGTGTCCTGTTTCTCTTACCCTATTCCTGCTCCAGACTTTCCCAATTCCCTCTTTTTACCCCCTGTCTAATTCCACCCTACTTATATATCCTATTTCCAATCTACTGCTCTAAATCCTTATACACCTATTCTTTATCCTTCTTCACTTTCCAACCATTTTTTTTTCTCTCTTATCTTTCTATTGTTTTCTTGATTGTTGAATATATTGGGCTTTTTTTTTTTTTTTTTTTTTTAATTTGTTTGTTTGTTTTGTTTTGTGTTTTTTCTTCTTTTTTAGGACTGGTTGTGAGGTTGTTTTTCTTTTTCTTTTTCTTTTTCTTTTTTTTTCTGCTGGTTTTTCCCTTCCCTCCCCCACCCCACCCCAGCTATTTTTGTGCTTCTGTTTTCCCTTACCCCTCTGGATATTATTGGTGGTTTGTAGTTTGCATTCATCTCCAGGGATCTGTTGCTGGAATTTGTTGAGATTAGTGGCAGTTCTATTGGAGTTTGCTCCTCATACGGGGAGTCTCTTCCCCACTTCTACTTCATTCTCTTTTTTCGCTCTCTTTTTTTCCCCCCTCTTTTTTCCCAATTCTATTTTTGCACTCCTTTTTTGTTTGTTTTTTTCTTATTTTTCTTTTCTGTTCTCTCTTTTATCTTCTTCTCTTCTTTCTCCCTTATCCCCTAATTCTCTTAATTCGGGTGGTCACCTTTATTTGGAGTTATTAATATTGTGAATATACTTGTGTTCAGTGCCTGGTACGTTGTGCCTTGCTCTGTTGTATTTTGTGCCTTTAAATCAACGCAGCAGATCCAAGCAACAGCAGCCCCCTGATCACCGCAGCCTCCTGATCACCACAGCCTCCTGATCACCACACCCTCTGTCTGTGGAACAGCAACTGTACGTGAAGCCTCCCCCCACCAGCCAGAAGAGCCAACACAGCTGTGAACAACACCCACCAGAGGAGCTGCTGCCAACTGGAAAGCAGCTGCTACCGCAACCGTCTGAGCAGCAACCACAACCCAAGGAGCCCCTGCCACCCAGGGAGCAGCCACTGAACACCTCAACATCTACATATGTCAGCGAGATCAAACATGGGTAGGCAAAGAAACCCCCAAAGGAAAGAAAAGGAGGACTCGCCAGAAAAGCAGCTAAGTGAGACAGAGATATGCAACATGACGGAAAAAGAATTCAGAATAAGGTTCCTAGAGTACATGCACCACATGTTCAAGAAGCAAGAAGAAACAGATGAAAAACTCAACTACTTATGCAAGAAGCTAGAAGAAACAGATGAAAAAATCAACAACTTAAGTAAGTCCCAAGAAGAAATGAAGAGTGACATAGCTTCAATAAAAAACTCCATTGAAAGTATCAACAGTAGACTGGGAGAAGCGGAGGACCGAATTAGTGAATTAGAAGACAAGGAAGCAAAACACACTCAAACTGTACGGCAAATGGAGAAAAAAATTAAAAGACAGGAGGAGAGCCTAAGGGAGCTTTGGGACAACATGAAACGAAACAACATACGAATAATAGGGGTGCCAGAACAACAGAAAGATGAACATGGATTAGAAAACCTATTCGAAGAAATAATATCAGAAAACTTCCCTGAGGTGGGGAAGAAAAAAGTCACACAAGCCCAGAGAGTCCCAAACAAGGTGAACCCGAAAAGACCCACACCAAGACACATCATAATTACCATGGCAAATGTTCAGGATAAAGAGAGAATCTTACAGGCTGCAAGAGAGAGACGGAAAGTAACATACAAGGGATCTCCCATTAGATTATCAAATGATTTCTCAACAGAAACACATCAGGCCAGAAAAGAATGGACGGAAATCTACAAAGTGATGCAAAGCAAAGGACTGAATCCAAGAATACTCTATCCAGCAAGGCTATCATTCAAAATTGAAGGGGAAATAAGAAGCTTCACAGACAAAAAAGGGCTAAGGGAGTTTATCACCACCAAGCCAGCCATGCAAGAAATGCTAAAGGGACTGGTGTAAAAAGAAGAAATATCAAGCTCAGAAAGAAAACAGCCACACACACACACACAAAAAGAAATGGCTACAAACAAATACCTTTCAATAATAACTTTAAATGTAAATGGACTAAATGCTCCAACCAAAAGACATCGAGTGGCTGAATGGATAAAAAAACATGACCCATACATCTGCTGTCTACAAGAGACCCACCTCATTAGAAGGGACTCACACAGACTGAAAGTGAAGGGATGGAAAAATATCTTTCACGCAAATGGAAAGGAAAAGAAAGCTGGGGTAGCAATACTTATATCTGACAAAGTACATCTCAAAGTGAAGGCCATAACCAGAGATAAGGAAGGCCACTTCATAATACTAAAGGGATCAATACAACAAGAAGATATAACCCTGGTAAACATATATGCACCCAATGCAGGAGCACCCACATACATAAGAAAACTTCTGGAAGATATCAGGGGAGAGATCGACAACAATACAATCATAGTAGGGGACTTTAATACACCACTGACATCACTGGATAAATCCGCTAGACAAAAACTCAGCAAAGAAACAGCAATCCTAAATGACTCACTAGATCAGATGGACTTAATTGACATCTTCAGAACACTTCACCCCACAGCTGCGGAATATACATTCCTCTCAGGTGCTCATGGGACATATTCAAAAATAGACCACATATTGGGTCACAAGCAAAGTCTCCACAAATTCAAGAAGATTGAAATCATAAAAAGCTTCTTCACAGACCACGATGGCATAATGTTAGAAATAAACTACAATAAAAACAACCCAAAATACTCAAACACTTGGAAGCTGAATAGCATGTTATTAAATATTGATTGGGTTACCGATGACATCAAAGAAGAAATTAAAAACATCCTGGACACTAATGACAATGAAAACACAACAATCCAAAACCTCTGGGACACAATGAAAGCAGTCCTGAGAGGGAAGTTTATAGCTCTACAGGCCTATCTCAAAAAACAAGAAAAAATGGTAGTCAATCATCTAACTCTACAACTCAAAGAATTAGAAAGAGAGCAACAAGAACACCCCAGAGTGAGCAGAAGGAAGGAGATAATAAAGATTAGAGCAGAAATCAATGAAATAGAGACCAAAAAAACAATACAGAAAATCAATGAAACCAAGAGCTGGTTCTTTGAAAGGATAAACAAGATTGACAAACCCCTAGCCAGGCTCACCAAGAAGCAAAGAGAGAGGTCCCAAATAAACCAAATCAGAAATGATAGAGGCGAAATAACAACAGACCCCACAGAAATACAAATGATTGTTAAACAATACTACGAGCAACTCTACTCCAACAAACTGGACAACCTGGAGGAAATGGACAAATTCCTAGAAAAATACAACATTCCAAAACTCAATCAGGAAGAATCTAAAAACCTCAATAGGCCAATAACTATGGAAGAAATTGAAGCAGTCATCAGAAAGCTTCCAGCAAACAAAAGCCCAGGGCCAGACGGCTTCACAGGGGAGTTCTACCAAACATTCAAGGAAGAACTAAAACCTACCCTCCTCAGACTACTACAAAAAATTCAAGAGGAAGGAACGCTTCCAAGCTCATTCTATGAAGCCAGCATCACCCTAATACCAAAACCAGGTAAAGACATCACAATGAAAGAGAATTACAGGCCAATATCCCTCATGAACATAGATGCCAAAATCCTCAACAAAATCTTAGCAAATCGGATCCAGCAGTACATCAGAAGGATCATACACCATGACCAAGTAGGATTCATCCCAGAGATGCAAGGATGGTACAACATCCGTAAATCAATAAATGTGATACATCACATAAACAAATTGAAAGAAAAAAACCACATGGTCATATCAATTGATGCAGAAAAAGCATTCGACAAAATCCAACACCCATTTTTGATAAAAACTCTCAGAAAGGTGGGAATAGAAGGATCATACCTCAACATAATAAAAGCCATATATGACAGGCCCACAGCCAACATCATACTCAATGGACAAAAACTAACACCATTTCCCCTAAGAACAGGAACAAGACAGGGATGCCCACTCTCACCACTCCTGTTCAACATAGTACTGGAAGTATTAGCCATTGCAATTAGGCAAGAAGAAGGAATAAAAGGCATCCAAATTGGAAAAGAGGAAGTAAAACTGTCCTTATTTGCAGATGACATGATATTATACATACAAAACCCTAGAGACTCCATCAAAAAGCTACTAGACTTAATACATGAATTTGGCAATGTAGCAGGATACAAAATTAACCCCAAGAAATCTGAGGCATTTCTATACACCAACAGTGAACTTTCAGAAAGGGAGATCAGAAAAACAATCCCATTTACCATCGCACCAAAAAAATTAAGATACCTAGGAATAAACTTAACTAAAGAGGTTAAAGACCTCTACTCAGAAAACTACAGGACGTTGAAAAAAGAGATAGAGGAAGACATAAACAGATGGAAGAACATACCATGTTCTTGGATTGGTAGAATCAACATCATTAAAATGTCCATACTACCCAAAGCAATCTATACATTCAACGCACTTCCCATTAAAATACCAATGGCCTTCTTCAAAGATCTAGAACGAACTCTCCAAAAATTCATCTGGAATAAAAAAAGACCCCGAATAGCTGCAACGATCCTGAGAAAGAACAAAGTAGGTGGGATCTCAATGCCAGATATCAAGCTGTATTACAAAGCCACTGTTCTCAAAACTGCCTGGTACTGGCACAAGAACAGACATATAGATCAGTGGAATAGAATAGAGAGTCCAGAAATTAGCCCGAACCAATATGCTCAATTAATTTTTGACAAAGGAGGCATGAACATACAATGGAGCCAAGATAGTCTCTTCAATAAATGGTGTTGGGAAAATTGGACAGACATATGCAAGAAAATGAAACTAGACCACCAACTTACACCATACACAAGAATAAACTCAAAATGGATAAAGGACTTAAATGTACGACAGGAAACCATAAAAATTCTAGAAGAATACAAAGGCAACAAAATCTCAGACATATGCCAAAACAATTTCTTCACTGATACAGCTCCTAGGGCAGTTGAAACTAAAGAGAAACTGAACAAATGGGACTACATCAAAATAAAAAGCTTCTGCACAGCAAAAGAAACCATCAACAAAACAACAAGAAAACCCACCTCGTGGGAAAACATATTTGCCAACGTCATATCGGATAAGGGCTTAATCTCCAAAATTTATAGGGAACTCATACAACTTAACAAAAAGAAGATAAACAATCCAATCAAAAAATGGGCAAAGGATCTAAATAGACACCTTTCAAAAGAGGACATTCAGAAAGCCAAGAGACATATGAAAACATGCTCAAAGTCACTAATCATCCGAGAGATGCAAATCAAAACAACAATGAGGTACCATCTCACACCTGTCAGAATGGCCATCATCAACAAATCAACAAACGACAAGTGCTGGAGAGGATGTGGAGAAAAAGGAACACTTGTGCACTGCTGGTGGGAATGCAGACTGGTGCAGCCACTATGGAAGGCAGTATGGAGGTTCCTCAAAAAATTGGAAATGGAACTCCCATTTGACCCTGTGATCCCACTACTAGGAATATATCCCAAGAAACCAGAAACACCTATCAGAAAGGATATATGCACCCAGATGTTCATAGCAGCACAATTCACCATAGCTAAGATCTGGAAACAGCCTAAGTGCCCATCAGTAGATGAATGGATTAGAAAGCTGTGGTACATCTACACGATGGAATACTATGCTGCTGTTAAAAAGAAGGAACTCCTGCCCTAACCGGTTTGGCTCAGTGGATAGAGCGTCGGCCTGCGGACTGAAAGGTCCCAGGTTCGATTCCGGTCAAGGGCATGTACCTAGGTTGCGTGCACATCCCCAGTAGGGAGATGTGCAGGAGGCAGCTGGTCGATGTTTCTCTCTCATCGATGTTTCTAACTCTCTATCTCTCTCCCTTCCTCTCTGTAAAAAATCAATAAAAATATATTTAAAAAAAAAAAAAAAAAAAAAAAAAAAAAAAAAAAAAAAAAGAAGGAACTCCTACCATTTGCAACATCATGGATGGAACTGGAGAGCATTATGCTAAGTGAAACAAGCCAGTCAATGAAGGAAAAATACCACATGATCTCACTCATTCATGGATAATAAAGACCATTACAAACTTTTGAACAATAATAGATACAGAGGCAGAGCTGCCTCAAACTGATTGTCAAACTGCAGTGGGAAGGCCAGAGAGAGTTGGGGGGCAGGAGGGAGGGGAGTAAGAGATCAACCGAAGGACTTGTATGCATGCATATAAGCATAACTAATGGACATAAGACACTGGGGGGTAAGGGAGGGTAGTGGTTTGTCAAGGGCGGGGGGGGGGGAAAAAGGATACTTATGTAATACCCTTTGTAATACTTTAAGAGGAAAATAAAAAAAAAAAAATGCAGACTGGGACAGCTCCTCTTATCTACACAACTTCAGCTCAGCCCAAGGCCCCTCCATTGGTTGTCCCATAGTACCAGGCACTACTGAAAAGCAGAAGCCACCATTTCTTCCCTGCCCTGAATTGATTAGCAATACTTGGCCTTTTACTCTCTTGGAAAGTAAAATAAATTTCCTCTTTGCATTACTTCTTTTAGTTCTGAATTCTTTCACAGGCTGTATCACCACCCAAAACTTAACAGTATTCCTTTATTTTGTGGAGTTAAGGGAATTATTGTGAAAGATAATGAAGGAAATGACATTGTAGAGGCATCATAATTTTCCCTTCTTTTCTAGCTTCTTTGGTTAGTCTAAGAATTAAATGGATATAACACAGATTAACAGGGCAAAACAATAAAAAAGTTATTAACATGTATACCTACTGTATACATCAAGCATGTCACACTTGTGGTCCCTGGGCTGCAGGAAGCCCACAAGGAATATTCATTAACGATGACTCATTCATTTCAGGCCTTCGTATTCAGCATGTCTCTATCAAAATAAACCTACATTTCTATGAAAATTTAAGCTTTTATTTTTTTGCGGCCCACATAAACTTAAACCTGGTTTATATGGCCCATATTAGCCTTTGAGTTTGACATATTGGTATACATGGAAATGACGAAAAAAACAACAGTAACTGGCCAAAACGGCAAACACCATCATCTGAAAAGCCACCTTCACCTACAATAAAAAATTGTGTGTGGAGAGTGAGTTAGGATGGATTGTCAAGAAAAGCACAGTATGAACCTCAGCTGTGGCCCAGTGTGCTGTGCACTGTGGTGAGGGCTTGTATTCAAAAGGTCTCTGTTCCAACCAAAAGACTCATGGTGCAGACACAGGAGACAGGGAAGGAGGACAGGAATCCAAAACATGATCCGGGCTGCAGGGAACACATGGTGAGAGCCATTGTCTCATTCTGCCAGTAGGGATATAGAGGACAGAATCACATGGCAGTGGGTCCTAAGCATGAATAAGAGGTAAGCACCCATCCAATGAGACCTGGATCATGTAGGACTCCAGTGTCACTTCCAATATTACGTCCCGAAAATCACGTCAAAGTATATCCTCTCCTCAAGGGTGTCAGTGTTGCATATGAAGATCATTTGAAAAGGCAAGAAATTCATCACAGTGAATGGTGTCACAGCATGACAACCAACATGTGGGCAAAGGTGCAGAGACAAAGCGCTAATAACCGAGGTCTCCTGAGGGTCATAGTCTGTGCTGAGATCAAAAGGAAGGCAGATAAATTGCAGCTCACTCTTTAAAAAGGTTCCCCTGGAGAAACCACTGCAGCAGAGAAGTGATAGCCTCCCCCTGAACACGGTGGGTGGGGTGGGGGGGGGGGAGTAAGTGCTCTGAGATGTAAAGGCATTGGGAGGAAAAGCATAACTGCAACCATGGAAACAGGAGCTGCAGCTGAGCCACCCTTGTCCTCAGACTGTACCTGCTCCAGCAAGCGCTGCACATCAGTGGTAGAGACTTTGTCTGACGCTGGAGAAAACAATGGTTAATATCCAGCCCCTTGAATCTGACACTTGTCTGTGGTGTAAACTTGGGGAGCTGACTTCATTTCTGAAAAAGACACTGAACTTTTTCAGCAATTAGATATGGGATGCACCACAATGAGACCTGAGTGGCACAGCACCTGCCTCCCTACAGCACAGTTGGTGGCTTCATATAGGTCCCATTTCTCACTAAAATGCACCCAAAGACAAAGGTGCTTGCGGGCATCTGGGGAGTGAGAAGTGCCTGCCTGGGAATGTCTCTGCAGGGAGTGGCTGGAGTTGCTGAGGCCAAGGCAGGCTGCAGGCACAGCTGCCTTACACAAGTAGACACCTTACCACTGGACCTTCTTCAATAGCTCTGGCATGGACATACCTCATACTTGTTTTTCACAGTATGTGCCCACCGATGAGCCCTAAGTGGCAATGGAACTGTGACCTCCTGGTTCATGGGTCGACTGAAAACCCTTGCTGAGCTCTCATCATTAATGTCTCTCTCTCTCTCTCTCTACCTCCCTTGCTCTATGAAATCAATGAAAATATTTTAAAATTAATTAAGTATATTTATTAATTTAGTAAAATAAATTTAAATGTTTTTAAATATATTTTTATTGATTTCAGAGAGGAAGGCAGAGGTAGAGAGAGAGAAACATCAATGATGAGAGAGAATGATTGGCTGCCTCCTGCAGTCCCCACACTGGTGATTGAGCCCGCAACCTGGGCACCTTCCCTTGACTGGAAGCTCACCCAGGACCTTTCAGTCTGAAGGCTGATGCTTTATTCACTGAGCCAAACCAGCTAGGGCAATTTCGACATATTATTTCAATACAAAAAAATGTTTATTTCCTAAAGTAAAAAAGGCACAAAATGAGTGAAATTCCAACATCCATCTTTGTTGTTCCACAGTCCTGTTGTTAAAGAAAATTGCCAAAACTCATAGCATATTAGGCAGAACATATGACGTTTTAACAAAGATACAGACTCAGCAAATACATTTCTGAGAAAAGACTCACCATAAATTCCTAGAAAAAATACAATCAAACAGTGAGGCTGCACAACAAACTTATCAAAAAAATGTTTAAATAAATTATGATTGATTGAACAAATTATTCTCTAGGACAGGGGTGAGCAACCTTTTTGTGTGTGCTAAAACCACCAAAATCTCTGACTCAAAATTCTTCTACGTGCCAACCCTAATGTTTTGAGAACTTGTTACACCTACTTGATATCTCTTAAGGTGTACGTATGTGAAGAACCTTGAAGAAATACATTCATTTGAGCGACAAAAACACAGTAGATGATGAGAAGTAAATTTATTTTTTAATGTATACATGTACACTGATAGTCCGACAGAAAACTTAATGATTCCATTTGATATCATCAGTGGGGCTTTGCTGCTGTATCACTGATGACAGAGATTTTACATCAGGTTTATATTTCGTGAACTTCAGAGATATGCACGAGGTACTACTTTCATCTGTCAGGCTACTCCTATTATGAGACTTAACAAAATTCATCACTGAGAACAAAGATTCACAAGTATATGTGGATGAAAACATGGAGAGTAACACTATTGCAAAGTTTTTTAAACACAAAAATTTTTCTGGAATGGCATTCCAAGTCCTCAATAGTTTGTTTTCGACACTTCTCTCTGATACTCCTGACTCTAATCGCTTTTTTTCAATGTTTTCCAAGTCAACTCTAAGGTCAATGAATTTCTGTTTCCAAACTGAGCTACTCTGAAATTCAATTAACTGCATTTCAAACTCAGCCATTTCTATCCATGAAAACATTTCTAAGTTTAGTTCCTCCAGTTTTATGCTGTCTGGAAAACTCATGAATTTTGCTCTCTTCCAGTCCTCTGAATTTCATAAATCTTGACAAGAACTGCTCAATAGTTGACTCCATGATGTTTAAAAACAGCTTTTGAAGGCTTTGACAGTCTGTTCTGTCATCTTTTGGGAGGTCTTTGATGTGCCTCTTGAGGTTTGGGAAAGATATAAATCTCTCACCATCCACATCCCTCTCAAGGACTTCCAGTTTCATTTCAAAAGCCTTTATGTTAGCAAACATAACATCAAGTGTCTTGCCAGTTCCATGTAATTTAACATTTAAGTCATTCAACTGTTCATAAAAATTGTAAATGGAAGATTATAAGAGAGGGTTTCACGTGTCAGCAAAAGTTACCGGCGTGTCATGTTTGCCATGTGTGCCAAAGGTTGCCCACCCCTTCTCTAGCATGTGGAGAATGTGAATCCCTAATACATTGCTAAAAAATGTAAAAAACTACAATCAGTTAAATTTTATTTTCTATTTTTTAAAAAATATATTTTATTGATTTTTTACAGAGGGAGATAGAGAATTAGAAACATCGATGAGAGAGAAACATCGATCAGCTGCCTCCTGCACATCTCCCACTGGGGGATGTGCCCGCAACCCAAGTCCATGCCCTTGACCGGAATCGAACCCGGGACCTTTCAGTCTGCAGGCCGACGCTCTATCCACTCAGCCAAACCGGTTTTGGCTTATTTTCTGTTTTTAAAGAATAGTTTAATAACTTTTAGAGAGAGAAGGAAGAGGGAGAGAAACATTGATGGAAGAGTGCCATATTGGCCAGCCACCTCCTGCACACCCAATTCTGTGGATATAGCCACAGCACAGGCACATATCCCACTGACAATCAAATCCACAACCTTGTGCTGCATGAGAGGACGGACAAGTACTGACCCACACTGGCCCTGGTGGTATATTCCATTTAGATCACAATTTGCTAATCTCCGTAAATTTAAACATTCATCTACTCAAAAACCCAGGTTATTCACTGAAGTTTTGACAAAGGTAATTAACACTTATACACATACCAGGAATTATACAGAAATGTTTGTAACATCTTTGTTAGAAATAACCAAGTATTTATTAAAATGGACAAATTGATGGTGATATATCAATGATAAGAATATCTATCACAGCCCTAACTGGTTTGGCTCAGTGGATACAGAGCCGGTCTGCTGAATGAAGGGTCCCAAGTTCATTTCCAGTCAAGGGCATAAACCTTGGTTACTGGCAAATCCCCAGTAGGGGGTGTGCAGGAGGCAACTGATCAATGTTTCTAACTCTCTACTCCTCTCCCTTCCTCTTTGTAAAATCAATAAAAAATATATTTTTAAAAAAGAATATCAGAAAAAAAGATGAGTTACTAACATAACTTTAATGAATCTCCAAGTATTTATGAAACATAATTAAAGCAGAAAAATACTTAGAAAAATAAAGTTCTCTAAATCCTTGAAAACTATAAAATCTGTGAAGAACAGGGACAGGTTAAAATAGGTCATGAAGCAATTACACAGTGAAACAGATGGTCAGCAATATGAATATAACTAGAGGCCCGGTGCACAAAAATTTGTGCACTCGGGGGGGGGTCTCTCAGCCTGGCCGGTACCCTCTTGCAGTCTGGGACCCCTGAGGTGTTGTCCACCTGCTGGCTTAGGCATGCTCCCTGGGGGGACTGGGCCTAAGCGGGCAATCAGACATTACTCTGGCAGCCAGGGAGCCCTCAAGGGAAGTCAACTTACCAGCGGGGAGCAGGCCTAAGCTGCAGTTGGAAATCCTTAGCGCTGCTGAGGAGGCGGGAGAGGCTCCCACCACCACTGCTGTACTGGCAGCCGTCAGCCTGGCTTGTGGCTGAGGAGAGCTCCCACTGTGGGAGTGCAATGATCACCAGGGGGCAGCTCCAGCATTGCGCATCTGCCCCCTGGTGGTCAGTGTGTGTCATAGTGACATCATTCCCAGTCGTTCTGCTGTTAGGGTCAATTTGCATATTACCCTTTTATTATATAAGCTAGATGCCTGGTGTATGTGGGGGCTGACTGGTTTGCCCTGAATGGTGTCCCTGGCCAGCCTGGGTGAGGGGCTGATGGCTGTTTGCAGGCTGGCCAAGCCCCCCGAGCCACTCAAGCTCCCAGTGCAGGCTGGCTGGAAGCAGCTATATGAGGTTTATTTATCTTCTATAATTGAAACTTTGTTGCCTTGAGCGGAGCTGACAGCCGGCCAGGGCAGGCGGGAAGCTTGGCTTCCTCCAACACAGGGGCAACCAAGCCTCCTGCTTGCTCCAGCTCCATGGCTACCAGCCGCCATCTTGGTTGGGTTAATTTGCATATATTGCTCTGATTGGCTGGTGGACGTGGCCTGTGAGTGTAGCAAAGGCATGGCGAATTTGCATGTTTCTCTCTTTTTTTTTTTTTTTTTTTTGTTGTTGTTGTTTTTTTTAAACATATTTTATTGATTTTTTAGAGAGAGGAAGGGAGAGAGATAGAGAGTTAGAAACATCGATGAGAGAGACATCGATCAGCTGCCTCCTGCACATCTCCCACCGGGGATGTGCCTGCAACCCAGGTACATGCCCTTGACCGGAATCGAACCTGGGACCTTTCAGTCCGCAGGCCGACGCTCTATCCACTGAGCCAAACCGGTTTCGGCTGCATGTTTCTCTTTAATTACATAAGATGATGGTTTCAGTTTCACACACATGTCACGATTTCTGAAACACATGTAATTTACTCATAGCTGTTAAAAATGGTTCAAGATAAAACAAATGTACGTTCAGCTATTTTGGAAGAACAGGTTTGGCAACTATATATTCAATCCATATTCTCATGCCCTCTGGGTGAGAGTCTCAACTTAGTGACAGAAAATATAATCAACAATGAAGAACTTTCACCCAAACCCACAAAAGCCACATTCTTGAACTAAAGACAGCCGTTGTCTCCCATCTTTCTTTTGATGCCAGCGCACCAATGGCTCTGATGGGAACTTCTGAGAAGCTACAGGAGCAACAAAACATCTTGATTGTAATCAATGACAATGACTGCTTCACAGAAGATAAACAAGCCTGGAGTCCCTCAGATCTGTGTACACACAGCAATTGTAGTCTTTTCCTAAAAATAATGCCGGATGCACAGTTAGGTGAGGACCATTCCATCTAAAGGAGTGCAGTCTCATCCAACCACAATTAGCTCAGTGTTTCTGTAGTGAAAGGGTTCCCCCTGAATGCGATGGTCCTCAAACCAGTGACCATCACCCGTGATATTGTAGGCATTAGGGCTTATGTCCCTTTGCAAGACCTGGGTAAGAGATTCACTTCATACGTATTGGCATCACTTGCAAACAAGAAAAAAATTCATGTTTCCAGACACACTTGAGGTTGTCACAGCTACACTCTCTTTGGAGTGATCTCTATGTGTCAAAGCATCCATATTCACATGAGAAGTAGAGTGTCCACAGTGTTTCCTAGAAAAGTATGGGCAGTAGTGTAAATTTGCCAAAAACTGCAGAACTAATTTCTGAACCATACTGTTGCCCCATGGGCAAAAATGTTTGAGACCCCTAAAAGTTTTTCACCTCTTCATGCTTGGAAAGCCCGGATCTCCTTATAAACTAACCTATCGAGTAAATAGAACACCCCAGATTAAAGAATTCTTAAGAAAAAGCCTTCATTATTTTACAATCCATAGAGACATGAGACTGGCAGTTCTTCCGTTGATGAATTAGGCACGCAATAAACTCATCATTAGCATCTAGGGAAAGTGTGTCCCTGAAAATGGCAGGCCCTCTGCAACATTATGTTTACTGCGGCCAACAGTAATGAGTCCTATTTGGCAACACAAGACAGGGAAAGAAGAAAGAACTAAGGACTCAGGTATTCCTCATTTCCGTCAACAAATTAGAGTCTGACTTACCTTCCCTGGGAACGGGAGGATGGTGACTGATGCCATCTGTAGGGACCTTATAGGTGGTTCAGCTGAATTACCTTCAGCAACAGAAATGTGCAGTGACACAGATCTGGCAGTACATCCTATATATTAGAGCGTGCAACATAATTACATAGTGTTCCAACATAAAAACACAGTAACACAACAGAAAAACACTTATGGGAACTTTACATACTATAGGTGATTAAATGTATGATACAATTCAGAAAAATGAGGACTCACAAATTTTCTTGTACTATTGTTAAGTCCTAAGAAACTACATTTCCTACACATTTAAGAAATTTCTCCCATTTGTACTCTTATGCGGAGAGGGAATTTAGAAATTTGGCTGAGAGATACCTCACATTAATTGCACTCTTTATAGCTTTCTCCAGTGTGAACTCTCTGATGATACTGAAGACCACTGCTTCTTTTAAAAGAATTCCCACATACAGTGCATTTATAAGGCTTTTCTCCCGTATGAACTCTCTGATGTCGATGAAGTGAAGAGCTCTTGGTAAAAGATTTTCCACATTCACTGCATTGATATGCCTTTTCTCCTGTATGAACTCTCTGATGACAACGAAGATGAGTGCTCTTGGTAAAAGATTTCCCACATTCACTGCATTGGTAAGGCTTTTCTCCAGTGTGAACTCTCTGATGATATAGGAGACATTTTCTACGTTTAAAAGATTTTCCACAGTCACTGCATTTATAAGGCTTTTCTCCTATACGAACTGTCTGATGGTAACGAAGGGCAATGCTCCGGGTAAAAGATTTCCCACATTCACCGCATTGATAAGGCTTTTCTCCCGTATGAACTCTCTGATGAGAACGAAGATTAACGCTCTGGGTAAAAGATTTTCCACATTCACTGCATTGATAAGGCTTTTCTCCTGTATGAACTCGCTGATGAAAACGAAGATTACCGCTCTGGGTAAAAGATTTTCCACATTCACCGCATTGATAAGGCTTTTCTCCAGTATGAACACTCTGATGACGATGAAGGCCAGACTTAGTGGTAAAAGATTTCCCACACTCACTGCATTGATAAGGCTTTTCTCCAGTGTGAACTCTCTGATGATATAGGAGACTTTTTCTACGCTTAAAAGGTTTTCCACATTCACTGCATTTATAAGGCTTTTCTCCTGTATGAACTCTCTGATGTCGATCACGGATGGTTTTAGTGGTAAAAGATTTATCACATTCACTGCATTGATATGGCTTTTCTCCTGTATGAACTCTCTGATGAAAACGAAGAGTACCGCTCTGGGCAAAAGATTTTCCACATTCACTGCATTTATAAGGCTTTTCTCCTGTATGAAGTACCTGATGGTAACGAAGGTAAGTGCTCCGGGAAAAAGATTTCCCACACACAAAACATTTATAAGGCTTTTCTCCCGTATGAACTCTCTGATGAATACGAAGGGTAGTGCTCTGGGTAAAACATTTCCCACATTCACTACACTGATGAGGCTTTTCTCCTGCATGAACTACCTGATGTCGATCACGGGTGGTTTTAGTGGTAAAAGATTTCCCACACTCACTGCATTGATAAGGCTTTTCTCCAGTGTGAACTCTCTGATGATATAGGAGACTATTTCTACGCTTAAAAGGTTTTCCACATTCACTGCATTTATAAGGCTTTTCTCCTGTATGAACTCTCTGATGTCGATCACGGATGGTTTTAGTGGTAAATGATTTTCCACATTCACTGCATTGATATGGCTTTTCTCCTGTATGAACTCTCTGATGAAAACGAAGAGTACCGCTCTGGGTAAAAGATTTTCCACATTCACTGCATTTATAAGGCTTTTCTCCTGTATGAAGTACCTGATGGTAACGAAGGTAAGTGCTCCGGGAAAAAGATTTCCCACACACAAAACATTTATAAGGCTTTTCTCCCGTATGAACTCTCTGATGAATACGAAGGGTAGTGCTCTGGGTAAAACATTTCCCACATTCACTACACTGATGAGGCTTTTCTCCTGCATGAACTACCTGATGTCGATCACGGGTGGTTTTAGTGGTAAAAGATTTCCCACACTCACTGCATTGATAAGGCTTTTCTCCAGTGTGAACTCTCTGATGATATAGGAGACTATTTCTACGCTTAAAAGGTTTTCCACATTCACTGCATTTATAAGGCTTTTCTCCTGTATGAACTCTCTGATGTCGATCACGGATGGTTTTAGTGGTAAATGATTTTCCACATTCACTGCATAGATATGGCTTTTCTCCTGTATGAACTCTCTGATGAAAACAAAGATTAACGCTCTGGGTAAAAGATTTTCCACATTCACTGCATTGATATGGCTTTTCTCCTGTATGAACTCGCTGATGAAAACAAAGATTACCGCTCTTGGTAAAAGATTTTCCACATTCACTGCATTTATAAGGCTTTTCTCCTGTATGAACTCTCTGATGATAATGAAGGGCAGTGCTCTGGGTAAAAGATTTCCCACACTCACTGCATTTAAAAGGCTTTTCTCCTGTATGAAGACTCTGATGGTAACGAAGGTGAGTGCTCCGGGAAAAAGATTTACCACACTCATCACATTTATAAGGCTTTTCTCCTGTATGAACTCTCTGATGAATACGAAGGGTAGGCCTCCGGGTAAAAGATTTCCCACATTCACTACACTGATAAGGCTTTTCTCCTGTATGAACCACCTGATGATCATGAAGACAAGTACTCCGTGTAAAAGATTTTCCACATTCAGTGCATTTATAAAGGTTTTCTCCTGTATGAAGTCTCAGCTGTCGATGAAGGTGGGTCTTAGTGGTAAAAGGTTTGCCACATTCACTGCATTGATAAGGTTTTTCTCCAGTGTGAACTCCCTGATGAAAACAAAGGGTAGTGCTCTGAATAAAAGACTTCCTATATTCACTGCATTTACAAGGCTTTTCTCCCATATGAACTCTCTGATGTTGCTGAAGGATGTTCTTAGCGGTAAAAGATTTACCATATTCACTGCATTTGTAATGCTTTTCTACAGTGTGACCACTCTGTTGATAATGAAAGCCAGAAAATTTGGTAAAAAATTTTCCACATTCAGAGCACACACAACACCCACTTCCAAGATGGAAATCTTTTTCCTGAATAAACGTGTGGGTGCAACTAATGTCTTTCTTACATTCTTTTCTGCTGAAATAGTTTTTTCTACTTTGAAACGTCATCCCACGCATCAAAATAGCAGTTGGACTGTCCCCGGTCTGAGAAGCCTGTAGGTAGAGATGTCCAGATTCAGTAAGGACACTCTGCCCAACCTCCCCACAGGTGAAATGATTCTGGGACACATTGAAATTGCAGCTGTTGGCAAGTGACATCCTTTCCGGAATTCTAATGTAAGTCTGCTCTCTCACATGCTGCTGGTGAAATGTTGCACACAAAGAAAATCTTTTTGCACACGCTCCACACCTCAACAGTATCTGTCTGTGTTGTGTTCCCTGCAGCTCCATCACGCAGAAAATATTTCCCAGGACTAGCCCACAACTCTCACAGGGGTGGCTCTTCTGGGAAGACAATGCTAACTTGGGATTCCTTGCCTGTGAAAATCTTCCAGAAACCTTTTGTTCAGTCAGGGCCTCCACATTCTCTTCTCCACAGCAGCAACCTGAACAAAAGTAAAGGTAGGTGAAGTGCATGTTGACCTGATAAAAACAGAATATCTTCAACACAGATGTTTATCTGTCATGGCTGAACACGATTTCTTTCTTTATTTTTTTTAAAAATATATTTTAATGATTTTTTACAGAGAGGAAGGGAGAGGGATAGAGAGTCAGAAACATGAGAGAGAAACATCGACCAGCCGCTTCCTGCACACACCCCCACTGGGGATGTGCCTGCAACCAAGGTACATGCCCTTGACCGGAATCGATCCTGGGACGTTTCAGTCCATAGGCCAATGCTCTATCCACTGAGCCAAACCGGTTAGGGCCTAGATATGATTTCATACAATGATTTTCAAGACGACTGCGTCAGACTCTCAGGAAATGGCTGCTATATATATAACATGACTCAAAAAGTCACTGAATGAAGAAAATCTTACCAAGGGAGGACCTAAAAGCATAGGCTGGCAGAAAAAGAAGAGAGGTAGCGGTCTGCCCATTATTACTCCACAAATGGCTTCCTTTCAGCCCTTTCATGCTGGCAATGCGAGTCTGTGTAGAATAATTCCAATGTGTTCAAAACCATAAATGATCAATCATATTAGAGCATGTGGTGTTCAGCGTCAATGTAATAATTCATATGTACTGTAAGGCCTGCAGGCATGGAACAATATTGGAGTGCAGTAAAGCGAGATGTTTGAAAGAGGTAGAGGTGCAAAGTTTAGAGAGGTTAAGGGTATCCACAGGCTGGGAATCCCAATAGAATGATCACTATTAAAACTGAAAGGTGCCGAACCGGTTTGGCTCAGTGGATAGAGCATTGGCCTGCTGACTGAAGGGTGCCAGGTTCAATTCCGGTCAAGGGCATGTGCCTTGGTTGCAGGCACATCCCCAGTAGGGGGCGTGCAGGAGGCAGCTGATCGATATCTCTCATCGATGTTTCTAACTCTCTATCCCTCTCCCTTCTTCTCTGTAAAAAATCAATAAAATATATATTAAAAAATAAAAAATAAAAACCTGAAAAGTGTCAACATTAAGCAAGAAGTAGAATTGGGTGAGGAGTGGGCAATGGTAACAAAACATTGTTGAACAAAATGGGTTCCTAGTTATGAATGTAACAAAGCCCAGGCATGAAAACTGCCCCCACAGTCCTTCACCAAGGCAAGACTGCCTCTGGGTCTAGCCTGTCACTGATAAAGTCATGTTTCTCCTGTGATATACAAAGGATTCTGCCTCTTAAATCCCAGTTGAGCCACTGCATGGGATAAATGATGCCATTTTAGAAGAAAAACTAAAAAGATGGATTGTCAGCAATGTGGTAGAACAACAAAGGACAAATGAGATCACAGGCAAAAGGCCTAGGAGACTGACATCAGCAAGATGGCAGAATCAGAGATAGAGAAACTTTCCCCATTCAAGAGTAAGTAGACAGCTACTCATGAAAAAAACATCCCACAGGAAATGGTAATAAGAGTATCATGAAGATACACAGCAATACAGAATACCAAATAAGGAAAACTGTATAGAAAGGATGACAGGAAACTGAGTGAGCAATCACATTTGAAGATACCTAAGGTCAACAATCTACACTAATAAAAGAGAAACATGGTATTTAGCGTACGACCGCTACCCTTCCCATTGGCTAATCAGCATATCCTTATGCAAATTAACTGTCAGTCAAGATGGCGGCCAGCAGCCATGCACTGAAGCGAGCAGGAAGGCTTCCTTGCTCCAGTGACTGCGGACTCCAACGTTCCCCGCCTAACTTGCCGACCTCTCAGCTACAACTCTAAGCAACTATGTACTATGTTGCAAATATAGAAGCTAAACAAAACCCCAGAAACCGGCTTTCAGTCAGCCCCGGACCGCAACATTGTATCGATGTTTTCAGCAGCGAGGCCTCAGAGCTAAAGCTGGCCCAGAATAAAAAAAAAAAAAAGAAAAAAAGAAAAGAAGGAGCGGTTGGGAGCTTCAGTCACTCGCCAGCCGGAAAACAGCCCTCAGCCCCTCACCCAGAATGGCCAGGCACCCCAGTGGGGACCCCCACCCTGATCCAGGACACCCTTCAGGGCAAACCAGCCAGCCCCCACCCATGCACCAGGCCTCTATTCTATATAGTAAAAGGGTAATATGCCTCCCGGCACCGGGATCAGCCGAGCAGCGAGGCTCCCGGCACCGGGATCAGCGTGACAGGGGGCAGTGCCCAAAGCCCCTGATCGCCCTGTGGCTCTGTGTGTGACAGGGGGCGGGGCCACAACCTCCCTATCCAGCCTGCTCTGTTCGTGACAGGGGAAAGCGCCCCAATCCCCTGATCAGCCCTGCTCTGTGCCTGATAGGGGGGAGCTCCCCAATCCCCTGATTGCCCTGCGGCCCTGTGTGTGACAGGGTGCAGCGCCCTAACCCCCTGATCGCCCTGTGGCTCTGTGTGTGACAGGGGGCGGGGCCACAACCTCCCTATCCAGCCTGCTCTGTTCGTGACAGGGGAAGGCGCCCCAATCCCCTGATCAGCCCTGCTCTGTGCCTGATAGGGGGGAGCTCCCCAATCCCCTGATTGCCCTGCGGCCCTGTGTGTGACAGGGTGCAGCGCCCTAACCCCCTGATCGGCCCTGCTCTGTGTGTGACAGGGTAGAGCCATAACCTCCCATTGGCCCTGCCCTGAGTGTGACAGGGGGTGGTGCCCCAACCCCCCTGATGGGCCCTGCTCTGTGAGTGACAGGGGGCGGTGGCCCAACTTCCCTATCGGCCCTAGTCTGTGAGTGACAGGGGGGAGCTCTTCAACCCCCTGATCGGCCCTGCTCTGTGTGTGACAGGGTACGGAGCCCCAACCCCCCTGATGGACCATGCTCTGTGAGTGACAGGGAGCAGCGCAACAACCCCCTGATCGGCCCTGCTCTGAGAGTGACAGGGGGCAGTGCCCCAAACCCCTGATCAGCCCTACTCTGTGTGTGACAGGGGGTGGCGCCGCAACCTCCCCATCGACCCTGCCTTGAGTGTGACAGGGGGCGGTGTCCCAACCCCCCAATCGGCCCTACCCTGAGCGTAACTGAGGGGGGCATCGCAACCTCCTGATCTGCCCTGCTCGGTGCATGACGGGGCGACGCCCCAACTCCCCAATCAGTCCTGCTCTGACCCTGACCAGGGGCTGCACCTAGGGATTGGACGTGCCCTCTGCCACCCGGGAGCAGGCCTAAGCCAGCAGGTCGTTATCTCTCGAGGCGTCCCAGACTGCGAGAGGGCACAGGCCGGTATGGGGGACCCCCTCCCCCGAGTGCACAAATTTTTGTGCACCAGGCCTCTAGTAAAAGTTAATAATAATTAACTAACTAACTGACTAAGTAAGTAAATAAATACAGCAAGGGTCAGCCCTAGCTGGCTTACTCAGTGGATAGAGTGTAAGCCTGGGGACTGAAACGTCCTAGGTTCCATTCCAGTCAAGGGCACAGGCCCAATTTGTTGTGGGTTCAGTCCCAGTAAGGGGGCATGCAGGAGGCAGCTGACCGGTGATACTCTCTTATCATTAATGTTTCTCTCTCTATCTCTCTTTCTCTGTCTCCCTTCCTTGAGAAATCCATAAAAATGTATTAAAACAAAAGGGTTAACCCTAGCTGGTTTCGCTCAGTGGGTAGAGCATCAGCTTTTAGACTGAAGGGTCCCAGGTTCCATTCTGGGAAAGGCCATATGACAAGGTTGGGGGCTCGGTCCCTGCTGGGGGGCGTGCAGGAGGCCGTCAATCAATGATTCTCTCTCATCATTGATGTTTCTATCTCCCGCTCCCTCTCTCTCCCTTCTGAAATCAATGAGAATATATTTAAATAAATAAATAAAAATAAAGGGTTAGCGTTACCACTATCAGCCACTGTGCTTCTATTCTCATTGATCCTAGTGGCCTGTTCTCTAAAAGCCTGGACATTTAAAAACAAAAAACAAAAAACACAGAATGCCCTGGCCAATGTGGCTCAGTTTGTTGGAGCATCCTCTAGTGTATCAAAGGCTGGAGGGTTCGATTCTCAGTTAGGGCACATTTCAGAATGAGGCTTTCATATCCGGTTTACATGTGTGCAGAAGGGAGCTGATTGATATTTCTTCCCCACCTCTCTCTCTCCCTCTCTCTTTCTCCATTTCTCTTCCTCTCTATGTAAAAGGAATCTAATTATATAAACAGCTAGGGGTTCTGATGGCCTAAACGACCAAACTGACAACCGAATGCCGGAACTCAATCCTGAAGTAAGTGCTGGGTCGATGACCCAGGACTGACTGCCGAGGCTGGTGGGCAGGCAGGGCCAGGCAGGAGTCACAGGTGGGAGTCAGTCCCAGGTCATGTAAGTGGAAACCAAAAGATATAGAAACAAGGAAGACCTATCCCTCCAACTGGGGAGATATTGGCAGAAGAATAGTAGGGAGCCAGAACTCCCACCATCTCATAACAAAATGATTACCCATCTCCCTCCCTCTTCACCCCTCCGCCAACACACACACCTACAAACCTTGGGCCAAGTGGGGAACCTCGACTTCTACTCTCTTCTTGAAATAATGAGATGGCATTTCACCCTGACATTACCAGAGCAATAACAAAGCAAGTCAGATAAAATGGGCTTGACAAGATCCAGAGTTTCATAATGCTCAAAATTCCTAAGTTTCAATTATGAAATTATTCATACAAAGAAGCAGAAAGATCTAAAACTGAATAAAAGAGATAACAGAAACTAACACTATTAGTGATGATAGAGTTATTTGATAATAAGTTTAACGCAGCCATCAAAACAATCTTTACATGAGTGATTTTGAACATCATTAAATGGGAAAAAAAGCAAGTTATGACAAGTAAATAGAAAGTCTCAGCAAAGAAAATGAAGCTATAAAGAAAAACCAGATGAAAACTCTAGTACAGAAGACTATTATAACTGAAATAAATAACTCAGTGAATAGGCTCAAAACAGAATGGATGGAACAGAGGAAACACTCAGGGAACTAGAAAATTTAACAATAAAAATATCCTATGAGAATAGAGAGAAAATGGGCTTGAAAACAGCAACAGAAAAAGATCAGAACCACAGGAACCAGTGGAGTCATAACAACAACAACAACAACAAATCACTACAAAATAAAACTGTAACATTTGCTGTCCAGGAAGAAATGAAAGAAGATGCAGCTGAAAGAGTACTTGAAGAAATAATGGCTGAAAATGCTTCCAATTGGTCCAAAGACAGAAATCCTCAATTTTAAGAAGGTCAGCAAATACAAAATGAGATAAACCCAAAGATAGCAACACCCACATCATAGTTAAATTTATGAAAAATAAAAACAAAGAAAAAAATCTTAAAAGTTCTGAATGACAAATAGCACTTCATCTATAAGGAAAAAGTAATTCTCATGACAACAGGTTTTCCATTAGACACCATAATGTCTAAAAAGAAAGGAACTGTCAACAGAGTCCTATTTCCAGAGAAAATATCCTTCAGCAATATGGGGAAAATCAAGGCTCCTCAGAAAAGAGAACACAAATGTAAACAAGAATTGATAAAGGATAATATCAAAATCTCAAAAAATATATAAAATATATTCAATATCATCTAACCAGGTAAACTCAAATTTATTCCTCCATGACTTACTTACCAGGATAGCTAAAATTAAATAGGTTTATGATACTAATTACTGGGAAGTATCTGCAGGATCTGGAACTCTCATTCACTGCTCTTTGTTGTATCACTTGGAAAAAAGGATGTGCAAAACTGTACCTACTAAAATTAAACATATGCCTACATCATGAGTCGTTAAATTTACTGCTCTTATTATATCCAAAAGACATGAGCATATAGATCCTCAAAATCATATGTGAAAGGATGTTTGGCATAGCTTTATTCATAATATTTTCAAATTAGAAATAACTTACAAATCTGCCTACAGGAAAATGGAAGAATGGTAGTAAATATCAATAGTAGAATACTACAGAGCGATAAAAGAATAGTAACATCATGCTAGGAAGAATAATAGGGGTTAATTTCATAGATATTATGTGGAGCAAAAGAAATGAGACACAAATAAGAATACATCATATAAAACCACTGATATGAATTTCATGAGCTGATGGTACTATCAATGATTATAAAGGTCAGAAAATTAAGAAATTCTGAGGGTCGTCGTCGGAAAGGGGGATGAAAGAAACTTCTAAAATCTTGAAAAAGATTCTACATCTTATATTGGGTGTTACATATGTAAACAGGTTTGATCTCTACATTTATGTTTCATGCACAGGTGGAGTTAAATGTAAGTGTTTTCTAGCACTGAAAGTTGCTTCTTATTTGAGCTTGGGTTCCTCAATTTTCAGAGTCCATGCTAATCTCCATTATGTCATATTACACTCTGAAGATAAACAGTGCCATCAAGATGTAATTCTTCCCTGACTGGTTAACTCAGTGGATGGAGCATCGGCCTGTGGACTGCGGCGGCCCGGGTTTGATTCCGGTCAAGGGCATGTACCTTGGTTGCGGGCACTTCCCCAGTGGGGTATGTACAGGAGGCGGCTGATCGATGTTTCTCTCTCATGGATGTTTCTAACTCTCTATCCCTTCCTCTCTGTGGAAAATCAATAAAAAAAATTTTTTTTAAAAAGATTCAATTCTACCACTCAGTAACTCTGAAAAATGAAAGAGGATTTATCCTGATTAAGAACTCTGAAGAAATCATACTAACAATTCAACATAATTCACCAAATGTTCTGCATCAAATATCACCTCAAATGGAGTACCATTTATGATTCCATAATTGGAATTTATGAGGAAGTAAAACAGAAGGTCTTTTGTTATTCTCATAGTTTCCGGACTCAGTAGTAATACTGATAAACTATTGAAAAAGTTGGTGTTTCCTTTTTCTACAAATATTTGAATTGTTTGGGTAATTCCAAAAGACTGTACATTTTTAGCCTAAACACACTTTAATATCTTTTTATTGTTGATTTTAGAGAGGAAGGGAGAGGGAGAAAAAGATAGAAATATCAACGATGTGAGAGAATCACTGATCGGCTTCCTCTATTGGAAAATACCCCACACTGGGGATCTAGCCTGCAACTCGGGCATGTGCCCTGACCAGGAATCCTACTGTGACTTCTTGGTTCATAGGTTGATGCTCAACCACTGAGAAACACCAGCCAGGCAGCCTAAACATACTTTAAAAAGTGACTGTCATATATTGGGAAATGAAATATTAAAGTAATATGTAATCTATACTAATAAAAGAGTAATCGCCTAATTAGACCAGGAGACTGGCCATCTTCAGGTCAAAGGCCACAGTGGTGGGGGTCGAGGAAGAGATGGTTAGGGGTGATCCGAATGGCAGGCCAGGGCAGTTGGGGGCCATGAGGCCAGCAGGGGAGGCCGGTTGGGGGCCATCAGGCTGGCAAGGGAGCACTTAAGCAGCAGTCAAGATGGTAAGCAGACAAGCAGTTAGGAGCCAGTGGTCGCGGATTGCGAGAGGGATGTCCGACTGGGCCTAAACCGGCAGTCGGATATCCCCGAGAGGTCCGGACTGGAGATTAGAGAGGGTGCTAGCCGGACCGAGGACACCGTCCCTGTCCCCTCTCTCCCCCAAATTTCATGCAACTGGCCTCTAGAAATAATAAATAAAAAATAAATAAGAATTTCAGGGTAGCCAAAAACAGAAGTGATCTGGAGACAAAGTAAATAACAAAACAACCTACCAAAGCTTCTGTATATCATTCAGAAAATGGAACTCTAAGGAGAAATTCTATAGAGATAAATGCCTACATTGTCATAAAAGATCTCAAAGAACCTAACATAGCACCTCAGGAAACTAGAAACACAATAGGAAAGTAAACCCAAAGGTCTCAAAGGAAAAATACCATAAATATTAGAACCAACATAAACAAAAGGGATTTAAGACAAAAGAAAGGAATACCTAAAAGGGATATTTTAAAAATATATAAAAATGTGCAAGCATTTAGCTACACTAAAGCAAAAACAACCAACCAAAACCAACCAAAAACCAAGCCTCAAATAAGTTAAAAAATACATGCAAGAGCCCTAACTGGTGTTTTGGCTCAGTTGATAGAGTGTCGGCCTGGGGACTAAACAGTCCCAGATTTGATTCCAGTCAAGGGCACGTACCTTGCTTGTGGGCACATCCCCAGGAGGGGGTGTGCAGGAGGCAGCTGATTGATTTTTCTCTCTCATCAACGTTTCTAACTTTCTATCCCTCCTCCTTCCTCTCTGTAAAAAATCAATAAGATATATAGTTTTAAAAAAGACATGAAAGCCCTGACCGGTTTGGTTCAGTGGATAGAGCATCAGCCTGCGGACTCAAGAGTCCCAGGTTCAATTCCAGTCAAGGGCATGTACCTTGCTGTGGGCACATCCCCAGTAGGGGGTGTGCAGGAGGCAGCTGATTGATGTTTCTCTCTCATCCATGTTTCTAACTCTCTGTCCCCCTCCCTTCCTCTCTGTAAAAAATCAATAAAATATATTAAAATAAAAAGACATGAAATATAAGACATTACACCGGTCACTATGAGTCACAATGCATCATTAGAGATGTTGATGTTACCACATGACATCACGCTCCATAGAGAAATTTGTCAAAAATCTCACTATGAGTTTCTGAAATTAATAAACAAATTCAGAATCCTGTCCAGGTAGCTCAGTTGTTGACTGTGTGGTCCTGATGCACCAAGGTTGTGGATTTGGTCCCCTATTAGGTCACATGTAGGGGACAACCAATGAATGCACAGATGGGTAGAACAGCTGATCTGTGTTTCCCTCCCTTTCTCTGTCTCCTTACTGTCTCTAAAATCAATAAGTAAATGCTGCCTGATATGTCTCACTGATTGAGCATTGACTCATGAACTAGATGACCACAATTCGATTCTTTGTTAGGACACCTGCACTGGTTGCCAGCTCAATCAACAGTGGGGGGTCGTGCAGGAGGCAGCTGATCAATGACTCTCTCCCTCTCATCACTGTTGCTTTTATCTCTCTCTCCTCTTCCTCAAGGAAATAAAAAATACATATATTTAGATAAATAAATAAATAAATAAATAAATACAAGAATAAATAAATACCCCTAGCCACTGTGCTTCACTGATGAGACTGCTAGCTTGTGCACTGGAGGGCTAGGGTTCGATTCCCAGTCAAATACAGGTACCTGGGTTGCAGGTCCGCTCCCCTTTCTCAGTAGGGGCTCATATGGGAGGCAGACAATTGATATTTCTCTCTTTCTCTCTCTATTTCTCTCTCTCTCTCTGTCTCCCACTCTCTCTGTAAAAAAACAATCAATGAAAAAAATATCATCTCTATTTTGGTGAAGCTAATACAAGAATAAAGAATTAAATTCAGCCCTGACCTGTTTAGCTCATTGGATAGAGCCTCGGCCTGCGGACTCAAGGGCCCCAGATTCGATTCCGGTCGGGGGCATGTACATTGGTTGCGGGCACATCCCCAGTGGGGTGTGTGCAGGAGGCAGCTGATCGATGTTTCTCTCTCATCGATGTTTCTGGCTCTCTATCTCTCTCCCTTCCTCTCTGTAAAAAATCAATAAAATATATTTAAAAAAAATTTCTAGGTTTCAATTATCAAATTATTCATACAAAGAAGCAGAAAGATCTAAAACGGAAAAACAATATTTAACTGCTAAGCACTAGTAACAAGCATCTGAGCTTGCCAGAAACATAGTGGCAGTAGACCTGCTGAACGCAGGGTTGCGAAGAACATGGAATTTCTCACCCTAACCAGTTCGGCTCAGTGGATGGAGCCTCAGCCTACGGACTCAAGGGTCCCAGGTTCGATTCCCGTCAAGGGCATGTACCTTGGTTGCAGGCACATCCCCAGTAGGGAGGGTGCAGGAGGCAGCTGATCGATGTTTCTCTCTCATCGATGTTTCTAACTCTCTATCCCTCTCCCTTCCTCTCTGTAAAAAAATCAATAAAATATACTAAAATAAAAAACAAACAAACAAAAATCATGGACTTTCTGGAAAAACAGGTGTGGGGGAGCAATATCTGCAAAGCACAATTAAGCACATACAAAAATATGTGTTCCTGTATGTTGTAAGCAATTAATATATAAAATATACAAGGTATTCCAAATATTCTTTAACGAAAAAAAATATAGTTAACAAACTGGATAAGCATGTAATACAACTTTTCAAAATATATTTACACATGACCAATAGGAATACAGAAAATGTTTTCCTCACTAATCAAGGTGGAATTCCTTAGCTGCCAACAACACTACCAACCACAAGTCCTTCCCTGTGAATTTAGTGCAGCGGGGAGTATTGGGACTTCAGGAATAGAAGGGAGCAGCAGAAACAGACACACCCTCCCCAGGACAGCAACTACCCAGGAAACTGGAAAATCAAGCAGTTCCACAGTCTACATGGGAGGACAGAGCACACCCTGGGGGATGGGGCCTGGGAAATGGCAAAGCCAAGTCCAGGTCACTGGTGATAGTGAGGGTCTTACCCAGCGAGGATATTAGTTCAAAGTTTTCCAGCATCACATTCAGGTACAGCTGTCTCTGACCCTCATCTAAGAGGCTCCATTCCTTCCTGGAGAAGTACAGGGCAATGTCCTCAAAGGTCACGCCAACCTGTCAGAATTAAGACAATTGAAACCAGAGCTGCCTTTCTGAGAACCAGTAATCCTACTCCTTACACACCTTCCCCCCCTCAACCTCCTCCAGGGCACCCGGTTAGTGTGGATGCCAGGCCCTAATGCCAGTGCAGGCTGCTCTCTCATCACAGTCCCATTACTCACTGTGATGGCCCTCAGGAGAGCAGCTGGGTTGGGTGGGAAGGATTGGGGGAGGGGAGGGGAGAGGGCAATGCCATTTAAGGTCTGGGCGATGCCTGCAGGGCCCCAGCCTTCCTGCCAAGCAACACCACTGCAGTCTCCTAGATCCTGCCGCCAAGACAAAGCCAAGCGTCGGTTTATGCTTCACCTTTAGGTCCCCACACCAGGTCCCGGGACCATCAGCTCACACTTCCTCCAGATGTGCACACCAGTGGGTAATGTTTATCCCTTTCCCATGTTCAGACCCCAGGTTCACTCCCTCAGCTCTGCCCCCTTCCTGCTCCAATGCCACTGGATCTCGCTGGACTCACCCATGAACTTGGCATATGGCGTGTAGAGAGCTTGTAGTCCAGCCGGATCCAGGACCACCCCGGGCCCCTGATGGACCCACAGCCGGGAAAGCCCCGAATGAGGCTGTGCCGTCCTCCCTGCAGCCTCTGCTCTTTCCGTCAATACTCACAGCCACATCCTCAGGGACCTTCACATGCAAGTCACCCCCGTCCTCTCTGCCCTGCACTTGCTGTGTCCTCAGAAGCCACAACAGCCCTCTCTCCCCTCCACCTTCCTCACGGTCCTCCACGCGGGACTGAGCTGCAGGACGGGACAGGCGCCTGCACCCGGGCTGTCCTGTCGGTATAAGTAGCGATGAGGGGAGGACCCGGGGGACACACTCACCTCAGCCCGTCTCCTCAGCACCGGCGCCTCCATTGCACTCGGTAGTCGGAGCGGGGCGGGAGCAGAAGCCGCTGCAGGAATGGCGGTCCCTGTCCCGGCCCTGGGCGGGTCTGGTGGCGACTCCGAGCTTCAATCCCACGTGTGCGCTGTGAGCACCACTGGAGGCTCCGACCATGGGCTGTGAGGCGGGGACGACCACTCTCCAGCCTTCGCCCCGGGACTCTGCAAACAAGTACCGCCGACCGCTTAAGACAAAATGGAGAAAAAACTACGGGTCCGGTACACCAGAACTTGAAAAACGGAAACGCCTTTTCTGAGCTTCCATTGGCTCAGCCTGGTGGCATTCCACGCCCGGCCTTCTGGGTAATGTAGTTCCTACGCTCCCTGGCCAGGATCCTGTATATCCTCAGCCGACTACAGGACTGGTTTTAATCGGCAAACAGCCCAAGAACACAGGGTATACTCAGGGCCCTCCAGCGCATTCAGGGGAGGGGATTTCTAGAACAGGTTTGTTTCTGTGGGACCTGCCTGGCTTCCTTTAGCTGCTGGTTTTGCATATCTTTCTTCAGAATCTGCTCTTTTCTGAATGACAGGCAATGTGTGTTCTTTCAGGGCATTAGGCTTCTGTCCCCTTCAGGCTTAATGTAGCTTGCAGAGGTTGCTTAAGTGTCTAAAGCACCTATCCTCCGTCCATTTTACGAAGTTAATGTCTCTAAACAGACATCACTATTTAAGAGCATCTGCTTCTGCGGCCAAAGTGTCAGCTCTGCCAGGACTGCAGTGTGGATAAGATGGCCAAGACACATTTGAAAAAATGCTCAAAGTCACTGATTCTCAGAGAGATGCAAATTAAAGCAACAATTAGATACCACCTCCCAACTGTCAGGAAGACTACCATCAACAAAGGACAAGTGCTGGCGAGGATATGGAAAAAAGGAAACCCTAGTACACTGCTGATAGGAATGCAGACTGGTACAAACATTATGGAAAGCATAGGGAGTTTCATTAAAAAATTAAATATGGAACTCATTTGACCCAGTTCTAAGAATATATCCTAATAAACCTGAAACAACAATCAGAATACTATGCAGTGGTAAGAAGTAAGAATCTCTTACCCTTTCAGACAGCATGCAGGACCTGGAGAGCCCCGTGCTAACTGAAATAAGTGAGTCAGAGAAAGAAAAGCATCACTTGATCTCACACATAGATGGAACCTAAATAACAAAATTAACTGAAGAATGGAGTGGATCCAGAGACATGGAAGCTTGGTACAGAGTGCAAAGTCTCAGATGGAAGACAAGGGAGGGTTATATAAAATAAAAGAGACAGAGAGAGAGAGTAAAGATTCCTTGGTGAGGATTAAAGAAACACACACACACACACACACACACACACACACACACACACACCAAACAAAGCCACCTGAGCCTTGAGCATTTTCTTCTGTTCCATGGAAGCAAGGAGAAAGCTCACTTGCTGTGTTCTGGGTTGCCTCTAAATTTGCATTTATAAATGTGTCTTCATTCATCTCTGTCTTGGGAAATGCTGATACCCCTCCATGTAACCTTCTCCTGCTTCACCTGAGTCAATTGCTTTTGATGTTGTTGTAAGAAATGTTCAAACCTGTGGGAAATTTTTCTAAGTTTATTTGACCCAAGTCACCAACATTTGCCAGGAAGTAAAACAACAACACATTGAGTAATGCAAAGGGGAACGGCAGTTTTGCATCGGTTTCATACTGAGACTCAAAGGAGAAGACATATGGGGGTTTTATGAAATTCACTGGTAAAAAATTAGAGTGTGGGGGGGAACTGAAGAGGGAAATCTCTGGGATTGGATAAAAAGTAAAAAAAAAAAAAATAGACACAAACTTCTTTTTAAAATGTTCTCCAATAGATTAACTCTCCAAGAGTTAATATTTAACACAACAACAATAATAATTTTAGCTCTGAGGTCTTCTGTGTTTGGAGATTGTGCCCTTAGGACTTTGCAAAAAAGGAAATTTCCCTG
The DNA here is from genome assembly GCF_028538775.1 of Myotis yumanensis. Classification (NCBI taxonomy): domain Eukaryota; kingdom Metazoa; phylum Chordata; class Mammalia; order Chiroptera; family Vespertilionidae; genus Myotis; species Myotis yumanensis. The sequence continues at coordinate 6,174,422 of NW_027223774.1, read as the reverse complement.
AAAACCCAAAGGTATGTTATCCTAGATGCAAAAAAATGCCATAGACAGGATTAATAACGTAAAGATTGACCTTTGCAAAGAAACAAAACAAAACGAAGGAGGCTAGGACAAAACTACCCCTGTGACTCCCTTTTACTTAGAAAGTTTTAACTTCAAACCATCATAGGTCGTTACTTTTGGCCTTGGAGTTTGTAAGATTCACCATGTGATGCCAGGATACCTGAGCTTGCCATGTTTAGTATACACCATCATTTTTGTCCATACTGTGGTGTTAAAACCTATGAGGTCAGGAGAAATTTCACTGAGTGGTTTATTTCCTTCGGGAACCATTGCTGACATCCTCCTGAACACAATGCCCCCAGTACTGCTGGTTTCCCTTTATTAGGTCTCCTAGAAGTATTCACTCTTCAGGCCAATAAAGCCTTAGGTTCTAAAAGTGGTCAAGGTATTTGTAAGGACAAGAAGAAGGTCTTTCTGTTTCTTTTCTGTGACCTTCCACAATTTATGAGAAGCACCTGCTAATTAAACCCCCAAATTACTGGCTCCTTTAATTCAAAGAGCTCCTCTGTTCAAACTGCAGAACAAGATAAGCTACTTTTAAGGCTAAATTCTTACATACCCCTCCTTCCTGCTGTTGTTACACCTCAGGGATAACTCACACCAAGGAGTCTCTAGTTAGTAGAAAGTTTACTCCCCTCCACCCTTTCAAACAAGCCTCATTTGAACTCTTCACAACTTTTTCTCTAGTCATATTTTATAGGCTGGGGAAGAAACTGATAAGACACCTCTGTAGAACATCTGCCAGACTGTCTCCTGGAAAACAAGCAAACTGTAACTTTGAAGGACAGCTCCTCTTATCTACATAACTTCAGCTCAGCCCAAGGCCCCTCCATTGGTTGTCCCATAGTACCAGGCACTACTGAAAAGCAGAACCCACCATTTCTTCCCTGCCCTGAATTGATTAGCAACACTTGGCCTTTTACTCTCTTGGAAAGTAAAATAAATTTCCTCTTTGCATTACTTCTTTTAGTTGTGAATTCTTTCACAGGCTGTATCACCACCCAAAACTTAACAGTATTCCTTTATTTTGTGGAGTTAAGGGAATTATTGTGAAAGAAGATGAAGGAAATGACATTGTAGAGGCATCATAATTTTCCCTTCTTTTCTAGCTTCTTTGGTTAGTCTAAGAATTAAATGGATATAACATAGATTAACAGGAAAAAACAATAAAAAAAGTTATTAACATGTATACCTACTGTATTCATCAAGCATGTCACACTTGCCGTCCCTGGGCTGCAGGAAGCCCACAACGAATATTCATTAACGATGACATTTATTTCAGGCCTTCGTATTCAGCATGTCTCTATCAAAATAAACCTACATTTCTATGAAAAGCGAAGCTTTTATTTTTTTTGCGGCCCACATAAACTTAAACCTTGTTCATATGGCCCATATTAGCCTTTGAGTTTGACATATTGGTATATATGGAAACGACGAAAAAAACCAGAGTAACTGGCCAAAACAGCAAACACCATCATCTGAAAAGCCACCTTCCCCTACAAGAAAAAATTGTTGTGTGTGGAGAGTGAGTTAGGGTGGATTGTCAAGAAAAGCACAGTATGAACCTCAGTTGTGGCCCAGTGTGCTGTGCACTGTGGTGAGGGCTTGTATTCAAAAGGTCTCTGTTCCAACCAAAAGACTCATGGTGCAGACACAGGAGACAGGGAAGGAGGACAGGAATCCACAACAGGATCCGGGCTGCAGGGAACACATGGTGAGAGCCATTGTCTCATTCTGCCAGTAGGGATATAGAGGACAGAATCACATGGCAGTGGGTCCTATGCATGAATAAGAGGTAAGCACCCGTCCAATGAGACCTGGATCATGTAGGCCTCCAGCATCTCTTCCAATATTACGTCCCAAAATTCACGTCAAAGTGTATCCTCTCCTCAAGGGTGTCAGTGTTGCCTATGAAGATCATTTGAAAAGGCAAGAAATTCATCACAGTGAATGGGGTCACAGCATGACAACCAACATGTGGGCAAAGGTGCAGAGACAAAGCGCTAATAACCGAGGTCTCCTGAGGGTCATAGTCTGTGCTGAGATCAAAGGGAAGGCAGATAAATTGCAGCTCACTCTTAAAAAAGGTTCCCCTGGAGAAACCACTGCAGCAGAGAAGTGATAGCCTCCCCCTGAACACGGAGGAGGGGGGAGGGGGGGTAAGTGCTCTGAGATGTAAAGGCATTGGGAGGAAAAGCATAACTGCAACCATGGAAACAGGAGCTGCAGCTGAGCCACCCTTGTCCTCAGACTGTACCTGCTCCAGTGAGGGCTGCACATCAGTGGTAGAGACTGTGTCTGACGCTGGAGAAAACAATGGTTAATATCCAGCCCCTTGAATCTGACACTTGTCTGTGGTGTAAACTTGGGGAGCTGACTTCATTTCTGAAAAAGACACTGAACTTTTTCAGCAATTAGATATGGGACGCACCACAATGAGACCTGAGTGGCACAGCACCTGCCTCCATGCAGCACAGTTGGTGGCTTCATATAGGTCCCATTTCTCACTAAAATGCACCCAAAGACAAAGATGCTTGCGGGCATCTGGGGAGTGAGAAGTGCCTGCCTGGGAATGTCTCTGCAGGGAGTGGCTGGAGTTGCTGAGGCCAAGGCAGGCTGCAGGCACCGCTGCCTTACACAAGTGGACACCTTACCACTGGACCTTCTTCAATAATGCTGGCATGGACATACCCCATACTTGTTTTTCACAGTATGTGCCCACCGATGAGCCCTAAGTGGCAATGGAACTGTGACCTCCTGGTTCATGGGTCGACTGAAAACCCTTGCTGGGCTCTCATCATTAATGTCTCTCTCTCTCTCTCTCTCTCTACCTCCCTTGCTCTATGAAATCAATGAAAATATTTTAAAATTAATTAAGTATATTTATTAATTTAGTAAAATAAATTAAAATGTTTTAAATATATTTTTATTGATTTCAGAGAGGAAGGCAGAGGTAGAGAGAGAGAAACATCAATGATGAGAGAGAATGATTGGCTGCCTCCTGTAGTCCCCACACGGTGATTGAGCCCGCAACCTGGGCACCTTGCCTTGACTGGAAGCTCACCCAGGACCTTTCAGTCTGAAGGCTGATGCTCTAGTCACTGAGCCAAACCAGCTAGGGCAATTAAAATATTTTTTTAATGAAAAAAATATTAAAACATATTATTTCAATACAAAAAAATGTTTATTTCCTAAAGTAAAAAAGGCACAAAATGAGTGAAATTCCAACATCCATCTTTGTTGTTCCACAGTCCTATTGTTAAAGAAAATTGCCAAAACTCATAGCATATTAGGTAGAACATATGACGTTTTAACAAAGATACAGACTCAGCAAATACATTTCTGAGAAAAGGCTCACCATAAATTCCTAGAAAAAGTACAAACAGTGAGGCTGCACAATAAACTTATCAAAAAAATGTTTAAATAAATTATGATTGATTGAACAAATTATTCTCTAGGACAGTGGTGAGCAACCTTTTGGTGAGTGTGTGCTAAAAGCACCAAAATCTCTGACTCAAAATTCTTCTACGTTCCAACCCTAATGTTTTGAGAACTTGTTACACCTACTTGATATCTCTTAAGGTGTACGTATGTGAAGAACCTTGAAGAAATACATTCATTTGAGCGACAAAAACACACTATATGATGAGAAGTAAATTTATTTTTTAATGTATACATGTACACTGATAGTCCGACAGAAAACTTAATGATTCCATTTGATATCATCAGTGGGGCTTTGCTGCTGTATCACTGATGACAGAGATTTTACATCAGGTTTATATTTCGTGACCTTCAGAGATATGCACGAGGTACTACTTTCATCTGTCAGGCTACTCCTATTACGAGACTTAACAAAATTCATCACTGAGAACAAAGATTCACAAGTATATGTGGATGAAAACATGGAGAGTAACACTATTGCAAAGTTTTTTAAACACAAAAATTTTTCTGGAATGGCATTCCAAGTCCTCAATAGTTTGTTTTCGACACTTCTCTCTGATACTCCTGACTCTAATCGCTTTTTTTCAATGTTTTCCAAGTCAACTCTAAGGTCAATGAATTTCTGTTTCCAAACTGAGCTACTCTGAAATTCAATCAACTGCATTTCAAACTCAGCCATTTCTATCCATGAAAACATTTGTAAGTTTAGTTCCTCCAGTTTTATGCTGTCTGGAAAACTCATGAATTTTGCTCTCTTCCAGTTCTCTGAATTTCGTAAATCTTGACAAGAACTGCTCAATAGTTGACTCCATGATGTTTAAAAACAGCTTTTGAAGGCTTTGACAGTCTGTTCTGTCATCTTTTGGGAGGTCTTTGATGTGCCTCTTGAGGTTTGGGAAAGATAATAAATCTCTCACCATCCACATCCCTCTCAAGGACTTCCAGTTTCATTTCAAAAGCCTTTATGTTAGCAAACATAACATCAAGTGTCTTGCCAGTTCCATGTAATTTAACATTTAAGTCATTCAACTGTTCATAAAAATTGTAAATGGAAGATTATAAGAGAGGGTTTCACGTGTCAGCAAAAGTTACTGGCGTGTCATGTTTGCCATGTGTGCCAAAGGTTGCCCACCCCTTCTCTAGCATGTGGAGAATGTGAATCCCTAATACATTGCTAAAAAATGTAAAAAACTACAATCAGTTAAATTTTATTTTCTATTTTTTAAAAAATATATTTTATTGATTTTTTACAGAGAGGGAGATAGAGAATTAGAAACATCGATGAGAGAGAAACATCGATCAGCTGCCTCCTGCACATCTCCCACTGGGGGATGTGCCCGCAACCCAAGTCCATGCCCTTGACCGGAATCGAACCCGGGACCTTTCAGTCTGCAGGCCGACGCTCTATCCACTGAGCCAAACCGGTTTTGGCTTATTTTCTGTTTTTAAAGAATAGTTTAATAACTTTTAGAGAGAGAAGGAAGAGGGAGAGAAACATTGATGGAAGAGTGCCATATTGGCCAGCCACCTCCTGCACACCCACTTCTGTGGATATAGCCACAGCACAGGCACATATCCCACTGACAATCAAATCCACAACCTTGTGCTGCATGAGAGGACGGACAAGTACTGACCCACACTGGCCCTGGTGGTATATTCCATTTAGATCACAATTTGCTAATCTCGGTAAATTTAAACATTCATCTACTCAAAAACCCAGATTATTCACTGAAGTTTTGACAAAGGTAATTAACACTTATACACATACCAGGAATTATACAGAAATGTTTGTAACATCTTTGTTAGAAATAACCAAGTATTTATTAAAATGGACAAATTGATGGTGATATATCAATGATAAGAATATCTATCACAGCCCTAACTGGTTTGGCTCAGTGGATACAGAGCCGGTCTGCTGAATGAAGGGTCCCAAGTTCATTTCCAGTCAAGGGCATAAACCTTGGTTACTGGCAAATCCCCAGTAGGGGGTGTGCAGGAGGCAACTGATCAATGTTTCTAACTCTCTACTCCTCTCCCTTCCTCTTTGTAAAATCAATAAAAAATATATTTTTAAAAAAGAATATCAGAAAAAAAGATGAGTTGCTAACATAACTTTAATGAATCTCCAAGTATTTATGAAACATAATTAAAGCAGAAAAATACTTAGAAAAATAAAGTTCTCTAAATCTTTGAAAACTATAAAATCTGTGAAGAACAGGGACAGGTTAAAATAGGTCATGAAGCAATTACACAGTGAAACATATGGTCAGCAATATGAATATAACTAGAGGCCCGGTGCACAAAAATTTGTGCACTCGGGGCGGGGGGGGGGATCTCTCAGCCTGGCCGGTACCCTCTTGCAGTCTGGGACCCCTGAGGTATTGTCCACCTGCTGGCTTAGGCATGCTCCCTGGGGGGACTGGGCCTAAGCGGGCAATCAGACATTACTCTGGCAGCCAGGGAGCCCTCAAGGGAAGTCAACTTACCAGCGGGGAGCAGGCCTAAGCTGCAGTTGGAAATCCTTAGCGCTGCTGAGGAGGCGGGAGAGGCTCCCACCACCACTGCTGTACTGGCAGCCGTCAGCCTGGCTTGTGGCTGAGGAGAGCTCCCACTGTGGGAGTGCAATGATCACCAGGGGGCAGCTCCAGCATTGCGCATCTGCCCCCTGGTGGTCAGTGTGTGTCATAGTGACATCATTCACAGTCGTTCTGCTGTTAGGGTCAATTTGCATATTACCCTTTTATTATATAAGCTAGACGCCTGGTGTATGTGGGGGCTGACTGGTTTGCCCTGAAGGGTGTCCCTGGCCAGCCTGGGTGAGGGGCTGATGGCTGTTTGCAGGCTGGCCAAGCCCCCCGAGCCACTCAAGCTCCCAGTGCAGGCTGGCTGGAAGCAGCTATATGAGGTTTATTTATCTGCTATAATTGAAACTTTGTTGCCTTGAGCGGAGCTGACAGCCGGCCAGGGCAGGCGGGAAGCTTGGCTTCCTCCAACACAGGGGCAACCAAGCCTCCTGCTTGCTCCAGCTCCATGGCTACCAGCCGCCATCTTGGTTGGGTTAATTTGCATATATTGCTCTGATTGGCTGGTGGACGTGGCCTGTGAGTGTAGCAAAGGCACGGCGAATTTGCATGTTTCTCTTTAATTACATAAGATGATGGTTTCAGTTTCACACACATGTCACGATTTCTGAAACACATGTAATTTAGTCATAGCTGTTAAAAATGGTTCAAGATAAAACAAATGTACGTTCACCTATTTTGGAAGAACAGGTTTGGCAACTATATATTCAATCCATATTCTCATGCCCTCTGGGTGAGAGTCTCAACTTAGTGACAGAAAATATAATCAACAATGAAGAACTTTCACCCAAACCCACAAAAGCCACATTCTTGAACTAAAGACAGCCGTTGTCTCCCATCTTTCTTTTGATGCCAGTGCACCAATGGCCCTGATGGGAACTTCTGAGAAGCTACAGGAGCAACAAAACATCTTGATTGTAATCAATGACAATGACTGCTTCACAGAAGATAAACAAGCCTGGAGTCCCTCAGATCTGTGTACACACAGCAATTGTAGTCTTTTCCTAAAAATAATGCCGGATGCATAGTTAGGTGAGGACCATTCCATCTAAAGGAGTGCAGTCTCATCCAACCACAATTAGCTCAGTGTTTCTGTAGTGAAAGGGTTCCCCCTGAATGCGATGGTCCTCAAACCAGTGACCATCACCCGTGATATTGTAGGCATTAGGGCTTATGTCCCTTTGCAAGACCTGGGTAAGAGATTCACTTCATACGTATTGGCATCACTTGCAAACAAGAAAAAAATTCATGTTTCCAGACACACTTGAGGTTGTCACAGCTACACTCTCTTTGGAGTGATCTCTATGTGTCAAAGCATCCATATTCACATGAGAAGTAGAGTGTCCACAGTGTTTCCTAGAAAAATATGGGCAGTAGTGTAAATTTGCCAAAAACTGCAGAACTAATTTCTGAACCATACTGTTGCCCCATGGGCAAAAATGTTTGAGACCCCTAAAAGTTTTTCACCTCTTCATGCTTGGGAAGCCCAGATCTCCTTATAAACTAACCTATCGAGTAAATAGAACACCCCAGATTAAAGAATTCTTAAGAAAAAGCCTTCATTATTTTACAATCCATAGAGACATGAGACTGGCAGTTCTTCCGTTGATGAATTAGGCACGCAATAAACTCATCATTAGCATCTAGGGAAAGTGTGTCCCTGAAAATGGCAGGCCCTCTGCAACATTATGTTTACGGCGGCCAACTGTAATGAGTCCTATTTGGCAACACAAGACAGGGAAAGAAGAAAGAACTAAGGACTCAGGTATTCCTCATTTCCGTCAACAAATTAGAGTCTGACTTACCTTCCCTGGGAACGGGAGGATGGTGACTGATGCCATCTGTAGGGACCTTATAGGTGGTTCAGCTGAATTACCTTCAGCAACAGAAATGTGCAGTGACACAGATCTGGCAGTACATCCTATATATTAGAGCGTGCAACATAATTACATAGTGTTCCAACATAAAAACACAGAAACACAACAGAAAAACACTTATGGGAACTTTACATACTGTAGGTGATTAAATGTATGATACAATTCAGAAAAATGAGGACTCACAAATTTTCTTGTACTATTGTTAAGTCCTAAGAAACTACATTTCCTACACATTTAAGAAATTTCTCCCATTTGTACTCTTATGCGGAGAGGGAATTTAGAAATTTGGCTGAGAGATACCTCACATTAATTGCACTCTTTATAGCTTTCTCCAGTGTGAACTCTCTGATGATACTGAAGACCACTGCTGCTTTTAAAAGAATTCCCACATACAGTGCATTTATAAGGCTTTTCTCCCGTATGAACTCTCTGATGTCGATGAAGTGAAGAGCTCTTGGTAAAAGATTTTCCACATTCACTGCATTGATATGCCTTTTCTCCTGTATGAACTCTCTGATGACAACGAAGATGAGTGCTCTTGGTAAAAGATTTCCCACATTCATTGCATTGGTAAGGCTTTTCTCCAGTGTGAACTCTCTGATGATATAGGAGACATTTTCTACTTTTAAAAGATTTTCCACAGTCACTGCATTTATAAGGCTTTTCTCCTGTATGAACTGTCTGATGGTAACGAAGGGCAGTGCTCCGGGTAAAAGATTTCCCACATTCACCGCATTGATAAGGCTTTTCTCCCGTATGAACTCTCTGATGAGAACGAAGATTAACGCTCTGGGTAAAAGATTTTCCACATTCACTGCATTGATAAGGCTTTTCTCCTGTATGAACTCGCTGATGAAAACGAAGAGTACCGCTCTTGGTAAAAGATTTCCCACATTCACCGCATTGATAAGGCTTTTCTCCCGTATGAACTCTCTGATGAAAACGAAGATTAACGCTCTGGGTAAAAGATTTTCCACATTCACTGCATTTATAAGGCTTTTCTCCTGTATGAACTCTCTGATGAAAACGAAGTTTACCGCTCTGGGTAAAAGATTTTCCACATTCACTGCATTGATAAGGCTTTTCTCCAGTATGAACACTCTGATGACGATGAAGGCCAGACTTAGTGGTAAAAGATTTCCCACACTCACTGCATTGATAAGGCTTTTCTCCAGTGTGAACTCTCTGATGATATAGGAGACTATTTCTATGCTTAAAAGGTTTTCCACATTCACTGCATTTATAAGGCTTTTCTCCTGTATGAACTCTCTGATGGAAACGAAGAGTACTGCTCTGGGCAAAAGATTTTCCACATTCACTGCATTTATAAGGCTTTTCTCCTGTGTGAACTCTCTGATGTCGATCACGGATGGTTTTAGTGGTAAAAGATTTATCACATTCACTGCATTGATATGGCTTTTCTCCTGTATGAACTCTCTGATGAAAACGAAGAGTACTGCTCTGGGCAAAAGATTTTCCACATTCACTGCATTTATAAGGCTTTTCTCCTGTATGAAGTACCTGATGGTAACGAAGGTAAGTGCTCTGGGAAAAAGATTTCCCACACACAAAACATTTATAAGGCTTTTCTCCCGTATGAACTCTCTGATGAATACGAAGGGTAGTGCTCTGGATAAAACATTTCCCACATTCACTACACTGATGAGGCTTTTCTCCTGCATGAACTACCTGATGTCGATCACGGGTGGTTTTAGCGGTAAAAGATTTCCCACACTCACTGCATTGATAAGGCTTTTCTCCAGTGTGAACTCTCTGATGATATAGGAGACTATTTCTACGCTTAAAAGGTTTTCCACATTCACTGCATTTATAAGGCTTTTCTCCTGTATGAACTCTCTGATGTCGATCACGGGTGGTTTTAGTGGTAAATGATTTTCCACATTCACTGCATTGATATGGCTTTTCTCCTGTATGAACTCTCTGATGAAAACGAAGAGTACCGCTCTGGGTAAAAGATTTTCCACATTCACTGCATTTATAAGGCTTTTCTGTATGAAGTACCTGATGGTAACGAAGGTAAGTGCTCCGGGAAAAAGATTTCCCACACACAAAACATTTATAAGGCTTTTCTCCCGTATGAACTCTCTGATGAATACGAAGGGTAGGGCTCCGGTTAAAAGATTTCCCACACTCACTGCATTGATAAGGCTTTTCTCCAGTGTGAACTCTCTGATGATATAGGAGACTATTTCTACCCATAAAATGTTTTCCACATTCACTGCATTTATAAGGCTTTTCTCCTGTATGAACTCTCTGATGTCGATCACGGGTGGTTTTAGTGGTAAATGATTTTCCACATTCACTGCATTGATATGGCTTTTCTCCTGTATGAACTCTCTGATGAAAACGAAGAGTACCGCTCTGGGTAAAAGATTTTCCACATTCACTGCATTTATAAGGCTTTTCTCCTGTATGAACTCTCTGATGTCGATCACGGATGCTTTTAGTGGTAAATGATTTTCCACATTCACTGCATAGATATGGCTTTTCTCCTGTATGAACTCGCTGATGTCGATCACGGATGGTTTTAGTGGTAAATGATTTTCCACATTCACTGCATAGATATGGCTTTTCTCCTGTATGAACTCGCTGATGAAAATGAAGATTACCGCTCTTGGTAAAAGATTTTCCACATTCACTGCATTTATAAGGCTTTTCTCCTGTATGAACTCTCTGATGATCATGAAGGGCAGTGCTCCGGGAAAAAGATTTCCCACACTCACTGCATTTAAAAGGCTTTTCTCCTGTATGAAGACTCTGATGGTAACGAAGGTGAGTGCTCCGGGAAAAAGATTTACCACACTCATCACATTTATAAGGCTTTTCTCCTGTATGAACTCTCTGATGAATACGAAGGGTAGGGCTCCGGGTAAAAGATTTCCCACATTCACTACAAATATAAGGCTTTTCTCCTGTATGAACCACCTGATGATCATGAAGACAAGTACTCCGTGTAAAAGATTTTCCACATTCAGTGCATTCATAAAGGTTTTCTCCTGTATGAAGTCTCAGCTGTCGATGAAGGTGGGTCTTAGTGGTAAAAGGTTTGCCACATTCACTGCATTGATAAGGTTTTTCTCCAGTGTGAACTCCCTGATGAAAACAAAGGGTAGTGCTCTGAGTAAAAGACTTCCTATATTCACTGCATTTACAAGGCTTTTCTCCCATATGAACTCTCTGATGTTGCTGAAGGATGTTCTTAGCGGTAAAAGATTTACCATATTCACTGCATTTGTAATGCTTTTCTACAGTGTGACCACTCTGTTGATAATGAAAGCCAGAAAATTTGGTAAAAAATTTTCCACATTCAGAGCACACACAACACCCACTTCCAAGATGGAAATCTTTTTCCTGAATAAACGTGTGGGTGCAACTAATGTCTTTCTTACATTCTTTTCTGCTGAAATAGTTTTTTCTACTTTGAAACGTCATCCCACGCATCAAAATAGCAGTTGGACTGTCCCCGGTCTGAGAAGCCTGTACGTAGAGATGTCCAGATTCAGTAAGGACACTCTGCCCAACCTCCCCACAGGTGAAATGATTCTGGGACACATTGAAATTGCAGCTGTTGGCAAGTGACATCCTTTCCGGAATTCTAATGTAAGTCTGCTCTCTCACATGCTGCTGGTGAAATGTTGCACACAAAGAAAATCTTTTTGCACACGCTCCACACCTCAACAGTATCTGTCTGTGTTGTGTTCCCTGCAGCTCCATCACGCAGAAAATATTTCCCAGGACTAGCCCACAACTCTCACAGGGGTGGCTCTTCTGGGAAGACAATGCTAACTTGGGATTCCTTGCCTGTGAAAATCTTCCAGAAACCTTTTGTTCAGTCAGGGCCTCCACATTCTCTTCTCCACAGCAGCAACCTGAACAAAAGTAAAGGTAGGTGAAGTGCATGTTGACCTGATAAAAACAGAATATCTTCAACACAGATGTTTATCTGTCATGGCTGAACACGATTTCTTTCTTTATTTTTTTTAAAAATATATTTTAATGATTTTTTACAGAGAGGAAGGGAGAGGGATAGAGAGTCAGAAACATGAGAGAGAAACATCGACCAGCCGCTTCCTGCACACACCCCCACTGGGGATGTGCCTGCAACCAAGGTACATGCCCTTGACCGGAATCGATCCTGGGACGTTTCAGTCCATAGGCCAATGCTCTATCCACTGAGCCAAACCGGTTAGGGCCTAGATATGATTTCATACAATGATTTTCAAGACGACTGCATCAGACTCTCAGGAAATGGCTGCTATATATATAACATGACTCAAAAGGTCACTGAATGAAGAAAATCTTACCAAGGGAGGACCTAAAAGCATAGGCTGGCAGAAAAAGAAGAGAGGTAGCGGTCTGCCCATTATTACTCCACAAATGGCTTCCTTTCAGCCCTTTCATGCTGGCAATGCGAGTCTGTGTAGAATAATTCCAATGTGTTCAAAACCATAAATGATCAATCATATTAGAGCATGTGGTGTTCAGCGTCAATGTAATAATTCATATGTACTGTAAGGCCTGCAGGCATGGAACAATATTGGAGTGCAGTAAAGCGAGATGTTTGAAAGAGGTAGAGGTGGAAAGTTTAGAGAGGTTAAGGGTATCCACAGGCTGGGAATCCCAATAGAATGATCACTATTAAAACTGAAAGGTGCCGAACCGGTTTGGCTCAGTGGATAGAGCATTGGCCTGCTGACTGAAGGGTGCCAGGTTCAATTCCGGTCAAGGGCATGTGCCCTGGTTGCAGGCACATCCCCAGTAGGGGGCGTGCAGGAGGCAGCTGATCAATATCTCTCATCGATGTTTCTAACTCTCTATCCCTCTCCCTTCTTCTCTGTAAAAAATCAATAAAATATATATTAAAAAATAAAAAATAAAAACCTGAAAAGTGTCAACATTAAGCAAGAAGTAGAACTGTGTGAGGAGTGGGCAATGGTAACAAAACATTGTTGAACAAAATGGGTTCCTAGTTATGAATGTAACAAAGCCCAGGCATGAAAACTGCCCCCACAGTCCTTCACCAAGGCAAGACTGCCTCTGGGTCTAGCCTGTCACTGATAAAGTCATGTTTCTCCTGTGATATACAAAGGATTCTGCCTCTTAAATCCCAGTTGAGCCACTGCATGGGATAAATGATGCAATTTTAGAAGAAAAACTAAAAAGATGGATTGTCAGCAATGTGGTAGAACAACAAAGGACAAATGAAATCACGGGCAAAAGGCCTAGGAGACTGACATCAGCAAGATGGCAGAATCAGAGATAGAGAAACTTTCCCCATTCAAGAGTTAAGTAGACAGCTACTCATGAGAAAAACATCCCACAGGAAATGGTAATAAGAGTATCATGAAGATACACAGCAATACAGAATACCAAATAAGGAAAACTGTACAGAAAGGATGACAGGAAACTGAGTGAGCAATCACATTTGAAGATACCTAAGGTCAACAATCTACACTAATAAAAGAGAAACATGGTAATTAGTGTACGACCGCTACCCTTCCCATTGGCTATTCAGCATATCCTTATGCAAATTAACTGTCAGCCAAGATGGCGGCCAGCAGCCATGCACTGAAGCGAGCAGGGAGGCTTCCTTGCTCCAGTGACTGCGGACTCCAACGTTCCCCGCCTAACTTGCCGACCTCTCAGCTACAACTCTAAGCAACTATGTACTATGTTGCAAATATAGAAGCTAAACAAAACCCCAGAAACCGGCTTTCAGTCAGCCCCGGACCGCAACATTGTATCGATGTTTTCAGCAGCAAGGCCTCAGAGCTAAAGCTGCCCCAGAATAAAAAAAAAAAAAAAAAGAAAGAAAACAAGGAGCAGTTGGGAGCTTCAGTCACGCGCCAGCGGGAAAACAGCCCTCAGCCCCTCACCCAGACTGGCCAGGCACCCCAGTGGGGACCCCCACCCTGATCCAGGACACCCTTCAGGGCAAACCAGCCAGCCCCCACCCATGCACCAGGCCTCTATTCTATATAGTAAAAGGGTAATATGCCTCCCGGCACCGGGATCAGCATGACAGGGGGCAGTGTCCAAACCCCCTGATCGCCCTGTGGCTCTGTGTGTGACAGGGGGCGGGGCCACAACCTCCCTATCCACCCTGCTCTGTTCGTGACAGGGGAAGGCGCCCCAATCCCCTGATCAGCCCTGCTCTGTGCCTGATAGGGGGGAGCTCCCCAATCCCCTGATCGCCCTGCGGCCCTGTGTGTGACAGGGTGCAGCGCCCTAACCCCCTGATCGGCCCTGCTCTGTGTGTGACAGGGTAGAGCCATAACCTCTCCATCGGCCCTGCCCTGAGTGTGACAGTGGCGGCGCCCTAACCCCCTGATTGGCCCTGCTCTGTGGGTGATAGAGGGTGGTGCCCCAACCCCCCTCCACGGGCCTTGCTCTGTGTGTGACAGGGTAGAGCCATAACCTCCCATTGGCCCTGCCCTGAGTGCAACAGGGGGTGGTGCCCCAACCCCCCTGATGGGCCCTGCTCTGTGAGTGACAGGGGGCAGCGCAACAACCCCCTGATCCGCCCTGCTCTGTGTGTGACAGGGGGCGGTGCCCAAACTTCCCTATCGGCCCTACTCTGTGAGTGACAGGCGGGAGCTCTTCAACCCCCTGATCGGCCCTGCTCTGTGTGTGACAGGATAAGGAGCCCCAACCCCCCTGATGGACCATGCTCTGTGAGTGACAGGGAGCAGCGCAACAACCCCCTGATCGGCCCTGCTCTGTGAGTGACAGGGGGCAGTGCCCCAAACCCCTGATCAGCACTACTCTGTGTGTGACAGGGGGTGGCGCCGCAACCTCCCCATCGACCCTGCCTTGAGTGTGACAGGGGGCGGTGTCCCAACCCCCCAATCGGCCCTACCCTGAGCGTAACTGAGGGGGGCATCGCAACCTCCTGATCTGCCCTGCTCGGTGCATGACGGGGCGACGCCCCAACTCCCCAATCAGTCCTGCTCTGACCCTGACCAGGGGCTGCACCTAGGGATTGGACGTGCCCTCTGCCACCCGGGAGAAGGCCTAAGCCAGCAGGTCGTTATCTCTCGAGGGGTCCCAGACTGCGAGAGGGCACAGGCCGGTATGGGGGACCCCCTCCCCCGAGTGCACAAATTTTTGTGCACCAGGCCTCTAGTAAAAGTTAATAATAATTAACTAACTAACTGACTAAG
This sequence comes from Myotis yumanensis, assembly GCF_028538775.1. Lineage (NCBI taxonomy): Eukaryota > Metazoa > Chordata > Mammalia > Chiroptera > Vespertilionidae > Myotis > Myotis yumanensis. The sequence continues at coordinate 6,159,278 of NW_027223774.1, read as the reverse complement.
TAAGTAAATAAATACAGCAAGGGTCACCCCTAGCTGGCTTACTCAGTGGATAGAGTGTAAGCCTGGGGACTGAAACGTCCTAGGTTCCATTCCAGTCAAGGGCACAGATCCAATTTGTTGTGGGTTCAGTCCCAGTAAGGGGGCATGCAGGAGGCAGCTGACCGGTGATACTCTCTTAACATTAATGTTTCTCTCTCTATCTCTCTTTCTCTGTCTCCCTTCCTCTGAGAAATCTATAAAAATGTATTAAAACAAAAGGGTTAACCCTAGCTGGTTTCGCTCAGTGGACACAGCATCAGCTTTTAGACTGAAGGGTCCCAGGTTCCATTCTGGGAAAGGGCATATGACAAGGTTGGGGGCTCAGTCCCTGCTGGTGGGCGTGCAGGAGGCCGTCAATCAATGATTCTCTCTCAACATTGATGTTTCTATCTCCCGCTCCCTCTCTCTCCCTTCTGAAATCAATGAGAATATATTTAAATAAATAAATAAAAATAAAGGGTTAGCGTTACCACTATCAGCCACTGTGCTTCTATTCTCATTGATCCTAGTGGCCTGTTCTCTAAAAGCCTGGACGTTTAAAAACAAAAAACAAAAAACACAGAATGCCCTGGCCAATGTGGCTCAGTTGATTGGAGCATTCTCTAGTGTATGGAAGGCTGAGGGTTCGATTCTCAGTTAGGGCACATTTCAGAATGAGGCTTACATATCCGGTTTACATGTGTGCAGAAGGGAGCTGATTAATATTTCTTCCCCACCTCTCTCTCTCCCTCTCTCTTTCTCCATTTCTCGTCCTCTCTATATAAAAGGAATCTAATTATATAAACAGCTAGGGGTTCTGATGGCCTAAACGACCAAACTGACAACTGAATGCCGGAACTCAATCCTGAAGTAAGTGCTGGGTCGATGACCCAGCACTGACTGCCGAGGCTGGTGGTCCTGGAGGGCCAGTCAGGAGTCACAGGTGGGAGTCAGTCCCAGGTCATGTAAGTGGAAACCAAAAGATATCGAAACAAGGAAGACCTATCCCTCCAACTGGGGAGATATTGGCAGAAGAATAGTAGGGACCCAGAACTCCCACCATCTCATAACAGAATGATTACCCATCTCCCTCCCCCTTCACCCCTCCGCCAACACACACACCTACAAACCTTGGGCCAAGTGGGGAACCTCGACTTCTACTCTCTTCTTGAAATAATGAGATGGCATTTCACCCTGACATTACCAGAGCAATAACAAAGCAAGTCAGATAAAATGGGCTTGACAAGATCCAGAGTTTCATAATGCTCAAAATTTCTAAGTTTCAATTATGAAATTATTCATACAAAGAAGCAGAAAGATGTAAAACTGAATAAAAGAGATAATAGAAACTAACACTATTAGTGATGATAGAGATATTTGATAATAAGTTTAACGCAGCCATCAAAACAATCTTTACATGAGTGATTTTGAACATCATTAAATGGGAAAAAAAGCAAGTTATGACAAGTAAATAGAAAGTCTCAGCAAAGAAAATGAAGCTATAAAGAAAAACCAGATGAAAACTATAGTACAGAAGACTATTATAACTGAAATAAATAACTCAGTGAATAGGCTCAAAACAGAATGGATGGAACAGAGGAAACACTCAGGGAACTAGAAAATTTAACAATAAAAATATCCCATGAGAATAGAGAGAAAATGGGCTTGAAAACAGCAACAGAAAAAGATCAGAACCACAGGAACCAGTGGAGTCATAACAACAACAACAACAACAACAAATCACTACAAAATAAAACTGTAACATTTGCTGTCCAGGAACAAATGAAAGAAGATGCAGCTGAAAGAGTACTTGAAGAAATAATGGCTGAAAACGCTTCCAATTGGTCCAAAGACAGAAATCCTCAATTTTAAGAAGGTCAGCAAATACAAAATGAGATAAACCCAAAGATAGCAACACCCACATCATAGTTAAATTTATGAAAAATAAAAACAAAGAAAAAAATCTTAAAAGTTCTGAATGACAAATAGCACTTCATCTATAAGGAAAAAGTAATTCTCATGACAACAGGTTTTCCATTAGACACCATAATGTCTAAAAAGAACGGAACTGTCAACAGAGTCCTATTTCCAGAGAAAATATCCTTCAGCAATATGGGGAAAATCAAGGCTCCTCAGAAAAGAGAACACAAATGTAAACAAGAATTGATAAAGGATAATATCAAAATCTCAAAAAATATATGAAATATATTCAATATCATCTAACCAGGTAAACTCAAATTTATTCCTCCATGACTTACTTACCAGGATAGCTAAAATTAAATAGGTTTATGATACTAATTACTGGGAAGTATCTGCAGGATCTGGAACTCTCATTCACTGCTCTTTGTTGTATCACTTGGAAAAAAGGATGTGCAAAACTGTGCCTACTAAAATTAAACATATGCCTACATCATGAGTTGTTAAATTTACTGCTCTTATTATATCCAAAAGACATGAGCATATAGATCCTCAAAATCATATGTGAAAGGATGTTTGGCATAGCTTTATTCATAATATTTTCAAATTAGAAATAACTTACAAATCTGCCTACAGGAAAATGGAAGAATGGTAGTAAATATCAATAGTAGAATACTACACAGCGATAAAAGAATAGTAAAATCATGCTAGGAAGAATAATAGGGGTTAATTTCATAGATATTATGTGGAGCAAAAGAAATGAGACACAAATAAGAATACATCATATAAAACCACTGATATGAATTTCATGAGCTGATGGTACTATCAATGATTATAAAGGTCAGAAAATTAAGAAATTCTGAGGGTCGTCGTCGGAAAGGGGGATGAAAGAAACTTCTAAAATCTTGAAAAAGATTCTACATCTTATATTGGGTGTTACATATGTAAACAGGTTTGATCTCTACATTTATGTTTCATGCATAGGTGGAGTTAAATGTAAGTGTTTTCTAGCACTGAAAGTTACTTCTTATTTGAGCTTGGGTTCCTCAATTTTCAGAGTCCATGCTAATCTCCATTATGTCATATTACACTCTGAAGATAAACAGTGCCATCAAGATGTAATTCTTCCCTGACTGGTTGGCTCAGTGGATGGAGCATCGGCCTGTGGACTGCGGCGGCCCGGGTTTGATTCCGGTCAAGGGCATGTACCTTGGTTGCGGGCACTTCCCCAGTGGGGGATGTACGGGAGGCGGCTGATCGATGTTTCTCTCTCATGGATGTTTCTAACTCTCTATCCCTTCCTCTCTGTGGAAAATCAATAAAAAAAATTTTTTTTAAAAAGATTCAATTCTACCACTCAGTAACTCTGAAAAATGAAAGAGGATTTATCCTGATTAAGAACTCTGAAGAAATCATACTAACAATACAACATAATTCACCAAATGTTCTGCATCAAATATCACCTCAAATGGAGTACCATTTATGATTCCATAATTGGAATTTATGAGGAAGTAAAACAGAAGGTCTTTTGTTATTCTCATAGTTTCCGGACTCAGTAGTAATACTGATAAACTATTGAAAAAGTTGGTGTTTCCTTTTTCTACAAATATTTGAATTGTTTCGGTAATTCCAAAAGACTGTATATTTTTAGCCTAAACACACTTTAATATCTTTTTATTGTTGATTTTAGAGAGGAAGGGAGAGGGAGAAAAAGATAGAAACATCAACGATGCGAGAGAGTCACTGATCGGCTTCCTCCATTGGAAAATACCCCACACTGGGGATCTAGCCTGCAACTCGGGCATGTGCCCTGACCAGGAATCCAACTGTGACTTCTTGGTTCATAGGTTGATGCTCAACCACTGAGAAACACCAGCCAGGCAGCCTAAACATACTTTAAAAAGTGACTGTCATATATTGGGAAATGAGATATTAAAGTAATATGTAATCTATACTAATAAAAGAGTAATAGCCTAATTAGACCAGGAGACTGGCCATCTTCAGGTCAAAGGCCACAGTGGTGGGGGTCGAGGAAGAGATGGTTAGGGGTGATCCGAATGGCAGGCCAGGGCAGTTGGGGGCCATGAGGCCAGCAGGGGAGGTCAGTTGGGGGCCATCAGGCTGGCAAGGGAGCACTTAAGCAGCAGTCAAGATGGTAAGCAGACAAGCAGTTAGGAGCCAGTGGTCCCGGATTGCGAGAGGGATGTCCGACTGGGCCTAAACCGGCAGTCGGATATCCCCAAGAGGTCCGGACTGGAGATTAGAGAGGGTGCTAGCCGGACCGAGGACACCGTCCCTGCCCCCTCTCTCCCCCAAATTTCATGCAACTGGCCTCTAGAAATAATAAATAAAAAATAAATAAGAATTTCAGGGTAGCCAAAAACAGAAGTGATCTGGAGACAAAGTAAATAACAAAACAACCTACCAAAGCTTCTGTATATCATTCAGAAAATGGAACTCTAAGGAGAAATTCTATAGAGATAAATGCCTACATTGTCATAAAAGATCTCAAAGAACCTAACATAGCACCTCAGGAAAGTAGAAACACAATAGGAAAGTAAACCCAAAGGTCTCAAAGGAAAAATACCATAAATATTAGAACCAACATAAACAAAAGGGATTTAAGACAAAAGAAAGGAATACCTAAAAGGTATATTTTAAAAATATATAAAAATGTGCAAGCGTTTAGCTACACTAAAGCAAAAACAACCAACCAAAACCAACCAAAAACCAAGCCTCAAATAAGTTAAAAAATACATGCAAGAGCCCTAACTGGTGGCTTGGCTCAGTTGATAGAGTGTCGGCCTGGGGACTAAACAGTCCCAGATTTGATTCCAGTCAAGGGCACGTACCTTGGTTGTGGGCACATCCCCAGTAGGGGATGTGCAGGAGGCAGCTGATTGATTTTTCTCTCTCATCAACGTTTCTAACTTTCTATCCCTCCTCCTTCCTCTCTGTAAAAAATCAATAAGATATATAGTTTTAAAAAAGACATGAAAGCCCTAACCGGTTTGGCTCAGTGGATAGAGCATCAGCCTGCGGACTCAAGAGTCCCAGGTTCAATTCCAGTCAAGGGCATGTACCTTGCTGTGGGCACATCCCCAGTAGGGGGTGTGCAGGAGGCAGCTGATTGATGTTTCTCTCTCATCCATGTTTCTAACTCTCTATCCCCCTCCCTTCCTCTCTGTAAAAAATCAATAAAATATATTAAAATAAAAAGACATGAAATATAAGACATTACACCGGTCACTATGAGTCACAATGCATCATTAGAGATGTTGATGTTACCACATGACATCACGCTCCATAGAGAAATTTGTCAAAAATCTCACTATGAGTTTCTGAAATTAATAAACAAATTCAGAATCCTGTCCAGGTAGCTCAGTTGTTGACTGTGTGGTCCTGATGCACCAAGGTTGTGGATTTGGTCCCCTATTAGGTCACATGTAGGGGACAACCAATGAATGCACAGATGGGTAGAACAGCTGATCTGTGTTTCCCTCCCTTTCTCTGTCTCCTTACTGTCTCTAAAATCAATAAGTAAATGCTGCCTGATATGTCTCACTGATTGAGCATTGACTCATGAACTAGACGATCACAATTCGATTCTTTGTTAGGACACCTGCACTGGTTGCCAGCTCAATCAACAGTGGGGGGTCGTGCAGGAGGCAGATGATCAATGACTCTCTCCCTCTCATCACTGTTGCTTTTATCTCTCTCTCCTCTTCCTCAAGGAAATAATAAATACATATATTTAGATAAATAAATAAATAAATAAATAAATACAAGAATAAATAAATACCCCTAGCCACTGTGCTTCACTGATGAGACTGCTAGCTTGTGCACTGGAGGGCTAGGGTTCGATTCCCAGTCAAATACAGGTACCTGGGTTGCAGGTCCGCTCCCCTTTCTCAGTAGGGGCTCATATGGGAGGCAGACAATTGATATTTCTCTCTTTCTCTCTCTATTTCTCTCTCTCTCTCTGTCTCCCACTCTCTCTGTAAAAAAACAATCAATGAAAAAAATATCATCTCTATTTTGGTGAAGCTAATACAAGAATAAAGAATTAAATTCAGCCCTGACCTGTTTAGCTCAGTGGATAGAGCCTCGGCCTGCGGACTCAAGGGCCCCAGATTCGATTCCGGTCGGGGGCATGTACATTGGTTGCGGGCACATCCCCAGTGGGGTGTGTGCAGGAGGCAGCTGATCGATGTTTCTCTCTCATCAGTGTTTCTGGCTCTCTATCTCTCTCCCTTCCTCTCTGTAAAAAATCAATAAAATATATTTTAAAAAAATTTCTAGGTTTCAATTATCAAATTATTCATACAAAGAAGCAGAAAGATCTAAAACGGAAAAACAATATTTAACTGCTAAGCACTAGTAACAAGCATCTGAGCTTGCCAGAAACATAGTGGCAGTAGACCTGCTGAACGCAGGGTTGCGAAGAACATGGAATTTCTCACCCTAACCAGTTCGGCTCAGTGGATAGAGCCTCAGCCTACGGACTCAAGGGTCCCAGGTTCGATTCCCGTCAAGGGCATGTACCTTGGTTGCAGGCACATCCCCAGTAGGGAGGGTGCAGGAGGCAGCTGATTGATGTTTCTCTCTCATCGATGTTTCTAACTCTCTATCCCTCTCCCTTCCTCTCTGTAAAAAAATCAATAAAATATACTAAAATAAAAAACAAACAAACAAAAAGCATGGACTTTCTGGAAAAACAGGTGTGGGGGAGCAATATATGCAAAGCACAATTAAGCACATACAAAAATATGTGTTCCTGTATGTTGTAAGCAATTAATATATAAAATATACAAGGTATTCCAAATATTCTTTAACGAAAAAAAATATAGTTAACAAACTGGATAAGCATGTAATACAACTTTTCAAAATATATTTACACATGACCAATAGGAATACAGAAAATGTTTTCCTCACTAATCAAGGTGGAATTCCTTAGCTGCCAACAACACTACCAACCACAAGTCCTTCCCTGTGAATTTAGTGCAGCGGGGAGTATTGGGACTTCAGGAATAGAAGGGAGCAGCAGAAACAGACCAACCCTTCCCAGGACAGCAACTACCCAGGAAACTGGAAAATCAAGCAGTACCACAGTCTACCTGGGAGGACAGAGCACACCCTGGGGGATGGGGCCTGGGAAATGGCAAAGCCAAGTCCAGGTCAATGGTGATAGTGAGGGTCTTACCCAGCGAGGATATTAGTTCAAAGTTCTCCAGCATCACATTCAGGTACAGCTGTCTCTGACCCTCATCTAAGAGGCTCCATTCCTTCCTGGAGAAGTACAGGGCAATGTCCTCAAAGGTCACGCCAACCTGTCAGAATTAAGACAATTGAAACCAGAGCTGCCTTTCTGAGAACCAGTAATTCTACTCCTTACACACCTTCCCCCCCTCAACCTCCTCCAGGGCACCCAGTTAGTGTGGACACCAGGCCCTAATGCCAGTGCAGGCTGCTCTCTCATCACAGTCCCATTACTCACTGCAATGAATGGCCCTCAGCAGAGCAGCTGGGTTGGGTGGGAAGGATTGGGGGTGGGGAGGGGAGAGGGCAATGCCATTTAAGGTCTGGCCAAGTCTGCAGGGCCCCAGCCTTCCTGCCAGCAACACCACTGCAGTCTCCTAGATCCTGCCTCCAAGACAAAGCCAAGCGTCGGTTTATGCTTCACCTTTAGGTCCCCACAGCAGGTCCCGGGACCATCAGCTCACACTTCCTCCAGATGTGCTCACCACTGGGTATGTTTACCCCTTCCCATGTTCAGACCCCAGGTTCACTCCCTCAGCTCTGCCCCTTCCTGCTCCAATGCCACTGGGTCTCGCTGGCCTCACCCATGAACTTGGCATATGGCGTGTAGAGAGCTTGTAGTCCAGCCGGATCCAGGACCACCCCAGGCCCCTGATGGACCCACAGCCGGGAAAGCCCCGAATGAGGCTGTGCCGTCCTCCCTGCAGCCTCTGCTCTTTCAGTCAATACTCACAGCCACATCCTCAGGGACCTTCAGATGCAAGTCACCCCCGTCCTCTCTGCCCTGCACCTGCTGTGTCCTCAGAGGCCACAACACTCCTCTCTCCCCTCCGCCTTCCTCACGGTCCTCCACGCGGGACTGAGCTGCAGGACGGGACAGGCGCCTGCACCCGGGCTGTCCTGTCGGTATAAGCAGCGATGAGGGGAGGACCCGGGGGACATACTCACCTCAGCCCGTCTCCTCAGCACCGGCGCCTCCATTGCACTCGGTGGGAGGAGCGGGGCGGGAGCAGAAGCCGCTGCAGGAATGGCGGTCCCTGTCCCGGCCTTGGGCGGGTCTGGTGGCGACTCCGAGCTTCAATCCCACGTGTGCGCTGTGAGCACCACTGGAGGCTCCGACCATGGGCTGTGAGGCGGGGACGACCACTCTCCAGCCTTCTCCAGGGGACTCTGCAATCAAGTACCGCCGACCACTTGAGACAAAATGGAGAAAAAACTACCGGTCCCGTACACCAGAACTTGAAAAACGGAAACGCCTTTTCTGAGCTTCCATTGGCTCAGCTGGGTGCCATTCGACCCCTGGCCTTCTGGGTAATGTAGTTCCTACGCTCCCTGGCCAGGACCCTGTATTTCCTCAGCGGACTACAGTACTGGTTTTGAGGGCAAATAGTCCAAGAACACACCGGGTATACTCAGGGCCCGCCAGCGCATTCAGGGAAGGGGATTTCTAGAACAGGTTTGTTTCTGTGGGACCTGCCTGGCTTCCTTTACTTGCTGGTTTTGCATATCTTTCTTCAGAATCTGCTCTTTTCTGAATGACAGGCAATGTGTGTTCTTTCAGGGCATTAGGCTTCTGTCCCCTTCAGGCTTAATGTAGCTTGCAGAGGTTGCTTAAGTGTCTAAAGCACCTATCCTCCCTCCATTGTACGAAGTTCATGTCTCAAAACAGACATCACTATTTAAGAGCATCTGCTTCGGGGGCCAAAATGTCAGCTCTGCCAGGACTGCAGTGTGGATAACATGGCCAAGACACATTTGAAAAAATGCTCAAAGTCACTGATTATCAGAGAGATGCAAATTAAAGCAACAATTAGATACCACCTCACAACTGTCAGAAAGACTACCATCAACAAAGGACAAGTGCTGGCGAGGATATGGAAAAAAGGGAACCCTAGTACACTGCTGATAGGAATGCAGACTGGTGCACACATTATGGAAAACATAGGGCGTTTCATTAAAAAATTAAATATGGAACTGTCATTTGACCCAGTTCTAAGAATATATCCTAATAAACTTGAAACAACAATCAGAATACTATGCAGTGGTAAAAAGTAAGAATCTCTTACCCTTTCAGACAGCATGCAGGGACCTGGAGAGCCTCGTGCTAACTAAAATAAAAGAGTCAGAGAAAGAAAAGCATCACTTAATCTCACACATAGATGGAACCTAAATAACAAAATTTACTGAAGAATGGAGTGGTTCCAGAGACATGGAGGCTTGCTACAGAGTGCAAAGTCTCAGATGGAAGGCAAGGGAGGGTTATATAAAAAAGAGAGAGAGAGAGAGAGAGAGAGAGAGAGAGAGAATAAACACCCCAGGGTGAGGATTAAAGAAACACTCACACACACACACACCAAACAAAGCCACCTGAGCCTTGAGCATTTTCTTCTGTTCCCTGGAAGCAAGGAGAAAGCTCGCTTGCTGTGTTCTGGGTTGCCTCTAAATTTGTATTTATAAATGTGTCTTCATTCATCTCTGTCTTGGGAAATGCTGATACCCCTCCATGTAACCTTCTCCTGCTTCACATGAGTCAATTGCTTTTTATGTTGTTGTAAGAAATGTCCAAACCTGTGGGAAATTTTTCTAAGTTTATTTGACCCAAGTCACCAACATTTGCCAAGAAGCAAAACAACAACACATTGAGTAATGCAAAGGGGAACGGCAGTTTTGCATCGGTTTCATACTGAGACTCAAAGGAGAAGACATATGGGGGTTACATGAAATTCACTGGTAAAAAATTAGAGTGTGGGGGGGAACTGAAGAGGGAAATCTCTGGGATTGGATAAAAAGTAAAAAAAAAAATAGACACAAACTTCTTTTTAAAATGTTCTTCAATAGTTAAGAGTTAATATTTAACACAGCAACAATAATAATTTTAGCTCTGAGGTCTTCTGTGTTTGGAGATTGTGCCCTTAGGACTTTGTAAAAAAGGAAATTTTCCTGAAAACCCAAAGGTATGTTATCCTAGATGCAAAAAATGCAATAGACAGGCTTAATAAGGTAAAGATTAACCTTTGCAAAGAAAACAAAACAAAACCAAGGAGGCTAGGACAAAACTACACCTGCGACTCCCTTTTACTTAGAAAGTTTTAACTTCAAACCATCATAGGTCGTTACTTTTGGCCTTGGAGTTTGTAAGATTCACCATGTGATGCCAGGATACCTGAGCTTGCCATGTTTAGTATACACCATCATTTTTGTCCATACTGTGGTGTTAAAACCTATGAGGTCAGGAGAAATTTCACTGAGTGGTTTATTTCCTTCGGGATCCATTGCTGACATCCTCCTGAACACAATGCCCCCAGTACTGCTGGTTTCCCTTTATTAGGTCTCCTAGAAGTATTCACTCTTCAGGCCAATAAAGCCTTAGGTTCTAAAAGTGGTCAAGGTATTTGTAAGGACAAGAAGAATGTCTTTCTGTTTCTTTTCTGTGACCTTCCACAATTTATGAGAAGCACCTGCTAATTAAACCCCAAATTACTGGCTCCTCTAATTCAAAGAGCTCCTCTGTTCAAACTGCAGAACAAGATAAGCTACTTTTAAGGCTAAATTCTTACATACCCCTCCTTCCTGCTGTTGTTACACCACAGGGATAACTCACACCAAGGAGTCTCTAGTTAGTAGAAAGTTTACTCCCCTCCACCCTTTCAAACAAGCCTCATTTGAACTCTTCACAACTTTTTCTCTAGTCATATTTTATAGGCTGGGGAAGAAACTGATAAGACACCTCTGTAGAACATCTGCCAGACTGTCTCCTGGAAAACAAGCAAACTGTAACTTTTAAGGGCAGCCCCTCTTATCTACACAACTTCAGCTCAGCCCAAGGCCCCTCCATTGGTTGTCCCATAGTACCAGGCACTACTGAAAAGCAGAAGCCACCATTTCTTCCCTGCCCTGAATTGATTAGCAATACTTGGCCTTTTACTGTCTTGGAAAGTAAAATAAATTTCCTCTTTGCATTACTTCTTTTAGTTGTGAATTCTTTCACAGGCTGTAGCACCACCCAAAACTTAACAGTATTCCTTTATGTTGTGGAGTTAAGGGAATTATTGTGAAAGAAGATGAAGGAAATGACATTGTAGAGGCATCATAATTTTCCCTTCTTTTCTAGCTTCTTTGGTTAGTCTAAGAATTAAATGGATATAACATAGATTAACAGGACAAAAAAATAAAAAAAGTTATTAACATGTATACCTACTGTATTCATCAAGCATGTCACACTTGCCGTCCCTGGGCTGCAGGAAGTCCACAACGAATATTCATTAACGATGACTCATTTATTTCAGGCCTTCATATTCAGCATGTCTCTATCAAAATAAACCTACATTTCTATGAAAAGTGAAGCTTTTATTTTTTTTGCGGCCCACATAAACTTAAACCTTGTTTATATGGCCCATATTAGCCTTTGAGTTTGACATATTGGTATATATGGAAACGACGAAAAAAACCAGAGTAACTGGCCAAAACAGCAAACACCATCATCTGAAAAGCCACCTTCCCCTACAATAAAAAATTGTTGTGTGTGGAGAGTGAGTTAGGATGGATTGTCAAGAAAAGCACAGTATGAACCTCAGCTGTGGCCCAGTGTGCTGTGCACTGTGGTGAGGGCTTGTATTCAAAAGGTCTCTGTTCCAACCAAAAGACTCATGGTGCAGACACAGGAGACAGGGAAGGAGGACAGGAATCCACAACATGATCCGGGCTGCAGGGAACACATGGTGAGAGCCATTGTCTCATTCTGCCAGTAGGGATATAGAGGACAGAATCACATGGCAGTGGGTCCTATGCATGAATAAGAGGTAAGCACCCGTCCAATGAGACCTGGATCATGTAGGCCTCCAGCATCTCTTCCAATATTACGTCCCAAAATTCACGTCAAAGTGTATCCTCTCCTCAAGGGTGTCAGTGTTGCCTATGAAGATCATTTGAAAAGGCAAGAAATTCATCACAGTGAATGGGGTCACAGCATGACAACCAACATGTGGGCAAAGGTGCAGAGACAAAGCGCTAATAACCGAGGTCTCCTGAGGGTCATAGTCTGTGCTGAGATCAAAGGGAAGGCAGATAAATTGCAGCTCACTCTTAAAAAAGGTTCCCCTGGAGAAACCACTGCAGCAGAGAAGTGATAGCCTCCCCCTGAACACGGAGGAGGGGGGAGGGGGGGTAAGTGCTCTGAGATGTAAAGGCATTGGGAGGAAAAGCATAACTGCAACCATGGAAACAGGAGCTGCAGCTGAGCCACCCTTGTCCTCAGACTGTACCTGCTCCAGTGAGGGCTGCACATCAGTGGTAGAGACTTTGTCTGACGCTGGAGAAAACAATGGTTAACATCCAGCCCCTTGAATCTGACACTTGTCTGTGGTGTAAACTTGGGGAGCTGACTTCATTTCTGAAAAAGACACTGAACTTCTTCAGCAATTAGATATGGGACGCACCACAATGAGACCTGAGTGGCACAGCACCTGCCTCCATGCAGCACAGTTGGTGGCTTCATATAGGTCCCATTTCTCACTAAAATGCACCCAAAGACAAAGCTGCTTGCGGGCATCTGGGGAGTGAGAAGTGCCTGCCTGGGAATGTCTCTGCAGGGAGTGGCTGGAGTTGCTGAGGCCAAGGCAGGCTGCAGGCACCGCTGCCTTACACAAGTAGACACCTTACCACTGGACCTTCTTCAATAATGCTGGCATGGACATACCCCATACTTGTTTTTCACAGTATGTGCCCACCGATGAGCCCTAAGTGGCAATGGAACTGTGACCTCCTGGTTCATGGGTCGACTGAAAACCCTTGCTGGGCTCTCATCATTAATGTCTCTCTCTCTCTCTACCTCCCTTGCTCTATGAAATCAATGAAAATATTTTAAAATTAATTAAGTATATTTATTAATTTAGTAAAATAAATTAAAATGTTTTTAAATATATTTTTATTGATTTCAGAGAGGAAGGCAGAGGTAGAGAGAGAGAAACATCAATGATGAGAGAGAATGATTGGCTGCCTCCTGTAGTCCCCACACTGGTGATTGAGCCCGCAACCTGGGCACCTTCCCTTGACTGGAAGCTCACCCAGGACCTTTCAGTCTGAAGGCTGATGCTCTATTCACTGAGCCAAACCAGCTAGGGCAATTTCGACATATTATTTCAATACAAAAAAATGTTTATTTCCTAAAGTAAAAAAGGCACAAAATGAGTGAAATTCCAACATCCATCTTTGTTGTGCCACAGTCCTATTGTTAAAGAAAATTGCCAAAACTCATAGCATATTAGGTAGAACATATGACGTTTTAACAAAGATACAGACTCAGCAAATACATTTCTGAGAAAAGGCTCACCATAAATTCCTAGAAAAAGTACAAACAGTGAGGCTGCACAATAAACTTATCCAAAAAATGTTTAAATAAATTATGATTGATTGAACAAATTATTCTCTAGGACAGCGGTGAGCAACCTTTTGGTGAGTGTGTGCTAAAAGCACCAAAATCTCTGACTCAAAATTCTTCTACGTTCCAACCCTAATGTTTTGAGAACTTGTTACACCTACTTGATATCTCTTAAGGTGTACGTATGTGAAGAACCTTGAAGAAATACATTCATTTGAGCGACAAAAACACAGTATATGATGAGAAGTAAATTTATTTTTTAATGTATACATGTACACTGATAGTCCGACAGAAAACTTAATGATTCCATTTGATATCATCAGTGGGGCTTTGCTGCTGTATCACTGATGACAGAGATTTTACATCAGGTTTATATTTCGTGACCTTCAGAGATATGCACGAGGTACTACTTTCATCTGTCAGGCTACTCCTATTATGAGACTTAACAAAATTCATCACTGAGAACAAAGATTCACAAGTATATGTGGATGAAAACATGGAGAGTAACACTATTGCAAAGTTTTTTAAACACAAAAATTTTTCTGGAATGGCATTCCAAGTCCTCAATAGTTTGTTGTCGACACTTCTCTCTGATACTCCTGACTCTAATCGCTTTTTTTCAATGTTTTCCAAGTCAACTCTAAGGTCAATGAATTTCTGTTTCCAAACTGAGCTACTCTGAAATTCAATCAACTGCATTTCAAACTCAGCCATTTCTATCCATGAAAACATTTCTAAGTTTAGTTCCTCCAGTTTTATGCTGTCTGGAAAACTCATGAATTTTGCTCTCTTCCAGTTCTCTGAATTTCGTAAATCTTGACAAGAACTGCTCAATAGTTGACTCCATGATGTTTAAAAACAGCTTTTGAAGGCTTTGACAGTCTGTTCTGTCATCTTTTGGGAGGTCTTTGATGTGCCTCTTGAGGTTTGGGAAAGATAATATATCTCTCACCATCCACATCCCTCTCAAGGACTTCCAGTTTCATTTCAAAAGCCTTTATGTTAGCAAACATAACATCAAGTGTCTTGCCAGTTCCATGTAATTTAACATTTAAGTCATTCAACTGTTCATAAAAATTGTAAATGGAAGATTATAAGAGAGGGTTTCACGTGTCAGCAAAAGTTACCGGCGTGTCATGTTTGCCATGTGTGCCAAAGGTTGCCCACCCCTTCTCTAGCATGTGGAGAATGTGAATCCCTAATACATTGCTAAAAAATGTAAAAAACTACAATCAGTTAAATTTTATTTTCTATTTTTTAAAAAATATATTTTATTGATTTTTTACAGAGAGGGAGATAGAGAATTAGAAACATCGATGAGAGAGAAACATCGATCAGCTGCCTCCTGCACATCTCCCACTGGGGGATGTGCCCGCAACCCAAGTCCATGCCCTTGACCGGAATCGAACCCGGGACCTTTCAGTCTGCAGGCCGACGCTCTATCCACTGAGCCAAACCGGTTTTGGCTTATTTTCTGTTTTTAAAGAATAGTTTAATAACTTTTAGAGAGAGAAGGAAGAGGGAGAGAAACATTGATGGAAGAGTGCCATATTGGCCAGCCACCTCCTGCACACCCACTTCTGTGGATATAGCCACAGCACAGGCACATATCCCACTGACAATCAAATCCACAACCTTGTGCTGCATGAGAGGACGGACAAGTACTGACCCACACTGGCCCTGGTGGTATATTCCATTTAGATCACAATTTGCTAATCTCGGTAAATTTAAACATTCATCTACTCAAAAACCCAGATTATTCACTGAAGTTTTGACAAAGGTAATTAACACTTATACACATACCAGGAATTATACAGAAATGTTTGTAACATCTTTGTTAGAAATAACCAAGTATTTATTAAAATGGACAAATTGATGGTGATATATCAATGATAAGAATATCTATCACAGCCCTCACTGGTTTGGCTCAGTGGATACAGAGCCGGTCTGCTGAATGAAGGGTCCCAAGTTCATTTCCAGTCAAGGGCATAAACCTTGGTTACTGGCAAATCCCCAGTAGGGGGTGTGCAGGAGGCAACTGATCAATGTTTCTAACTCTCTACTCCTCTCCCTTCCTCTTTGTAAAATCAATAAAAAATATATTTTTAAAAAAGAATATCAGAAAAAAAGATGAGTTACTAACATAACTTTAATGAATCTCCAAGTATTTATGAAACATAATTAAAGCAGAAAAATACTTAGAAAAATAAAGTTCTCTAAATCCTTGAAAACTATAAAATCTGTGAAGAACAGGGACTGGTTAAAATAGGTCATGAAGCAATTACACAGTGAAACATATGGTCAGCAATATGAATATAACTAGAGGCCCGGTGCACAAAAATTTGTGCACTCGGGGTGGGGGGTCTCTCAGCCTGGCCGGTACCCTCTTGCAGTCTGGGACCCCTGAGGTATTGTCCACCTGCTGGCTTAGGCATGCTCCCTGGGGGGACTGGGCCTAAGCGGGCAATCAGACATTACTCTGGCAGCCAGGGAGCCCTCAGGGGAAGTCCACTTACCAGCGGGGAGCAGGCCTAAGCTGCAGTTGGAAATCGTTAGCGCTGCTGAGGAGGCGGGAGAGGCTCCCAGCACCACTGCTGTACTGGCAGCCGTCAGCCTGGCTTGTGGCTGAGGAGAGCTCCCACTGTGGGAGTGCACTGATCACCAGGGGGCAGTTCCAGCATTGCGCATGTGGCCCCTGGTGGCCAGTGTGTGTCATAGTGACATCATTCCCAGTCGTTCTGCTGTTAGGGTCAATTTGCATATTACCCTTTTATTATATAGGCTAGACGCCTGGTGTATGTGGGGGCCGACTGGTTTGCCCTGAAGGGTGTCCCTGATCAGGGTGGGGGTCCCTGGCCAGCCTGGGTGAGGGGCTGATGGCTGTTTACAGGCTGGCCAAGCCCCCCGAGCCACCCAAGCTCCCAGTGCAGGCTGGTTGGAAGCAGCTATATAAGGTTTATTTATCTTCTATAATTGAAACTTTGTTGCCTTGAGCGGAGCTGACAGCCGGCCAGGGCAGGCGGGAAGCTTGGCTTCCTCCAACACAGGGGCAACCAAGCCTCCTGCTTGCTCCAGCTCCATGGCTACCAGCCGCCATCTTGGTTGGGTTAATTTGCATATATTGCTCTGATTGGCTGGTGGACGTGGCCTGTGAGTGTAGCAAAGGCACAGCGAATCTGCATGTTTTTCTTTAATTAGATAAGATGATGGTTTCAGTTTCACACACATGTCACGATTTCTGAAACACATGTAATTTACTCATAGCTGTTAAAAATGGTTCAAGATAAAACAAATGTACGTTCACCTATTTTGGAAGAACAGGTTTGGCAACTCTATATTCAATCCATATTCTCATGCCCTCTGGGTGAGAGTCTAAACTTAGTGACAGAAAATGTAATAAACAATGAAGAACTTTCACCCAAACCCACAAAAACCACATTCCTGAACTAAAGACAGCCGTTGTCTCCCATCTTTCTTTTGATGCCAGTGCACCAATGGCTCTGATGGGAACTTCTGAGAAGCTACAGGAGCAACAAAACATCTTGATTGTAATCAATGACAATGACTGCTTCACAGAAGATAAACAAGCCTGGAGTCCCTCAGATCTGTGTACACACAGCAATTGTAGTCTTTTCCTAAAAATAATGCCGGATGCATAGTTAGGTGAGGACCATTCCATCTAAAGGAGTGCAGTCTCATCCAACCACAATTAGCTCAGTGTTTCTGTAGTGAAAGGGTTCCCCCTGAATGCGATGGTCCTCAAACCAGTGACCATCACCCGTGATATTGTAGGCATTAGGGCTTATGTCCCTCTGCAAGACCTGGGTAAGAGATTGACTTCATACGTATTGGCATCGCTTGCAAACAAGAAAAAAATTCATGTTTCCAGACACACTTGAGGTTGTCACAGCTACACTCTCTTTGGAGTGATCTCTATGTGTCAAAGCATCCATATTCACATGAGAAGTAGAGTGTCCACAGTGTTTCCTAGACAAATATGGGCAGTAGTGTAAATTTGCCAAAAACAGCTGAACTAATTTCTGAACCATCCTGTTGCCCCATGGGCAAAAATGTTTGAGACCCCTAAAAGTTTTTCACCTCTTCATGCTTGGAAAGCCCAGATCTCCTTATAAACTAACCTATCGAGTAAATAGAACACCCCAGATTAAAGAATTCTTAAGAAAAAGCCTTCATTATTTTACAATCCATAGAGACATGAGACTGGTAGTTCTTCCGTTGATGAATTAGGCACGCAATAAACTCATCATTAGCATCTAGGGAAAGTGTGTCCCTGAAAATGGCAGGCCCTCTGCAACATTATGTTTACTGCGGCCAACTGTAATGCGTCCTATTTGGCAACACAAGACAGGGAAAGAAGAAAGAACTAAGGACTCAGGTATTCCTCATTTCCGTCAACAAATTAGAGTCTGACTTAGCTTCCCTGGGAACGGGAGGATGGTGACTGATGCCATCTGTAGGGACCTTATAGGTGGTTCAGCTGAATTACCTTCAGCAACAGAAATGTGCAGTGACACAGATCTGGCAGTACATCCTATATGTTAGAACGTGCAACATAATTACATAGTGTTCCAACATAAAAACACAGAAACACAACAGCAAAAACACTTATGGGAACTTTACATAATGTAGGTGATTAAATGTATGATACAATTCAGAAAAATGAGGACTCACAAATTTTCTTGTACTATTGTTAAGTCCTAAGAAACTACATTTCCTACACATTTAAGAAATTTCTCCCATTTGTACTCTTATGCGGAGAGGGAATTTAGAAATTTGGCTGAGAGATACCTCACATTAATTGCACTCTTTATAGCTTTCTCCAGTGTGAACTCTCTGATGATACTGAAGACCACTGCTGCTTTTAAAAGAATTCCCACATACAGTGCATTTATAAGGCTTTTCTCCCGTATGAACTCTCTGATGTCGATGAAGTGAAGAGCTCTTGGTAAAAGATTTCCCACATTCACTGCATTGGTAAGGCTTTTCTCCAGTGTGAACTCTCTGATGATATAGGAGACATTTTCTATGTTTAAAAGATTTTCCACAGTCACTGCATTTATAAGGCTTTTCTTCTGTATGAACTCTCTGATGAAGATGAAGGGCAGTTCTCTGTGTAAAAGATTTCCCACATTCACTGCATTGATAAGGCTTTTCTCCAGTATGAACACTCTGATGATGATGAAGGCCAGACTTAGTGGTAAAAGATTTCCCACACTCACTGCATTAATAAGGCTTTTCTCCAGTGTGAACTCTCTGATGATATAGGAGACTTTTTCTACGCTTAAAAGCTTTTCCACATTCACTGCATTTATAAGGCTTTTCTCCCATATGAACTCTCTGATGTCGATCACGGATGGTTTTAGTGGTAAAAGATTTTCCACATTCACTGCATTGATATGGCTTTTCTCCTGTATGAACTCTCTGATGAAAACGAAGAGTACCGCTCTGGGTAAAAGATTTTCCACATTCACTGCATTTATAAGGCTTTTCTCCTGTATGAACTACCTGATGGTAACGAAGGTAAATGCTCTGGGAAAAAGATTTCCCACACTCAAAACATTTATAAGGCTTTTCTCCCGTATGAACTCTCTGATGAATACGAAGGGTAGTGCTCCGGGTAAAACATTTCCCACATTCACTACACTGATGAGGCTTTTCTCCTGCATGAACTACCTGATGTCGATCACGGATGGTTTTAGTGGTAAAAGATTTCCCACACTCACTGCATTGATAAGGCTTTTCTCCAGTGTGTACTCTCTGATGATATAGGAGACTGTTTCTACGCTTAAAAGGTTTTCCACATTCACTGCATTTATAAGGCTTTTCTCCTGTATGAACTCTCTGATGAAAACGAAGAGTACCGCTCTGGGTAAAAGATTTTCCACATTCACTGCATTTATAAGGCTTTTCTCCTGTATGAATTACCTGATGGTAACGAAGGTGAGTGCTCCGGGAAAAAGATTTACCACACTCATCACATTTATAAGGCTTTTCTCCTGTATGAACTCTCTGATGAATACGAAGGGTAGTGCTCCTGGTAAAAGATTTCCCACATTCACTACACTGATAAGGCTTTTCTCCTGTATGAACCACCTGATGATCATGAAGACAAGTACTCCGTGTAAAAGATTTTCCACATTCAGTGCATTTATAAAGGTTTTCTCCTGTATGAAGTCTCAGCTGTCGATGAAGGTGGGTCTTAGTGGTAAAAGGTTTGCCACATTCACTGCATTGATAAGGTTTTTCTCCAGTGTGAACTCCCTGATGAAAATGAAGGGTAGTGCTCTGAGTAAAAGACTTCCTATATTCACTGAATTTACAAGGCTTTTCTCCCATATGAACTCTCTGATGTTGCTGAAGGATGTTCATAGTGGTAAAAGATTTACCACATTCACTGCATTTGTAATGCTTTCCTACAGTGTGACCACTCTGTTGATAATGAAAGCCAGAAAATTTGGTAAAAAATTTTGCACATTCAGAGCACACACAACACCCACTTCCAAGATGGAAATCTTCTTCCTGAATAAACGTGTGGGTGCAACTAATGTCGTTCTTACATTCTTTTCTGCTGAAATAATTTTTTCTACTTTGAAACGTCATCCCACGAATCAAAATAGCAGTTGGACTTTCCCTGGTCTGAGAAGCCTGTAGGTAGAGATGTCCAGATTCAGTAAGGACACTCTGCCCAACCTCCCCACAGGTGAAATGATTCTGGGACACATTGAAATTGCAGCTGTTTGCAAGTGACATCCTTTCCGGAATTCTAATGTAAGTCTGCTCTCTCACATGCTGCTGGTGAAATGTTGCACACAAAGAAAATCTTTCTGCACACGCTCCACACCTCAACAGTATCTGTCTGTGTTGTGTTCCCTGCAGCTCCATCACGCAGAAAATGTTTCCCAGGACTAGCCCACAACTCTCACAGGGGTGGCTCTTCTGGGAAGACAAGGCTAACTTGGGATTCCTTGCCTGTGAAAATCTTCCAGAAACCTTTTGTTCAGTCGGGGCCTCCACATTCTCTTCTCCACAGCAGCAACCTGAACAAAAGTAAATGTAGGTGAAGTGCATGCTGACCTGATATCTTCAACACAGATGTTTATCTGTCATGGCTAAACACGATTTCTTTATTTTTTTTTAAAATATATTTTATTGATTTTTTACAGAGAGGAAGGGAGAGGGATAGAGAGTCACAAACATGAGAGAGAAACATCGACCAGCCTCTTCCTGCACACACCCCCACTGGGGATGTGCCTGCAACCAAGGTACATGCCCTTGACCGGAATCGATCCTGGGACGTTTCAGTCCATAGGCCAACGCTCTATCCACTGAGCCAAACCGGTTAGGGCCTAGATATGATTTCATACAATGATTTTCAAGACGACTGCGTCAGACTCTCAGGAAATGGCTGCTATATATATAACATGACTCAAAAGGTCACTGAATGAAGAAAATCTTACGAAGGGAGGACAAAAGCATAGGCTGGCAGAAAAAGAAGAGAGGTAGCGGTCTGCCCATTATTACTCCACAAATGGCTTCCTTTCAGCCCTTTCATGCTGGCAATGCGAGTCTGTGTAGAATAATTCCAATGTGTTCAAAACCATAAATGATCAATCATATTAGAGCATGTGGTGTTCAGCGTCAATGTAATAATTCATATGTACTGTAAGGCCTGCAGGCATGGAACAATATTGGAGTGCAGTAAAGCGAGATGTTTTAGAGAGGTAGAGGTGCAAAGTTTAGAGAGGTTAAGGGTATCCACAGGCTGGGAATCCCAATAGAATGATCACTATTAAAACTGAAACGTGCCGAACCGGTTTGGATCAGTGGATAGAGCATTGACCTGCTGACTGAAGGGTCCGAGGTTCAATTCCGGTCAAGGGCATGTGCCCTGGTTGCGGGCACATCCCCAGTAGGGGGCGTGCAGGAGGCAGCTGATCGATATCTCTCATCGATGTTTCTAACTCTCTATCCCTCTCCCTTCTTCTCTGTAAAAAATCAATAAAATATATATTAAAAAATAAAAAATAAAAACCTGAAAAGTGTCAACATTAAGCAAGAAGTAGAATTGGGTGAGGAGTGGGCAATGGTAACAAAACATTGTTGAACAAAATGGGTTCCTAGTTATGAATGTAACAAAGCCCAGGCATAAAATCTCCCCCCACAGTCCTTCACCAAGGCAAGACTGCCTCTGGGTCTAGCCTGTCACTGATAAAGTCATGTTTCTCCTGTGATATACAAAGGATTCTGCCTCTTAAATCCCAGTTGAGCCACTGCATGGGATAAATGATGCAAATTTTAGAAGAAAAACTAAAAAGATGGATTGTCAGCAATGCGGTAGAACAACAAAGGACAAATGAAATCACGGGCAAAAGGCCTAGGAGACGGACATCAGCAAGATGGCAGAATCAGAGATAGAGAAACTTTCCCCATTCAAGAGTAAGTAGACAGCTACTCATGAGAAAAACATCCCACAGGAAATGGTAATAAGAGTATCATGAAGATACACAGCAATACAGAATACCAAATAAGGAAAACTGTATAGAAAGGATGACAGGAAACTGAGTGAGCAATCACATTTGAAGATACCTAAGGTCAACAATCTACACTAATAAAAGAGAAACATGGTAATTAGCGTACGACTGCTACCCTTCCCATTGGCTAATCAGCATATCCTTATGCAAATTAACTGTCAGCCCAGATGGCGGCCAGCAGCCATGCACTGAAGCGAGCAGGGAGGCTTCCTTGCTCCAGTGACTGCGGACTCCAACGTTCCCCGCCTAACTTGCCGACCTCTCAGCTACAACTCTAAGCAACTATGTACTATGTTGCAAATATAGAAGCTAAACAAAACCCCAGAAACCGGCTTTCAGTCAGCCCCGGACCGCAACATTGTATTGATGTTTTCAGCAGCGAGGCCTCAGAGCTAAAGCTGGCCCAGAATAAAAAAAAAAAAAAAAAAAAAAGAAACCAAGGAGCAGTTGGGAGCTTCAGTCACTCGCCAGCTGGAAAACAGCCCTCAGCCCCTCACCCAGACTGGCCAGGCACCCCAGTGGGGACCCCCACCGTGATCCAGGACACCCTTCAGGGCAAACCAGCCAGCCCCCACCCATGCACCAGGCCTCTATTCTATATAGTAAAAGGGTAATATGCCTCCCGGCACCGGGATCAGCGTGACAGGGGGCAGTGTCCAAACCCCCTGATCGCCCTGTGGCTCTGTGTGTGACAGGGGGCGGGGCCACAACCTCCCTATCCACCCTGCTCTGTTCGTGACAGGGGAAGGCGCCCCAACCCCCTGATCAGCCCTGCTCTGTGCCTGATAGGGGGGAGCTCCCCAATCCCCTGATCGCCCTGCGGCCCTGTGTGTGACAGGGTGCAGCGCCCTAACCCCCTGATCGGCCCTGCTCTGTGTGTGACAGGGTAGAGCCATAACCTCTCCATCGGCCCTACCCTGAGTGTGACAGGGGCGGCGCCCTAACCCCCTGATTGGCCCTGCTCTGTGGGTGATAGAGGGTGGTGCCCCAACCCCCCTCCACGGGCCTTCCTCTGTGTGTGACAGGGTAGAGCCATAACCTCCCATTGGCCCTGCCCTGAGTGTGACAGGGGGTGGTGCCCCAACCCCCCTGATGGGCCCTGCTCTGTGAGTGACAGGGGGCAGCGCAACAAGACCCTGATCCGCCCTGCTCTGTGTGTGACAGGGGGCGGTGCCCCAACTTCCCTATCGGCCCTAGTCTGTGAGTGACAGGGGGGAGCTCTTCAACCCCCTGATCGGCCCTGCTCTGTGTGTGACAGGGTAAGGAGCCCCAACCCCCCTGATGGACCATGCTCTGTGAGTGACAGGGAGCAGCGCAACAACCCCCTGATCGGCCCTGCTCTGTGAGTGACAGGGGGCAGTGCCCCAAACCCCTGATCAGCCCTACTCTGTGTGTGACAGGGGGTGGCGCCGCAACCTCCCCATCGACCCTGCCTTGAGTGTGACAGGGGGCGGTGTCCCAACCCCCCAATCGGCCCTACCCTGAGCATAACTGAGGGGGGCATCGCAACCTCCTGATCTGCCCTGCTTGGTGCATGACGGGGCGGCGCCCCAACTCCCCAATCAGTCCTGCTCTGACCCTGACCAGGGGCTGCACCTAGGGATTGGACGTGCCCTCTGCCACCCGGGAGAAGGCCTAAGCCAGCAGGTCGTTATCTCTCGAGGGGTCCCAGACTGCGAGAGGGCACAGGCCGGTATGGGGGACCCCCTCCCCCGAGTGCACAAATTTTTGTGCACCAGGCCTCTAGTAAAAGTTAATAATAATTAACTAACTAACTGACTAAGTAAGTAAATAAATACAGCAAGGGTCAGCCCTAGCTGGCTTACTCAGTGGATAGAGTGTAAGCCTGGGGACTGAAACGTCCTAGGTTCCATTCCAGTCAAGGGCACAGGTCCAATTTGTTGTGGGTTCAGTCCCAGTAAGGGGGCATGCAGGAGGCAGCTGACCAGTGATATTCTCTTAACATTAATGTTTCTCTCTCTATCTCTCTTTCTCTGTCTCCCTTCCTCTGAGAAATCAATAAAAATGTATTAAAACAAAAGGGTTAACCCTAGCTGGTTTCGCTCAGTGGATACAGCATCAGCTTTTAGACTGAAGGGTCCCAGGTTCCATTCTGGGAAAGGGCATATGACAAGGTTGGGGGCTCGGTCCCTGCTGGGGGGCGTGCAGGAGGCCGTCAATCAATGATTCTCTCTCATCATTGATGTTTCTATCTCCCGCTCCCTCTCTCTCCCTTCTGAAATCAATGAGAATATATTTAAATAAATAAATAAAAATAAAGGGTTAGCATTACCACTATCAGCCACTGTGCTTCTATTCTCATTGATCCTAGTGGCCTGTTCTCTAAAAGCCTGGACATTTAAAAACAAAAAACAAAAAACACAGAATGCCCTGGCCAATGTGGCTCAGTTGGTTAGAGCATCCTCTAGTGTATGGAAGGCTGGAGGGTTCGATTCTCAGTTAGGGCACATTTCAGAATGAGGCTTACATATCCGGTTTACATGTGTGCAGAAGGGAGCTGATTAATATTTCTTCCCCACCTCTCTCTCTCCCTCTCTCTTTCTCCATTTCTCGTCCTCTCTATATAAAAGGAATCTAATTATATAAACAGCTAGGGGTTCTGATGGCCTAAACGACCAAACTGACAACCGAATGCCGGAACTCAATCCTGAAGTAAGTGCTGGGTCGATGACCCAGCACTGACTGCTGAGGCTGGTGGGCAGGCAGGGCCAGGCAGGAGTCACAGGTGGGAGTCAGTCCCAGGTCATGTAAGTGGAAACCAAAAGATATAGAAACAAGGAAGACCTATCCCTCCAACTGGGGAGATATTGGCAGAAGAATAGTAGGGAGCCAGAACTCCCACCATCTCATAACAAAATGATTACCCATCTCCCTCCCCCTTCACCCCTCCGCCAACACACACACCTACAAACCTTGGGCCAAGTGGGGAACCTCGACTTCTACTCTCTTCTTGAAATAATGAGATGGCATTTCACCCTGACATTACCAGAGCAATAACAAAGCAAGTCAGATAAAATGGGCTTGACAAGATCCAGAGTTTCATAATGCTCAAAATTTCTAAGTTTCAATTATGAAATTATTCATACAAAGAAGCAGAAAGATCTAAAACTGAATAAAAGAGATAATAGAAACTAACACTATTAGTGATGATAGAGATATTTGATAATAAGTTTAACGCAGCCATCAAAACAATCTTTACATGAGTGATTTTGAACATCATTAAATGGGGAAAAAAGCAAGTTATGACAAGTAAATAGAAAGTCTCAGCAAAGAAAATGAAGCTATAAAGAAAAACCAGATGAAAACTATAGTACAGAAGACTATTATAACTGAAATAAATAACTCAGTGAATAGGCTCAAAACAGAATGGATGGAACAGAGGAAACACTCAGGGAACTTGAAAATTTAACAATAAAAATATCCTATGAGAATAGAGAGAAAATGGGCTTGAAAACAGCAACAGAAAAAGATCAGAACCACAGGAACCAGTGGAGTCATAACAACAACAACAAATCACCACAAAAGAAAAATGTAACATTTGGAGTCCAGGAAGAAATGAAAGAAAATGCAGCTGAAAGAGTACTTGAAGAAATAATGGCTGAAAATGCTTCCAATTGGTCCAAAGACAGAAATCCTCAATTTTAAGAAGGTCAGCAAATACAAAATGAGATAAACCCAAAGACAGCAACACCCACATCATAGTTAAATTTATGAAAAATAAAAACAAAGAAAAAAATCTTAAAAGTTCTGAATGACAAATAGCACTTCATCTATAAGGAAAAAGTAATTCTCATGACAACAGGTTTTCCATTAGACACCATAATGTCTAAAAAGAAAGGAACTGTCAACAGAGTCCTATTTCCAGAGAAAATATCCTTCAGCAATATGGGGAAAATCAAGGCTCCTCAGAAAAGAGAACACAAATGTAAACAAGAATTGATAAAGGATAATATCCAAATCTCAAAAAATATATGAAATATATTCAATATCATCTATCCAGATAAACACAAATTTATTCCTCCATGACTTACTTACCAGGATAGCTAAAATTAAATAGGTTTATGATACTAATTACTGGGAAGTATCTACAGGATCTGGAACTCTCATTCACTGCTCTTTGTTGTATCACTTGGATAAAAGGATGTGCAAAACTGTACCTACTAAAATTAAACATATGCGTACATCATGAGTTGTTAAATTTACTGCTCTTATTATATCCAAAAGACATGAGCATATAGATCCTCAAAATCATATGTGAAAGGATGTTTAGAGTAGCTTTATTCATAATATTTTCAAATTAGAAACAACTTACAAATCTGCCTACAGGAAAATGGAAGAATGGTAGTAAATATCAATAGTAGAATACTACACAGCTATAAAAGAAGAATAAAATCATGCTAGGAAGAATAATATGGGTTAATTTCATAGATATTTATGTTGAGCAAAAGAAATGAGACACAAATAAGAATACATCATATAAATCCACTGATATGAGTTTCATGAGCTGATGGTACTATCAATGATTATAAAGGTCAGAAAATTAAGAAATTCTGAGGGTCGTCGTCGGAAAGGGGGATGAAAGAAACTTCTAAAATCTTGAAAAAGATTCTACAACTTATATTGGGTGTTACATATGTAAACAGGTTTGATCTCTACATTTATGTTCCATGCACAGGAGGAGTTAAATGTAAGTGCTTTCTAGCACTGAAAGTTGCTTCTTATTTGAGCTCGGGTTCCTCAACTTTCAGAGTCCATGCTATTCTCCATTATGTCATATTACCCTCTGAAGATAAACAGTGCCATCATGATGTAATTCTTCCCTGAATGGTTTGGCTCAGTGGATAGAGCACTGGCCTGCGGACTGAAAGGTCCCAGGTTCGATTCCAGTTAAGGGCATGTACCTGGGTTGCGGGTACATCCCCAGTGGGAGATGTGCAGGAGGCAGCTGATCGATGTTTCTCTCTCATCGATGTTTCTAACTCTCTATCTCTCTCCCATCCTCTCTGTAAAAAAAATCAATAAAAATATACTTAAAAAAAAAAAGTATTAAATTCAGCCCTGACCTGTTTCGCTCAGTGGATAGAGCCTCGGCCTGGGGACTCAAGGGTCCCAGGTTCGATTCCGGTCAAGGGCATGTACTTTGGTTGCAGGCACATCCCCAGTAGGAGGTGTGCAGGAGGCAGCTGATCGATGTTTCTTTCTCATCGATGTTTCTAACTCTCTATCCCTCTCTCTTCCTCTCTGTAAAAAAATCAATAAAAGAATTAAATTCAGCCCTACCCGGTTTGGCTCAGTGGATAGATCGTCAGCCTGCAGACTGAAGGGTCCCAGATCGAGTATGGTTGGGGGCATGTACATTGGTTGTGGGCACATCCCCAGT
The DNA here is from genome assembly GCF_028538775.1 of Myotis yumanensis. Taxonomy (NCBI): domain Eukaryota; kingdom Metazoa; phylum Chordata; class Mammalia; order Chiroptera; family Vespertilionidae; genus Myotis; species Myotis yumanensis. The sequence goes on along the minus strand of NW_027223774.1, from coordinate 6,131,755 downwards.
GGGGGGTGTGCAGGAGGCAGCTGATCGATGTTTCTCTCTCATCGATGTTTCTAGGTCTCTATGCCTCTCCCTTCCTCTCTGTAAAAAATCAATAAAATATATATTAAAAAAAAGAATTAAATTCAGAAAAGTTACAGGATGCAAAATAAACATATAAACATTAGTTCCATTTCTACACACTAACAATAAATACTTTGATAGAAAAATGTTGAAGGAAATTAAATTTACAATAGCATCAAAAACAATAAAATTAGCAGGAATAAACTGAATCAAAATGGAAAACATCTGCACATTGAATATTGGAACAGTGATGAAAGGAATGGAAGAAAACACAAATATGTTGAAAGACAACCTGTGTTCATGGATCGGGAAATGAAATATCGTGCAGATAGCTATAGTACACAAGGCAAACTACAGATTAAATGCATTCCCAATAACTCCTATGGTTTTTTACAAAGAGATGAATGGAGAATCTTGTAAGGGAATCAAAAGCTCTCCATTAACAAAAGCAATCTTGAGCAAGAACAAAGATGGTGGCATCACACTTCCTGACTTCAACTTATTACAAAGAGAAAGCAAGCAAACAGTGTGTTGCTGGAGAAACACAGACACATACATAAACAGAACAGAACAAAAAACACGGAAATAAGCCGAGGCACAGACTTTAAGTAATTTTTGACAAAGCAGCAGCCACAGAAGGAAGGAAAGATAATTTCTTCAATGAATGGTCCTGGTAAAAAAATCAACATTCGCCGAAGCCGGTTTGGCTCAGTGGATAGAGCGTCGGCCTGCGGACTGAAGGGTCCCAGGTTCGATTCCGGTCAGGGGCATGTACCTGGGTTGCGGGCACATCCCCAGTGGGAGATGTGCAGGAGGCAGCTGGTCGGTGTTTCTCTCTCATCGATGTTTCTAACTCTCTATCTCTCTCCCTTCCTCTCTGTAAAAAATCAATAAAATATATTTAAAAAAAAAAAAAATCAACATTCACATGTAAAACAACAAAACTGGACACCAATGATAAAATTTTACTCAACCTGCAGGACAGAATTAAATGTCAGCACTAAAACTTCAAACTCCTCAGGACAACCTAGAGAAAAAGTTTCGGAGGTTTGTTTTGGACAGGATTTCCTGAAGGTGAAACCAACCACCACACAAAATAGAAAAAAAATAAACAGTCCAGATGGCAACAAATAAAGAAAAATAGTGCCTTCACTGCACAACAGCAATAAACAAAATGAAATGAAAGGCAATCTAGAGAACAGAAGAAAATACTTGCAAACCATATGAAGGAATCGCTTGGCGGGATTGTGGATTCCGTTCTGATCAGCACAATAAAGTGAATATTCTGATATAGATGGAAACTCACATAATTAGTTGGAGTCCCCCAGGAATAATGAAGGTATGCTAATACAATACTGCAGGCTAATAACAATGCAATGACTGTTTCAAAAGCAAACTCTATATAACTTCATTAAAAATACTTAATTGCTAAGCACTAGTAACAAACATCTGAGCTTGCTAGAAACAAGGTGGAACTAGACCTGCTGAAAGCAGAGTTGACAAAAACAAGGACTTTCTAGAAAAGCGAGTATGGGGGAGTAATATCTGCAAAACACAATTAAGCAGGTGCAACAATGTGTTCCTGTATGTCGTAAGCAATTAATATATAAAATATACAAGGTATTCAAAAGACTCTTTAACCAACAAAAAAAATGCATAGTTAATAAAGAGGATAAGGACGTACAGACAATTTTTCAAAAAATATGTATACATCACCAATATGAATATAGAAAATGCTTTCTTCACTCATCAAGGTGGAATCCCAGAGACTGCCTACAACACTACCAACTACAAGTCCTTCCCTAGGAATTTAGTACAGCGGGGAGTATTGGGACTTCAGGAATAGAAAGGAGCATTGGAAATAGACCAATCCTCCCCAGGACAGCAACTACCCAGGAAACTGGAAACATCAAGCAGTACCACAGTCTACATGGGAGGACAGAGCACACTCTGGGGAATGGGCCCTGGGAAATCTCAGAGCCAAGTCCAGGTCACTGGTGAGAGGGAGGGTCTTACCCAGGGAGGATAGAAGTTCAAAGTTCTCCAGCATCACATTCAGGTACAGACGTCTCTGACCCTCATCAAGTAGGATCCATTCCTCCCTGGAGAAGTACAGGGCAATGTCCTCAAAGGTCACGCCAACCTGTCAGAATTGAGAAAATAGAAACCGTGGTTGAAATTTTGAGAACTAGCAACCCTACTCCTTACACATCTTTCCCACCCTCAACCTCCTCCAGGGCTCCCCAGTTTAGTGTGGACACCAGACCCTAATGCCAGTGCTGGCTGCTCTCTCATCACAGTCCCAATACTCACTGTGACTGCCCTCGGCAACAGTCAGGCTGGGAAGGGGGACAACAGAGAAACACCATCTAAGCTCTGGGCCAAGCAGGCAGGGTCCCAGACTTCCTGACAAGCAATACCACTGCAGTCTCCCAGATCATGCCTCCAGGACAAAGCCAAGGTTTTATGCTTCATCCTATAGTCCTAATACCAGCCCTGGCTGGTTTGTCTCAGTGGACAGTTTTGGACTGTGCACTGAAGGATCCCGGGTTTGATTCTAATCAAGGAAGGACACATGCCCGGGTTGAAGACTCCATCCCCAGTACGGGGCTTCCAGAGGCAGTTTATGGATGATTCATTCTCATTCTCTTTCTCTCTCTCTCTCCCCCTCTCCCTTCCTCTCTGAAATCAATTTTTAAAAATATATTTTTTAAGTCCCAATACCAAATTTCCAGTACCATCAGCTCAAACTTCCTCCAGCTGTGCACACCACTGTGTAATGTCTAACCCCATCACAACTTCAGACCCCACGTTCACTGCCTCAGCTCTGCCACCTTCCTGCTCCACAGCACAGGACCTCTCTGGACTCATCCATGAACTTGGCACATGGTACCCAGAGAGAGGTTTGTGAGGGTTCAGAAGGATCTACCACAACCCAATTCTTGGTGGACCCCACAGCCTGGGGAAAGCAGGGCATGCGGCTCTGAAATCCTCCCCGCCCGCCTCGGCCCTCGGTTTCTATACTCAGCACCCACATCCGCAGGGGGATTTCAGATACGAGTCACCCCTGTCCACTGAGGCCTGCATTTCCTGTGTCCTCAGAAGCCACAACACTCCTCTCTCCCCTCCACCTTCCTCAGGGTCCTTGGCGGGGACCTGAGCTGCAGGACGGGACAGGCGCCCTGAGCCCAGGCTGCAGGGTTGAGGGTAAGGAGGCGGTGAGAGCGGGTGTGGGGGGCGGGGGACGCGAACTCACCTCAGCTGAGCAACTGGGCAAGGCCATTGCCATTGGACGCCGTGCGCGGACCCAGGCAGGAGAGGCCGGAGAGGCGGGTAAGAAGCAGGGGCAGCGGAAGGGGGTACAGGGGGTCTCTGTTCCGTCACGGACGTGGGTAACCCGATGGCGTCAGAGAATTTCACTCCCACGTGCGGGCTGAGCCGGTGAGGACTCGGGCCTTCTCCCTCCGCGTATCCGCCCCTTTCCCCGCCACCTGCAGCCTTCCGCCCTGTACTGGGGTAGATTTTCGGTTGAGACCAATAGTCGCCTAGAATGTACAGGAAGTCCCGCCCCTCCTCCACTGTGACGCAAGACGAAGTCCTTTTCTGACCCTTCATTGGCTAAGCTGGCGGTAGCCCTCACAAGGCCTTCTGGGTAATGTGGGTTCCAGCGTCCAAGATGGTGATGGAAGGTTTTTCCATATCGCCCCAAGGACAACAGCGACATCTGCCGGTAGAGACGCTGGGAAATGACCTTCCTCAGGTAAGAGACATCTTGAAAATGGCTAGAAAAGAGTCATTTTTCCTGGTAAAGGGACTGGGGTCCTTTTTATGAAAACTCATTATCTGTGAGACCAATGCAGTTCGTCATACTATAGAGCAGTGATGGCGAGCCTTTTGAGCTCGGCGTGTCAGCATTTTGAAAAACCCTAACTTAACTCTGGTGCCGTATCACATATAGAAATTTGTTACTTGCAACCAAAGTAAAACAAAGATTTATATTTTTGATATGGATTTTATATATTTAAATGCCATTTAACAAAGAAAAAGCAACCAAAAAAATGAGTTCGCGTGTCCCCTCTGACACGCGTGTCATAGGTTCGCCATCAGTGCTAAAGAGGTTCGCCTGAATCACAATCTGGAGAGTTTTAGAACACAAATGACGTACTCACGCCACCATATACGTATGTTACCAATAGTACACAAGAATATTCCACAGACCTCTCCAGTTTAATTGGTGGTTACAGCATGGACGACAGATGTGAGTATAAACAAGTTATATTTTCTGTAAAAGAACAGTTTAGACAGCCGCCATGTTAGATGGACGGCAGGACTTGGCACTGCCATGTTGGCCAAATGGCTTGCAGCTCCCCTGGAAGCTGCCCCTTAGCTCCAATCAAGAGATCAAGAGCAAGGGACAGCTCACATGCCTCAGGGAATATAAAGACCAGCTGACCACCTGCTCCATGTGGGTGAGCTTCCAGACCTTATGTGTGCACCCTTCTGTGTAGAAGTAAAGATATTAGCTTTGCTGCCTGGCTCCCAGCATCCGTGAATTCAGGGGCTCGCCTTATTTCTGACATGCAGACTGAAGGCTCCTGGACTCTGTTTCTGCCAGTGCTTGTACCTATGCTGCTGGCTATGTCCCAGTGAGGTCTGGGTGAGTGCCCAGGCTCCCAATCAATCTGTCTCACTCACATCTATGTTTCTTACACTGTCTCTCACTCTCCCTTCCATTCTACCTACAAAAAAAAAAGAGGGGGTGGGAAGAATGTGGCGCCTATCTTTGAAATAAAGAAGAACTAACATGCCTAATATAAAAATTAAATCAAATTCTGTTCTTTAATTTTTACTTGAACATCAATAAAGACAAATACACTTTTGAAACAGTACGAAACTTGAATTCTGGCAAAGTAACTGGTGTTTTTGTTAATGTGAAGATGCCACTGTAATTATCATAGTGAAAGACAATTCGTCCCTTACACACGTATTGAAGATGTCAGCAGAGTTGATGTTTCAGGCATTCTCTATGAGATAAGATTGCACAAATATTCACAAAGTATACTTAGTGTAAATGAAATACATATTCATACTGAAAGATGAGCTATGCATATATAGCTCCAGAACTTTAAAACCACATTAAATATAAATAACTAATGATGATGGGTATGTATATGTGCAGTGAATCTTTAAAATTCATAAGTCTGTAAGAACCTTGTACTACTTAATAATTAGGACCAAGTCGTGCTGGTGTGGCTTACAGTACGAGCATCATCCTATGAAAGAGGAGATTAGGGTTTGATTTCTGTTTTGGGTAGAAGCCTGAGGTAGTGGTTTGATCCCCAGTGGTGTGGGGGGTGGGTATGCAGGAGGCCACTGATCAATGATTCTCTTTCATCATTGATGTTTCTATCACTCTCTCCCTCTCCCTTCGTCTCTGAAATCAATAAAAATCTACTTTTTAAAATTCAGAGCAAAAAACACAGTGAAGTATAAACCCAATTGGAACATGTCATAAAGCATTAAAACTAAGTAACGTAGTAGAGGAGTTGAAAAAAATCTAAAACCGGCTAGGGCTAGAAATAACTTCTAAATGAAACTGACCTCCAGCACACTGAAACTGGAAGGATGATCACAGGAGTAGTCTGACACTCTCCACAAAGTTCTGACACAGGGCCCTACCTGGTTTGCCTCAGTGGATAGAGCATCTGCCTGGGGACTGAAGGATCCCAGGTTTGATTTGGGCCAAGGGCACATGCCTGCATTCTGGGCTGCATCCCCAGTATGGGGAGTGCAGGACACAGCCCATGCAGGATTCTCTTTCATCATTGATGTGTATTTCTCTCACTTCCTCTCTGAAATCAATTAAAAATAAATAATACATAAACATTAAAAAATTAATAGAAAAAATCCTCAGGTGAGGATTTATAAAAACAAACAACAACAACAAAACTTCTGACTTGGGAACCCTGTACAGTGCCCTCTTGTCCATAAAACATCTTCATGATAAAATCAAATCTCCTCACTTCCTTTCAATGTGTGCTTTAACATTCTTACATCCAATGCTAGTCATTCCTGAGGGCTGCTCATTTCAAATCTCTACAGCCCGACACCAAATGATTCACTATCACATAGAGTGTATATATATATTCTATTGATTTTTTACAGAGAGGAAGGGAGAGGGATAGAGAATTAGAAACATCGATGAAAGAGAGACATCAATCAGCTGCCTCCTGCACACCCCCTACTGGGGATGTGCCTGCAACTAAGGTACACTCCCTTGACTGGACTCAAAACTGGGACACCATCAGTCCGAAGGCCTACGCTCTATCCACTGAGCCACTGAGCCAAACCGGTCAGGGCAGGAATATTTTCTTTTTCAATGATTTGCTACTCATTCCATAAAGCCTTTAAACATGCCTTGGGTAGAAGCCTGAGGTAGGGGTTTGATCCCGGCGGGGGTGGGGTGGGGGTGGGGGTGCGGGGTAATGCAGGAGGCCACTGATCAATGATTCTCTTTATGCACTGCTGTGACAGTTCAGCCTCAGAAGCAGATGGGATCCTTAGTAAATGATGGTTGACGCCATGAAACATCATGCTGTGGCTTTCCTTCCACAGCTTTAAATTCTTCTGCTCACACCGTATTATATTTTCTCAGCTCACTGTATTTTCCTCAAGTTGTTGCGAATGAGGAGGCCTCACACATGTAGAAAATATAATTTCCTGGTAGCCAGTGTTTCAGCAGAGCCATATCTAAAGTTAATTATCTCACCTCTTGGGAATCAGTGTCTTTAACTTACCACCTATTCAGACCTACCTGCTGTCAGCCTTCATAGAGACTTTTGTCTTCTAGCTATATAAATACTGCTCATTGTATAACTCCATTATGCCTTTCTATAGTTTGCTCTAGCAATATTCTCTTCCATAAATAATGTTCATTCTGCATGCAGACACTGTAACTTCATGAACAGGTGAAACAATTATTTCCAAGCAAGGTTGTGAGACCCTAGGATCCACAATCTTTATCTCAGGTGCAGATGCCCACTTTCCAAACCTTGAATAGTGCCAACATGATAGCCATGTATACAACAAATAGTTTGGCTCAAAGGATGGACCCTTGGCCTGTGGACTGAGGGGTCAAGGCTTTCATTCTGCTCAAGAGCCTCTACCTCGTGGGGGCTCAACACCCAGCCAGGTCAGGGCATGTTTGGGAGTCCACCAAATGATTTGTTTCTCACACACAGATATTTCTCTCTGTGTGTCTCTCCACCTCCCTAACACTCTCTAAAACTCAATGGAAAAATCAGAAGTTGAGGGTTAAAAACAAACAAAAAAAGGATGATCAAAGAAAATATTCTCTAGGATGTGGAGAATGAATCCCTCATATACTGCTAGTATAATGCAAAAAATGCAAAATCAATTTTTATTTTAAAAGAATATTGTACTGATATTTAGAGAAAGAATTAGAGGGAAAGAAACATCTATATGACAGTGCAACCTCAGTCATTAGCCTTGTGCACATCCCGTTCGTTCTGGGGATCTAGCACACAACCAGGCCCTTTTCCCCACTGGCAATCCAAGGCCCAACACGAGGTTGCAATCCAGCCTTTATATCTTACACTTGTTTTGTGGGGAAGCAAGTCTGTGTACATGCGAGCACCTGGGTATTTACTAGAATCTTTATGCTTAGTCTTTAGCTGCAGACACATGTGTGATCTCAAGGATGCTTACCCTACTGATAGTATCTAATAGTTAATTTTGATTCAAGCTGTTGTTACAATAAAAGCCTAAGGAGGTAGGTGAACGGGGCTGTTTGGTTCTCTTATCCAGGCAGTCCATTAGCTCTTTCTATCACAAAAATGTGTCAGAGTAATCATTCATCCATCACTCAGAGTCTGCTGTTCAGCCCTGGCATTGTTTCTTAAGTAAACTTGGAAAATCTTCCTCATTTCTGTAATCAAAGATGTTCCCAGCAGTTCAATACCCGTTTAGACCTTCCAGGTTTTTGTGAGAATTAAAAGACAAAAATACTCAAACAGTCATCTCTGGAACCCTGGCCCAGGCAAGTACCAACTCTGTAACTTTTATTGATTCTCACAGTCCTAGCTAAGTCCGGTATCAGCGTCATGTTACATTTAACCAACTGAGGTGCAGGGAGCTGTAGTGAGTCTCCTGGAGATTCCAGGTTGGAGACCCAACACTGAGACCTTAGTGCCCACAGTACTGCCTCCCTGCAGGTGGGTCAGCGGGTTCAGAAAGGCCCCAGTTCTTTCTCAAAAGCCCTTACACACAAAGGTGCTTGTTGGCACTGGGGAACTGAAGGGTTCCTGTCCTGAGTTTTTCTAAAGTTGCTCTTCTGAAGGTGGTGGAGAATGTTAGTTGTGCGGGTTAAAATTAAAAGTGTTCACTGCATTGTGCATAGTATTTAAAAATTAAAAATTCCTAGCTGGTGCGGCTCAGTGGTTAAGCATCAGCACAGGCACAAAGATGTCCCCCATTCGATTTCTCATCAGAGCACATGCCTGGGTTGCGGGGACCATTCCCAGCAGCAGTGTGAAGGAGGTAGCCCATCAATGATTCTCTCTCATTACTCATGATTCTCTTTCTCCCTTCCTCTGTGAAATCAATAAAAAATATTCTAAAAATCTCTAAAAATAGATATTTTTAACAGGTAAAAATTATTAAAAACACTTTATATCAATACAAAAATTTATTTCCTAAATCAAAAAGGCACAAAATGAGTGAAAATTCTAACATTCATATTTGTTATCCAATTGTCTTTTTGTTAAAGAAAATTGCCAAAACTCATAAAACATTAGGCAGAACATATGATCAGAGGTTTTAAGAAAGATACAGACACAGCAAATATATATTGGAGAAAAGACTCACCATAAATTTCTAGAAAAAAGACAATCAAACAGTGAGGTAGCATGACAAACTTACAAAATAAAATTTTTAAGTAAATAATGATTGACCAAACAAAATATTCTCTAGGATGTGAAGAATGTGAATCCCTCACACACCACTGGCCAAATGCAAAAAAGTAGAACCAGTTACGGTTTATTTTATTTTTTAAAAACAATCTTTATTACTTATTAGCATACCATAGACCTCGGCTATTGGTTGAGTCACTCCATTCTTAGTGAGACATGCCATAGATACTGATGGTTTTTGTTTTTAAACATATTTTCTTATTGATTTTGGAGAGGAAGGGAGAGGGAGAGAGAATCATTGATTGCAACTCCCACAGGCCCACTAGCTGAGATTCAGCCCTAAACCCAGACATGTGTCCTTGGCTGGAATCTAATCAGGGACCCTTTAAGTTCGATGACTGACGCCCACTCCACTGTTCAAAAGCAGCTAGGGAAAGGTTTATTTTTTATTTTTAAAGAATAGTTTATTAATTTTTGGAGAGAGAAGGGAGAGAGAGAAACATTGATGGAAGAGTGCCATATTGGCCAGTGACCTCCTGCACACCCACTTCTGTGGAGCTAGCCCACAACACAGGCACATATCCCCACTGGCAATCAAATCCACAACCCTGTGCTACATGAGATGATGGGACAAGTACTGACCCACACCGGCCCTAGTGGTATATTCCATTTAGATCACAATTTGCTAATCGCGGTAAATTTATTTATTTATTTATTTTATTTATTTATTTAAAAATATATTTTATTGAATTTTTACAGAGAAGAAGGGAGAGGGATAGAGAGCTAGAAACATCAATGAGAGAGATCGATCAGCTGCCTCCTGCACAGCCCCCAGTAGGGATGTGCCCTCAACCCAGGCACATGCCCCGGACCGGAATCGAACCCGGGACCCTTGAGTCCGCAGGCCGACGCCCTATCCACTGAGCCAAACCGGTTCGGCAATCTCGGTAAATTTAAACATTCATCTTCTCAAAAACCACAGACTATGCAATGAAATTTTGACAAAGCTAAACAACACTTATATACATACAAAAAATTATAAAGAGATGTTTGTACCAGCTTTATTAGAAATAACCAAATATTTACTAAAATGGAAAAACTGATGGTGATATATCAATGATAAGAATATCTATCGGAAAAATGATCAGTTACTAGTGTAACTTTAATAAATCTCCAAGTATTTATGAAACATAAACTAATGCAGAAAAATACTTAGAAAAATAAAGTTCTCTATGAAAATGAAATGTAAATCCATGGTTACTAGGAAACCTGTGAACAGCTTGAAAGATGGACAGATTAAGAGGTCATCATGCAATTACACAGAGACAGATATGGTCAGCTTTATGACTATAATGATGGTTTCAGTTTCATGTACATGTCAAGATTCATGAAACACTATACTTAACACATGTAATTTACTCACTATAGCTGTTAAAAATGGTTCAATGGTATTATGGAAGAAAAAGTTTGGCAACTCTATGTTCAATCCCCGTACTTATGCCCTCTGGGTGAGAGTCTCAACTTAGTGACAGAAAATGTAATAAACAATAAAGAACTCCCCCAAACCCACAAAAGCCACATTTCTGGTCTAAAGACCGCCATTGTCTCCATCTTTCTTTTGATGCCAGCGCACCAATGGCTCTGATGGGAACTTCTGAGAAGCTACAGGAGCAACAAAAGATCTTGATTGAAATCAATGACAATGACTGCTTCACAGAAGATAAACAAGACTGGAGTCCCTCAGATCTGTGTACACACAGCTCTTGTAGTCTTTTCCTAAAAATAATGCCGGATGCACAGTTAGGTGAGGACCATTCCATCTAAAGGGGTACAGTCTCATCCAAAAACAATTAGCTCAGTGTTTCTGTAGTGAAAGGGTTCCCCCTGAATGCGATGGTCCTCAAACCAGTGACCATCACCCGTGATATTGTAGGCATTAGGGCTTATGTCCCTCTGCAAGACCTGGGTAAGAGATTCACTTCACACGTATTGGCATGGCTTGCAAACAAGAAAATAATTCATGTTTCCAGACACACTTGAGGTTGTCACAGCTACACTCTCTTTGGAGTGATCTCTATGTGTTGACACATATTCACATGAGAAGTAGAGTGTCCACAGTGTTTCCTAGGAAAATATGGGCAGTAGTGTAAATTTGCTGAAAACTGAACTAATTTCTGAACCATACTGTTCCCCACGCGCAAAAATGTTTGAGACCCCTAAAAGTTTTTCACCTCTTCATGCTTGGAAAGCCCAGATCTCCTTATAAACTAACCTATTGAGTAAATAGAACACCCAGATTAAAGAATTCTTAAGAAAAAGCCTTCATTATTTTACAATCCATAGAGACATGAGACTGGCAGTTCTTCCGTTGATGAATTAGGCACGCAATAAACTCATCATTAGCATCTAGGGAAAGTGTGTCCCTGAAAATGGCAGGCCCTCTGCAACATTATGTTTACTGCGGCCAACAGTAATGAGTCCTATTTGGCAACACAAGACAGGGAAAGAAGAAAGAACTAAGGACTCAGGTATTCCTCATTTCCGTCAACAAATTAGAGTCTGACTTGGCATCCCTGGGCACGGGAGGATGGTGACTGATGCCATCTGTAGGGACCTTATAGGTGGTTCAGGTGAATTACCTTCAGCAACAGAAATATGCAGTGACACAGATCTGGCAGTACATCCTATATGTTAGAACGTGCAACATAATTACATAGTGTTCCAACATAAAAACACAGAAACACAACAGAAAAACACTTATGGGAACTTTACATACTGTAGGTGATTAAATGTATGATACAATTCAGAAAAATGAGGACTCACAAATTTTCTTGTACTATTGTTAACTCCTAAGAAATTACATTTCCTATACATCTAAGAAATGTCTCACATTTGTACTCTTTTTTTTAATGTGTTTTATTGATATTTTACAAAGAGGAAGGGAGAGGGATAGAAAGAGAGAGAAACATCGATGAGAGGGAAACATCGACCAGCTGCCTCCTGCACACTCCCTACTGGGGCTGTGCCTGCAACCAAGGCACATGCCCTTGACCGAAATCGAACCTGGGACCTTTCAGTCCGCAGTCCGACGCTCTATCCACTGAGCCAAACAGGTTAGGGCTCACATTTGTACTCTTATGCGGAGAGGGAATTTAGAAATTTGGCTGAGAGATACCTCACATTAATTGCACTCTTTATAGCTTTCTCCAGTGTGAACTCTCTGATGATACTTAAGACTACTGCTCCTTTTAAAAGAATTCCCACATTCAGTGCATTTATAAGGCTTTTCTCCCGTATGAACTCTCTGATGTCGATGAAGGGCAGTGCCATGGGTAAAAGATTTTCCACATTCACTGCATTGATATGGCTTTTCTCCTGTATGAACTCTCTGATGACAACGAAGGTGAGTGCTCTGGGTAAAAGATTTCCCACATTCACTGCATTGATAAGGCTTTTCTCCTGTATGAACTGTCTGATGGTAACGAAGGGTATTGCTCTGGGAAAAAGATTTCCCACACTCACAACATTTATAAGGCTTTTCTCCTGTATGAACTCTCAGATGAACACGAAGGGTGGTGCTCCGGGTAAAAGATTTTCCACATTCACTGCATTTATAAGGCTTTTCTCCCGTATGAACTCTCTGATGGTAACGTAGGGCAGTGCTTTTCATGAAAGATTTTCCACATTCACTACAATGATAAGGCTTTTCTCCTGTATGAACTACCTGATGATCATGAAGACCAGTACTCTGTGTAAAAGATTTTCCACATTCAGTGCATTTATAAGGCTTTTCTCCTGTATGAAGTCTCAGCTGTCGATGAAGGTGGGTCTTAGTGGTAAAAGCTTTGCCACATTCACTGCATTGATAAGGTTTTTCTCCAGTGTGAACTCCCTGATGAAAACGAAGGGTAGTGCTCTGAGTAAAAGACTTCCTATATTCACTGCATTTACAAGGCTTTTCTTCCATATGAACTCTCTGATGTTGCTGAAGGATGTTCTTAGCGGTAAAAGATTTCCCACATTCATTGCATTTGTAATGCTTTTCTACAGTGTGACCTCTCTGTTGATAATGAAAGCTAGAAAATTGGGTAAAATATTTTCCACATTCAGAGCGCACACAACACCCACTTCCAAGATGGAAATCTTTTTCCTGAATAAATGTTTGGCTGCAACTAATGTCTTTCTTACATTCTTTTCTGCTGAAATAGTTTTTTCTACTTTGAAACGTCATCCCACGCATCAAAATAGCAGTTGGACTGTCCCTGGTCTGAGTAGCATTTTGGTGGAGATGTCCAGATTCAGTAAGGACACTCTGCCCAACCTCCCCACAGGTGAAATGATTCTGGGACACATTGAAATTGCAACTGTTTGCAAGTGACATCCTTTCCGGAATTCTAATGTAAGTCTGCTCTCTCACATGCTGCTGGTGAAATTTCGCACACAAAGAAAATCTTTTTGCACACGCTCCACACCTCAACAGTATCCGTCTGTGTTGTGTTCCCTGCAGCTCCATCACCCGGAAAATGTTTCCCAGGACTAGCCCACAACTCTCACAGGGGTGGCTCTTCTGGGAAGACAATGGTAACCTGGGATTCCTTGACTGTGAAAATCTAACAGAAACCTTTTGTTCAGTTGGGGCCTCCACATTCTCTTCTCCACAGCAGCAACCTGAACGAAAGGAAATGTAGGTGAAGGGCATGTTTACCTGATAAAACAGAATATCTTCAACACAGATGTTTATCTGTCGTGGCTGAACAAGATTTTTTTTCTTCTCTTTTTTTTAATATATTTTATTGATATTTTACAAAGACGAAGGGATAGGGATAGTCAGAAACATGAGAGAGAAACATCAACCAGCCTCTTCCTGCACACACCCCCACTGGGGATGTGCCTGCAACCAAGGTACATGCCCTTGACCGGAATTGAACCTGGGACGTTTCAGTCCACAGGCCAACGCTCTATCCACTGAGCCGAACCGGTTAGGGCCTGGACATGACTTTATACAATGATTTTCAAGACGATTGCGTCAGACTCTCGGGAAATGGCTGTTATATATATATAACATGACTCAAATGGTCATTGAATGAAGAAAATCTCACCAAGGGAGGACAAAAGCATAGGCTGGCACAAAAAGAAGAGAGGCAGTGTCTGCACGTTATTACTCCACAAATGGCTTCCTCTAAGACCTTTCATGCTGGCAATGTGAGTCTGTGTAGAATAATTCCAATGTGTTCAAAACCATAAATGATCAATCATATTAGAGCATGTGATGTTCAGCGTCAATGTAATAATTCATGTGTACTGTAAGGCCTGCAGGCACGGAACAATATTGGAGTGCAGTAAAGCGAGATGTTTGAAAGAGGTAGGGGTGCAAAGTTTGGAGAGGTTAAGGTTATCCACAGGCTGGGAATCCCAATAGAATGATCACTATTAAAACTGAAAAGTGCCGAACCGGTTTGGCTCAGTGGATAGAGCATCAGCCTGCGGATTGAAGGATGAAACATTAAGCAAGAAGAAGTAGAATTGGGTGAGGAGTGGGCAATGGTAACAAAACATTGTTGAACAAACTGGGTTCCAAGTTATGAATGTAACAGAGCCCAGGCATGAAAACTGCCCCCTCAGTCCTTCACCAAGGCAAGACTGCTTCTGGGTCTGGCCCAGGGGTGGGCAAACTTTTTGATTCCAGGACGACAATGGGTTCTTAAACTGGACCAGAGGGCCGAAAAAAAAAAGCATGGATGGAGTGTTTGTGTGAACTAATATAAATTCAAAGTAAACATCATTACATAAAAGGGTACGGTCGTTTTTTTTTTTAGTTTTATTCATTTCAAACGGGCCGTAGTTTGTCCACGGCTGGTCTAGCCTGTCACTGATAAAGTCATGTGTCTCCTGTGATATACCAAGGATTCTGCCTCTTAAATCCCAGTTGAGCCACTGCAGGGGGATAAATGATGCAAATCTTAGAAGAAAAACTAAAAAGATGGATTGTCAGCACTGTGGTAGGACAACGAAAGACAAATGAGATCACGGCCAAAAGGCCTAGGAGACTGACCTCAGCAAGATGGCAGAATCAGAGATAGAGAAACTTTCCCCATTCAAAAGTAAGTAGACAGCTACTCATGAGAAAAACATCCCACAGGAAATGGTAATAAGAGTATCATGAAGATACACAGTAATACAAAATACCAAATAAGGACAACTGCATAGAAAGGATGACAGAAAACTGAGTGAGCAAACACATTTGAAGATACCTAAGGTCAACAATAAAGGTTAATAATAATTAACTAGCCGAAACCGGTTTGGCTCGGTGGATAGAGCGTCGGACTGCGGACTGAAGGGTCCCAGGTTCGATTCCGGTCAAGGGCATGTACCTGGGTTTCGGGCACATCCCCAGTAGGAGATGTGCAAGAGGCGGCTGATCGATGTTTCTCTCTCATCGATGTTTCTAACTCTCTATCTCTCTTCCTTCCTCTCTATAAAAAAATCAACAAAAAAAATTTTAAAAAAATAATAATAACTAACTAACTGACTAACTAAGTAAATAAATAAATACAGCAAGGGTCAGCCCCAGCTGGCTTACTCAGTGGATAGAGTGTAAGCCTGGGGACTGAAACATCCTAGCTTCCATTCCAGTCAAGGGCACAGGTCCAGTTTGTTGTGGGTTCAGTCCCAGTAAGGGGGCATGCAGGAGGCAGCTGACCAGTGATACTCTCTTATCATTAATGTTTCTCTCTCTTTCTCTGTCTCTCTCTCTCTGTCTCCCTTCCTCTGAGAAATCAATAAAAATGTATTAAAACAAAAGGGTTAACCCTAGCTGATTTCGCTCAGTGGATAGAGCATCAGCTTTTACACTGAAGGGTGCCAGGTTCCATTCCGGGAAAGGACATATGACAAGGTTGGGGGCTCGGTCCCTGCTGGGGGGCGTGCAAGAGGCAGCCAATCAATGATTCTCTCTCAACATTGATGTTTCTATCTCCGGCTCCCTCTCTCTCCCTTCTGAAATCAATAAAAATATATTTAAATACATAAATAAAAATAAAGGGTTAGCGTTATCACTATCAGCCACTGTGCTTCTATTCTCATTGATCCCAGTCCAGTAGGATCTATAAACCTGGACATTTAAAAACAAAAAACAGAGGAGTTTCCGGGAAGATGGTGGCGTAGGTAAACACCGGAGACTGCCGCCGTGGACAACCACTTCAAAAATACAACTAAAAGTCGGAGCGGACATCAACCAGAACCACGGGAAGGCTGGCTGAGGAGAGTCTCTTCAACTAGAAGCAAAAACAACAGCATTCCGACGCTCAGCGGAGGCGCAGTGTGGAAAATTTAAAGGTACGGCGGTGCGGTGGTGAGGGTGCGCGCCCAAAGCGGGCTGGCGGCTGAGGGCGCGGTTGTCCTTTTCAATCAGGAGGGAGTCTCAGACTCTGGGCTACAGACCCGGGCGAGTCTCTAGGGACCCAGACTCAAACGGGAGAAGCGGGACTGTCTGGCTATGACCCTCCGAGGTTTGCAGCGGTTGTTGGGACAGAGAGGCAGAGCCCCTCGGGACGGACTGAGAGCGGCCATAGCTGCTCCCTCCCCCCGCCCTGTTGAGCCCGCCCCGCCCAGGCCCTGCGCACAACCATTTGCCAACCGCCTCAGGCAAAGGCTGGAATAACGCCTCCCCAGAAGACAGACGTTTTCCACAGCTGATTCCTACAGCCAGTCGGCCTGGTGGTCAAATCCCTCTAGTGTTAACTACAACAATTAAGGCTTGGCTAGAACAAGACTGCGCACAGAGACCACAAGGGGGGGCACCAAGAAAGCATATAAGATGCGGAGACAAAAAAACATGACAGAAATGGAAGATATGGAGCTAAGAATGGCAATTTTGAGGGCTTGCCATAAATTTGTGCAGAGCCTCACGAAAACTAATGAGACCCTCGATGCTACGATAAAGAAATTAGAAAGTAAGCATACACGGACTGAAATAAAGAATATTATACCCAATAGCAGACCAGAGGAGCTCAAGAATCAAACCAAAGATTCGACAAAAAACACCCAATTGGAAAAGCAAAATGAAAAAAGAATCCGAAAGTGTGAAGATAGTGTAAGGAGCCTCTGGGACAGCTTTACGCGGTCTAATATCAGAATTATCAGAGTGCCAGAAGATGAGAGACAGCAAGATATCGAAAACCTATTTCAAGAAATAATGGCAGAAAACTTCCCCCACCTGGAGAAAGAAATGGACTTACAGGTCCAAGAAGTGCAGAGAACCCCAAACAAAAGGAATCCAAAGAGGACCACACCAAGACACATCATCATTAAAATGCCAAGAGCAAAAGACAAAGAGAAAATCTTAAAAGCAGCAAGAGAAAGAGGCTCAATTACCTACAAGGGAATACCCATACGACTGTCAGCTGATTTCTCAACACAAACTTTGCAGGCCAGAAGGGAATGGCAAGAAATTTTCAAAGTGCAGAATACCAAGAACCTACAACCAAGATTACTTTATCCAGCAAAGCTATCATTCAGAATTGAAGGTCAGATAAAGAGCTTCACAGATAAGGAAAAACTAAAGGAGTTCATCACTGCCAAACCAGTATTATATGAAATGCTGAAGGGTATCCTTTAAGAAGAGGAAGAAGAAGAAAAAGGTAAAGATACAAATTAGGAACAACAAATATGCATCTATCAACAAATGAATCTAAGAATCAAGTGAATAAATAACCTGAGGTACAGAACGAACTGGTGATTATAATGAATCAGGGACATAGAAAGGGAATGGACTGACTATTCTTAGGGGAAAAGGGGTGTGGGAGATACGGGAAGTGACTGGACAAAAACCATGCACCTATGGATGAATTCAGCGGGTGGGGACTGAGGGTGGAGGGTGGGGTAGGAGCTGGAAGGAGGGGAGTTATGGGGGGGAAAAAGAGGAACAAATGTAATAATCTGAACAATAAAGATTTAAAAAAAAAAAAAAAAAAACCAAAAAACAAAAAACACAGAATGCTCTGGCCAATGTGGCTCAGTTGGTTAGAGCATCCTCTAGTGTATCGAAGGCTGGAGGGTTCTCAGTTAGGGCACATTTCAGAATGAGGCTTTCATATCCGGTTTACATGTGTGCAGAAGGGAGCTGATTGATGTTTCTTCCCCAGCTTTCTCTCTCTCTCTCTTTCTCCATTTCTCTTCCTCTCTATGTAAAAGGAATCTAATTATATAAACAGCTAGGGGTTCTGACAGCCTAAATGACCAAACTGACAACCGAATGCCGGAACTCAATCCTGAAGTAAGTGCTGGGTCGATGACCCAGGACTGACTGCCGAGGCTGGTGGTCCTGGAGGGCCAGTCAGGAATCACAGGTGGGAGTCAGTCCCAGGACATGTAAGTGGAAACCAAAAGATATAGAAACAAGGAAGACCTATCCCTCCAACTGGGGAGATACTGGCAGAAGAATAGTAGGGAGCCAGAACTCCCACCATCTCATAACAAAATGATTACCCATCTCCCTCCCCCTTCACCCCTCCACCAACACACACACCTACAAACCTTGGGCCAAGTGGGGAACCTGGACTTCTACTCTCTTCTTGAAATAATGAGATGGCATTTCACCCTGACGTTACCAGAGCAATAACAAAGCGAGTCAGATAAAATGGGCTTGATAAGATCCAGAGTTTCATAATGATCAAAATTTCTAAGTTTCAATTATGAAATTATTCATACAAAGAAGCAGAAAGATCTAAAACTGAATAAAAGAGATAATAGAAACTAACACTATTAGTGATGATAGAGTTATTTGATAATAAGTCTAACACAGCCATCAAAACAATCTTTACATGAGTGATTTTGAACATCATTAAATGGAAAAAAAAAAGCAAGTTATGAAAGTAAATAGAAAGTCTCAGCAAAGAAAATGAAGCTATAAAGAAAAACCAGATGAAAACTATAGTACAGAAGACTATAATAACTGAAATAAATAACTCAGTGAATAGGCTCAAAACAGAATGGATGGAACAGAGGAAACACTCAGGGAACTAGAAAATTTAACAATAAAAATATCCTATGAGAATAGAGAGAAAATGGGCTTGAAAACAGCAACAGAAAAAGATCAGAACCACAGGAACCAGTGGAGTCATAACAACAACAACAACAACAAATCACCACAAAATAAAACTAACATTTGGAGTCCAGGAAGAAATGAAAGAAAATGCAGCTGAAAGAGTACTTGAAGAAATAATGGCTGAAAACGCTTCCAATAGGTCCAAAGACAGAAATCCTCAATTTTAAGAAGGTCAGCAAATACAAAAAGAGATAAACCCAAAGATAGCAACACCCACATCATAGTTAAATTTATGAAAAATAAAAACAAAGAGAAAAACCTTAAAAGTTCTGAATGACAAATAGCACTTCATCTATAAGGAAAAAGGAATTCTCATGACAACAGGTTTTCCATTAGACACCATAATGTCTAAAATAAAGGAACTGTCAACAGAGTCCTATTTCCAGAGAAAATATCCTTCAGCAATATGGGGAAAATCAAGGCTCCTCAGAAAAGAGAACACAAATGTAAACAAGAATTGATAAAGGATAATATCAAAATCTCAAAAAATATATGAAATATATTCAATATCATCTATCCAGGTAAACATAAATTTATTCCTCCATGACTTACTTACCAGGATAGCTAAAATTAAATAGGTTTATGATACTAATTACTGGGAAGTATCTACAGGATCTGGAACTCTCATTCACTGGTCTTTGTTGTATCACTTGGATAATAGGATGTGCAAAACTGTACCTACTAAAATTAAACATATGCCTACATCATGAGTCGTTAAATTTACTGCTCTTATTATATCCAAAAGACATGAGCATATAGATCCTCAAAATCATATGTGAAAGGATGTTTAGAGTAGCTTTATTCATAATATTTTCAAATTAGAAACAACTTATAAATCTGCCTACAGGAAAATGGAAGAATGGTAGTAAATATCAATAGAATGCTACACAGCTATAAAAGAAGAATAAAATCATGCTAGGAAGAATAATATGGGTTAATTTCATAGATATTTATGTTGAGCAAAAGAAATGAGACACAAATAAGAATACATCATATAAATCCACTGATATGAGTTTCATGAGCTGATGGTACTATCAATGATTATAAAGGTCAGAAATTAAGAAATTCTGAGGGTCGTCGTCGGAAAGGGGGATGAAAGAAACTTCTAAAATCTTGAAAAAGATTCTACAACTTATATTGGGTGTTACATATGTAAACCAGTTTGATCTCTACATTTATGTTCCATGCACAGGTGGAGTTAAATGTAAGTGTTTTCTAGCACTGGAAGTTGCTTCTTATTTGAGCTCGGGTTCCTCAACTTTCAGAGTCCATGCTATTCTCCATTATGTCATATTACCCTCTGAAGATAAACAGTGCCATCAAGATGTAATTCTTCCCTGAATGGTTTGGCTCAGTGGATAGAGCATTGGCCTGCGGACTGAAAGGTCCCAGGTTCGATTCCAGTTAAGGGCATGTACCTGGGTTGCGGGTACATCCCCAGTGGGAGATGTGCAGGAGGCAGCTGATCGATGTTTCTCTCTCATCCATGTTTCTAACTCTCTATCTCTCTCCCATCCTATCTGTAAAAAAAATAAATAAAAATATACTTAAAAAAAAAAAAAGTATTAAATTCAGCCCTGACCTGTTTCGCTCAGTGGATAGAGCCTCGGCCTGGGGACTCAAGGGTCCCAGGTTTGATTCCGGTCAAGGGCATGTACCTTGGTTGCAGGCACATCCCCAGTAGGAGGTGTGCAGGAGGCAGCTGATCGATGTTTCTCTCTCATCGATGTTTCTAACTCTCTATCCCTCTCTCTTCCTCTCTGTAAAAAAATCGATAAAAGAATTAAATTCAGCCCTACCCGGTTTGGCTCAGTGGATAGAGTGTCGGCCTGCAGACTGAAGGGTCCCAGATCGAGTCTGGCTGGGGGCATGTACATTGGTTGTGGGCACATCCCCAGTGGGGGGTGTGCAGGAGGCAGCTGATCGATGTTTCTCTCTCATCGATGTTTCTAGGTCTCTATGCCTCTCCCTTCCTCTCTGTAAAAAATCAATAAAATATATATTAAAAAAAGAATTAAATTCAGAAAAGTTACAGGATGCAAAATAAACATATAAACATTAGTTCCATTTCTACACACTAACAATAAATACTTTGATAGAAAAATGTTGAAGGAAATTAAATTTACAATAGCATCAAAAACAATAAAATTAGCAGGAATAAACTGAATCAAAATGGAAAACATCTGCACATTGAATATTGGAACAGTGATGAAAGGAATGGAAGAAAACACAAATATGTTGAAAGACAACCTGTGTTCATGGTTCTGGAAATGAAATACCGTGCAGATAGCTATAGTACACAAGGCAAACTACAGATTAAATGCATTCCCAATAACTCCAATGGTTTTTTACAAAGAGATGAATGGAGAATCTTGTAAGGGAATCAAAAGCTCTCCATTAACAAAAGCAATCTTGAGCAAGAACAAAGATGGTGGCATCACACTTCATGACTTTATCTTATTACAAAGAGAAAGGAAGCAAACAGTGTGTTGATGGTCAAACACAGACACATACATCAACAGAACAGAACAAAAAACACAGAAATAAGCCTAGGCACAGACTTTAAGTAATTTTGGACAAAGCAGCAGCCACAGAAGGAAGGAAAGATAATTTCTTCAATGAATGGTGCTGGTAAAAAAATCAACATTCACATGTAAAACAACAAAACTGGACACCAATGATAAAATTTAACTCAACCTGCAGGACAGAATTAAATGTCAGCACTAAAACTTCAAACTCCTCAGGACAACCTAGAGAAAAAGTTTCGGAGGTTTGTTTTGGACAGGATTTCCTGAAGGTGAAACCAACCACCACACAAAATAGAAAAAAAATAAACAGTCCAGATGGCAACAAATAAAGAAAAATAGTGCCTTCACTGCACAAGAGCAATAAACAAAATGAAATGAAAGGCAATCTAGAGAACAGAAGAAAATACTTGCAAACCATATGAAGGAATCGCTTGGAGGGATTGTGGATTCCGTTCTGATCAGCACAATAAAGTGAATATTCTGATATAGACGGAAACTCACACAATTAGTTGGAGTGCCCCAGGAATAATGAAGGTATGTTAATACAATACTGCAGGCTAATAACAATGCAATGACTGTTTCAAAAGCAAACTCTATATAACTTCATTAAAAATACTTAATTGCTAAGCACTAGTAACAAACACCTGAGCTTGCTAGATACAAGGTGGAACTAGACTTGCTGAAAGCAGAGTTGACAAAAACAAGGACTTTCTAGAAAAGCGAGTATGGGGGAGTAATATCTGCAAAACACAATTAAGCAGGTGCAACAATGTGTTCCTGTATGTCGTAAGCAATTAATATATAAAATATACAAGGTATTCAAAAGACTCTTTAACCAATAAAAAAAATGCATAGTTAATAAAGAGGATAAGGACGTACAGACAATTTTTCAAAAAATATGTATACATCACCAATATGAATATAGAAAATGCTTTCTTCACTCATCAAGGTGGAATCCCATAGGCTGCCTACAACACTACCAACTACAAGTCCTTCCCTAGGAATTTAGTACAGCGGGAGTATTGGGACTTCAGGAATAGAAAGGAGCATTGGAAATAGACCAATCCTCCCCAGGACAGCAACTACCCAGGAAACTGGAAACATCAAGCAGTACCACAGTCTACCTGGGAGGACAGACCACACCCTGGGGGATGGGCCCTGGTAAATCGCAACGCCAAGGCCAGGTCAATGGTGAGAGTGAGGGTCTTACCCAGGGAGGATAGAAGTTCAAAGTTCTCCAGCATCACATTCAGGTACAGACGTCTCTGACCCTCATTAAGTAGGATCCATTCCTCCCTGGAGAAGTACAGGGCAATGTCATCAAAGGTCACGCCAACCTGTCAGAATTGAGAAAATAGAAACCGTGGTTGAAATTTTGAGAACTAGCAATCCTACTCCTTACACATCTTTCCCAACCTCAACCTCCTCCATGGCTCCCCAGTTTCGTGTGGACACCAGGCCCTAATGCCAGTGCTGGCTGCTCTCTCATCACAGTCCCATTACTCACTGTGATTGCCCTTGGCAACAGTTGGGCTGGGAAGGGGGACAACAGAGAAACACCATCTAAGCTCTGGGCCAAGCAGGCAGGGTCCCAGCCTTCCTGACAAGCAATACCACTGCAGTCTCCCAGATCATGCCTCCAGGACAAAGCCAAGGTTTTATGCTTCATCCTATAGTCCTAATACCAGCCCTGGCTGGTTTGTCTCAGTCGACAGAGTTTTGGACTGTGCACTGAAGGATCCCGGGTTGGTTTCTAAGCAAGGAAGGACACATGCCCGGGTTGAAGACTCCATCCCCAGTACGGGGCTTCCAGAGGCAGCTTATGGATGATTCATTCTCTCTTTCTCTCTCCCCCTCTCCCTTCCTCTCTGAAATCAATTTAAAAAAACACATTTTTTAAAGTCCCAATACCAGGTTTCCAGTACCATCAGCTCACACTTCCTCCAGATGTGCACACCACTGTGTAATGTCTACCCCCATCACAACTTCAGACCCCACGTTCACTGCCTTAGCTGTGCCACCTTCCTGCTCCACAGCACAGGACCTCTCTGGACTCACCCATGAACTTGGCAAATGGCACCCAGAGAGAGCTTGTGAGGGTTCAGAAGGATCTACCACAACCCAATTCCTGGTGGACCCCACAGCCTGGGGAAAGCAGGGCATGCGGCTCTGAAATCCTCCCTGCCCGCCTCGGACCTTGGTTTCTACACTCAGCACCCACATCCGCAGGGGGATTTCAGATACGAGTCACCCCTGTCCACTGAGCCCTGTATTTCCTGTGTCCTCAGAAGCCACAACACTCCTCTCTCCCCTCCTCCTTCCTCAGGGTCCTTGGCGGGGACCTGAGCTGCAGGACGGGACAGGCGCCCTGAGCCCAGGCTGCAGGGTTGAGGGTACCGAGGCGGTGAGAGCAGGTGTGGGGGGCGGGGACGCGAACTCACCTCAGCTGAGCAACTGGGCAAGGCCATTGCCATTGGACGCCGTGCGCGGACCCAGGCAGGAGAGGCCGGAGAGGCGGGTAAGAAGCAGGGGCAGCGGAAGGGGGTACAGGGGGTCTCTGTTCCGTCACGGACGTGGGTAACCCGATGGCGTCAGAGAATTTCACTCCCACGTGCGGGCTGAGCGGTGAGGACTCGGGCCTCCTCCCTCCGAGTATCCGCCCCTGTCCCCGCCCACCTAGAACCTTCCGCCCTGACCTGGAGTAGATTCTGGGTGAAGACCAATAGTCGCCTAGAGAACACCGGAAGTCCCGCCCCCCCTCCTATGTGACGCAAGAGAAAGGCCATTTCTGACTCTTCATTGGCTAAGCTGGCGGTAGCCCTCACAAAGCCTTCTGGGTAATGTGGGTTCCAGCGTCCAAGATGGTGGTGGAAGGTTTTTCCATATCCCCCCAAGGACAACAGCGACATCTGCCGGTAGGGACACTGGGAAATGACCTTCGTCAGGTAAGAGACATCTTGAAAATGGCTAGAAAAGAGTCATTTTTCCTGGTAAAGGGACTGCGGTCCTTGTTATGAAAACTCATTATCTGTGAGACCAATGCAGTTCGTCATACTATAGAGCAGTGATGGCGAACCTTTTGAGCTCGGCGTGTCAGCATTTTGAAAAACCCTAACTAAACTCTGGTGCCGTATCACATATAGAAATTTGTTATTTGCAACCAAAGTAAAACAAAGATTTATATTTTTGATATGGATTTTATATATTTAAATGCCATTTAACAAAGAAAAAGCAACCAAAAAAATGAGTTCGCGTGTCCCCTCTGACACGCGTGTCATAGGTTCGCCATCAGTGCTAAAGAGGTTCGCCTGAATTACAGTCTGGAGAGTTTTAGAACACAAATGACGTACTCACGCCACCATATACGTATGTTACCAATAGTACACAAGAATATTCCACAGACCTCTCCAGTTTAATTGGTGGTTACAGCATGGACGACAGATGTGAGTATAAACAAGTTATATTTTCTGTCAAAGAACAGTTTAGACAGCCGCCATGTTAGATGGACGGCAGGACTTGGCACTGCCATGTTGGCCAAATGGCTTGCAGCTCCCCTGGAAGCTGCCCCTTAGCTCCAATCAAGAGATCAAGAGCAAGGGACAGCTCACATGCCTCAGGGAATATAAAGACCAGCTGACCACCTGCTCCATGTGGGTGAGCTTCCAGACCTTATGTGTGCACCCTTCTGTGTAGAAGTAAAGATATTAGCTTTGCTGCCTGGCTCCCGAGTATGTTTTATGTTCTACCCGGACCCGGGAATTCGGGGGCTCGCCTTATTTCTGACATGCAGACTGAAGGGTCCTGGACTCTGTTTCTGCCAGTGCTTGTACCTATGCTGCTGGCTCTGTCCCAGTGAGGTCTGGGTGAGTGCCCAGGCTCCCAATCAATCTGTCTCACTCACATCTATGTTTCTTACACTGTCTCTCACTCTCCCTTCCATTCTACCTACAAAAAAAAAAAGAGGGGGTGGGAAGAATGTGGCGCCTATCTTTGAAATAAAGAAGAACTAACATGCCTAATATAAAAATTAAATCAAATTCTGTTGTTTAATTTTTACTTGAACATCAATAAAGATAAATACACTTTTGAAACAGTACGAAACTTGAATTCTGGCAAAGTAACTGGTGTTTTTGTTAATGTGAAGATGCCACTGTAATTATCATAGTGAAAGACAATTTGTCCCTTACACACGTATTGAAGCTGTCAGCAGAGTTGATGTTTCAGGCATTCTCTATGAGATAAGATTGCACAAATATTCACAAATTATACTTAGTGTAAATGAAATACATATTCATACTGAAAGATGAGCTATGTATATATAGCTCCAGAACTTTAAAACCACATTAAATATAAATAACTAATGATGATGGGTATGTATATGTGCAGTGAATCTTTAAAATTCATAAGTCTGTAAGAACCTTGTACTACTTAATAATTAGGACCAAGTCGTGCTGGTGTGGCTTACAGTACGAGCATCATCCTATGAAAGAGGAGATTAGGGTTTGATTTTTGTTTTGGGTAGAAGCCTGAGGTAGTGGTTTGATCCCCAGTGGTGTGGGGGGTGGGTATGCAGGAGGCCACTGATCAATGATTCTCTTTCGTCATTGATGTTTCTATCACTCTCTCCCTCTCCCTTCGTCTCTGAAATCAATAAAAATCTACTTTTTAAAATTCAGAGCAAAAAACACAGTGAAGTATAAACCCACTTGGAACATGTCATAAAGCATTAAAACTAAGTAACGTAGTAGAGGAGTTGAAAAAAATCTAAAACCGGCCAAGGCTAGAAATAACTTCTAAATGAAACTGACCTCCAGCACACTGAAACTGGAAGAATGATCACAGGAGTAGTCTGACACTCTCCACAAAGTTCTGACACAGGGCCCTACCTGGTTTGCCTCAGTGGATAGAGCATCTGCCTGGGGACTGAAGGATCCCAGGTTTGATTTGGGCCAAGGGCACATGCCTGCATTCTGGGCTGCATCCCCAGTATGGGGAGTGCAGGACACAGCCCATGCAGGATTCTCTTTCATCATTGATGTGTATTTCTCTCACTTCCTCTCTGAAATCAATTAAAAATAAATAACACATAAAAATTAAAAAATTAATAGAAAAAATCCTCAGGTGAGGATTTATAAAAACAAACAACAACAACAAAACTTCTGACTTGGGAACCCTGTACAGTGCCCTCTTGTCCATAAAACATCTTCATGATAAAATCAAATCTCACTTCCTTTCAATGTGCGCTTTAACATTCTCACATCCAATGCTAGTCCCCAGTTCTTTCTCAAAAGCCCTTACACACAAAGGTGCTTGTTGGCACTGGGGAACTGAAGGGTTCCTGTCCTGTGTTTTTCTAAAGTTGCTCTTCTGAAGGTGGTGGAGAATGTTAGTAGTGCGGGTTAAAATTAAAAGTGTTCACTGCATTGTGCATAGTATTTAAAAACTAAAAGTTTCTAGCTGGTGTTGCACAGTGGTTAAGCATCAGCACAGGCACAAAGATGTCCCCCATTCGATTTCTCATCAGAGCCCCTGCCTGGGTTGCAGGGTCCATTCCCAGCAGCAGCGTGAACGAGGTAGCCCATCAATGATTCTCTCTCATTATTGATGATTCTCTCTCTCCCTTCCTCTGTGAAATCAATAAAAAATATTTTGAGAATCTCTAAAAATAGATATTTTTAACAGGTAAAAATTACTAAAACACTTTATATCAATACAAAAATTTATTTCCTAAATCAAAAAGGCACAAAATGAGTGAAAATTCTAACATTCATATTTGTTATCCAATTGTCTTTTTGTTAAAGAAAATTGCCAAAACTCATAAAACATTAGGCAGAACATATGATCAGAGGTTTTAAGAAAGATACAGACACAGCAAATATATATTGGAGAAAAGACTCACCATAAATTTCTAGAAAAAAGACAATCAAACAATGAGGTAGCATGACAAACTTACAAAATAAAATTTTTAAGTAAATAATGATTGACCAAACAAAATATTCTCTAGGATGTGAAGAATGTGAATCCCTCACACACCACTGGCCAAATGCAAAAAAGTAGAACCAGTTACGGTTTATTTTATTTTTTAAAAACAATCTTTATTACTTATTAGCATACCATAGACCTCGGCTATTGGTTGAGTCACTCCATTCTTAGTGAGACATGCCATAGACACTGATGGTTTTTGTTTTTAAACATATTTTCTTATTGATTTTGGAGAGGAAGGGAGAGGGAGAGAGAATCATTGATTGCAACTCCCACAGGCCCACTAGCTGAGATTCAGCCCTAAACCCAGACATGTGTCCTTGGCTGGAATCTAATCAGGGACCCTTTAGTTCAATGACTGACACTCACTCCACTGTTCAAAAGCGGCTAGGGAAAGGTTTATTTTTTATTTTTAAAGAATAGTTTATTAATTTTTGGAGAGAGAAAATCATTGATGGAAGAGTGCCATATTGGCCAGTGATCTCTTGCACACCCACTTCTGTGGAGCTAGCCCATAACACAGGCACATATCCCCACTGGCAATCAAATCCACAACCCTGTGCTACATGAGATGATGGACAAGTACTGACCCACACCGGCCCTAGTGGTATATTCCATTTAGATCACAATTTGCTAATCTCGGTAAATTTATTTATTTATTTATTTATTTATTTATTTAAAAATATATTTTATTGAATTTTTACAGAGAAGAAGGGAGAGGGATAGAGAGCTAGAAACATCAATGAGAGAGATCGATCAGCTGCCTCCTGCACAGCCCCCAGTAGGGATGTGCCCTCAACCCAGGCACATGCCCCCGACCGGAATCGAACCCGGGACCTTTGAGTCCGCAGGCCGACGCCCTATCCACTGAGCCAAACCGGTTTGGCAATCTCGGTAAATTTAAACATTCATCTTCTCAAAAACCACAGACTATGCACTGAAATTTTGACAAAGCTAAATAACACTTATATACATACAAAAAATTATAAAGAGATGTTTGTACCAGCTTTATTAGAAATAACCAAATATTTACTAAAATGGAAAAACTGATGGTGATATATCAATGATAAGAATATCTATGGGAAAAATGATCGGTTACTAGTGTAACTTTAATAAATCTCCAAGTATTTATGAAACATAAACTAATGCAGAAAAATACTTAGAAAAATAAAGTTCTCTATGAAAATGAAATGTAAATCCATGGTTACTAGGAAACCTGTGAACAGCTTAAAAGATGGACAGATTAAGAGGTCATCATGCAATTACACAGAGACAGATATGGTCAGCTTTATGACTATAATGATGGTTTCAGTTTCATGTACATGTCAAGATTCATGAAACACTATACTTAACACATATAATTTACTCAGTATAGCTGTTAAAAATGGTTCAATGGTATTATGGAAGAAAAAGTTTGGCAACTCTATGTTCAATCCCCGTACTTATGCCCTCTGGGTGAGAGTCTCAACTTAGTGACAGAAAATGTAATAAACAATAAAGAACTCCCCCAAACCCACAAAAGCCACATTTCTGGTCTAAAGACCGCCATTGTCTCCATCTTTCTTTTGATGCCAGCGCACCAATGGCTCTGATGGGAACTTCTGAGAAGCTACAGGAGCAACAAAAGATCTTGATTGAAATCAATGACAATGACTGCTTCACAGAAGATAAACAAGACTGGAGTCCCTCAGATCTGTGTACACACAGCTCTTGTAGTCTTTTCCTAAAAATAATGCCGGGATGCACAGTTAGGTGAGGACCATTCCATCTAAAGGGGTACAGTCTCATCCAACCACAATTAGCTCAGTGTTTCTGTAGTGAAAGGGTTCCCCCTGAATGCGATGGTCCTCAAACCAGTGACCATCACCCGTGATATGGCAGGCATTAGGGCACAGGGCCCACTGCAAGACCTGGGTAAGAGATTCACTTCACACGTATTGGCATCGCTTGCAAACAAGAAAAAAATTAATGTTTCCAGACACACTTGAGGTTGTCATAGCTACCCTCTCTTTGGAGTGATCTCTATGTGTTGACACATATTGACATGAGAAGTAGAGTGTCCACAGTGTTTCCTAGGAAAATATGGGCAGTAGTGTAAATTTGCCAAAAACTGCTGAACTAATTTCTGAACCATACTGTTGCCCCATGCGCAAAAATGTTTGAGACCCCTAAAAGTTTTTCACCTCTTCATGCTTGGAAAGCCAAGATCTCCTTATAAACTAACCTATCGAGTAAATAGAACACCCAGATTAAAGAATTCTTAAGAAAAAGCCTTCATGCGGCTGCCGGGGTTCTGAGAAGCAGAGCCTCTGGGAACGGGACTGAGCGTGGCCATAGCTGCTCCCTCCGCCCGCCCTGTTGATCCCGCCCCGCCCAAACCCTGCGCACAGCCATTTGCCGATCGCCTCAGGCAAAGGCTGGATTAGTGCCTCCCCAGAAGGCAGACGTTTTCCATACAGCTGATTCCTATAGCCAGTCGGCCTGGTGGTCAAACCCCTCTAGTGTTAACTACAACAATTAAGGCTTGGCTAGAACAAGACTGCGCACAGAGACCACGAGGGGGTGCACCAAGAAAGCATAAAAGATGCGGAGACAAAAAAACATGACAGAAATGGAGGATATGGAGCTAAGAATCGCAATTTTGAGGGCTTGCCATAAATTTGGGCAGAACCTCACGAAAACTAATGAGACCCTCGATGCTACGATAAAGAAATTAGAAAGCAAGCATACACGGACTGAAATAAAGAATATTATACCCAATAGCAGACCAGAGGAGCACAATAATCAAACAAAAGATTCGACAAAAAACACCCAATTGGAAAAGCAAAATGAAAAAAGAATCCGAAAGTGTGAAGATAGTGTAAGGAGCCTCTGGGACAGCTTTAAGCGGTCTAATATCAGAATTATTGGAGTGCCAGAAGATGAGAGACAGCAAGATAATGAAAACCTATTTCAAGAAATAATGGCAGAAAACTTCCCCCATCTGGAGAAAGAAATGGACTTACAGGTCCAAGAAGCGCAGAGAACCCCAAACAAAAGGAATCCAAAGAGGACCACACCAAGACACATCATCATTAAAATGCCAAGAGCAAAAGACAAAGAGAAAATCTTAAAAGCAGCAAGAGAAAGAGGCTCAATTACCTACAAGGGAATACCCATACGACTGTCAGCTGATTTCTCAACAGAAACTTTGCAGGCCAGAAGGGAATGGCAAGAAATATTCAAAGTGCTGAATACCAAGAACCTACAACCAAGATTACTTTAACCAGCAAAGCTATCATTCAGAATTGAAGGTCAGATAAAGAGCTTCACAGATAAGGAAAAGCTAAAGGAGTTCATCACCGCCAAACCAGTATTATATGAAATGCTGAAAGGTATCCTTTAAGAAGAGGAAGAAGAAGAAAAAGGTAAAGATACAAATTATGAACAACAAACATGCATCTATCAACAAATGAATCTAAGAATCAAGTGAATAAATAACCTGATGTACAGAATGAACTGGTGATTATAATAGAATCAGGGACATAGAAAGGGAATAGACTGACTATTCTTGGGGGGAAAAGGGGTGTGGGAGATGCGGGAAGTGACTGGACAAAAATCATGCACCTATGGATGAACACAGTGGGTGGGGAGTGAGGGTGGAGGGTGGGGTGGGAGCTGGAAGGAGGGGAGTTATGGGGGGAAAAAAGAGGAACAAATGTAATAATCTGAACAATAAAGATTTAATAAAAAAAATAAAAAATAAAAATAAAAAAAAAGAAAAAAAAGAAAAAGCCTTCATTATTTTACAATCCATAGAGACATGAGACTGGCAGTTCTTCCGTTGATGACTTAGGCACTCAATAAACTCATGATTAGCATCTAGGGAAAGTGTGTCCCTGAAAATGGCAGGCCCTCTGCAACATTATGTTTACTGCGGCCAACAGTAATGAGTCCTATTTGGCAACACAAGACAGGGAAAGAGGAAAGAACTAAGGACTCAGGTATTCCTCATTTCCGTCAACAAATTAGAGTATGACTTGGCATCCCTGGGCACGTGCGGATGGTGACTGATGCCATCTGTAGGGACCTTATAGGTGGTTCAGGTGAATTACCTTCAGCAACAGAAATATGCAGTGACACAGATCTGGCATTACATTCTGTATGTTAGAACGTGCAACATAATTACATAGTGTTCCAACATAAAAACACAGAAACACAACAGAAAAACACTTATGGGAACTTTACATACTGTAGGTGATTAAATGTATGATATAATTCAGAAAAATGAGGACTCACAAATTTTCTTGTACTATTGTTAACTCCTAAGAAATTACATTTCCTATACATCTAAGAAATGTCTCACATTTGTACTCTTTTTTTTAATGTGTTTTATTGATATTTTACAAAGAGGAAGGGAGAGGGATAGAAAGAGAGAGAAACATCGATGAGAGGGAAACATCGACCAGCTGCCTCCTGCACACTCCCTACTGGGGCTGTGCCTGCAACCAAGGCACATGCCCTTGACCGGAATCAAACCTGGGACCTTTCAGTCCGCAGTCCGACGCTCTATCTACTGAGCCAAACAGGTTAGGGCTCACATTTGTACTCTTATGCGGAGAGGGAATTTAGAAATTTGGCTGAGAGATACCTCACATTAATTGCACTCTTTATAGCTTTCTCCAGTGTGAACTCTCTGATGATACTGAAGACCACTGCTGCTTTTAAAAGAATTCCCACATTCACTGCATTGATATGGCTTTTCTCCTGTATGAACTGTCTGATGTCGATGAAGGGCAGTGCTCAGGGAAAAAGATTTCCCACATTCACTGCATTGATAAGGCTTTTCTCCCGTATGAACTCTCTGATGTTTATGAAGGTCTGTGTTAGCAGAAAAAGATTTTCCACATTCATCGCACTGAAAAGGCTTTTCTCCAGTGTGAACTGTCTGATGATATTGGAGCCCTTTGCTACTTTTATATGATTTTCCACATTCACTGCATTTATAAGGCTTTTCTCCCGTATGAACTCTCTGATGTCGATCAAGGGCGGTTTTAGTGGTAAAAGATTTTCCACATTCACTGCATTGATATGGCTTTTCTCCTGTATGAACTCTCTGATGAAAACGAAGATTCGTGCTCTGGGTAAAAGATTTCCCACATTCACTACATTTATAAGGCTTTTCTCCCGTATGAACTCTCTGATGCTGACGCAGGGCAGTGCTCCAGGTAAAAGATTTTCCACATTCACTACACTGATAAGGCTTTTCTCCCGTATGAACTCTCTGATGTTTATGAAGGTCTGTGTTAGCAGAAAAAGATTTTCCACATTCATTGCACTGAAAAGGCTTTTCTCCACTGTGAACTGTCTGATGATATTGGAGCCCTTTGCTACTTGTATATGATTTTCCACATTCACTGCATTTATAAGGCTTTTCTCCCGTATGAACTCTCTGATGTTGATCAAGATCGGATTTAGTGGTAAAAGATTTTCCACATTCACTGCATTGATATGGCTTTTCTCCTGTATGAAGTCTCAGATGTCGATGAAGGTGGGTCTTAGTGGTAAAAGCTTTTCCACATTCACTGCATTGATAAGGTTTTCCTCCAGTGTGAACTCTCTGATGAAAATGAAGGGTAGTGCTCTGAGTAAAAGACTTCTTATATTCACTGCATTTATAAGGCTTTTCTCCCATATGAACTCTCTGATGTTGCTGAAGGATGTTCTTAGCGGTAAAAGATTTCCCACATTCACTGCATTTGTAATGCTTTTCTCCAGTGTGACCTCTCTGTTGATAATGAAAGCTAGAAAATTGGGTAAAATATTTTCCACATTCAGAGCGCACACAACACCCACTTCCAAGATGGAAATCTTTTTCCTGAATAAATGTTTGGCTGCAACTAATGTCTTTCTTACATTCTTTTCTGTTGAAATAGTTTTTTCTACTTTGAAACGTCATCCCACGCATCAAAATAGCAGTTGGACTGTCCCTGGTCTGAGAAGCCTGTAGCTGGAGATGTCCAGATTCAGTAAGGACACTCTGCCCAACCTCCCCACAGGTGAAATGATTCTGGGACACATTGAAATTGCAACTGTTTGCAAGTGACATCCTTTCCAAACCTCTAATGTAAGTCTGCTCTCTCACATGCTGCTGGTGAAATTTTGCACACAAAAAAAATCTTTTTGCACACGCTCCACACCTCAACAGTATCTGTCTGTGTTGTGTTCCCTGCAGCTCCACCACGCGGAAAATGTTTCCCAGGACTAGCCCACAACTCTCACAGGGGTGGCTCTTCTGGGAAGACAATGGTAACCTGGGATTCCTTGCCTGTGACAATCTAACAGAAACCTTTTGTTCAGTTGGGGCCTCCATATTCTCTTCTCCACAGCAGCAACCTGAACAAAAGGAAATATAGGTGAAGTGCATGTTGACCTGATAAAAACAGAATATCTTCAACACAGATGTTTATCTGTTGTGGCTGAACACGATTTTTTTTCTTTTCTTTTTTTTAATATATTTTATTGATTTTTTACAAAGACGAAGGGAGAGGGACAGTCAGAAACATGAGAGAGAAACATCGACCAGCCGCTTCCTGCACACACCCCCACTGGGGATGTGCCTGCAACCAAGGTACATGCCCTTGACCAGAATCGAACCTGGGACGTTTCAGTCCACAGGCCAACACTCTATCCACTGAGCCAAACCGGTTAGGGCCTGGACATGACTTTATACAATGATTTTCAAGACGATTGCGTCAGACTCTCGGGAAATGGCTGTTATATATATATAACATGACTCAAATGGTCATTGAATGAAGAAAATCTCACCAAGGGAGGACAAAAGCATAGGCTGGCACAAAAAGAAGAGAGGCAGTGTCTGCACGTTATTACTCCACAAATGGCTTCCTCTAAGACCTTTCATGCTGGCAATGTGAGTCTGTGTAGAATAATTCCAATGTGTTCAAAACCATAAATGATCAATCATATTAGAGCATGTGATGTTCAGCGTCAATGTAATAATTCATGTGTACTGTAAGGCCTGCAGGCACGGAACAATATTGGAGTGCAGTAAAGCGAGATGTTTGAAAGAGGTAGGGGTGCAAAGTTTGGAGAGGTTAAGGTTATCCACAGGCTGGGAATCCCAATAGAATGATCATTATTAAAACTGGCTCAGTGGATAGAGCATCAGCCTGCGGATTGAAGGATGAAACATTAAGCAAGAAGAAGTAGAATTGGGTGAGGAGTGGGCAATGGTAACAAAACATTGTTGAACAAACTGGGTTCCAAGTTATGAATGTAACAGAGCCCAGGCATGAAAACCGCCCCCACAGTCCTTCACCAAGGCAAGACTGCCTCTGGTTCTAGACCAGGGGTGGGCAAACTTTTTGACTCCAGGACGACAATGGGTTCTTAAACTGGACCAGAGGGCCGAAAAAAAAAAGCATGGATGGAGTGTTTGTGTGAACTAATATAAATTTAAAGTAAACATCATTACATAAAAGGGTACGGTCTTTTTTTTAGTTTTATTCATTTCAAACGGGCCGTAGTTTGTCCATGGCTGGTCTAGCCTGTCACTGATAAAGTCCTGTTTCTCCTGTGATATACCAAGGATTCTGCCTCTTAAATCCCAGTTGAGCCACTGCAGGGGGATAAATGATGCAAATCTTAGAAGAAAAACTAAAAAGATGGATTGTCAGCACTGTGGTAGGACAATGAAAGACAAATGAGATCACGGCCAAAAGGCCTAGGAGAATGACCTCAGCAAGATGGCAGAATCAGAGATAGAGAAACTTTCCCCATTCAAAAGTAAGTAGACAGCTACTCATGAGAAAAACATCCCACAGGAAATGGTAATAAGAGTATCATGAAGATACACAGTAATACAAAATACCAAATAAGGACAACTGCATAGAAAGGATGACAGAAAACTGAGTGAGCAAACACATTTGAAGATACCTAAGGTCAACAATAAAGGTTAATAATAATTAACTAGCCGAAACCGGTTTGGCTCGGTGGATAGAGCGTCGGACTGCGGACTGAAGGGTCCCAGGTTCGATTCCGGTCAAGGGCATGTACCTGGGTTTCGGGCACATCCCCAGTAGGAGATGTGCAAGAGGCGGCTGATCGATGTTTCTCTCTCATCGATGTTTCTAACTCTCTATCTCTCTTCCTTCCTCTTTATAAAAAAATCAACAAAAAAAATTTAAAAAAAATAATAATAACTAACAAACTGACTAACTAATTAAATAAATAAATACAGCAAGGGTCAGCCCCAGCTGGCTTACTCAGTGGATAGAGTGTAAACCTGGGGACTGAAACGTCCTAGCTTCCATTCCAGTCAAGGGCACAGGTCCAGTTTGTTGTGGGTTCAGTCCCAGTAAGGGGGCATGCAGGAGGCAGCTGACCAGTGATACTCTCTTATCATTAATGTTTCTCTCTCTCTGTCTCTCTTTCTCTGTCTCCCTTCCTCTGAGAAATCAATAAAAATGTATTAAAACAAAAGGGTTAACCCTAGCTGGTTTACCTCAGTGGATAGAGCATCAGCTTTTACACTGAAGGGTGCCAGGTTCCATTCCGGGAAAGGGCATATGACAAGGTTGGGGGCTCGGTCCCTGCTGGGGGGCGTGCAAGAGGCAGCCAATCAATGATTCTCTCTCAACATTGATGTTTCTATCTCCGGCTCCCTCTCTCTCCCTTCTGAAATCAATAAAAATATATTTAAATAAATAAATAAAAATAAAGGGTTAGCGTTACCACTATCAGCCACTGTGCTTCTATTCTCATTGATCCCAGTCCACTAGGATCTAAAAACCTGGACATTTAAAAACAAAAAACACAGAATGCCCTGGCCAATGTGGCTCAGTTGGTTAGAGCATCCTCTAGTGTATCGAAGGCTGGAGGGTTCTCAGTTAGGGCACATTTCAGAATGAGGCTTTCATATCCGGTTTACATGTGTGCCGAAGGGAGCTAATTGATGTTTCTTCCCCAGCTTTCTCTCTCTCTCTCTCTTTCTCCATTTCTCTTCCTCTCTATGTAAAAGGAATCTAATTATATAAACAGCTAGGGGTTCTGACAGCCTAAACGACCAAACTGACAACCGAATACCGGAACTCAATCCTGAAGTAAGTGCTGGGTCGATGACCCAGCACTGACTGCCGAGGCTGGTGGTCCTGGAGGGCCAGTCAGGAATCACAGGTGGGAGTCAGTCCCAGGACATGTAAGTGGAAACCAAAAGATATAGAAACAAGGAAGACCTATCCCTCCAACTGGGGAGATATTGGCAGAAGAATAGTAGGGAGCCAGAACTCCCACCATCTCATAACAAAATGATTACACATCTCCCTCCCCCTTCACCCCTCCGCCAACACACACACCTACAAACCTTGGGCCAAGTGGGGAACCTCGACTTCTACTCTCTTCTTGAAATAATGAGATGGCATTTCACCCCGACATTACCAGAGCAATAACAAAGCAGGCCAGATACAACGGGCTTGACAAGATCCAGAGTTTCATAACGCTCAAAATTTCTAAGTTTCAATTATGAAATTATTTATACAAAGAAGCAGAAAGATCTAAAACTGAATAAAAGAGATAATAGAAACTAACACTATTAGTGATGATAGAGTTATTTGATAATAAAGTCTAACACAGCCATCAAAACAATCTTTACATGAGTGATTTTGAACATCATTAAATGGAAAAAAAAGCAACTAATGGCAAGTAAATAGAAAAGTCTCAGCAAAGAAAATGAAGCTATAAAGAAAAACCACATGAAAACTATAGTACAGAAGACTATTATAACTGAAATAAATAACTCAGTGAATAGGTTCAAAACAGAATGGATGGAACAGAGGAAACACTCAGGGAACTAGAAAATTTAACAATAAAAATATCCTATGAGAATAGAGAGAAAATGGGCTTGAAAACAGCAACAGAAAAAGATCAGAACCACAGGAACCAGTGGAGTCATAACAACAACAACAACAACAAATCACCACAAAATAAAACTAACATTTGGAGTCCAGGAAGAAATGAAAGAAGATGCAGCTGAAAGAGTACTTGTAGAAATAATGGCTGAAAACGCTTCCAATAGGTCCAAAGACAGAAATCCTCAATTTTAAGAAGGTCAGCAAATACAAAATGAGATAAACCCAAAGATAGCAACACCCACATCATAGTTAAATTTATGAAAAATAAAAACAAAGAAAAAAACCTTAAAAGTTCTGAATGACAAATAGCACTTCATCTATAAGGAAAAAGGAATTCTCATGACAACAGGTTTTCCATTAGACACCATAATGTCTAAAATAAAGGAACTGTCAACAGAGTCCTATTTCCAGAGAAAATACCCTTCAGCAATATGGGGAAAATCAAGGCTCCTCAGAAAAGAGAACACAAATGTAAACAAGAATTGATAAAGGATAATATCAAAATCTCAAAAAATATATGAAATATATTCAATATCATCTATCCAGGTAAACATAAATTTATTCCTCCATGACTTACTTACCAGGATAGCTAAAATTAAATAGGTTTATGATACTAATTACTGGGAAGTATCTACAGGATCTGGAACTCTCATTCACTGGTCTTTGTTGTATCACTTGGATAATAGGATGTGCAAAACTGTACCTACTAAAATTAAACATATGCCTACATCATGAGTTGTTAAATTTACTGCTCTTATTATATCCAAAAGACATGAGCATATAGATCCTCAAAATCATATGTGAAAGGATGTTTAGAGTAGCTTTATTCATAATATTTTCAAATTAGAAACAACTTACAAAGCTGCCTACAGGAAAATGGAAGAATGGTAGTAAATATCAATAGAATGCTACACAGCTATAAAAGAAGAATAAAATCAATCTAGGAAGAATAATATGGGTTAATTTCATAGATATTATGTTGAGCAAAAGAAATGAGACACAAATAAGAATACATCATATAAATCCACTGATATGAGTTTCATGAGCTGATGGTACTATCAATGATTATAAAGGTCAGAAAATTAAGAAATTCTGAGGGTCGTCGTCAGAAAGGGGGATGAAAGAAACTTCTAAAATCTTGAAAAAGATTCTACAACTTATATTGGGTGTTACATATGTAAACCAGTTTGATCTCTACATTTATGTTTCATGCACAGGTGGAGTTAAATATAAGTGTTTTCTAGCACTGAAAGTTGCTTCTTATTTGATCTTGGGTTCCTCAACTTTCAGAGTCCATGCTATTCTCCATTATATCATATTACCCTCTGAAGATAAACAGTGCCATCAAGATGTAATTCTTCCCTGAATGGTTTGGCTCAGTGGATGGAGCATCGGCCTGTGGACTGGGGCGTCCCAGGTTTGATTCCAGTCAAGGGCATGTGCCTTGGTTTCGGGCACTTCCCCAGTGGGGGATGTGAGGGAGGCGGCTGATCAATGTTTCTCTCTCATGGATGTTTCTAACTCTCTATCCCTTCCTCTCTGTGGAAAATCAATAAAATATATTTTTTAAAAAAAGATCCAATTCTACCACTCAGTAACTCTGAAAAATGAAAGAGGATTTATCCTGATTAAGAACTCTGAAGAAATCATACTACCAATTCAGTATAATTCACCAAATATTCTGCATCAAATATCACCTCAAATGGAGTACCATTTATGATTCCATAATTGGAATTTATGAGGAAGTAAAACAGAAGGTCTTTTGTTATTCTCATAGTTTCCGGACTCAGTCATAATACTGATAAACCATTGAAAAAGTAGGTGTTTACTTTTTATACAAATTTTTGAATTTCTTGGGTAATTCCAAAAGACTGTACATTTTTAGCCTAAACACACTTTAATATCTTTTTATTGTTGATTTTAGAGAGGAAGAAAAAGATAGAAACATCAACGATGCGAGAGAATCACTGATCGGCTTCCTTCTTTGGAAAATACCCCACACTGGAGATCTAGCCTGCAACTTGGGCATGTGCCCTGACCAGGAATCCAACTGTGACTTCTTGGTTCATAGGTTGATGCTCAACCACTGAGAAACACCAGCCAGGCAGCCTAAACATACTTTAAAAAGTGACTGTCATATATTGGGAAATGAGATGTTAAAGTAATATGTAATTTATACTAATAAAAGACTAATAGCCTAATTAGACCAGAGGACTGGCCATCTTCAGGTCAAAGGCCACAGTGGTGGGGGTCGACGTAGAGATGGTTAGGGGTGATCCGAATGGCAGGCCAGGGCAGTTGGGGGCCATTAGGCCAGCAGGGGAGGCCAGTTGGGGGCCATCAGGCTGGCAGGAGAGCGCTTAGGCAGCAGTCAAGATGGTAGGCAGACAAGCAGTTAGGAGCCAGTGGTCCCGGATTGCGAGAGGGATGTCCGACTGGGCCTAAACCTGCAGGCGGATATCCCCAAAAGGTCCGGACTAGAGATTAGAGAGGGTGCAAACTGGACCAAGGACATCATTCCTGCCCTCCCCTCCCCCCCACAAATTTCATGCAACTGGCCTCTAGAAATAATAAAGAAAGAAAGAAAGAAAGAAAGAAAGAAAGAAAGAAAGAAAGAAAGAAAGAAAGAGAATTTCAGGGTAGCCAAAAACAGAACTGATCTAGAGACAAAGTAAATAACAAAACAACCTACGAAAGCTTCTGTATAACATTCAGAAAATGGAATTCTAAGGAGAAATTCTATAGAGATAAATGCCTACATTGTCGCCAAAACCGGTTTGGCTCAGTGGATAGAGCGTCGGCTTGCGGACTGAAAGGTCCCAGGTTCGATTCCGGTCAAGGGCATGTACCTGGGTTGTGGGCACATCCCCAGTGGGAGATGTGCAGGAGGCAATGGATGTTTCTCTCTCATCGATGTTTCTAACTCTCTATCTCTCTCCCTTCCTCTCTGTCAAATATCAATAAAATATATTCAACAACAACAACAACAAAAAATGCCTACATTGTCATAAAAGATCTCAAAGAACCTAACATAGCACCTCAGGAAACCAGAAACACAATAGGAAAGTAAACCCAAAGGTCTCAAAGGAAAAATACCATAAATATTAGAACAAACATAAACAAAAGGGATTTAAGACAAAAGAAAGGAATACCTAAAAGGTATATTTTAAAAATATATAAAAATGTGCAAGCGTTTAGCTACACTAAAGCAAAAACAACCAAACCAAACCAAACCAAAAACCAAGCCTCAAATAAGTTAAAAAATAAATGCAAGAGCCCTAAGTGGTGGCTTGGCTCAGTTGATAGAGTGTGGGCCTGGGGAATAAACAGACCCAGGTTCGATTCCAGTCAAAGGCACGTACCTTGGTTGTGGGCACATCCCCAGTAGGGGATGTGCAGGAGGCAGCTGATTGATTTTTCTCTCTCATCAACGTTTCTAACTTTCTATCCCTCCTTCTTCCTCTCTGTAAAAAATCAATAAGATATATATTTTTCAAAAAGACATGAAAGCCCTGACCGGTTTGGCTCAGTGGATAGAGCGTCAGCCTGCGGACTCAAGAGTCCCAGGTTCAATTCCAGTCAAGGGCATGTACCTTGGTTGTGGGCACTTCTCCAGTAGGCGGTGTGCAGGAGGCAGCTGATTGATGTTTCTCTCTCATCCATGTTTCTAACTCTATCCCCCTCCCTTCCTCTCTGTAAAAAATAAATAAAATATATTAAAATAAAAAGACATGAAATATAAGACATTACACGGGTCACTATGAATCACAATGCATCATAAGAGATGTTGATGTTAGCACATGAACTGACGCTCCATAGAGAAA
This sequence comes from Myotis yumanensis, assembly GCF_028538775.1. Taxonomy (NCBI): domain Eukaryota; kingdom Metazoa; phylum Chordata; class Mammalia; order Chiroptera; family Vespertilionidae; genus Myotis; species Myotis yumanensis. Next base: position 6,090,418 of record NW_027223774.1, on the reverse strand, counting down.
TTTGTCAAAATCCCACTATGAGCTTCTGAAATTAATAAACAAATTCAGAATCCTGTCCAGGTGACTCAGTTGTTGAGTGTGTGCTCCTGATGCATCAAAGTTGTGGATTTGATCCCCCATCAGGGCACATGTAGGGGACAACCAATGAATGCATAGATGAGTAGAACAGCTGATCAGTATTTCCCTCCCTTTCTCTGTCTCCTTACTGTCTCTAAAATCAATAAGTAAATGCTGCCTGGTATGTCTCACTGACTGAACATTGACTCATGAACTAGACGATCACAATTGGATTCTTTCTTAGGACAACTGCACTGGTTGCGAGCTCAATCACCAGTGGGGGGTCGTGCAGGAGGCAGCTGATCAATGACTCTCTCCTCTCCTCACTTTTGCTTTTATCTCTCTCTCTGTTCCCTCAAGGAAATAAAAAATACATATATTTAAATAAATAAATAAATAAATAATTTCCAGAATAAATAAATACCCCTAGCCACTGTGCTTCACTGATGAGAGTGCTAGCTTGTGCACTGGAGGGCTAGGGTTCGATTCCCAGTCTAAGACAGGTACCTGGGTTGCAGGTCCGCTCCCCTTTCTCAGTAGGCACACATATGGGAGGCAGACAATCGATGTTTTTCTTTCTCTCTCTCTCTCTCTCTCTCTCTGTTTCTCTCTCTATGTCTCCCACTCTCTCTCTAAAAAAACAATCAATGAAAAAAATATCCTCTCTATTTCGGTGAAACTAATACAAGAATAAAGAATTAAATTCAGCCGAAACCGGTTTGGCTCAGTGGATAGAGCATTGGCCTGCAGACTGAAAGGTCCCAGGTTCGATTCCGGTTAAGGGCATGTACCTGGGTTGCGGGTACATCCCCAATGGGAGATGTGCAGGAGGCAGCTGATCGATGTTTCTCTCTCATCGATGTTTCTAACTCTTTATCTCTCTCCCTTCCTCTCTGTAAAAAAATCAATAAAAATATACTTTAAAAAAAAAAGTATTAAATTCAGCCCTGACCTGTTTTGCTCAGTGGATAGAGCCTCGGCCTGGGGACTCAAGGGTCCCAGGTTCGATTCCGGTCAAGGGCATGTACCTTGGTTGCAGGCACATCCCCAGTAGGAGGTGTGCAGGAGGCAGCTGATCGATGTTTCTCTCTCATCAATGTTTCTAACTCTCTATCCCTCTCTCTTCCTCTCTGTAAAAAAATCGATAAAAGAATTAAATTCAGCCCTACCCGGTTTGGCTCAGTGGATAGAGCGTCGGCCTGCGGACTGAAGGGTCCCAGATCGAGTACGGTTGGGGGCATGTACATTGGTTGTGGGCACATCCCCAGTGGGGGGTGTGCAGGAGGCAGCTGATAGATGTTTCTCTCTCATCGATGTTTCTAGGTCTCTATGCCTCTCCCTTCCTCTCTGTAAAAAATCAATAAAATATATATTAAAAAAAGAATTAAATTCAGAAAAGTTACAGGATGCAAAATAAACATATAAACATTAGTTCCATTTCTACACACTAACAATAAATACTTTGATAGAAAAATGTTGAAGGAAATTAAATTTACAATAGCATCAAAAACAATAAAATTAGCAGGAATAAACTGAATCAAAATGGAAAACATCTGCACATTGAATATTGGAACAGTGATGAAAGGAATGGAAGAAAACACAAATATGTTGAAAGACAACCTGTGTTCATGGTTCTGGAAATGAAATACCGTGCAGATAGCTATAGTACACAAGGCAAACTACAGATTAAATGCATTCCCAATAACTCCAAGGTTTTTTACAAAGAGATGAATGGAGAATCTTGTAAGGGAATCAAAAGCTCTCCATTAACAAAAGCAATCTTGAGCAAGAACAAAGATGGTGGCATCACACTTCCTGACTTCAACTTATTACAAAGAGAAAGCAAGCAAACAGTGTGTTGCTGGAGAAACACAGACACATACATCAACAGAACAGAACAAAAAACACGGAAATAAGCCGAGGCACAGACTTTAAGTAATTTTTGACAAAGCAGCAGCCACAGAAGGAAGGAAAGATAATTTCTTCAATGAATGGTGCTGGTAAAAAAATCAACATTCACATGTAAAACAACAAAACTGGACACCAATGATAAAATTTAACTCAACCTGCAGGACAGAATTAAATGTCAGCACTAAAACTTCAAACTCCTCAGGACAACCTAGAGAAAAAGTTTCGGAGGTTTGTTTTGGACAGGATTTCCTGAAGGTGAAACCAACCACCACACAAAATAGAAAAAAAATAAACAGTCCAGATGGCAACAAATAAAGAAAAATAGTGCCTTCACTGCACAAGAGCAATAAACAAAATGAAATGAAAGGCAATCTAGAGAACAGAAGAAAATACTTGCAAACCATATGAAGGAATTGCTTGGATTGTGGATTCCGTTCTGATCAGCACAATAAAGGGAATATTCTGATATAGAGGGAAACTCACACAATTAGTTGGAGTGCCCCAGGAATAATGAAGGTATGTTAATACAATACTGCAGGCTAATAACAATGCAATGACTGTTTCAAAAGCAAACTCTATATAACTTCATTAAAAATACTTAATTGCTAAGCACTAGTAACAAACATCTGAGCTTGATAGATACAAGGTGGAACTAGACTTGCTGAAAGCAGAGTTGACAAAAACAAGGACTTTCTAGAAAAGCGAGTATGGGGGAGTAATATCTGCAAAACACAATTAAGCAGGTGCAACAATGTGTTCCTGTATGTCGTAAGCAATTAATATATAAAATATACAAGGTATTCAAAAGACTCTTTAACCAACAAAAAAAATGCATAGTTAATAAAGAGGATAAGGACGTACAGACAATTTTTCAAAAAATATGTATACATCACCAATATGAATATAGAAAATGCTTTCTTCACTAATCAAGGTGGAATCCCATAGACTGCCTACAACACTACCAACTACAAGTCCTTCCCTAGGAATTTAGTACAGCGGGGAGTATTGGGAATTCAGGAATAGAAGGGAGCATTGGAAATAGACCAATCCTCCCCAGGACAGCAACTACCCAGGAAACTGGAAACATCAAGCAGTACCACAGTCTACCTGGGAGGACAGAGCATACCCTGGGGGATGGGCCCTGGGAAATCGCAACGCCAAGTCCAGGTCAATGGTGAGAGTGAGGGTCTTACCCAGCGAGGATAGAAGTTCAAAGTTCTCCAGCATCACATTCAGGTACAGACGTCTCTGACCCTCATCAAGGAGTCTCCATTCCTCCCTGGAGAAGTACAGGGCAATGTCCTCAAAGGTCACGCCCACCTGTCAGAATTGAGAAAATAGAAACCGTGGTTGAAATTTTGAGAACTAGCAATCCTACTCCTTACACATCTTTCCCAACCTCAACCTCCTCCAGGGCTCCCCAGTTTAGTGTGGACACCAGGCCCTAATGGCAATGCTGGCTGCTCTCTCATCTCTGTGATTGCCCTTGGCAACAGTCGGGCTGGGAAGGGGGACAACAGAGAAACACCATCTAAGCTCTGGGCCAAGCAGGCAGGGTCGCAGCCTTCCTGACAAGCAATACCACTGCAGTCTCCCAGATCATGCCTCCAGGACAAAGCCAAGGTTTTATGTTTCATCCTACAGTCCTAATACCAGCCCTGGCTGGTTTGTCTCAGTCGACAGAGTTTTGGACTGTGCACTGAAGGATCCCGGGTTGGTTTCTAAGCAAGGAAGGACACATGCCCGGGTTGAAGACTCCATCCCCAGTACGGGGCTTCCAGAGGCAGCTTATGGATGATTCATTCTCATTCTCTCATTCTCTCATTCTCTCTCTCTCTCTCTCTCTCTCTCTCTCCCTCTCACCCCCGCCTTCCTCTGTGAAATCAATGTAAAAAAATACATTTTTTTAAAGTCCCAATACCAGGTTTCCAGTACCATCAGCTCACACTGCCTCCAGATGTGCACACCACTGTGTAATGTCTACCCCCATCACAACTTCAGACCCCACGTTCACTGCCTCAGCTCTGCCACCTTCCTGCTCCACAGCACAGGACCTCTCTGGACTCACCCATGAACTTGGCACATGGCACCCAGAGAGAGGTTGTGAGGGTTTAGAAGGATCTACCACAACCCAATTCTTGGTGGACCCCACAGCCTGGGGAAAGCGGGGCATGCGGCTCTGAAATCCTCCCTGCCCGCCTCGGACCTTGGTTTCTATACTCAGCACCCACATCCGCAGGGGGATTTCAGATACGAGTCACCCCTGTCCACTGAGCCCTGCATTTCCTGTGTCCTCAGAAGCCACAACACTCCTCTCTCCCCTCCTCCTTCCTCAGGGTCCTTGGCGGGGACCTGAGCTGCAGGACGGGACAGGCGCCCTGAACCGGGGCTGTAGGGTTGAGGATACGGAGGCGGTGAGAGCAGGTGTGGGGGGCGGGGACCGCGAACTCACCTCAGCTGAGCAACTGGGCAAGGCCATTGCCATTGGACGCCGTGCGCGGACCCAGGCAGGAGAGGCCGGAGAGGCGGGTAAGAAGCAGGGGCAGCGGAAGGGGGTACAGGGGGTCTCTGTTCCGTCACGGACGTGGGTAACCCGGTGGCGTCAGCGAGTTTCACTCCCACGTGCGGGCTGAGCCGGTGAGGACTCGGGCCTCCTCCCTCCGAGTATCCGCCACTGTCCCCGCCCACCTGGAGCCGTCCGCCCTGGTAGATTCTCGGTGAAGACCAATAGCCGCTAACGTTTACCGGAAGTCCCGCCCCCTCCTCCTATGTGACGCAAGAGAAAGGCCATTTCTGACCCTTCATTGGCTAAGCTGGCGGTAGTCCTCACAAGGCCTTCTGGGTAATGTGGGTTCCAGCGTCCCAAGATGGTGATGGAAGGTTTTTCCATATCGCTCCAAGAACAGCAGCGACATCTGGGAAATAACCTTCCTCAGAAAAGAGTCGTCCTTTTTCCTGGTAAAGGGACTGCAGTCCTTTTTATAAGAACACATTATCTGTGAGACCAATGCAGCTCGTCATACTGTAGAGGTTTGCCTGCATGACAGAGTCTGGACCGTTTTAGGACACAAATGACGTCTTCACACCACCATAGATGTTACAAATAGTACACGAGAATGTTCCACTGACCTATCCAGATTAATTGGTGGTTACAGCATGGACGACGGACGTGAGTATAAACAAATCGTTTCTGTTGAAGAACAGTCTAGACTGCCGCCATGTTGGCTGCATACCTTCTAGCTCCCCTGGGGGCTGCCAGTCTTCAAACAGCAAAGGCCAACCCCTCCCTTTGAATTAGCCAACCTCCAAAGACTGTGCCCCTTAGCTCCAATCAAGAGCAAGGGACAACTCACATGCCTCAAGGATTACAAAGTGAGCTGAACACCTGCTCCATTTGGGCGAGCTTCCTGACCATGTGCATCCACCCTTCTGTGTAGAAGTAACGGTATTAGCCTTGCTGCCTGGCTCCCGAGTATGTTTTATTCTGTTCCAGGACCCGTGAATTGGGGGACTCGCCTTATATCTGACATGCAGACTGAAGGGTCCTGGGCTCTGTTTCAGCCAGTGCTTGTACCTATGATGGTAGCTTTGTCCCATTGAGGTCTGGGTGAGTGCCCAGGCTCCCAATCAATCTGTCTCTCTCACATCTATGTTTCTTACACTGTCTCTCACTCTCCCTTCCATTCTACCTAAAAAAAAAAAAGGGGGGGGGGGGGAGAACGTGGGGTATATCTTTGAAATAAAGAAGAACTAACATGCAGAATATAAACATTAAATCGAATTCTGTTGTTTAATTTTTACTTGAACATTAATAAAGATAAATACACTTTTGAAAAAGTGGGAGACTTGAATTTTGGCCAAATAACGTGTTTTGTTTATGTGAAGATGCCACTGTAATGATCATAGTGAAAGATAATTCCTCCCTTACGGACATATTGAAGATGTCAGTGGAGTTGATGTTTCAGGCATTCTCAATGAGATAAGATTGCACAAATATTCACAAATTAGTTGTGGAGGAAAGGGGCCACATGCTGACCTGACAAGCTCAGGAGAGGCCTGCATGGCAGTTTTGGAGACCTAAAGTAACCACAAAGGGTGGTCTGAAATTAAACCTTAACTAAAAGCAGTTGTGGTGGGCAGTTACGTCCTAAGCTGATATCTTCACTGATAAGGTCTACCTTTACCTTAACTGAGCCTATCTGTCTTTTTGCATCTATGATAACATGTCCTTGGGATGTCTGGGTAACTTTTTATGGAGCCTCTGGGGCCCAGCCAGGTGTGCTGGGCCCAGGACAGATGCAGCAGATTCATTCATTTATCATGTTAATTGTTCCTGCAGGAACCTAAGTATGTGTCCATCATTTTACTTTTTATCCTATCACTGAGATTCCCCCCCCCCCCCAACCCCCCGGCTTCGCTTGATCCCACCTCCTTAAATCTGTCACCAATGAATTTCATGTGTAAATAGGGATGTAAACCCTGCCATTCTCTGGAGCACCATCTCAATTCGTTGAGGCTCTGCTTCTCGGCATATGTGGACAGTTTGGCTCAAATAAACTCACAAAAATTCTTTACAGGTTTCTTGGTTTTTTACGTTAACAAGTGTAAATGAAATACATATTCACATGGAAAAGCGTGGGGGCTTTAGACTGGGAAAAGGTACATTTCCTTAACACAAGGAAGCCAGGTGTACTTACATCTCCATAAGATAAGGAAGGAACAACAGCGCATTTACATAAGACGAGGGGACTGGAAGTAGCCAGGAAAGGTCTATATTTACAAAATAAAGAGAAGGAAGCCCTTCATTCGGATGGAAAAGAAGACAGCCCAGAGGAATGGAAGGACTATAAGGGAGGATGGCCTTAGGAATCACTATAGTAACCAATTGAAGGGGAATATTGACCAATCTGAGGGGATATCAGGACACAGACACTGCAGCCTTTAAAAGCCAGGAGGAAAAAGAACTCAGTGGGACCCTTTCTCCCTCCCTACCTGGGAGTTAATTCTGTGGGACTCTTCCCTCTCCCCACCTGGGAGTCTGTATCTATTCTTCAATAAATTTCCACCTTTGCTGTACAAAGAAAAGAAGATACATATTCATACTGAAAGATGACCTATGTATATATAGTTCCAACACTTAAAAATCACATGAAATATTATAAATAACAAATAATGATGGATGGGTATGCATATGTGCAGTGAATCTTTAAAATTCATAATTTGTAAGAACCTTGTCCTACAGTGGGGCCTTGACTTATGAGTTTAATTCGTTCTGAGACCGAGCTCCTTAAGGAGCTTGTTAACTCAAATTACTCTGTCAACTCAATGCAAAAAATCGGCGGAGAGACAGCTGGTATCTCAAAAAACTCATTAGTCGGGACACTCCTAAGTCAAGGCCCCACTGTACTTAAAAATTAGGACCAAGAGGGCCTGGTGTGGCTTACTGTACGAGTATCAACATATGAAAGAGGAGATGGCTCAGGGTCATCGCAGGTCAGCCTGGCCATGCAGCCCTTTGGGGTGCCGTCCAGAGCTCGGGGCTCCCTCCACCTGGGCACATCCCGCCCCGTTTCCTCCCAGCGGTCCTGCCGCCTGCCTCGCCCTCCGGGAGTCTATGTGCCCTCCCTAGTCACCACCACTTGCTGGTCATCTACCCCCGTCCTTCCAGGTCCCCGAAGGGCCAGGCTTTGGAAACCAAGCGGCCAGAGGGGGACCCCTCTGTTAGGTTTAATGTAAGGTTTTAATGTGAGATGTAAGATTTAATCTGACCAAAGCCAATAAATTGACGAAGACAAGCAGGGTAAGAGCAAAATATCGCGTTTATTGGAAGCTCTCGGGTGAGGTCCCACGGTCTGGGGGTGCAGGCCGGGGGAGTCACACCTGCCTATGCCTGGCAGAGATTTTTTTTTTTAAATATATTTTATTGATTTTTTACAGAGAGGAAGGGAGAGAGATAGAGAGTTAGAAACATCGATGAGAGAGAAACATCCATCAGCTGCCTCCTGCATACCCCCTACTGGGGATGTGCCCGCAACCAAGGTACATGCCCTTGACCGGAATCGAACCTGGGACCCTTCAGTCCACAGGCCGACGCTCTATCCACTGAGCCAAACCGGTTTCGGCCTGGCAGAGATTTTTTATGCTGCTGTTGGACCAATCAGGTTTATCTGAGGTAGCTTGTGGCGAGTGATTGATGAGCGGGAAGTTGGTGCAGCTGCACCCTGGCCATCTTGAGAAGTCTCGGGTGGTTATTGATTGGCCATCAGCACAACAGGATGCTCTGGTGGGTCCCAGGATGGCAGCTATTGTCCAGCAGGATGTGGCTTACCAGTTCTGGGTTGTTTTGTCCAACTCAGCTGGTGGGATCAGGAAAGACCCTATTTTCCCAGCCCCAGACCTTACACCCTCCCCTGCCCTCCGGCCCCAGAGGGATGTGATGCCAGGAGGACAGTGGGGCTCAGCCGCCCGCGTTCCTCCGCAACAGAGAAGATCGAGCAGAAGGACATTGAGGCACATGAAGGACCTGGACAAGGGCCTGCAGAAGCTCAAGGTGCTCCTGAGCAGCAACCGCAGGACCTCCAAGGGCCTGCTGAGGGCCTGCAGCAGGCGAACCTGTTCATGGAGAGCCAGTTCCTGCAAGCGCTCAAGGTGCTCCCGGCGGGCAGGCCCACGGGGCCAGGGGCAGGGTGAGCGGGAGGGCATAGCCACGGGCACACGCGTCCCCCGGGGCAGGGCAGGAGGGGTGGGCAGGGCCCTGGGCCCCGTGTCCACCAGCGCCGCCGCCCAGCTGCTCTGCTCCCTCTTCTCTTCCCCTCCCCCCCAGGCTGCAGAGAGGGAGACCATTGAGATGCAAGACAAGCTGGAGCAGCGGAACCAGAAGGTGTCGCTCCTCAACCGCCTGGTGGAGGCCGAGTGAGTGCTGCCGCCCACCCCTCAAGGCCCTTGGGAACGGAGGGTCCTGGGTTGACCCCACGGCGTGGCTCAGACATTGAGTGTCGACCTATGAACCAAGACGCATCCGGTTGGATTCCCGGTCAGGGCACAGGCTCGGGTTGCAGGCTCACTCGCTAGTAGGGAGCGTGCAGGCGGCAGCTGGTCCATGATTCTCTCTCATCATGGATGTTTCTCCCTCCCTCTCGCTAAAATCAATAAAAACGTATTTTAAATAAATAATCCCTCCCAAGTTGGGTGATTCCAGAGACAGCTGGCCGGCACTGGGGGCTGCTGGTCCCAGAATGGGGGGCGGGGTTGGTTCTTATGTAACAGCCACGCCCCGCACCCCAGCCTGGGCATCAGCATATGCCACCTGCCCCTCGAGGGCCTTCCTAGAAAAGAAGGCAGAGGGTCTCCCATAGCAACTGCACGCAGTCGCAGACATGGGCCCTCAGGCCAGAGCCTGCCCTCCCGGACTCGCCCGCTGGCTGCGCGCCCACCTTTGCCAGACCTGACATCCCCGCCCCCCGCGGCTGTTCCCTTGGGGGTGAGGTCCTGAAGCAGGAGCTCAGGGAGCCTCGAGAGGAAATCTCCCGAACCCTCCAGCTCCCACGCGGCCTCTCCTCCTTTTAAAGACACCAGATCCTGCTTTGGGAGAAAAAGATCCAGCTGGCGAAGGAGATGCGGGCCTCGGTGAACTTGGAGATGGTCCAGAAGGAAATCCGGGCCATGAAGACGGAGATCCACAGGATGAAGGTGTGGGGGCGCAGGAGGGTCCGGGGCGACCCGCACTCCAAGCCCAAGTGCAACGCACTGTCCCCCACGCTGCCCGTGTGTCGGGTCCGTCCTCCCTGAACTCCCTGCGGAGCAACACGGACACACACGGCCGCACGCGCCGCATCTCACCAACCACTGTCCTGTCCTTCCGGTGCAGCCCCCGCGTTCTGCGCTCGATATTGTAAAATGCCGCCCGTCCATGCTGGTGTGGCTCAGTGTTGAGCATCGAACTAGGAACCAGGAGGTCTAGGTTGAATTCCCTGTCCGGGCACAGGCCTGGGTGGCGGCTCCACCCCCAGCGGGGGGGGGCGTGCAGGAGGCGGCTGATCCGCCATTCTCTTCTCTGCCCCGTGCACCAGGTCAAGCACAAGCAGCTGCTGAAGCAGCAGGAGCGGATGACCCGGGACATGGAGCTGGCCGTGGCCCGCAGAGAGACCATCTCCACCCAGGCCGAGGGCCAGAGCGAGCTGGACAAGAAAGTGCCCACCCGGGCAGAGTTGCCTCGAACAGACTGTTAAACTACAGCAGGAAGGCTGCGGGGGGGGGGGGGGGGGGGCAGGAGGGGGGGCGGGTAAGAGATCAACCAAAGGACTTGTATGCATGCATATAAGCATAACCAATGGCTATAAGACACTGGGGGGTAGGGGAGGCCAGGGGATTGTCAAGGGCGGGGGGGGGGGGGGGGGGGGGGGAAAAGGAGACATATGTAATACTCTTTGTAATAATTTAAGCAATAAAAAAAAATTATTAAAAAATAAATAAATAAATAAATAAATAAATAAAAAAGGAAGTGCCCACCCGGTCGGACTTCCACACAAGCAGTTGGAGCTGCGGCGGAAGATCAGGGACCTTCACAAAGTAGGGAGCCTGCTGGGCGGCCTGTCCACAGTCGGCGTGTCCCCCTGCCCCCCCAAACCCGGGCCCCCTGGCGCGTGTCCAGCATGGCAGGTGGCATGGGCCAGGGCTGCCCAAGCTGTGCCTGCCTCCTCCGCAATGGGCTTAGCTGGGACTCGCCTCGTCCCCCCACCCCCACCCCACCCCAGGTCCCGCGGGGCGTGGCCTACCCTCTTCGCCTCTGGGAATCCCTCACACTGCACTGGGCGGCCTGAGCAAGGCCTGACAGGTGATCCGCGGGTCCCCTAGGTCACCGAGGAGACCAGCAGCAGCATCGTGGAGCTGGAAGAAAGCCAAAAGCGCATGAGCAACTCCCTGCCGAGAAGCAGGTGCAGCGGTCCACCATGCAGGCCCAGGCCGAGGAGCTCGCTGCCACTCTGGAGCAGCTCCTGGCCCTCAAGCGACAGGTAGGCAGGCCCCAGGGCCTCGGGGCCACCAGAAACGTGAGGACCCGGGCCGGGGGGGTCTGCCCCCGCAGCAGCTGCGCACGCGGCTGCGGGCACGGTGTCCTCCTGCCAAGTGCATGTCACACGCATCAGGCTCCTTCACGGTCCAGGCTCGGCTCTGGGAGCCAGGACTGCCGGGTGGCACAGAAAGACCACAGCCTGACCTCCCCGAGGTTCCGGGTCTGGGGGCGGGAGGACAGACAATCAGGAGTCCCAGAAAGCACCCCGCGTGTTAGATGGCGCAGGTGCTCTAGAGAAAAACAAGCAGAAACATCTCGAGGTGGGATCGCACCTTTAGGCCGGGGGTCGGAGAAAATGACATGCCAGTGGGACTTAAAGGAGGCGGGAGGGCACCACCCCCGGCAGAGGGGCCAGGGGGTAGAGCTAGAGCTCCAGACGGCCCCAGGGCCCCCAGAGCCGCAGGCCTGCCTGCCTGATCCTTCTGGGAGCAGGATCAAGGATCACGGCTCTGCCGAAACCGGTTTGGCTCAGTGGATAGAGCGTCGGCCTGCGGACTGAAGGGTCCCAGGTTCGATTCCGGTCAAGGGCATGTACCTGGGTTGCGGGCACATCCCCAGTGGGAGATGTGCAGGAGGCAGCTGATCGGTTTCTCTCTCATCGATGTTTCTAACTCTCTATCTCTGTCCCTTCCTCTCTGTAAAAAATCAATAAAATATATATTTAAAAAAAAGAAATTTCAATGGAACCCAGTCTAGACTCACTTGCTCTGAGGCTCTCAGGAATGTTTCTCATTTACCTTCCATCAGACAGGCCAACTCTCAAACAAGCTGACATCCTGAACGTTACAGGTATGCTGTGTGGGGAATGGGTTGGTGTGGACGGGATCAGCTCACAGGACTCACAGGAAAAGGACCGACCCAGGTTTTTTCTAACCCCTCCCATCTGCACTCACAGGAGCACACGCCAGACATCAGGTTGTGCAACATTAAGCATCAGCTTTCCGGCTTAAAAAACGCCTGTAGCCAGGCTCACTACAGGCTCCTTAAAGGAATATTCGCATACAGGACTTCTGGACCAATGGTAAGTCAGTGTGGACAAGGAGGTAACGTCACGCTCCCAGTGCCGCCAAGGTTTCCATGTTGAGTTTCTAACCTGGAATCTCCAGGAGGCTCACTATAGCTCCCTGCACCTCAGTTGGCTAAATGTGACATGATGCTTATAAGGGGATTTAGCTAGGACTGTGAGGATCAATAAAAGTTACAAACTTGGTACTTGCCTGGGCCAGGGTTCCAGAGTTGACTTTTTGAGCATTTTCTTTTTTAATTCTCACAAGAACCTGGGAAGTCTAAACTGATACTGAACTGTTGGGAACATCCTCGATTACAGAAATGAGGAAGATTTTCCAAGTTTACTTAAGAAACAATGCCAGGGCTGACAGCAGACCCTGAGCGATGGATGAATGATGACTCTCACAGGTTTTTGTGAAAGAGAGGGCTAAGGGAATGACTGGATATTGGAACCAAACAGCCCCGTTCACCTGCCTCCTTAGGCTTTTATTGTAACAACAGCTTGAATCAAAATTAACTATTAGATACTATCAGTAGGGTAAGCATCCTTGAGAACACGCATGTATCTGCCATGTCCTTTTAGCAAAGACATCTAAAGACTAAGCATAAATTTCCTAGTGAACACCCAGGTGTGTCCACGTACACAGATTTGCTTTCCTGTACACAGACTTGCTTCCCCATACCTCCCTCTATTTTTTTTTTTTTTTTTTTTTTTTTTTTTTTACCTCCCTCTATTTTGTTTTGCTGGATGTAGAAGACAGAGGGAGGTGGCAAACTTTCTGCCTTGGAATTTCAGGGTCCTCGAAGAATGTTTACTTCTCAAATTGGATTTTTTAGACTATAAGAAAAATAAAAAGAATTATAATGGCACCAATGGTTATCCCCATTAGGAAGACAGTGTGCTTACCAGCATTAAATCCTCCCTTCTAGAAAACTGTAGGGGGCAGTATTATAAAGGGGAATGGGCTAGGGCCAGGGGTGGGCAAACTTTTTGACTCGAGGGCCACAATGGGTTCTTAAACTGGACCGGAGGGCCAGAACAATGAATGGAGTGTTTGTGTGAACTAATATAAATTCAAAGTAAACAATATTACATAAAAGGGTACGGTCTTTTTTTTTTTTTTTTTTTTTTAGTTTTATTCATTTCAAACGGGCTGGATCTGGCCCACAGGCCATAGTTTGCCCATGGCTGGGCTAGGGTGAGAAATAGAGCTATGTGCAGGCCTCAGTGTCCATAGACATCAGCTATTGTAATTAGTCATTAGGCGATTAAGCAATATTGATGAGATGACATTTTGACTTCTGGTGGGTTGGTCTGACACTGCTTATCAGTCCTGCTTGCTGGATTCATAGCTGTGTCACCTCCCTAGTTACTTCACACAGACCTTGAAAAGAAACCTTTAATTCACATATGAGAAACTTAAACCCTTTATTCACATAAGTATATGTGTTCTAAGATTTTAAAATAATATGATTACTTTTTAGATTAATTCAGGTGCTCTATAAAATATATTATTCAGTATACTTATAATTTTCTTTTAAGATTTCTCTTAATAACCCTTTTAAAACTTTCACAAGCCCTAGCTGGTTTGGCTCACTGGATAGAGCATCAGCCTGGGGACTGAAGGGTCCCAGGTTCGATTCCAGTCAAGGACATGTACCTTGGTTGGAGGCACATCCCCAGTAGGGGGTGTGCAGGAGGCAGCTGATCGATGCTTCTCTCTCATTCATGTTTCTAACTCTCTATCCCTCTCCCTTCCTCTCTGTAAAAAAATCAATAAAATATATTAAAAAAAAAAAACTTTCACAAACATCCTTACAACTTTTACAGTTACTCTTAAGTGTTCCTACTCCCATATCTTTCTTCCTATTATATTCCATTCTTTATATCCCTTCTCACTATTTTTATTTCCTCAACTCTAATTCTTTTTTTTAAAAAATATATTTTATTGATTTTTTACAGAGAGGAAGGAAGAGAGACAGAGAGCCAGAAACATCGATGAGAGAAACATCAATCAGCTGCCTCCTACACATCTCCCACCGGGGATATGTCCACAACCAAGGCACATGCCCCTGACCGGGGTCGAACCCGGGACCCTTCAGTCTGCAGGCCGACGCGCTATCCACTGAACCAAACCGGTTTCAGCAACTCTAATTCTTTACAGATCCTCTACTACTTACACAAACCCTTCAGTTCGTCAATTTACTTTCTTTTTCCTTTCTCTCTATATCTTCTGTCAAAACTATCCCTACCTTCTTTCTAATTAGTTAGAATTAAATGTCAGTTTTACACAGGTTCTTCCGTTGCCAGCTTCGAAGGAGTTGGAGTGGTGGGAAGCATGTCTCAGGGTCCATCTTTCCTCCAGTCCTTGTTCTAGTCATGTCTGTTTAACTGCCTACTATATCCCCATCAAGGATCTTGGCTCTGAATTCATTTTAGGGAAAGGGGACGTCAGGTTTGTTCTGAGACTGCTTCCTGCTGAAGAGGGGTTGAAGGGTTCTCTCGGAACCAAGAGGTCCTCGCTCTCTGTTAGAGAGAAGATGAGGCCTCGGCATAGAAGGAGATGGCAATGGTGCCTGAGGTGGTATTCCCTAGGCGAAGTAGGGCTCATAACCTGGTGGAGACAAACTGCTATAAAATTTAGTATCATTGGACAAAGGTTAGAACAGTTAAGAATTATGACAAATGGTCTGGTGGAAGAAAAAAATAATTTTAGTTCCAATAATTTTCTGTTGAAACACAACTTCTCTCCCAAAAATTACCCTAATTTTTATTAATGAGCCAAATTAAGACCAGTTTATTTACCGAATTATGTCTAGTTACAATTCTGATTGTTTGAACAGAACAAGAATAATGGTTGATCATATAGGCTAGTTAAAAAAATATATATATGTATATATATACTTGAAAAGAAAACTTAAACCCTTTATTCACATAAGTATATGTGTTCTAAGATTTTAAAATGATTACTTTTATTATTTGTGAAAAATCAATAAAATATATTGAAAAATCAATAAAATCAATATATATACTTTGCCAGAATCTCATTTGAAAGTTTACTCCCAGTGTAAAGAAGCCATCAGGCTTTGCCTGTGATTCCTACAGAAATGGGGTGCATTCCTCAGGTTGAGGTCCCCACAGGTATCTTGAAGAATCTTTCATGCCATCTCTCAGGAAAGCAAACTTCATTCCTTAACTGGACAGACCACCATTAACCATGTGGCCAAGCAAGATACCAGGCTATTTGTTCAAGGGGCTTATCAGCTTCCAAGTCAGTCTTCATTTCTTAGAGCTTTCTGATGACATCCAGAGTCCTGGCATGTCTCTTTTAGACATAACATTCCAGTAAAGTTTTGGTTAATAATACTACACTTGGAAACTGACTTATGTCCTGTTATGAAGAAATCAGGTTCTTATTGGATTTATGCAAACAAACACATTTCCACGGGCACAATAATTACCCAAACTATAATTATTTTTAGTTCATTTAGTCCTATAATTGGATTCTGTTTCTGCTTATTTTTCTTGCTAGTATTTCTATAAATCTAGATACTCTGTAGAGTTCTAATAATTTTCATCCAATTTAAGGGGATGAGCTGAAAGTTTATTCTCAGAGATATATAGTTTAAAATAAACCAGAGTCCTTTGTTTGGATCTTACAGAAAATGTAACATTTTTCCAAATGCATCAAAACAAAACAGTGACCATCTCTAAATGACAAGAAATTTAAAATGATACGGTTATTGATTTGATTATAATGCAAATGACATGGAATCTTGTCCTTTCTGTAAAACATAATATTCCAGAATATTATAACTAATAGCACTAGTAATGAATGAAAGTATATTAGAATATATTTAATATGCATATGTAAATAGAATATAATTGTTATTTCTTTTTTTCCAATATGTTTTATTGATTTTTCACAAAGAGGAAGGGAAAGGGATAGAGAGTTAGAAACATCGATGAGAGAAACATCGATCAGCTGCTACCAAGGTACATGCCCTTGATTGGAATTGAACCTGGGACCCTTCAGTCCGCAGGCTGATATTATGCCCGTTAAGCCAAACCAGCATTTGTTATTTCTTTATTTGACAGAGCTTCCCATATAGCTTAAGCATAAAATTTTCTTTCATAAGGAGAGAAAGCAAACCCTTGAGGCATTCCAGGGCCCATTTGAATGACCTAAAGCCAATTGTAGGTGAAGGAAAAGTTTCTTAGAATTCAAACCCTGGGAAGGTAGTCAAATACATTAGACCAGAAGATTATACATTATTATTATTATTAATATTACTAAACAGTATTAAGTAATCTATTCATTTAAAATAATCAAGTTCCTGATTAACATAACATAACCGTTTTAATAATATACATTGTGTGGCCACATTATTATGACCAGCCAGATTATTATGACTACCCCATCAGTACTTCATTGACACTTCCAAAAATACTGAATATTGAAAACTTCCTGAGCAAATACTCTCAAGGTTTTATTATTTGCATAACTAATTCACTTAATTGTACTGATGGGCTGGTCCTTATAATCTGGCCACTCAGTGTACATAAAACCTTTGCTACCTAGGGAAATGCAGGAAAAACATTTTTTTCTTACGTTCAGAAATGGGCTTATTTTTCCAGTGGAAAATATACTAACATTCTTAAGAAGCATAACAGAAGTAATAAATTCCTTAGCTGAGAAACAATCCCCTTGTACTTGGAAATCCCAAGTGGGCTCCAATGACTTACTACGCAGTTGCTTTCATTTTCATACTCTTCGACTGTGAGGTTTGCTTCGTATCTCCTTGCGTTCCTGGGTCCTCCCATGGGGAACCACCTGTGGGGTCTGACCAGCAGACCCTGAGCAAAGGATGAATGATTTCACGTTTCTGTGAAAGAGAGGGCTAAGGGGCTGCTTGGACATAGGAACCAAACAGCCCCATTCACCTGCCTCTTTAGGCTTTTATTGTAACAACCGCTTGAATTAAAATTAACTATTAGATACTATCAGTAGGGTAAGCATCCTTGAGAATACACATATGTATGCAGAGTCCTTTCACAAAAGACATCTAAAGACTAAGCATAAAGAATCTAGTAAACACCCAGGTGCTTGCACGTACACAGACTTGCTTCCCTACAAAACTAGTGTCAGGTATAAAGGCTGGATTGCTACCCAGTGTTGGGCCTTGAATTGCCAGTGGGAAAATGGCCTGGTTGTAGGCTAGATCCCCAGACGGGGTATGCACAAGGCTGCTGTTCAAGGTTGCACTCTCATATAGATGTTTCTCTCCCACTCTCTAATTCTTTCTCTAAAAATCAGTACAGTATTCTTTAAAAATAAATATAAATTGATTGTGCATTTTTGCTTTATGCTAGCAGTATTTGAGGGTTTCACATTCTCCACATACTAAATAATATTATCTTTGGTCAATCATTCTTTGTTTAAACTTTTTTTTCCCCCCGCTAACTTTGGCACGTTTCCTCACTTGTTTTTTTATTCTATTTTTTTCCTAGGAAATTAAGGTGAATCTTATCTCAGATGTGCATTTGCTGTGTCTGTATCTTTGTTAAAACATCTGATCCTCCAGACAGGTCCAGATGAAACAGGAAGGTGATATATTGGGCACTTCTAAAGCAAATAGTTGGTATGAGACCAAGTTTTGTTTCTCAGAATGTATCCCATCTGGCTCTTGCATTTGTGCTCTGACCCCCCCCCCCCCTTATACTTTACATGATATTTCTTATTGTATTTTCTGGGATATTGTATATTTTTTCCCAAGAATATGACATGTATCTGGACAATAAGTTTATGTAATAATTTTGTTGTTGTTGTTAACCCTCAACCTCAGTGATTTTTCCACTGATTTTTAGAGAGTGGAAGGGAGGTGGAGAGACACACACACAGAGAAACATCTGTGTGTGAGAGACAAATCATTTGGTGGCCTCCCACACGTGCCCTCACCTGAATGGGTATTGAGCCCCCAATGAGGCACAGGACCTTGATCAGAATGAAAGCCTTGACCCTTCAGTCCACAGGCCAAGGCTCCATCATTTGAGCCAAACTATTTGTTGTATAGATGGCTACCATGTTGGCACTATTCAAGGTTTGGAAAGTGGGCATCTGCACCTGAGACAAATATTTTGGATCCTAGCGTCTCACAACCTTGCTGGGAAATAATTATTTCACCTGTTCATGAAGTTACAGTGTCTGCATGCGGAATGAACATTATTTATGGAAGAGAATATTGCTAGAGCAAACTATAGAAAGGCATAATGGAGTTATATAATGAACAGTATTTATGTAGCTAGAAGACCAGAGGCTCTATGAAGTCTGACAACAGAGAGGTCTCAATTGGGTCAAATAAACTTAGAAAAATCCCCCACAGGTTTGGACATTTCTTACAACAACATCAAAAGCAATTTACTCATGTGGAGCAAGTGAAAGTTACATGGAGGAGTATCAGCATTTCCAGGGGCAGAGTTGACTGAAGACAGATTTATAAACACAGATTTAGAGCCAATCCAGAACACAGCAAGCCAGAGCTTTCTCCTTGCTTCCAGAGAGCAGAAGACACTGCTCAAGGCTCAGGTGGCTTTCTTTAGTTTGTGTGTGTGAGTGTTTTTTTTTAATCCTCACCTGGGAATGTTTATTCTCTCCCTCTCTCTCTTTTTTTTTTATATAACCCTCCCTCGCCTTCCATCTGAGACTTTGCACTCTGTTCCAAGCTTCCAGGTCTCTGGATCCACTCCATTCTTCAGTTAATTTTGTTATTGAGGTTCCATCTATGTGTGAGATCAAGTGATGTTTTTCTTTCTCTGACTTACTTATTTCACTTAGCACGATGCTCTCCAGGTCCCTCCATGCTGTGTGAAAGGGTAAGAGATCCTTCTTTTTTACCGCTGCGGAGCATTCCATGGTATAAATGTACCACAGCTTTTCTATCCACTCATCTACTGGTGGGCACTTGGGCTGTTTTTAAATCTTAACTATTGTAAATCCTGCTGCTATGAACATAGCGGTGCATACATTCTTTCTGATAGTTGTTTCAGGTTTCTTAGGATATATTTTTAGAAGTGTGATCACAGGGTCAAATGGCAGTTCCATATTTAATTTTTTGAGGAAACTCCCTATGTTTTCCATAATGTCTGCATCAGTCTGCATTCCTACCAGCAGTGTACTAGGTAGGGTTCCCCTTTTTCCACTTCATCACCAGCACTTGTCCTTTGCGGATGGTAGTCATTCTGACAGTTGTGAGGTGGTATCTAATTGTTGCTTTAATTTGCATCTCTCTGATGATCAGTGTCTTTGAGCATTTTGTCACATGTCTCTTGGCCATGTTATCCACACTGCAGCCCAGGCAGAGCTGACACTTCTAATGGCCCCAGAAGCAGATGCTCTTAAATAGTGATGTCTGTTTTAAGATATTAACTTTGTATAATAGATTCAATGAAGGCAGGTTAGATGAGTTAGACACTTGAGCAACCTCTGCAAGCTACATTTAGCCTGAAGGAGACAGATGCCTAATGGCCCAAAAGAAGACACAATGCCTGCCATTCAGAAAAGAGGAGGTCCTAAAGAAAGATATGCAAAACCAGCAGCTAAAGGAAGCCAGGCAGGTCCCACAGAAACAAACCTGTTCTAGAAATCCCCTCCCCTGAAGGCGCTGGAGGGCCCTGAGTATACTTGGTGTTTTCTTGGGCTATTTGCCCTCAAAACCAGTCCTGTAGTCAGCTGAGGAAATACAGGATCCTGGCCGTGGAGCGTAGGAACTACATTACCCAGAAGGCCGGGCGTGGAATGCCACCCAGCTGAGCCAATGGGAGCTCAGAAAGGGCGTTTCCGTTTTTCAAGTTCGGGTGGGCGGGACTCGTAATCTTCTGCATTTTGTCTCAAGCTTTTCGGCCGGGGTTACCTGGTCTCAGAGTCCAGAATTGAGGGTTATAGAGTGGTTTTCCCCCGCCTCACAGCCAATGGTGGGAGCCTCCAGTGGTGCTCACAGCTCACACTTGGGATTGAAGTTTGGAGTCGCCACCAGACCAACCCAGGGCCGGGACAGGGACCGCCATTCCTGCAGCGGCTTCTACTCCCGCCAGGCTCAGCCCACAGAGGGCAATGGCGGCGCCCCCGCCGAGGAGACGAGCTGAGGTGAGTTCAGTCCCCCAGGCCCTCAGCGCCTCCTCACACAGACACCACAGCCTGGGGAGGGCGCCTGTCCCGTCCTGCAGCTCAGTCCCGCGTGGAGGACCGTGAGGAAGGTGGAGGGGAGAGAGGAGTGTTGTGGCTTCTGAGGACACAGCAGGTGCAGGGCAGAGAGGACGGGGGTGACTTGCATCTGAAGGTCCCTGAGGATGTGGCTGTGAGTATTGAGGGAAAGATCAGAGGCTGCAGGGAGGACGGCACAGACTCATTCGGGGCTTTCCCGGCTGTGGGGTCCATCAGGGGCCTGGGGTGGTCCTGGATCCGGCTGGACTACAAGCTCTCTACACGCCATATGCCAAGGTCATGGGTGAGTCCAGCGAGATCCAGTGGCATTGGAGCAGGAAGGGGGCAGAGCTGAGGGAGTGAACCTGGGGTCTGAACATGGGAAGGGGATAAACATTACCCAGTGGTGAGCACATCTGGAGGAAGTGGGAGCTGATGGTCCCGGGACCTGCTGTGGGGACTTACAGTGAAACATAAACCGACACTTGGCTTTGTCTTGGAGGCAGGATCTAGGAGACTGCAGTGGTGTTGCTTGGCAGGAAGGCTGGGGCCCTGCCGGCATCGCCCAGACCTTAAATGGCATTGCCCTCTACCCTCCCCTCCCCCAAACCTTCCCACCCAACCCAACTGCCTTGCTGAGGGCAATCACAATGAGTAATGGGATTGTGATGAGAGAGCAGCCTGCACTGCCATTAGGGCCTGGTGTCCACACTAACCCGGTGCCCTGGAGGAGGTTGAGGGCTGGGAAGTGTTGGGAATCCCAGCAGGTCGAGGGGTTCCCAAAGGTGTGGACAGAGTCAACGAAGAAGGAATTACAGGGAGACAGCATTCAGCTGATCAGCATAGCCATGTTCTCTCTTTTTCTCTCCTTTATTGTCCCATTACAACTGTATTTATAAGCATGACATAATGGTATGTTTTGGGTCTTCCCTTGGCCTTCTACAGTTCCTACTTTCATGTCCATAGCTTCTTATCTGACCTTTGCCAAAAGTCTTGTCTCTATCTAGTTCTGTTGATTTTAATCTTCTCTAGGTTAATCTCTGTGTTCCATTATAAGGGCTATTCCAAGGTCACTGCTCTACTAATAAGCTACAAGGAAGTGACTGAAAAAGATTATCCTCCCTAGTAAAGGTTATGTCATCCCTGCCCAGCTTCTTGCCTTCCCTGGGACTGCCCTGTGTTGGTGGGTCTCCAGGGGTATAAGCTTTGGTGCTTTCCCTGGTGGGCATACCCCTGGGGAAATGGGTCCAACAAGTCCCAAATTTATTGCCAACAGTCTTAGTCCAAGTTCTTCATAAGTAGTACATGGTATTTCTTTAACACTAGGAGGTTTTACTGATTCATTCCCCTCCCCAGTTCCATCAATCCCCAACTCCAGGGAAACATCCCCACCTGGGGAAATGACCTTTCTCAGGGAGGTGGCCCTGGTTAGAACACATAGCCATAAGAGGGGGAGCAAACATATTAAGAAGGGTATGCCATATATGCCAGGTCCCTTGAAACATATGGTTTGCAGAAGTTTTTTCCCTGCAGTGACTATGCCAAGCAGCAAGGATGGACCGGCTTCTGGCAGGGAAGATGGGTAAGGATTGAATTACTGGTTCTCAGAAAGGCAGCTCTGGTTTCAATTCTCTTGATTCTAACAGGTTGGCGTGACCTTTGAGGACATTGCCCTGTACTTCTCCAGGGAGGAATGGAGCCTCCTTGATGAGGGTCAGAGACAGCTGTACCTGAATGTGATGCTGGAGAACTTTGAACTTATATCCTCGCTGGGTAAGACCCTCCCTGTCACCATTGACCTGGACTTGGCTTTGCTATTTCCCAGGCCCCATCCCCCCTGTCCTCCCATGTAAACTGTGGTACTGCTTGATTTTTCCCATTTCCCGGGTAGTTGCTGTCCTGGTGGAGGGTTGGTTCCACTGCTCCCTTCTATTCCTGAAGTCCCAATGCTCCCTGCAATACTAAATTCACAGGGAAGGACTTGTGGTTGGTAGTGTTGCAAGAAGCTTAAAGGATTCCACCTTGATCACTGAGGAAAGCATTTTCTATATTCCTGTTGGTCATGTGTACATATTTTTGAAAAACTGTCTACACATCCTAATCCTGTTTATTAACTGTATTTTTTATTACCATCTTTTGAATACCTTGTATATTTTATATATTTATTGCTTACCACATACAGGAACACATTTTTTTTTTTTAAATATATTTTATTGATTTTTTACAGAGAGGAAGGGAGAGAGATAAAGAGTTAGAAACATCGATGAGAGAGAAACATCGACCAGCTGCCTCCTGCACATCTCCCACTGGGGATGTGCCCGCAACCCAGGTACATGCCCTTGACCGGAATGGAACCTGGGACCCTTCAGTCCACAGGCCGACGCTCCATCCACTGAGCCAAACCGGTTTCGGCAAGGAACACATATTTTTGCATGTGCTTAATAGTTCTTTGCAGATATTACTCTCCCACAGCAGTTTTTCTACAAAGTCCATGGTTTTGGCAACCTGCGTTCAGCACCTCTAGTGCCACCATGTTTCTAGCAAGCTCAGGTGCTTGTTAGGAGTGCTTAGCAATTAAATATTGTTAATGAAGTCATATAGACTTTGCTTTTGAGACAGAGTCACTGCTGTGTTATTAGCCTGCAGTAGAGTATTAACATACCTTGATTATTTCTGGGAAACTGCAACTATTTTTATGAATTTCTGTCTATATCACAATATTCGCTTTATTGTGCTGATTATAGCTGAATCCACAATATCTCCAAAGGACTCCTTCATATGCTTTGAATGTATTTTCTTCTGTTCTCTAGATTGCCTTTCATTTAATTTTGTTTACTGCTACCGTGCAGTGAAGACGCTATTTTTTTTTATTTGTTGCAGTGTGGACTGTTTATTTTTTCTATTTTGTGTGGTGGTTGGTGTCACATTCTGAAAATCCTGTACAAAACAAACCTCCAAAAGTTTTTCTCTAGGTTGCCCTGAGGAGTTTTACGTTTTAGCGCTCACATTTAATTGTGTCATACAGGTTGGCTTAGATTTTATCAGTGCTGTCCAGTTTTGTTTTACATGTGAATGTCCATTTATACCAGCACCATTCGTTGAAGAAACTATCTTTCCCTTCTTCTGTGGCTTGCAGCTTTGTCAAAGATTACTTAAAAGTATGGGCCTGGGTTTTTTTCTGTTTTCTGTCCTGTTCTGTTGGTATATGTGTCTGTGTTTCTCCAGCAACACACTGTTTGCTTACTTTCTCATTATAATAAATTGAAGTCAGGAAGTGTGATGCCATCAGCTTTCTTCTTGCTCAAGATTGCTTCTGTTGCCCTAACCCGTTTGCCTCACTGGATAGAGCCTCAGCCAGCGGACTCAAGGGGCCGAGGTTCCATTCTGGTCAAGGGCATGTACCTTGGTTGCAGGCACATTCCCAGTATGGAGTGTGCAGGAAGCAGCTGATTGATGTTTCTCTCCTATCGATGTTTCTAACGCTCTATCCCTTTCCCTTCCTCTCTGTAAAAAATTAATAAAATTATTTTTTAAAAAATACTGCTTTTGTTAATGGAGGTCTTTTGATTCCATTTCCAGATTTTCTATTCATTTCTTTGTAAAATACCATTGGATGTATTGGGATTGCATTTAATCTGTAGTTTTCCTTGTGTACTATAGCTATCTCCAACATATTTCATTTTCAGATCCATGAACACAGGTTGACTTTCAACTTATTTGTGTTTTCTTTCATTCCTTTCATCACTGTCTTATAGTAGTCCCTGTACAGATGTTTCACATTTTGGTTGAATTTATTCCTTCGCGTTTTATTGTTTTGGATTCTTTTGTAAATTGGATTACATTCTTCGTTTTTCCATCAAAGAATTTATTGTTAGGTTGTAGAAATGGAACTAATGGTTGTATGTTTATTTTGCATCCTGAAACTTTTCTGAATTTAATTCTTTTTTTTTATAGTAATGTTCTATATCTTTTTTAAAAAATATATTTTATTGATTTTTTACAGAGAGGAAGGGAGAGAGATAGAGAGCCAGAAACATCGATGAGAGAGAAACATCGATCAGCTGCCTCCTGCACATCCCCCACTGGGGATGTGCCCGCAACCCAGGTACATGCCCCTGACCGGAATCGAACCTGGGACCCCTCAGTCCGCAGGCCGACGCTCTATCCACTGAGCCAAATCGGTTCGGCTGAATTTAATTCTTTATTCTTCTTTTATCTTCACCCAAACAGTGAGGATATTTTTTCCCCTGATGGTTTTTTTCGTGAGAGAGTGGGAGACAGAGAGAGAGAGAGAGAAAGAGAAACATCAATTGGCTGCCTCTCACATGTGCCTCTACTGTGAGTGGGGATGGGACCTGGAATCAAAACCTAGCCCTCCAGTGCTCAAGCCAGCACTGTCATCAGTGAAGCACAGTAGCTAGGGGTATTTATTTATTCTTGGATTTATTTATTTATTTATTTAAATAGAGATATTTTTTATTTCCTAGAGCAGTAGTTGGCAAACTCATTAGTCAACAGAACCAAATATCAACAGTACTTCTTCAAATTAGACTCGCCCAGGCCAAAAAGCGACTTCTGCGCATGGGCCACGAAGTTTCAATCGCAGTGTACGTGCGCGTCCACACGTGGTATTGGGGAAGAACCACACTCAAGGGGCCAAAGAGCCGCATGTGGCTCGGGAACAGCAGTTTGCCTACCACAGTCCTAGAGGAACAAAAGAGAGAGAGAGAAAAACTATCAGTGATGAAAGGGAGTCATTGATCAGCTGCCTCCTACACAACCCCCACTGGTGATTGAGCTCGAAACCAGTGTAGGTATCCTAACAAGGAATCGAATTGTGATCTCCTAGTTCATGAGTCAAGGCTCAATCAGTGAGACATACTGGGCAGCATTTATTGATTGATTTTAGAGACACTAAGGGAGACAGAGAAAGGAAGAGAGTGAAGCATTGATGTGCTGTTGTACCCATCTATGCATTCATTGGTTGTCCCCTACATGTGCCCTCTTGGGGGATCAAACCCACAACCTTGGGGCATCAGGGCCACACACTCAACAACTGAGCCACCTGGACAGGATTCTGAATTTGTTTGTTAATTTCAGGAGCTCATAGTGGGATTTTGACAAATTTCTCTATGGAGGGTCATGTTGTCTCCTAACATCAACATCTATTATGATGCATTGTGGTTCATAGTGACAGGTATAATGTCTTATCTTTCATTTCTTTTTTTACTTATTTGAGGCTTGCTTTTTGTTTGTTTGTTTTTGTTTTAGTGCAGCTAACGACTTGCACATTTTTATATCTTTTTTTTTTAATATACCTTTTAGGTATTCCTTACTTTTGTCTTAATCTCTCTTTTATTTATGTTTGTTCTGATATTTATGGTTTCTTTCCTTTGAAACCTTTGGTTTACTTTCCTGTTGTGTTTCTAGTTTCCTGAGGTGCCATGTTAGGTTCTTTGAGATTTTTTGTGACAATGGAGGCATTTATCTCTATAAAATTTCTCCTTAGAATTACATATTCTTTTTTTTCCCTCTTTTTTAAAACATATTTTATTGATTTTTTACACAGAGGAAGAGAGAGAGAGGGATAGAGAGAAAACATCTATGATAGGGAAACATCGATTCAGCTGCCTCCTGCGCACTTCCTACTGGGGATGTGCCCACAACCACGGTACATGCCCTTGACGGGAATTGAACCTGGAACCCTTCAGTTCTCAAGCCAATGCTCTATCCACTGAACCAAACCAGTTAGGGCTACATTTTCTTAATGTTATGCATAAGCTTTGATAGGCTGTCTTGTTATTTATTTTGCCTCTAGACTTTTTTGAGATCACTCTCTCTTTTTTTTTTTTTTTGGTTACACTGAAAGTATTATGTCTTTATTTATTATTCCTTTTACATAGAGAGGAAGGGAAATGGGGGGAGGGAGATGAAGGAAAAACATCAGTCGGCTGCCATCTGCACAGTTGAAAACCGGGTATGGAAGCCACATTCTAATATGTGCCCTAACTGGGAATTGAACCCTTGACCCTTCAATACACAGGACGCTGCTCCATCCAACTGAGTCACACTGGCCAGGACATTGTGTGGTTTTTTGAAACAAAAATTCAGGTTTTTGAAGAACAGGCCACTAGGATCAATGAGAACAGAAGCACAGTGGCTCATAGTGGTATTGCTGACCCTTTGTTTTTATTTTTTATTTACAATATATTTGAATTGATTTCAGACAGCAAGAATGAGGGAGAGAGATAGAAACATCAGTGTTGAGAGAGAATCATTAATTGGCTGACTCCCACATGCCCCCCAGCCGGGACTGAGCCCGAAACCCGGTCATGTGCCCTTGACCTGAATCGAACCTGGCACCCTTAAGTCCACAAGCAGATGCTCTATCCACTGAGCCCAACTGGCTAGGGCTGACCCTCTTTTTAAAAAAAATATTTTTATTAATCTCTGAGATGAAGTGGGGGGAGAGAGAGAAACAATGATGAGAAAGTGTCACTGATCAGCTCCCTCCTGCATGCCCCCTACTGGGAACTAAACCCACAAAAAACTGGGCATGTGCCCTTGAGTGGAATGGAACCTTGGACCTTTCAGTTGGCTGGCTGACACTCTATCCACTGAACAAACCAGCTAGGGCTGACACTTCCTTTATTTATTTATATATTTATTTATTTAGTTAATTTCGTTATTATTAACCCTTGTTTTTGCCCTTAGTTATCTTCAAATATGTTTGCTCACCCAGTTTCCTGTCATCCTTTCTATGCAGTTGTCCTTACTTGATATTATTCTGTACTAGTAGCCCGGTGCCCAAAATTTGTGCACTCGAGGGGGGGGGGGGTCCCTCAGTTATTAAACATTTCACAGCACAACACTGACCATAGTTGATTCAGATCTTCAGTAATTATCATTGCAAAGTTTTCAGTCCTGGATATATGGATTGCTGGATATAATAGGTCATGCGCTGTTCCTGTCCTTTGTAGCCTTTGTTACCTTAAGGACTCTAGTTTTCCATGTATACGTTTAAGTACCAACCTTACCGGCTTAAAAAATGTAAGCTTTTAACACTGCTCTCTCTGTTCCGTATCCTTCTGATAAAAAGTGGAGTTGGGTTGCAGCACAGGAGAGAAATTCAGAAGGGAAATATTGAAGTAATGACTAGAGTAGGAGAAGAGGGAACCTGTTTCCCTGGCCACAGGTGTTGGCGCCCTGGACCACAGGGCTGGTAGCTTCTCTGGGTGGCTGCAGCCTGGGACCTCTGGCCAGTAGCTGGTCCGTCTCCTGGGCTGCAGCCAGCCCCAGGCATAGACGCCAGGACCAAAGGTGGGCGGCTTCTTCTTCTGGGGGCTTCTTCTTCTTCTGTGCTTCAAGGGAGGGTAGTCAGTTAAGTGTCATGCAGAAATAGGCATCACCAATTGCAGAAGCCGGATGTGGGGCAGGGAAGCCCCAGCCAGGGAAGCGGTCATGGATTGAAGATCGCAGACTCCGATCTCAGAAGCGGGATGCTGGGTAGGGTAGCCGTGGCTGGGGATGCTGGCGGCGGACTCTTCCTGACCCGCACCCAGCTTCTGCGGTCACGGATTGCAGAAGCTGGGTTTGGGGCAGGGAAGCCACGGCCGGATTGCAGAAGTCAGGTGTGGGGCAGGGAAGCCTCGGCCGGGGACGCTGGCGGCGGGCACTTCCCTGACCCACAACCAGCTTCTGTGGTCACTGATTGCAGAAGCCGGGTGCGGGGCGGGAAGCTGGCGCACCCAGCTTCTGCAGTCTCCAATCTCAGAAGCCGGGTGGGAGGCCGGGAAGCCACGGCCTGATACGCTGGGGGCAGCTGCTTCCCTGCCCTTGCATCCGGCTTCTGTGATCACCTTTGCACTGGGCTTCTGGGGTCACTGATCGCAGAAGCCAGGTGCAGGGCAGGGAAATCGGGAAGCTGGCAGCAGCCGTTTCCCTGCCCCTGCATCCGGCTTCTGCATCGCTGTCTGTGTCCGCTTCCCTGCCCCACCCTCCAGGCTTCTCAGATCACCCACTGGTGGCAGGGCAAAGGTGGCAGCGTCTGGCCTGGGCAGTGGGGACCCCAGCGGCAGCGGCCCCGCAATCTCGGTCTCCGCTTTCGGCCCAGGCAAGGGACCCCTACTTCCCATGCCCAGCTCCCATCACTGGCTCCACCCCTACTTCCCGCTGTCACTGGCCAGGGCGGCAAAGGTGCTCGATTCTCCAATCATGGCTTGGGGGCAGGGCAAAGGCGAGAAAGGAAGAGAGTGCTTCAAGGGAGGGTAGTCAGTTAAGTGTCATGCAGAAATAGGCGGCCCCCCAGCTCTTAGCTCCCCCCTGGGTTTCCGATCGCTGTCAGTAGCAGGGGGCTTCTTCCTGCTTTCCCTTTCACCTCCCTGCATTGTGCCTACATATGCAAATTAACCGCCATATTAGTTGGCAGTTAATTTTCATATCGCCCTGATTAGCCAATGAAAAGGGTAGCGGTCGTACGCTAATTACCATGTTTCTCTTTTATTAGATTAGATTGCTGTTTGTCTCAAGGTACTCTTATTCCCATTTCCTCTGGGATTTTTTTTTCATGGATACCTGTCTACTTACTCTGGGATGGGGAAATATTCTCTATCTCTGATTCTGCCGTCTTACTGATGTCACTCACATAAGTGTTTTGCCTGTGATCCCATTTGTGGTTTGTTGTTCTACGACAGTGCTGACCATACCTCATTTTAGTTTTTCTTTTAAGATTTGCATCATTTATCTCAAATTTTTTTCTCTCTCTTTTTTTCCACTAGGACTGTGGTAGGCAAACTGCGGCTCGCAAGCCACATGCAGCTCTTTTGCCCCTTGAGTGGTTCTTCCCCTATACCACGTGTGGGTGCGCATGTAGAGCGATTGAAACTTTGTGGCCCATGCGTGAAGCTATGGCTCAACTTGGATTTAAGAGGCAAAATCTTTTGTGCATCACAGGAGAAACATGACATTATCAATGACAGGGTAGACCCAGAGGCAGTCTTGCCTTGGTGAAGGACTCTGGGGGCGGTTTTCATGCCTGGGCTCTTTTACATTCATAACTAGGAAGCCATTTTGTTCAACAGTGTTTTGTTACCATTGCCCATTCCTCACCCAATTCTTCTTTTTGCTTAACGTTGACACTTTTCACTTTTAGTAGTGATCATTCTACTAGGATTCCTAGCCCATGGATATCCTTAACCTCTTTAAACTTTGCACTTCTACCTCTATCACACATCTTGGCTCTACTGCACTCCACTGTTGTTGCATGCCTGCAGAGCTTTAGAGGGCACACGTATTATATTGATGCTGAACATCCCGTGCTTTACTATGATTGATATTTTATGGGTTTGAGCACATTGAAATTATTTTACACAGACTCATATCACCAGTATGAAAGGTCCTAAGGGAAGCCATTTGGGGAGTAATAACAAACACACCCTGCCTCTCTTCTTTTTGTGCCAGCCTATGCTTCTGTTCTCCCTTGGTGAGATTTTCCTCATCCAGTGACCTTTTTGGCCATGTAATATATAACAGCCATTTCCTGAGAGCCTCACTGACTTGTCTTGAAAATCATTGTATTGAATCATGTGCTGTTGTGACATAAACAATTGTGGTGAAGATATTCTGTTTTTATCAGATCAACGTGAACTTTACCTACGTTTCTTTTCTTCAGGTTGCTGCTGTGGAGCAAAGAATGTGGCGGCAACGACTGAACAGAAGGTTTCTGTAAGATTGTCACAGGCAAGGAATCCCAAATTAGCCTTGTCTTCCCAGAATAGCCACCCCTGTGAGGGTTGTGGGCTGGTCTTGGAAAACATTTTCCACATGATGGAGGGGCAGGGAACACAATACGGACAGATACTGTTGAGGTGTGGGGCGTGTGCAAAACGATTTTCTTTCCGTGCAAAATTTCACCAGCAGCATGTGAGAGCGAAGACTTTCATTAGAGGTGTGAACAGAATCTCAGTTTCAAAAAGCTGCAGTTTCAATGTGTCCCAGAATCATTTCACATGCAGGGGTGTAGGGCAGGGTGTCCTTACGGGGTCAGGACATCTCCATCTGAAGGCTACTCAGACCAGGGACAGTCTAACTGCAATTTCGACATGTGCAATGACATTTCAAAGGAGAAAAAATTATTCCAGCAGAAAAGAATGTAAGACAGAAATTAGTTGCAATCACACGTTTATTCAGGGAAAAGGTGTCCATCTTGGAAGTGGGGGTTGTGTGTGCTCTGAATGTGGAAAATATTTTTCCAAATTATCTAGCTTTCATTATCAACAGAGAGGTCACACTGGAGAAAAGCCTTACAAATTCAGTGAAGTTGGGAAAGCTTACACCGGTAGCACTGAACTGTGTCGTCATCAGAGGGTGTACACTGGAAAAAGGGCATATCACTGCAGTGAGTGTGGGAAATCTTTTAGCCGGAGCAGTGCCCTCCATTATCATCAGATGGATCATACAGGAGAAAAGCCTTATAAATGCAGTGAATGTGGAAAATCTTTTAAAATTCGAAATAGTTTCCTTTGTCATCAGAGAATACACACTGGAGAAAAGCCTTATAAATGCAGTGAATGTGGGAAATCTTTTACCCAGCTCACTACCCTTTGTCTTCATCAGAGACTTCATACGGGAGAAAAGCCTTATCAGTGCAGTGAATGTGGGAAATCTTTTGCACAGAGCAGTGCCCTTCGTTCTCATCAGAGAGTTCACACTGGAGAAAAGCCTTATCAATGCAGTGAATGTGGGAAATCTTTTCCCCACAGCACTACCCTTCATTCCCACCAGAGAGTTCACACTGGAGAAAAGCCTTATCAATGCAGTGAATGTGGTAAATCTTTTACCCACAGCATTGCCCTTCATCGTCATCACAGAGTTCATACGGGAGAAAAGCCTTATCAATGCAGTGAATGTGGGAAATCTTTTGCCCAGAGCGGTGCCCTTCATCGTCATCAGACAGTACACACGGGAGAAAAGCCTTATCAATGCAGTCAATGTGGGATATCTTGTAACACTAAGAGTGACCTTCATCGTCATCACAGAGTTCATACGGGAGAAAAGCCTTATAAATGCAGTAAATGTGGGAAATGTTACAAAAGCCGAAATGGTCTCCAATATCATCAGAGAGTTCACAATGGGGAAAGCCATTCTGAGTGCAATTAATATGTGGTATCTCCCAGCCAAATTTCTAAATTCGTTCTCTGCATAAGATTGCAAAGGTGAGAAATTTCTTAGATGTGTAGGAGATGTAGTTTCTTAGTTAGGAATTAACAATAGTACAAGAAAATTCGTGAATCCTCATTTCTCTGAATTGTATCTCATACATTTAATCACCTATATTCTGTAAAGTTCCCATAAGTGTTTTTGCTGTTGTGTTTCTGTGTTTTTCTGTTGGAACACTATGTAATTATGTTGCACGTTCTAACATACAGAGATGTCCTGCCAGATCTATGTCACTGCATATTTCTGTTGCTGAAGGTAACAACCACCTATAAGGCCTTTACAGATGGCAGCAATCACCGTCCTCATGTGCCCAGGAAAGCTAAGTCTGTTGTCTAATTTGTTGACAGAAATGAGGAATACCTGAGCCCTTAGTTCTTTCTTCTTTCCCTGTCATGCGTTGCCACATAGGACTCATTACCGTTGTCCCCATAAAGATAATGTCGCAGAAGAACTGCCATTTTCAGGGACACACTTTCCCTGAAAGTGTTAATGATGAGTGTATTGAGTGCCTAAGTCATCATTTGCAGAACTCCCAGTGTCAGGTTTATTTCTTTGCGAAATACCGAAGGCTTTTTCCTAAGACCTCTTTAATCTTGTGTGTTCTATTTACAGTGCTGGTTAGTGTATAAGGAAATCTGGGCTCTCCAAGCATGGTGATGTGAAAAACTGTCATGTAGTCTCAAACATTTTTGGCCTTGAGGGAAGACCAGGGTGCAGAAATTACCTCAGCAGTTTTTGCCAAATTTACATTACTGCCCATAATTTTCCAGGAAACACTGTGGAGTCTCTGGTCCTCATGTGAAGAAGGATGCTTTGATACACAGCGGTCACTCCATAGAGGGGGCAGCTGTGACCACCTCAGTTATGTCTGGGAGCATGAATTTTTTTTTCTTGTTTGCAAGGAATGCCAATACATGTGAAGGGAATCTCTTGCCCAGGTCTTGCAGAGGGCCATGTGCCCTAATGCCTACAATTTCATGGGTGATGGTCACTGTTTTGAGGACCAGAACAGTAATGGAAACCCTTTCACTGCAGAAACACTGACCTAATTGTCGTTGTGTTGGAAGACAATACCAGCATGTCAGCAGGGCTGAATCACCTGGAAATAGCTGAGGGCATTTTCCCAAACCTGAAAAGGATGCATAAAATGATTTCTTGCTGCCAGACAGCTGAGGCCATTTCAGTCTACATGTTATTTTCTCCTGCTGGCCAAACACCTGAACAACTAAGGGCAATTCCTCCAATCTGACAATGGATTCTGTATACCAAACCCTGGCCTTTGATGTATATCTGCTTTGCCTGTGCATGGAGTGCCAGGGCCATGGGGAAAGGATCAGTCCTAAAGATTGATGCAAAAGCTGCAAAAGAAGAAAGATAGTTTGAGAGAAGATTCTAGAATTTCATATTGAAACATGGTCAGAAGATAACATTCCATGGTTAAGGAGACCAGGACCCAGGGCTGGAGCCAGGACATATTATCATTGTTTTAGATCAGAAGGACCATGCTGCTTTCGCTCGATGAGAACACCTTTTCATGTGTATTGATATACAGCTGGATGAAACATTGTGTGGCTTCGAAAGCCAATAGCTACTCTTGACAACCGAACTATAGTCACCACCTCTTATCCAGGTCAGATTGACAAGTATGGAGATACCAAGTGAGTATTAAATGAAGGCATGCCAATTTATCCTAGACCATATGAAAAGGGTCGCCTAATCGTGGAATTTAAGGGAAACTTTCCTAACAATGGCTTTCTCTCTCCTGATAAACTCCCTTTCCTGGAAAAACTACTTCCTGAAAGGAAGAAAGTAGAAGAGACTGATGAAATGGACCAGGTAGAACGGGTGGACTTTGATCCAAATCAAGAGAGAATGCACCATTACAATGGAGAAGCATATGAGATGATGACCATCATCCTAGCAGTGGTGTTCAGTGTCAGAGCACTTAATGGGTCCAGGGAATAACACTGCTGGCATTTTATATACAGTAGGGAATGAGTGATGGACTGTAACCTTAATATTCTCACTACTTGCTATCATTTTGTTTTAATATTTAAATATAGTAGTGTTTTAAAAGTTAAATAAAGAATAAACTCATCCTATCTAATAAAAGAGAAACATGGTAATTAGCGTACAACCGCTACCCTTCCCATTGGCTAATCAGGGCGATATGCAAATTAACTGCCAGCCAAGATGGCGGCCTGCAGCCAGGCAGCTGGAAGCGAACATGTGGCTTGCTTGCTTCAGTGAAGGAAGAATCCAGTGTTCCCCGCCTGCCTTGCCGGCCTCTGAGCTGGCAGTTTGAAACATTGTAACAAATATAGAAGCTAAACAAAACCCCAGAAACCAGCTTTCAGCCGGCCGGGATCTCAGAGCTGGAGATGATACAGTGTTTCGATTATAGAACCGAAACAAACCAGATACCTGCTTTCAGCAGCAGAGGCCTTGGCCCAGAGTAAAAAA
This sequence comes from Myotis yumanensis, assembly GCF_028538775.1. Taxonomy (NCBI): domain Eukaryota; kingdom Metazoa; phylum Chordata; class Mammalia; order Chiroptera; family Vespertilionidae; genus Myotis; species Myotis yumanensis. The sequence goes on along the minus strand of NW_027223774.1, from coordinate 6,056,491 downwards.
AAAAAAAAGAAAAAAAGCAGCAGTTGGGATCTTCAGTCACCCACCAGCCTGAAAACAGCCCTCAGCCCCTCACCCAGACTGGCCAGGCACCCCAGTGGGGACCCCCACCCTGAAGGGTGTGTGACCTGCTACAAACAGCCATCATCCCCTCATCCAGGCTGGCCAGGCACCCCAGTGGGCACCCCCACCCTGATCCAGGACACACTTCAGGGCAAACCAGCCGGCCCCTACCTATGCACCAGGCATCTATCCTATATAGTAAAAGGGTAATATGCCTCCCAGCACCGGGATCAGCATGACAGGGGGCAGCGCCCAAACTCCCTGATCGCCCTGCGGCTCTGTGTGTGACAGGAGGCGGGGCCACAACCTCCCTATCCACCCTGCTCTGTTCTTGACAGGGGAAGGCGCCCCAACCCCCTGATCGGCCCTGCTCTGTGTATGACAGGGGGGAGCTCCCAACCCCATGATGGGCCCTGCTCTGTGCATGACAGGGGGGAGCCCCGCAACCCCCCTAATGGGTGCTGCTCTGTGCGTGACAGGGGGGAGCTCCCCAACTCCCCAATCGGCCCTGCTCTGAGCCCGACCAGGGGCTGCACTTAGGGATTGGGTCTGCCCTCTGCCACCCGGGAGCAGGCCTAAGCCAGCAGGTCGTTATCTCCCGAGGGGTCCCAGACTGCGAGAGGGCACAGGCCGGGATGGGGGACCCCCTCCCCCGAGTGCACAAATTTTTGTCCACCGGGCCTCTAGTAGTCAAATAAAAAACTCTGAAAAAAAAAAATATATATATATAGTTGATTTAACAGAGAGGAAGGGAAATGGGTAGAGAATTAGAAACATCCATCAATCGATCACCCCCCCCCCTACGGGATATGTGCCTACAACCAAAGTACATGCCTTTGACCAGAATCAACACTGGCACTCTTTGATCCACAGGCCAGCACTGTATCCAGTGAACCAAATGAGTTAGGGCTCTGAAAGATATTCTTTTTTTTTTTTTTTAATATATTTTATTGATTTTTTACAGAGAGGAAGGGAGAGAGATAGAGAGTTAGAAACATCGATGAGAGAGAAACATCGATCCGCTGCCTCCTGCACATCTCCTACTGGGGATGTGCCCGCAACCCAGGTACGCGCCCTTGACCGGAATCGAACCCGGGACCCTTCAGTCCGCAGGCTGACGCTCTATCCACTGAGCCAAACCGGTTTCGGCTCTGAAAGATATTCTTATCATTGATATATCACCATCAGTTTGTCCATTTTAATAAATATTTGGTTATTTCTAGCAAAGCTGGTACAAAAATTTCCATATAATTTCTCATATGTATATAAGTGTTATTTACCTTTGTCAACAATTCAGTGCATAGTCTGGGTTTTTGAGTAGATGAATGTTTGAATTTACTAACATTAGCAAATTGTGATCTAAATAGAATATACCACCAGGGCTAGTGTGGCTCGGTGCTTGGCCATCATCTCATGCAGCCCAGGGTTGTGGATTTGATTGCCAGTGAGGATATGTGCCTGGCTTGTGGGCTATATCTACAGAAGTGGGTGTGGAGGGGGCGGCTGGCCCATATGGCACTCTTCCATCAATGTTTCTCTCCCTCTCCCTTCTCTCTCTAAAAATTAATAAACTAGCCGAAACCGGTTTGGCTCAGTGGATAGAGCGTCGGCCTGTGGACTGAAGGGTCCCGGGTTCGATTCCGGTCAAGGGCATGTGCCTGGGTTGCCGGCACATCCCCGGTGGGGGATGTGCAGGAGGCAGCTGATCGATGTTTCTCTCTCATCGATGTTTCTAACTCTCTATCTCTCTCCCTTCCTCTCTGTAAAAAAATCAATAAAATATATTTTAAAAAAATAAATAAAAATTAATAAACTATACTTTAAAAATAGAAAATAAACTTTAACTGATTGTAGTTTTTTACATTTTTCAGCAGTGTGTTAGAGATTCACATTTTCCACATCCTAGAGAATAATTTGTTCGGTCAATTAAAATTTATTTAAACTTTTTTTTTGAGACGGTTTGTTGTGCTGGTTCACTATTAGATTGTATTTTTTCTAGGAATTTACGGTGAGCCTTTTCTCAGAAGTGTGTTTGTTGAGTCTGTATCTTTGTTAAAACATCATATGTTCTGCCTAATGTGCTATGAATTTTGGCAATTTTCTTTAACAATAAGATTGTGGAACAACAATGATAGATGTTGGCATTTCACTCATTTTGTGCATTTTTATTTAAAAAATAAACATTTTTATATTGGAATGATATGTTTTCATCTTTTTTCCTTAAAAAAATATTTTAATTGCCCTTGCTGATTTGGCTATCCCTCTCATTTCCTCTCTGTAAAAAAAAACAACCAATAAAATATGTATATATTTTTTAAAACAAATAACCCGTTCTGCTGGTCTAAGTCAGTTTCCACCTGTGAAAAAAAGTATGAGGTATGTTTCGATACCGGAACTATTGGAGAAGGTCCAGTGGTAAGGTGTCCACTTGTGTAACGCAGCTGTGCCTGCAGCCTGCCTTGGCTCCAGCAACTCCAGCCACTCCCTGCAGAGACATTCCCAGGCAGGCACTTCTCACTCCCGCCATGCCCGCAAGCACCTTTGTCTTTGGGTGCTTTTTAGTGAGAAATGGGACCTATAAGAAGCCACTGACTCTGCTGCAGGGAGGCAGGTGCTGTGGGCACTCAGGTCTCATTGTGGTGCGGCCCATATCAAATTGCTGAAAAAGTTCATTGACAGAAAAATGAAGTCAGCTCCCCAAGTTTACACCACAGACAAGTGTCAGATTCAAGGAGCTGGATTTTAACTATTATTTTCCCCAGCGTCAGACACAGTCCGTACCTCAGATGTGCAGCCCTCACTGGAGCAGGTACAGTGTGAGGACCAGGGTGGCTCAGCTGCAGCTCCTGTTTCCATGGTTGCAGTTAATGCTTTTCCTCCCATTCCCTTTATACCTCAGAGCACTTGCCTTTGGCCTCCCCGTGTTCAGGGCAATGCCATCATTTCTCAGTGCAGTGGTTTCTCCAGGGGAACCTTCTTTCAGAGTGAGCTGCTGTTTGTCTACCTTCCCTCTGATCCCAGCACAGACTATGACCCTCAGGAGACCTCGGTAATTAGGGCTGGGTCTCTGCACTTGTGCCCACAGGATGGGTGTCATGCTGCCATTCTATTTACTTTGGTGAATTTCATGCTTCTGTTTGACCCTTCAGATTGACACTCACCCTTCAGGGGAGGATACACTTTGATATGAATTTTGGGACCTAATATTCGGAAGTGATGCCACCAGGGATGTACTAGGGTCCCTTTTTTTGACATCCCAGCACTTGTCCTTGGTTGATTTGTTGATGACAGCCATTCTGACGGTTGTGAGGTGGTCTCTAATTATTGCTTTAATTTGCATCTCTCTGATGATCAGTCACTTTGAGCACTTTTCACATTTCTCTTGGCCATCTTATCCACACTGCAACCCAGGCAGAGCTGACACTTTGAATGGCATCAGAAGCAGATGCTCTTAAGTATGAGTGTCTGTTTTGTGACATGAACTTTGTATAATGAATTCAATGGAGGCAGGTCAGATCTAGTCTGAGACTTCAGCAACCTCACCCAGCTACATTTGGCCTGAAGGAGACAGGAGCCAAAAGCCCTGAATGAAGAAACAATGCCTGCCATTCAGAAAGAGCAGGTCCTGAAGAAAGATATTCAAAACCAGCCCCGCAGGTGCTGGAGAAACAAACTTGCCCCGGACATCACCTCCATGAAGGCACTAGAGGACCCTTAGTGTACTTGGTGTGTTCTTGGGCTACTTGCCCCTAAATCCAGTCCTTTAATCAACTGAGAAATAGGGCATCCTCGCCTTGGCACCGAGAAACTACATTACCCATAAGGCCAAGCGTGGACTGCCACTAGGCTGAGCCAATGGGGGTTCAGAGAAGGCATTTCCGTTTGTTTGCTCCTGTAGGGCGGGACCTGTGGTCCTGGTGACGGGTGTTGTCCGTTCAGGTTCCGGTCTGAGGCGGTAGGGATTTCTTTCGCTCAAATTCCCCTGGAGAAGGACGGAGAAAGGTGCTCCCCGCAACACAGCCAATTGTGGGAGCCTCCAGTGGTGTCACAGCTCACACTTGGGATTGAAACTCGGAGTCACCGCCCGGACCCACCCCAGGGCCGGGACAGGGACCGCCATTCCTGCAGCGGCTTCTGCTCCGGCCCCGCTCAGCCCACAGAGGGCAATGGCGGCGCCCCCGCTGAGGAGACGAGCTGAGGTGAGTTTGTGTCCCCCAGGCCCTCACCGCCTCCTCACACAGACACCACAGCCTGGGGAGGGCGCCTGTCCCGTCCTGCAGCTCAGTCCCGCGTGGAGGACCGTGAGGAAGGTGGAGGGGGGAGAGGAGTGTTGTGGCTTCTGAGGACACAGCAAGTGCAGGGCAGAGAGGACGGGGGTGACTTGCATCTGAAGGTCCCTGAGGATGTGGCTGTGAGTATTGACGGAAAGAGCAGAGGCTGCAGGGAGGACGGCACAGACTCATTCGGGGCTTTCCCGGCTGTGGGTCCATCCGGGGCCTGGGGTGGTCCTGGATCCGGCTGGACTACAAGCTCTCTACACGCCATATGCCAAGTTCATGGGTGAGTCCAGCGAGATCCAGTGGCATTGGAGCAGGAAGGGGGCAGAGCTGAGGGAGTGAACCTGGGATCTGAACTTGGGAAGGGGGTAAACATTACCCAGTGGTGTGCACATCCGGAGTAAGTTTGAGCTGGTGGTCCCGGGACTTGGTGTGGGGACTTTAAGGTGAAGAACAAATCCGCCCTTGGCTTTGTCTTGGAGGCAGGATCTGGGAGACTGTAGTGCTTTTCTTGGCAGGAAAGCTGGGGCCCTTCTGGCATCGCCCAGACCTTAAATGGCATTGCCCTCACCCCTCCCCTTCCCCAACCCTTCACTCCCAACCCAGCTGCTCTGCTGAGGGCCATCACAGTGAGTAATGGGACTGTGATGAGAGAGCAGCCTGCACTGGCATTAGGGCCTGGTGTCCACACTAACCGGGTGCCCTGGAGGAGGTTGAGGGGGGGAAGGTGTGTAAGCCGTAGGATTACTGGTTCTCAGAAAGGCAGGTCTGGTTACAATTGTCTCCATTCTGACAGGTTGGTGTGACCTTTGAGGACATTGCCCTGTACTTCTCCAGGGAGGAATGGAGCCTCCTTGATGAGGGTCAGAGACAGCTGTACTTGAATGTGATGCTGGAGAACTTTGAACTTATATCCTCGCTGGGTAAGACCCTCACTGTTACCAGTGACCGAGACTTGGCTTTTCTATTTCCCAGGGCCCATCCCCCAGGGTGTGCTCTGTCCTCCAATGTAGACTGTGGTAATGATTGATTTTCCAGTTATCTGGGTAGTTGCTGTCATGGGGTTATTTGGTCTGTTTCTGCTGCTCCCTTCTATTCCTGAAGTGCCAATACTCCCCGCTTCCCTAAATTCACAGGGAAGGACTTGTGGTTGGTAGTGTTGTAGGAAGCTTAAAGGATTCCACTTTGGTTAGTGAGGACGGCATTTTCTATATTCCTGTTGGTAATGTGTATATAGTTTTTGAAAAATTGTCTCTACATCCTTATCCTGTTTATTAACTGTATTTTTTATTAGAGTCTTTTGAATATCTTGTATATTTTATTTATTAATTGCTTACGACATACAGGAACACATATGTTTGCATGTGCTTTTTTTAATTTATTTTATTTTTTTATTATTTTTTTTAATGTTTTGTATTATTTTAATAAGTTTTTTTTTTTTTTTTTTGCTAAAAGTATTACAAAGGGTATTACATAAGTGTCCTTTTTTTTCCCCCGTCTACATTTTCTGAATGTTATACATAAGCTTTGGTAGGTTGTCTTGTTATTTACTTTGCCTCTAGACTTTTTTGAGATCTCTTTTATTTTTGGCTACCCTGAAATTCTTATGTCTTTATTACTCCTTTTACATAGTGAGGAAGGGAAATGGTGGGAGAGAGATGAGGGAGAAACATCAATCGACTTCCATGTGCACAGTAGAAAGTGGGTATGGAAGCCACATTGTGATATGTGCCCTAACTGGGAATTGAACCCTCAACCATTCAGTACACAGGACGCTGCTCCAAACAACTGAGTCACACTGGCCAGGGCATTGTGTGGTTTTTTGAAACAAAAATTTCCAGGTTTTTGGAGAACAGGCCATTAGGATCAATGAGAACAGAAGCACAGTGGCTCATAGTGGTATCGCTGACCCTTTATTTTTATTTTTTATTTACAATATATTTTTATTGATTTCAGACAGCAAGGAAGAGGGAGAGAGAGAGATAGAAACATCAGTGATGAGAGAGAATCATTAATTGGCTGCCTCCTGCATGCCCACCAGCTGGGACCAAGCCGGCAACCCAGTCATGCGCCCTTGACCTGAATCCAACCTGGGACCCTTCAGTCTACAAGTGGATGCTCTGTCCACTGAGCCCAACCGGCTAGGGCTGGCCCTCTTTTTAAAAAATATATTTTTATTAATTTCTTAGAGGACAGTCGGAGAGAAAGAGAGAGAGAGAGAGAGAGAAACATTAATGATGAGAAAGTGTCACTGATCAGTTCCCTCCTTGCATGCCCCCTACAGGGGACTGAACCCACAAAAAACTGGGCATGTGCCCTTGAGTGGAATGGAACCTTGGACCTTTCAATCTGCAGGCTGACACTATCCACTGAGTAAACCAGCTAGAACTACCCTTCCTTCCTTCCTTCCTTCCTTCCTTCCTTCCTCCCTCCCTCCCTCCCTCCCTCCCTCCCTTTATTTAGTTATTTATTATTTATTTATTTCCTTAGTTAGTTATTAACCCTTGTTTTTGACCTTAAGTGTCTTCAAATGTGTTTCCTCACCCATTTTCTTGTCATCCTTTCTATGCAGTTGTCCTTATTTGGTATTCTGTGTTACTGTTTGTCTTCATGGTACTCTTATTCCCATTGCCTGTGGGATTTTTTTTTCATGGATAGCTGTCTACTTACTCTGGGATGGGGAACAATTCTCTATCTCTGATTCTGCCATCTTGCTGATGTCACTCACATAGGTCTTTTGCCTGTGGTCTCATTTGTGGTTTGTTGTTCTACGACTGTGCTGACCATATCTCGTTTTAGGTTTTCTTTTAAGATTTGCGTCATTTTTTGGCTCCTTGTGTGCATGCACAGGACGAACTGCCAGCAGGCGAGGGGGTGGGGGGTGCGGGGTCAGGTTGCGTCATAGGGGCGCGCTCTATGGACGACACTGCAGGGTTGCGGGAAGTTGAGCAGAGGTAAGTGAGCCCTGCTGGTGAGGGAGTAGCAGGATCCTTTGGCGTTGGTTTTGGAGGCCCAGCGGGAGGGGCGAACTCAGCAGCGAAGGCCAAGGTCACGGAGGGTCTCAGGATCCTCCATTCCCCACCGGGTAACTGACTCTCGTTCTCGCCATCTTCCAGGTACGTCCCCTCCGCCTCGGGCAGCCCGGGTCTTCTGACCTGGAAGGTCCTAATTTCCCAGGTCAGTCCCTTGAGTCCCCGACAGGAGTGCTCCGAATCAGGGTGTGGGGACTCGGGCTGCTGGTGCCCGCTTCGCCCGGAGTTGCGGTGGGACTGGCAGGCGCATCCCTGCCCTGGCTGAGCCTTCTTAGTGACGATAACGTTATTTTGAAGCGAGGACAGCAAGTTGGGCTTTTCTGAGCTCAGGTTCTCGATTCCTCGGTTTGGTCCAAGGGTTGGGAACTTGAATGCGTAGTCAGGTAAGGTAAATGGAGGTGTAAGAAAGTGTCTATGATGTCATAAACAGAGGCAAACTTTTGTTTTTGCTGAGTTTTGAGTTTTAAGAGCACAATACTAGTGTAGGTGATGTTGGAGAAGCGAAACAAACTCCAGTGTGTGCACATGTGGTCAGTTTCTTGATTTTTTTAAAGCCTGGCAACTAATATAATTTTTAAAAATTGGCAACTCATTGAAACATTTTGTGCAACCAAAACCAGGCATATCTGTAGCTGCCTGATGGGTCCCAGACTTCCATTCCCATTAAATATTTGGATTTCTTCTGTGATACCCGCACTGGTTAAATTTCTGTTTGTTGTTTTTTGGCTATTTTCTTGTATGATTTTTTTTATTGTTTTATTGCTTAAAGTGTAACAAAGAGTATTACATATGTCTCCTTCCCCCCCCCCCCCCCCCCCCCCGCCCTTGACAATCCTCTGGCCTCCCCTACCCCCCAGTGTCTTATGTCCATTGGTTATGCTTATATGCATACATACAAGTCCTTCGGTTGATCTCTTACCTCCCTCCTGCCACCCAACCCTCCCTGACCTTCCTGCTGTAGTTTGACAGTCTGTTCAAGGTAGCTCTGCCTCTGTGTCTATTTTTGTTCATAAGTTTTTTTTTGTTTTTTTAAAAAATATATTTTATTGATTTTTTTACAGAGAAGAAGGGAGAGAGACAGAGAGTTAGAAACATCAATGAGAGAGAAACATCCATCAGCTGCCTCCTGCACAGCCCCCACTGGGGATGTGCTCGCAACCCAGGTACATGCCCTTGACCGGAATCGAACCTGGGACCCCTCAGTCCGTAGGCCGACGCTCCATCCACTGAGCCAAACCAGCTTCGGCTGTTCATAAGTTTATAATGGTCTTTATTATCCATAAATGAGTGAGATCATGTGGTATTTTTCCTTCATTGACTGGCTTATTTTACATAGCATAATGCTCTCCAGATCCATCCATGCTGTTGCAAATGGTAAGAATTCCTTCTTGAGTCTGCAGGCCGACGCTCCATCCACTGAGCCAAACCGGCTTCGGCAAGAATTCCTTCTTTTTTTACAGCAGCATAGTATTCCATCGTGTAGATGTACCACAGTTTTTTAATCCATTCATCTACTGATGGGCACTTAAGCTGTTTCCAGATCTTAGCTATGGTGAATTGTGCTGCTATGAACATTGGGGTGCATATATCCTTTCTGATTGGGGTTTCTTGTTTCTTGGGATATATTCCTAGAAGTGGGATCACTGGGTCAAATGGGAGTTCCATTTTTAGATTTTTGAGGAAACTCCATACTGTCTTCCATAGTGGCTGCACCAGTCTGCATTCCCACCAGCAGTGCACAAGTGGTCCTTTTTCTCCACATCCTCTCCAGCACTTGTTGTATGTTGATTTGTTGATGATAGCCATTCTGACAGGTGTGAGATGGTACCTCATTGTTGTTTTGATTTGCATCTCTGGGATGATTAGTGACTTTCAGCATGTTTTTATATGTCTGTTGGCTTTCTGAATGTCATCTTTTGAAAGGTGTCTATTTATGTCCTTTGCCCATTTTTTTGTTGGATTGTTTATCTTCCTTTTGTTGAGTTGTATGAGTTCCGTATAAATGTTGGAGATTAAACCCTTATCAGTGATAACATTGGCAAATATGTTCTCCCATGTAGTGGGCTTTCTTGTTGTTTTATTGATGGTTACTTTTGCTGTGCAGAAGCTTTTTATTTCGATGTAGTCCCATTTTTTTATTTTCTTAGTTTCCAATGCTGTATCGGTGAAGAAATTGCTTCGGCATATGTTTGAGATTTTGTTGCCTTTGGATTCTTCTAGTATTTTTATGGTTTCCCGTCATATATTTAAATCCTTTATCCATTTTGAGTTTTTTTTTTTGTATGGTGTAAGTTGGTGGTCTATTCATTTTCTTGCATGTATCTGTCCAATTTTCCCAACACCATTTATTGAAGAGACTATCTTGACTCCATTGTATATTCTTGCCTCCTTTGTCAAATATTAATTGAGCATATTGGTTTGGGTCGATTCCTGGGCTCTCTATTCTATTCCATTGACCTATATGTCTGTTCTTGTGCCAGTACCAGGAAGTTTTGAGAACAGTGGCTTTGTAATACAGCTTGATATCTGGCATTGAGATCCCACCTACTTTGTTCTTTCTCAGGATCGCTGCAGCTATTTGGGGTCTTTTTTTATTCCACATGAATTTTTGGAGAGTTCGTTCTAGGTCTGTGAAATATGCTGTTGGTATTTTAATGGGAAGTGCGTTGAGTTTATAGATTGCTTTGGGTAGTATGGACATTTTAATGATGTTGATTCTACCAATTCAAGAACATGGTATGTTCTTCCATCTGTTTATGTCTTTCTCTGTCTCTTTTTCCAACGTCCTGTACTTTTCTGAGTAGAGGTCTTTTACCTCCTTAGTTAAGTTTATTACTACGTAGCTTAATTTTTTTGGTGCGATGGTAAATGGGATTGTGTTTTTAGTCTCTCTTTCTGTAAGTTCACTATTGGTGTATAGAAATGCCATAGATTTCTTGGCGTTAATTTTGTATCCTGCTACAAAATTCATTTTTGCCGAATTCATTTATTAAGTCTAATAGTTTTTTGATGGAGTCTTTAGGGTTTTTTATGTATAATATCGTGTCATCTGCAAATAAGGACAGTTTTACTTTTTCTTTTCCAATTTGGATGCCTTTTATTTCTTCTTCTTGTCTAATCGCAATGGCTAATACTTCCAGTACTATATCGAACAGGAGTGGTGAGAGTGGGCATCCCTGTCTTGTTCCTGTTCTTAGGGGAAGTGGTGTTAATTTTTGTCCATTGAGTATGATGTTGGCTTTGGGTTTGTCATATATGGCTTTTATTATGTTGAGGTATGATTCTTCTATTCCCACCTTGCTGAGAGTTTTTATCAAAAATTGGTGTTGAATTTTTTCAAATGCTTTTTCGGCATCAATTGATATGACTATGTGGTTTTTTTTACTTTCAATTTGTTTATGTGATGTATTACATTTATTGATTTGTGGATATTGTACCATCCTTGCATCCCTGGGATAAATCCTACTTGGTCATGGTGTATGATCTTTCTGATGTACTGCTGGATGCGATTTGCTAAGATTTTGTGGAGGATTTTGGCATCTATGTTCATGAGGGATATTGGCCTATAATTCTCTTTCATTGTGTTGTCTTTATCTGGTTTTGGTATGAGGGTGATGCTGGCTTCATAGAATGAGCTTGGAAGTGTTCCTTCCTCTTGAATTTTTTGTAGTAGTCTGAGGAGGATAGGTTTTAGTTCTTCCTTGAATGTTTGGTAAAACTCCCTTGTGAAGCCATCTGGTCCTGGGCTTTTGTTTGCTGGAAGCTTTTTGATGACTGCTTCAATTTCTTCCATAGTTATTGGCCTGTTGAGATTTTTAGATTCTTCCTGATTGAGTTTTGGAATGTTGTATTTTTCAAGGAATATGTCCATTTCCTCCAGGTTGTCTAGTTTGTTGGAGTAGAGTTGTCCATAGTATTTTTTAACAATCATTTGTATTTCTGTGGTGTCTGTTGTTATTTCGCCTCTATCATTTCTGATTTTGTTTATTTGGGTCCTCTCTCTTTGCTTCTTGGTGAGCCTGGCTAGAGGCTCATCAATCTTGTTTATCCTTTCAAAGAACCAGCTCTTGGTTTCATTGATTTTCTGTATTGTTTTTTTGGTCTCTATGTCATTTATTTCTGCTCTCATCTTTATTATCTCCTTCCTTCTGCTCACTGTGGGCTTTTCTTGTTGCTCTCTTTCTAATTCTTTGAGATGTAGATTTAGATGATTTACTACCATTTTTTCTTGTTTGTTGAGATAGGTCTGTAGAGCTATAAACTTCCCTCTCAGGAATGCTTTCATTGTGTCCCATAGGTTTTTGGATTGTTGTGTTTTCATTGTCATTAGTTCCCAGGATGTTTTTAATTTCTTCTTTGATCTCATTGGTAACCCAATCAATATTTAATAACATGCTATTCAGCTTCCAAGTGTTTGAGTATTTTGAGTTGTTTTTATTGTAATTTATTTCTAATATTATGCCCTTGTGGTCTGAGAAGATGCTTGGTATGATTTCAATCTTCTTGAATTTCGGGAGACTTTGTTTGTGACCCTATATGTGGTCTATCTTTTAATATGTCCCATGAGCACTTGAGAAGAACGTATATTTTGTGGCTTTGGGGTGAAGTGTTCTGAAGATGTCTATGAAGTCCATCTGATCTAGTGAGTCATTTAGGATTGCTGTTTCTTTGCCGATTTTTTTCCTAGAGGATTTATCCAGTGATGTCAGTGGTGTATTAAAGTCCCCTACTATGATTGTATTGTTGTCAATCTCTGCCTTGATATCTTCCAGGAGTTTTTATATGTATTTGGGTGCTCCTGCATTGAGTGCATATATGTTTACCAGGGTTATATCCTCTTGTTGTATTGATCCCTTTAGTATTATGAAGTGGCCTTCCTTATCTCTTGTTATGGCCTGCTCTTTAAGGTCTATTTTGTCCGATATAAGTATTGCTACCCCACCTTTTTTTTCATTTCCATTTGCTTGAAAGATATTTTTCTATCCCTTCACTTTCAGTCTGTGTGAGTCCCTTCTTCTGAGGTGGGATTCTTGTAGACAGCAAATGTATGGGTCATGTTTTTTTATCCATTCAGCCACTCGATGTCTTTTGATTGGAGCATTTAGTCCATTAACGTTTAAAGTTATTATTGAAAGGTACTTGTTTGTAGCCATTTCTATTTTTTTGTGGCTGTTTTCTTTCTGAGCTTTTTATTTCTTCTTTTTACACTTGTCCCTTTAGCATTTCTTGCATTGCTGGCATGGTGGTGATAAACTCCCTTAGCCTTTTTTTGTCTGTGAAGCTTCTTATTTCCCCTTCAATTTTGAATAATAGTCTTGCTGGATAGAGTATTCTTGGATTCAGTCCTGTGCTTTGCATCACTCTGTAAATTTCCATCCATTCTTTTCTGACCTGATGTGTTTCTGTTGAGAAATTATTTGATAATCTAATGGAAGATCCCTTGTATGTAACTTTCCGACTCTCTCTTGCAGCCTTTAAGATTCTCTCTTTGTTTTTTGTTGTTGTTGTTGTTTTTTAAATATATTGTATTGATTTTTTTCACAGAGGAAGGGAGAGGGATAGAGAGTTAGAAACATCGATGAGAGAGAAACATCGATCAGCTGGCTCCTGCACACTCCCCACTGGGGGTGTGCCCGCAACCAAGGTACATGCCCTTGACCGGAATCGAACCTGGGACCCTTGAGTCCGCAGGCTGATGCTCTATCCACTGAGCCAAACCGGTTAGGGCTAAGATTCTCTCTTTGTCCTGAACATTTGCCATGGTAATTACGATGTGTCTTGTGGGTCTTCTCGGGTTCACATTCTTTGGGACTCTCTGTGCTTGTGTGACTTTTTTCTACCCCACCTCCTTAGTTTTCTGATATTATTTCTTCAAGAAGGTTTTCTAAGTCTTGTTCCTCTTTCTGTTGTTCTGGCCCCCCTATTATTCGCATGTTTCATTTTATGTTGTCCCATGGCTCCCTTAGGCTCTCCTCCTGTCTTTTAATTTTTTTCTCCAATTGCAGTTCAGTTGGTGTGTGTTTTGCTTCCCTATCTTCTAATTCGCTGATTTGGTACTCCACTTCTCCTAGTCTACTGTTGAAACTTTCAATGGTGTTTTTTTTATTGCAGCTATATCACTCTTCATTTCTTCTTGGTTCTTACATAATTTATTGATTTTTTTCATCTGTTTCTTCTTGCTTCTTGCATAAGTTGATTTTTTCCTCCATCCGGTTTATGCATTCTATGAACCTTAATCTGAATTCTTTTTCTGTCATGCTGCATGCCTCAGTTTCACTTAGCTGCTTTTCTGGCGAGTCCTCCTTTTCTTTCCTTTGGGGGTTTCTTTGTCTACTCATGTTTGATCTCACCGACATAACTAAATGTTGAGTCATTCAGTGGCTGATCCCTGGGTGGCAGTGGCTTCTCGGGCTGCAGTTGCTCCTTCAGAGGTTGTGGTAGCAGCTGCTCCTCACTTGGCAGCAGCTCCTGTGGTGGGTGCTGTTCACCGCTGTGGTGGCTCCTCTGGCTGGTGGGGGGAGGCTTCACACATAGCTGCTGTTCCTCAGACAGAGGGTGTCGTGATCACGAGGCTGCTGTTCCTTGGATGGATAGGGCTCCACAGGCAGCTGCTACTCCTTTGAATTGTTACTTTTAATCTCTTAAGCGGCCTCAGGGCAAGGTGTTTTCCAATAGGGTGTGTCAACTGTCTTCCCCCCAGGCAAGGCAGATGTCTATCCCCTCAGGCAAGGCAGATGTCTATGTGGCTGTGTTAGGGAATGACTGAGCCGAGGAAAGTTGGGGTGTCTGCCTTTGAGCTCTATCCCTCGTGTCCCCAGAGCTGGCCTCTGTTCTCACAGCTCCAGTCCCCTTTGCCCTCCCTCTGCCAGAGTACAAGGTGGGTGGCTCCACAGGGACTGTTTGTGCCTTGGCCCTTTAAGTGGGTTCCTGAACTTTCAGCTGCCACTCCCTGGCAGACAGCCCCCCACTGCCTTCCACAGCTTGATGCTATGTGGATACCTTCCTCAGCTTGGTGTTCTCTGCTGGGGAACCCAACTCTGGGATTAGATCCCAGAATTCTCAGCGGCACCTCCCCCCTCCACCACCAGCTGAGATAACTCTGTGTGACTTCAGTTGCCCTCTGTGGGTCACGTCTCTGCCCCTCCTACCAGTCTCTATGCCAGCTTCACCTTTGGTCCTTGGGTATCAGGGTTCTCTCCTGTGAGTTTTCTGTTGATTATTCAGGAAGCCTTCTAATATTTCAGTTGTAATTCCAGCTTGTTCCTGGGAGCATGGCCAGGCAGCATCCTCCTACTCTGCCACCATTTTTAATCTCTCTGGTTAAATTTCTTTTCTTTTCTTTTTTTTTTCCAAATTAAAGAGTCACATTTATTGCAATCCGGGAGTATGAGGGGCCATTCCCCAAATCTCATAGTCATAAGATGGTGGCAAAACCAGACTTATATAGGCAAAGATCACAAAGGTATTGATTACATCTCAAGGTTTGGAATGAGGAACCTGGTTTGCAAAAAAGCAGTTTACAGAAGCAAAATTAAGCATGTTAATTATAGTTTTGGGTCTCGGGATCACTGAGTTGCCAGGAACTCATTATCTAGAGCCATTGAGGTAATTTAGAGTAATTGCGCTGTCCTGGTCTTGGGACCACTGAGTCAACTGGAATGCATTATCTGTGGCCACTAAAACAATTTAGGATAATTGTGCTGTCCTGTTTCCCAGGTACAGAAGAATGTGCTTTCTAACACCAGTAAGATAACAATCAATGGGATAGTCACGTTACAATCAATAAGGCATTCAATCAAATGGTATGATTTATACAATTCAGAAAATCAAAGTAACTTTTCTATTGTTAAACAAAGCAAATAAGTACCATACTTCATACCCCACTGGTTTTATGTACATGAGTCAAATCATGAACTCATCTTTACTAGTTCGGGGATTTTACTGCCCCCTAACTACAAGTGGTTAGCCCGAATTAATTTTTCTAAACTGCCAGCTTGGCACATTTATTTTCATTTACTCACCCCACTTCTTTTAGGGGCATTCTCTATTCTGTTCCTGCTCTCCTGTCCCCTAGCACATCTAGCCCCACTTAGCCCTGGACTTTCTCACTGGATAAAAAAAAAATGTTCTTACAGTTACCAAGTGCCCTGGTGCCACAGTCCCCATCCTCACTGAAGTCCAGTGCCCCTCCTGCAGGCATCGAGCCTCCTCCTGGCCTGCGTGGAGCCCAGGCTAGGGATCTCACAGATGAGGCAGCTGGATGCCGGGATCAAGGCCATTTTCTGTTGCAGGAGCTGGGAGTGGTGTAGCCAGGTCTGGATGCCGTAGCAGGGCGACAGTGTATAGTCCTTTCCAAGTTGGGGTGAGTCCTTGGGTCCTGAACTTCTTTACCCACACTGAGTTCCGAGGCTGGAAAAGATGTACAGGATCCGAGGTGGGCACTGGCAAGGCATCTCGAACAAGCTTATGGGTGGCTCTCTGGATATACTGCAGAGCCTGCAAGGACTTGAGCAAGGAATAGTTATGACTTTTAGCTTTAAATTCCTCCCCTAACTTTGGGTAGGATAGGGGGAGGTTTACCAAACATGATTTCAAAAGGAGAGAACCCCTCCGGTTGGGGGTACACCTGGCCAGTAAGTAGGCAAAGGGCAGGAGGTTGGTCCACTTTTCACCAGTTTCTGGGATAAATTTAGTTAAAGTCCTTTTAGAGTCCTGTTCATACCTTCCCTGAATTTGTGGCCGGTATGCACAATGGAGTTTCCAATTTATGCCTAAGACTTGAGCTATATACTTTGAGATACCTTGGCTACAAAGGCGGGACCATTATCTGATCCTATGACTGCTGGTAGTCCAAATCTAAGTATAATCTCCTGGAGTAATTTATTGACCATTATAGAGGCAGTTTCTGTCCTGGTGGGGCTCCAACCCAACCCGTGAAGGAGTCTATAAAAACTAGCAGGCACTTATACCCTGATGCCGGTGGCTTAATCTCTGTGAAAATCTACCTCCCAATGCGCTCCTGGGGAGTTTCCCTGGGCCTGAATTCCCAGGGGGACCCTCTTACCTTGCTTAGCATTTACCTGTGACCTGCCTCACCAAAGTTCAGAAGTCTTGGTGACACCTATGTGGCCAGCCTGGTGTGACTGGGCAACTACAGTCTGACCTAGAGCCTCTGGGACCAACAGTCTGCCATCTGGTAGAGTCGACCAACCATTTGGTCCTCTGGTAGCTTGCTTTTGTTCTGTCAATTCCTCCTCTTGTAAAGGCCCCACTGGTTTTTGGACGGCTTCCTTGGCAGCTTGGTCTGCAGCTCGGTTTCCTTGGGCGGTCTAGGGTGACTACCACTGCCCACTGTCCATATGTATCTTGTACATAACAGTACCTTGTCTGGTGATGATAGCGGCACATCTGTCAAGTCTGGACGAACTGCGTCTGTTCCCTCTATGCAATCATGGATGGCTCCTCTGGATCATCATCTAGGAGCAGGGTGGCAGGGTTGATGGCCAGTGTCTTACGGAATTCAGATGCAGGGCTGGTCCAGGAGAAGAACTTGGTACTGGGTGACCCTGGTGTTTGACATCCATCTCTCAAGAGCATCTCAAAGGAGGGCTTCCACAGCATGGGGTTTTGTCAGGGCTAGTTCCTGGCCCGAAGTCAGCTTATCTGCCTCCTTTACCAGCAATGCTGTGGTGGCCACTGCCCAGAGGCACACTGGCCACCCTGCAGCCATGGGGTCTAGTCTCTTAGACAGATAGGCCACAGGTCTCTTCCAGGGACCTGGAGTCTGGGTGAGAACCCCTTTGGCAATGCCCCTTACCTCACTCACGTAGAGGTGGAAGGGCTTCCTGACGTCTGGCTAGGCTAGGGCAGGTGCTGAGACGAGAGCCTTCTTTAGCTCCTCAAAAGCCCGTTGCTCCACTTCAGTCCAGTTTAATGGCTGCGCCTCCCCAGCACTTGAGCACAGAAGTTCAGCAATCTCCTCAAACCCCGGTATCCACAGGCGGCAGTATCCAACTGCCTCCTCCTGAACCTGCTTCTTGGTTGGAGGCATGGGGATCCTTTAGATTGCCTCTATTCAACTGAGGGAGAGGGTCCGTCTGCCTTTGCTAATGTCGTACACCAGGTATGTGACATCAGAGGAGCACAACTGTGCCTTCTTGGCTGACACCCGGTAGCCTAATGCTTGTAAGGAGCCTAACAGGCCCTCAGTGGCTTGTCAGCAATTTTCCTCAGTATCTGCTGCCAGCGGAAGATCATCTACATAGTGGAGTAGGGCACATTCTGGATGCCTCTGTCTAAAGGCAAGTAGGTCCCAGCTCAACGTTTCATCAAAAAGGGTGGGTGAGTTTTTGAAACCTTGAGGCAGTTTAGTCCAGGTTAATTGTCCTGAGAATCTACCCTCTGGGTCATTCCACTTGAATGCAAAGATAGCAATTCCCTTCTTTGCTTCGAAACTCAGGGGGTATTACCTTACCCGAGCTGGAGTGGCGGTGGCTTGCAATTGGACTACTCCGGGAGCTTGATGACTTGCTAACGCCAGGGGCGGGTGTTTTTTGCCCAAACCATGGGAAAGAGGCATCGTAATTTCCCCAAATAAGCAGTCACATTGGCCCTTTCCTGCAAGAGATATTCATCTGAGAGAGGACAGATTAGATTACAGGGGTGGGCAAACTTTTTGACTCGAGGGCCACAATGGGTTCTTAAACTGGACCGGAGGGCCGGAACAAAAGCATGGATGGAGTGTTTGTGTGAACTAATATAAATTCAAAGTAAACATCATTACATAAAAGGGTATGATCTTTTTTTTTTTTTTTTTTTTTTAGTTTTATTCATTTCAAACGGGCCAGATCCGGCCCGAGGGCCATAGTTTGCCCACGGCTGGGTTAGAAGAATGCAGCCAGGGGAGGATGGGTCCGGGCCTGGGTTCCTTGGATCCACAGTGAAGTGTGCTCCGTCCCCCTCAAAGGATATGGTGGCTTGTAGTTTCTGTAAGATATCACATCCCAGTCAGGGGTACGAGCAAACTGGCATGACCAGAAACGAATGTGTTACCGTGTTCTTTCCAAGGTCCACAGTCCTCTGATGTCCAAGGAAAAAGGCAGTTTGTCCGGTGGCTCCCTGGACCGATGTTGTCTTAGATGTTACGGGTCCCATTGGCTCTGTCAAGACTGAATAGGCTGCTCCAGAACACACCAGGAAACTAAAAAATTATTATTCTGGGCTCCAAGGGGTTCAAGGAAAAGGAGTCCAGGCCCTATTAGTTCCCTTCCCTGAGTGTAAATCCTTCAGAGCCTGGGTTTTTCCCTCAGCCTTCCGCTTTCCTTTGTGAACCTACCAGGATATTCTCTCTCCCAGTGCCCCTACTTCCTACAATAGGCATACTAATGCCTTCCTAGCTTGCTGCTGGCCTTTTCTTTAGTCCTGTTTCTCCTCCGTGGTGTCCCTATTGTTAAAGACTTTCTGGGCTACCTCTACCAGCTGTGACCAATTCATTCCTTCAAATCCTAATTTTTTAGAGTTTCTTTTTCTAGCTACTGCCTTTTTAAGCGCCCCCCCCCCCCCCCCGCAACCCCCAACAGAACACTGTGAAGTGTCCAAGGAGGCCTTGTCCCTGGGGGTTCTTGGGTCTCATTGGGGCGCAGGGAGGCACAAGGAGGCACAGAGAAATTCCCCCCCCTCACCACCTACTCAAAATAACCCCTCGGGGGATGAGAGGCAATTACAACCCTGATGAGCAGAGGGTGCGGGAGATGGGAGCCGGATAGGTGGAGGCAGGGAGCTCGGAGCAGGTCCCCAGGTGAGCAGTGGAGGTGCTCCCTCCACGGGGAAAGGCATTTTCATTACAAAGCGCTCCTGTGACTGTGGGTTGGGTACCAGGCCCCTGCCATCGTACCAGTCCCCTGTGACAGAGCAGCAATCAGGCCTCTCCCAAGGGAGTGCCCTGGAAGGGGATATCAGCCCCTCCTCTACTAGCAGCAACAGGTACCGAACCCTTTCAGTACATTTGACCAGCTTCATTCCCGCCCACCTCTACAGATTCCAGGGCCCATTGTCTTCCTTTAACCAGCCAGCCAAATGACACTGGCCTGTATTATTTCCTATTGTGAGTTAGAGGAAGACAATTCCTGTGGAGGAAAATGACTCTTAGTCGTCTTGGAAAAGAAGGCAGAGGATGGCAAGGATGTGCAGGGAAATTTTACTAAAAGAATGGAGGGTCTCCTGAAAGATCCTCAATTCAGCACAGGCTGGGGGCAGGGCCTATAAATTATCTCTGCCCTGAGGATCTATGAGCTCCCTGAATGTCCCAATCAGACAAGGAAAGCCACAAATACCTTTTAAATCTACCCCAGAATTCCAAAATTTCAACCCAACATAGAAATATCACAGAGTAAATCAAAGTCCCTAGTAAACAAACAGGAATGTTTACTAGTTAGGCGGGCAGATTCCACCTCTGACAGAGAGCAAGCGCCCTTGGAGAAAGAACCCAGCGGCTGCTTGGGGCGAGTTTTGCTATCGGTCAGAGTATTCAGCCTTAAAGAAGTCAAGCGTGTTTTTTGTTTGTTTGTTTTTTCAGAATTCCACCCTTACATGAACAAATAATTATACCTAAGTTGACATACAGACATCAAATAAACATCCACACTTACACCCTTTCAGTGAACAAGTACTTTTACAGTCTTGGGATCTTTTTTTTTTTTTTTTAATTAAATTTTTATTGTTCAGTTTACATTTGTTCTTCTCCCCCCCCCCCCATAACTCCCCTCCTTCCAGTTCCCCGCCCCACCCTCCGCCCTCACTCCCCACCCACTGTCCTCATCCATAGGTGCACGATTTTTGTCCATTCTCTTCCCGAATCTCCCATTCCCCTTTCCCCCCCAAGAATAGTCAGTCCATTCCCTTTCTATGTCCCTGATTCATTATAATCACCAGTTCATTCTGTACATCAGATTATTTATTCACTTGATTCTTAGATTCACTTGTTGATAGATGCATGTTTGTTGTTCATAATTTGTATCTTTACCTTTTTCTTCTTCTTCCTCTTCTTAAAGGATACCTTTCAGCATTTCGTATAATACTGGTTTAGTGGTGATGAACTCCTTTAGCTTTTCCTTATCTGTGAAGCTCTTTATCTGACCTTCAATTCTGAATGATAGCTTTGCTGGATAAAGTAATCTTGGTTGTAGGTTCTTGGTATTCATCACTTTGAATATTTCTTGCCACTCCCTTCTGGCCTGCAAAGTTTCTGTTGAGAAATCAACTGACAGTCGTATGGGTATTCAATTGTAGGTAATTGAGTCTCTTTCTCTTGCTGCTTTTAAGATTCTCTCTTTGTCTTTTGCTCTTGGCATTTTAATTATGATGTGTCTTGGTGTGGTCCTCTTTGGATTCCTTTTGTTTGGGGTTCTCTGCACTTCTTGGACCTGTAAGTCCATTTCTTTCACCAGGTGGGGGAAGTTTTCTGCCATTATTTCTTCAAATAGGTTTTCAATATCTTGCTGTCTCTCATCTTCTGGCACTCCTATAATTCTGATATTAGTCCGCTTGAAGCTGTCCCAAAGGCTCCTTACACTATCTTCACACTTTCGGATTCTTTTTTTCATTTTGCTTTTCCAGTTGGGTGTTTTTTGCTTCTTCGCATTTCAAATCTTTGGTTTGATTCTTGTGCTCCTCTGGTCTGCTATTGGGTATAACATTTTTTATTTCAGTCCGTGTATGCTTACTTTCTAATTTCTTTATCGTAGCATCGAGGGTCTCATTAGTTTTCGTGAGGCTCTGCTCAAGTTTATTGCAAGCCCTCAAAATTGCGATTTTTAGCTCCATATCCTCCATTTCTGTCATGTTTTTTTGTCTCCGCATCTTTTATGCTTTCTTGGTGCACCCCTTGTGGTCTTTGTGCGCAGTCTTGTTCTAGTTAAGCCTTAATTGTTGTAGTTAATACTAGAGGGATTTGACCACCAGTCCGACTGGCTGTGGGAATCAGCTGTGTGGAAAACTTCAGTCCTCTGGGGAGGTGCTAATCTAGCCTTTGCCTGAGGCGATTGGCAAATGGCTGTGCGCAGGGCTTGGGCGGGGCGGGATCAACAGGGCGGGGGGAGGGAGCAGCTATGGCTGCTCTCAGTCCGTTCCCAGGGGCTCTGCCTCTCTGTCCCAGCAACCGCTGCAAACCTCGGAGGGACCATAGCCAGACAGTCCCGCTTCTCCTGTTTGAGTCTGGGTCCCTAGAGACTCGCCCGGATCTGTAGCCCAGAGTCTGAGACTCCCTCCTGATTGAAAACGACAACCCCGCCCTCAGCCACCAGCCTGCTTTGCGCGCGCACCACCGCACCACCGTACCTTTAAATTTTCCACACTGCGCCTCCTCTGAGCCTCGTAATGCTGTTGTTTTTCCTTCTAGTTGAAGAGTCTCTCCTCAGCCAGCCTTCCTGTGGTTCTGGTTGATGTCCGTTCTGTCTTTTAGTTGTATTTTTGAAGTGGTTGTTTGCGGCAGCAGTCTCTGGTGTTTACCTATGCCGCCATCTTTGATTCTCTGTCCAGTCTTGGGATCTTAACCAGATAACAGGAACACCGCCCAAGTCCCCTGATGGGGGCCTGACAGGAACAGATGTGGAGGCCTCCCTTTCCCACATTCCAGGACAGGTTTCTCGACCCATGTCTCATCCAGACAGAAACGGTGCTCATACTGAACAAAGAAACAAGACTAAATAGACACGACAACTAGACAAATGCCTCAGTCAGAAGGTGTTTTTTTTTTCAAAGGAAACAAACAAAAACACTTTTACACAGGCGCATGCCACATTTACACCACAAAATACCAACAAATCAGTTTCAATTGTGCAGAGATACAGAACAAGTCCCTGAACAGAGGCAGTAGAAAACTGCCTAGGAATGCGTCTCTTCTACCTTTTTAAAAGACAGGCCAGACTCAAACCTTTAGTCAGTCTGAGTTTTGACTTCCTTCCCGGAAATCCCAGAGACAGTGAATACCGTCTAGAAGCCATTCCTCCATGATTCAGGACAAGTCCCTCAGAGATCCAAGATACAGAACAAATCCCTGACCCATTTGACAAAGACAAAGACAACAAAGAACAAAGACAAAACAAACCAGACAGATGCAACCCTAAGGTTACCTAGACCAGGACCCCCAGACGCCATCGAGTCCGGGCGGCTGGACTCAGAGGTTCTGCTGCATCCAGCCCTCTTTTGAGTCCAGCACCAGTGACTGGTCCCAGAACTTACCTCTAGAGGATTTTCCAGGTGACTCGATGAATTTTTTTAGGCACGGGCCAACGTCCCCTGTCCGCTAGCTGGATCCGAAGGGGATTTCTCTGGGGCCCTGGAACTTCTCAGGTTGCGAACCCCCTAGAGTCCCCTCAGTCTCCACGAACGGCTCAGGGGGGATTTTGCCTCCCTTGGCATCCGAAACAGCACCCCTAGGAGGCTGCATCTCGCTGGGGAGCCTTCAAATGTTGTAATGGACCCCGCAAATCACAGAAGGACGCCTCAAGAAGTCGAATTAAAGAGTCACATTTATTGCAATCTGGGACTATGAGGGGCCAGTCCCCAAATCTCATAGTCCTCTGGTTAAATTTCTTAAGTGACAGAAGCTTACTACTGGCTACTTCTATTTGGTCTCCCCTCCCCGCCCCCCAGCTCTGACTTTTAAAATGTTATAAGTTGAGCTGAAAGTGGTTACCCAGGAATTTCAGCTCCTTATCCCTCCTTCAGGCTCCTAAGGATTTCACTTCCAGTTTATTGCCCACACGTCTTTGAAAGCTGCTTGTTTGTCTTCCTCTTCCCACCTTTACCTCTCCAGGCTAGGCTCTTTAATTTTATGAGAGAGAGAGAGAGAGAGAGAGAGAGAGAGAGAGAGAGCGAGCATCGATTGGTTGTTCCACTTATTTATGCACTCATCCGTTGTTTCTTTGTATGTGCCCTTACCTAGGATTGAACCCACAACCTTGGTGTATTGGGATGATGCTCTGACCCAGCAGTTCTCAACCTGTGGGTCGCAACCCCTTTGGGGGTCAAAGGACCCTTTCACAGGGGTCGCCTAAGACCATCGGAAAACACATATATAGTTATATATTGTTTTTGTGATTAATCACTATGCTTTAATTATGTTCAATTTGTAACAATGAAAATACATCCTGCATATCAGATATTTACATGACGATTCATAACAGTAGCAAAATTACAGTTATGAAGTAGCAACGAAAATAATTTTATGGTTGGGGGTCACCACAACATGAGGAACTGTATTAAAGGGCAGCAGCATTAGGAAGGTTGAGAACCACTGCTCTAACTGACTGAGCTGTTTGATTAGGGCTCATTTAATTTTTTTTTTTTTTTTACCCATAGACAACTCCACAACAGCTGAGAATTTTGTCATGCACCACTGACATTGAGGCATGGAGCCTTCTTTTTAATCATGTGGGCAGCAGTGGTGGGGATAGTTAATAATACAATACTTTTAATGGGTGGTAGGTATTTCAGATCCTGATAGATGCTTTAAAAAAAGAAAGAATGGCCGAAACCGGTTTGGCTCAGTGTATAGAGCATCGGCCTGCGGACTGCAAGGTCCCAAGTTCAATTCCGGTCAAGGGCATGTACCTGGGTTGCGGGCACATCCCCAGTAGGAGATGTGCAGGAGGCAGCTGGTCGATGGTTCTCTCTCATCGATGTTTCTAACTCTCTATCTCTCTCTCCCTTCCTCTCTGTAAAAAATCAATAAAATATATTAAAAAAAAAAAAAGAATGGAACATAGTAATGGGACGTAGAGTAAATGGGGGGAAGTGAAAGAAGCTTTTCTCTGAGGAGGTGACATAACTTCTCATGTCACATGAAGGCATCAGAGAAAGCTTCATGTGACATAATTTTGAAACCATTTAAGAAGTATAGGGCTCATTCAACCACAGGTCCTTTTTCTGTTGCCAGCCAGCCTCTCATAATAAAGAATAAGCATAAGTATTTCTTGAGCTTCTGCTGTGCTTGGCACGGCTCCGCAAGCTGGAAATATGAAAATGAGTAAGACACACACACACAAAAGATTTCCATCATTTATCTCATGCTGTGGCTCAGCTTGGATTTAAGAGGCAAAATCTTTGTGCATGACAGGAGAAACATGACTTTATCATGACAGGGTTGAATCAGAGGCAGTCTTGCCCTAGTGAAGGACTCTGGGGGTGGTTTTTATGACTGGGCTCGGTTTTGTTCATAACTAGGAATCCATTTTGTTCAACAACAAAAATGAGTTGTTACCATTGCCCACTCCTCTCCCAATTCTACTTCTTCTTCTTTAATGTTGACACTTTGCCTATGACTCAGTTTTAATAGTGATCATTCTACTCGATTCCCAGCCCATGGATAACCTTAAGCTCTTTCAACTCTGCACCTCTACCTCTATCACACGTCTCGGCTTTACTGCACTTCAATGTAGTTACATGCCTGCAGAGCTTTAGAGTGCACCCGTATTATATTTATGCTGAACATCCCGTGCTTTACTATGATTGCTATTTTATGGGTTTGAGCACATTGAAATTATTTTACACAGACTCATATTGCCAGCATGAAAGGTCCTTAAGGAAACCATTTGTGGAGTAATAACAAGCAGAACCTGCCTCTGTCCTTTTCTTGCCAGCCAATGCTTCTGTCCTCCCTTGGTGAGACTTTCCTCATCCAGTGACCTTTTGCGCCATGTTATATATAACAGCCATTTCCTGAGAGTCTCACTGACTTGTCTTGAAAATCATTGTATTGAATCATGTCCAGTTGTGATATAACAACTGTGATGAAGATATTCTGTATTTATCAGGTCAACATGCACGTCACGTACGTTTCTTTTCTTCAGGTTGCTGCTGTGGAGCTGAAAACGTGAAGGAAACGACTGAACAGAAGGTTTCTGTAAGATTGTCACAGGCAAGGAATCCCAAGTTAGCCTTGTCTTCCCAAAAGAGCCACCCCTGTGAGAGTTGTGGGCTGGTCTTAGGAAACATTTTTCACATGATGGAGCTGCAGGGAACACAACATGGACAAATACTGTTGAGGTGTGGGGCATGTGCAAAACAATTTTTTTTCCATGCAAAATTTCACCAGCAGCATGAGAAAGAGAAATCTTTCACTAGAGGTGTGGACAGTATCTCACTTGCAAACAGCTGCAATTTCAATGTATCCCAGAATCATTTCACATGCTGGAATTTTGGGCAGGGTGCCCTTATGGGGTCAGGACATCTCCACCTAAAGGCTTCTCAGACCAGGGACAGTCCAACCGCAATTTCGACATATGGGATGCCTTTTAAAAGAAGAAAAATTTATAACAGTAGAAAAGATTGTCAGGGAGACCTTAGTTACACCCACCCATTTATTCAGGAAAAAGATGTCCATCTTGGAAGTCGGTGCTTTCTGTCCTCTGAATGTGGAAAATATTTTCCCAAATTTTCTAGCTTTCATTATCAACAGAGAGGTCACACAGGAGAAAAGCCTTATCAATGCAGTGAATGTGGAAAATCTTTTGCACAGAGCAGTGCCCTTCGTTGTCATCAGAGAGTTCACACGGGAGAAAAGCCTTATCAATGCAATGAATGTGGGAAGTCTTTTGCACAGAGCAGTGCCCTTCGTTGTCATCGGAGAGTTCACACGGGAGAAAAGCCTTACCAGTGCAATGAATGTGGGAAATCTTTTACCTCTAAGGAGAACGTTCATCGACATCAGAGAGTTCACACTGGAGAAAAGCCTTATACATGCACTGAATGTAGGAAATCTTTTACCACTAAGACCGTCCTTCATCGTCATCAGAGAATTCATACTGGAGAAAAGCCTTATCAATGCAGTGAATGTGGGAAATCTTTTTCCGAGGGCACTACCCTTCATCGTCATCAGAGAGTTCATACGGGAGAAAAGCCTTATACATGCAGTGAATGTGGAAAATCTTTTGCACTGAGCATTGCCCTTCATTATCACCAGAGAGTTCACACTGGAGAAAAGCCTTATCAATGCAGTGAATGTGGGAAATCTTTTGCACGGAGCAGTGCCCTTCGTTGTCATTGGAGAGTTCACACGGGAGAAAAGCCTTATCAATGCAATGAATGTGGGAAATCTTTTACCTCTAAGGCCGTCCTTCATCGTCATCAGACAATTCATACTGGAGAAAAGCCTTATACATGCAGTGAATGTGGAAAATCTTTTGCACTGAGCACTGCCCTTCATTATCATCAGAGAGTTCACACTGGAGAAAAGCCTTATCAATGCAGTGAATGTGGGAAATCTTTTACCACTAGCGTTGCCCTTCATTGTCATCAGAGAATTCACACTGGGGAAAAGCCTTATCAATGCAGTGAATGTGGGAAATCTTTTACCCAGAGCACTCACCTTCGTTTTCATCAGAGTCTTCATACAGGAGAAAAGCCTTTTAAATGCAGTGAGTGTGGGAAATCTTTTACCCAGAGCACTGCCCTTCATTATCATCAGAGAGTTCATACAGGAGAAAAGCCTTATAAATGCAGTGAATGTGGGAAATCTTTTACAAGGAGCAGAGGTCTTCAATATCATCAGAGAGTTCACACTGGAGAAAATCATGAGTGCAATTAATATGAGGTATCTCTCAGCCAAATTTCTAAATTTGCTCTGCACATATGAGTCCAAATGTGAGAAATTTCTTAGATGTGTAGGAAATGTAGTTTCTTAGTTAGATCTTAACATTAGTACAAAAAAATTTATGTATCCTCATTTTTCTGAATTGTATCTCATACTTTTAATCACCTACATTATGTAAAGTTCCCATAACTGTTCTTGTTGTGTTGGTTTTTATGTTGGAACACTGTGTAATTATGTTGCACGTTCTAACATACAGAGATGTCCTGCCAGATCAATGTCACTGCATCTTTCTGTTGTAGAAGGTATTTCATCTGAACCACCTATAAGGTCCCCTACAAATGGCATCAGTCACCATCCTCTTGTGCCCGGGGAAGCGAACTCTGTTGTCTTTATTGTTGAAGAAAATGAGGAATACCTGAGCCCATAGTTCTTTCTTGTTTTCCTGTCATGGGTTGCCACCTAGGACTTATTACTGTTGGCCCCAGTAAACATAATGTTGCAGAGGGAATGCTTTCCCTGAATGCCAGTGATGAATTTATTGAGTGCCTGAGTCATCAGTGGAAGAACTGCCATTCTCCTGTCTCTTTGGTTTGTACAATAATGAAGGCTTTTCGTAATACTTCTTTAATCTTGGGTGTTCTATTTACTGTGTGGGTTAGCTTTAAGGAGACCGGGGCTCTCCAAGCATGATGAGGTGAACAACTTTTATGGGGTCTCAAACCTTTTTGCCCTTGGGACAACAGTATGGTGCAGAAATTAGCTCAGTAGTTTTTGGCAAATTTACACTGCTGCCCATATTCTCCTAAGAAATACTCTGGACTCTCTAATCCTCATGTGATGTCTGGATGCTTTGAGACAGAGATCACTCCAAAGAGGGGGTAGCTGTGACAACCTCAAGTATGTCTGGGAGCATTAATTTTTTTTTCTTGTTTGCAAGGGATGCCAATACCTGTGAAGGTATCTCTTGCCCAGGTGTTGCAGAGGGCCATGTGCCCTAATGCCTACAATTTCACGAGTGATGTCACTGGTTTGAGGACCATAGCAGTGAGGGAAACCCTTTCACTGCAGGAACACTGACCTAATTATTGTTGGACAAAACTGCAGCCCATTCGATGGAAAGGTCCTCACCTAACTGTGCATCCAGGAATTATTTTGGGGAAAAGACTACAGGAGGTCTGTGTACGCAGATCGGAGGGACCCCATCCATGTTTATTTTCTGTGGAGCAGTCATTGTCATTGATTCTAATCAAGATGGTTTGTGGCTCTTGTAGCTTCCCAGATGTTCCCATCAGAACCATTGGTGCTCAGGCCGCAAAACAGGGATGGAGACAAAGGCTGTCTTTAGTCCAAGGATGTGGCTTTTGTGCGTTTGGGTGAAAGTTCTTCATCGTATATTACATTTTCTGTACTGACATGAGACCCTCACCCAGAGGGCATATGAATGTGGAATGAATATAGAATTGCAAAACCTGTTCCTCCAAAATCTATGAGCGTACATTTGTTTTATCTTGAACCATTTTTAATAGCTGTAATGAGTAAGTTATATGTGTTAAGTATAGTGTTTCATAAATATTGACATGTGCATTAAATGAAACCATCATTATAGTCATAATGCTGACTATATGTTACACTGTGTAATTGCTTCATGACCTCTTTTAACCTGTCCCTGTTCTTCACAGCTTTCCTAGTTTCCATGGATTTACATTCCACTTTCATAGAGAACTTTATTTTCTTTGAGTATTTTTCTGCTTTAATTTAGTTTTCATAAATACTTGTAGATTTATTCAACTTATATTAGTAACTCAACTTTTTTCCTGATATTTTTTTTAAAAAAAATTAATATATTTTATTGAGGAAACTGTCCAGAACACTCGGAGTGAGGTTCAGGAGTGGCAGCTGCCTCTGCTGCACGCAGCAACACCCTCTTTCCAGCTCCTCCACACCTGCCTTGGCCTGCTCACCGGCTGTCAAATATGATGAAAGCAACTACTTACTATGATGTTTTGGGGATGAAACCCAGTGCCACCCAGGAAGAAGTGAAAAAGGCATATAGGGAGCTGGCCTTAAATTACCACCTTGATAAGAATCCAAATGAAGAAGAGAAGTTTAGACAGATTTCTCAAGCTTACGAAGTGCTCTCTGATGCAAAGAAAAGGGATGCATAGTGATAAAGGAGGAGACCACGCAATTATGGAAGGTGGAGCTGGTGGTTGCTTTGGTTCCCCCATGGACATCTTTGAAATGTTTTTGGTGGAGAAGGAAGGATGCAGAGAGAAAGGAGAGGTAAAACCATTGTGCATCAGCTCTTCGTAACCTTAGAAGACTTAGATAGATAATAGTGCAGCGAGGAAACTAGCTCTACAAAAGGATGTGATTTGTGATAAATGTGAAGGTCAAGGTGGTTAGAAAGGAGCAGTAGAGTGCTGTCCCAATGGCCGAGGAACTGGAATGCAAGAAAGCATTCATCAGATCGGCCCTGGAATGGTTCAGCAAATTCAGTCTGTGTGCATGGAGTGCCAGAGCCATGGGGAAAGCATCAGTCCTAAAGATTGATGCAAAAGCTGCAAAAGAAGAAAGATAGTTTGAGAGAAGATTCTAGAATTTCATATTGAAAGATGGCCAGAAGATAACATTCCATGGTGAAGGAGACCAGGACCCAGGGCTGGAGCCAGGACATATTACCATCGTTTTAGATCAGAAGGACCATGCTGTTTTCGCTTGACGAGAACACCTTTTCATGTGTATGGATATACAGCTGGATGAAACATTGTGTGGCTTCCAAAAGCCAATAGCTACTCTGGACAACCGAACTATAGTCACCACCTCTTATCCAGGTCAGATTGACAAGCATGGAGATACCAAGTGTGTATTAAATGAAGGCATGCCAATTTATCGTAGACCATATGAAAAGGGTTGCCTAATCGTGGAATTTAAGGGAAACTTTCCTAACAATGGCTTTCTCTCTCCTGATGAACTCCCTTTCCTGGAAAAACTACTACCTGAAAGGAAGGAAGTAGAAGAGACTGATGAAATGGACCAAGTAGAACGGGTGGACTTTAATCCAAATCATGAAAGAATGCACCATTACAATGGAGAAGTATATGAGGATGATGACCATCATCCTAGCGGTAGTGTTCAGTCTCAGACCTCTTAATGGGTCCAGGGAATAACACTGCTGGCATGTTATATACAGTAGGGAATGAGTGATGGACTGTAACCTTAATATGCTCACTACTTGCTATTGTTTTTGTTTTAATATTCAAGTATAGTAGTGTTTTAAAAGTTAAATGAAGAATAAACTCATACTCAAATAAAAAACTGAAAAATATATATATATATTTATTTTGTTGATTTAACAGAGAGGAAGGGAAATGGGTAGAGAATTAGAAACATCGATCAATCCATCACCCCCCTACTGGAGATGTGCCTGCAACCAAAGTACATGCCTTTGAGCAGAATCTACTCTGGGACACTTCGATCCATAGGCCAGCACTGTATCCAGTGAGCCAAATGAGTTAGGGCTCTGAAAGATATTCTTATCATTGAACTATCACCATCAGTTTGTCCATTTTAATAGATATTTGTTTATTTCTAGCAAAGCTGGTACAAAAATTTCCATATAATTTCTCGTATGTATATAAGTGTTATTTACCATTGTCAAAAATTCAGTGCATAGTCTGGGTTTTTGAGTAGATGAATGTTTAAATTTACCGACATTAGCAAATTGTGATCTAAATAGAATATACCTCCAGGGCTAGTGTGGCTCGGTGGTTGGCCATCATCTCATGCAGCCCAGGGTTGTGGATTTGATTGCCAGTGAGGATATGTGCCTGGCTTGTGGGCTAGATCCACAGAAGTGGGTGTGGAGGGGGCGGCTGGCCCATATGGCACTCTCCATCAATGTTTCTCTTCCTCACCCTTCTCTCTCAAAAGATTATGAAACTATTCTTTAAAAATAGAAAATAAACTTTAACTGATTGTAGTTTTTTACATTTTTCAGCAGTGTGTTAGAGATTCACATTTTCCACATCCTAGAGAATAATTTGTTCGGTCAATTAAAATTTATTTAAACTTTTTTTCTTGAGACGTTTGTTGTGCTGCTTCACTATTTGATTGTATTTTTTTCTAGGAATTTATGGTGAGCCTTTTCTCAGAAGTGTGTTTGTTGAGTCTGTATCTTTGTTAAAACATCATATGTTCTGCCTAATGTGCTATGAGTTTTGGCAATTTTCTTTAACAATAAGATTGTGGAACAACAATGATAGATGTTGGCATTTCACTCATTTTGTACACTTTTATTTAAAAAAATAAACATTTTTTGTATTGGAATGATATGTTTTAATGTTTTTCCTTAAAAAAGTATTTTAATTGCCCTAGCTGATTTGGCTATCCCTCTCATTTCCTGACTGTAAAAAAAAACAACAACAAGCAATAAAATATGTATATATTTTTTAAAACAATCCCTTCTGCTGGTCTAAGTCAGTTTCCACCTGTGAAAAAAAGTATGAGGTATGTTTCCATACCGAAACTATTGGAGACGGTTCAATGGTAAGGTGTCCACGTGTGTAACGCAGCTGTGCCTGCAGCCTGCCTTGGCTCCAGCAACTCCATCCTCTCCCTGCAGAGACCTTCCCAGGCAGGCACTTCTCACTCCCCTTATGCCCGCAAGCACCTTTGTCTTTGGGTGAATTTTAGTGAGAAATGGGACCTATAAGAAGCTACTGACTCTGCTGCAGTGAGGCAGGTGCTGTGGGCACTCAGGTCTCATTGTGGTGCTTCCCATATCAAATTGCTGAAAAAGTTCAGTGTCAGAGAAATGAAGTCAGCTCCCCCAGTTTACACCACAGACAAGTGTCAGATTCAAGGAACTGGATTTTAACCATTATTTTCCCCAGCATCAGACACAGTTCGTACCTCAGATGTGCAGCCCTCACTGGAGCAGGTACAGTCTGAGGCCCAGGGTGGCTCAGCTGCAGCTCCTGTTTCCATGGTTGCAGTTATGATTTCCTCCCATTCCCTTTACACCTCAGACCACCTGCCCCTGGCCTCCCCGTCTGTATTCAGGGCAACGCCATCATTTCTCAGCTGCAGTGGTTTCTCCAGGGCAACCTTCTTTCAGAGTGAGCTGCTGTTTGTCTACCTTCCCTCTAATCCTAGCACACACTCTGACGATCAGGAAAACTCGGTAGTTAGGCCTGAGTCTCTGCATTTGTGCCCACATGATGGGTGTCATGCTGCCATTCTATTTACTTTGGTGAATTTCATGCTTCCGTTTGACCCTTCAGTTTGACACTCACCCTTCAGGGGAGGATACACTTTGATATGAATTTTGCGACCTAATATTCGGAAGTGATGCTGGAGTCCTACATGATCCTGGTCTCATTGGATGGGTGCTCACCTCTTATTCCTGCATAGGACCCACTGCCCATGTGATTTTGTCCTGTATATCCCTTCGGGCTGAATGAGACAGTGGCTCTCACCATGTTTTCCCTGCAGCCCGGATCATGTTCTGGACCCCAGTCCTCCTTCCCAACCTCCTGTGTCTACACCCTGGGTCATTGGGTTGGAACAGAGTCCTTTTAAGTAGAAGCCCTCACCGCAGTGCACAGCACACTGGAGCACCACTGAGGTCCTTACTGTGCTTTTCCTGACAATCCACCCTGACTCTGCACACACAACATTTTTTCATTGTAGGTTAAGTTGGCTTTTCAGATGATGGTGTTTGCCATTTCGGCCTGTTACTCTTTTTTGAGTCGTTTCCATATACTAAGCAGTCAAGCTGAAAGGCTAACACAAGCCATATAAACAATGTTTAAGTTTATGTGGGCCAAACACACACAAAAAAGCTTACATTTTCATAGCAACTTAGGTTTATTTCGATATGTTGAATACAAAGGGATGATATAAATGAGTGATCATTAATGACTATTCATTGTGAGCCCCCTGCAGCCTGGGGGCTCCACGTTTGACATGCTTGATGTATACAGTAGGTATACATGCTAATAACTTTTATTGTTTTCCCCTGTTAATCTGTGTTATATTCATTTAATTTTTTATTTTATTTTATTTTTTATAGAGAGGAAGGGAGAGGGATAGAGAGTTAGAAACATCTATGAGAGGGAAACATCAATCAGCTGCCTCCTGCACACCCCCTACTGGGGATATGCACACAACCAAGGTATAAGCTGTTGACCAGAATTGAACCTAGGACCCTTCAGTCCGCAGGTCGATGCTCTATCCACTAAGCCAAAATGATTAGGGCAAATTTTTTATTTTATTTTATATTTAAAAAATATATTTCTATTGGTCCCAGAGAGGGAGAGAGAGAAACTTCAATGATGAGAGAGAATTATTGCTGGGGTACCTCCTGTGTGCCCCACACTGGGGTTCAAGCCTTCAACCCGGGCATGTGCCCCTGACCGGAATTGAACCAGGAACCCTTCAGTCCACAGGCCAAATCTCTATCCACTAAGCCAAATCAGGTAAGGCTATCCATTTAATTTTTAGACTAACCAAAGAACCCAGAAAAGAAGTGAAAATTATTTTGCCTCTACAATGCCATTCCCCTCATCTTTCACAATCATTCCCTTTACTCTACAACGTGAAGGAATACTGTTAAGTTTTAGGCAGTGTTACAGCTTGTGAAAGAATTCACAACTAAAAGCAATGCAGAGAGGAAGTTTATTCTATTTTCCAAGAGAGGAAAGGACCAAGTATTGCTAGTCAATTCAGGACAGGGAAGAAATGGTGGCTTCTGCTTTTCAGCAGTGCCTGTCACTAAGGGACAACCAATGGAGGGGCCATGGGCTGAGCTGAATTGTGTGGATAAAAGGGGCTGTCCTTTAAAGTTACAGTTTGTTTCCTCTCCAGGAGACAATCTGCAGATGTTCTAGGGAGGTGTCTTATCAGTTTCTTTCCCAGCCTATAAAATATGACCAGAGAAAAGTTATGAAGAGTTCAAAAGAGGCTTGTTTGAAGGGGTGGAGGCGTGGAAACTTTCTACTGACTAGAGACTCCATGGTGTGAGTTATCCCTGTGGTGTAACAACAGCAGGAAGGAGGGGTATGTAAGAATTTAGCCTTGAACGTAGCTAATCTTGTTCTGCAGTTTGAGCAGCGGAGCTGTTTGAATTAGAGCAGCCGGTAATTTTGGGGTTTAATTAGCAGGTGCTTCTCATAAATTATGAAAAGTCACAGAAATGAAACAGAAAGACCTTCTTCTTGTCTTTACAAATACCTTGACCACTTTTAGAACCTAAGGCTTTATTGATCTGAAGATTGAATATTTCTAGGAGACCAAACAAATTGACACCAGCAGTACTGGGGGCATTGTGTTCAGGAGGATGTCAGCAATGGGTCCCAAAGGAAATACACCACTCAGTGATTTTTCTCCTGACCCCATAGGTTTTAACACCACAGTATGGACAAAAATGATGGTACATAGTAAATATAGCAAGCTCAGGTAGCCTGGCATCACATAGTGACTCATACAAACTCAGGCCAAAAGTAACCACCCAGGATGGTTTGAAGTTAAAACTTTTTAAATAAAAGCAAGTCACAGGCTAGTTATGCCCTAGCCTCCTTTTTTTGTTGTTTTGTTTCTTTGCACAGGTCAATATTGCACATATTGAGCATATCCATTGTCTTTTTGCATCTAGAATACATACCTTTGGATATTCAGGGAAATTTCCTTTTTTACAGTGTCCTAACGGCACAATCTCCAAACACAAAAGACCTCAGGTCCGCAGTTATTATTGTTGTGTCAAATATTAAGTGTTAACTATTGGAGAACCTTTTCAAAAGAATTTTTTGTCTATTTTTTTATTTTATTTAATCCCAGAGATTTCCCTCCTCGTTCCCCACACTCTAATTTACCACCAGTGAATTTCATGCAACCCCCTTATGTCTTCTCCTTTGAGTCTAATGTATAAAAATGGTGCAAAACTTTCGTTCTCCTGAGCATTACTCAACATGTTATTTTCCTTCCTGGCAAATGTTACTGACTAGGGTCAAATAAACTTAGAAAAATTCTCCACATGTTCGGACATTTCTTACATCATCACCAAAAGCAATTGACTCATGTGAAGCAGGAGAATGTTACATGGAGGGGAATCTGCATTTCCAGGGACTCAACTGATGGAAGACAGATTTATGAAAACAAATGTAGAGCAGACCCAGGACCCAGCAAGCTAGAGCTTTCCCCTTGCTTTCATAGAACAGAAGAAAATGCTCATGGCTGGTGTGTGTGTGTGTGTGTGTGTGTGTGTGTGTGTGCGCGCGCGCGCGCACTTAATCTTTATATGAGGACATTTCTTTTTACCCTTCCCCACTTTCTCTCTAAGATTCTAAAGTAATTCCATGCTTCCATGTCTCTGAATCCACTCCATTCATCAGTTTTTTTGTTAATTAGTTTCCAAATATGAGTGAGATCAAGTGATACTGTCCTTCTCTGACTGACTTATTTCACTTAGCGTGATGCTTTCAAGGTCCTTCCATGCTGTGTGAAAGGGTAGAAAATTATTTTTACTTCTGAATGATATTCCATGGTATAAATGTACCGCAGTTTTTTCCCCACTATTCTACTGGTGGATACTTGGGTAGTTTCCAGATCTTTGCTATTATAAATTGTGCTGTTATGAACAGAAGGCTGCCTATATCCTATCTGATTGTTTCAAGATTCTTAGGATATATTCCTAGGAGTAGAATCACTGAATTAAATGGCAGTTCCATATCAAAATTTTTTGCAAAAACTCCAAACTGATTTCTATAATTTTGGTAGCAGTTTGCGTTCCTACCAGGGTTGTGCTAGGGTTCCTTTTTTTGACATCCTCCCCAGCACTTGTCCTTGGTTGATTTGCTGATGACAGCCATTCTGACAGTTGTGAGGTTGTTCTAATTGTTGCTTTAATTTGAATCTCTCTGATGATCAGTCACTTTGAGCATTTTTTTACATGTCTCTTGGCCATCTTATCCACACTGCAACCCAGGCAGAGCTGACACATTGAATGGCACCAGAAGCAGATGCTCTTAATATGAGTGTCTGTTTTGTGACATGAATTTTGTATAATGAATTCAATGGAGGCAGGTCAGATCTAGTCAGAGACTTGAGCAACCTCCCCCAGCTACATTTGGCCTGAAGGAGACACATGCCAAAAGTCCTGAATGAAGAAACAATGCCTGCCATTCA
This sequence comes from Myotis yumanensis, assembly GCF_028538775.1. NCBI lineage: Eukaryota > Metazoa > Chordata > Mammalia > Chiroptera > Vespertilionidae > Myotis > Myotis yumanensis. The sequence continues at coordinate 6,020,345 of NW_027223774.1, read as the reverse complement.
GAAAGAGCAGGTCCTGAAGAAAGATGTTCAAAACCAGCCCCGCAGGTGCTGGTGAAACAAACTTGCCCCTCCAGCACCTCCATGAAGGCACTAGAGGGCCCTTAGTGTACTTGGTGTGTTCTTGGGCTCTCTGCCCCTAAATCAAGGTCAGGAGTCAACTGAGAATTACTGCACCCTGGCCCTAGAACGGAGAAACTACATTGCCCACAAGGCCAAGCGTGGAATGCCACCCGGCTGAGCCAATGGGGGTTCAGAGAAGGCATTTCCGTTCAGACGGTTCTGTAGGGCGGGACCGGTAGTCCTTCCGGCGGCGTTTGTCCGATCACGTTTTTTTTCTCCTGCGGTCGGGAGTTCTTGGGCTCAGAGTTCCGTGGAGAAGGCTGGAGAGTGGTGCTCCTCGCCTCACAGCCAATGGTCGGAGCCTCCAGTGGTGTCACAGCTCACACTTGGGATTGAAGCTCGGAGTCACCACCAAAACCCACGCCAGGGCCGGGCCAGGGACCGCCATTCCTGCAGCGGCTTCTGCTCCCGCCCGGCTCAGCCCACAGAGGGCAATGGCGACGCCCCTGCTGAGGAGACGGGCTGAGGTGAGTCGAGTTCCCCCAGGCCCTCACCGCCTCCTCACACAGACACCACAGCCTGGGGAGGGCGCCTGTCCCGTCCTGCAGCTCAGTCCCGCGTGGAGGCCCGTGAGGAAGGTGGAGGGGAGAGAGGAGTGTTGTGGCTTCTGAGGACACAGCAAGTGCAGGGCAGAGAGAACAGGGGTGACTTGCATCTGAAGGTCCCTGAGGATGTGGCTGTGAGTATTGACGGAAAGATCAGAGGCTGCAGGGAGGACGGCACAGACTCATTCGGGGCTTTCCCGGCTGTGGGTCCATCCGGGGCCTGGGGTGGGCCTGGATCCGGCTGGGAGACAAGCTCTCTACACGTCATATGCCAAGTTCACGGGTGAGTCCAGCGAGGTCCAGTGGCATTGGAGCAGGAAGGGGGCAGAGCTGAGGGAGTGAACCTGGGATCTGAAGATGGGAAGGGGGTAAACATTACCCAGTGGTGAGCACATCTGGAGGCAGTGTGAGCTGATGTTCCCCGGGACCTGGTGTGGGGACTTAAACGTGAAGCATAAACCGACGCTTGGCTTTGTCTTGGAGGCAGGATCTAGGAGACTGCAGTGGTGTTGCTTGGCAGGAAGGCTGGGGCCCTGCAGGCATCGCCCAGACCTTAAATGGCATTGCCCTTACGCCTCCCCTCCTCCAACCCTTCACTCCCAACCCAGCTGCTCTGCTGAGGGCCATCACAGTGAGTAATGGGACTGTGATGAGAGAGCAGCCTGCACTGGCATTAGGGCCTGGTGTCCACACTAACCGGGTGCCCTGGAGGAGGTTGAGGGGGGGAAGGTGTGTAAGCCGTAGGATTACTGGTTCTCAGAAAGGCAGGTCTGGTTACAATTGTCTCCATTCTGACAGGTTGGTGTGACCTTTGAGGACATTGCCCTGTTCTTCTCCAGGGAGGAATGGAGCCTCCTTGATGAGGGTCAGAGACAGCTGTACCTGAATGTGATGCTGGAGAACTTTGAACTTGTATCCTCGCTGGGTAAGACCCTCACTCTCACCAGTGACCTGGACTTGGCTTTGTGATTTCCCAGGCCCCATCCCCCAGGGTGTGCTCTGTCCTCCAATGTAGACTGTGGTAATGATTGATTTTCCAGTTTTCTGGGTAGTTGCTGTCCTGGGGACAGTTGGTATGTTTCCACTGCTCCCTTCTATTCCTGAAGTCCCAATACTCCCCGCTCCACTAAATTCACAGGGTAGGACTTGTGGTTGGTAGTGTTGCAGGAAGCTTAAAGAATTCCACCTTATTTAGTGAAGAAAGCATTTTCTATATTGTTGTTGTTAATGTGTATATATTTTTGAAAAATTGTCTCTACATCCGTATCCTGTTTATTAACTGTATTTTTTATTAGAGTCTTTTGAATACCTAGTATATTTTATATATTAATTGCTTACGACGTACAGGAACACATATTTTTGCATGCGCTTAATTGTGCTTTGCAGATATTACTCCCCCACATCAGCTTTAATACGAAGTCCATGTTTTTGGCAACCGTGCATTCAGCAGGTTTAGTGCCACCATACTTCTAGCAAGCTCAGGTGCTTGTTACTAGTTCTTAGCAATTAAATATTGTTAGTGAAGTTCTATAGACTTTGCTTTTGAGACAGAGTCACTGCATTGTTATAAGCCTGCAGTATAGTATTAACATACCTTCATTATTCCCAGGGAACTTCAACTGTTTGTGTGAATTTCTGTCTATATCGCAATATTTGCTTAATTGTGCTGATCAGAGGTGAATCCACCATCCCTCCAAGAGATTCCTTCATATGGTTTGCAAGTATTTTCTTTTGCTCTCTAGATTGCCTTTCATTGCGTTTTCTTTATTGCTGTTGTTCATGAAGACTCTTTTCTTTATTTATTTATTGCCATCTGGACTGTTTGTTTTCTACTTTGTGTAGTGGTTGGTGTCACATTCAGAAAATTCTGTCTAAAACAAACCTCCAAAGCTTTTTCTCTAGGTTGTCCTGAGGAGTTTTAAGTGTTAGCACTCACATTTAATTGTGTTATACAGGTTGGCTTAGATTTTATCAATCCTGTCCAGTTTTGTTGTTTTACATGTGAATGTCCATTTATACCAGCACCATTCGTTGAAGAAACTATCTTTCCCTTCTTCTGTGGGTTGCAGCTTTGTCAAAGATTACTTAAAGTATGTGCCCGGGTTTTTTTCTGTTTTCTGTTCTGTTGACATGTGTGTCTGTGTTTCTCCAGCAACACAGTGTTTGGTTGCTTTCTCTTTGTAATAAATAGAAGTTTGTAAGTGTGATACCATCAGCTTTCTTCTTGCTCAAGATTGCTTTTGTTGCCGTCCAGTGGTCGGCATACTGTGGCTCCCTAGCCACAAGCGACTGTTTGACCCCTTGATTGTGGGTCTTCCACAAAATACCAACTTCAGCTCATGGCCATAAACTTTCAATCGCACTGTTTGTTTGCGCAGGCACGTGGTATTTGGTGGAAGAGCCACACTCAAGGGGCCAAAGAGCCGTGTGTGGCTCGCGAGCCGCAGTTTTCTGACCACGGCCCTAGCCCATTTGGCTCAATGGCTAGAGCCTCGGCTGGCAGACTCAAGGGTGTTATGGGTTCAATCTGGGAGATAGATCACCGACTCAAATTTAAATTTAAGAGCCTTTATTAAGGTGGCCAGCTGACTACAGCTCGTCCCTCTTCGCAGGGAGCCTCATACTGCAGCCCAGACCAAGGGTACAGCAAAGCTTTTTATCTGCAAAAATTAAAAAGTATTTTTAAAAAAACACAAAACTACAAAGTGGTTCATTAGCCGTTCGTGGCACTGGCACGGTTCACACAAAGTTTACAGGTACCAATGGGGGTAAAGCAGGGTCACACCTGGCTGGGTTAAATCATAACACATTGCTTTTCTAAGATAATTAGTAATTTTTCTCTGCCATTGTCCTTGTCACTCTGCTCACTCAGTAATTCTTCTGTGCCAGGTCCCAGCCCCTGGCACATTCCCTACTGGTCTTATGCCCGAATCAAATCTTTGATTCAGCGCCCTCTTCTAAGATTCTGGAGTTACATTTTATTCACCGTGGTGGGCCTAGGGAAATGAATCCAAATTCGAAGCAAAGCTACAAGCAGAACTTCCCTTTCCATGGAAGAACCAGCCCTTTGTGTGCTTCCTGGTGGTGGCCTTGAAAACTACACAGCTTCATGGAATCAAAAATGCACCTGGCATGGCATTGGGTGTATCCAGTCTCTGGTCCATAAGGTCAGACAACCAAGCCCATTTCCCTCATTATTCAAGCAGGACAAAACTCGCTAGAAAGCAAACTTACTTTTTTAGAATTAGAGGCCGTCCAAAGAATAGCAGAGAACTCCAAACAGTAGTCCCACAGAACGGGTTTTCCTTCACATTCCACCCCCCCCCACCCCCACCTTGTTCCACAAGCTTTTCAGCCTTGTGGTACATCAACTGCGGGATGTTATGGTGAACAGGGGTGTCGATTGATCTTTTACTACTTCCTGCTGGAAAGGGACGACATCCAAGGGGTTAACATCCCGTTTCTTCCTCTTGGAGAGGTTTGTAGGGAATTTTGTCTTATTCATCTTGTTCCTCTTTAGTGTAGGGAGCAGTAATTTTATGGTTCTTCTGTATTCCAGCAAGGGCAGAAGAGTTCTCCTGGGACTAGCCTCAGGTTCCTGCGGCACTCATAAAAAGACAAAATGAGAATTACTAGAAAGATAAGAAACAATGATTATCCAGAAATACCAGAGCATTTTGCCTTTAAGAGAAGATAAAAAAGGAAGTGTAAGGAAGAATTCAGCAGGGTATTCTATGAATCCTTTGGAGCAGGTTGATTGGCCAGATCCGTTTTCTTCTTGAGGGTGATCTGCAGTGGGTATGTCTGGTCAGAGGTCACATTCCACTCAGGCTCCCGGCTGTCCTGGGCATAGAAGGAGGTGGGCTTGTGACCTGGGAGAGACAAATTGTAACATGTTCTGGTGGAAGGAAAGGAAAACATTTCAGTTTTAACAACCTTTGTTAAAATAGAATTTTTCTTTTCTCTTTTTTATTGCTTAAAGTATTACAAAGGGTATTACATATGTCTCATTTTTTCCACCGCCCTTTACAATCTCCTGGCCTCCCCTACTCCCCAGTGTCTTATGTCCATTGGTTATGCTTATATGCATGCATACAAGTCCTCCGGTTGATCTCTTATCCCCCCCTTCTGGCCCCCTACCTTCCCGCTGGCCTTATCGCTGCAGTTTGACAGTCTGTTTGAGGCAGCTCTGCCTCTGTATCTATTTTTGTTCTTAAGTTTATGATGGTCTTTATTATCCATGAATGAGTAAGATCATGTGGTATTTTTCCTTCATTGACTGGCTTATTTCACGTAGCATAATGCTCTCCAGTTCCATCCATGCTGTTGCAAATGGTAAGAGTTCCTTCTTTTTTACAGCAGCATAGGATTCCATCGTGTATATGTACCACAGTTTTCTAATCCATTCATCTACTGATGGGCACTTAGGCTGTTTCCAGATCTTAGCTATGGTGAATTGTGCTGCTATGAACATATGGGTGCATATATCCTTTCTGATTGGTGTTTCTGTTTTCTTGGGATATATTCCTAGAAGTGGGATAACTGGGTTAAATGTGAGTTCCATTTTTAGTTTTTTGAGGAAACTCCATACTGTCTTCCATAGTGGCTGCACCAGTCTGCATTCCCACCAGCAGTGCACGAGTGTTCCTTTTTCTCCACATCCTCTCCAGCACTTGTTGTATGTTGATTTGTTGATGATAGCCATTCTGACAGGTGTGAGATGGTATCTCATTGTTGTTTTGATTTGCATCTCTGGGATGATTAGTGACTTTGAGCATGTTTTCATACGTCTCTTGGCTCTCTAAATGTCCTCTTTTGAAAGGTGTCTATTTAGATCCTTTGCCCATTTTTTGATTGGATTGTTTATCTTCCTTTTGTTGAGTTGTATGAGTTCCCTATAAATTTTGGAGATTAGGCCCTTATCAGATATGACATTGGCAAATATTTTCTCCCATGCAGTGGGCTTTCTTGTTGTTTTGTTGATGGTTTCTTTTGCTGTGCAGAAGCTTTTTCTTTTGATGAAGTCCAATTTGTTCATTTTCTCTTTAGTTTCAAGTGCCCTAGGAGCTGTATCAGTGAAGAAATTGCTACGGCATATGTCTGAGATTTTGTTACCTTTGGATTCTTCTAGAATTTTTATGGTTTCCCGTCATACATTTAAGTCCTTTATCCATTTTGAGTTTATTTTTGTGTACGGTGTAAGTTGGTGGTCTAGTTTCATTTTCTTGCATGTATCTGTCCAATTTTCCCCAAATCTCATAGGCCTCTGGTTAAATTTCTTAAGTGACAGAAGCTTATTACTGGCTACTCCTATTTGGTCTCCCCTCCCCGCTCCCCAGCTCAGACTTTTAAAAAATTATAAGTTGAACTGAAAGCGGTTACCCATCTATTTCAGCTCCTTATCCCTCCTTCAGGCTCCTAAGGATTTCACTTCCAGTTTATTGCCCACACGTCTTTGAAAGCTGCTAGTTTGTCTTCCTCTTCCCACCTTTTCCTCTCCAGGCTAGGCTCTTTAATTGTATTTGAGAGAGAGACAGAGAGAGAGAGAGAGAGAGAAGCATCGATTGGTTGTTCCACTTATTTATGCACTCGTCGGTTGCTTCTGTGTATGTGCCCTGACCTAAGATTGAATCCACAACCTTGGTGTGTTGGGATGATGCTCTGACCCAGCAGTTCTCAACCTGTGGGTCGCGACCCCTTTGGGGGTCGAAGGACCCTTTCACAGGGGTCGCCCAAGACCATCTGAAAACACATATATAGTTATATATTGTTTTTCTGATTAATTGCTATGCTTTAATTATGTTCAGTTTGTAACAATGAAAATACATCCTGCATATCAGATATTTACATGACGATTCATAACAGTAGCAAAATTACAGTTATGAAGTAGCAATGAAAATAATTTTATGGTTGGGGGTCACCACAACATGAGGAACTGTATTAAAGGGCCGCGGCATTAGGAAGGTTGAGAACCACTGCTCTAACTGACTGAGCTGTTTGATTAGGGCTCATTTAATTTTCTTTTTTTACCCACAGACAACTCCACTACAGCTGAGAATTTTGTTTTGCACCACTGACATTGAGGCATGGAGCCTTCTTTTTAATCATGGGGGCAGCAGTGGTGGGGATAGATAATAATACAATACTTTTAATGGTTGGTAGGTGTTTCAGATCCTGATAGATGCTTTAAAAAAAGAAAGAAAGGAATATAGTAATGGGATGGAGAGTCACTGGGGGGAAGCAGAAGAAGCTTTTCTCTGAGGAGGTGACATAACTTCTCATGTCACATGAAGGCATTAGAGAAAGCTTCATGTGACATAATTTTGAAACGATTTAGGATGTTAAGTATAGGGCTCATTCAACCACAGGTCCTTTTTCTGTTCCCAGCCAGCCTCTCATAATAAAGAATAAGCATAAGTATTTCTTGAGCTTCTGCTGTGCTTGGCACTGCTCAGCAAGCTAGAAATATTAAAATGAGTAAGTTACACACACACACACACACACACACACACACACAAAAGATTTGCATCATTTATCTCATGCTGTGGCTCAACTTGGATTTAAGAGGCAAGATATTTTGGGCATCACAGGAGAAACATGACTTTATCAATGATGGGGTAGACCCAGAGGCAGTCTTGCCTTGGTGAAGGACTCTGGGGGCGGTTTTCATGCCTGGGCTCGGTTTTGTTCATAACTACGAAGCCATTTTGTTCAACAACAAAAATGTTTTGTTACCATTGCCCACTCCTCTCCCGATTCTACTTCTTCTTGCTTAATGTTGACACTTTGCCTATGACTCAGTTTTATTTTATTTATTTATTGATTGATTGATTGATTGATTTTCTTTTATGTAAAATAATTTTTATTTCTTAAAGTATTAAAAAGAGTATTACATATGTGTCCTTTTTCCCCCCCCACTTGACATTTCCCCGCCCTCTACCCCCCCCCCCCCCCCCGTCTTGTGTCCATTGGTTAATCTTATATGCATGCATATAAGTCCTTCGGTTGATCTCTTAACCCCCCCCCCCCCCCCAACCCTCCCCAGGCTTCCCACTGTAGTTTGACAGTCTGTTCAACATTGCTCTGCCTCTGCATCTACCCCTGTTCATCAGTCTATACTGGTCCCCATTATCTGTCCCAACCTCACTGGAGCAGTCCCAACCTCGCCGGGGCCGTCTCAGCCTCACCGGGGCCGTTTCAACCTCACCGGGGCCATCCCGACCTCGCTGGGGCTGTTCCGACCTCACCGGGGCCATTTGAGCCTGACTCAGTTTTAATAGTGATCATTCCACTCGATTCCCAGCACATGGATAACCTTAACCTCTTTCAACTTTGCACTTCTACCTCTATCACACATCTTGGCTTTACTGCACTCCAGTGTTGTTGCATGCCTGCAGAGCTATAGAGGGCACACGTATTATATTGATGCTGAACATCCCGTGCTTTACTATGATTGATACTTTATGGGTTTGAGCACATTGAAATTATTTTACACAGACTCATATCGCCAGTATGAAAGGTCCTAAAGGAAGCCATTTGTGGAGTAATAACAAGCAGACCCTGCCTCTCTTCTTTTCTTGCCAGCCAATGCTTCTGTCCTCCCTTGGTGAGATTCTCCTCATCCAGTGACCTTTTGGGCCATGTTATAGATAACAGCCATTTCCTGAGAGGCTGACTCACTTGTCTTGAAAATCATTGTATGGAATCATGTCCTGTTGTGACATAAACAATTGTGATGAAGATATTCAGTATTTATCAGGTCAACATGCGCTTCACCTACGTTTCTTTTCTTCAGGTTGCTGCTGTGGAGCTGAAAACGTTGAGGAAATGACTGAACAAAAGTTTTCTGTAAGAGTGTCACAGGCAAGGAATCCCAAGTTAGCCTTGTCTTCCCAAAAGAGCCACCCCTGTGAGAGTTGTGGGCTGGTCTTAGGAAACATTTTTCACATGATGGAGCTGCAGGGAACACAACATGGACAAATACTGTTGAGGTGTGGGGCATGTGCAAAACAATTTTTTTTCCATGCAAAATTTCACCAGCAGCATGAGAAAGAGAAATCTTTCACTAGACGTGTGGACAGTATCTCACTTGCAAAGAGCTGCAATATCAGTGTATCCCGGAATCGTTTCACATGCTGGGAGGTTGGGCAGGGTGTCCTTATGGGGTCAGGACATCTGCATCGAAAGGCTACTCAGACCAGGGACAGTCCAACCGCAATTTCAACGTGTGGGATGCCTTTTAAAAGCAGAAAAAATTATTACAGTAGAAAAGATTATAAGGGAGACATTAGTTGCACCCACACATTTACTCAGGAAAAAGATGTCCATGTTGGAAGTCGGTGTTTTCTGTCCTCTGAATGTGGAAAATATTTTTCCAAATTTTCTAGCTTTCATTATCAACAGAGAGGTCACACAGGAGAAAAGCCTTATCAATGCAGCGAATGTGGGAAATCTTATACCTCTAAGTCAAACCTTCATCAACATCAAAGAGTTCACACTGGAGAAAAGCCTTATAAATGCAGTGAATGTGGAAAATCTTTTGCACGGAGCAGTGCCTTTCATTATCATCGGAGAGTTCATACAGGAGAAAAGCCTTATCAATGCAGTGAATGTGGGAAATGTTTGAAAAGTAACTGTGGTCTCCAATATCATCAGAGAGTTCACACTGGAGAAAAGCCTTATCAATGCAATGAATGTGGGGAATTTTTTACCTCTAAGAAGATCCTTCATCAACATCAGAGAGTTCACACTGGAGAAAAACCTTATCAATGCAGTGAATGTGGGAAATCTTTTACCCAGAGCACTCACCTTCGTTATCATCAGAGAGTTCATACAGGAGAAAAGCCTTATAAATGCACTGAATGTGGGAAATCTTTTACCCAGAGCTCTGCCCTTCGTTATCATCAGAGACGTCATAGAGGAGAAAAGCCTTATCAATGCAGTGAATGTGGGAAATCTTTTATCCAGAGCTCTCACCTTCGTTTTCATCAGAGAGTTCATACGGGAGAAAAGCCTTATAAATGCACTGAATGTGGGAAATCTTTTACCCAGAGAACTGCCCTTAATTATCATCAGAGAATTCACACTGGAGAAAAGCCTTATAAATGTAGTGAATGTGGGAAATCTTTTACCCAAAGCTCTCATCTTCGTTTTCATCAGAGAATTCATACAGGAGAAAAGCCTTATAAATGCACTGAATGTGGGAAATCTTTTATCCAGAGCTCTGCCCTTTGTTATCATCAGAGACTTCATACAGGAGAAAAGCCTTATCAATGCAGGGAATGTGGAAAATCTTATAGATGCCGAAGTGGTCTCCGATATCATCAGAGAGTTCACAATGGGGAAAGCCATTCTGAGTGCAATTAATATGAGGTATCTCTCAGCCAAATTTCTAAATTCGTTCTCCACATAAGATTGCAAATGTGAGGAATTTCTTAGATGAGTAGGAAATGTAGTTTGTTTGGACTTCACAATAGTACAAGAAAATTTGTGAATTCTCATTTTTCTGAATTGTATCTCATACATTTAATTGCCTATATTCTGTAAAGTTTCCATAAGTGTTTTTTGCTGTTGTGTTTCTGTGTTTCTATGTTAGAACACTATGTAATTACGTTGCATGTTCTAACATACAGAGATGTCCTGCCAGACCTATGTCACTGCATATTTCTGTTGCTGAAGGTATTTCACCTTAACCACCTATAGGGTCTCTACAGATGGCATCAGTCACCATCCTCCTGTGCCCAGGGAAGCTAAGTCTGTTGTGTAATTTGTTGACAGAAATGAGGAATACCTGAGCCCTTAGTTCTTTCTTCTTTCCCTGTCCTGCATTGCCACATAGGACTCATTACTGTTGTCCCCATAAACATAATGTTGCAGAAGAACTGCCATTTTCAGGGACACACTTTCCCTAGATGCTAATGATGAGTTTATTGAGTGCGTAAGTCATCAGTGAGTGAACTGCCAGACTCATGTTTGCTTCTTTACAAAATAATGAAGGCTTTTTCCTAAGACGTCTTTAATCTTGTCTCCGCTATTTATTGTGTGGGTTAGTTTATAAGAAAATCTGGGCTCTCCAAGCATGGTGATGTGAAAAACTTTTATGCGGTCTCCATTTTTGGCCTTGAGGGAAGACCAGGGTGCAGAAATTACCTCAGCAGTTTTTGCCAAATTTACATTGCTGCCCATAATTTTCCAGGAAACACTGTGGACTCTCTGGTCCGCATGTTAAGATGGATGCTTTGAGAGACAGAGGTCACTCCGAAGAGGGGGCAGCTGTGACCACCTCAGTTATGTCTGGGAGCATGAATTATTTATTTCTTGTTTGCAAGGGAAGCCAATACATGTAAAGGGAATCTCTTGCCCAGGTCTTGCAGAGGGCCATGTGCCCTAATGCCTACAATTTCATGGTTGATGGTCACTGGTTTGAAGACCAGAACAGTAATGGGAAACCCTTTCACTGCAGAAACACTGACCTAATTGTCGTTGTGTTGGAAGACAATACCAGCATGTCAGCAGGACTGAATCACCTGGAAATGGCTGAGGGCATTTTCCCAAACCTGAAAAGGATGCATAACATGATTGCTTGTTGCCAGACAGCTGAGGCCATTTCATTCTTCATGTTATTGCCTCCTGCTGGCCAAACACCTGAACAGCCGAAGGCAATTCCTCCAATCTGACAATGGATTCTGTATACCAAACCCTGGCCTTTGATGTATATCTTTACTTTGCCTAAGGACAATTTGTGTTAATAAAAAGCAAGGACTCCTGAGACAAGAGAGAACTTGGTTTCTTTAGCCTAACTCCTCTGTCCCCCAAATGCCTTCCAAAATTATGTTTTCTCTCTGGCATCTTTCAGAATTTACACACAGCACCTTCTCCAGATTCCTGAACCCTTCTAGTAGCTGGATTAAAACCACCGGAATTGTTGGACCAGACTGCAGCCTATTAGATGAAATGGTCCTCATCTAACAGTGCATCCTGGAATTATTTTGAGGAAAAGTCTACAAGAGCTGTGTGTACACCGATCTGAGGGACTGCAGGCATGTTTATTTTCTGTGGAGCAGTCATTGTCATCGATTATAATCAAGATGTTTTATGGCTCCTGTAGCTTTTTAGATGTTCCCATCAGAGCCACTGGCAGCAAAACAAAGATGGAGACAAAGGTTGTCTTTTGTCCAGGGATGTGGCTTTTTTGGGTTTGGGTGAAAGTTCTTCATTTTTTGTTATATTTTCTGTGACTGAGATGAGACTTTCGCCCAGAGGGCATAAGGATAGGGATTAAATATAGAATTGACAAAGCTGTTTTCCAAAATAGGTGAACATACATTTCTTTTATCTTGAACCATGTTTTTTAACAGCTGTAATGAGTAAATTACATGTGTGAAGTATAGTGTTTCATAAATCTTGACAGGTGCATGAAACTAAAACCATCCTTATAGTCACAATACTGACCATATCTGTAACTGTTTAGTTGCTTCTTTCTTTCTTTTCTTTTTTTTTTTTTTAATGTATTTTATTGATTTTTTACAAAGAGGAAGGGAAAGAGATAGAGAGTTAGAAACATCGATGGGAGAGAAACATCAATCAGCCGCCCCCTGCACATCTCCTACTGGGGATGTGCCCGCAACCAAGGCATATGCCCTTGTCCGGAATCGAACCCAGGACCCTTCATTCCGCAGGCTGACGCTCTATCCACTGAGCCAAACCGGCTTCGGCATGTGTAGTTGTTTCTTGACCTCATTTAATCTGTCTCTGTTCTTCAGAACTTTCCTAGTAACCATGGATTTACATTCCATTTTACTAAAGAACTTGGCTTTTTCTTAGGATTTTTCTGCTTTAATTTATATTTCATAAAATATTGGAGTTTATTAAAGATACATTAGTAACTCATCTCTTTTTTTGATAGATATTCTTTTTGATGTTGTTAATCCTCACCTGAGAATATTTGTCCATCGATTTTTTTTTTTTTTAATATTGGAAGTTTTTTCTTTTTTTTTAAAAAATATATTTTATTGATTTTTTACAGAGAAGAAGGAAGAGGGACAGAGAGTTAGAAACATCAATGAGAGAGATCGATCAGCTGCCTCCCGCACGCCCCCTACTGGGGATGTGCCCGCAACCAAGGTACATGCCCTTGACCGGAATCGAACCTGGGACCCTTGAGTCCGCAGGCCGACGCTCTATCCACTGAGCCAAACCGGTTTGGCTGGATATTCTTTTTGATGTTGTTAATCCTCACCTGAGAATATTTGTCCATCGATTTTTAGAGTGAGTAGGAATGACAGTGAGAAACATCGATGGGAGAGAAAGACATTGATCGGTTGCCTCCTGCATGAGCCATGACCAGGGCCCTATCTGGGAAGGAATGTTCATCCAAGGTACGTGCCTTTGACTGGAATCCAACCTGGGACCCTTTGGTTTGCAGGCCTATGCTCTATCCAGAGACAAACCGGCTAGTGCTCTGGTATATATTCTTATCTTTGAATATATCACCACAATGTCCATTCTTATAAGTATTTGGTTATTTCTAATAAAGCTGGTACAACCATTTCTGTATAATTCTTTATATGGATATAAGTGTTATTTACCTTTGTTAGTTGGACAGCCCTGAAAGCTCCCGGAGTGCGGGCACAGCTGGGGCTGAGGTGTCTCCCCTGAGTGCATGAATTTCGTTCATTGGGCCTCTAGTATAAAGATATTCTGTAATTTTGTCATTCAACTCTATATTGAATCCCTGTGCTTATGCCCTCTGGGTGAGAGTCTCATACAATTTTATTTAAGAGTATTTTATGTCAGAATTCATGGTGAGCATTTTCCCAGAAGTCTTAAATGCTTTTTTAGTATTAGAATAATATGTGTTAATATTCTTTCCTTTATAATAAATATTTTAATTGATTTTTAAAAACATTTCCATTGATTTCGTAGAGCAAGGGAGAGGGAGCAAGAGTTAGGAACATGAACTTTGAGAGCACAGGTGGCATGGCTCTTGTTCCATGTGGACCTAAGAATCAGGAGGTCACAGTTCCATTCACAGGAAGGATGCCTGCGCCTTGGCTAGATCCGCAGTGTGGGGAATGGAGGAGGCAGCTGATCAATGATTCTCTCTCAGCATTGATTTTTTTTTTCTCTCTGTCCCCCTCTCCTTTGAACTCCTGCCTATTCCTGCAGAGACATTCCCAGGACAGGCACTTCTCATGCCCTGAAACCCACAAGCACCTTTTTCTTCGGGTGCATTTTAGTTAGAAATGGGACCTCCAAGAAGCCACTGACTCTGCTGCAGGGAGGCGGCTGCTGTGGGCACTCAGGTCTCATTGTGGTGGGCCCCACCTGGGAATCTCCAGCAGACTCACTACAACTCCCTGAATCTCAGTGGGCTGAATGTGACATGCAGATGATTGATGGCGCTTACTCTAGCTTTCCCAGATCAATCAAGTAACAAGCTGAGTACTTGTTGCCAGGATTCCATGGATAGATATTTAAGCATTTTCTCTTAATTCTCACAACAACCTGGACAAGTGGCAACTCCTATCAAATTGCTGAAAACATTCAGTATCTGAGAAATGAAGTGAGCTCCCCAAGTTTACACCCCAGTCAAGTGTGAGATTCAAGGGGCTGGATTTTCTTTAAAATATATTATATAGATTTTTTACAGAGAGGAAGGGAGAGGGATAGAGAGTTAGAAACATCTTTGAGAGAGAAACACCCATCAGCCGCCCCCTGCAAACCCCCCATTGGGGATGTGCCCGCAACCAAGGTACATGCCCTTGACCGGAATCGAACCTGGGACTGTTTAGTCCACAGGCCGATGCTCTAGCCACTGACCCAAACTGGTCTGGGCTTCAAGGGGCTGGATTTTAACCATTATTTTCTCCAGCGTCAGACGCTGTCTCTACCACTGATATGCAGCACTCACTGGAGCAGGTACAGTCTGAGATCCAGGTTGGCTCAGCTGCAGCTCCTGTTACTATGGTTGCAGTTACGCGTTTCCTTCCATTCCCTGTACATCTCAGAGCTACCCCTTGGCCTCCCTGTGTTCAGGGGAACGCCATCATTTCTCAGTGCAGTGGTTTCTCCAGGGGAACCTTCTTTAAGAGTGAGCTGCTGTTTGTCTGCCTTCCGTTTGATCCCAGCCCTGAGTTTGACCCACAGGAGACCTCGGTAATTAGTGCTTTGTCTCTGCACCTTTCCCCACGTGTTGGGTGTCATGCTGTGATCCCATCCACTGTGATGAATTTCTTGCCTCAGTTTGACCCTTCAAATGATGCTCCTATGTGGCAGTGACATTCACCCTGCAGGAGTGGATATAATTGGACATGAATTTGGGGACCTAATTCTGGAAGTGCTGCTGGAGTCCTACATGATCCTGGGCTCATTGGACGGGTGCTCACCTCCTATTCATGATAGGACCCCCTGCCATGTGATTCTCTCCTGTATATCCCTGCTGGCTGAATGAGACAATGGCTCTCACCATGTTTTCCCTGCAGCCCGGATCATGTTCTGGTCTCATGTCCTTCTTTCCATTCTCCTGTGTCTGCACCCTGGGTCTTTGGTTTGGAACAGAGTCCTTTTGAGCAAGCCCTCACCGCAGTGCACAGCACACTGGGCCACAACTGAGGTTCTTACTCTGCTTTTCCTGACAATCCACCCTAACTGACTGTCCACACACCACATTATATGAATGTAGGTGAAGGTGGCTTTTCAGATGATGGTGTTTGCCATTTTGGCCAGTTACTCTGTTTTTCGGAGTCATTTCCATACATACAGCAGGTATACATGTTAGTAAATTTTTTATGGTTTTCCTCTGTTAAGCTATATTGTATCAGTTTAATTTTCAGCCCAACTAAAGATCCTAGAAAAGAAGAAGGAAATATTCTTCTTCCAAACTTTCCCAGAGGTGTGACAACAGCAGGAAAGAGGGGTATGTAAGACTGAAGCATTGAGAGTAGCTTATCTTGTTCAGCAGTTTGAACTGAGGAGCTGTTTCAATTACAGGAGCCAACAATCTTGCGGTTTATTAGCAGCTGCTTCTGCTAAATTGTGGAAGGCCACAGCCAAGAAACAGACCTTTTTCTCGTCCTGACAAATACCTTGGCCACATTTAGAACCTAAGGCTTTATTGACCTGAAGAGTGACTCCTTCTAGGGACCAAATAAAGGGACACCAGCAATACTGGGGGCATTGTGTTCAGGAGGACATTAGCAATGGGTCCCAGAGTTAATAAACTACTCATTGAATTTCCTCCTCATCCCACAGGCTCTAACTCCCCAGTATGGACAAAAATGATGGCACACAGTAAACTTGGCAAGCTCAGGGGGCCTGGCATGGCATGGGCAATCTTGCAAACTCAGAGGCTAAGACTAACCATATAGGATGCTTTGAAGTTAAAACTTTCCAAGTAAAAGCTAGTCACTTGGGTATGTATGTACTAGCCTCTTTTTTGTTTGTTTTTGAAAAGGACAAATATTACCTTACTGAACCTGTCGTCTTTTTGCATCTCGGATAACATACCTTTGGATTTTTATGGACATTTCTGTTTCACAGATTCCTAAGAGAACAATCTCCTAACACAGAAAATCACAGAGCCCCAATTAGTGTTGCTCTCGAGTTAAATACTAACTGTTAACTAATCGATAATCATGTAAAAATAAGTGTGTGTCTATTTTTTTTTATTGTTTACCCAATACCAGGGATTTCTCTCCTTTGCTCTCCCCTCTAATTTATCACCAGTGGATGTCATGTAATCCACTTATGTCCTCTCCTTTGATTCTAATGTATAAAAAAGGTGCGAAACTGCCATTCTCCTGAGCATTACTCAACCTGTTGTTATTTTGCTTTCTGGCAAATGTCATGACTAGGGTCAAATAAACTAAGAAACATTCTCAACAGGTTTGGACATTTCTTACAACATCACCAAAAGCAATTGACTCATGTGAAGCAGGAGAAGGTTACATGGAGGAATATCAGCATTTCCAGGGACTCAACTGACGGAAGACATATTTATAAACACAAATGTAGAGCAGACCCAGAACCCAGCAAGCTAGAGCTTTCCCCTTACTTTCAGACAACAGAAGGAAACGCTCAAGGCTCAGATGACTTTGTTTTTCTGTGTGTGTGCATGTTTTTAATCCTTACCTGTGGATGTTTCTTTTTATACTAGCCCCACTTTCCTTCTCAGATTCTGCAGTAATTCCATGCTTCCATGTCTCTGAATCCACTCCATCAGTTTTTTCTTCATTAGATTCCAAATGTGAGTGCGATCAAATGATACTGTCTTTCTCTGACTGACATATTTCACTTAGCTTGATGCTCTCCAGGTCCCTCCATACTGTGTGACAGGGTACGAGATGCTTCTTTTTTAATGCTGCATAGTATTCCATGGTGTAAATTACCACAGTTTTTTATCCAGTCCTCTACTGATGGGTACCTAGTCAGTTTCCAGACCTTTCCTATTGTAAATTGCTACGAACAGAGAGGTGCATACTTTCTATCTGATTGTTTCAGATTTAGGATATATTCCTAGAGGTAGAATCACTGGATCAAATGGCAGTTCCGTACTAAATTTTTTGCAAACACTGCAAACTGATTTCCATAATGCCTGTAGAAGTTTGCATTCCCACCAGCAGTGAAATGGGTTCCCTTTTTTCCACATCCTCCCCAGCACTTGTGGTTTGTTTATTCTTTTAAAATATATTTTTTTAATTGATTTTTTACAGAGAGGAAGCGAGAGCGATATAGAATTAGAAACATCCATGAGAGAGAAACATTGATCGCTGCCTCCTGCACACCCCCTACTTGGGATTTGCCTGCAAACAAGGTACATGCCCTTTACCGCAATCAAACCTGGGACTCTTCAGTCCACAGGCCGATGATCTAGCCACTGAGCTAAACTGGTCAGGGCATGCTTTGTTTATTTACTGATGACAGCCATTCTAGCAGTGGTGAGGTGTTACCTAATTGTTGCTTTAATTTACATCTCTCTGATCAGATCAGTCACTTTGAGCATTTTTTCACATGTCTCTTGGACATCTTATCCACATGGCAGCCCAGGCAGAGCTGACACTTCCGGTGGCATCAGAAGCAGATGCTCTTAAGTGTGAGTGTCTGTTTTGTGACATAAACTTTGTATAATGGATTCAACGGAGGCAGGTTAAGGCAGTTACAGACTTGAACAACCTCCTCCAGCTACATATGGCATGAAGGAGACACATGCCAAAAGTCATGAATGAGCAAACAATGAATCCTATTCCGAAAGAGCAGGTCCTGCCCTGATTGGTTTGGCTCAGTGGATAGAGTGTCAGCCTGCACACTGAAGGGTCCCAGGTTCGATACCAGCCAAGGGCATGTACCTTGGTTACTGGCACATCGCCAGTGGGGAGTGTGCAGGAGGCAGCTGATCGATGTTTCTCTCTCATTGATGTTTCTAGCTCTCTATCCCTCTCCCTTCCTCTCTGTAAAAAAATCAATAAAATATATTTTTTAAAAAAAGAAGAAAAGAGCAGGTCCTGTAAGAAAGATATTCAAAACCTGCCACAGGTGCATTAGAAAGAAACTTGCCCCAGGGGTCACCTCCACTGAAGGCGCTAGAGGACACCTAGTATATTTGGTGTATTTTGGGCTATTTGCCCCTGAATCCAGTCCTTTAGTCAACTCAGAAATACAGGATCCTGGCTTTGGAGCGTAGAAACTACATTACCCACAAGGCCACGCACGGAATGCCACCAGGCTGAGCCAATGGGGACTCAGATAAGGCATTTCCGTTTGGCCGCTCCTGTAGGGCGGGACTAGCAGTCCTCTTGGCTGGTTTTGTCTTCTCAAGTTTTTGTCTCAGTCGCTCAGGATTTTCTGGTCGCACAGTCCCGGGGAGAAGGCCGGAGAGTGGTGCTCCCCGCCTCACAGCCAATGGTCGGAGCCTCCAGTGGTGCCCACAGCTCACACTTGGGATTAAAACTCGGAGTCACCGCCCGGACAGAAGTAGAGCCGGGGCGGGGATCGCCATTCCTGCAGCCGCTTCTGCTCCCGCCAGGCTCAGCCCACGGAGGGCAATGGCGGCGCCCCCGCCGAGGAGACGGGCTGAGGTGAGTTCAGTCCCCCAGGCCCTCACCGCCTCCTCACACAGACACCACAGCCTGGGGAGGGCGCCCGTCCCGTCCTGCAGCTCAGTCCCGCGTGGAGGACCGTGAGGAAGGCGGAGGGGAGAGAGGAGTGTTGTGGCTTCTGAGGACACAGCAAGTGCAGGGCAGAGAGGACGGGGGTGACTTGCATGTGAAGGTCCCTGAGGATGTGGCTGTGAGTATTGACGGAAAGAGCAGAGGCTGCAGGGAGGACGGCACAGACTCATTCGGGGCTTTCCCGGCTGTGGGTCCATCAGGGGCCTGGGGTGGGCCTGGATCCGGCTGGACTACAAGCTCTCTACACGCCATATGCCAAGTTCATGGGTGAGTCCAGCGAGACCCAGTGGCATTGGAGCAGGAAGGGGGCAGAGCTGAGGGAGTGAACCTGGGGTCTGAACATGGGAAGGGGGTGAACATTACCCAGTGGTGTGCACATCTGAAGGAAGTGTGAGCTGATAGTCCCGGGACCTGGTGTGGGGACTTAAAGGCGAAGCATAAACCGACGCTTGGCTTTGTCTTGGAGGCAGGATCTAGGAGACTGCAGTGGTGTTGCTTGGCAGGAAAGCTGGGGCCCTGCAGGCATCGCCCAGACCTTAAATGGCATTGCTCTCTCCCCTCCCCTCCCCCAATCCTTCCCACCCAACCCAGCTGCTCTGCTGAGGGCTATGCAGTGAGTAATGGGACTGTGATGAGAGAGCAGCCTTCACTGGCATTAGGGCCTGGAGTCCACACTAACCGGGTGCCCTGGAGGAGGTTGAGGGGGGGAAGATGTGTGAAGAGCACAGCCTTCTCCATGGGACTGTGCGACTAGGAAATCTGGTTACAATTGTCTCCATTCTGACAGGTTGGTGTGACCTTTGAGGACATTGCCCTGTACTTCTCCAGGGAGGAATGGAGCCTCCTTGATGAGGGTCAGAGACAGCTGTACCTGAATGTGATGCTGGAGAACTTTGAACTTACATCCTCCCTGGGTAAGACCCTCACTCTCACCAGTGACCTGGACTCGGCTTTGAGGTTTCCCAGGCCCCATACCCCTGGGTGTGCTCTGTCCTCCCAGGTAGACTGTGGTACTGCTTGATTTTCCAGTTTGCTGGGTAGTTGTTGTCCTGGGGAGGGTTGGTATGTTTCTGCTGCTCCCTTCTATTCCTGAAGTCCCAATACTCCCCGCTGCACTAAATTCACAGGGAAGGACTTGTGGTTGGTAGTGTTGCAGGAAGGTAAGGGATTCCACCTTGATTAGTGAAGAAAGCATTTTCTATATTCCTGTTGGTCCTGTGTATATATTTTTGAAAAACTGTGTGCACATCCTTATCCTGTTTAATAACTGTATTTTTTATTAGAGTCTTTTGAATACCTTGTATATTTTATATATTAATTGCTTACGACATATAGGAACACATATGTTTGCATGTGCTTAATAGGGCTTTGCAGATATTACTCCCCCACACCAGCTTTTCTACAAAGTCCATGTTTGTGGCAACCCTACCTTCAGGCAGGTCTAGTGCCACCATGTTGTAGCAAGCTCAGGTGCTTGTTACTACTGCTTATCAATTAAATATCGTTAGTGAAGTTGTATAGACTTTTTTAAAAAAATATATTTTATTGATTTTTTACAGAGAGGATGGGAGAGAGATAGAGAGTTAGAAACATCGATGGGAGAGAAACATCAATCAGCTGCCTCCCGCACATCTCTTACTGGGGATGTGCCGGGGGCCCTTGATGGAATCAAACCTGGGACCTTTCAGTCCGCAGGCCAACGCTCTATCCACTGAGCCAAACGGGTTTCGGCTGTATAGAGTTTGCTTTTGTGACAGAGTCACTGCAGTGTTATTAGCCTGCAGTATAGTATTAACATACCTTCATTATTCCCAAGGAACTCCAACTATTTCTGTGAATTTCTGTCTATATCTCAATATTCGCTTTATTGTGCTGGTCATAGCCAAATCCACAATATCTCCAAGGGATTCCTTCATATGGTTTGCAAGTATTTTCTTCTGTTCTCTAGATTGCCTTTCATTTCACTTTGTGTATTCCTGTTGTGCAGTGAAGACGCTATTTTTCTTTATTTGTGCCATCTGGCCTGCTTATGTTTTCTTTTTTGTGTGGTGGCTGGTGTCACATCCAGAAATCCTGTCTAAAACAAACCTTTAAAACTTTTTCTCTAGGTTGTCCTGAGGAGTTTTAAGTTTTAGCGCTGACATTTAATTCTGTCCTGCAGGTTGAGTTACGTTTTATCAGTGCTGTTCAGTTTTGTTGTTTTACATGTGAATGTCCGTTTATACCAGCACCATTCGTTGAAGAAACTATCTTTCCCTTCTTCTGTGGCTTGCAGCTTTGTCAAAGATTACTTAAAGTATGGGCCTGGGTTTTTTTGTTTTCCGTTCTGTTCAGTTGATGTATGTGTCTGTGTTTCTCCAGCAACACACTGTTTGGTTGCTTTCTCTTTGTAATGAATTGAAGTCAGGAGGTGTGATGCCAAGAGCTTTCTTCTTGCTCAAGACTGCTTTTGGCCGAAACCGGTTTGGCTCAGTGGATAGAGCGTCGGCCTGCGGACTGAAAGGTCCCAGGTTCGATTCTGGTCAAGGGCATGTACCTGGGTTGCAGGCACATCCCCAGTAGGAGATGTGCAGGAGGTACCTGATCGATGTTTCTCTCTCATCGATGTTTCTAACTCTCTATCTCTCTCTCACTTCCTCTCTGTAAAAAATCAATAAAATATATTTAAAAAAGAAGAAAAGACTGCTTTTGTTGCCCTCCAGTGGTCCGTAAACTGCGGTTCGTGAGCCACATGGAGCTCTTTGGCCCCTTGAGTGTGGCTCTTCCACAAAATACCGACTTCTGCGCTTGGGCCACAAAGTTTCAATCGCACTGTCCATGCGCGCCCGCACTTGGTATTTAGTGGAAGAGCCACACTCAAGGGGCCAAAGAGACGCTTGTGGCTCGCGAGCCGCAGTTTGCCGACCACGGCCCTAGCCCATATGGCTCAGTGGATAGAGCCTTAGCCGGCGGACTCAAGGGGTCCAGGTTTGATTCTGGTCAAGGGAATGTACCTTGGTTAAGAGCACATACCCCGTATGGAGTGTGCAGGTGGCAGCTGATTGATGTTTCTCTCCCATCAATGTTTCTAACTCTCTATCCCTTTCCCTTCCTCTCTGTAAAAAATCAATAAAATACCTTTTTTAAAAAAGATTGCTTTTGTTAATGGAGGTATTTGATTCCATTTCCAGATTTTCTATTGATTTCTTTGTTAAATACCATTGGAGTTATTGGAATTGCATTTAATCTGTAGTTTTCCTTGTGTACTATAGGTATCTCCAACATATTTCATTTTCAGATCTATGAACACAGGCTGTCTTTCAACTTATTTGTGTTTTCTTCCATTCCTTTCATCACTGTCTTATTGGACTCACTGTACAGATGTTTCACACTTTGGTTGAATTTATTCCTTTGGGTTTTATTGTTTTTGATTCTTTTGTAAATTTGATTACATTCTTCGTTTTTCCATCAAAGAATTTCTCATTAGGCTGTAGAAATGGAACTAATGGTTGTATGTTTATTTTGCATCCTGTAACTTTTTTCATTTTAATTCTTCATTCTTCTTTTATCTTCACCCGAATAGTGAGGATATTTTTTCCATTGATTGTTTTTTTAGAGAGAGAGTAGGAGACAGAGAGAAAGAGAAACATCGATTGGGTGCCTCCCACATGTTGCCTCTACTGTGATTGGGATCGGACCTGCAATCCAGGTATGTACCTTTGACTGGGAATCAAACCCTAGCCCTCCAGTGCACAAGGCAGTACTGTCATCAGTGAAGGATAGTGGCTAGGGATATTTATTAATTCTTTAAATTATTTATTTATTTGTTTGTTTAAATATATGTACTTTTTATTTTCTAGAGGAAGAGGAGAGAAAGTCATTGATCCGCTGCCTCCTCCATGACCCCCACTGGTGATTGAGCTCGCAACCAGTGTAGGTGTCCTAACAAAGAATCGAATTGTGACCTCCTAGTTCAGTGATGGCGAACCTTTTGAGCTTGGCGTGTGAGCATTTTGAAAAACCCTAACTTAACTCTGGTGCCGTGTCACATATAGAAATTCTTTGATATTCGCAACCATAGTAAAACAAAGATTTATATTTTTTTTTCTTTTTTTTTTCTTTTTTTTTAAATAATATATTTTATTGATTTTTTACAGAGAGGAAGGGAGAGGGATAGAGAGCTAGAAACATCGATGAGACAGAAACATCGACCAGCCGCCTCCTGCACATCTCCTACTGGGGATGTGCCCGCAACCAAGGCACATGCCCTTGACCGGAATCGAACCTGGGACCCTTCAGTCCACAGGCCGACGCTCTATCCACTGAGCCAAACCGGTTTGGCAAGATTTATATTTTTGATATTTATTTAATATATCTAAATGCCATTTAACAAAAATCAACCCAAAAAATGAGTTCACGCGTCAACTCTGACCCGCGTGTCATAGGTTCGCCATCACTGTCCTAGTTCATGAGTCAGTGCTCAATCAGTGAGACATACCGGGCAGCGTTTATTTGTTGATTTTAGAGACAGAAAGGGAGAGAGAGAAACAAAGAGAGTGAGGCATTGATGTGCTGTTCTACCCATCTGTGCATTCATTGGTTGTCCCCTACATATGCCCTGATGGGGGATCAAACCCACAACCTTGGGGCATGAGGGCCACATTCTGAAAAACTGAGCCACCTGGACAGGATTGTGAACTTGTTTATTAATTTCAGGGGCTCATAGTGGGATCTTGGTAAATTTCTCTATGAAGGGTCATGCTGTCTCCTAACATCAACATCTATTATGATGCATTGGGGTCCATAGTGACAGGTGTAATGTCTTATCTTTAATTTTTTTTTTTTTACTAATTTGAGGCTTGGTTTTTGTTTGTTTTTGCTTTAATGTAGCTAACAGCTTGCACATTTTTATATCTTTTTTTAAATATACTTTTTACATATTCCTTTCTTTTGTCTTGTCTCTCTTTTATTTATGTTTGTTCTGATATTTATGGTTTCTTTCCTTTGAAACCTTTGATTTACTTTCCTGTTGTGTTTCTAGTTTCCTGAGGTGCCTTGTTAGGTTCTTTGAGATTTTTTGTGACAATGTAGGCATTTATCTCTATAAAATTTCTCCTTAGAATTACATTTTCTTTTTTAAAATATATTTTACTGATTTTTTACACAGAGGAAGGGAGAGAGAGATAGAGAGAAACATCGATGATAGAGAAACATCAATTCAGCTGCCTCCTGCATACTCCCTACTGGGGATGTGCCCGCAACTTCGGTACACGCCCTTGACCGGAATTGAAACTGGGACCCTTAAGTCCTCAAGCCAGTGCTCTATCCACTGAACCAAACCAGATGGGGCTACATTTTCTGAATGTTATACATAAGCTTTGGTAGGTTGTCTTGTTATTTATTTTGCCTCTAGACTTTTTTGAGATCTCCTCTTTTTTTGGTTACCCTGAAATTCTTCTTTCTTTCTTTCTTTGTTAAATATATTTTATTGATTTTTTACAGAGAGGAAGGGAGAGGGATAGAGAGTTAGAAACATCAATGAGAGAGAAACACCGATCAGCTGCCTCTTGCACACTCCCACTAGGGATGTGCCCACAAACAAGGTACATGCCCTTGACCGGAATCGAACCTGGGACCCTTGAGTCCGCAGGCCGATGCTCTATCCACTGAGCCAAACCCGTTAGGGCAATTCTTATTTCTTTATTTATTATTCCTTTTACATAGGAAGGAAGGGAAATGGGGGGAGAGCGCTGAGGGAGAAACATCAGTCGGCTGCCATGTGCACAGTTGAAAACCGGGTATTGAACCCACATCTGATATGTGCCCTAACCGGGAATTGAACCCTAGATCCTTCAGTACACAGGACGCTGCTCCAAACAACTGAGTCACACTGGCCAGGGCATTGTGTGGTTTTTTGAAACAAAAATTTCCAGGTTTTTGGAGAACAGGCCACTAGGATCAATGAGAGCAGAAGCACAGTGGCTCATAGTGGTATTGCTGACCCTTTATTTTTATTTTTATTTACAGTACATTTTTATTGATTTTAGACAGCAAGAAAGAGGGAGAGAGAGATAGAAACATCAGTGATGAGTTACAATCATTAATTGGCTGCCTCCTACATGCCCCCGAGGTGGGACCGAGCCCGCAACCTGGTCATGTGCCCTTGACCTGAATCGACCTGGGACCCTTCAGTCCACAAGTGGATGCTCTATCCACTGAGCCCAACTGGCTAGGACTGACCCTCTTTTTAAGAAAATATATTTTTATTAATTTCTGAGAGGAACGGGGTGAGAGAGAGAGAGAGAGAGAGAGAAACATTAATGATGAGAAAGTGTCACTGATCAGCTCCCTCCTGCATGCCTCCTACTGGGGACTGAACCCACAAAATCTGGGGATGTGCCCCGGAATGGAGTGGAACCTAGGACCTTTTAGAATGGAACCTAGGACCTTTCAGTCCGTGGCTGACACTCTGTCCACTGAGCAAAGCAGCTAGGGCTGACACTTGCTTTATTTATTTATTTATTTATTTATTTATTATTAACCCTTGTATTTCACCTTCGGTATCTTCAAATGTGTTTGCTGACCCAGTTTCCTGTCATCCTTTCTATGCAGTTGTCCTTATTTGATATTATTGTATATTACTGTTTTTCTCATGGTACTTTTATTCCCATTTCCTCTGGGGTTTTTTTTCCATGGATAGCTGTCTACTTACTCTAGAATGGGGAAAGATTATCTTTCTCTATTCTGCCATCTTGCTGAAGTCAACTCACATAGGTCTTTTCCCTGTGATCCCATTTGTGGTTCGTTCTACGACAGTGCTGACCACATCTCGTTTTAGTTTTTCTTTTAAGATTTCTATCATTTATCTCATGCTATGGTTCAACTTGGATTTAAGAGGCAAAATCTTTTGGGCATCACAGGAGAAACATGACTTTATCAATGACAGGGTAGACCCAGAGGCAGTCTTGCCTTGGTGACGGGCTGTGGGGTCGGTTTTCATGCCTGGGTTCTGTAACGTTCATAACTAGGAAGCCATTTTGATCAACAATGTTTTGTTACCATTGCCCAATCCTCACCCAATTCTACTTCTTCATGCTTAAGGTTGAAACTTTGCCTATGACTCAGTTTTAATAGTGATCATTCTACTCGAATTCCCAGCCTAGAATATCCTTAACCTCTTTAAACTTTGCACTTCTACCTCTGTCACACATCTCGGCTTTACTGCACTCCAGTGTTGTTGCATGCCTGCGAGCTTTAGAGTGCACATGTATTATATTGACGCTGGACATCATGTGCTTTACTATGATTGATATTTTATGGGTTTGAGCACATTGAAATTATTTTACACAGACTCATATCGCCAGTATGAAAGGTCCTAAAGGAAGCCATTTGTGGAGTAGTAACGAGCAGACCCTGCCTCTCTTCTTTTTGTCCCAGCCTATGCTTCTGTTCTCCCTTGGTGAGATTTTCCTCATCCAGTGACCTTTTGGGCCTTGTTATATATAATAGGCATTTCCTGAGAGTCTTACTGACTTGTCTTGAAAATCATTGTATTGAATCATGTCCAGTTGTGACATAAACAATTGTGGTGAAGATATTCTGTATTTATCAGGTCAACGTGCACTTCACCTGCGTTTCTTTTCTTCAGGTTGCTGCTGTGGAGCAGAGAACATGGAGGAAACGACTGAACAGAAGGTTTCTGTAAGATTGTCACAGGCAAGGAATCCCAAGTTAGCCTTGTCTTCCCAGAAGAGCCACCCCTGTGAGAGTTGTGGGCTGGTCTTGGGAAACATTTTCCACATGATGGAGGGTCAGGAATCACAACACGGACAGATACTGTTGAGGTGTGGGGCGTGTGCAAAACGATTTTATTTCCGTGCAAAATTTCACCAGCAGCATATGAGAGAGAAGTCTTTCACTAGAAGTGTGGACAGGATGTCACTTGCAAACAGCTGCAATTTCAATGTGTCCCAGAGTCGTTTCACATGCAGGGAGGTTGATCAGGCTGTCCTTACTGGGTCAGGACATTTACACCTAAAGGCTATTCAGGCCAGGAACAGTCCAACTGCAATTTCGACCTGTGCGATGACATTTCAAAGGAGAAAAAATGATTACAGTAGAAAAGAATGTCAGAGAGACATTAGTTGCACCCACACCTTTATTCAGGAAAAAGGTGTCCAGCTTGGAAGTGGGTGTTTTATGTCCTCTGAATGTGGAAAATATTTTACCAAGTTATCTAGCTTTCATTATCAACAAAGAGGTCACACGAGAGAAAAGCCTTATGAATGCAGTGAGTGTGGGAAAGCTTACACCAGTAGCACTGGACTTCGTCGTCATCAGAGATTTCATATGGGAGAAAAACCTTATAAATGCAGTGAATGTGGGAAATCTTTTACACATAGCAGTAAACTTCGTTATCATCAGACAGTTCATACAGGAGAAAAGTCTTATAAATGCAGTCAATGTGAAAAATCCTTTAAAAGTAGCACTGGTCTTCAATATCATCAGAGAGTTCACACTGGAGAGAGGCCTTATAAATGCAGTGAATGTGGAAAATCTTTTGCACAGAGCAGTGCCCTTCGTTGTCATCGGATAGTTCACACGGGAGAAAAGCCTTATCAATGCAATGAATGTGGGAAATCTTTAACCTCTAAGACCGTCCTTCATCGACATCAGACAATTCATACTGGAGAAAAGCCTTATACATGCAGTGAATGTGGAAAATCTTTTGCACTGAGCACTGCCCTTCGTTATCATCAGAGAGTTCACACTGGAGAAAAGCCTTATCAATGCAGTGAATGTGGAAAATCTTTTACCGCTAGCGTTGCCCTTCATTGTCATAAGAGAATTCACACTGGGGAAAAGCCTTATCAATGCAGTGAATGTGGAAAATCTTTTAGAAGGATCACTGCCCTTCATTATCATCGGAGAGTTCATACAGGAGAAAAGCCTTATCAATGCAGTGAATGTGGGAAATCTTTTACCCAGAGCACTTCCCTTCGTTATCATCAGAGACTTCATACAGGAGAAAAGCCTTATAAATGCAGTGAATGTGGGAAATCTTTTACAAGGAGCAGAGGTCTTCGAGATCATCAGAGAGTTCACACTGGAGAAAAACATGAGTGCAATTAATATGAGGTATCTCTCAGCCAAATTTCTAAATTTGCTCTGCACATATGAGTCCAAATATGAGAAATTTCTTAGATGTGTAGGAAATGTAGTTTCTTAGTTAGGACTTAACATTAGTACAAGAAAATTTATGTATCCTCATTTTTCTGAATTGTATCTCATACTTTTAATCACCTACATTATGTAAAGTTCCCATAAGTGTTCTTGTTGTGTTTGTTTTTATGTTGGAACACTGTGTAATTATGTTGCACGTTCTAACATACAGAGATGTCCTGCCAGATCTATGTCACTGCATCTTTCTGTTGTAGAAGGTATTTCATCTGAACCACCTATAAGGTCCCTACAAATGGCATCAGTCACCATCGTCATGTGCCCGGGGAACCGAACTCTGTTGTCTTTTTTGTTGAAGAAAATGAGGAATACCTGAGTCCATAGTTCTTTCTTGTTTTCTTGTCATGTGTTGCCACATAGAACTGATTATTGTTGGCCTCAGTAAACATAATGTTGCAGAGGGAATGCTTTCCCTGAATGCCAGTGATGAATTTATTGAGTGCCTGAGTCATCAGTGGAAGAACTGCCATTCACCTGTCTCTTTGGTTTGTACAATAATGAAGGCTTTTCGTAATACTTCTTTAATCTTGGGTGTTCTATTTACTGTGTGGGTTAGCTTTAAGGAGACCGGGGCTCTCCAAGCATGATGAGGTGAACAACTTTTTTGGGGTCTCAAACCTTTCTGCCCTTGGGGGAATATTGTGGTGCAGGATTAGCTCAGCAGTTTTTGGCAAATTTACACTGCTGCCCATATTTTCCTAGGAAATACTCTGGACTCTCTAATCCTCATGTGATGTCTGGATGCTTGGAAACATAGCAGTCACTCCAAAGAGGGGGTAGCTGTGACAACCTCAAGTATGTCTGGGAACATGAATTTTTTTCTTGTTTGCAAGGGATGCCAATACCTGTGAAGGTATCTCTTGCCCAGGTGTTGCAGAGGGCCATGTGCCCTGATGCCTACAATTTCACGATTGATGGTCACTGGTTTGAGGACCATAGCAGTGAGGGAAACCCTTTCACTGCAGGAACACTGACCTAATTGTTGTTGGACAAAACTGCAGCCCATTAGATGGAAGGGTCCTCACCTAAGTGTGCATCCAGGAATTATTTTGGGGAAAAGACTACAGGAGCTCTGTGTACACAGATTGGAGGGACCCCACGCATGTTTATTTTCTGTGGAGCAGTCATTGTCATTGATTATATTCAAGATGTTTTGTGGCTCTTGTAGCTTCCCAGATGTTCCCATCAGAACCATTGGTGCTCAGGCCGCAAAACAGGGATGGAGACAAAGGCTGTCTTTAGTCCAAGGATGTGGCTTTTTTGGGTTTGGGTGAAAGTTCTTCATCATATGTTACATTTTCTGTACTGACATGAGACTCTCACCCAGAGGGCATATGAATGTGGAATGAATATAGAATTGCGAAACCTGTTCTTCCAAAATCGATGAGCGTACATTTGTTTTATCTTGAACCATTTTTAACCGCTGTAATGAGTAAGTTATATGTGTTAAGTATAGTGTTTCATAAATCTTGACATGTGCGTTAAATGAAACCCTCATTATAGTCATAATGCTGACTTACTTTGCTTTTCCTGACAATCCACCCTAACTGACTGTCCACACACCACATTATATGAATGTAGGTGAAGGTGGCTTTTCAGATGATGGTGTTTGCCATTTTGGCCAGTTACTCTGTTTTTCGGAGTCATTTCCATACATACAGCAGGTATACATGTTAGTAAATTTTTTACGGTTTTCCTCTGTTAACCTATATTGTATCAGTTTAATTTTCAGGCCAACTAACGATCCTAGAAAAGAGGAAGGAAATATTATTTTGCCTTGACACTCTCATTGCCCTCATCTTTCATAGTCACTCCTCTTAACTTCTTAGAAGAAAGGAATACCCTTAGGGTTTGGGCTGTGATGCTGGCTGGGAAAGATTTCACACCTACAAGAAGTTATGCAGAGGGAAAGTTAATTTTACTTTCCAAGGGACCAAAGGGCCAAGTATTGCCAGTCACTACAGGGCAAGGAAGGAAGTGTGGCTTCTGCTCTTCAGCAGTGGTTGGGTTTATGTGTTTTTTTAAAAATATATTTTATTGATTTTTTACAGAGAGGAAGGGAGAGGGATAGACAGAAACATCGATGAGAGAGAAACATCAGTCTGCCTCCTCCTGCACACTCCCTACTGGGGATGTGCCGGCAACCAAGGTACATGCCCTTGACCGGAATCGAACCTGGGACCCTTGAGTTCACAGGCTGATGCTCTATCCACTGAGTGAAACCGGTTAGGGCTCAGCAGTGGCTGTTGCTAAGGGACAAGGAATGGACGGCCTTGGGCTGAGCTGAAGTTGAGTAGCTATGAGGGCCTGTCTTTAAAAGTTACAGTTTGTTTCTTTCCAGGAGACATTATTCCAGATGCGCTAAGGAGGTGTCTTATCAGTATTTTCCCCAAGCCTATAAAATATGACGAGAGCAACAGCTACGAAGAGGTCAAAAGAGGCTTGTTTGAAGGGAAGGAAACTTTCTACTAATTAGAGACGCCTTGGTCCAAACTTTCCCAGAGGTGTGACAACTGCAGGAGAGAGGGGTCTGTAAGACTGAAGCATTGAGAGTAGCTTATCTTGTTCAGCAGTTTGAACTGAGGAGCTGTTTCAATGAGAGGAGCCAACAATCTTGCGGTTTATTAGCAGCTGCTTCTGCTAAATTGTGGAAGGCCACAGCAAAGAAACAGACCTTTGTCTTGTCCTTACAAATACCTTGGCCACATTTAGAACCTAAGGCTTTATTGACCTGAAGAGTGACTCCTTCTAGGGACCAAATAAAGGGACACCAGCAATACTGGGGGTATTGTGTTCAGGAGGACATCAGCAATGGGTCCCAGAGTTAATAAACCACTCATTGAATTTCCTCCTCATCCCACAGGTTCTGACTCCCCAGTATGGACAAAAATGATGGCACACAGTAAACTTAGCAAGCTCAGGGGGCCTGGCATGGCATGGGCAATCTTGCAAACTCAGAGGCTAAGACTAACCATATAGGATGCTTTGAAGTTAAAACTTTCCAAGTAAAAGCTAGTCACCTGGGTATGTATGTACTAGCCTGTTTTTTTGTTTGTTTGTTTTTGCAAAGAACAAATTTTACGTTACTGAACCTGTCGTCTTTTTGCATCTCGGATAACATACCTTTGGATTTTTATGGACATTTCTGTTTCACAGACTCCTAAGAGAACAATCTCCTAACGCAGAAGATCACAGAGCCCCAATTAGTGTTGCTCTCGAGTTAAATACTAACTGTTAACTAATCGATAATCATGTAAAAATAAGTGTGTGTCTATTTTTTTTTATTGTTTACCCAATACCAGGGATTTCTCTCCTTTGCTCTCCCCTCTAATTTATCACCAGTGGATGTCATGTAATCCCCTTATATCTTCTCCTTTGATTCTAATGTATAAAAAAGGCGCAAAACTGCCATTCTCCTGAGCGTTTCTCAACCTGTTGTTATTTTGCTTTCTGGCAAATGTCATGACTAGGGTCAAATAAACTAAGAAACATTCTCAACAGGTTTGGACATTTCTTACAACATCACCAAAAGCAATTGACTCATGTGAAGCAGGAGAAGGTTACATGGAGGAATATCAGAATTTCCAGGGACTCAACTGACGGAAGACATATTTATAAACACAAATGTAGAGCAGACCCAGAACCCAACAAGTTAGAGCTTTCCCCTTGCTTTCAGAGACCAGAAGAAAATGCTCAAGGCCCAGATGAATTTGTTTTCCTGTGTGTGTGCATGTTTTTAATCCTTACCTGTGGATGTTTCTTTTTATACTAGCCCCACTTTCCTTCTCAGATTCTGCAGTAATTTCCAAGCTTCCATGTCTCTGAATCCACTCCATCAGTTTTTTGTTCATGAGATTCCAAATGTGAGTGCGATCAAGTGATACTGTCTTTCTCTGACTGACTTATTTCACTTAGCTTGATGTTCTCCAGGTCCCTCCATACTGTGTGAAAGGGTACAAGATGCTTCTTTTTTATGCTGCATAGTATTCCACGGTGTAAAATTACCACAGTTTTTTTTTTTTTAAATATATTTTATTGAATTTTTACAGAGAGGAAGGGAGAGAGATAGAGAGTTAGAAACATCGATGGGGGAGAAACATCGACCAGCTGCCTCCTGCACATCTCCTACTGGGAATGTGCCCGCAACCCAGGTACATGCCCTTGACCGGAATCGAACCTGGGACCTTTCAGTCCGCAGGCCGACGCTCTATCCCCTGAGCCAAACCGGTTTCGGCTACCACAGTTTTTTATGCACTCCTCTACTGATGGGTACCTAGGCAGTTTCCAGACCTTTCCTATTGTAAATTGCTATGAACAGAGGGGTGCATGCTTTCTATCTGATTGTTTCAGGTTTCTTCGGATATATTCCTAGAGGTAGAATCACTGGATCAAATGGCAGTTCCATACTAAATTTTTTGCAAACACACAAACTGATTTCCATAATGCCTGTAGTAGTTTGCATTCCTACCAGCAGTGAAATGGGTTCCCTTTTTTCCACATCCTCCCCAGCACTTGTGCTTGGTTTATTCTTTTAAAATATATTTTTTTATTGATGTTTTACAGAGAGGATGGGAGAGCGATATAGAATTAGAAACATCCATGAGAGGGAAACATTGATCAGCTGCCTCCTGCACACCCACTACTTGGGATGTACCTGCAAACAAGGTACATGCCCTTGACCGGAATCGAACCTGGGACTCTTCAGTCCACAGGCCGATGATCTAGCCACTGAGCCAAACTGGTCAGGGCATGCTTTGTTTATTTACTGAAGACAGCCATTCTAGCAGTGGTGAGGTGATACCTAATTGTTGCTTTAATTTACATCTCTCTGATCAGATCAGTCACTTTGAGCATTTTTTCACATGTCTCTTGGACATCTTATCCACATGGCAGCCCAGGCAGAGCTGACACTTCCGGTGGCATCAGAAGCAGATGCTCTTAAGTATGAATGTCTGTTTTGTGACATAAACTTTGTATAATGGATTCAACGGAGGCAGGTTAAGGCAGTTACAGACTTGAACAACCTCCTCCAGCTATATATGGCCTGAAGGAGACACATGCCAAAAGTCATGAATGAACCAACAATGAATGCCATTCAGAAAGAGCAGGTCCTGCCCTGACCATTTTGGCTCAGTGGATAGAGCGTCGGCCTATGGACTGAAGGGTCCCAGGTTCAATTCCGGCCAAGGGCATGTACTATGGTTGCGGGAACATCCCCAGTGGGGAGTGTGCAAGAGGCATCTGATCAATGTTTCTCTCTCATCGATGTTTCTAGCTGTCTATCCCTCTCCCTTCCTCTCTGTAAAAAAATCAATAAAATATATTTTTAGGCGAACCGGTTTGGCTCAGTGGATAGAGCATCAGCCTGCGGACTCAAGGGTCCCAGGTTCGATTCAGGTCAAGGGCATGTACCTGGGTTGCGGGCACATCCCTACTGGGGGGATACAGGAGGCAGCTGATCGATCTCTCTCATCGATGTTTCTCTCTATCCCTCTCCCTTCTTCTCTGTAAAAATTCAATAAAATATATTTTTTAAATATATTTTTTGTTTAAAAAAAAGAAAAAGGAAGAAAGAGCAAGCAGGTCCTGTAAGAAAGATATTCAAAACCAACCACAGGGGCATTAGAAAGAAACTTGCCCCAGGGGTCACCTCCACTGAAGGCGCTAGAGGACCCCTAGTATACTTGGTGTATTTTGGGCTATTTGCCTCTGAATCCAGTCCTTTAGTCAACTCAGAAATACAGGATCCTGGCTTTGGAGCGTAGAAACTACATTACCCACAAGGCCACGCATGGAATGCCACCAGGCTGAGCCAATGGGGACTCAGATGAGGCATTTCCGTTTGGCCGCTCCTGTAGGGCGGGACTAGTAGTCCTCTTGGCTGGTTTTGTCTTAAGTTTCTGTCTCAGTCACTCAGGATTTTCTGGTCGCACAGTCCCGGGGAGAAGGCCGGAGAGTGGTGCTCCCCGCCTCACAGCCAATGGTCGGAGCCTCCAGTGGTGCCCACAGCTCACACTTGGGATTAAAACTCGGAGTCACCGCCCGGACAGAAACAGAGCCGGGGCGGGGACCGCCATTCCTGCAGCCGCTTCTGCTGCCGCCGGGCTCAGCCAACGGAGGGCAATGGCGGCGCCCCCGCTGAGGAGACGAGCTGAGGTGAGTTTGTGTCCCCCAGGCCCTCACCGCCTCCTCACACAGACACCACAGCCTGGGGAGGGCGCCTGTCCCGTCCTGCAGCTCAGTCCCGCGTGGAGGACCGTGAGGAAGGTGGAGGGGAGAGAGGAGTGTTGTGGCTTCTGAGGACACAGCAAGTGCAGGGCAGAGGGGACGGGGGTGACTTGCATCTGAAGGTCCCTGAGGATGTGGCTGTGAGTATTGACGGAAAGATCAGAGGCTGCAGGGAGGACGGCACAGACTCATTCGGGGCTTTCCCGGCTGTGGGTCCATCCGGGGCCTGGGGTGGGCCTGGATCCGGCTGGACTACAAGCTCTCTACACGCCATATGCCAGGTTCATGGGTGAGTCCAGCGAGATCCAGTGGCTTTGGAGCAGGAAGGGGGCAGAGCTGAGGGAGTGAACCTGGGGTCTGAACATGGGAAGGGGATGAACATTACCCAGTGGTGTGCACATCTGGAGGAAGTGGGAGCTGATGGTCCCGGGTCCTGCTGTGGGGACTTAAAGTGAAGCATAAACCGACGCTTGGCTTTGTCTTGGAAGCAGGATCTAGGAGACTGCAGTGGTGTTGCCTGGCAGGAAGGCTGGGGCCCTGCAGGCATCGCCCAGACCTTAAATGGCATTGCCCTCTACCCTCCCCTCCCCCAATCCTTCCCACCCAACCCAGCTGCTCTGCTGAGGGCCATCACAGTGAGTAATGGGACTGTGATGAGAGAGCAGCCTGCACTGGCATTAGGGCCTGGAGTCCACACTAACCGGGTGCCCTGGAGGAGGTTGAAGGGGGGAAGATGTGTGAGGAGCACAGCCTTCTCCACGGGACTGTGTGACAAGGAAATCTGGTTACAATTGTCTGGTTACAATTGTCTCCATTCTGACAGGTTGGTGTGACCTTTGAGGACATTGCCCTGTACTTCTCCAGGGAGGAATGGAGCCTCCTTGATGAGGGTCAGAGACAGCTGTACCTGAATGTGATGCTGGAGAACTTTGAACTTACATCCTCCCTGGGTAAGACCCTCACTCTCACCAGTGACCTGGACTTGGCTTTGAGGTTTCCCAGGCCCCATCCCCCAGGGTGTGCTCTGTCCTCCCAGGTAGACTGTGGTACTGCTTGATTTTTCCAGTTTGCTGGGTAGTTGCTGTCCTGGGGAGGGTTGGTCTGTTTCCACTGCTCCCTTCTATTCCTGAAGTCCCAATACTCCCCGCTGCACTAAATTCACAGGGAAGGACTTGTGGTTGGTAGTGTTGCGGGAAGGTAAGGGATTCCACCTTGATTAGTGAAGAAAGCATTTTCTATATTCCTGTTGGTCCTGTGTATATATTTTTGAAAAACTGTCTGCACATCCTTATCCTGTTTAATAACTGTATTTTTTATTGGAGTCTTTTGAATACCTTGTATATTTTATATATTAATTGCTTACGACATACAGGAACACATATGTTTGCATGTGCTTAATAAGGCTTTGCAGATATTACTCCCCCACATCAGCTCTTCTACGAAGTCCATGTTTTTGGCAACCCTGCATTCAGCAGGTCTAGTGCCACCATGTTGTAGCAAGCTCTGGTGCTTGTTACTACTGCTTATCAATTAAATATTGTTAGTGAAGTTGTATATCAAAAAAATATATTTTATTGATTTTTTACAGAGAGGATGGGAGAGAGATAGAGAGTTAGTAACATCGATCAGCTGCCTCCTGCACATCTCTTACTGGGGATGTGCCGGGGCCCTTGACCGGAATCGAACCTGGGACCTTTCAGTCCGCAGGCCAACGCTCTATCCACTGAGCCAAACTGGTTTCGGCTGTATAGACTTTGCTTTTGTGACAGAGTCACTGCAGTGTTATTAGCCTGCAGTATAGTATTAACATACCTTCATTATTCCCAAGGAACTCCAACTATTTCTGTGAATTTCTGTCTATATCTCAATATTCGCTTTATTGTGCTGGTCATAGCCAAATCCACAATATCTCCAAGGGATTCCTTCATATGGTTTGCAAGTATTTTCTTCTGTTCTCTAGATTGCCTTTCATTTCAGTTTGTTTATTGCTGTTGTGCAGTGAAGACGCTATTTTTCTTTATTTGTGCCATCTGGACTGCTTATGTTTTCTTTTTTGTGTGGTGGCTGGTGTCACATTCAGAAAATTCTGTCTAAAACAAACCTTTAAAACTTTTTCTCTAGGTTGTCCTGAGGAGTTTTAAGTTTTAGCGCTGACATTTAGTTCTGTCCTGCAGGTTGAGTTACGTTTTATCAGTGCTGTTCAGTTTTGTTGTTTTACGTGTGAATGTCCGTTTATACCAGCACCATTCGTTGAAGAAACTATCTTTCCCTTCTTCTGTGGCTTGCAGCTTTGTCAAAGATTACTTAAAGTATGTGCCTGGGTTTTTTTCTCTTTTCCATTCTGTTCTGTTCTGTTGGTATATGTGTCTGTGTTTCTCCAGCAACACACTGTTTGCTTGCTTTCTCTATGTAATAAATTGAAGTCAAGAAGTGTGATACCACTAGCTTCCTTCTTGCTCAAGATTGCTTTTGTTGCCCTCCAGTGGTCGGCAAACTGTGGCTCGCAAGCCACATGTGACTGTTTGACTCCTTGAGTGTGGCTCTTCCACAAAATACCGACTTCAGCGCATGGCCATGAAGTTTCAATCACACTGTACGGGTGTGCTGGCACGTGGTATTTTGTGGAAGAGCCACATTCAAGGGGCCAAAGAGACGCTTGTGGCTTGCGAGCTGCATTTTGCTGACCACGGCCCTAGCCCATTTGGCTCAGTGGATAGAACCTCGGCCGGCGGACTTCAAGGGGTCCAGGTTCGATTCTGGTCAAGGGCATGTAGGTTTGTTGCGGGCACATACCCAATATGGAGTGTGCAGCTGGCAGCTGATTGATGTTTCTCTCCCATCAATGTTTCTAACTCTCTATCCCTTTCCCTTCCTCTCTGTAAAAAATCAGTAAAATACCTTTTTTAAAAAAGATTGCTTTTGTTAAGCGAGGTCTTTTGATTCCATTTCCAGATTCTCTATTGATTTCTTTGTTAAATACCATTGGAGTTATTGGAATTGCATTTAATCTGTAGTTTTCCTTGTGTACTATAGGTATCTCCAACATATTTCATTTTCAGATCTATGAACACAGGCTGTCTTTCAACTTATTTGTGTTTTCTTCCATTCCTTTCATCACTGTCTTATTGGACTCACTGTACAGATGTTTCACATTTTGGTTGAATTTATTCCTTTGGGTTTTATTGTTTTTGATTCTTTTGTAAATTTGATTACATTCTTCGTTTTTCCATCAAAGAATTTCTCATGAGGCTGTAGAAAGGGAACTAATGGTTGTGTGTTTATTTTGCATCCTGTAACTTTTCTGATTTTAATTCTTCATTCTTCTTTTATCTTCACCCGAATAGTGAGGATATTTTTTCCACTGGTTGTTTTTTTAGAGAGAGAGTAGGAGACAGAGAGAAAGAGAAACTTCGATTGGGTGCCTCCCACATGTTGCCTCTACTGTGATTGGGATCGGACCTGCAATCCAGGTATGTACCTTTGACTGGGAATCAAACCCTAGCCCTCCGGTGCACAAGGCAGCACTGTCATCAGTGAAGGATAGTGGCTAGGGATATTTATTAATTCTTTAAATTATTTATTTATTTGTTTGTTTAAATATATGTACTTTTTATTTTCTAGAGGAAGAGTAGAGAGAGTCATTGATCCGCTGCCTCCTGCATGACCCCCACTGGTGATTGAGCTCACAACCAGTGCAGGTGTCCTAACAAAGAATCGAATTGTGACCTCCTAGTTCAGTGATGGCGAACCTTTTGAGCTTGGCGTGTGAGCATTTTGAAAAACCCTAACTTAACTCTGGTGCCGTGTCACATATAGAAATTGTTTGATATTTGCAACCATAGTAAAACAAAGATTTATATTTTTGATATTTATTTAATATATCTAAATGCCATTGAACAAAAATCAACCCAAAAAATGAGTTCACGTGTCAACTCTGACCCGCGTGTCATAGGTTCGCCATCACTGTCCTAGTTCATGAGTCAATGCTCAATCAGTGAGACATACCGGGCAGCGTTTATTTGTTGATTTTAGAGACAGAAAGGGAGAGAGAGAAACAAAGAGAGTGAGGCATTGATGTGCTGTTCTACCCATCTGTGCATTCATTGGTTGTCCCCTACATGTGCCCTGATGGGGGATCAAACCCACAACCTTGGGGCATGAGGGCCACATTCTGAAAAACTGAGCCACCTGGACAGGATTGTGAACTTGTTTATTAATTTCAGGGGCTCATAGTGGGATCTTGGTAAATTTCTCTATGAAGGGTCATGCTGTCTCCTAACATCAACATCTATTATGATGCATTGGGGTCCATAGTGACAGGTGTAATGTCTTATCTTTAATTTTTTTTTTTTTACTAATTTGAGGCTTGGTTTTTGTTTGTTTTTGCTTTAATGTAGCTAATAGCTTGCACATTTTTATATCTTTTTTTAAATATACTTTTTACATATTCCTTTCTTTTGTCTCTCTTTTATTTATGTTTGTTCTAATATTTATGGTTTCTTTCCTTTGAAACCTTTGATTTACTTTCCTGTTGTGTTCTAGTTTCCTGAGGTGCCATGTTAGGTTCTTTGAGATTTTTTGTGACAATGTAGGCATTTATCTCTATAAAATTTCTCCTTAGAATTACATTTTCTTTTTTAAAATATATTTTACTGATTTTTTACAGAGAGGAAGGAGAGAGAGGGATAGAGAGAAACATCGATGATAGAGAAACATTAATTCAGCTGCCTCCTGCACACTCCCTACTGGGGATGTGCCCGCAACCACGGTACACGCCCTTGACCGGAATTGAAACGAGGACCCTTAAGTCCTCAAGCCAAGGCTCTATCCACTGAACCAAACCAGATGGGGCTACATTTTCTGAATGTTATACATAAGCTTTGGTAGGTTGTCTTGCTATTTATTTTGCCTCTAGACTTTTTTGAGATCTCCTCTTTTTTTGGTTACCCTGAAATTCTTCTTTCTTTCTTTTTTTTTTAAATATTCTTTATTGATTTTTTACAGAGAGGAAGGGAGAGGGATAGAGAGTTAGAAACATCGATGAGAGAGAAGCATCGATCAGCTGCCTCTTGCACACTCCCACTAGGGATGTGCCCACAAACAAGGTACATGCCCTTGACCGGAATCGAACCTGGGACCCTTGAGTCCGCAGGCCGACGCTCTATCCACTGAGCCAAACCTGTTAGGGCAATTCTTATTTCTTTATTTATTATTCCTTTTATATAGAGAGGAAGGGAAATGGGGGGAGAGCGCTGAGGGAGAAACATCAGTCGGCTGCCATGTGCACAGTTGAAAACCGGGTATTCAACCCACATTCTGATATGTGCCCTAACTGGGAATTGAACCCTAGATCCTTCAGTACACAGGACGCTGCTCCAAACAACTGAGTCACACAGGCCAGGGCATTGTGTGGTTTTTTGAAACAAAAATTTCCAGGTTTTTGGAGAACAGGCCACTAGGATCAATGAGAGCAGAAGCACAGTGGCTCATAGTGGTATTGCTGACGCTTTATTTTTATTTTTTATTTACAGTACATTTTTATTGATTTTAGACAGCAAGAAAGAGGGAGAGAGAGATAGAAACATCAGTGATGAGTTACAATCATTAATTGGCTGCCTCCTACATGCCCCCGAGGTGGGACCGAGCCCGCAACCTGGTCATGTGCCCTTGACCTGAATCGACCTGGAACCCTTCAGTCCACAAGTGGATGCTCTATCCACTGAGCCAAACTGCCTAGGACTGACCCTCTTTTTAAAAAAATATATTTTTATTAATTTCTGAGAGGAAGGGGGTGAGAGAGAGAGAGAGGGAAACATTAATGATGAGAAAGTGTCACTGATCAGCTCCCTCCTGCATGCCTCCTACTGGGGACTGAACCCACAAAATCTGGGCATGTGCCCTGGAATGGAGTGGAACCTAGGACCTTTCAGTCCGTGGCTGACACTCTATCCACTAAGCAAACCAGGTAGGGCTGACACTTGCTTTATTTATTTATTTATTTAGTTATTTAGTTATTTAGTTAGTTAGTTAGTTATTATTAACCCTTGTATTTCACCTTCGGTATCTTCAAATGTGTTTGCTGACCCAGTTTCCTGTCATCCTTTCTATGCAGTTGTCCTTATTTGATATTATTCTATATTACTGTTTTTCTCATGGTACTTTTATTCCCATTTCCTCTGGGGTTTTTTTTCCGTGGATAGCTGTCTACTTACTCTAGGATGGGGAAAGATTATCTTTCTCTGATTCTGCCATCTTGCTGAAGTCACTCACATAGGTCTTTTCCCTGTGATCCCATTTGTGGTTCGTTCTACGACAGTGCTGACCACATCTCGTTTTAGTTTTTCTTTTAAGATTTCTATCATTTCTCTCATGCTATGGTTCATCTTGGGTTTAAGAGGCAAAATTCTTTGTGCATCATAGGAGAAACATGACTTTATCAATGACCCAGAGGCAGTCTTGCCTTGTTGAAGGGCTGTGGGGGCGGTTTTCATGCCTGGGTTCTGTTACGTTCATAACTAGGAAGCCATTTTGATCAAGAATGTTTTGTTACCATTGCCCACTCCTCACCCAATTCTACTTCTTCTTGCTTAATGTTGACACTTTTCAGTTTTAACAGTGATCATCCCCCTCGAATTCCCAGCCCAGAATATCCTTAACCTCTTTAAACTTTGCACTTCTACTTCTGTCACACATCTCGGCTTTACTGCACTCCAGTGTTGTGGCATGCCTGCAGAGCTTTAGAGTGCACCCGTATTTTATTGACGCTGGACATCACGTGCTTTACTATGATTGATATTTTATGGGTTTGAGCACATTGAAATTATTTTACACAGACTCATATCGCCAGTATGAAAGGCCCTAAAGAAAGCCATTTGTGGAGTACTAACGAGCAGACCCTGCCTCTTTCTTATTGTGCCAACCATTGCTTCTGGCCTCCCTTGGTGGGATTTTCCTCATCCAGTGACCTTTTGGGCCATGTTATATATAATAGGCATTTCCTGAGAGTTTTACTGACTTGTCTTGAAAATCATTGTATTGAATCATGTCCAGTTGTGACATTAACAGTTGTGGTGAAGATATTCTGTATTTATCGGGTCAACGTGCACTTTACCTACGTTTCTTTTCTTCAGGTTGCTGCTGTGGAGCAGAGAACATGGAGGAAACGACTGAAGAGAAGGTTTCTGTAAGATTGTCACAGGCAAGGAATCCCAAGTTAGCCTTGTCTTCCCAGAAGAGCCACCCCTGTGAGAATTGTGGGCTAGTCTTGGGAAACATTTTCCACATGATGGAGGGTCAGGAAACACAACACAGACAGATACTGTTGAGGTGTGGGGCATGTGCAAAACAATTTTATTTCCGAGCAAAATTTCACCAGCAGCATGTG
Organism: Myotis yumanensis; assembly: GCF_028538775.1. NCBI lineage: Eukaryota > Metazoa > Chordata > Mammalia > Chiroptera > Vespertilionidae > Myotis > Myotis yumanensis. The sequence continues at coordinate 5,978,682 of NW_027223774.1, read as the reverse complement.
AGAGAGAAGTCTTTCATTAGAGGTGTGGACAGGATGTCACTTGCAAACAGCTGCAATTTCAATGTGTCTCAGAATTGTTTCACATGCAGGGAGGTTGGGCACGGTGTCCTTACAGGGTCAGGACATCTCCACCTAAAGGCTACTCAGACCAGGGACAGTCCAACTGCAATTTCGACGTGTGCGATGACATTTCAAAGGAGAAAAAATTATTACAGTAGAAAAGAATGTCAGAGAGACATTAGTTGCACCCACACCTTTATTCAGGAAAAAGGTGTCCATCTTGGAAGTGGGTGTTTTATGTCCTCTGAATGTGGAAAATATTTTTCCAAATTATCTAGCTTTCATTATCAACAAAGAGGTCACACAAGAGAAAAGCCTTATGAATGCAGTGAGTGTGGGAAAGCTTACACCAGTGGCACTGGACTTCGTCGTCATCAGAGGTTTCATATGGGAGAAAAGCCTTATAAATGCAGTGAATGTGGGAAATCTTTTACCCAGAGCACTAAACTTCGTTATCATCAGACAGTTCATACAGGAGAAAAGTCTTATAAATGCAGTGAATGTGAAAAATCCTTTAAAAGTAGCAGTGGTCTTCAATATCATCAGAGAGTTCACACTGGAGAGAGGCCTTATGAATGCAGTGATTGTGGGAAATCTTTTGCACGGAGCAGTGCCCTTCGTGATCATCAGAGAGTTCATACAGGAGAAAAGCCTTATAAATGCAGTGAATGTGGAAAATCTTTTGCACTGAGCAATGCCCTTCATTATCATCTGAGAGTTCACACTGGAGAAAAACCTTATAAATGCAGTGAATGTGGGAAATCTTTTACCACTAGTGTTGCCCTTCATTGTCATCAGAGAATTCACACTGGGGAAAAGCCTTATCAATGCAGTGAATGTGGGAAATCTTTTACCCAGAGCACTCACCTTCGTTTTCATCAGAGAGTTCATACAGGAGAAAAGCCTTATAAATGCACTGAATGTGGAAAATCTTTTCCCCAGAGCTCTGCTCTTTATTATCATCATAGACTTCATACAGGAGAAAAGCCTCATAAATGCAGTGAATGTGGAAAATCTTTTCCACGTAGCAGTGCACTCCATTATCATCAGCGTGTTCACAGTGGAGAAAAGCCTTTTAAATGCAGTGAATGTGGGAAATCTTTTACCCAGAGCACTGCCCTTCATTATCATCAGAGAGTTCATACAGGAGAAAAGCCTTATAAATGCAGTGAATGTGGGAAATCTTTTACAAGGAGCAGTGGTCTTCAATATCATCAGAGAGTTCACACTGGAGAAAAACATGAGTTCAATTAATATGAGGTATCTCTCAGCCAAATTTCTAAATTTGCTCTGCACATATGAGTCCAAATATGAGAAATTTCTTAGATGTGTAGGAAATGTAGTTTCTTAGTTAGGACTTAACATTAGTACAAGAAAACTTTTGTATCCTCATTTTTCTGAATTGTATCTCATACTTTTAATCACCTACATTATGTAAAGTTCCCATAAGTGTTCTTGTTGTGTTTGTTTTTATGTTGGAACACTGTGTAATTATGTTGCACATTCTGACATACAGAGATGTCCTGCCAGATCTATGTCACTGCATCTTTCTGTTGTAGAAGGTATTTCATCTGAGCCACCTATAAGGTCCCCTACAAATGGCATCAGTCACCATCCTCTTGTGCCCGGGGAAGCGAACTCTGTTGTCTTTATTGTTGAAGAAAATGAGGAATACCTGAGCCCATAGTTCTTTCTTGTTTTCCTGTCATGGGTTGCCACCTAGGACTTATTATTGTTGGCCCCAGTAAACATAATGTTGCAGAGGGAATGCTTTCCCTGAATGCCAGTGATGAATTTATTGAGTGCCTGAGTCATCAGTGGAAGAACTGCCATTCTCCTGTCTCTTTGGTTTGTACAATAATGAAGGCTTTTCGTAATACTTCTTTAATCTTGGGTGTTCTATTTACTGTGTGGGTTAGCTTTAAGGAGACCGGGGCTCTCCAAGCATGATGAGGAGAAAAACTTTTATGGGGTCTCAAACCTTTTTGCCCTTGGGGCAACAGTATGGTGCAGGATTAGCTCAGCAGTTTTTGGCAAGTTTACACTGCTGCCCATATTTTCCTAGGAAATACTCTGGACTGTCTAATCCTCATTTGATGTCTGGATGCTTGGAGACATAGCAGTCACATCAAAGAGGGGGTATCTGTGACAACCTCAAGTATGTCTGGGAACATGAATTTTTTTCTTGTTTGCAAGGGATGCCAATACATGTGAAGGTATCTCTTGCCCAGGTGTTGCAGAGAGGGCCATGTGCCCTAATGCCTACAATTTCACGAGTGATGTCAATGGTTTGAGGACCATAGCAGTGAGGGAAACCCTTTCACTGCAGGAACACTGACCTAATTATTGTTGGACAAAACTGCAGCCCATTAGATGGAAGGGTCCTCACCTAAGTGTGCATCCAGGAATTATTTTGGGGAAAAGACTACAGGAGCTCTGTGTGCACAGATTGGAGGGACCCCAGGCATGTATATTTTCTGTGGAGCAGTCATTGTCATTGATTATAAACAAGATGTTTTGTGGCTCTTGTAGCTTCCCAGATGTTCCCATCAGAACCATTGGTGCTCAGGCCGCAAAACAGGGATGGAGACAAAGGCTGTCTTTAGTCCAAGGATGTGGCTTTTGTGCGTTTGGGTGAAAGTTCTTCATCGTATGTTACATTTTCTGTACTGACATGAGACCCTCACCCAGAGGGCATATGAATGTGGAATGAATATAGAATTGCGAAACCTGTTCTTCCAAAATCGATGAGCGTACATTTGTTTTATCTTTTTTTTTTTTTTTTAAATATATTTTATTGATTTTTTTTACAGAGAGGAAGGGAGAGGGATAGAGAGTTAGAAACATCGATCAGCTGCCTCCTGCACATCCCCCACTGGGGATGTGCCGGCAACCAAGGTACATGCCCTTGACCGGAATCGAACCTGGGACCCTTCAGTCCGCAGGCTGACGCTCTCTCCACTGATCCAAACCGGCCAGGGCCATTTGTTTTATCTTGAACCATTTTTAACAGTTGTAATGAGTAAGTTATATGTTTTAAGTATAGTGTTTCATAAATCTTGACATGTGCATGAAACGAAACCATCATTATAGTCATAATGCTGACTATATGTTACACTGTGTAATTGCTTCATGACCTCTTTTAACCTGTCCCTGTTCTTCACAGCTTTCCTGGTTTCCAGGGATTTACATTTCACTGTCATACAGAACTTTATTTTCTTTGAGTATTTTTCTGCTTTAATTTATTTTGCATAAATACTTGTAGATTTATTCACCTTATATTAGTAACTCAACTTTTTTCTTGATAGATATTTTTTTTTTTTAAATAATATATTTTATTGAGGAAACTGTCCAGAACACTTGGTGTGAGGTTCAGGAGCGGTGGCTTCCTCAGCCGTGCGCAGCAACACCCTCTTTCCAGCTCCTCCACACCTGCCTTGGCCTGCTCACCAGCTGTCAAATATGATGAAAGCAACCACTTACTATGATGTTTTGGGGATCAAACCCAGTGCCACCCAGGGAGAAGTGAAAAAGGCATATAGGGAGCTGGCCTTAAAGTACCACCTTGATAAGAATCCAAATGAAGAAGAGAAGTTTAAACAGATTTCTCAAGCTTACGAAGTGCTCTCTGATGCAAAGTTAAGGGATGCGTAGTGATAAAGGAGGAGACCACGCAATTATAAAGGTGGAGCTGGTGGTTGCTTTGGTTCCCCCATGGACATCTTTGATATGTTTTTGGTGGAGAAGGACGGATGCAGAGAGAAAGGAGAGGTAAATCCCTTGTGTATCAGCTCTCTGTAACCTTAGAAGACTTAGATAATAGCGCAGCGAGAAAACTAGCTTTACAAAAGGATGTGATTTGTGATAAATGTGAAGGTCAAGGTGGTTAGAAAGGAGCAGTAGAGTGCTGTCCCAATGGCCGAGGAACTGGAATGCAAGAAAGCATTCATCAGATCGGCCCTGGAATGGTTCAGCAAATTCAGTCTGTGTGCATGGAGTGCCAGAGCCATGGGGAAAGGATCAGTCCTAAAGATTGATGCAAAACCTGCAACAGAAGGAAGATAGTTTGAGAGAAGATTCTGAAATTTCATATTGAAAGATGGCCAGAAGATAACATTCCATGGTGAAGGAGACCAGGACCCAGGGCTGGAGCCTGGACATATCATTGTTTTAGATCAGAAGGACCATGCTGTTTTCGCTTGACGAGGAGAACACCTTTTCATGTGTATGGATATACAGCTGGATGAAACATTGTGTGGCTTCCAAAAGCCAATAGCTACTCTTGACAACCGAACCATAGTCACCACCTCTCATCCAGGTCAGATTGACAAGCATGGAGATACCAAGTGTGTATTAAATGAAGGCATGCCAATTTATCCTAGACCATATGAAAAGGGTTGCCTAATCGTCGAATTGAAGGGAAACTTTCCTAACAATGGCTTTCTCTCTCCTGATAAACTCCCTTTCCTGGAAAAACTACTTCCTGAAAGGAAGGAAGTAGAAGAGACTGATGAAATGGACCAGGTAGAATGGGTGGACTTTGATCCAAATCAAGAAAGAATGCACCATTACAATGGAGAAGCATATGAGGATGATGACCATCATCCTAGCAGTGGTGTTCAGTGTCAGAGCACTTAATGGGTCCAGGGAATAACACTGCTGGCATTTTATATACAGTAGGGAATGAGTGATGGACTGTAACCTTAATATGCTCACTACTTGCTATTGTTTTTGTTTTAATATTCAAGTATAGTAGTGTTTTAAAAGTTAAATGAAGAATAAACTCAAATATCAAATCTCTGAATATATATATATATTTTGTTGATTTTACAGAGAGGAAGGGAAATGGGTACAGAATTAGAAACATCGATCAATTCATTAGCTGCCTCCTTCACCCCCCCTACTGGAGATGTACCTGCAACCAAGGTACATGCCTTTGACCAGAATGGAATCTGGCACCCTTCGATCCACAGGCCAGCACTGTATCCACTGAGCCAAACGAGTTAGAGTTCTGATAGATATTCTTATCATTGAAATATCACCATCAGTTTGTCCATTTCAATAAATATTTGGTTATTTCTAACAAAGTTGGTACAAACATTTCTGTATAATTTCTCATATGTATGTAAGTGTTATTTACCTTTGTCAAAAATTCAGTGCATAGTCTGGGTTTTAGAGTAAATGAATGTTTAAATTTACCAACATTAGAAAATTGTGATCTAAACAGAATATACCACCAGTGCTAGTGTGGCTCGGTGCTTGGCCATCATCTCATGCAGCCCAGGGTTGTAGATTTGATTGCCAGTGGGGTTATGTGCCTGGCTTGTGGGCTATATCCACAGAAGTGAGTGTGAATGGGGCGGCTGGCTGATATGGCACTCTCCATCAATATTTCTCTTCCTCTCCCTTCCCTCTCTAAAAATTACTAAACTATTCTTTAAAAATAGAAAATAAACTTTAACTGATTGTAGTTTATTACAATTTTCAGCAGTGTGTTAGAGATTCACATTCTCCACATCCTAGAGAATAAAATGTTCGGTCAATCATAATTTATTTAAACTTTTTTTTGTTTTAGAGACGTTTGTTGTGCTGCTTCACTATTTGATTGTATTTTTTTCTAGGGATTTATGGTCAACCTTTTCTCAGAAGTGTGTTTGTTGAGTCTGTATCTTTGTTAAAACATCTTATCAGATGTTCTGCCTAATGTGCTATGAGTTTTGGCAATTTTCTTTAACAATGGGATTGTGGAACAACAAACATGGATGTTGGCATTTTACTCATTTTGTACATTTTTATTTAAAAAATAAACATTTTTTGTATTGGAATGATATGTTTTAATATTTTTTCCTTAAAAAAATATCTAAATTGCCCTAGCTGGTTTGGCAGAGTGAATAGAGCGTCAGCCTTCGGATTGATAGGTCCAGGGTGAGCTTCTAGTCAAGGGCAGGTGCCCAGATTGCAGGCTCAATCCCCAGTGTAGGGACTGCAGGAGGCAGCCAATCAATCATTCTCTTTCATCATTGATGTTTCTCTCTCTCTCTCTACCTCTCCCTTCCTCTCTGAAATCAATAACAACATATTTACAAATGTTTTAATTTATTTTACTAAATTAATATATATATATTTAATTGATTTTTAAAGTAGTTTTATTGATTTTGTAGACCAAGGGAGGTAGAGAGAGAGAAACAATGATAGGCGGGCAGGGAGCTCCGTTGAGCTAAGAATCAGTAAATCACAGTTCCATTACCACTCGGGGTACATGCATGGGCCCTATTACACCCCAGGTGGGGCTTGCAGGAGACAGCTTATCACTGATTCTCTCTCATCATTGATGTTTCTATCTTTCTGTCCCTTTCCCTTCCTCTGTGAAATCAATAAAAAATTAAAGAAAATTGAGTCCCTTATCTTAAGAACGAAAAGAAACATCAATGATGAGAGGGAATCATTGATCGCTGCTTTCTCCACACCCTATTGGGGATGGAGCCTGCAATTCGGGCATGTGCTCTGACTGCGAATCTAACCAAGGACCTCTTTGTGCATGGGTTGAAGCTCAAGCACTGACCCACACCAGCTGGGTGATTCATTACTTTTTAAATGCTATGCCCTGTGCAATGAACATTTTTAATTTTAACCTGCACTATTAACATTCTCCATTGCTTTTGGAACACCAGTCATCTGATCCTGCACTAAGCCCTTTGTTTGTCATCTTCTGCATTTTCCTTGTCTTCTGTTGGAACAGTTCTCTCAGGAAGGCCAGAGGGCATCTGTGTGGGCAGGGGGCTTTAGAGTCCCAAAGCCAATGCAGCAGGAAATAGAAGGGTAGTGTTCAGATTCCCTATGCCCTGGATCAGGCATCCTCCATTTGAATTTCAGATTCTGTGTTATCACTGGAACTTACAGTGAAATAACCCCTCCTGCCCTTACTGGTTTGGCTCAGTGGATGGAGCATTGGCCTGCGGACTGAAGGGTCCCAGGTTCGATTCCATTCAAGGGCAAGTACCTTGGTTGCGGGCACATCCCCAGTGAGGGGTGTGCAGGAGGCAGCTGATCGATGTTTCTCATTGATGTTTCTAACTCTCTATCCCTCTCCCTTCCTCACTGTAAAAAAAATACAAGAAAATATTTTTAAAAGAAATAACCCCTTCTGCTGGTCTAAGTCAGTTTTCTCCTGTGAAAAACAAATATGAGGTATGTCCATGCCAGAGGTATTAGAGAAGGTCCAGTGGTAAGGTGTGCATTTGTGTAACGCAGCTGTGCCTCCAGCTGTGCCTCCAGCAACTCCAGCCACTCCCTGCAGAGGCATTCCCAGGCAGGCACTTCTCACTCCCCGGATGCCCTCAAGCACCTTTGTCTTTCGGTGCATTTTAGTGAGAAATGGGACCAGCGGAGTCCGATGCAAAAGCATAGAGTCTTTTATTCGAGCTAGCTCGGCACCCCAACCACACTCACCGATGCAGCGGCAAGCCAAGTGGCAGAGAGAGGGAACTCTGTGTGGAGAGAGGTTTTATAGGGGGTTGGACTAAGGGGAGGAGAAAGGACTGTGGGCCCTGCCAATTGGCCAGGCGCAAGTCGGGTCTTGTTACACAGGATGTGGTCATATCTATGGCGCGCACGCCCCTTGATTGTCATTGGTTAGTTTAAAGAAATCCTGGGCGTCGCTAGCAGAGGCTTGGGCTACCGGGAAGAAGTCCCGCTGAGCACATGGCTGCCCAAAGATGGAGGATACGGGCCATGATGGAGAGCATAGCCCTTGCCCTTTCAATGTCACGTGTGTGTTTCCTTCCATGTCCTGTGTGGATCAGGGTTCGGGATCTGAAAAGAGGAGCCACACACAAATGAGAGAAAAATGACAGGAGATAATTTTGAAATATTGGGGGACCAGGGGGGCAAGTCCAAAAGGACTTCCACTGACACTCAGGCCGCTCCAGTCTTTCATTGATCTGGAGTAGCCCTTAGGCTAAGGAGGTTTCAATGACACACGGATTAGCTCATCAGCAGACAATTTCCAGAAATAGGCAGAGTTTCTGATCAAGAATAATCAACAAAGATCACCACAAGTATCTAAGGAATTAAGTGAACTAAAGTGGGGATGATGCTTCAGCTACCATTATCTAGACTATCTGGGTGGTGCACAGCCCTGACCTTTGCTAGGACTTCAAAGGTTACTAGCTTTTGGGGGTCTTTGTCTATACTCACCTAGTGAAGACAATAAAGAGACTCCCGCATAAATGTACCACAGTTTTTCATCCACTATTCTACTGGTGGATACTTGGGTAGTTTCCAGATCTTTGCTATTGCAAATTGCGCTGCTATGAACAGAAGGGTGCATATATCCGATCTGATTGTTTCAAGATTCTTAGGATATATTCCTAAGAGTAGAATCACTGAATTAAATGGCAGTTCCATATTAAAATTTTTGCAAAAACTCCAAACTGATTCCCATAATGGCTGTACCAGTTTGCATTCCCACCAGGCCTGTACTAGGGTTCCCTTTATCCACATCCTCCCCAGCACTTGTCCTTGGCTGATTTGTTGATGACAGCCATTCTGACAGTTGTGAGGTGCTTCTAATTGTTGCTTTAATTTGCATCTCTCTGATGATCAGTCACTTTGAGCACTTTTCACATGTCTCTTGGCCATCTTATCCACACTGCAGCCCAGGCAGAGCTGACCCTTTGGATGGCATCAGAAGCAGATGCTCTTAAGTATGAGTGTCTGTTTTGTGACGTGAACTTTGTATAATGAATTCAATGGAGGCAGGTCAGATCTAGTCTGAGACTTCAGCAACCTCCCCCAGCTACATTTGGCCTGAAGGAGACACATGCCAAAAGTCCTGAGTGAAGAAACAATGCCTGTCGTTCAGAAAGAGCAGGTCCTGAAGAAAGATGTTCAAAACCAGCCCCGCAGGTGCTGGAGAAACTAACTTGCCCCGGACATCACCTCCATGAAGGCACTAGAGGACCCTTAGTGTACTTGGTGTGTTCTTGGGCTACTTGCCCCTAAATCCAGTCCTTTAATCAACTGAGAAATCGGGCATCATCGCCCTGGCAACGAGAAACTACATTACCCATAAGGCCAAGCGTGGGCTGCCACCAGGCTGAGCCAATGGGGGCTCAGAAGGCATTTCCGTTTGTTCTCTCCTGTAGGGCGGGTCTGGTAGTCCTGGTGACCGGAGTTGCCTGTTCAGGTTCCCGTCTCAGGCGGTCGGGAGCTCTTGCGCTCAGAGTCACGTGGAGAAGGACTGTGAGTGGTGCTCCCCGCAACACAGCCAATTGTGGGAGCCTCCAGTGGTGTCACAGCTCACACTTGGGATTGAAACTCGGAGTCACCGCCCGGACCCACGCCAGGGCCGGGACAGGGACCGCCATTCCTGTAGCCGTTTCCACTCCCGCCCGGCTCAGCCCACAGAGGGCAATGGCGGCGCCCCCGCTGAGGAGACGGGCTGAGGTGAGTTCAGTACCCCAGGCCCTCACCGCCTCCTCACACAGACACCACAGCCTGGGGAGGGCGCCTGTCCCGTCCTGCAGCTCAGTCCCGCGTGGAGGACCGTGAGGAAGGCGGAGGGGAGAGAGGAGTGTTGTGGCTTCTGAGGACACAGCAAGTGCAGGGCAGAGAGGACGGGGGTGACTTGCATCTGAAGGTCCCTGAGGATGTGGCTGTGAGTATTGACGGAAAGATCAGAGGCTGCAGGGAGGACGGCACAGACTCATTCGGGGCTTTCCCGGCTGTGGGTCCATCAGGGGCCTGGGGTGGTCCTGGATCCGGCTGGACTGCAAGCTCTCTACACGCCATATGCCAGGTTCATGGGTGAGTCCAGCGAGATCCAGCAGGAAGGGGGCAGAGCTGAGCGAGTGAACCTGGGATCTGAACTTGGGAAGGGGGTAAACATTACCCAGTGGTGTGCACATCCGGAGTAAGTTTGAGCTGATGGTCCCGGGACTTGGTGTGGGGACTTAAAGGTGAAGAACAAATCCGCCCTTGGCTTTGTCTTGGAGGCAGGATCTAGGAGAATGCAGTGGTTTGCTTGGCAGGAAAGCTGGGACCCTTTGGGCATCGCCCAGACCTTAAATGGCATTGCCCTCTACTCTCCCCTCCCCCAATCCTTCCCACCCAACCCAGCTGCTCTGCTGAGGGCCATCACAGTGAGTAATGGGACTGTGATGAGAGAGCAGCCTGCACTGGCATTAGGGCCTGGTGTCCACAGTAACCAGGGGCCCTGGAGGAGGTTGAGGGGGGAAATGTGTGTAAGCCGTAGGATTACTGGTTCTCAGAAAGGCAGCTCTGGTTACAATTTCCTCAATTCTGACAGGTTGGTGTGACCTTGGAGGACATTGCCCTGTACTTCTCCAGGGAGGAATGGAGCCTCCTTGATGAGGGTCAGAGACAGCTGTACGTGAATGTGATGCTGGAGAACTTTGAACTTATATCCTCACTGGGTAAGACCCTCACTGTTACCAGTGACCGAGACTTGGCTTTTCTATTTCCCAGGCCCCATCCCCCAGGGTGTGCTCTGTCCTCCAATGTAGACTGTGGTAATGATTGATTTTCCAGTTTCCTGGGTAGTTGCTGTCATGGGGTTATTTGGTCTGTTTCTGCTGCTCCCTTCTATTCCTGAAGTCCCAATACTCCCCGCTTCCCTTAATTCACAGGGAAGGACTTGTGGTTGGTAGTGTTGCAGAAAGCTTAAATGAAAGGCAATATAGAGAATAGAAGAAAATACTTGCAAACCTATGAAGGAATCTCTTGGAGATATTGTGGATTCAGCTCTGATCAGCACAATAAAGCGAATATTGCGATATAGACAGAAATTCACACAAATAGTTGGCTCCATTGTTTTTCATGTCCATTTATACCAGCACCATTCATTGCAGACTTTCTTTCCCTTCTTCTGTGGGTTGCAGCTTTGTCAAAGATTACTTGGTTAGTGAAGAAAGCATTTTCTATATTCCTGTTGGTAATGTGTATAGAGTTTTTAAAAAATTGTCTCTACATCCTTATCCTGTTTATTAACTGTATTTTTTATTAGAGTCTTTTGAATACCTTGTATATTTTATTTATTAATTGCTTACGACATACAGGAACACATATGTTTGCATGTGCTGAATTCTGCTTTGCCGATATTACTCCCTCACACCAGCTTTTCTACAAAGTCCATGTTTTTGGCCACCCTGCATTCAGGCAGGTCTAGTGCCACCATGCTTCTAGCAAGCTCAGGTGCTTAGCAGTTAAATATTGTTAATGAAGTTATATAGACTTTGCTTTTAAGACAGAGTCACTGCATTGTTATTAGGCTGCAGTATAGTATTAACATGCCTTCATTATTCCCAGGGAACTCCCAACTATTTGTGTGAATTTCTGTCTATATCGCAATATTCGCTTTATTGTGCCGATCAGAGCTGAATCCACAGTATCTCCAAGAGACTCCTTCATAGGTTTGCAAGTATTTTCTTCTGTTCTCTATATTGCCTTTCATTTCAGTTTGTTTATTGCTGTTGTGCCGTGAAGGCGCTATTTTTCTTTATTTGTTGCCATCTGGACTGTTTGTTTTCTACTTTGTGTGGTGTTTGGTGTCACATTCAGAAAATTCTGTCTAAAACAAACCTCCAAAACTTTTTCTCTAGGTTGTCCTGAGTAGTTTTACGTTTTAGCACTCACATTTAATTGTGTCATACAGGTTGGCTTAGATTTTATCAGTGCTGTCCAGTTTTGTTGTTTTACATGTGAATGTCCATTTATACCAGCACCATTCATTGCAGACTATCTTTCCCTTCTTCTGTGGGTTGCAGCTTTGTCAAAGATTACTTAAAGTATGTGCCCGGTTTTTTTTATGTTTTCTGTTCTGTTGATATATGTGTCCGTGTTCTCCAGCAACACAGTGTTTGGTTACTTTCTCTTTGCAATAAATAGAAGTCAGGAAGTGTGACACCACCAGCTTACTTTTTGCTCAAGATTGCTTTTGTTGCCCTCCAGTGGTCGGCAAACTGCGGCTCGAAAGCCATATGCGAGTGGTTGACCCCTTGAGTGTGGCTCTTGCACAAAATAGCGACTTCAGCACATGGCCATGAAGTTTCAATCGCACTGTGTGTGTGTGCCGGCACTTGGTATTTTGTGGAAAAGCCACACTCAAGGGGCCAAAGAGCCGTGTGTGGCTCGCGAGCCAAAGTTTTCTGACCACGGCCCTAGCCCATTTGGCTCAGTGGACAAAGCCTCGGCCAGCAGACTCAAGGGTGTTACTGGTTCAATCAGCGAGACAGACCACCGACTCAAAATTAAATTTAAGAGCCTTTATTAAGGTGGCCAGCTGACAGTAGCACGTCCCTCCTCGCAGGGAGCCTCGTACTGCAGCCCCGACCGAGGGTACAGCGAAGCTTTTTATCTGCAAAAGCTACAAAGTATTTAAAAACAAAAACAAAAAACTGCAAAGTGGTTCATTAGCCATTCCTGGCACTGGCACGGTTCACACAATATTTTCAAGTACAAATGGGGGCAAAGCAGGGTCACTCCTGGCTGGGTTAAAGCATAACACATTGCTTTTCTAAGATTATTAGTAATTTTTCTCTGCCATCGTCCTTGCCTCTCAGCCCACTCAGTAATTCTTCTGTGCCAGGTCCCTGCCCCTAGCACATCCCCTACTGGTCTTATGCCCGAATCAAACCTTTGATTCAGCGCCCTCTTCTAAGATTCTGGAGTTACATGTTATTCACCGCGGTGGGCCTAGGGAAATGAATCCATATTGTAAGCAAAGCTACAAGAACAACTTCCGTTTCCATGAAGAGCCAGCCCTCTGTGTGCTTGCTGACGGCGTCCTTGAAAACTACACAGCTCCATGGAATCAAAAATGCACCTGGCATGGCATTGGGAGTATCCAGTCTCTGGCCCACAAGGTCAGACAGCCAAGCCCATTTCTCCCATTATGCAAGCAGGCCAAAACGGGCTAGAAAGTAAACTTATTTTTTTAGAATTACAGGCCGTCCAAAGAATAGCAGAGAACTCCAAACAGTAGTCCCACAGAACGGGGGTTTGCCTTCACATCCCCACCTCCCCACTTGTTCCACAAGCTTTTCAGCCTTGTGGTACAATAACCACGGGATGTTATGGTGAACAGGGGTGTCATTCGGTCTTTTACTCCTTCCTGCTGGAAAGGGACGACGTCCAAGGGGTTAACATCCCCTTTCTTCCTCTTGAAGAGGTTTGTAGGGAATTTTGTCTTATTCATCTTGTTCCTCTTTAGTTTAGGAAGCAGTAATTTCATGGTGCTTTTGTATTCCAGCAAGGGCAGAAGAGTTCTCCTCCTGGGACTAGCCTCGGGTTCCTGCAGCACTCATAAAAAGACAAAATGAGGATTACTAGAAAGATAAAATAACAACGATTATCCAGAAATACCAGAGCATTTTGCCTTTAAGAGAAGAGAGTGGGAGACAGAGAGAGAGAAAGAGAAACATCGATTGGCTGCCTCCCACGTGTTCCTCTACTGTAAGTGGGGATCGGACCTGCAGCCCAGGTATCTACGCTTGACTGGGAATTGAACCCTGGCCCTCCAGTGCACAAGGCAGCACTGTCATCAGCGAAGCACAGTGGCTAGGGATATTTATTAATGTATATATATATATATATATATGAATATATGTATTTTTATTTCCTAGAGCAGTGGCCGGCAAACTCATTAGTCAGCCGAGTCAATCATCAACAGTACTTCTTCAAATAGACTCGCCAAGGCCGAAAAGCGACTTCTGCGCATGGGCCTTTAAGTTTCAATCACACTGTATGTGCGCGCCCACTCGTGGTATTGGGGAAGAGCCACCCTCAAGGGGCCAAAGAGCCGCATGTGGCTCTCGAGGCCTAGTTTGCCGACCACGGTCCTAGAGGAAGAAGAGAGAGAGAGATAGAAACATCTGTGATGAGAAGGAGAGAGTCATTGATCAGCTGCCTCCTGCAGGACCCGCAGTGGTGATTGAGCTCACAACCAGTGTAGTTGTCCTAACAAGGAATCGAATTATGATCTCCTAGTTCATGAGTCAAGGCTCAATCAGTGAGACATACCAGGCAGCATTTATTTATTGATTGCAGAGACAGAAAGGGAGACAGAGAAAGGGAGAGAGTGAAGCATTGATGTGCTGTTGTACCCATCTGTGCATTCATTGGTTGTCCCGTCCATGTGCCCTGATGGGGGATCAAACCCACAACCTTGGGGCATCAGGGCCACACACTCAACAACTGAGCCACCTGGACAGGATTCTGAATTTGTCTGTTAATTTCAGGAGCTCATAGTGGGATCTTGACAAATTTCTCTATGGCGGGTCATGTCATCTTTTAACATCAACATCTCTCTTATGATGCATTGTGGTTCATAGTGACATGTGTAATGTCTTATCTTTCATGTCTTTTTTAACTTATTTGAGCCTTGTTTTATGTTTTTGTTTTTGCTTTAGTGTAGCTAACGGCTTGCACATTTTTATATCTTTTTTTAAAAATACCTTTTAGGTATTCCTTTCTTTTGTCTCTTATTTATGTTTTTTCTAATATTTATGGTTTCTTTCCTTTGAAACCTTTGGTTTACTTTCCTATTGTGTTTCTAGTTTCCTGAGGTACCATGTACTCTTATTCCCATTGCCTGTGGGATTTTTTTTTTCATGGATAGCTGTCTACTTACTCTGGGAAGGGGAACGATTCTCTATCTCTGATTCTGCCATCTTGCTGCTGTCACTCACATAGGTCTTTTGCCTGTGGTCTCATTTGTGGTTTGTTGTTCTACGACAGTGCTGACCATATCTCATTTTAGGTTTTCTTTTAAGATTTGCTTCATTTGTTGGCTCCTTGTGTGCATGCACAGGACGAACTGCCAGCAAGCGAGGGGGTGGGGGATGCGGGGTCACGTTGCGTCATAGGGGCGCGCTCTATGGCGACACTGCGGGGTTGCGGGAAGTTGAGCAGCGGTAAGTGAGCCATGCTGGTGAGGGAGTAGCAGGATCCTTTGGCGTTGGTTTTGGAGGCCCAGCGGTTGGGGCGAACTCAGCAGCGAAGGCCAAGGTCACGGAGGGTCTCAGGATCCTCCATTCCCCACCGGGTAACTGACTTAACTCGTTTCCTGCAATCCAAGTGTTAAGCGGCCTCAGGGCAAGGTGTTTTCCAGTAGGGTGTGTCCACTGTCTTTCCCCCAGGCAAGGCTGATGTCTATGTGGCTGTGTAAGGGAATGACTGAGCTGAGGAAAGTTGGGGTGTCTGCCTTCTGAGCTCTATCCCTCGTGTCCCCAGAGCTGGCCTCTGTTCTCACAGCTCCAGTCCTGTTCGCCCTCCCTCTGCCAGAGTACAAGGTGGGTGGCTCCACAGGGACTGTTTGTGCCTTGGCCCTTTAAGCGGGTGCCTGAACTTTCAGCTGCCACTCCCTGGCAGACAGCACCCCACTGCTTTCCACAGCTTGATGCTATGTGGATACCTTCCTCAGCTTGGTGTTCTCTGCTGGGGAACCCAACTCTGGGATTAGATCCCAGAATTCTCAGCGGCACCTCCCCCCTCCACCACCAGCTGAGATAACTCTGTGTGACTTCAGTTGCCCTCTGTGGGTCACGTCTCTGCCCCTCCTAGCAATCTCTATGCCAGCTCCACCTTCGGTCCTTGGGTATCAGGGTTCTCTCCTGTGAGTTTTCTGTTGATTATTCAGGAAGCCTTCTAATATTTCAGTTGTAATTCCAGCTTGTTCCTGGGAGCATGGCCAGGCAGCATCCTCCTACTCTGCCACCATTTTTAATCTCTCTGGTTAAATTTCATTTTTTTTTTTTTTTTTTTTTTTAAATTAAATCTTTATTGTTCAGATTATTACATTTGTTCCTCTTTTTTCCCCCCATAACTCCCCTCCTTCCAGCTCCCACCCCACCCTCCACCCTCACTCCCCACCCACTGTGTTCATCCATAGGTGCATGATTTTTGTCCAGTCACTTCCCGCATCTCCCACACCCCTTTTTCCCCCAAGAATAGTCAGTCTATTCCCTTTCTATGTCCCTGATTCTATTATAATCACCAGTTCATTCTGTACATCAGGTTATTTATTCACTTGATTCTTAGATTCATTTGTTGATAGATGCATGTTTGTTGTTCATAATTTGTATCTTTACCTTTTTCTTCTTCTTCCTCTTCTTAAAGGATACCTTTCAGCATTTCATATAATACTGGTTTGGCGGTGATGAACTCCTTTAGCTTTTCCTTATCTGTGAAGCTCTTTATCTGACCTTCAATTCTGAATGATAGCTTTGCTGGATAAAGTAATCTTGGTTGTAGGTTCTTGGTATTCAGCACTTTGAATATTTCTTGCCATTCCCTTCTGGCCTGCAAAGTTTCTGTTGAGAAATCAGCTGACAGTCGTATGGGTATTCCCTTGTAGGTAATTGAGCCTCTTTCTCTTGCTGCTTTTAAGATTTTCTCTTTGTCTTTTGCTCTTGGCATTTTAATGATGATGTGTCTTGGTGTGGTCCTCTTTGGATTCCTTTTGTTTGGGGTTCTCTGCGCTTCTTGGACCTGTAAGTCCATTTCTTTCACCAGGTGGGGGAAGTTTTCTGCCATTATTTCTTGAAATACGTTTTCAATATCTTGCTGTCTCTCATCTTCTGGCACTCCAATGACTCTGATATTAGACCGCTTAAAGCTGTCCCAGAGGCTCCTTACACTATCTTCACACTTTCGGATTCTTTTTTCATTTTGCTTTTCCAATTGGGTGTTTTTTGTCGAATCTTTGGTTTGATTATTGTACTCCTCTGGTCTGCTATTGGGTATAATATTCTTTATTTCAGTCCGTGTATGCTTACTTTCTAATTTCTTTATCGTAGCATCGAGGGTCTCATTAGTTTTCGTGAGGCTCTGCACAAATTTATGGCAAGCCCTCAAAATTGCGATTCTTAGCTCCATATCCTCCATTTCTGTCATGTTTTTTTGTCTCCGCATCTTTTATGCTTTCTTGGTGCACCCCCTTGTGGTCTCTGTGCGCAGTCTTGTTCTAGCCAAGCCTTAATTGTTGTAGTTAACACTAGAGGGGTTTGACCACCAGGCCGGCTGGCTGTGGAAATCAGCTGTATGGAAAACGTCTGCCTTCTGGGGAGGTGCTAATCCAGCCTTTGCCTGAGGCGATCGGCAAATGGCTGTGCGCAGGTTTTGGGCGGGGCGGGCTCAACGGGGCGGGCGGAGGGAGCAGTTATGGCTGCGCTCAGTCCCGTTCCCAGAGGCTCTGCTTCTCAGAACCCCGGCAGCCACTGCAAACCTCGGAGAGAAAGCTGCCCTCAGGTCCCAACTGCTGCCGGATAATCCCGCTTCTCCCGTTTGAGTCTGGGTCCCTAGAGACTCGCCCGGATCTGGAGCCCAGAGTCTGAGACTCACTCCCGGCAGAAAACGACAACCGCGCCCTCAGCCACCAGCCCGCTTTGCGCGCGCACCTCGGTACCTTTGTATTTTCCACACTGCGCCGCCTCTGAGCCTCGATTTGCTGTTCTCTTTCCTTCTAGTTGTAGAGTCTCTCTTCAGCCAGCCTTCCTGTGGTTCTGGGTGATGTCCGTTCAGTCTTTTAGTTGTATTTTTGAAATGGTTGTTTGCGGCAGCGGTCTCCGGTGTTTACCTACGCCGCCATCTTGGTCTCCCAACCCTTTACTTTAAAATTTCATTTTTAAAAAAATATTTTATTGATTTTTTACAGAGAGGAAGGGAAAGAGATAGAGAGTTAGAAACATCGATGAGAGAGAAACATCGATCAGCTGCCTCCTACACATCTCCTACCTGGGATGTGCCCACAACCAAGGTATATGCCCTTGACCGGAATCGAACCTGGGACCTTTCAGTCCACAGGCCGGCGCTCTATCCACTGAACCAAACTGGTTTCGGCATAAATTTCTTTTCTTTTTTTTTCGAATTAAAGAGTCACATTTATTGCAATCCGGGAGTATGAGGGGCCATTCCCCAAATCTCATAGTCATAAGATGGTGGCAAAACCAGACTTATACAGGCAAAGATCACAAAGGTATTGATTACATCTCAAGGTTTGGAATGAGGAACCTGGTTTGCAAAAAAGCAGTTTACAGAAGCAAAATTAAGCATGTTAATTATAGTTTTGGGTCTCGGGATCACTGAGTTGCCAGGAACTCATTATCTAGAGCCATTGAGGTAATTTAGAGTAATTGCGCTGTCCTGGTCTTGGGACCACTGAGTCAACTGGAACGCATTATCTGTGGCCACTAAAACAATTTAGGATAATTGTGCTGTCCTGTTTCCCAGGTACAGAAGAATGTGCTTTCTAACACCAGTAAGATAACAATCAATGGGATAGTCACGTTACAATCAATAAGGCATTCAATCGAATGGTATGATTTATACAATTCAGAAAATCAAAGTAACTTTTCTATTGTTAAACAAAGCAAATAAGTACCATACTTCATTCCCCACTGGTTTTATGTACATGAGTCAAATCATGAACTCATTTTTACTAGTTCGGGGATTTTACTGCCCCCTAACTACAAGTGGTTAGCCCGAATTAATTTTTCTAAACTGCCAGCTTGGCACATTTATTTTCATTTACTCACCCCACTTCTTTTAGGGGCATTCTCTATTCTGTTCCTGCTCTCCTGTCCCCTAGCACATCTAGCCCCACTTAGCCCTGGACTTTCTCACTGGATAAAAAAAAATGTTCTTACAGTTACCAAGTGCCCTGGTGCCACGGTCCCCATCCTCACTGAAGTCCAGTGCCCCTCCTGCAGGCATCGAGCCTCCTCCTGGCCTGCGTGGAGCCCAGGCTAGGGATCTCACAGATGAGGCAGCTGGATGCCGGGATCAAGGCCATTTTCTGTTGCAGGAGCTGGGAGTGGTGTAGCCAGGTCTGGATGCCGTAGCAGGGCGACAGTGTATAGTCCTTTCCAAGTTGGGGTGAGTCCTTGGGTCCTGAACTTCTTTACCCACACTGAGTTCCGAGGCTGGAAAAGATGTACAGGATCCGAGGTGGGCACTGGCAAGGCATCTCGAACAAGCTTATGGGTGGCTCTCTGGGTATACTGCAGAGCCTGCAAGGACTTGAGCAAGGAATAGTTATGACTTTTAGCTTTAAATTCCTCCCCTAACTTTGGGTAGGATAGGGGGAGGTTTACCAAACGTGATTTCAAAAGGAGAGAACCCCTCCCGGTTGGGGGTACACCTGGCCAGTAAGTAGGCAAAGGGCAGGAGGTTGGTCCACTTTTCACCAGTTTCTGAGATAAATTTAGTTAGAGTCCTGTTCATACCTGCCCTGAATTTGTGGCCAGTATGCACAATGGAGTTTGCAATTTATGCCTAAAACTTGAGCTATATACTTTGAGACTCATATTGCCACCATGAAAGGTCCTTAAGGAAACCATTTGTGGAGTAATAACAAGCAGAACCTGCCTCTATCCTTTTCTTGCCAGCCAATGCTTCTGTCCTCCCTTGGTGAGACTTTCCTCATCCAGTGACCTTTTGGGCCATGTTATATATAACAGCCATTTCCTGAGAGTCTCACTGACTTGTCTTGAAAATCATTGTATGGAATCATGTCCAGTTGTGACATAACAATTGTGATGAAGATATTCTGTATTTATCAGGTCAACATGCACGTCACGTACGTTTCTTTTCTTCAGGTTGCTGCTGTGGAGCTGAAAACGTGAAGGAAACGACTGAACAGAAGGTTTCTGTAAGATTGTCACAGGCAAGGAATCCCAAGTTAGCCTTGTCTTCCCAGAAGAGCCACCCCTGTGAGAGTTGTGGGCTGGTCTTGGGAAACATTTTTCACATGATGGAGCTGCAGGGAACACAACATGGACAAATACTGTTGAGGTGTGGCGTATGTGCAAAACAATTTTATTTTCATGCAAAATTTCACCAGCAGCATGAGAAAGACAAATCTTTCACTAGAGGTGTGGACAGTATCTCACTTGCAAACAGCTACAATTTCAATGTGTCCCAGAATCGTTTCACATGCGGGGAGGTTGGGCAGGGTGTCCTTACGGGGTCACGACATCTCCACATAAAGGCTACTCAGACCAGTGGCAGTCCAACTGCAATTTCGACATATGGGATGCCTTTTAAAAGAAGAAAAATTTATTACAGTAGAAAAGATTGTAAGGGAGACCTTAGTTGCACCCACACATTTATTCAGGAAAAAGATGTCCATCTTGGAAGTTGGTATTTTCTGTCCTCTGAATGTGGAAAATATTTTCCCAAATTTTCTAGCTTTCATTATCAACAGAGAGGTCACACAGGAGAAAAGCCTTATCAATGCAGTGAATGTGGGAAATCTTGTACCTCTAAGTCAAACCTTCATCAACATCAAAGAGTTCACACTGGAGAAAAGCCTTATAAATGCAGTGAATGTGGGAAATCTTTTACCTCTAAGAAGAACCTTCATCAACACCAGAGAGTTCACACTGGAGAAAAGCCTTATAAATGCAGTGAATGTGGGAAATCTTTTACCTCTAAGAAGAACCTTCATCAACACCAGAGAGTTCACACTGGAGAAAAGCCTTATAAATGCAGTGAATGTGGAAAATCTTTTGCACAGAGCAGTGCCCTTCGTTGTCATCGGAGAGTTCACATGGGAGAAAAGCCTTATCAATGCAGTGAATGTGGGAAATCTTTTACCTCTAAGAAGAACCTTCATCAACATCAGAGAGTTCACACTGGAGAAAAGCCTTATAAATGCAGTGAATGTGGAAAATCTTTTGCACACAGCAGTGCCCTTCGTTGTCATCGGAGAGTTCACACGGGAGAAAAGCCTTATCAATGCAATGAATGTGGGAAGTCTTTTGCACACAGCAGTGCCCTTCGTTGTCATTGGAGAGTTCACACGGGAGAAAAGCCTTATCAATGCAATGAATGTGGGAAATCTTTTACCTATAAGAAGAACGTTCATCAACATCAGAGAGTTCACACTGGAGAAAAGCCTTATACATGCACTGAATGTAGGAAATCTTTTACCACTAAGACTGTCCTTCATCATCATCAGAGAATTCATACTGGAGAAAAGCCTTATCAATGCAGTGAATGTGGGAAATCTTTTACCCAGAGCATTACCCTTTATCGTCATCAGAGAGTTCATACAGGAGAAAAGCCTTATCAATGCAGTGAATGTGGGAAACCTTTTACCCAGAGCACTGCCCTTCATCGTCATCAGAGAGTTCATACGGGAGAAAAGCCTTATCAATGCAGTGAATGTGGGAAATCTTATAGCACTAAGAGCGACCTTTATCGTCATCAGAGAGTTCATACTGGAGAAAAGCCTTATCAATGCAGTGAATGTGGGAAATCTTTTACCACTAGCGTTGCCCTTCATTATCATCAGAGAATTCACACTGGAGAAAAGCCTTATAAATGTAGTGAATGTGGGAAATCTTTTATTCGGAGCACTCACCTTCGTTTTCATCAGAGAGTTCATACAGGAGAAAAGCCTTATAAATGCACTGAATGTGGGAAATCTTTTACCCAGAGCTCTGCTCTTTGTTATCATCAGAGACTTCATACTGGAGAAAAGCCTTATCAATGCAGTGAATGTGGGAAATCTTTTACCCAGAGCTCTGCCCTTTGTTATCATCAGAGAGTTCATACAGGAGAAAAGCCTTATCAATGCTGTGAATGTGGAAAATCTTATAGAGGCCGAAATGGTCTCCAGTATCATCAGAGAGTTCACAATGGGGAAAGCCATTCTGAGTGCAATTAATATGAGGTATCTCTCAGCCAAATTCTAAATTCATTCTCTGCATAAGATTGCAAATGTTAGAAATTTCTTAGATGTGTAGGAAATGTAGTTTCTTAGTTAGGAATTAACAATAGTACAAGAAAATTTGTGCATTCTCATTTTTCTGAATTGTATCTCATACATTTAATCGCCTATATTCTGTAAAGTTCCCATAAGTGTTTTTGCTGTTGTGTTTCTGTGTTTTTATGGTAGAGCACTATGTCATTATGTTGCACGTTCTAACATACAGAGATGTCCTACCAGATCTACCTCACTGCATATTTCTGTTGCTGAAGGTATTTCACCTGAACCACCTATAAGGTCTCTACAGATGGTAGCAATCACCATCCTCATGTGCCCAGGAAAGCTAAGTCTGTTGTCTAATTTGTTGACAGAAATGAGGAATACCTGAGCCCTAGTTCTTTCTTCTTTCCCTGTCGTGCGTTGCCATATATGACTCGTTACTGTTGTCCTCGTAAACATAATGTTGCAGAAGAACTGCCATTTTCAGGGACACACTTTCCCTAGATGCTAATGATGAGTTTATTGAGTGCCGAAGTCATCAATGGGAGAACTGCCAGACTCAGGTTTCTTTCTTTGCAAAATAATGAAGGCTTTTTCCTGGGTCGTCTTTAATCTTGTGTGTGCTATTTATTGTGTGGGTTACTTTATAAGAAAATCTGGGCTCTCCAAGCATGGTGATGTGCAAAACTTTTATGCGGTCTCAAACATTTTTGGCCTTGAGGGAAGACCAGGGTGCAGAAATTACCTCAGCAGTTTTTGCCAAATTTACATTGCTGCCCATAATTTTCCAGGAAACACTGTGGACTCTCTGGTCCGCATGTTAAGATGGATGCTTTGTGACACAGAGGTCACTCCGAAGAGGGGCAGCTGTGACCACCTCAGTTATGTCTGGGAGCATGAATTTTTTTTTCTTGTTTGCAAGGGAAGCCAATACATGTGAAGGGAATCTCTTGCCCAGGTCTTGCAGAGGGCCATGTGCCCTAATGCCTACAATTTCATGGTTGATGGTCACTGGTTTGAAGACCAGAACAGTAATGGGAAACCCTTTCACTGCAGAAACACTGACCTAATTGTTGTTGTGTTGGAAGCCAATCCCAGCATGTCAGCAGGGCTGAATCATCTGGAAATGGCTGAGGGCATTTTCCCAAACCTGAAAAGGATGCATAAAATGATTGCTTGCTTCCAGACAGCTGAGGCCATTTCAGTCTACATGTTATTGCCTCCTACTGGCCAAACACCTGAACAGCCGAAGGCAATTCTTCCAATCTGACAATGGATTCTGTATACCAAACCCTGGCTTTTGCTGTATATCTACTTTGCCTTAGGACAATTTGTGTTAATAAAAAGCAAGGATTCCTGAGACAAGAGAGAACTTGGTTTCTTTAGCCAAGCTCCTCTGGCCCCCAAATGCTTCCCAAAATTATGTTTTATCTCTGGAATCTTTCAGAATTTACACAGAGCGCCTTCTCCAGATTCCTGAACGCTTTTATTAGCTGGCTTAAAACCACCGGCATTGTTGTAACAGACTGCAGCCTATTAGATGAAATGGTCCTCATCTAACTGTGTATCCAGGAATTATTTTGAGGAAAAGACTACAAGAGCGGTGTGTACACTGATCTGAGGGACTCCAGGCATGATTATTTTCTGTGGAGCCGTCATTGTCATGGATTATAATCAAGATGTTTTGTGGCTCCTGTAGCTTCTCAGATGTTCCCGTCAGAGTACTGGCAGCAAAACAAAGATGGAGACAAAGGTTGTCTCTTCCAGGGATGGGGCTTTTGTGGGTTTTGGTGAAAGTTTTTCATTGTTTGTCACATTTTCTGTGACTGAGATGAGACTCTCGCCCAGAGGGCATAAGGATGGGGATTGAATATAGAAGTGACAAAGCTGTTTTTCCAAAATAGGTGAACGTACATTTCTTTTATCTTGAACCATATTTTGACAGCTGTAATGAGTAAACTACATGTGTTAAGTATAGTGTTTCATACATCTTGACAGGTGCATGAAACTGAAACCATCCTTATAGTCATAATACTGACCATATCTGTAACTGTGTAGTTGCTTCTTGACTTCATTTAATCTGTCCCTGTTCTTCACAGCTTTCCTAGTAACCATGGATTTACATTCCATTTTTCTATGGAACTTGGTTTTTCTTAGGATTTTTCTGCTTTATTTTTCACAAAATATTGGAGATTTATTAAAGATATATTAGTAACTTATCTCTTTTTGTCATAGATATTCTTTTTTTTAAAATATATTTTATTGATTTTTTGACAGAGAGGAAGGGAGAGGGATAGAGAGTTAGAAACATCGATGAGAGAGAAACATCGACCAGCTGCCTCCTGCACACCTCCTACTGGGGATGTGCCCGCAACCAAGGTACATCCCCTTGACTGGAATCGAACCTGGGACCTTTCAGTCCACAGGCCGACTCTCTATCCACTGAGCCAAACCGGTTTGGCTGGATATTCTTTTTGATGTTGTTAATCCTCACCTGAGAATATTTGTCCATCGATTTTTAGAGTGAGTAGGAATGACAGTGAGAAACATCGATGTGAGAGAAACACATTGATCAGTTGCCTCCTGCATGAGCCATGACCAGGGCCCTAGCTGGGAAGGAATCTTCATCCAAGGTACGTGCCTTTGACCGGAATCCAACCAGGGACCCTTTGGTTTGCAGGCCTATGCTCTATCCAGAGACAGTCTGGCTAGTGCTCTGATATATATTCTTTTCTTTTAATATATCACTACTATGTCCATTTTTATAAGTATTTGGTTATTTCTAATAAAGCTGGTACAACCATTTCTGTATAATTCTTTATATGGATATAAGTGTTATTTACCTTTGTTATTTGGACAGCCCTGAAGGCTCCCAGAGTGCGAGAGGGCACATCTGGGGCTGAGGTGTCTCCCCTGAGTTCATGAATTTTGTGCACTGGGCCTCTAATATAACGATATTCTGTAATTTTGTCATTTAACTCTATATTGAATCCCTGTGCTTATGCCGTCTGGGTGAGAGTCTCATACAATTTTTTTCATGCCGTTTTATTTAATAGTATTTTTTGTAAGAATTTATGGTGAGCATTTTCTCAGAAGTCTTAAATGCTTTTATTCATTAGAATACTTAGAATAAATGATACATTTAGTATAATAAATGTTTTAATTGATTTTTAAAACATTCTCATTGATTTCATACAGCAAGGGAGAGGGAGCAAGAGTTAGGAACATGAACTTTGAGAGCACAGCTGGCATGGCTCAGTGGTTCCATGTGGACCTAGGAACCAGGAGGTCACGGTTCCATTTAGTCAGGGAGGATGCCTGTGCCTTGGCTAGATCTGTAGTGTGGGGCATGCAGGAGGCAGTTGATTAGTGATTCTCTCAGCATTGATTTTTTTTTCCTTTCTCTCCCCGTCTCCTTTGAACTCCAGCCTCTCCCTACACAGACATTCCCAGGACAGGCACTTCTCATGCCCTGAAACCCACAAGCACCTTTGTCTTTGGGTGAATTTTAGATAGAAATGGGACCTATAAGAAGCCACTGACTCTACTGCAGGGAGGGGGGTACTGTGGGCACTCAGGTCTCATTGTGGTGGGCCCCACCTGGTGATCTCCAGCAGACTCACTACAACTCCCTGAATCTCAGTTGGCTGAATGTGACATGCAGATGATTGATGGAGCTTACCCTGGCCTTCACATATCAGTCAAGTAACAAGCTGAGTACTTGTTGCCAGGATTCCATGGATAGATATTTAAGCATTTTCTCTTAATCCTCACAACAACCTGGACAAGTGGCAACTCCTATCAAATTGCTGAAAATATTCAGTATCTGATAAATGAAGTGAGCTCCCCAAGTTTACACCCGAGGCAAGTGTCAGATTCAATTGGTTGGATTTTTTTTTTAATATATTTTATTGAATTTTTACAGAGAGGAAGGGAGAGGGATAGAGAGTTAGAAACATCCATGAGAGAGAAACATCCATCAGCCGCCCCCTGCACACCCCCCACTGGGGATGTGCCCACAACCAAGCTACATGCCTTTGACCGGAATCAAACCTGGGACTCTAGTCCACAGGCCGATGCTCTAGCCACTGACCCAAACTGGTCAGGGCATAAAGGGGCTGGATTTTTTTTTTTTTTTAAATATATTTTATTGATTTTTTACAGAGAGGAGGGGAGAGGGATAGAGAGCCAGAAACATCGATGAGAGAGAAACATCGATCAGCTGCCTCCCGCACACCTCCCACTGGGGATGTGCCCGCAACCCAGGTACATGCCCCTGACCGGAATCGAACCCGGGACCCTCCAGTCCGCAGGCCGACGCTCCA
The DNA here is from genome assembly GCF_028538775.1 of Myotis yumanensis. Lineage (NCBI taxonomy): Eukaryota > Metazoa > Chordata > Mammalia > Chiroptera > Vespertilionidae > Myotis > Myotis yumanensis. The sequence continues at coordinate 5,952,564 of NW_027223774.1, read as the reverse complement.
TCCACCGAGCCAAACCGGTTTTGGCAAAGGGGCTGGATTTTAACCATTATTTTCTCCAGTGTCAGACATAGTCTCTACCACTGATGTGCAGCCCTCACTGGAGCAGGTACAGTATGAGGACCAGGGTGGCTCAGCTGCAGCTCCTGTTTCCATGGTTGCAGTTATGTGTTTCCTCCCATTCCCTGTACCTCTCAGAGCACTACCCCTTGGCCTCCCTGTGTTCAGGGGAACGCCATCATTTCTCAGCTGCAGTGGTTTCTCCAGGGGAACCTTCTTTAAGAGTGAGCTGCTGTTTGTCTGCCTTCCGTTTGATCCCAGCCCTGAGTTTGACCCACAGGAGACCTCGGTAATTAGTGCTTTGTCTCTGCACCTTTCCCCACATGTTGGAGGTCATGCTGTAATCCCATCCACTGTGATGAATTTCTTGCCTCAGTTTGACCCTTCAAATGATGCTCCTATGTGGCAGTGACATTCACCCTGCAGGAGTGGATACAATTGGACATGAATTTGGGGACCTAATGTTGGAAGTGATGCTGGAGTCCTACATGATCCTGGGCTCATTGGATGGGTGCTCACCTCCTATTCATGATAGGACCCCCTGCCATGTGATTCTCTCCTGTATATCCCTACTGGCTGAATGAGACAATGGCTCTCACCATGTTTTCCCTGCAGCCCGGATCATGTTCTGGTCTCATGTCCTTCTTTCCATTCTCCTGTGTCTGCACCCTGGGTCTTTGGTTTGGAACAGAGTCCTTTTGAGTACAAGCCCTCACCGCCGTGCACAGCACACTGGGCCACAACTGAGGTTCTTACTCCGCTTTTCCTGACAATCCACCCTAACTGACTGTTCACACACCACATTATCTGAATGTAGGTGAAGGTGGCTTTTCAGATGATGGTGTTTGCCATTTTGGCCAGTTACTCTGTTTTTCTGAGTGATTCCCATGTATGCAGCAGGTATACATGTTAGTAAATTTTTTATGGTTTTCCTCTGTTAACCTATATTGTATCAGTTTAATTTTTAGGCCAACTAAAGGTCCTAGAAAAGAAGAAGGAAATATTATTTTGCCTTGACACTCTCATTGCCCTCATCTTTCACAGTCACTCCCCTTAACTTCTTTTTTTTTTTCTGTTCATCAGATTATTTATTCTATTGATTTTTAGATTTACTTGTTGATAGATGTGTATTTGTTGTTCATAATTTGTATCTTTACCTTTTTCTTCTTCTTCCTCTTCTTAAAGGATACCTTTCAGGATCCTATCTAATAATAGAGAAACATGGTAATTAGCCATACCTCCGCTACCCTTCCCATTGGCTAATCACGGTGATATGCAAATTAACTGCAAACCAAGATGGCGGCTGGCAGCCAGGCAGCTTGAAGCTAATAGGAGGCTTGCTTGCTTCAGTGATGGAGGAAGCCAAGGTTCCCCGACTGCGGCTGCCAGCCTCTGAGCTTGCAGTTTGAAACATTGTTACAAATATAGAAGCTAAACAAAAGCCCAGAAACCTGCTTTCAGCCAGCCGGGATCTCAGAGCTGGAGTTGAAACAGTGTTTCAATTATAGAACCCAAACAAACCAGATACCTGCTTTCAGCAGCCGAGGCCTCAGAGCTGGAGCCAAGCCTCAGAGCTAAAGCTGGCCCAGAATAAAAAGAAAAAGAAAAAAAGGAGAGGTTGGGAGCTTCAGTCACCTGAGAGCCTGAAAACAGCCCTCAGCCCCTCACCCAGACTGGCCAGGCACCCTAGTGGGGACCCCCACCCTGAAGGGGGTGTGACCAGCTGCAAACAGCCCTCATCCTCTCATCCAGGCTGGCCAGGCACTCCAGTGGGGACCCCCGCCCTGATCCAGGACACCCTTCAGGGCAAACCAGCCAGCCCCCACCCGTGCACCAGGCCTCTATCCTATATAGTAAAAGGGTAATATGCCTCCCGGCACCGGGATCATCGTGACAGTGGGCAGCACCCAAACCCCCTGATCGCCCTGTGGCTCTGTTTGTGACAGGGGGCGGGGCCACAACCTCCCTATCCGCTCTGTTCTGTTCGTGACGGGAATGTGCCCCAACCCCCTGATCAGCCCTGCTCTGTGCCTGATAGGGGGGAGATCCCCTACTCCTTGATGGGCCCTGCTCTGTGCATAACATGGGGGAGCTCCCCAACCCCCTGATCGACCCCTCTCTGTGTGTGACAGGGTACAGAACCCCAACCCCCCTGGTGGGCCCTGATCTGTGAGTGATAGGGGGCAGTGCCCCAACCCCCTGATTGGCCGTGTTCTGTATGTGACGGGGTGGCACTGCAACCTCCCCATCGACCCTGCCTTGAGTGTGACAGTGGACAGTGCCCCAACCCTCCAATCAGCCCTACCCTGAGCGTGACTGAGGGTGGCATCACAACCTCCCGATCCACCCTGCTCTGTGCATGACAGGGGGCGGTGTCCCAACTCTCCAATCAGCTCTTCTCTGAGCCCGACCAGGGGCTGCACCTAGGGATTGGGCCTGCCCTCTGCCACCCGGGAGCAGGTCGAAGCCAGCAGGTCGTTATCTCCCGAGGGGTCCCAGACTGCAAGAGGGCACAGGCCGGGCTGAGGGACTCCCCTCTCCCCCCCAGTGCACAAATTTTTGTGCACTGGGCCTGTAGTTTCATATAATACTGGTTTAGTGGTGGTGAACTCCTTTAGCTTTTTCTTATCTGTGAGGCTCTTTATCTAACCTTCAATTCTGAATGAAAGCTTTCCTGGATAAAGTAATTTTGGTTGTAGGTTCTTGGTATTCATCACTTTGTATATTTCTTGCCACTTCCTTCTGGCCTGCAAAGTTTCTGTAGAGAAATCAGCTGACAGTTGTTTGGGTACTCCCTTGTAGGTAACTGACTGTCTTTCTCTTGCTGCTGTTAAGATTCTCCCTTTGTCTTTTGCTCTTGGCATTTTAATGATGATGTGTCTTGGTGTGGTCCTCTTTGGATTCCTTTTGTTTGGGGTTCTCTGCGCTTCCTGGACTTGTAAGTCTATTTCTTTCACCAGGTAGGAGAAGTTTTCTGTCATTATTTCTTCAAATAGGTTTTCAATATCTTGCTCTCTGTCTTCTTCTGGCACCCCTATAATTCCAGTGTTGGTATGCTTGAAGCTGTCCCAGAGTCTCCTTACACTATCTTCGTATTTTCGAATTCTTTTTTCATTTTGCTTTTCGGGTTGGGTAGAAAAGGTCTCCAATATCATCAGAGAGTTCACACTGGAGAAAAGCCTTATCAATGCAGTGAATGTCAAAAATCTTTTACCGCTAAAACCGCCCTTCATCGTCATCAGAGAGTTCATACGGGAGAAAAACCTTATAAATGCAGTGAATGTGGGAAATCATTTAACCGGAGCACTTACCTTCCTTTACATAAGAGAGTGCATACAGGAGAAAAGCCTTATCAGTGTAGTGAATGTGGAAAATCATTTACCAGTAGCACTGACCTATGTCTCCATCAGAGAGTTCATACAGGAGAAAAGCCTTATAAATGCAGTATATGTGGAAAATCTTTTACAAGTCGCATGGTTTCCAATATCATAAGAAACTTCACACTGGAGAAAGGCCTTTTCAGTGCCATTAATGTGAGGTATCTCTCAGCCAAATTTCTAAATTCACTCTGCAAATATGAGTCCAAATGTGAGAAATTTCTTAGATGTGTAGGAAATGTAGTTTCTTACTTAGGATTTAACATTAGTACAAGAAAATGTGTGTATCCTCATTTTTCTGGATTGTATCCCATACATTTAATCACCTACATTAGGTAAAGTTCCCATAAGTGTTCTTGTTGTTGTGTTTGTTTTTATGTTGGAACACTATGTAATTATATTGCACGTTCTAACATACAGAGATGTCCTGCCAGATCAATGTCACTGCATATTTCTGTTGTAGAAGGTATTTCACCTGAACCACCTATAAGGTCCCTACAAATGGCATCAGTCACCATCCTCTTGTGCCCGGGGAAGCTAACTCTGTTGTCTTTATTGTTGAAGAAAATGAGGAATACCTGAGCCCACAGTTCTTTCTTGTTTCCCTGTCATGCGTTGCCACCTAGGACTTATTACTGTTGGCCCCAGTAAACATGTTGCAGAGGGAATGCTTTCCCTGAATTCCAGTGATGAATTTATTGAGTGCCTGAGTCATCAGTGGAAGAACTGCCAGTCTCATGTCTCTTTGGTTTGTACAATAATGAAGGCTTTTCGTAATACTTCTTTAATCTTGGGTGTTCTATTTACTGTGTGGGTTAGCTTTAAGGAGATCTGGGCTCTCCAAGCATGATGAAGTGAACAACTTTTATGGGGTCTGAAACCTTTTTTCCCTTGGGGCAACAGTATGGTGCAGGATTAGCTCAGCAGTTTTTGGCAAATTTACACTGCTGCCCATATTTTTCTAGGAAATACTCTGAACTCTCTAATCCTCATGTGATGTCTGGATGCTTGGAGACATAGCAGTCACATCAAAGACGGGTAGCTGTGACAACCTCAAGTATGTCTGGGAGCATGAATTTTTTTTCTTGTTTGCAAGGGATGCCAATACATGTGAAGGGAATCTCTTGCCCAGGTGTTGCAGAGGGCCATGTGCCCTGATGCCTACAATTTCACGAGTGATGGTCACTGGATTGAGGACCATAGCAGTGAGGGAAACCCTTTCACTGCAGGAACACTGACCTAATTGTTGTTGGACGAGACTGGAGCCCATTAGATGGAAGGGTCCTCACCTAACTGTGCATCTAGGAATCATTTTGGGGAAAAGACTACAGGAGCTCTGTGTACGCAGATCGGAGGGACCCCAGGCATGTTTATTTTCTGTGGAGCAGTCATTGTCATTGATTATAAACAAGATGTTTTGTGGCTCTTGTAGCTTTCCAGATGTTCCCATCAGAGCCATTAGTGCTCAGGCAGCAAAACAGAGATGAAGACAAAGCCTGTCTTTAGTCCAAGGATGTGGCTTTTGTGGGTTTGGGTGAAAGTTCTTCATTGTTACATTTTCTGTCACTGACATGAGACTCACCCAAAGGGCATATGAATGTGGAATGAATATGGAGTTGTGAAACCTGTTCTTCCAAAATAGGTCAACATACTTTTATTTTATCTTGAACTATTTTATACACCTAAAATGAGTAAGTTATCTGTGTTAAGTATAGTGTTTCATAAATCTTGAAATGTGCATGAAACTGAAATCATCATTATAGTCATAATGCTGACCATATGTTTCACTGTGTAATTGCTTCATGACCTATTTTAACCTGTCCCTGTTCTTCACAGCTTTCCTAGTTTCCATGGATTTACATTCTATTTTCATAGAGAACTTTATTTTTTTAAGTATTTTTTTGGTTTAAACTATTTTTCATAAATTCTTGGAGATTTATTCAACTTTTATTAGTAGTCAACTTTTTCTGATATTCTTTAAGAAAATAATATATTTTATTGAGGAAACTTTCCAAAAGGCTTGGAGGAGCGGGGACTGCATCGCGCTCTGTCCAGCTCCTCCACACCTGCCTCAGCCTGCTCACCGGCTTTTAAATATGATGAAAGTTGCCCTGGCTGGTTTGGCTCACTGGATAGAGCATTGGCCTGCGGACTGAAGGGTTCCAGGTTCGATTCCGGTCAAGGGCATGTACCTTGGTTGCGGGCACATCCCCATTGGGGGGTGTGCAGGGGGCGGGTAATGGATGTTTCTCTCTCATTGATGTTTCTAATTCTCTATCCTCTCCCTTCCTCTCTGTAAAAAAATCAATAAAATATATTTTAAAAACTAAGTATGATGAAACCAACCACTTACTATGATGTTTTGGGGGTCAAACCCAATGCCACCCAGGAAGAAGTGAAAAAGGCTTATCGGAAGCTGGCCTTGAAGTTCAACCTTGGTAAGAATCCAGATGAAGAAGAGAAGTTTAAATAGATTTGTCAAGCTTACAAAGTGCTCTCTGATGCAAAGAAAAGGGATACATAGTGATAAAGGAAGAGATCAAGCAAGTATGGAAGGTGGAGCAGGTGGTTTGGGTTCCCCCATGGACATCTTTGATATGTTTTTTCTTGGAGGAGGAAGGATTCGAGAGAAAGGAGAGGGAAAAACGTTGTGCATCAGCTCTCTGTAACCTTAGAAGGCTTACATAATGGTGCAACGAGAAAACAAGCTCTACAAAAAAATGTGATTTGTTACAAATATGAAGGCTGAGGAGGTAATAAAGGAGCAGTGGCGTGCTGTCCCAATTGCCAAGGTACTGGAATGCAAATAAGCATTCATCAGATCAGCCCTGGAATGGTTCAGCAAATTCAGTCTGTGTGCATGGAGTGCCAGGGCCATGCGGAAAGGATCAGTCCTAAAGAAAGAGGCAAAAGCTGCAATGGAAGGAAGATAGTTTGAGAGAAGAAGATTCTAGAAGTTCATATTGATGAAGGCATGAAAGATGGCCAAAAGATAACATTCCATGGTGAAGGAGACCAGGAACCAGGACTGGAGCCAGGAGATATTATCATTGTTATAGATCAGAAGGGCAATGCTGCTTTCACTCGACCAGAAGAAGACCGTTTCATGTGTATGGACATAGAGCTGGATGAAGCATTGTGTGGCTTCCAAAAGCCAATAGCTACTCTTGACAACCGAACCATAGTCACCACCTCTCATCCAGGTCAGATTGTCAAGCATGGAGATATCAAGTGTGTACTAAATGAAGGCATGCCAATTTATCCTAGACCATATGAAAAGGGTCACTTAATCATCGAATTTAAGGGAAACTTTCCTGACAATGGCTTTCTCTCTCCTGATAAACTCTCTTTGCTGGAAAAACTCCTACCTGAAAGGAAGGCAGTAGAAGAGACTGATGAAATGGACCAGGTAGAACGGGTGGACTTTGATCCAAATTGAGAAAGATGGTGCCATTACAATGCAGAAGCATATGAGGATGATGAACATCATCCTAGGGGTGGTGTTCAGTGTCAGACCTCTTAATGGGGCCATTGAATAACACTCACTGCTGGCATTTTATATACAGTAGTGAATGAGTGAAGGACTGTAACCTTCCTATGCTCATTACTTGCTATTTTTATTTTAATATTCAAGAATAGTAGTGTTTTAAAAGTTAAATGATGAAGAAACTCAAATATAACAGCTCTGAAAAAATATATATATTTTATTGATTTTACAGAGAGGAAGGGAAATGTGTAGAGAGTTAGAAACATCGCTCAATCCATCAGCTGTTTCCCTCACCCCCCTTACTGGGGATGTGCCCGCAACCAAGGTACACGCCCTTGACCGGAATTGAACTGGGACCCTTCGTTCCACAGGCCGCCACTGTATACACTGAGCCAAACCAGTTATGGCTCTGATAGATATTCTTATCATTGATATATCTCCATTAGTTTGTCCGTTTTAATAAATATTTGGTTATTTCTAACAAAGCTGGTACAAACATTTCTGTATAATTCCTTGTATGTATATAAGTGTTACTTACCTTTCTGAAAAATTCAGTGCATAGTCTGCGTTTTTGAGTAGGTGAGTGTTTAAATTTACTGAGATTGAATCATAGCAAATTGTGATCGCAGTGGAATATACCACCAGAGCCGGTCTGCCTCAGTGCTTGGCCATCATCTCATGCAGCACAGGGTTGTGGATTTGATTGCCAGTGGGGACATGTGCCTGTGTTGTGGGCTAGATCCACAGAAGTGGGTGTGCAGGAGGCGGCTCGCCGATATGGCTCTCTTCCATCAATGTTTCTCTCCCTCTTCCTTCTCTCTCTAAAAATTAATAAACTATTCTTTAGAAATAGAAAGTAAACTTTAACTGATTGTAGTTTTTTACATTTTTCAGCAGTGTGTTAGGGATTCACATTCTCCACATCCTAGAGAATCATTTGTTCAGTCAATCATAATTTATTTAAACTTTTTTTTTTTTTGAGATGTTTGTTGTGCTGCTTCACTGTTGGATTGTATTTTTCCTAGGAATTTATGGTGAGCCTTTTCTCAGAAGTGTGTTTTCTGAGTCCGTATCTTTGTTAAAACATCTTATATGTTCTGCCTAATGTGCTATGAGTTTTGGAAATTTTCTTTAACAATGGGATTGTGGAACAACAAAGATGATGTTGGCATTTCACTCATTTTGTGCCTTTTTACTTAAAAAATAAACATTTTTGTACCGGAATAATATGTTTTAACATATGTTCCTTAAAAAAATATTTTAATTGGCCTAGCTGGTTTGGCTCAGTGAATAAAGCATCAGCCTTCAGACTGAAAGGTCCAGGGTGAGCTTCTAGTCAAGGGCAGGTGCCCAGGTTGCGGGCTCACTCCCCAGTGTGGGGACTGCAGGAGGCAGCCAATCAATAATTCTCTCTCATTATTGATGTTTCTCTACCTCTCCCTTCCTCTCTGAAATCAATAATGACATATTTAAAAATAATTTATTTTACTAAATTAATAAATACATTTAATTGATTTTTTAAAATAGTTTTAGTGAGAGAAACAATGATAGCCAGGCGAGGGGGCTCAGTTGAGCTATGTATCAGGAGATCACAGTTCCATTGCCACTCAGGGCACATGCGTGGGCCCCTACTAGATCCCCAGGTGGGGCTTGCAGGAGGCAGTTTATCACTAATTCTCTCTCATCATTGGTGTTTCTATCTTTCTGTCCCTTTCCCTTCCTCTGTGAAATAAATAAAAAATTAAAGAAAATTGAGTCCCTTATCTTAAAAAAGAAAAGAAACATCAATGATGAGAGGGAATCACTGATCGCTGCTTCCTCCACACCCTACTGGGGATGGAGCCTCCAATCCAGGCATGTACCCTGACTTGGAATCTAACCAAGCACTGACCCACACCAGCTGGGTGAATCATTACTTTTTAAATGCTATGCCCTGTGCAATGAACATTTTTAATTTTATCCTGCACTAAAACATTCTCCATTGCTTTCAGAACACCAGTCATCTGACCCTGCACTAAGCCCTTTCTTTGTCGTCTTCTGCATTTCCTTGTCTTCTGTCATGGGGGTTCTTAGGTTGGAATTGTTCTCTCAGAAGGCCAGAGGGCATCTGGGTGGGCAGGGGGCTTTAGAGTCCCAAAGCCAAGGCAGCGGGAAATAGATGGGTAGTGATCCGATTCCCTATGCCCTGGATCAGGCATCCTCCATTTGAATTTCAGATTCTCTGTTATCACTGGGACTTACAATGAAATAACGCCTTCTGCCCTTACTGGTTTGGCTCAGTGGATGGAGCATTGGTCTGCGGACTGAAGGGTCCCGGGTTTGATTCCAGTCAAGGCCATGTACCTCGGTTGCAGGCACATCCCCAGTGAGGGCTGTGCAGGAGGCAGCTGATCAATGTTTCTCATTTATGTTTCTAACTCTCTATCCCTCTCCCTTCCTCACTGTAAAAAAAACAATAAAAAACTGGTCTAAGTCAGTTTCCTCCTGTGAAAAACAAGTATGAGGTATGCCCATGCCGGCGCTATTGGAGAAGGTCCAGGGGTAAGGTCTCCACGTGTGTAACGCAGCTGTGCCTGCAGCCTGCCTTGGCTCCAGCAACTCCAGCCACTCCCTGCAGAGACCTTCCCAGGCAGGCACTTCTCACTTGCCCGATGCCCGCAAGCACCTTTGTCTTTGGGTGCATTTTAGTGAGAAATGGGACCTATAAGAAGCCACTGACTCTGCTGCAGGGAGGCAGGTGCTGTGGGCACTCAGGTCTCATTGTGGTGCGGCCCATATCAAATTGCTGAAAAAGTTTATTGACAGAAAAATGAAGTCAGCTCCCCAAGTTTACACCACAGACAAGAGTCAGATTCAAGGGGCTGGATTTTAACTATTATTTTCTCAGCGTCAGACACAGTCTGTACCTCAGATGTGCAGCCTTCACTGGAGCAGGTACAGTCTGAGGACCAGGGTGGCTCAGCTGCAGCTCCTGTTTCCATGGTTGCAGTTATGTGTTTCCTCCCATTCCCTTTACATCTCAGAGCACATACCCATGGCCTCCCCGTGTTCAGGGGAACGCCATCATTTCTCAGCTGCAGTGGCTTCTCCAGGGGAACCTTCTTTCAGAGTGAGCTGTAATTTCTCTGCCTCCCCTTTGGTCTCAGCACAGATTTTGACACACGAGACCTTGGTTATTAGGGCTGGGTCTCTGCACCTTGTTGTTGTGTCAAATATTCACTTTTAACTATTGGAGAACATTTTAAAAAGAAGATTTTGTCTATTTTATTTCATTTTTTTTAATCCCAGAGATTTCCCTCCTCATTCCCCCCACTCTAATTTATCACCAGTGAATTTCATGTAACCCCCTTATGTCTTCTCCTTTGAGTCTAATGTATAATAAAGGTGCAAAACCGTCGTTCTCAAGAGCATTACTCAATCTGCTGTTATTTTGCTTCCTGGCAAATGTTGCCGACTTTGGTCAAAGAAACTTAGAAGAATTCTCCACATGTTTGGACATTTCTTACAACAACATCAAAAGCAATTGACTCATGTGAAGCAGGAGAAGGTTACATGGAGGGGTATCAGCATCTCCAGGGACTCAACTGCCTGAAGACAGATTTATAAACACAAATTTAGAGCAGATCCAGAACCCAGCAAGCTAGAGCAGTGGTTCTCAACCTGTGAGTCGCGACCCTTTGGGGTAAAATGACCCTTTCATAGGGGTTGCCTAAGACCATCGGAAAACACATATATAATTACATATTATTTTTGTGATTAGTCACTATGCTTTATGTTCAATTTGTAACAATGAAAATACATCCTGCATATCAGATATTTACATTACAATTCATAACAGTAGCAAAATTACAGTGATGAAGTAGCAACGAAAATAATTTTATGGTTTGGGGTCACCACAACATGAGGAACTATATTAAAGGGTCGCGACATTAGGAAGGTTGAGAACCACTGAGCTAGAGCTTTCTCCTGGCTTCCAGAGAACAGAAGAAAATGCTCAAGGCTCAGGTGGCTTTGTTTGGTGTGTGTGTGTGTGTGTGTAAGTGTGTTTTTCATTAATCCTCACCCAGGGATGTTTGTTCTCTTTTTTTTTAACCCTCCCTCGCCTTGCATCTGAGATTCTGCACTCTCTTCCATGCTTCCATGTCTCTGGATCCACTCCGTTCTTCAGTTAATTTTGTTAATTAGGTCCCATCTATGTGTGAGATCAAGTGATGCTTTTCTTTCTGCGACTCACGTATTTCACTTAGCACGATGCTCTCCAGGTCCCTCCATGCCGTGTGAAAGGGTTCTTACCCTTTTTTACCGCTGCAAAGCATCCCATGGTATAAATGTACCACAGCTTTCCTATCCACTCATCTACTGATGGGCACTTAGGCTGTTTTGAAATCTTAACTATTGTAAATTGTGCTGCTATGAACATAGTGGTGCGTACATTCTTTCTGATTGTTGTTTCAGGTTTCTTAGGATATATTCCTAGAAGTGTGATCACAGGGTCAAATGGCAGTTCCATATTTAATTTTTTGAGGAAACTCCCTATGTTTTCCATAATGTCTGCACCAATCTCCATTCCTACCAGCAGTGTACTAGGGTTCCCTTTTTTCCATATCTTCACGAGCACTTGTCCTTTGTTGAAGGTAGTCATTCTGACAGTTGTGAGGTGGTATCTAATTGTTGCTTTAATTTGCATCTCACTGATGATCAGTGTCTTTCACCATTTTTTCACATGTCTCTTGGCCATGTTATCCACATTGCAGCCCAGGCAGAGCTGACAGTTCAAATGGCCCCAGAAAGTAGATGCTCTTAAATAGTGATGTCTGTTTTTGAGACATTAACTTCATACAAGGGAGGCAGGTTAGATGAGTTAGACACTTGAGCAACCTCTGCAAGTGGCCTGAAAGAAGACACAATGCCTGTCATTCAGAAAAGCGCTGGTCCTGAAAAAAAAAATACAGTGGGGCCTTGACTTACGAATTTCATCCGTTCCGTAACAGAGCTCATAACTCAAATTACTCGTATGTCAAATCATTAAAGTGAACGAGTGAGACAGGTGATTCTGGGCTGATGTGGCGTTCACTGTGACGTTCACTGCGCCAACTAGCGGTGGGGTATGTGAAGCTGGCTCATAACCCGAATTTTAGCTCGGAACTGAAAGCAAAAAATCGGCCGAGAGACAGCTCGTATCTCGAAAAACTCCTTAGTCGGGACACTCGTAAGTCAAGGCCCCACTGTATGCAAAACCAGCAGCTAAAGGAAGCCAGGCAGGTGCCTCGGAAACAAACTTGCCCTAGAAATCCCCTCCCCTGAAGGCACTGGAGGGTCCTGAGTATACTTGGTGTTTTCTTGGGCTATTTGCCCTCAAAACCAGACCTGGAGTCAGCTAAGGAAATACGGGATCCTGGCCGTGGAGCCTAGGAACTACATTACCCAGAAGGCCGCGCGTGGAATGCCACCAGGCTGAGCCAATGGAAGCTCAGAGAAGGCGTTTCCGTGGTTTCAAGTTCTGGTGGGCGTGACCGGTAGTCTTTTCTCCATTTTGTCTGTAGAGGTCGGCGGTACCTGGCTGAGTCCCGTGGAGAAGGCTGGAGAGTGCTTTTCCCCGCCTCGCAGCCCGTGGTGGGAGCCTCCAGTGGTGCTCACAGCGCACACGTGGGATTGAAGCTCGGAGTCGCCACCAGACCCGCCCAGGGCCGGGACAGGGACCGCCATTCCTGCAGCGGCTTCTGCTCCCGCCCCGCTCCGACTACCGAGTGCAATGGAGGCGCCGGTGCTGAGGAGACGGGCTGAGGTGAGTGTGTCCCCCGGGTCCTCACCGTCACTCACACCGAACAGGACAGCCCGGGTGCAGGCGCTTGTCCTGCAGCTCAGTCCGCTAGGAGGACCGTGAGGAAGGTGGAGGGGAGAGAGGAGTGTTGTGGCTTCTGAGGACACAGCAAGTGCAGGGCAGAGAGGACGGGGGTGACTTGCATCTGAAGGTCCCTGAGGATGTGGCTGTGAGTATTGACGGAAAGATCAGAGGCTGCAGGGAGGACGGCACAGACTCATTCGGGGCTTTCCCGGCTGTGGCTCCATCCGGGGCCTGGGGTGGGCCTGGATCCGGCTGGACTACAAGCTCTCTACACGCCATATGCCAAGTTCATGGGTGAGTCCACGAGACCCAGTGGCATTGGAGCAGGAAGGGGGCAGAGCTGAGGGAGTGAACCTGGGGTCTGAACATGGGAAGGGGGTAAACATTACCCAGTGGTGTGCACATCTGGGGGAAGTGTGAGCTGATGGTCCCGGGACCTGGTGTGGGGACATAAAGGTGAAGCATAAACCGACGCTTGGCTTTGTCTTGGAGGCAGGATCTAGGAGACTGCAGTGGTGTTGCCTGGGAGGAAGGCTGGGGCCCTTCAGGCATCGCCCAGACCTTAAATGGCATTGCCCTCTACCCTCCCCTCCCCCAATCCTTCCCACCCAACCCAGCTGCTCTGCTGAGGGCCATGTAGTGAGTAATGGGACTGTGATGAGAGAGCATCGTGCACGGGCATTAGGGCCTGGTGTCCACACTAACCGGGTGCCCTGGAGGAGGTTGAGGGAAGGGAAGGTGTATAAGGAGTAGGATTACTGCTTCTCAGAGAGACAGCTCTGGTTTCAATTGTCTCCATTCTGACAGGTTGGTGTGACCTTTGAGGACATTGCCCTGTACTTCTCCAGGGAGGAATGGAGCCTCCTTGATGAGGGTCAGAGACAGCTGTACCTGAATGTGATGCTGGACAACTTTGAACTTATATCCTCGCAGGGTAAGACCAGTGACCTGGGCTTGGCTTTGCCATTTCCCAGGCCCCATCCCCCAGGGTGTGCTCTGTCCTCCCATGTAGACTGTGGTACTGCTTGGTTTTCCAGTTTCCGGGGTAGTTGTTGTCCTGGGGAGGGTGGGTCTGTTTCCACTGCTCCCTTCTATTCCTAAAGCTCCAATACTCCCCGCTGCACTAAACTCACAGGGAAGGACTTGTGGTTGGCAGTGTGATTGGAAGCCTGAGGGATTCCACCTTGATCAGTGAGGAAAGCGTTTTCTATATTCCTGTTGGACATTTGTACCTATTTTTTGACGAATTGTCTCTACATCCTTATCCTGTTTATTAACTATATTTTGGTTAAAGAGTCTTTTGAATACTTTGTATATTTTATATATTAATGGCTTATTAAATACAGGAGCACAGACAGATTTTTCCATGTGCTTGATTGTTCTTTGCAAGTATTGCTCCCCACATTATTTTTTTTTTTTAGTATATTTCTTTATTGATTTCAGAGAGGAAGGGAGAGAGAGATAGAAACATCAATGATGAGAGAGAATCACCGATCAGCTGCCTCCCGCACGCCCCCCACCACTGGGGATTGGGCCCACAACCTGGGCATGTGCCCCTGGCCGGAACCGAACCTGGGACCCCTCAGTCTGCAGGCCAACGCTCTATCCACTGAGCCAAACCGGCCAGGGCCCCACACTCCTTTTTTTTTTTTTTTTAATAAATTCCATGTTTTTGGCAACGGTGTAGTTGGCAGGTCCAGTGCCATCATTTTTCTAGGAAGCTCAGATGCTTGTTACGAGTGGTTAGCAATAAAGTATTTTTTTAACCTTTAACACATGATTTTTATTGAACATGTATAGGGTTCACCTTTACATTTTATTACAAACTAGAGGCCTGATGCACGAACATCATGCAAGGGTAGGCCTTCCTTCTGCCTGCACCGGTTTACCTCCGGCTTCCAGCACCCAGGCTTCCCTCTGGCCGCTGACATCTGGGACTGGGGTTTCCCTCTTGCTGCTGGGACCTGGGCACCCATCTGCAGAGGGAGGCCTTGCCCACCCGCACAGCCCACTGGCCAGTGCAGTAGGCTTCATCTTTGGGGCAATCACAGAGCCCCCCCATTGATTGCTCCTCCAGCTGTGGCCTGGGCCTCCCTCTGCGTACCATTGTGGGGTAATGGCAGAGCCCCTGGACCAATCGCATTGCACCTGGCTTGGCTGGCCTGGCGTTCATGCGTGTCATGTCGTGTTCCTTTGGACCGCGTTTTTGTAAAAAAAAAAAAAGGGGGTAGGGGGTAGATGTTTCCTATATAAAAATGAAGGTCATTATCCAAGTATTAGAACACAATACTAATGGAATCACTTCAATAAACATTTTTGCACAAACATATATATGACTACTCACAGTGTATCAGCTTCCCCAAGAACAGTTGGATGCACAAAATGAAGGTAATCCCCAACATAAGATGTACAGGCAGTCCTCGGGTTAGGTCGGACTTGACGTACATCATTTCGTGGTTATGTCGCCGTCTCCCATTTATTTATAAGAAGAAAAAAGTTCCATCATTTCGACATATGTACATATGTACTTTATGCTTTTTATTATTTATTTACCACAAGTAAAAGTCAGGAATTGTTATCTTTCTTTTAAGTTTTTTTTACTGTTTCACTTCATTATTGCTGTGTATGTGCTCCATGTGAGTGACAGAGGTGCTTATGTAGGTGGGTTTTAACTTTCTGCGAAAATCGAGCTGTAGGAATGAATCTCCAAGGTAACCCGAGGACCTACTGTATTTAAAAAAAAAAAAAAAGCAGCCCTGACCAGTTTGGCTCAGTGGATAGAGCGTCAGCCTGCGTACTGAAAGGTCCCAGGTTTGATTACGGTCAAGGGCATGTACCTTGGTTGTAGTCACATCCCCGGTAGGAGGTGTGCAGGAGGCAGCTGATCAATGTTTCTCTCTCACCGTTGTTTCTAGCTCTCTATCCCTCTCCCTTCCTCTCTGTAAAAAATCAATAAAATGCATTTAAAAAAAAATCAAACTGAATGTCTCCGAAATGTCTTCCTGTGCATGGGATTTGGTCAATGACTAACATCAAGAGGTGGACATACACATTTGCAAAAGCAGAGCTTGTAGCCTGTGCAAATTACAAAATCTACCAGCTGTGTCTTATGGAGGAGGAGCTAGAAACCACCTACACAGCCATTTAAAATATACTGTGTACAGCCGAAACCGGTTTGGCTCAGTGGATAGAGCGTCGGCCTGCGGACTGAGGGGTCCCGGGTTCGATTCCGGTCAAGGGTATGTACCTCGATTGCGGGCACATCCCCAGTGGGGGGTGTGCAGGAGGCAGCTGATCGATGTTTCTCTCTCATCGATGTTTCTAACTCTCTATCTCTCTCCCTTCCTCTCTGTAAAAAATCAATAATATATATTTTAAAAAAATAAATAAATAAAATAAAATAAAATATACTGTGTACATAAGACGGGGCAAAAGTAGGTTTACAGTTGTGACTTAGAAAAACACGAGTTTCTTCTTATATTCTTATTTATTGATTGATTTTAAAAAAATTATTGCAAAGGCATTTTTTAAAATATATTTTATTGATTTTTTTTTTACAGAGAAGAAGGTAAAGGGATAGAAAGTTAGAAACATCGATCAGCTGCCTCCTGCACACACCCCACTGGGGATGTGACCGCAACCAAGGTACACGCCCTTGACCGGAATCGAACCTGGGACCCCTCAGTCTGTAAGCCGATGGACCCTTCAGTCTGCAGGCTGACGCTCTATCCACTGAGCCAAACCGGTTAGGGCACAGTGAAGTATTTTTAATGAAGTTATATAGAGGTTTTTGGGGGGGACAGTCATTTCATTGTTATTAGCCTGCAGTATAGTATTAACATATCTTTATTGTTCATTGGGAACTTCAACTATTTGTGTGAATTTCTGTCCATATCGAAATATTCGCTTTATTGTGCTGATCATAACAGAATCCACAATATCTCCCAATGATTCCTTCATATTATTTGCGAGTATTTCCTCCCATCCTCTAGATTGCCTTTCATTTCATTTTGTTTATTATTGTTGTGCTGTGAGGAAGCTTTTTTCTTTATTTGTTGCAGTCTGGACTGTTTTTCTCTATTTTTTTTTTTTAAATATATTTTATTGATTTTTTACAGAGAGGAAGGGAGAGAGAGATAGAGAGTTAGAAACATCGATGAGAGAGAAACATCGACCAGCTGCCTCCTGCACATCTCCCACTGGGGATGTGCCCGCAACCCAGATACATGCCCCTGACCGGAATCGAACCCGGGACCCTTCAGTCCGCAGGCCGACGCTCTATCCACTGAGCCAAACGGGTTTTGGCTGTTTTTCTCTATTTAGTCAGGTGATTTGGTCACATCCAGAAAATCCCGTCCAAAACAAACCTCCAAAACTTTTTCTCTAGATTGTCTTGAAAGAGTTTTAAGTTGTAGCGCTGACATTTAATTCTCTAATGCAGGTTAAGTTAAATTTTATCTGTGAGGGCCAGTTTTGTTGTTTTACATGTGAATATCAATTTTTAGCAGTACCAGTCATTGAAGAAACCATCTGTCTCTTCTTCTGTGTCTTGCAGCTTTGTCAAAGATGACTTGAAAGTATGTGCTTGGGTTTCTTCTGTTTTTTGTCCTGTATTTTTGATCTATGTTTCTGTGTTTCTCCAATAATACATTGTTTCCTTGTTTTCTCTTTGTAATAAATTGGTGCCGCTGGCTTTGTTCTTCCTCAAGATTGCTTTTTTTAGTGGAAGTCTTTTGGTTCCATACATTTCAAGATTCCCTTTTCATTTCTTTGTAAAATACCATTGGAGTTATCATGGGGATTGCATTTAATCTGTAGATAGCTTTGTGTATTATAGATATCGTCATATTTCTTTTTCAAATTCAAAAACACAGGAAGTCTTTCAACTTATTGGTGTTTTCTTCCATTCCTTTCATCACTGTATCATAGTGTTTAATGTACAGATGTTTCACCTTTTGGTCGAATTTATTCCTTTTTTTTAATACTTTTGTAAATTTGATGACCTTCACTTTTTTTATATATATATATATATTTATTGATTTTTTATAGAGAGGAAAGGAGAGAGATAGAGAGTCAGAAACATCGATGAGAGAGAAAAATCGATCAGCTGCCTCCTGCACACCCCCTACTTGGGGATGTGCCCGCAACCTAGGTACATGCCCTTGACCAGAATCGAACCCGGGACCTTTCAGTCCGCAGGCCGACACTCTATTCACTGAGCCAAACCGGTTTCGGCGACCTTCACTTTTCTACCGAAGAATTTATTGTTAGTGTGTGGAAATGGAACTAATGTTTGTACGTTTATTTTTCATCCTGTCACTTTTCTGAATTTAGTTCTTTATTCTTCTTTCATCTTCACCCCTGTAGTCTGAATATTTTTCCCATTTATTTTCTTTTAGAGAGAGAAAAATGAGAGAGAGCCAGTGAGAGAGAAACATCGATTGGTGGCCTTCCACATGTGCCCCTACTGGTAGCGGTATCAGACCTGCAACCAAGGTACCTGCCCCTGACTGGGAATCTAAACCATGACCCTCCAGTGCACAGGCTGGCACTCTCACCACGGAGCAACACAGGCCAAGATTATTTATTTATTCTATAAATTATATTTTAAAAAAATATATATTTTATTGATTTTTTTACAGAGAGGAAGGGAGAGAGATAGAGAGTCAGAAACATCAATGAGAGAGAAACATCGATCAGCTGCCTCCTGCACAACCCCCACTGGGGATGTGCCCGCAACCCAGGTACATGCCCTTGACCGGAATCGAACCTGGGACCCTTCAATCCGCAGGCCGACGCTCTATCACCTGAGCCAAACCGGTTTCGGCTATAAATTATATTAAACATATATTTTTATTGATTTTAGAGCAGCAGAGTACGAGAGAGAGACTGAAATATCAGTGATGAGAGAGAGTCATTGATGGGCTGCCTCCCGTGTGACCCACACTGGTGATTGAGCCCGCAACCTGTGCACGTGCCCAGACAGGGAATTGAATTGTGAGCTCCTTAGTTCATGGGTCGATGCTCAATCACTGAGCCATACTAGCCCTCCTTTATTTATTGATTTGGGAGACAGAGAAAGAGAGAGACGGGAACATCAATCTGCTATTCTATGCATTCACTGGCTCCCCCCTGCATGTGCCCTGATGGGGGATCAAACCCACAACCTTAGTGCATGGGGACCACACACTCACCAACTGATCCACCTGGCCGGGCCTCTGAATTTGTTTCAGAAGCTCATAGTGGCTTCTTTTTTTTTTTAATCTTTAATTTCTTTATTGGTTAAGCTATTACAAGTGTGTCCTCATCCCCCACAATTAACCCCCAACCTCCTACCCCCCACTCATGCTTTCATCCCCCTGTTGTCCATGTCCATTGGCTTGGCTTATATGCATGCATACAAGTCCTTTGGTTGATCTCTTCCCCTTACCCCCACCCTCCCCTACTTTCCCTCTGGGGATTGATAGTCTGATCGCTGTTTCTCTGTCTTTGGATCTGTCCCTGTTCATCAGTCTATGTTGTTCTCTATATTCCACAAATGAGTGAGATCATGTGGTAGTTATCTTTCTCTGACTGGCTTAATGCTCTCCAGTTCCATCCATGCTGCTGCAAATGGCAAGAATTCCTTCTTTTTTACCGCAGCATAGTATTCCATTGTGTAGATGTACCACAGTTTTTTAATCCACTCATCTGCTCATGGGCACTTAGGCTGTTTCCAGATCTCAGCTATGGTGAATTGTGCTTCTATGAACATAGGGGTGCATATATCCTTTCTGATTGGTGTTTCTGTTTTCTTGGGATATATTCCTAGAAGTGGGATCATTGGGTCAAATGGAAGTTCCATTTTTAGTTTTTTGAGGAAACTCCATACTGTTCTCCACAGTGTCTGCACCAGTCTGCATTCCCACCAGCAGTGCAGAAGGGTTCCTTTTTCTCCACATCCTTTCCAACACTTGTTTGTTGATTTGTTGATGATAGCCATTCTGACAGGTGTGAGATGATACCGCATTTTTGTTTTGATTTGCATCTCTCGTATAGTTAGGGACTTTGAGCATGTTTACATATGTCATTCGGCCTTCTGTATGTCCTCTTTCAAAAAGTGTCTATCTAGGTCGTTGCCCATTTTTTGATTGGACATGGTGGCTTCTTGACAAATTTCTCTATGGAGGCTCATGTCACCTGCTAACATCAACATCTCTTATGACGCATTGTGGTTCATAGTGACAGGTGTAATGTCTTTCATTTCTTTACAGTTTATTTGCGGCTTGGTTTGTTTTGTTTTTTTTTCCGTTAGTATAGTTGAAATTTTTCCAATTTTTTATCTTTCAAGAAATACATGTTAGGTATTCTTGTATTTTTTCTTGTCTCCTTTTATTTATGTTTGTTCTAATATTTATTGTTTCTTTCTTTTGGAACCTTTGGGTTTACTTTCTTGTTTTGTTTCTAGTTTTCTGAACTGCCAGTAATTTTGGAGGTCTTTTTTCATAATGTAGGCATTTATCATATAAAATTGCCTCTTCGAATTGTATTTTCTGAATTTATACATGAGCTTTGGTAAGCTGTCTTTTCATTTACTTTGTCTCTGGACCTTTTTCAGTTCTCTTTTTTATTTGGCTACCCTGGAATTCATATTTATTTTTTTATATTAAGTTTCAGATAGAGAGGAAGAGAGCATTATGCTAAGTAAAATAAGCCAGTCAGAGAAAGATAACTACCACATGATCTCACTCATTTGTGGAATATAGAGAACAACATAGACTGATGAACAGAAAGAGAGAGAGAGAGAGAGAGAGAGAGAGAGAGAGAGAGAAGCATCTCTGTGAGGGAGAAACATTGATCGATCGGTTGTCTACACACATGTCCTAGACTGGGCATCGAATCCAAGACCCCGAGTGTCACAGGACCGTACTTGAACCAAATTAGCCACACTGGTGAGGGTATTCTGTAGTTGTGTTTTTTTTTTAGCATATTTTTTTATTGATTTCAGGGAGGAAGGGAAAGGGAGAGAGATAGAAACATCAATGATAAGAAGAATCATTTATTGTCTGCCTCCTGCACGCCCCCTACTGGAGATCAAGCCCACAACCCCGGGCATGGGCCCTTGACCAGAATCCAACTGGGGACCCTGGGGTTGGAATCAAACCCAGGACCCTTCGTTCTACAGGCTTATGCTCTAGCCACTGAGCCACACCTGCTGGGACCATTCTGCGGTTTTTAAAAAGAAAACTTCCAGTATTTTTCGAATAACAGGCCACTATGGTCAAAGATAGCAGCAGCACAATGGTTGATGGAGGTAACTCTGACCCTTGTTTTTGACTGTAGCTGTCTTCAAATGTATTTGTTCACCCAGTCTTTCCAGTCATCCTTTCTATGCAGTTGTCCTTATTTGATTTTCTGTATTACTGTTTGTCTTCATTGTACTCTTTTTCTCGTTTCCTGTGTTTTTTTTTAAATATATTTCTTTATTGGTTTTAGAGAGGAAGGAAGAGGGAGAGATAGAAACATCAATGATGAGAGAGAAATCATTGATCAGCTGCCTCCTGCACGATCCTATTGGGAATCGGACCTGCAATGCGGGCTTGTGCCCTTGGCCAGAATCGAACATAGGACCCTTCAGTCCACAGGCCGATGCTCTATCCAGTGAGCCAAACTGGTTAGGGCGCCTGTGGGTTTTTGTTAATAGATAGGTGTCTACTTCCTCTGGGATGGGAAAAGATTCTCAGATCTCTGATTCTGCCATCTGGCTGATGTCACTCGCATTGGTCTTTTGCTGTGATCTCATCTGTGCTTTGCTGTTGTACCGCAGTGTTGACCATCCATCTTTGCAGTGTTTTCTTCTATTATTTCTATCATTTATCCCGTAGAGTGAATCAGCTGGGAATTACGCGGAAGAATCATTGCTGCATCACAGTAGAAACATGACTTTATGAACGACACAGTGGACAAATGCGGTTTTGCCTGAATAAGGGGCTGTAACAAAACACCTGGGCTTTGTTACATTCATAACTAGGAACCCATTTGGTTCTACAGTGTTTTGTGCCATTGCCCATTCTTCACCCAATTCTACTTGTTCTTGCTTCTTGTTGACACTTTGCCAACGACTCAGTTTTAATAGTGATCAGTGCTCATTCTCCTTGGTTTCCCAGTCCATGGATAGCCTAAGCTCTCTAAACTTTTCACCTCTACCTCTTTCACAGGTCTCTCTTTTTTTTTTTTTTTTTTTAAATATATTTTATTGATTTTCTACAGAGAGGAAGGGAGAGAGATAGAGAGTCAGAAACATCGATGAGAGAGAAACATCGACCAGCTGCCCCCTGCACATCTCCCACTGGAGATGCGCCCGCAACCCAGGTACATGCCCTTGACCGGAATCGAACCTGGGACCCCTCAGTCCGCAGGCCGACGCTCTATCCACTGAGCCAAACCGGTTTCGGCCACAGGTCTCTCTTTAGTGCCCTCCACCATTGGTCCATGCCTGCAGAGTCTTAGAGTGCACACCTATTACTATATTGAGGTAGAACATCATGTGCTCTAATACAATTGATTTTTATGGGTGTGAGCACATTGGAATTGTTCTACACAGACTCAGTTCACCAGTATGAAAGGTCCGAAAGGAAGCCATTTGTGGAGGAACAACTAGCAGAGCCTACGTCTCTTCTTTTTGTCCCATCCTGTGCTCTGTACCTCCCTTGGTGAGATTTTCACCATTGACTGACCTTTGGGGCCAAGTAATGTGTAACAGTCATTTCCTCAGAGTCTAACTCACTTGTCTCTAAAATCATTTTATAGAATTGTGCCTATGCCAAAACCGGTTTGGCTCAGTGAATAGAGCGTCGGCCTGCGGACTGAAAGGTCCCGGGTTCGATTCCGGTCAAGAGCATGTACCTAGGTTGCGGGCACATCCCCAGTAGGAGATGTGCAGGAGGCAGCTGGTCAATGTTTCTCTCTCACCGATGTTTCTGACTCTCTATCTCTCCTTTCCACTCTGTAAAAAATCAATAAAAAAAATATATTAAAAAAAAAGAAAAAGGTAGAATTATGCCTAGTTGTGACAGATAAACATTTGTGGTGAAGATACTCTGTTTTCATAAGGTCAACATGTACTTAACCAGCGTTTCCTTTTGTTCAGGTTGCTGCTGTGGAGCAGAGGATGTGGAGGAACCCACTGAACAGAAGGTTTCTGTAAGAGTGTCACAGGCAAGTATTCCCAAGTTACCCTTGTCTTCCCAGGAGAGCCACCCCTGTGAGAGGTGTGGGCTAGTCTTGGGAAACATTTTCCACTTGACTGAGCTGCAGGGAATACAACTCGGACAGATACTGTTGAGGTGTGGGGCGTGTGCACAAGGATTTTATTTCAGTACAAAATTTCACCAGCAGCATGTGAGAGAGCAGACTTTCATTAGAGATGTGGACAGGATCTCACTTGCAAACAGCTGCAATTTCCAGGTGTCCCAGAATCATGTCACCTGTGGGGAGGTGGTGCAGGGTGTCCTTACCGAGTCAGGACATCTCCACCTAAAGGCTACTCAGACCAGCGATAGGCCAGAAGATATTTTGAAATGTGAGATGAAGTTTCAAAGGAGAGAAGAATATAACAAGGTCATTGACTCCAATCACATGTTTATTCAGGACAAGTGTGTCCATGCTGGAAGTCAGTGTTTTCCGTGCTATGAATGTGGAAATTATCTTACCCAATTTTCTAGCTTTCATTATGAACATGGAGAAAAGCCTTACAAATGCAGTGAATGTTGGAAATCTTTTACGACGATGCATAGCCTTCGTTGTCATCAGAGATTTCACACTGGAGAAAGGCCTTATGAGTGCAGTGAATGTGGGAATTCTTTTACCAGTAGCACCGCCCTTCGTCGTCACCAGAGACTTCACACTGGAGGAAAGCCTTACAAATGCAGTGAATGTTGGAAATCTTTTAAGAGAATTGATAGCCTTCATTGTCACCAGAGATTTCACACTGGAGAAAGTCCTTATGAGTGCAGTGAATGTGGGAAATCTTTTACCAGGAGCAATGCCCTTTGTCGTCATCAGAGAGGTCACACTGGGGAAAAACCTCATAAATGCAGTGAATGTGGGAAATCTTTTGCCACTAGCAGTGAGCTACACCGTCATCAGAGAGTTCACACAGGAGAAAAGCCTTATAAGTGCAGTGAATGTGGGAAATCTTTTACAAGAATTGATAGCCTTCATTGTCACCAGAGATTTCACACCAGAGAAAGTCCTTACGAGTGCAGTGAATGTGGGAAGTTTTTTATCAAGAGCAGTGGCCTCCATTATCAAAGTTTTCACACGGAAGAAAAGCCTTATACATGCAGTGAATGTGGGAAATCTTTTACCAGGAGCAGTGATCTTCATCTTCATCAGAGAGTTCACACTGGGGAAAGGCCTTATGAGTGCAGTAAATGTGAGAAATCTTTTACCACTAGCAGATACCTTCTTTGTCATCAAAGAGTTCACACAGGAGAAAAGCCTTATAAATGCAATGAATGTGAGAAATCTCTTACCAGGAGCGATCATCTCCTATATCATCAGAGATTTCACAGTGGAGCAAGCCATTATGAGTGCAAGTAATGTGAGATATCTCTCAGCCAATTTTTTAAAATTGTCTCTGCATAAAAGAGTCGAATTGTGCGAAATTTCTTAGATGTGTGGAAAATGTTTCTTAGTTCGGTCTTAGCAATAGTATTAGGAAATTTGTGAATTCTCATTAATCTAAATTGTAGCTCATACATTTAATCACCTGCGTTATGTAAAGTCCCCTCAAGTGACTTTGTTGTTGTGTTTTGTTTTTATGTTGGTATCATTGTATCTATGTTACACTTTCTAACATACGGAGACATACAGCCAGATCTGTATCACTGCATATTTCTGTTGCTGAAGGTATTTCACCCGAACCACCTATAAGGTCCCTACAGATGGCATCAGTCACCATCCTCTTATGCCCGCAACGCTAACTCTGTTGTCTGATTTGTTGAAGAAAATGAGGAATACCTGAGCCCTTGGTTCTTACTTGTTTCCCGGTCATGAGTTGTCACATAGGACTGATTACTGTTGGCGCCAGTAAACATAATGTTGCAGAGGGACTGCCATTTTCAGGGACACACTTTCTCTAGATGCTAGTGATGACTTTATTGAGTGCCTAAGTCATCAATGAGAGAACTGCAAGTCTCCTGTCTCTTTGGTTTGTAAAATAATGAAGGCTTTTTCCTAAGACTTCTTTAATCTGGGGTGTTCTATTTACTCTATGGCTAGTTCATAATGAGATCTGGCCTCTCCAAGCATGATCAGGTGAAAAACATTTATTTGGGTCTGAAATATTTTTGCCCTTGGGGGAACATTATGGTGCAGAAATTAACTTAGCAGTTTTTGCCAAATTTACATTGCTGCCCATATTTTCCTAGGAAACACTCTGGACTCTCTAGTCCTCATGTGATGTTCTGGATGCTTTGAGACACAGAGATCACTCCAAGGAAGGGGTTGCTGTCACAACCTCCAGTACGTCTTCTAGCAACATGAATTTATTTCTACTTTTCAAGGGATACCAAGACATTTGAAGGGAATCACTTGCACAGGTCTTGCAGAGGGCCATGTGCCCTAGTGCCTGCAATTTCAAGGATGTTGGTCACTGGTTTGAGGACCAGTGTATGTAGGGGAAATCCTTTCCTAGCAGAAACACAGACCTAATTGTTGTTGGACAAGAGTATAGCCCATTAGATGGAATGGTCCTCATCTAAACGTGCATCCGGGCTTTTTAAAAAAAAAACTATAAGAGCTGTGTGTACACATGTCTGAGTGACTCCAGGCATGTTTATCTTCTGTGGAGCAGTCGTCATTGAATATAATCAGTAGCTTTTGTGGCTTCCTGTAGCTTCTCAGATGTTCCCATCAGAGCCATTGGTGCACTGGCAGCAAAACAAGATGAAGACAAAGACTGTCTTTCGTCCAGGGATGTGACTTTTGTGACCCAGCCAGCATTCCAGTGGGTTTGGGTGAAAGTTCTTCATTGTTTGTTACATTTTATGTCACTGACACGAGACTCTCGCCCAGAGGGCATAAGTATGGGGATTAAATATAGACTTGCCAAACCTGTTGTTCCAAAATCGGTGAACATACATTTGTTTTATCTAGAACCATTTTTGAAAAGCTATAATGAGTAAATTACATGTGTTAAGTATAGAGTTTCATACATCTTGACATGTGCATGAAATTGTAACCATCATTATAATACTGACCATATCTGTCACTGTGTAATTGCTTCCTGACCTCTTTTAAAATATATTTTTTTATTGATTTTTTACAGAGAGGAAGGGAGAGGAACAGAGAGAAACATCGATGAGAGAGAAACATCGATCAGCTGCCCCTGCACACTCCCCACTGGGGATGTGCCTGCAACCAAGGTACATGTCCCTAACCGGAATCGAACCCGGGACCCTTGAGTCCGCAGGCCGATGCTCTATCCGCTGAGGCAAACCGGTCAGGGCCCTGACTTCTTTTAATGTGTCCCTGTTCTTCACAGCTTTCCTAGTAACCATGGATTTACATTCCATTTTAATAGAGAACTTTGCTTTTTAAACTAAGTATTTTTCTGCTTTCAGTTATGTTTCATAACTGCTTGGAGGTTTATTAAAGATATATTAGTAACTCATCTTTTTTCTGGTAGATATTCTTACCTTTGAATATATCACCATCAGTTTGTCCATTTTAATACATATTTGGTTATTTCTAATAAAGCTGGTACAAACATTTGGGTATAGTTCTTTATATGGATATAAGTGTTATTTACCTTTGTCAGAAACTCAGTGCATAATCTGAGTTTTTGGGTAGATGAATGTTTAAATTTACCGAGATTAGCAAATTTTAATCCAAATGGAATATACCACCAGGGCCTGTGTGGCTCAGGCATCATCTGGTGCAGCACAGGGTTGTGGATTTGATTGCCAGTGGTGATAAGTGCCTGTGTTGTGGGCTAGATCCACAGAAGTGGGTGTGCAGCAGGCAGCTGGCCGATATGGCAGTCTTCCATCAATATTTCTCTCCCTCTTCCTTCTCTCTCTAAAAATTAGTAAACTCTCTTTAAAAATAAAACTTGCCCTGGCTGGTTTGGATCAGTGGATAAAGCATCAGCCTGCGGACTAATGCCTCTCAGGTACGATTCCAGCCAAGGGCACATGCCTGGGTTGCGGGCTCGATCCCCAGTCGGTGGTGAACAGTCGGCAGCCGATCAATGATTCTCCCTCATCATTGATGTTTTCATCTCTCCCTCTCCCTTCCTCTCTGAAATCAATAAAGACATATATTTTAAAAAAACATCAGTTTCTATGAGCATGTCTTCTAAGAACAGAGTGAGTCAACCAATAGCCAAGCTCTAGGATATGCTAATAAGTAATAAAGATTGTTTAAAAGTCAATAAATAAAATAAACCTTAACTGATTGTACTTTGCATTTTTCCTTCAGCTGCCTCCTGCACACCTCCTACTGGGGATGTGCCCGCAACCAAGGTACATGCCCTTGACCGGAATCGAACCTGGGACCCTTCAGTCCCCAAGCTGACGCTCTATCCACTGAGCCAAACCAGTTAGGGCTGTGTCGCTATTTTTTGCTAAAACACCTAATCATATCTTCGGCCTAATGTGCTATGAGTGTGGGCAATTTTCTTTAAGAAAAAGATATTGAAACAACAAAGATGGATGTTGGAATTTCACTCATTTTGTGCCAGTTTTGCTTTATGAAGTAAATGTTTTTTGTATTAGAAAAATATGTATATATCTTACATTTTTCTTTTTATTTCTTTTTGATGGTTTCAGAGAGGAAGGGAGAGACAAAGAGGGATAGAAATATCAATGCTGACAATCATTGATTGGCTGCCTTCCACACATACACTACTGGGGACCAAGCCTGAAACCTGGACATATGCCCTAACCAGGAACCTAAACACGACTTCTGGGTTCATAGGTAGTTGCTCAACCACTGAGCCACACTAGCCAGGGTATGCATTTTCTCGTTGTCACAACAACCTGGGAAGTCGAAACTAATGTCAAATTGCTGGGAAGGTCCGTGATTACAGATATGAAGTAGGTTCTCCAAGTTTACTCATCAAACAAGTGTCAGATATAAGAGGCTGGGTTGCAATCCAATATTCTGGCTCCAGAGCCATGGACAATGTCTACCAGTGCTGGTCAAGCCCGTTGGGGAGGCTCACCTGAAGCTGCTGTTTGCATTGTTGAAATTTTGAATCTTCCCTATTTTTTTAAAGTACCAGAGTACTTATGCCATGCCCCTCCAACCCCAGAGATTTTCGTCCTTATCTCCCCCCCTAATTTATCACCAGTGAATTTCATGAACCCCCTTATGTCTTCTCTTTTGAGTCTAATGTATAAAAAAGGTGCAAAACTGCCATTCTCCCGAGAATTACTCAACCTGTTGTTATTCTGTTTCTGGCAATTGGGACCAGCTTGGGCCAAATAAACTTAGAAGAATTCTCCACCTGTTTGGACATTTCTTACAACAACACCAAAAGCAATTGACTCATGGGAAGCAGGAGAACATTACATGGAGGGGTATCAGCATTTCCAGGGACACAACTGACTGAAGATAAATTTATAAACACAAATGTAGAGCAGACCCAGAACCCAGCAAGCTAGAGCTTTCTCGTTGCTTCCAGGGAACAGAAGACAATGCTCAAGGCTCAGGTGACTTTGGTGTGTTTGTGTATTTCTTTAATCCTCACCCGGAGATGTTTAATCTCTTTTTTTCTTTTTCTTCTGTACCCTCTCTCGCCTTCTATCAGAGATTCTGCACTCTGTTCCAAGCTTCCACGTCTCTGGATCCGCTCCATTCATTAGTTAATTTTGTTAATTAGGTTCTATCTATGAGTGAGATCAAGTGATAGTTGTCTTTCTCTGACTGACATATTTCACTTAGAACCATGCTCTCCAGGCCCCTCCATGCTGTCTGAAAGGGTAAGAGATTCTTCTTTTTACCACTGCATAGTATTCCATGGTATAAATGTACCACAGCTTTTTTACCCACTCATCTACTGATGGGTACTTAGGCTGTTTTTAAATCTTAACTATTGTAAATTGTGCTGCTATGGACATAGCGGTGCATACATTCTTTCTGATTGTTGTTTCAGGTTTCTTAGGATATATTCCTAGAAGTGTGATCACAGGGTCAAATGGCAGTTCCATATTTAATTTTTTGAGGAAACTCCCTATGTTTTCCATAATGTCTGAACCAGTCTGCATTCCTACCAGCAGTGTACTAGGGTTCCCTTTTTTCCACATCCTCGCCAGCACTTGTCCTTTGTTGCTGGTAGCTATTCTGACAGTTGGGAGGTGGTATCTAATTGTTGCTTTAATTTGCATCTCTCTGGTAATCAGTGACTTTGAGCATTTTTTCACTTTTCTCTCGGCCATCTTATCCACACTGCAGCCCAGGCAGAGCTGACACTTCGAATGGCATCAGAAGCAGATGCTCTTAAGTATGAGTGTCTGTTTTGTGACATTAACCATGTATAATGGATTCAATGGAGGCAGGTGAGATCGAGTTAGAGACTTGAGCAACCTCTGCAAGCTACATTTGGCCTGAAGGAGATAGGTGCCAAATGGCCTTAAGGAAGACACAATGCCTGTCATTCACAAAGAGTAGATCTTGAAGAAAGATATGCAAAACCAGCAGCTAAAGGAAGCCAGGCAGGAACAAACTTTCCCTGATAATCCCCTCCCCTGAAGGCGCTGGAGGGCCCTGAGTATACTTGGTGTGTCCTTGGGCTATTTGCCCTCAAAACCAGTCCTGGAGGCAGCTGAGGAAATACCGGATCCTGGCCTTGGGGCATAGAAACTACATTACCCAGAAGGCCGGGCGTGGAATGCCACCAGGCTGAGCCAATGGAAGCTCAGAAAAGGCGTTTCCGTTTGTCAAGTTCTGGAGGGCGGGACCGGTAAATTTTGTTTTCGCTCCCTTTTGTCTCAGGCGGCGCACGGTCCGGAGGAGAAGACTGGAGAGTGTTTTTCGCCGCTTCGCAGCCCGTGGTCGGAGCCTGCAGTGGTGCTCACAGCGCACACGTGGGTTTGAAGCTCGGAGTCCCCACCAGACCCGCCCAGGGCCGGGACAGGGACCGCCGTTCCTGCAGCGGCTTCTACTCCCGCCGCTCCCGCCCCGCACCGACTACGGAGTGCAATGGCCTGGCCGGTGCTGAGGAGACGGGCTGAGGTGAGTTCAGTCCCCCAGGCCCTCACCGCTTCCTCACACAGACACCACAGCCTGGGGAGGGCGCCTGTCCCGTCCTGCAGCTCAGTCCCGCGTGGAGGACCGTGAGGAAGGCGGAGGGGAGAGAGGGGTGTTGCGGTTTCTGAGGACACAGCAAGTGCAGGGCAGAGAGGACGGGGGTGACTTGCATCTGAAGGTCCCTGAGGATGTGGCTGTGAGTATTGACGGAAAGATCAGAGGCTGCAGGGAGGACGGCACAGACTCATTCGGGGCTTTCCCGGCTGTGGGTCCATCAGGGGCCTGGGGTGGTCCTGGATCCGGCTGGACTGCAAGCTCTCTACACGCCATATGCCAAGTTCACGGGTGAGTCCAGCGAGATCCAGTGGCATTGGAGCAGGAAGGGGGCAGAGCTGAGGGAGTGAACCTGGGATCTGAACATGGGAAGAGGGTAAACATTACCCAGTGGTGTGCACATCTGGAGGAAGTGGGAGCTGATTGTCCCGGGACCTGCTGTGGGGACTCAAAGGTGAAGCATAAACCGACGCTTGGCTTTGTCTTGGGGGCAGGATCTAGGAGACTGCAGTGGTGTTGCTTGGCAGGAAGGTTGGGGCCCTGCAGGCATCGCCCAGACCTTAAATGGCATTGCCCTCTACCCTCCCCTCCCCCAATCCTTCCCACCCAACCCAGCTGCTCTGCTAAGGGCCATCACAGTGAGTAATGGGACTGTGATGAGAGAGCAGCCTGCACTGGCATTTAAGGCCTGGTGTGCACAGTAACCGGTTGCCCTGGAGGAGGTTGAGGGGGGGAAGGTGTGTAAGGAATAGGATTACTGGTTCTCAGTAAGGCAGGTCTGCTTACAATTGTCTCCATTCTGACAGGTTGGTGTGACCTTTGAGGACATTGCCCTGTACTTCTCCAGGGAGGAATGGAGCCTCCTTGATGAGGGTCAGAGACAGCTGTACCTGAATGTGATGCTGGAGAACTTTGAACTTACATCCTCCCTGGGTAAGACCCTCACTCTCACCAGTGACCTGGACTTGGCATTGCGATTTCCCAGGCCCCATCCCCCATGGTGTGCTCTGTCCTCCCAGGTAGACTGTGGTATGATTGATTTTCCAGTTTCCTGGGTAATTGCTGTCCTGGGGAGAGTTGGTCTGTTTCCGCTGCTCCCTTCTATTCCTGAAGTCCCAATACTCCCCGCTCCACTGAATTCACAGGGAAGGACTTGTGGTTGATAGTGTTGTAGGAAGGTAAGGGATTCCACCTTGATTAGTGAGGAAAGCATTTTCTATATTCCTGTTGGTCATTTGTACATATTTTTTGAAAAATTGTTTCTACGTCCTTATCCTATTTATTAACTGTATTTTTTGGTTAAAGAGTCTTTTGAATACCTTGTATATTTTACATATTAATATCTTGTTACATATTTTTTTGTATGTGCTTAATTGTGCTTCTTGGGTATTGCTCCCCCACACCCCCTTACTTATAAGTTCCATATTTTAGGCAACCCTGCATTCAGCAGGTCTAGTGCCACCATTTTTCTAGCAGGCTCAGATACTTGCTACTAGTGCTTAGCAGTAAAAGTATCTTTTTTAACTTTAAGATATGGTTTTTATTGAACATGTATAGAATTCACCTTTACATTTTATTATAAATATTTTACATTAAAAAATTAGTTTTTTTGGCCAAAACCGGTTTGGCTCAGTGGATAGAGCGTCAGCCTGCGGACTGAAAGGTCCCAGGTTCAGTTCTGGTCAAGGGCATGTACCTGAGTTGTGGGCACATCCCCAGTGGGAGATGTGCAGGAGGCAGCTGATCGATGTTTCTCTCTCATCGATGTTTCTAACTCTCTCTCTCTCTCTCTTCCTCTCTGTAAAAAATCAATAAAATATATTTTAAAAAATATTAGTTATTGTAAAAAAAAAAAAAAAAGGCAGGGGGTGGAGGGGCCATTTCCTATATAAAAATGATGGTAATTCTCCAAGTATTAGAACACAATACTATTGGAATCACTTCAATAAACATTTTGCATAAACATGTACATGACTCCTCACACTGTATCAGATTCCACAAGAACAAATGAATGCACAAAATGAAGGTAATCCCCAACATAAGATGTATTTTTTAAAAATACATATTTTATTGACTTTTTACAGAGAGGAAGGGAGAGCAATAAAGAGATAGAAACATTGATGAGAGCCAAAACCGGTTTGGCTCAGTGGATAGAGCGTCGGCCTGCGGACTGAAAGGTCCCAGGTTCGATTCCGGTCAAGGGCATGTACCTGGGTTGCGGGCACATCCCCAGTAGGGGGTGTGCAGGAGGCAGCTGATCGATGTTTCTCTCTCATTGATGTTTCTAACTCTCTATCTCTCTCCCTTCCGCTCTGTAAAAAATCAATAAAATATATTTTAAAAAAAGAAACATTGATGAGAGAGAAACATCGACCAGCTGCCTCCTGCGCACCCCCCACTTGGGATGTGCCCGCAACCTAGGTACGTGCCGTTGACTGGAATCGAACATGGGACCCTTCAGTCCCCCGGCCGACGCTCTATCCACTGAGCCAAACTGGTCAGGGCATAAGATGTATTTTTAAAAAGATAATATCAAACTGAATGTCCCCGAAATGTCTTCCTGTGCATGGGATTTGGTCAATGACTATCATCAAGAGGTAGACATACACATTTGCAAATGCAGAGCTGGTAGTCTGTGTAAATTACAAAATCTATCAGCTGTGTCTTATGGAGGAGGAGATTGAAACCACCTACACAGCCATTAAAATATACTGTGTACATAGGGCGGAGGCAAAAGTAGGCTTATAATTGTGAGTAAGAAAAACACCAGTTTCTTCTTGTATTCTTTTTTTTTTTTAATATATTTTATTGATTTTTTACAAAGAGGAAGGGATAGAGAGTTAGAAACATCGATGAGAGAGACACATCAATCAGCTGCCTCCTGCACATCTCCCACCGGGGATGTGCCCGCAACCAAGGTACACGCCCTTGACCGGAATCGAACCTGGGACCCTTGAGTCCGCAGGCCAACGCTCTATCCACTGAGCCAAACCAGTTAGGGTTCTCCTTGTATTCTTAATTTTTTTAAATTTTTTTTACAATTTAAACCTTTTTTAATTTTTTTTAAATAAATCTTTATTGTTCAGATTATTACAGTTGTGCCCCTTTTTTCCCCCCATAGCTCCCCTCCACCCAGTTCCCACCCCAC
Source organism: Myotis yumanensis (assembly GCF_028538775.1). NCBI lineage: Eukaryota > Metazoa > Chordata > Mammalia > Chiroptera > Vespertilionidae > Myotis > Myotis yumanensis. Next base: position 5,919,358 of record NW_027223774.1, on the reverse strand, counting down.
CCTCTGCCCTTACCACCCCCACTGTCCTCATCCATAGGTGTACGCTTTTTGTTGCCGGGTCAAAGGTCATACACATGGAAAATGTAGCTATTTCCATCCGTGACATGTCCCTGTGTTCAGAAAGGTCTGTCACAACTTCTTCACGCTCTACTCAGAAAGGGTACGGAGACGCGTAACCGCTTTTTAAAATAATGTGTCCTCTTATGTTTAAAATGAGGATTTCGCTACCAAAAGTGAGGAGAAAGCAACACTACAGCTGCTCTCGCCCCTTTCACCCTTCGGGTGATAGTTGTGCTTGGGTCTGCACGCTGGTTCTCGGGCCGTGGACAAAGCCGTCTGGGCGGCTCTCGAGGTACCTGCCCTTGAGTGGGAATTTAACCCATGACCCTCCAATACGCAGGCCAGCACTCTCACCACTGAGCAACACAGGTGTATTTATTCTATAAATTATATTAAAAATATATTTTTTATTGATTTTAGAGAGGAAGAGGAAGAGAGAGAGACTGAAATATCAGTGATGAGAGAGAGTCATTGATGGGCTGCCTCCTGTGTGACCCACACTGGTGATTGAGCCCACAACCTGTGCACGTGCCCGGACAAGGAATTGAATTGTGACCTCTTAATTCAGTGATGGCGAACCTATGACACGAGTGTCAGAGGTGACACGCGAACTCATTTTTTATATGTGACACGGCACCAGAGTTAAGTTAGGGTTTTTCAAAATGCTGACACGCCGAGCTCAAACGGTTCTCCATTACTGTCCTAGTTCATGGGTCGATGCTCAATCACTAAGCCAAACTAACCATCCTTTATTTATTGATTTTAGAGACAGGAAGGGAGACAGAGAAAGAGAGAGATGGAAACATTGATTTGCTGTTCTACGTATCTAAGCATTCTCTGGCTCTCCCCTGCATGTGCCCTGATGGCGGATCAAACCCACAACCTTGGTGCATAGGGACCACACACTCACCAACTGAGCTATCTGGCCAGGCCTCTGAATTTGTTTATTTATTTATTTATTTTTTAAATATATTTTATTGATTTTTCACAGAGAAGAAGGGAGAGGGATAGAGAGCCAGAAACATCGATGAGAGAGATCGATCAGCTGCCTCTTGCACACCCCCCAGTGGGGATGTGCCTGCAACCAAGGTACATGCCCTTGACCGGAATCGAACCCGGGACCCTTGAGTCCACAGGCCGAAGCTCTATCCACTGAGCCACACCGGTTTGGCATGAATTTGTTTATTAATTTCAGAAGCTCATGGTGGCATTTTGACAAATTTCTATATGGAGTGTCATGTCACCTGCTAACATCAACATCTCTTATGATGAATTGTGGTTCATAGTGTCAAGTGTAATGTCTTTCATTTCTTTACAATTTATTTGAGGCTTGGTTTGTTTGTTTGTTTTTTTCTGCTAGTTTAGTTAAAGTTTTTTCCAATTTTGTATCTTTCAAAAAATACCTGTTAGGTATTATTGTATTTTGTCTTTTCTCCTTTTATTTTTGTTTGTTCTAATATTTATTGTTTCTTTCTTTTCCAACCTTTGGGTTTACTTTCTTGTTTTGTTTCTAGTTTTCTGAGGTGCCAGTATTTTTGGAGATTTTTTTTTTCATAATGTAGGTCATTTATCCCTATAAAATTGCCCCTTAGAATTGCATTTTCTGAATTTTATACATGAGCTGTGGTAGGCTGTCTTTTCATTTACTTTGTCTCTATACCTTTTTCAGTTCTCTTTTTTATTTGGCTACCCTTGAATTCTTATTTATTTTTTATATTCAATTTCAGATAGAGAGGAAGAGAGATTGAGAGAGAGATAGAAACATTAATGATGAGAATCATTGATTGGCTGCCTCCTGTATGCGCCCTACTGGGGATCAAGCCCACAACTCGGGTATGTGCCTTTTACCGAAATCAAACCTGGGATCCAAGGGTTGCAATCGAAGGCCTATGCTCTGCTCACTGAGCCAATCTGGCTGGGGCCATTCTGTGGTTTTTTGGTTTTTTTTAAATATATTTTATTGATATTTTACAGAGAGGAAGGGAGAGAGATAGAGAGTTAGAAACATCGACAAGAGAGTAACCTCGATTAGCTGCCTCCTGCATATCTCCCACCGGGCATGTGCCCGCAACCCAGGTACATGCCCTTGACCGGAATCGAACCTGGGACCTTTCAGTCCGCAGACCGACGCTCTATCCACTGAGCCAAACCAGTTATTCTGTGGTTTTTAAAAACAAAATTTCCAGCCCTAGCCAGTTTGACTCAGTGGATAGAGAGCATTGGCCTGCGAACTGAAAGGTGCCAGGTTCGATTCCAGTCAAGGGGACATGCCCAGGTTATGGGCTCCATCCCCAGTGGGGGACTTTTAGGAGGCAGCCAACCCATCATGATTTTCATCATGGATGTTTCTATCTCTCCCTCCCTCTTGCTTCCTCTCTAAAATCAAAAGTATATATATATATATATATATATATATATATATTTTTTTTTTTTTTTTTTTTTTTTTTTTAATTCCAGTATTTTTCGAATAACAGGCCACTATTGGCAGTGATAGCAGAAGCACAGTGGCTGCTGGAGGTAACTCTGACCCTTGTTTTTGACTGTAGCTGTCTTCAAATATGTTTGTTCACCCAGGCTTTCCAGTCATTCTTTCTATGCAGTTGTCCTTATTTGGTGTCCTGTAATACTGTTTGTCTTCATTGTACTCTTCTCATTTCCTGTGGGGGTTTTTCATTCATGCATAGCTGTCTACTTACTCTGGGGATGGGGAACGATTCTCATATCTCTGATTCTGCCTTCTTGCTGATGTCACTCACATAGGTCTTTTGCCTGTGATCTCATCTGTGCTTGTTGTTGTACCACAGTGCTGACCATCTTTTCGATGTTTCTTTTGTGATTTCTATCATTTATACCGTGTCATGGATCAATTGAAAATAAAGTGGGAAGAATCATTTCTGCATCACAGTACAAACATGACTTTATGAATGAAACAATGTAAACACAAGTGGTTTTGCCTGAATAAAGGGCTGTAATATTAAACACTTGGGCTTTGTTACATTCATAACAAGGAACCCATTTGGTTCTACAGTGTTTTGTACCATTGCCCATTCTTCACCCAATTCTACTTGTTCTTGCTTCCTGTTGACATTGTGCCAACGACTCAGTTTTAATAGTGATCAGTGCTCATTCTCCTTGGATTCCCAGTCCATGGATAACCTAAGCTCTCTAAACTTTTCACCTCTACCTCTTTCACAGGTCTCTCTTTAGTGCCCTCCACCATTGGTCCATGCCTGCAGAGCCTTAGAGTGCACACCTATTACTGTATTGAGGTAGAACATCATGTGCTCTAATACAATTGATTTTTATGGGTTTGAGCACATTGGAATTGTTCTACACAGACTCAGTTCACCAGCATGAAAGGTCCGAAAGGAAGCCATTTGTGGAGGAACAACTAGCAGACCCTGCCTCTCTTCTTTTTGTCCCATCCTGTGCTCTGTACCTCCCTTGGTGAGATTTTCACCATTGACTGACCTTTGGGGCCAAGAAATGTATAACAGCCATTTTCTCAGAATCTAACTCATTTGTCTTGAAAATCTTTCTATGGAATCAAGCCTAGTCAAGACAGATAAACATCTGTGTTGAAGATATTCTGTTTTCATAAGGTCAGCATGTACTTCACCAACGTTTCCTTTTGTTCAGGTTGCTGCTGTGGAGCAGAGGATGTGGAGGAACCGACTGAACAGAAGGTTTCTGTAAGAGTGTCACAGGCAAGTATTCCCAAGTTACCCTTGTCTTCCCAGGAGAGCCACCCCTGTGAGAGATGTGGGCTAGTCTTGGGAAACATTTTCCACTTGACTGAGCAGCACAGACAGATACTGTTGAGGTGTGGGGCGTGTGCACAAGGATTTTATTTCAGTACAAAATTTCACCAGCAGCATGTGAGAGAGAAGACTTTCATTAGAGATGTGGACAGGATCTCACTTGCAAAGAGCTGCAATTTCCAGGTGTCCCAGAATCATGTCACCTGTCGGGAGGTGGGGCAGGGTGTCCTTACCGAGTCAGGACATCTCCACCTAAAGGCTGCTGAGACCAGCGATAGGCCAGAAGATATTTTGAAATGTGGGGTGAAGTTTCAAAGGAGAAAAAAATATAACAAAGTCATTGGCTGCAATCACACGTTTATTCAGGACAAGTGTGTCCATGCTGGAAGTCAGTGTTTTCTGTGCTGTAAATGTGGGAATTACTTTACCAAGTTTTCTAGCTTTCATTATGAACATGGAGAAAAGCCTTACAAATGCAGTGAATGTTGGAAATCTTTTACGACGATGCATAGCCTTCATTGTCATCAGAGATTTCACACTGGAGAAAGGCCTTATGAGTGCAGTGAGTGTGGGAATTCTTTTACCAGTAGCACTGCCCTTCATCGTCATCAGAGAGTTCACACAGGAGAAAAGACTTACAAATGCAGTGAATGTGGGAAATCTTTTAAGAGAGTTGATAGCCTTCATTGTCACCAGAGACTTCACACTGGAGAAAGTCCTTTTGAGTGCAGTGAATGTGGGAAATCTTTTATCAATAGCAGTGGCCTCCATTACCATCGAAGTTTTCACACTGGAGAAAGGCCTTATACATGCAGTGAATGTGGGAAATCTTTTACAACTAGCAGTGAACTTCATCGTCATCAAAGAGTTCACACAGGAGAAAAGCCTTATAAATGCAGTGAATGTGGGAAATCTTTTACGAGGATTGATAGACTTCATTGTCACCAGAGATTTCACACTGGAGAAAGTCCTTATGAGTGCAGTGAATGTGGGAAATCATTTACCAGGAGCACTGCCCTTTATTGTCATCAGAGAATTCATACAGGAGTAAAGCCTTATAAATGCAGTGAATGTGGGAAATCTTTTACCACTAGCACGACCCTTCATCGTCATCAGAGAATTCACACTGGAGAAAAGCCTTATAAATGCAGTGAATGTGGGAAATCTTTTATGAGGATTGATAGACTTCATTGTCACCAGAGATTTCACACCAGAGAAAGTCAGTACAAGTGCAGTGAATGTGGGAAATGTTTTACCAGGAGCAGTGATCTTCATCTTCATCAGAGAGTTCACACTGGAGAAAGGCCTTATGAGTGTGGGAAATGTGGGAAATCTTTTACCGCTAGCAGATACCTTCTTTGTCATCAGAGCTCACACAGGAGAAGAGCCTTCTAACTTCAATGAGTGTGAGAAATCTCTTACCAGGAGCGATAATCTATATCATCAGAGATTTCACACCGGAGAAAGCCTTTATTAGTCCAGTTAATGTGAGATATCTCAGCCAAATTTTTTAATTGGCTATGCACAAAAGAGACCAAATGTGAGAAATATCTTAGATGTCTAGAAATGTTTCTTCGTTCCATCTTAGCAATAGTATAAGAAAGTTTGTGAAGTCTCATTAGTCTGAATTGTATCTCATACATTTCATCACCTACATTATGAAAAGTCCCCTCAAGTGACTTTGTTGTTATGTTTGTTTATGTTGGTATCATATGAATCTATGTTGCACTTTCTAACATACAGAGATGTGTTGCCAGGTCTATGTCACTGCATATTTCTGTTGCTGAAGGTATTTCACCTGAACCACCTATAAGGTCCCTACAGATGGCATCAGTCACCATCCTCATGTGCCCAGGGAAGCTAACTCTGTTGTCTGATTTGTTGAAGAAAATTAGGAATACCTGAGCCCTTAGTTCTTGTTTCCCGGTCATGAGCTGCCACATAAGACTGATTACTATTGGCTCCAGTAAACATAATGTTGCAGAGGGACTGCCATTTTCAGGGACACACTTTCTCTAGATGCTAGTGATGACTTTATTGAGTACCTAAGTCATCAATGGAAGAACTGCCGGACTCATGTCTCTTTGGTTTGTAAAATAATGAAGGCTTTTTCCTAAGACTTCCTTAATCTTGGGCAAGCTGTTTACTATATGGGTTAGTTTATAACGAGATCTGCGCTTTCCAAGCATGATGAGATGAAAAACGTTTATGGGGTCTGAAATATTTTTGTCCTTGGGGAAACATTATGGTGCAGAAATTAGCTCAGCAGTTTTTGCCAAAGTTACATTGCTGCCCATGTTTTCCTAGGAAACACTGTGGACTCTCTAGTCCTCAGGTGAAGATGGATGCTTTGAGACACAGAGATCACTCCAAAGAGGGTGTAGCTGTGACAGCCTCAAGTAGGTCTTCTTGTAGCATGAATTTATTTCTACTTTTCAAGGGATGACAATACATTTGAAGGGAATCACTTGCGCAGGTCTTGCAGAGGGCCATGTGCCCTAATGCCTACAATTTCATAAGTGTTGGTCACTGGTTTGAGGACCATCGCAAGTACGGGAAACCATTTCACTGCAGAAACACAGACCTAATTGTTGTTGAACAAGACTGCAGCCCATTAGATGGAATGGTCCTCATCTAAACGTGCATCCGGGCTTTTTTTTAAAAAAAAAAAGACTACAAGAGCTGTGTGTACACATATCAGAGCAACTCCAGGCATGTTTATCTTCTGTTGAGCAGTCATTGTCATTGAATATAATCAGTAGCTTTTGTGGCTTCCTGTAGCTTCTCAGATGTTCCCATCAGACCCATTGGTGCACTTGCAGCAAAACAAGATGAAGGCAAAGACTGTCTTTCGTTCAGGGATGTGGCTTTTGTGACCCAGCCAGCATTCCAGTGGGTTTGGGTGAAAGTTCTTAATTGTTTGTTACATTTTATGTCACTGAGATGAGACTTGCCCAGAGGGCATAAGAATGTGGATTGAATATAGAGTTGCCAAACCTGTTGTACTAAAATAGGTGAACATACATTTGTTTTATCTTGAACCATTTTTGAAAAACTATAATGAATAAATTACATGTGTTAAGTATAGAGTTTCATACATCTTGACATGTGCATGAAACTGTAACCATCGTTATACTCATAATACTGACGATTTCTGTCACTGTGTAGTTGCTTCATGACCTCTTATAATTTGTCCCTGTTCTTTACAGCTTTCCTAGTAACCATGGATTTACATTCCATTTTCATAGAGAACTTTGGTTTTTCTAAGCATTTTTGTGCTTTAATTTATGTTTCATGAATACTTGGAGATTTAGTTAAGATATATAAGTAACTCATATTTTTTTCTGATATTCTTATCATTGATATATCACCATAGTTTGTCCATTTTAATAAATATTTGGTTATTTCTAAAAAAAATATATATATTTGGTTATTTCTAATAAAGCTGGTACAAACATTTGTGTACAATTCTTTATATGGATATAAGTGTTATTTACCTTTGTGAAAAATTCAATGCATAATCTGAGTTTTGGGCTAGATGAATGTTTAAATTTACCAAGATTAGCAAATTGTGATCTGAATTGAATGTACCACCAGGGCCGGTGTGGCAAAGTGCTTGGGCATCATCTCTTGCAGCACAGGGTTGTGGATTTGATTGCCAGTGGGAATATGTGTCTGAGTTGGGCGACAGATACACAGAAGAGGGTGTGCAGGAGGTGGCTGGCTGATGTGGCTCTCTCCCATCAATGTTTTTCTCCCTCTCCCTTCTCTCTCTAAAAATTAGTAAAGTATTCTTCAAAAATAAAAAGCAAACCTAAACTGATTGTATTTTTTTGCAATTTTCAAGCAGTGTGTGTGGGATTTACGCTCTCCACATCCTAGAGAATATTTTGTTTGGTCAATCATTCTTTTTATATATATATATCTTTTTTTTTTTTTTTTTTTTTACAGAGAGGAAGTGACAGGGATAGAGAGTTAGAAACATCGATGAGAGAGAAACATCGATCAGCTGCCTTCCGCACACTCCCCACTGGGCATGCGCCCACAACCAAGGTACGTGCCCTTGACAGGAATCGAACCCGGGACCCTTGAGTCTGCAGGCCGACGCTCTATACACTGAGCCAAACCGGTCAGGGCAATCATTCTTTATTTAAACATTTTTTTCCCTAAGTTTTTCATGCTACCTTACTGTTTGATTGTATTATTTCTAGGTATTTATGCTGGGTCTTTTCTCAGATGTATATTTGCTGTATCTATAGCTTTGTTAAAACCTCTGTTCATATGTTCTCCCTAATGTGCTCTGAGTTTTTGCAATTTTCTTTAACAAAAACACAATGGAATAACAAAGATGAATGTTGGAATTTCACTCCTTTTGTGCCTTTTTTTATTTTGGAAATAAAATGTCTTTGTATTGGGATAATGTGTTTTAATATTTTATATGTTTAAAAAATATATTTTTAGAGAGTTTTAAGATATTTTTTATTGATTTCAGAGAGAAAAGGAGAGTGAGAGAAAGATAGAAACATCAATGTTGAGAGAGAATCATTGATGGGCTGCCTCCTGCGCTCTGCTACTTGGAATGGACCCCACAACCCAGGCATGTGCCCTGATAAAAAATAGAATGGGCGGGGGGCGGGGGGGGGGGGGAACTGGGACTTTTTGTGCGTGCATCTATGCTTAACCACTGAGCAATACCAGCTGGGAATTTTTTTTTTAAAATATATTTTATTGATTTTTTACAGAGAGGAAGGGAGAGAGATAGAGAGTTAGAAACATCGATGAGAGAGAAACATCAATCAGCCGCCTCATGCACATCTCCTACTGGGGATGTGCCCGCAACCCAGGTACATGCCCTTGACCGGAATCGAACCTGAGACCTTTCAGTCCGCAGGCCGACGCTCTATCCACTGAGCCAAACCGGTTTTGGCAACTGGGAATTTTTTAGGTTTTGAATTCTATGCACAATGCAATGAATACTTTTAATTTTAACCCCCACTACTAACATCCTCCATCACCTTCAGAAAAGCAACCTTTAGAAACATTCTCAGGACAGGAACCCTTCACTTCCCCAATGCCAACAGTCACCATTGCTTTTAAAGCCTTCTGAGAAAGAACTAGGGCCTTTCTGAACCCTTTGATCCATCTGCAGGGAGGCAGTACTGTGATCACTGAGGTCTCCAGGTTGTGTCTCCAACCTGGAATCTCCAGGAGACTCACTACAGCTCCCTGCACTTCAGTTGTCTCAATGTGACATGAAGGTGATAACAGGACTTCCCTAGGACTCTGAGGATCAATGAGGATCAAAAAAAGTGACAAACAGTACTTTCCTGTGCCAGGGTTTGCTTTTTGAGCATTTTCTTTTTTAATCCTCACAAAAACCTGGGAAGTCTAAACTAACATCGAGCTGTTGGGAACATCCACAATTACAGAAATGAAGATTTTCCAAGTTTACTTAACAATGCCAGGACTGACCCACAGATCCTGAGTGATGGATGAATCATTACTCTGACCCACGTTTCTGTGAAAGAGAGGGCTAAGGGACAGCCTGGTTATAGGAACCAAAGAGCCCTGTTCGCCTGCCTCCTTAGGCTTTTATTGTAACCACAGCTTGAGCTAAAACTAAGTGTTAGATATTATCAGCAGGGTAAGCATCCTTGAGAAGACACATGCGTCTGCAGTGTCCTTTAAGCAAGGACATCTAAAGACTAAGCATAAAGATCTTGAAAACACCAGGTGCTCTCACATACACTGACTTGCTTCCCCGTATGTCGCCCTATTTTGTTTTGCTGGATGTACAAGACAGAGTGAAGCAGCGAACATTCTGCTTTGAATGTCAGGGTCCTCAAAGCACATTTACTTTTCAAGTTCTGATTTTGTGGACTATAAGAAAAACAAAGAATTATAATGACACCAATGGTTAGTCCCATTAAGAAGACAGGATGCTTACAAGCATTAAATCCTGCCTTCTAGCAAGGTGTAGTGGACAGGATTATAAAGGGGAAGAGACCAGGGTGAGGAATGTAGCTACATGCAGGCCCGGGGGTCCTTAGATGTCAGATATTGTAATTAGTCATCAGGCGATGAGATGATGTTTTGACTTCTGGTGGGTTGGTCTGATAATGCTTACTGGTTCTGCTGGCTGGGTTCACAGTTGAGTCACCTTCCTAATTACTTCACACAAGCCTGGGAAAGAAAACTTTAAGAAAACCTTAATCCTCTATTTACATATAAGAAACTTGACCCTTTATTCACATAAGTATATGTGTGCTAAGATTTAAAATAATATTACTTTTTAAGTTAATCCAGGTGCTCTATAAAATTTGTTATTTACTTATAGTTTTCTTTTAAGATTCTCTTCAGAACCCTTTTATCACTTCACAAACATTTTTTTAAAGGCTATGTTTAAATTAAAAATATATATGTTAAAAAAAGAGTTCCTCTGGGCCCGCTACTGCTAGCAATAATGAACAGGACTCCAAATAAATTTGACTTACTGATTAAGGCATCTTCTGATTTACAATATAACGAAGGGAGGAGTGACCTCTAGGATTGGACAAAAATTAAAATGATATATATGACATATACTTCTTTTCCATAGGTGGGTATGAAACTGGACAACCAGTGGGTCCGGTCAGCCTGTCACTACTTGAGCCAATTAAGCATAGACAGGGTTGAATCCTATATGAATATTTATTCCAGTACTGCCGGCAATATGGGAGGGCAGCAGGTCATCCACAAAAATCTGCTCTGCCACCCAGATACGCCAGCTGCTTACGTGGGGTAGGACAAAGATCACATAAGGATGCCTGGCAGGCTTGGCTCAGGATTCATTTCCCTGGCAGACACATGTGAGGGAATCACTAGTGTGCAGTGTGCAGGGGGCAGCCAATCAACGATGCTCTCTCATCATTGATGTTTCTGTCTCTCCCTCTACCTTCCTCTCTGAAATCAATGGACTGCTTTCTAAGGTTGACTCCCAGGTCCAGGGAATGTAAAACTCTCCGCCAGGTTAGAATGTCCTTTCTTTAACCAGAAAGAGGCAAACACAATTAACAGAGGGTGATTAATATTTTCTATAACCATAGCTAGTCCCCAATATTATATTTTTCCCCTAGCAGGTACAGGGTAGTTAACAGTCAGCAATTAACATGATGACAATAACAATGAGGGGGAAACTGTTGCAGTGCTTGTGCTTTGAGGGGATGGGGGGTAGGGGGGGCAATTGTTTGTTATTCCAAAAGCATGTTATCAATTATGTTATTCAAGGTGTAAATAGACTAGAGATAGGCTAAGTTAAGGTGAAGATTGACGTTTTGTTAGGGAAAAATACTACTCAAGGATGTGATAACTCACTATGAATTGATTTTAGTTAGAAAGTTTTAATTTCAGACTCTCCTGTGTGGTTACCTTAGGTTTCTGAGTTGGTAAGGCCTCCACGGAGCCTGTCAGGTATAATATGTGGCTCTTTTTTGTTCACAAACTCTCCCACTTTTTCCAAAATTTATTTATTTTGACGTTAAAGTTATAATGAAACAAGAGAGTTGCATCTTTTCTATTTCAAAGTCTGGGCCTACATTCTTGTGTTATATTTGTCAAATACATATACTAGGGTGTAAGTAGGTCATCTATGTGATAAAATTTTTCAGACTCTTTAATGCAGGCATGTCTCTTTAATTATGACTGCTATATGTGGATCACAGATAATGTGTATGTGCTTTTAAGTATGGTTTTTAAAAAATTGATATCACAGATCAGAGGGACCAAGATGGCGGCATAGGTAAACACTGGAGACTGCTGCCGCAAACAACCACTTCAAAAATACAACTAAAAGACGGAACAGACATCACCCAGAACCACAGGAAAGCTGGCTGAGGAGAGACTCTTCAACTAGAAGGAAAGAGAACAGCATACCGAAGCTCAGAAGAGGTGCAGTGTGGAAAATATAAAGGTACCGAGGTGCATGCGCAAAGCGGGCTGGTGGCTGAGGGCGCGGTTGTCGTTTTCAATCAGGAGGGAGTCTCAGACTCTGGGCTCCAGATCAGGGCGAGTCTCTAGGGACTCAGACTCAGACGGGAGAAGCGGGATTGTCCGGCATCAGTTAGAATCTGAGGGCAGCCTTCTCTCTGAGGTTTACAGTGGCAGCCAGGGTTCTGAGAAGCAGAGCCTCTAGGACCGGGACTGAGAGCAGCCATAACTGCTCCCTCCACCCGCCCTGTTGATCCCACCCTGCCCAAGCCCTGCGCAGAAGCCATTTGCTGGATCGCCTCAGGCAAAGGCTAGATCAGCACCTCCCCAGAGGACAGAAGTTTTCCACACAGCTGATTCTCACAGCCTGTCAGCCTGGTGGTCAAATCCCTCTAGTATTAACTACAACAATCAGGGCTTAACTACAACAAGACTGTGCACAAAGACTACTAGGGGGTGTACCAAGAAAGCGTAAAAAATGCGGAGACAAAGAAACAGGACAAAACTATCAAGGGAGGATATTGAGTTCAGAACCACACTTTTGAGGTCTCTCAAGAGGCTTCTAGAGTCTGTCGATAAACTTGATGAGATGTACAGGAAATCTAATGAGACCCTCGATGGTGTGATAAAGGACCATCTAGAAAGTAAGCATACACTGACTGAAATAAAGAATATTATACAGACTCCCAACAGCAGACCAGAGGAGGGCAAGAATCAAGTCAAAGATTTGAAATGGGAAGAAGCGAGAAACACCCAACCAGAAAAGCAAAATGAAAAAAGAACCCGAAAATACGAAGATAGTGTAAGGAGCCTCTGGGACAGCTTCAAACGTACCAACATCAGAATAATAGGGGTACCAGAAGATGAGAGACAGCAAGATATTGAAAACCTATTTGAAGAAATAATGACAGAAAACTTCCCCCACCTGGTGAAAGAAATAGACTTACAGGTCCAGGAAGCGCAGAGAACCCCAAACAAAAGGAATCCAAAGAGGACCACACCAAGACACATCATCATTAAAATGCCAAGAGCAAAAGACAAAGAGAGAATCTTAAAAGCAGCAAGAGAAAGAAACTCAGTTACCTACAAGGGAATACCCATACGACTGTCAGCTGATTTCTCAACAGAAACTTTGCAGGCCAGAAGGGAGTGGCAAGAAATATTCAAAGTGATGAATACCAAGAACCTACAACCAAGATTACTTTATCCAGCAAAGCTATCATTCAGAATTGAAGTTCAGATAAATAGCTTCACAGATAAGGAAAAGCTAAAGGAGTTCATCACCACTAAACCAGTATTATACGAAATGCTGAAAGGTATCCTTTAAGAAGAGGAAGAAGAAAAAGGTAAAGATACAAATTGTGAACAACAAACATGCATCTATCAACAAGTGAATCTAAGAATCAAGTGAATAAATAATCTGATGTACAGAATGAACTGGTGATTATAATGAATCAGGGACATAGAAAGGGAATGGACAGACTATCCTTGGGGGGGAAAGGGGAATGGGAGATTCGGGAAGAGACTGGACAAAAATCATGGACCTATGGATGAGGACAGTGGGTGGGGAGTGAGGGCGGAGGGTGGGGCGGGAACTGGGAGGAGGGGAGTTATGGGGGGGGAAAAAAGAGGAACAAATGTAATCTGAACAATAAAGATTTTTTTTAAAAAATTGATATCAGAGAGAGGAAGGGAGAAGGGAGAGGGAGAGACAGAGAAACATCAATGATGAGAGAGAATCATTGATCCCCTGACTCCTGCACGCCCCCTACTGGGGATCAAGCCCGAAATGGGCGTGTACCCTGACAGGTCATTGAACCATGACCTCCTAGTTCACTGGTCAACACTAAACCGTTCAGTGACAATGGCCAGGACAGATAATCTCTTTTCATCAACATGGACTCAAGTCCCTTCACCAGGAAGAGATGACAGCATTCTGTAGCCATTTTCAAGATGTCTCTCTCATGAGGACCTGACATTTCATAGCCCCTCCAGTGGCGATCTCCGTGTTTTCTACAGGAGTGATGGTGGGGGGAAAAGAAAAAGAAAAAAAAGACCCTAATCACTTACTTGGACTCAATGACTACATTACCCAGAACACCATGGGGGGAATACCAACAGCTTAGCCAATGAAGGGTCAGAAAAGGTGTTTCAAGGGGCGGGACTTCCTGCATCCTCAGAGCCTGCATTTTGACGCCATCCAAACCTACGCAGCTGTTCTTGCGGAGCTTCCAGATCGCTGGGTCCTGGGGGAGATGGCCCGACAGAGAAGGCAGGAGAGTCGCGGCGCACACAGCACACGTGCGGGTACGAAATGCGGTGTCCCCGCCCGGGTGACCCGCTCCAGAGCCCGGGAAGGGACCCCCCTTCCCGCCGCGGCCTCTGCTCCCGCCGCTCCCGCCCGGCTCGGCACACAAAGTCCGATGGCGGCGCCCGCCCAGGGGCGCGGGGCTGAGGTGAGTGCGCGTCCCCTGGGTCCCCACCGCGTCCTCACACCGAGCAGGACAGCCCGGGTGCGGGCGCCTGTCCCGTCCTGCAGCTCAGTCCCGCGTGGAGGCCCGTGAGGAAGGCGGAGGGGAGAGAGGAGTGTTGTGTCTTCTGAGGACACAGCAAGTGCAGGGCAGAGAGGACGGGGGTGACTTGCATGTGAAGGTCCCTGAGGATGTGGCTGTGAGTATTGACAGAAAGATCAGAGGCTGCGGGGAGGACGGCACAGGCTCACTCCGGGCTTTTCGGTCTGTGTAGACCCTCAGAGGACTGGGGTGGGCCAGCATCCGGCTGGACTATGGTACAGTCACTCTCGGATACCATATGCCAAGTTCATGGTTGATCTACTGGAATGGAGCAGGAAGGGGGCAGAGCTGAGGGAGTGAACCTGGGGTCTGAAGATATGAAGGAGGTAGACATTACACAGCGGTGTGCACATCTGGAGGACGTGTGAGCTGATGGTCCCTGGTACCTGGTGTGGAGACTTAAGGGTGAAGCATAAGCCCCGGTTTGGCTTTGTCTTGGAGGCTTGGTCTGGGAGACAGCGGCTGGGGCCCTGCAGGCAAGGCCCAGAGCTGAGATGCATGCCCTCCCAGGCCCCAGACTCTCTACTCTTGCTGAGGGCAGTAACAGTGACTAATAGGACTGTGATGTGAAAGCAGCCTGCCCTGCCCTTAGGGCCTGGTGTCCACACTAAACTGGGGGAGCCCTGGAGGAGGTTGAGGGCGGGGAAGACGTGTAAGGAGTAGGATTGTGGGTTCTCAGAAAGACAGCTTTGGTTTCAATTCTGGGAGTTTAAAATTGGCTGCAATGTAAGTGGATGCTACACAGACACAATTCCAGGACCAAACTGGAATTACAACGAGCATGCAAAAAAAAAAAAAAAATTCCGAATAATCATTTGTCTCCATTCTGACAGGTTGGTGTGACCTTTGAGGACATTGCCCTGTACTTCTCCAGGGAGGAATGGAGGCTCCTTGATGAGGATCAGAGGCAGCTGTACCTGAATGTGATGCTGGAGAACTTTGAACTTCTATCCTCCCTGGGTAAGACCCTGGCTCTCACCAGTGACCTGGACTTGACTTTACATATCCTCATGCCCCTTTACGCAGGGTGTGCTCTGTCCTCACTGCTTGACTTTCCAGTTTTTTGGGCCCTTGCTGTTCTTGGTAGGTCTGGTTTGTTTGCTTTGGCCTTTAATTTTTCTGCAATCACAACACCTCCTGTACTGAACTACTTGGCAGGGATTTGTGGTTGGTATTGTGGCAGGTTGCCCAATGGATTCCACCTTGATTAGTGAGGAAAAGCATTCTCTATATTCCTGTTGGTCATCTGTGCATATTATTGGGAAAAATTCCTCTACATCTTTAGCCTATTTTTTTTTTTTATATATTTTATTGATTTTTTACAGAGAGGAAGGGAGAGAGATAGAGAGTTAGAAACATCGACGAGAGAGAAACATCGATCAGCTGCCTCCTGCACATCTACTGGGGATGTGCCCACAACCAAAGTACATGCCCTTGACCGGAATCGAACCTGGGACCTTTCAGTCCGCAGGCCGACGCTCTATCCACTGAGCCAAACCGGTTTCGGCTAGCCTATTTTTTAAAAATATATTTTTATTGATTTCAGAGAGGAAGGGAGAGAAACATCCATGATGAGAGAGAATCATTGATCCACTGCTTCCTGCACGCCCCCTGCTGGGTATCAAACCCTATTCAGGCATGTGCCCTATTCAGGAATCGAATCCTGACCTCCTGGTTCATAGGTTGACTCTCAACCACTCTGCCATGCTGGCCGGGCTAGCCTATTTTTTATTTACTTTCAGTTTTTTTATTTTATTTCAAGAAAAATGATTTTATTTATAATGTTACATGCAATAAACATCAATTATTCAAGAAAAATGACCATATATGTAATAATTATAATTCAAGAATAATTATAATAATATTACCAAAATTGTATCACAAAAGTTGTAGGAAATACTAAAAATCTGCAAATAACTGGATTACTTCTATTATATTGTAGAATATTTTTTACCCTCTAACTCTACTTTTGTTCATCAGTTTATGTTGTTCATTATATTCCAAAAATGAGTGAGATCATATGATATTTATCTTTCTCCAACTAGCTTATTTCTTTTAACATGATGCTTTTTTAAAGTCTATTTTGTCGGATATGAGTATTGGTACTCCAGCTTTTTTTGTTGTTTTCCTTTTGCATGGAAAATTATTTTCCATCTCTTCACTTTTCATCCTGTGTGTGTCTTTTGTTTTGAGGTGGGTCTCTTGTAGACAGCATAAAGTTGGGTAATGTTTTTGTATCCATTCAGCTACCCTACACCTTTTTATTGGAGCATTAAACCATTTACATTTAGAGTTATTATTGAGAGGTACTTATTTATAGCCATTTTAATTCTCTATGGCTAGGTTTCTTTCTCTGTTTCTTCTTCTCAGCAATTCCTTTAGCATATCTTGTAATGCTGGCTTGGTGGTGATGAATTCCTTGAGCCTTTTTTGTCTGGGAAGCTCTTTATTTGACCGTCTATTTTGAATGATAGCCTTGCTGGATATAGTAATCTTGGTCTCAGATCCTTGCTTTCCATCACCTGTGTACTTCATGCCATTCCCTTCTGGCCTGTAGAGTTTCTGATGGGAAATCAGGTGTCAGCCTTATGGGAACTCCTTTGTAGGTAACAGTTTTCTTTTCTCTTGCTACCTTTAAGATTCTCTCTTTGTCTTTAATTTTTCTAGCCTATTTTTTAACCATATTTTTTGGTTAATGGGTCTGTTGAATACCTTTTATATTTTATTTACTTATATATTAAATTTTTATTACATACAGGTACTCACTCTTCTTTTTGCATGTGCTTAATTGTGCTTTGCAGATATTTTGAGGGGTTTTTGTTTTGGTTTTAATATATTTTTTTTTTTTACTTCAGAGAGGAAGGGAGAGGGAAAGAGAGATAGAAACATCAATAATGAAAGAAAATCATTGATTGGCTGCCTCCTGCACACGCCCTACTGGGGATGGAGCCAGTAACCCAGGCATGTGCCCTGACTGGGAATCGAACCTGGGACATCTTGGTCCATGGGACGACATTCAGTTCACTGAGCCACCACAGCTGGGCTTGGTAGTATTTTTGTTTTTACAAATTCAATGTTTTTGGCAATCCTGCATTCAGGAAGTTTAGTGCGGCTATCTTTCCAGCAGGCTCAGATGCTGTTGACCAGTGTGAATATAAGAAATATTCAAACCTGGAAATAATTTTTGTGAGTTTATTTGGTCCAAACTTTCCACAGTTTGTAAGAAGCAAAATCTCAAGGCATTGATATAATGCTCCAGACAATGGCAGTTTTGCATCTTACTTGATATATTACAATCAAAAGAGCAGACATAGCTGGGTTACATGAAATTCTTTGGTGATTGATTAAGTAGGCAGAAGAGAGCAAAGTGGGGCTACATCTGGTATTGGATAAAAAGTAAAATGATAAGTCTTTTACATAGTTGAGTACAGGATATTCAATAATAATCAATATTAATATGATGAAAATAGCAATGAGTGTATTTGTAGTCTTTGCTATGGTGCATTTGGTTGTGCCCTGAGGAATCCCGAAAAAGGGATGTTACTCTGACTTTCCAAAGGGATGTTATCATAAATGCAAAAGATGATAGTCAGGCTCAGTTAAGGTAAAGATTCACTTTTGTTGGTGAATATTCCGGCTGAGGACATGTTTATCTGTCATTAACTACTTTTTTTAAAATATATATTTTATTGGTTTTTTTTACAGAGAGGAAGGGAGAGAGATAGAGAGTTAGAAACATCGATGAGAGAGAAACATCGGTCAGCTGCCTCAGCACACCTCCTACCGGGGATGTGCCCGCAACCCAGGTACATGTCCTTGACCGGAATCGAACCTGGGACCTTTCAGTCCGCTGGCTGATGCTCTATCCACTGAACCAAACCGGTTTTGACTGTCATTAACTACTTTTAGTTAGAAAGTTTTAATTTCAGACCATCCTTTGTGGTCACTTTAGGTCTCTGAATTTCCCTGAGCTTGTTACTCTGTGCGGATAAAGTATTTTTTACACAGAGTAGTTGTGTTTTTATTAGCCTGCAGTATAGTGTTACCTTGTCTTTATAATTTAATTGGAACTCCAAATACTTGTGAGAATTTCTTTCTATATCTCAGTATTCACTTTTTTGTGGAGATCTTATTGAATCCACAACATCTCCAAGCAATATGTTCATATGACTTGCAAGTATTTTCTCCCATCCTGTAGATTGCCTTTTTAAAAAATATATACTTTTATTAATTTTTACAGAGAGGAAGGGATAGAGATAGAGAGTTAGAAACATCAATGAGAGAGAAACATTCATCAGCTGCCTCCTGCACACCCCCTACTGGGGATGTGCCTGCAACCAAGGTACATGCCCTTGACCGGAATTGAATCTAGGACCCTTCGGTCCACATGCCGATGCTCTATCCACTGAGCCAAACCAGCCAGGGCTAGATTGCCTTTTATTTTTATTTTTTTAAAATATATTGTATTGATTATTGATTTTTTTACAGAGAGGAAGGGAGAGGGATAGAGAGTTAGAAACATCCATGAGAGAGAAACATCTATCAGCTGCCTTCTGCATGCTCCCTACCGGGGATGTGCCCGCAACCAAAGTACATGCCCTTGACCAGAATCGAACCTGGGACCCTTCAGTCCGCAGGCCGATGCTCTATCCACTGAGCCAAACTGGTTAGGGCTAGATTGCCTTTTAATATCATTTTGTTAATTGCTGTTGTGATGTGAAGACGCTTTTTCATTTGTTGTTTAGACTGTTTAGTTTGCCCTCTTTGCCTGGTGATGGTTGTCACATTCAGAAAATCATGTCCAAAGCTTTTTCTCTAGGTTGTTTTGAAGTAGTTTTAAGTTTTGGGATTGTCATTTAATTATTTTATGCAGTTTGAGTTTATTTTTTTTCAGTGGTGTCCAGTTTTGTTGTTTTACCTGTGAATATGCACTTTTACCAGCACCATTCAGTGAAAAAACTATCTTTTCTTTCTTGTGTGTCTTGTGGTTTTTGTCAAAGGATACTTAATGTATGTGCCTGGGTTTACTTCGGTCTTCTCTGTTCTGTTCTGTTGGTCTGTGTTTCTATGTTTATTCCAGTTACACACTGTTTGGTTCCTTTGGCTTTGTAATAGATTGAAGTCAGGAAGTTTGACGCCACCTGGTTTGTTCTTGCTCAAGTTTGCTTTTGCTCTTCCAGGTCTTTTGGTTCTATACATTTCAAGATTCTGTTTTTGTTTCTTTGTAAAATACCATTGACATTATCATCAGGATTGCATTTAATCTGTAGATTGCTTTGGGTAGTGTAGACGTTATAAGGGCATTAAATTTGAAATCCTAAAGCACAGATGTCTTTCCATTTCTTTGTGTTTTCTTCCATTTTTTCATCACTGTCTTGAGTTCAATGTACAGACCTTTCACCATTTTGGTGGAATTTATTCCCGAGTAGTTTATTATTGATTCTATTGCAAACTTGACTACTTTATTCATTTCTCTCTCGAAGAATTCATTGTTAATATGTAGAAATGAAACTGATGTTTATGTTTTGATTTTTACATCCTGTAACCTTTCCAAATTAATTTTGTCTTTAAAATTTTTATTTTTTAAATTTAGAGAAATGAAGTGTAACAGAGATAGACAGAAATATAGAGGTGAACATTAATCTCTATTCCACTGATCTATGTATTCATTAGCTGTCCTCTGGGTGTGTCCTGAAGGGAGATCAAGCCCACAACCTCAGGATATTGGGACCACACTTTCACAGAGCGAGCCACCTGGCCAGGGCTCTGAATTTGTTTTTAATTTCAGAAGCTCATAGTGGGATCTTAACGTTTTTCTTGAAGTAGAGTCATGTCATCTGCCAACATCTCATATGATACCTTGTGGTTCACACTGTCAGGGGTAATACCTTTTTTTCTTTTCTTTTTTATAAAAGCTCCTAGCTAATTTGAACTATGCTTCTTTTTGGTTTTTAAGATTCTTAAATTGATTTTTATAAAAATAGGAAGAGGGATAGTGAGAAACATGTAATGAGAGCAAAACATTGATTGCCTGTCTCCTGTGTACACCCTACCAGGGATAGAACCTGCAAACCCAGCATTTTTCCAGAGCAAGAATGTCATCGGCAAGTTTTTGGTGCATGGGATAATGCCCAACCTACTCATCCACACTAGAGAAAAGCCTTATAAATGCAATGAATGTGGGAAATCTTTTACCAGGAGCATTGACCTTCGTCTTCACCAGAGAGTTCACACTGGAGAAAAGCCTTATAAATGCAGTGAATGTGGGAAATCTTTTACCAGGAGCACTGCCCTTCAAGTTCATCAGAGATTGCACACTGGAGAAAGGCCTTATGAGTGCCATGAATGTGGGAAATCTTTTTCCTGGAGCAGTACCCTTCGTTGTCATCAGAGAATTCATACCGGAGAAAAGCCTTACAAATGCAATGAATGTGGGAAAAATTTTATCACGACAGGTCACCTTCATCAACATCATCAGAGAATTCACACTGGAGAAAAGCCTTATAAATGCAAGGAATGTGAAAAATCTTTTCCCACTAGCGATGACCTTCATTGTCATCAGAGAGTTCACACCGGAGAAAAGCCTTATAAATGCAGTGATTGTGGGAAATCTTTTACCAGGAGCACTGCCCTTCGAGATCACCTGAGATTGCACACTGGAGAAAGGCCTTATGAGTGCAGTGAATGTGGGAAATCTTTCCCCAGGAGTAGTGACCTTCGTCTTCATCGCAGAATTCACACTGGAGAAAAGCCCTATAAATGCACTAAATGTGGGAAATCTTTTATTTATAGCACTCTCCTTTCTCGTCATCAGCGAGTTCACACTGGAGCAAACGCTTACAAATGCAGTGAATGTGGGAAAACTTTATCCACCAGCATTGCCCTTCAAGGTCATCAGAGATTGCACACTGGAGAAAGGCCTTATGAGTGCAGTGAATGTGGGAAATCTTTTACCACTAACACTGGCCTTCACTGTCATCAGAAAATTCACACTAGACAAAAGTGTTATAAATGCAGTGAATGTGGAAAATCTTTTACCTGGAGCACTGCTCTTCATCGTCATCAGAGACTTCATACAGGAGAAAAGCCTTATAAATGCTGTGAATGTGGGAAATCGTTTGCAAGGAACTATAGTCTCCAATATCATCATCGAGTTCACACTGGATAAAGACTTTATGAGTGCAATTAACATGAGATATCTCTCAGCCAAATTTCTAAATTCGCTCTGCAGATATGAGTTCACATGTGAGACTTTTCTTAGATGTGTAGGAAATGTGTTTTCTTAGTTATTACTTAACAATAGCATAAGAAAACTAGAGGCCCGGTGCACAAAATTGTGCACGGGGAAAGGGGTTGTCCCTCAACCTGGCCTGCACCCTCTCCAATCTGGCACCCCTCAGGGGATGTCCGACTACTGGTTTATGGAGCTGGCAGTCGGACATTTCTCTCACAATCTGGAACAGCTGGCTCCTAACAGCTCGCCCGCTGTCTGTCTGATTGCCCCTAACCACTTCTGCTTTCCAGCCAGATTGCCCCCTAACCACTCCCCTGCTGGCCTGATTGACGCCTAACTGCTCCCTTGCTGGCCTGATTGCACCCAACTGCCGTCCCCTGCTGGCCTGACCGCTCACAACTGCTCTCCCAGGCCAGCCTGATTGCCAACAACTACCCTCCCCTGTTGCAACCTGCCTCCTCTGCTGGGACCCGCCTCCTTCATGAGAGGCAGCGGAGACGCCGGGACCAGCCTCCTCCACGCTGCATAGAGCCACAGGACCCCCAGGCCTCTTCACACGGAGTGGGCACCGGGCCCCGCCTCCATTGTGTGTGCAGCCATCTTGTGACAACGTCACACGAGGGTGTGACGCCACCAAGGTTTTTATTATATAGGATTTGTGAAGTCTCATTTATCTGAATTGAATCTCATACATTTAAATACCTACATTATGTACATTCCCCATAAGTGTTTTTGTGGGGTTATTTGTTTTTGTTTTTATTTTGGAACCATATGTATCTATGTATCACTTTCTGAAATACTTAGATGTGTTTCCAGATCTATGTCAATGCATATTTCTGTTACTAAAGGTATTTCATCTATACCACCAATATGTTCCTACAGATGGAATCAGTCACCATCCTCTTGTACCCAGGGAAGGTAACTCTGTTGTCTAATTTGTTGGAGAAAATTACGAAGATCTGAGCCCTTAGTTCTTAATTCTTTTCTCTGTTATTAGTTGCCACATAGGACTGATTAGTGTTGGCCCCAGGAAACATAATATTACAGAGGAACTGCTATTTTTAGAGACACACATTTCCTAGATGCCAGGGATGAATTTATTGAGTGCCAAAGTCATCAACGGAAGAACTGCCACTCTCATGTCTCTTTGGTTTGTAAAATAATGAAGGCTTTTTCCTAAGTCTTCTTTAATTTTGGGTGTAATATTTACTGTGTGTTAGCTTGCTGGGGTCCAGCCCCAGCGGGTCCAGGGGTTCCCAAAGGTGTGGACGGAGTCGGCGAAGGATGTTTTACACAGAGACAGCGTTCAGAACTCTCTAGCTTTCCTCAGTCTCCGTGGATCTTCCCTGTGCCTGGCTGAGGCCACAGAGAAAGATCCCAAGGCAAGCTGAGCCTTTATTTTATAGTGAGCGGTAAACAAGGTAGTGGTTTCCATAGTTACACAGTAAGTTACACTGTTGTAAGTTTCACTTGTTTTTGTTCTTGTAAGTTTCACTTGTTTACACTGCTCTTGTAAGTTTCACTTGTTTTTGTTCTTGTAAGTTTCACTTGTTTTTGTTCTTGTTGCACTTCCCTCAGCCCATTAGCTTCCCGAGTAAGATCTAGGGAGCTTTATACAAGGTCAAGCCTAATTAAGCTAAGAGGACTGTGCTCTCTAAGCTGGGAATTGCCCATGACTTTGCCCACAGGTCAGTCCGAGGCTTAACCCTATATCAGCTCCCCACATTAGCTTATAAGGAGATCTCAGCTCTCCAAACATGCTGAGGTGAAAAACGTTTATGGGGCCTCAAACAGTCTTTGCCCTTGATAGAACAGTATGGTGTAGAAATTAACTTAGCAAGTTTTTGCGCTATTTACATTGCTGCCCGTATTTTCCTTGGAAACACTGTGGACTGTGGACTCTCTAGTCCTCATATGAATAATGGAAGCTTGAGGTACAGAGGGGGTAACTGTGACAACCTTGAGTATATCTTCAAGCAGCGTGAAAATTTTTCTTGTTTTCAAGGGATGCTGCCAATATATTTAAATCTCCAGCAGACTCACTACTGCTCCCTGAATCTCAGTTGGCTGAATATGACATGCAGATGATTGATGGCACTTACTTTGGCCTTCCAAGATCAATAAAAGTAACAAGCTGAGTACTTGTTGCCAGGATTCCAGGGTTAGATTTTCAAGCATTTTCTCTTTTAATTCTCACAACAACCTGGACAAGTGGAAACTCATATCAAATCGCTGACAAAATTCAGTATCAGAGAAATGAAGTCAGCTCCCCAAGTTTACACCACAGACAAGTGTTAGATTCAAGGGGCTGGATTTTAACCCATTGTTTTCTCTAGCGTCAGACACAGTCTCTACCACTGATGTGCAGCCCTCACTGGAGCAGGTACGGTATGAGGACCAGAGTGGCTCAGCTGCAGCTCCTGTTTCCATGGTTGCAGTTACGCTTTTCCTCCCATTCCCTTCACATTTCAGAGCACTTACCTTTGGCCTCCCTCTGTTGAGGGGAACGCCATCATTTCTCAGCTGCAGTGGTTTCTCCAGGGGAATCTTTCATAGTGAGCTGCGTTTGTCTGCCTCCTTTTTGATCCCAGCACAGAGTTTGACCCACAGGAGACCTCGGATATTAGGGCTGGGCCTCTGCAACTGCGCCCACATGTTGGGTGTCATGCTGTGATCCCATCCACTGTGATGAATTTGTTGCCTCAGCTTGACCCTGCAAATGATGTTCCTATGTGGCACTGACATTCACCCTGCAGGAGTGGATACAACTGGACATGAATTCTGGGGCCTAATATTCCGAAGTGATGCTGGAGTCCTACATGATCCCAGTCCCTGGATGGGTGCTCACCTCTTATTCATGCATAGGACCCACCACCATGTGATTCTGTCCACTATGTCCCTACTGGCTGAATGAGACAATGGCGCTCACTGTTTTCTCTGTAGCCCAGATCATGTTATGGGCCCACTTCCTACTTCCCAGTCTCCTGTGTCTGCACCCTGGGTCTTTCGGTTGGAACAGAATCCTTTTGAATACGACCCTTCACTGCAGTGCACAGCACACTGCACCACAACTGAGGTCCTTACTGTGCTTTTCCTGACAATCTACCCTAGCCGACTATCCACAACATTTTTTTTTAATATATATTTTATTGATATTTTTTACTGAGGAAGGAAGAGGGATAGAGAGTTAGAAACATCCATGAGAGAGAAACATCGATCAGCTGCCTCCTGCACACTCCCTACTGGGTATGTGCCCACAACCAAGGTACATGCCCTTGACCGGAATCGAACCTGGGACCCTTGAGTCCGCAGGCTGACGCTCTATCCATTGAGCCAAACCGGTTAGGGCTATCCACAACATTTGTTGACGGTGAAGGTGGTCTTTCAGGTGAAGGTGTTTGCTATTTTGGCTAGTTACTCTTTTTCTGAGTTGTTTCCATGTATATGGAGGTATACATGTTAATAACTTTTTGGTGGTTTTTGTCCCGTTAATCTGTATTTCACCAATTTAATTATTAGGGCAACCAAAGAACCTAGAAAAGAGGAAGGAAATATTTTGACTCTACAATGTCATTTTTCTCATTTTCACCCACTTAACTCCTTAGAATAAAGGAATACTGTTAGGGTTTGTCAAGTGATGTGGGCTGTGTAAGAATTCACAGCAAAGAGAAGGCATGCAGAGAGAAAGTTTATTTCACTTTCCAAGATTGGAAAGGGCCAAGTATTGCTAGTCAGTACAGGGCAGGGAAGAAAGGGTGGCTTCTGCTTTCCAGCAGTGCCTTTGGGTAAGGACCAGCAATGCAGAGGCCTTGGGCCGTGCTGAAGTTTTTATGAGGGGCTTTTTTAAAAATATAGTTTGTTGCCGAAACCGGTTTGGCTCAGTGGATAGAGCGTCGGCCTGCGGACTGAGAGGTCCCAGGTTCGATTCCGGTCAAGGGCATGTACCTGGGTTGCGGGCACATCCCCGGTGGGAGATGTGCAGGAGGCAGCTGATCAATGTTTCTCTCTCATCGATGTTTCTAACTCTCTATCTCTCTCCCTTCCTCTCTGTAAAAAATCAATAAAAAAAAAAAAGAATGCAGCCTTGAAAGTAGCTTATCATGTTCTGCATTTTGAACAGAGGAGCTGTTTGAATTAAAGGAGCCAACAACCTTGGGGTTTAATTAGCAGGTGCATCTCATAAATAGTGGAAGGTCACAGCCAAAAAAAAAGATTTTTTTTTTTTGTCCTTACAAATACCTCGACCACTTTTAGAACCTAAAGCTTAAGTTATTTATCTCTTTTAAAATAATTATTTTATTGATTTCAGAGAGGAGGGAGCAGTAGAGAGAGGTAGAAACACCAATGATGAGAATCATTCATTGGCTGCCTCCTGAACATCTCCAACTGGGCATGGAGCCCAAAACCCAGGCATGTGCCCTTGACTGGAATCGCACCTGGTAGCTTTTGGTCTGCAAGGCTTTGCTCTATACCCTTAGCCGAACTGGCTAGGGCCTAAGGCTTTATTGACATAAAGAGTGAATACTTCTAGGAGTTCAGGTAAAGGGACACCAACAATACTGGGGGCATCGTGTTAAGGAGGATGTCAGCAATGGGTCCTGGGGGACATCAACCACTCATTGAATTTTCTCTTGAACTCACAGGTTTTAACTCCCCAGTATGGACAAAAATGATGGCCCATAGTAAACCTATCAAGCTCAGGGAGCCTGTCATGGCATGGTCAATCTTACAAACTCAGAGGCCAAAGGTAACCATAGAGGATGGTTTGAAATTAAAACTTTGTAAGTAAAAGCTTGTCTCGGGTAGTTATGTCCTAACCTTGTTTTAGTGTTTTGTTTTGTTTTTTTGCAATGGTCAACTTTTACCGTATTGAGCCTGCCTATTGTCTTTTTGCATCTAAGATAACATGCCTTTGGATTTTCAGGAAAATTTCCGTTTTACAGACTCCCTAAGGGCACGATCTCTCAAGACAACAGTCCACACAGCCCCAGTTGTTATTGTTATAAGTTAAATATTAACTGTTAACTAATCAATAACCTTTTACCAAAAAAGTCTGTGTCTATTTTTTTTTTTTTACTTTTTGTCCAATCTGTCAGATTTCCCTCCTCAGCCCTCCCCTAATTTATCACCAATGAATTTCATTTAACCCCCATATGGCTTCTCCTTTGAGTCTAATGTATAAAGAAGGTGCAAAACTGCCATTCTGGGCATTAATCTGTTGTTATTTTGCTTCTTGTTCATTGTTGCCAGCATGGGTCAAATTGAAGCATAGTGGTCGCTCCTTTGAAAAAACTGCTCTTTGAACTACTCTGTTATTCTTAGACAGTCTCTTATTGTGTAGGTCAACATTGTTAGTTTTAGACTGTAAAATAACTTTGTTTTTTGTTTAAATAGAAAAGATAAACCTTTAATTTCCAACATTTATAGGGAACTCATACAACTTAACAAAAGGAAGATAAACAATCCAATCAAAAAATGGGCAAAGGACCTAAATAGACACTTTTTAAAAGAGGACATTCAGAAAGCCAAGAGACACATGAAAACATGCTCAAAGTCACTAATCATCCGAGAGATGCTAATCAAAACGACAATGTGGTATCATCTCATATCTGTCAGAATGGCTATCATCAACTACAACAAGTGCTGGAGAGGATGCGGAGAAAAGGGAACACTCATGTGCACTGCTGGTGGGAATGCAGACTGGTGCAGCCACTATAGAAGACAGTAGAGTTTCCTCAAAAAGTTAAAAATGGAACTCCCATTTGACCCAGTGATCCCACTTCTAGGAATATATCCCAAGAAACCAGAAACCCCAATCAGAAAGGATATATGCATCCCTATGCTCATAGCAGCACAATTTACCCTAGCGAATATCTGGAAACAGCCTAAGTGCCCATCAGCAGATGAATGGATTAGAAAACTGGTACATCTACACAATGCAATACTATGCTGCTGTAAAGAAGAAGGAATTCTTACCATTTGCAACAGCATGGATGGAACTGGAGAGCATGCTAAGTGAAATAAGCCAGTCAATGAAAGAAAAATACCACATGATCTCACTCATTTATGGATAATAAAGACCATTATAAACTGATGAACAAAAATAGATACGGAGGCAGAGCAGCATCGAACAGACTGTCAAACTACAGTGGGAAGGCTGGGAGGATTTGGGGGCGGGGGGGGGGGGGTTAGTGATCAACCAAAGGACTTATGTGCATGCATATAAGCATAACCAATGGACACAAGCCACTGGGGGTTAGGGGAGGCCGGGGGAATGTCAAGGGCCGGGGGCGAGGGGGAGGAGATATATGTAATACTCTTTGTAATACTTTAAGCAATAAAATAAAATAAATAAACTATTTCTTCCATAGGGAAAAAATTTTTTTAAAAAAGATGAACTTAGCTGTCTGACCTTGCAAGCTAGCCATCAAACTGATACGCTGGTATTGATGCTAGGTGTCTGTATAGATGTGATATGGTACTCAAACTTACAAGTTGTCTGTATAGATATGACAGGTGTTTGATTAGATACAATATGTACTCAAGGTTACAAGCTGTCTTACACAGAACGAGGAGGATATAAAAAGGAAATACTCCCTCCTGTGTTTGTTCAGAATTTGACAGAGGTAATCTGCTCTGAACCTGTGTGCGATAAAGATGACTCCTAACTAATTGGCTCATTAGGGGTCTTGTCCAACTCGGACAAGGAAAATCAGAAAATCTTAAAGCAGGTCAGTATATTTTTCTCCTTAAGTAATTCCTCCGAAATTTGGCAATACTTAATAAATAAATCATGGCCATACATTTCTTTGCATAAATTCAATAAGACCAGTTTCCAATAGTTGACCGAAAACTTTGAGAGGAGTATCATGTTTTAAAGAGCCCTGTCTGAACTCTGAAGACTTAAAGCCAATAAGAGTGCCATGGAGCCCTGACCAGCTTGGCTCAGTGGATAGAGCGTTGGCCTGCGGACTGAGGGGTCCCAGGTTTGATCCCGGTCGTTAAGGGCATGTACCTGGGTTGCTGGCACATCCCCAGTAGGGGGCGTGCAGGAGGCAGCTGATCCATGATTTTCACCCATGGATGTTTCTAACTCTCTATCCCTCTCCTTTCCTCTCTAAAAAAAAAGAAAGAAAAAGAGTGCCATGGAGAAAGCCTGGTATCCTGCTTGGGAGCCCTGAAAATGGCTGGCGCTGGAGCATCAGGCCCAGACCCTACATTGCTGGTGGTTGGTTAGAGTAAAAGGGGGGCAGTAAGGGCATCCCCGCGGGACCCCCACGCACTCTGGGATGCAACGAGTAGGAGGGCTACTGAGATGGGCCTTGAAGCCTAGGGCATGGCCTTGGGTAGAGCCACTGCAGGTGAGGAATTCACCTAACTAAGCAGATACTGCAGATAGGCCTGACAGCAGCTGGATTGCTTGGCTTTTTGGCCCTACAGGGCACATTAAGATTCAATTATGAAATTCTGGCAAAGGTAGTCAGTTACCATTCTTGTTGTGTTTATGCAAACAATCAGGCCAAATTGAATACAGTACATAAATTGGTCTTGATTTGGCTCTTTTGATAAACATAGAGGTAATTTTGAGGAGAAAAATTCTATTTCAATCGAGGTTATTAAAACTAAAATGTTTTCTTTCCCTTCCACCAGACCATTTGTTACATTTTGTCTCCGCCAGGTTACCAGCCCACCTCCTTCTGTGCCCAGGCCTCATGACAGACAGCAAGGATCTCTTGGCTTTGAAAAGAAAACTTTGTCCCTTCTCAGCACGAAGCAGCTACAGAAGAAACCCAACATCCATTTTCCCTGAAAGAATTCAGAGCCAGGATCCTTGAGGTGATATATCAGGCAGTAAGACAGACATGAGCAGAGCAAGGAAGATGGGCCAACTAGCACTACCAGATATAACTAAGTCTTTCCACCTCTACCTATGTGAGACAAGGGGACTCCCCAGAAACAAGAGGGAATTAGGCTGCAGATAAAGCAGCCCAGGAGGCTGCCCTAAAACCAGTGGGGCCTCTACAGAGTCTAGTGACTCTTCCACACTCTGACCTACCCACCTCACCAGCTTACATGGAAACCCAATGTAGAAAAGCTGAAATCCATAACCAATCTTTACTCAAGTTCTTTTTTTTTAATATATTTTATTGATTTTTTACAGAGAGGAAGGGAGAGAGACAGAGAGCCAGAAACATCGATGAGAGAGAAACATCCATCAGCTGTCTCCCGCACACCTCCCACTAGGGATGTGTCCGCAACCTAGGTACATGCCCTTGACCGGAATCGAACCCAGGACCTTTCAGTCCGCAAGCCAAGGCTCTATCCGCTGACCCAAACCGGTTAGGGCTCACCTTACATCTTAAATATGCTTGTAAAGGGCAAATTCTCTGTCAGTATGGTAATTATAATAGCATCTTCACATAAACAAAATCATCAATAACTTGGTCAGAGTTCAATTTGTCAATGTAACAAACTTCCAAACATGTAAGAATTTTTTTGGAAATTATTTGATCCAACTGATGACAATTGCCGGAAAGATAAATCCTAAGGGTCTGGTAAAATGCTCTGGAAAATGGCAATTTTGCACTTATTTTAAACTTTGTAACCAAAAGAGGAGGCATAACTGGGTTACGTGAAATACATGGGTGAGAGATTAGGGAGGCGGTAGAAAGCAAAGGGAGATGTGACCTCTAGGATTGGTCAAAAATTAAAATGATACACATGCTTCTTTTCCATAGGTGGGTATGAAACTGGACAACCAATGGCTCTGGTCAGCCTGTCACTACTTGAGCCAACTAAGCAGAGACAGGGTTGAATGGTATATGAACATTTATTCCAGTACTGTTGGCAATATGGGAGGGCAGCAGCTTATCCACAAAAATCTGCTCTGCCACCCACATACGCCAGCTGCTTACATGGGGCAGGACAAAGGTCACCTAAGGATGCCTGGCAGGCGTGGTTCAGGATTCAATTTCCTCTCAGGGCACACATGAGGGAATCACTGGATCTCCAGTGTAGGGGTGTGCAGGGGGCAGCAATTGATGATTCTCTCCCATCATCGGCGTTTCTTTCTCCCTCTAAAATCAATACCTTCCTCTCTGAAATCAATAAAAATATATTTTTTCAAAAACAAGATAATATAAGGAAGTAGAGATTACAAGCATGGTGAAGTAGGCAATGCGGGGTCTGATGGGACCCCATTGTTTGGGCAACAAGGTTGTTAATCTTTCCATGATAATAGGCAGTTCTTGAATGGGAATGGACCACTTTCTTTTTTTTTTTTTTAAATATATTTTATTGATTTTTCACAGAGAGGAAAGGAGAAGGATAGAGAGTTAGAAACATTGATGAGAGAGAAACATTGATCAGCTGCCTCCTGCACACCTCCCACTGGAGATGTGCCCACAACCAAGGTACATACCCTTGACTGGAATCGAACCTGGGACCCTTGAGTCCGCAGGCTGACACACTATCCACTGAGCCAAACCGGTTAGGGCATGGACCACTTTCTAAGTGGGACTCCCAGGTCCAAGAATGACTCCCAGGTCCAGGGTGTGTAAAACTCCTAGCCAGGATAGAAAGTCCTTTCTGTAAGCAGAAAGAGGCAATCTCAGTTAACTCGGGATGATTAATATTTCCTGTAACCATAGCTAGTCCCCAATATTATGTTTTTGCCCCTAGCACAGTGATGGCGAACCTATGACATGCGTGTCAGAGGTGACACACGAAGTCACTTTTTGGGTTGATTTTTCTTTGTTAAATGGCATTTAAATATATAAAATAAATATCAAAAATATAAATCTTTTTACTATGGTTGCAAATATCAAAAAAAAATTCTATATGTGACACGGCACCAGAGTTAAGTTAGGGTTTTTCAAAATGCTGACACGCCGAGCTAAAAAGGTTCGCCATCACTGCCCTAGCAGGTACAGGATAGTTAACAGTCAGCAATTAACATGATAACAATGGGGGAAACTATTGCAGTGATTGTGCTTTGAGGAGATCGGGGGAGGGAGGAGGAAATGATTTGTTATTCCAAAAGCAAGTTATCAGGTTCATTATCCAAGATGTAAATAGAGATAGGCCCAGTTAAGATAAAGATTGAAGTTTGTTAGGGAAGAATACTACTCAAGGATGTGACTATCCCTATGAATTGCTTTTAGTTAGAAAGTTTTCATTTCTGACCCTCCTGTGTGGTTACCTTAGGTCTCTGAGTTGGTAAGGCTGCCTCTCAGGCCTCCATGGAGCCTGTCAGGTTTAATATGTGGCCCTTTGTGTTCACAAACTCTCCCACTTTTTCCAAAATTTATTTATTTTAATTGACGTTAACATTATAATGAAACAAGAGAGTTGCATCTTTTCTATTTCAAAGGCTGGGCCTACATTCTTGTGTTATATTTGTCAAATACATATACTAGGGTGTAAGTAGGTCATCTATGTGATAAAATTTTTCAGACTCCTTAATGCAGGCATGTCTCTTCAATGATGACTGCTATATATGGATCACAGATCATGTGTGTGTGCTTTTAAATACGGTTTTAAAAAATAATTGATTTTAGCCCTGGCCGATTTGGCTCAATGGGTAGAGCATCAGCCTGCGAACTCAAGGGTCCCAGGTTCCATTCCGGTCAAGGGCATGTACCTTGGTTGCAGGCACATCCCCAGTAGGGGATGTGCAGGAGGCAGCTGATTGATGCTTCTCGCTCATCTATGTTTATAACTATCCCTCTCCCTTCCTCTCTGTAAAAAATCAATAATATATATATATATTTTAAAAATATATTTTATTGATTTTTTACAGAGAAGAGGGGAGAGGGATAGAAAGTCAGAAACATCAACGAGAGAGAAACATCAATCAGCTGCCTCCTGCATGCCCCCCACTGGGGACGTGCCCGCAACCAATGCACATGCCCTGCCCTTGATGGGAATCGAACCTGGGACCCCCGAGTCCACAGGCCAACGCTCCATCCACTGAGCCAAACCGGCTAGGGCATTTTTTTAAAAATTGATTTCATCTGTCTCATCGATGTTTCTAACTCTCTATCCCTCTCCCTTCCTCTCTGTAAAAAAATCAATAAAATATATTTTTTTAAAAAAATTGATTTCAGAGAGAGGAAAGAAGGGAGAGACAGAGAAACATCAATGATGGGAGAGAATATTGGTCCCCTGACTCCTGCACGCCCCCTACTGGGGATCAACCTGAAATGGGCATGTCCCCGACAGGTAATTAAACCATGACCTCCTAGTGGTTTATTCCACGCGAAACCATTCATTGACAATGGCCAGGACAGATAATCTCTCTTCACCAACATGGACTCAAGCCCCTTCACCAGGAAGAGATGACAGCTTTCTGTAGCCATTTTCAAGATGCATCTTTCATAGCCCCTCCAGTGGCGATCTCCGTGTTTTCTACAGGAGTGATGAGGGGAAAAACAAGAAAAAGTAAAAAAAAAAAAAAAAAAAAAAGCAAGCCGGAACTGGTTTGGCTCAGTGGATGGAGCGTCGGCCTGCGGACTGAAGGGTCCCGGGTTCGATTCCGGTCAGGGGCATGTACCTTGGTTGCGGACACATCCCCAGTAGGGGGTGTGCAGGAGGCAGCTGATTGATGTTGCTCTCTCATCGATGTTTCTAACTATCTCTCTCCCTTCCTCTCTGTAAAAAAAAAAAAATCAATAAAATATATTTAAAAAAAAAAACAAAAAAAACCCTGATCACTTACTTGGACTCAATGACTACATTACCCAGAACACCATGTGCGGAATACCAACAGCTTAGCCAATTGAAGGTGTTTCCAGCGAAGCTGAATTCGAAGGGGCGGGACTTCCGGCATCCCCGCAGCGGGCATGTTGGCTCTTCTCAGACCCGCTCTGCTGCACGTTTGAGGCTGCAGATCGCTGGGTCCCGGTGGAGATGCCCCGAGGGAGAAGGCGCGGGAGTCGTGGAGCTCACAGCACACGCGCGGGTGTGAAGCTCGATGTCCCCGCCCGGGTGACCCGCTCCCGGGCCCGGAAAGGGACCCCCCTTCCCGCCGCGGCCTCTGCTCCCGCCGCTCCCGCCCGGCTCCGCACACAAAGTCCGATGGCGGCGCCCGCCCGGAGGCGCGGGGCTGAGGTGAGTGCGCGACCCCCGGGCCCCCACCGCGTCCTCACACCGAGCAGGACAGCCCGGGTGCGGGCGCCTGTCCCGTCCTGCAGCTCAGTCCCGCGTGGGGGACCGTGAGGAAGGCGGAGGGGAGAGAGGAGTGTTGTGGCTTCTGAGGACACAGCAAGTGCAGGGCAGAGAGGACGGGGGTGACTTGCATCTGAAGGTCCCTGAGGATGTGGCTGTGAGTATTGACGGAAAGATCAGAGGCTGCAGGGAGGACGGCACAGCCTCATTCGGGCTTTCCCGGCTGTGGGTCCATCAGGGGCCTGGGGTGGTCCTGGATCCGGCTGGACTACAAGCTCTCTACCCGCCATATGCCAGGTTCATGGGTGAGTCCAGCGAGACCCAGTGGCATTGGAGCAGGAAGGGGGCAGAGCTGAGGGAGTGAACCTGGGGTCTGAAGATATGAAGGAGGTAGACATTACACAGCGGTGTGCACAAATGGAGGAAGTGTGAGCTGATGGTCCCCGGGACCTGCTGTGGGGACTTAAGGGTGAA
This sequence comes from Myotis yumanensis, assembly GCF_028538775.1. Classification (NCBI taxonomy): domain Eukaryota; kingdom Metazoa; phylum Chordata; class Mammalia; order Chiroptera; family Vespertilionidae; genus Myotis; species Myotis yumanensis. Next base: position 5,885,123 of record NW_027223774.1, on the reverse strand, counting down.
GCATAAGCCCGGGTTCGGCTTTGTCTGGGAGACTGCAGTGGTGTTGCTTGGCAGGAAGGCTGGGGCCCTGCAGGCAAGGCCCAGAGCTGAGATGCATGCCCTCCCAGGCCTCAATCCCTCTGCTCATGCTGAGGGCAGTAACAGTGACTAATGGGACTGTGATGAGAGAGCAGCCTAAACTGGCCTTAGGGCCTGGCGTCCACACTAAACTGGGGAGCCCTGGAGGAGTTTGAAGGCGGGGAAGATGTGTAAGGAGTGAGAGTGCAGGTTCTGAGAAAGACAGCTTTGGTTTCAGTAATCTCAATTTTGGGAGTTTAAAAATGGCTAGCCCTGACCGGTTTGGCTCAGTGGATAGAGCATCGGCCTGCGGACTGAAGGGTCCCTGGTTCGATTCCAGTCAAGGGCATGTACCTTGGTTGCAGGCACATCCCCAGTGGGGGGTGTGCAGGAGGCAGCTGATCGATGTTTCTCTCTCATCTATGTTTCTGGCTCTCTATCCCTCTCCCTTCCTCTCTGTGAAAAAACAATAAAATATATTTTTTTTAAAAAATGGCTGCAGAGTAAGTGGATGCCACACAGACACACTCCCAGGACCAAACTGGAATTACAACGAACATACAAAAAAAAAAAAATTCTGAATAATCATTTGTCTCCATTCTGACAGGTTGGCGTGACCTTTGAGGACATTGCCCTGTACTTCTCCAGGGAGGAATGGAGCCTCCTTGATGAGGGTCAGAGACAGCTGTACCTGAATGTGATGCTGGAGAACTTTGAACTTCTATCCTCGCTGGGTAAGACCCTCACTCTCACCAGTGACCTGGACTTGGCTTAACATATCCTCATGCCCCTTTTCCCAGGATGTGCTCTGTCCTCACTGCTTGACTTTCCAGTTTTTTGGGCCCTTGCTGATCTTGGTAGGTCTGGTTTGTTTGCTTTGGCCTTTAATTTTTCTGCAATCACAACACCTCCTGTACTGAACTCCTAGGCAGGGATTTGTGGTTGGTATTGTGGCAGGGAGCCTAATGGATTCCACCTTGAGTAGTGAGGAAAAGCATTCTTTATATTCCTGTTACTCAGCTGTACATATTTTGGGGAAAATTGCCTCTATATCCTTAACCTGTTTTGTTGTTGTTGTTTTTTAAAAAATATATTTTATTGATATTTTTACAGAGAGGAGGGGAGAGGGATAGAGAGACAGAAACATCGTGAGAGAGAAACATCGATCAGCCACCTTCTGCACGCTCCCCACTGGGGACGTGCCCACAACCAAGGCACATGCCCTTGACCAGAATTGAGCCTGGGACCCTTGAGTCCGCAGGCCAATGCTCTATCCGCTGAGCCAAACCGGCCAGGGCTAGCCTGTTTTTTAACCATATTTTTTGGCTAATGTTTCTGTTGAATACCTTCTATATTTTACATATTAATTTCTTATTACATACAGCTACTGACTTGTCTCTTTGCATGTGCTTGGTTGTGCTTTGCAGGTATTTTGAAGGTTTTTTGTTTTGTTCTGTTTTGAATATATTCTTATTGATTTCAGAGAAGATGGGAGAGGGAGGGAGAGAGAGAGATAGAAACATCAGTAATTTGAGAAAATCATTGATTGGCTGCCTTCTGCACACCCCCTACTGGGGAATGGAGCCTGCAACCCAGGCATTTGCCCTGACTGGGAATTGAACCTGGGACATCTTGGTCCGTGGGACGACACTCAGTCCTCTGAACCACCAGAGCCAGGCTGTGTAGGATTTTTGGTTTTACAAATTTAACGTTTTTGGCAATCCTACATTCAGGAGGTTTAGTGTGGCCATTCTTCCAGTAAGCTCAGATGCTGTTGACCAGTGTGAATATAAGAAATATTCAAACCTGTAAATAATTTTTGTGAGTTTATTTGGTCCAAACCTTCAACAGTTGCTAGGAAGCAAAATCTCAAGGCATTGATATAATGCGCCAGAGAATGGCAGTTTTGCACCTTATTTGATACATTACAATCAAAAGAGCAGGCATAGCTGGGTTACATGAAATTCATTGGTGATAGATTAAGGAGGCAGACGAGAGCAAAGCGGGGCTACTTCTGGAATTGGATAAAAAGTAAAATGATAAATCTTTTACATAGTTGGGGACAGGATAGCTAATAATCAATATTAATATGATGGAAATAGCAATGAGCGTATTTGTAGTCTCTGCTATGGTGCATTTGGTTGTGCCCTGAAGAATCCCAAAAAAGGGATGTTACTCTGACATTCCAAAGGGATGTTATCATAGATGCAGAAGATGATAGACAGGCTCAGTTAAGGTAAGGATTGACTTTTGTTGGTGAATATTCCAGCTGAGGACATGTCTACCTGTCACTAACTGCTTTTAGTTAGACAGTTTTAATTTCAAAACTTCCTTTGTGGTCACTTTAGGTCTCTGAATTTCCCTGAGCTTGTCACTCTGTACTGATAAAAGTACTTTTCACACAGTATTTCTGTTTTTTTTAGCCTGCAGTATAGTGTAAACATATCTTTATTATTTAATTAGAGGCCTGGTACATGAATTCGTGCTCGTGTGGGGTCTCCCCAATCAGCTGATGGCCGGTCAGGGGAGGGACTGCAGGGGTTTGCTGGCCGAGGGAGTTTTTTTAAAAAATATTTTTATTGATTTTAGAGAGGAAGGGAGAGAGAGAGAGAGAGCTAGAAACATCAATGATGAGAGAGAATCACTGATCGGCCACCTCCCACATGCCCCTCACTGGGAATCGAGCCCGCAACCCAGGCATGTGCTGGAATTGAACCCAGGACCCACAGTTAGGGGGTGATCAGGCAGGCAGGTAAAGTGGTTAGGGGAGATTAGGCAGGCTGGCAGGGGAGCAGTTAGGGAGCGACCGTGCCCGCAGGGGGGTGTCCACAGGCCGACACTCTATCCACTGAGCCAAATAGCCAGGGCATGGCTGGGGGAGTTTTGCTGTGGGAGTGCACTGACCACCCCGGGGCAGGTCCTGCGTTGAGCTTCTGCCCCCTGGTGGTCAGTACACATCACAGCGACTGGTCGACTGTTCATTCCGGTGGTTCAGGTCATTCAGTTGTAATAGTCACTTAGGTTTTTGTATTTATAGACTAGAGGCCCGGTGCATGAAATTTGTGTACTGTGGTGGTGCGTGGGTGTCCCTCAGCCCGGCCTGAAACCTCTCCAATCTGGGACCCCTCAGGGGACCTGCAGGGATGGGCTTTAAACTGGCAGTTGGACATCCCTCTCACAATCCAGGACCGCTGGCTCCTAACCGCTTGCCTGACTGCCTGCCTGCCTGATCGCCCCTAACCACCTCTGCTTGCTGGCATGATCACTCCTAACTGCTTCCCTGCCGGCCTGACTGATTACCCCTAATTGCCTCTGCTTGCCGGCCTCATTGCCCCCTAACTGCCCCCCTGCCGGCCTGGTCACCCGTTCACTGCCCCCCTGCTACCCCTAACTCCTTCGTGCCTGGTCGCCTCCTAACTGCCCACTGCTGGTCTGGTCACCCCCTAACTGTCCCTTGCCTGGCTTGGCTGCCCCCTAACTATGCTTTTCCTCGCCTAGCCACCCCTTAACTGACCCCTGCCAGGCTTGTTGCCCCCTTACTGCTCCCCCCTGCCACCTGGTCGCCTCTTAACTGCCCCCCTGCCATCCTGATCGCCCTCTTAATGCTCCCTTACCAGCCTGGTTGCCTCCTAACTGCCCCCTAACTGCCCCCCTGCCAGCCTGCCTGATCGCCCGTAACCATTCTACCTGCCTGCATGATTGCCCCTAACTGCATCTGCTTGCTGGCCTAATCACCCCCTAACTGGTCCTCTGCCAGCCTTGTCGTCCCCTAACTGCCCCCCTGCCGGCCTGGCCACCCCCTAACTGCCTTCGTGCTGGCCTAGTTGCCCCCTAACTGCACCCCTGCCGGCCTGGTCGCCTCCTAACAACCCTCCACCCCCCCCGCCGGCCTGGCTGCCCCCTCACTGTCCCCTACCGGCTGGCCTGATCACCCTTAAACACTCTACCTGCCTGCCTGATCACCCCTAACTGCCTCTGCTTGCTGGCCTAATTGCCCCCTAACTGGTCCCTTGCCGGCCTGGTCATTCCCTAACTGACCCCTGCCAGCCTGGCCGCCCCTTAACTGAGCCCTGCTGGCCTGGCCACTTCCTAACTGCCCACTGCCAGTCTGGTCGTCTCTTGACTGCCCTTCTGCTGGCCTGGTTGTCTGCTAACTGACCCCTGCCAGCGTGGCTGCCCCCTAACTGCCCCCCTGCCGGCCTGCCTGATCACCCCTAGCCACTCTACCTGCCTGCCTGATTGTTCCAAACTGCATCTGCTTGCCGGCCGGATGGCCCTCTGACTGGTCCCCTGTCAGGATGGTCGTCCCCTAACTGACCCCCTGTTGTCCTGTTTGCCCCCTAACTGCCCCTCTGCTGGCCTCGCCGCCCCTAACTGCCTTTGTGCTGGCCTGGTCACTCCCTAACTGCCCCTGTGCCAGCCTGGTCACCCCCTAACTGCCCCCTTGCCAGCCTGGCGCCCCCCCCCCCCCCCAACTACTCCCCTGCCAGGCTGCCTGATCGCCCCTAACCACTTTACCTGCCTGCCTGATTGCCCCTAACTGCTTCTGCTTGCCGACCTGATCCCTCCCTAACTGCTCCCTGGGGCTGGCCACTCCCTAACTGCTCCCCTGCCGGCCTAACTGCTCCCCTGCTGGCCTGGTTGCCCCTAACCGCCTCTGCCTCGGCCCCAGCCACCATGGCTTTGTCCGAAAGGAAATCGGACGCCTGGAAGATGTCCCGTCAACCCAGTCTAATTAGCATATTACCCTTTTATTAGTATAGATAGAAACTCCAAATATTTTTGTAACTTTCTCTGTATCTCGATATTCGCTTTATTGTGGATATCTGAACTGAATCCACAATATCTCCAAGCGGTACGTTCATATCATTTGCAAGTATTTTCTCCCATCTTGTAGATTGCCTTTTAATTTCATTTTGTTAATTGCTGTTGTGATGTGAAGACCCCTTTTCATTTGTTGTTGTCCAGACAGTTTAGTTTTGCCTTTTTGCCTGGTGGTTGGTGTCACATCCAGAAAATCATGTCCAAAGCTAATGTCCATAGCTTTTTCTCTAACTTGTCTTGAGTATTTTTAAGTTTTGGGATTGTCATTTAACTATTTGATTCAGTTTGAGTTCATTTTTATCAGTGGTGTCCAGTTTTGTTGTTTTGCCTGTGAATATGCATTTTTACCAGCACTATTCATTGAAGAAACTATCTTTTCTTTCTTGTGTGTCTTGTGGTTTTTGTCAAGGGATACTTGATTGTATGTATGTGCCTGGGTTTATTTCGGTCTTCTGTTCTGTTCTATTGGTCTGTGTTTCTGTGTTTATTGCAGTAACACACTGTTTGGTTGCTTTGACTTTGTAATAGATTGAAGTCAGGAAGTTTGATGCCACCAGGTTAGTTCTTGCTCAAGTTTGCTTTTGCTATTCCAGGTCTTTTGGTTCCATACATTTCAAGATTCTATTTTATTTCTTTGTAAAATACCATTGGAATTATTTTTTTTTAATTTTATTTATTTATTTATTTTAATCTTTAAATTCTTTATTAGTTAAGGAATTACAAATGTGTCCTCATTCCCCACCCCCCCATTAGCTCCCACCCTCCCCCCACCCCCCACCCCCACCCCACTCATGCTCTCATCCCCCTGTTGTCCATGTCCATTGGTTTGGCTAATATGCCTGCATACAAGTCCTTTGGTTGTTCTCTTCCCCTTACCCCATCCTCCCCTACTTTCCCTCTGGGGATTAATAGTCTGATCGCTGTTTCTCTGTCTTTGGATCTGTCCCTGTTCATCAGTCTATGTTGTTCTCTATATTCCACAAATGAGTGAGATCATGTGGTATTTATCTTTCTCTGACTGGCTTATTTCACTTAGCATAATGCTCTCCAGATCCATTCAAGCTGTTGCAAAAGGCAAGAGTTCCTTCTTTTTTTTACCACAGTGTAGTATTCCATTGTGTAGATGTACCATACCATTGGAATTATTATCGGGATTACATTTAATCTGTAGATTGCTTTGGGTAGGATAGACATTATAAGGATATTAAATTTCAAATCCTAAAGCACAGATGTCTTTCCATTTGTTTGTGTTTTCTTCCATTTTTTCATCACTGTCTTGTGTTTGATGTACAGACCTTTCACCATTTTGGTGGAATTTATTCCCGAGTATTTTATTGTTAATTCTATTGCAAACTTAACTACTTTCTTCATTTCTCTATCAAAGAATTTATTATTGTGTAGAAATGAAACTGATATTTGTGTGTTGATTTTTACATCGTGTAACCTTTCCAAATTTATTTATTTTTTTTTAATGTATCTTGCCGAAACCGGTTTGGCTCAGTGGATAGAGCGTCGGCCTGCGGACTGAAAGGTCCCAGGTTCGATTCCGGTCAAGGGCATGTACCTGGGTTGCGGGCACATCCCCAGTAGGAGATGTGCAGGAGGCAGCTGGTCGATGTTTCTCTCTCATCGATGTTTCTAACTCTCTATCTCTCTCCCTTCCTCTCTGTAAAAAATCAATAAAATATATTTAAAAAAAAAAAAAAAAATATATATATATATCTTTATTGCCAAAACCGGTTTGGCTCAGTGGATGGAGCGTCGGCCTGCGGACTGAGGGGTCCCAGGTTCGGTTCCGGTCGGGGGCATGTGCCTGGATTGCGGGCACATCCCCGGTGGGAGATGTGCGGGAGGCGGCTGATTGATGTTTCTCTCTCATCGATGTTTCTGACTCTCTGTCTCTCTCCCTTCCTCTCTGTAAAAAATCAATAAAATATATATATTTAAAAAATAATAATAATAAATAAATAAATATATCTTTATTGATTTCAGAGAGGGAGGGAGAAGGGAGAGAGAGCTAGAAACATCAATGATGAGAGAGAATCATTGATTGACTGCCTCGTGCATGCCCCCTACTGGGGATCAAGCCCAAAACCTGGGCATGTGCCCTTGACTGGAATCGAACCTGAGACCCTTCAGTCCGCAGGCTGATGCTCTACCCACTGAGCCAAACCAGCTAGGGCCAAATTTATTTTTTCTTTAAACTTTTTATTAATGTTAGAGAAAGGAAGTAAGACAGAGATAGACGGAAATAGAGAGGGAAACATTGACCTGCTGTTCCACTGATCTATGCATTCATTGACTGCCCCTCTGCATGTGTCCTGAAGGGAGATCAAACCTACAACCTCAGGTATTGGGACCACTCTTTCACTGACCGAGCCACCTGGCTAGGGCTCTGAATTTGTTTAATTTCAGAAGTTCATAGTGGGCTCTTGGCATTTTTCCTATGTTCACAGTGTCAGGTGTAATATCTTTTTTTTCTTTTCTTTTTTTAATAAGAGCTTCCAGCAAATTTGAACTATGCTCTTTTTTGGTTGTTAAGATTTTGAAATTGACTTTTACAAAAATAGTGAGAGGGATAGTGAGAAACATGGAAGTGAGAGTAAAACATTGATTGCCTGCCTCCTGATGCCCCGACCAGGGATGGAACCTGCAAACCCAGCATTTGCCCTGACCGAGAACATAATAGGCAACCTTTTGATGCATGGGATAACATCCAACCAACTCAGCCACACTGGCCAGGGCTGAGTTGTAATCTTTTTATTTCTTTTGAAATTTATTTTAGTCTTTTTTTTTTTTTAATGTTGAAACCTTTTTTTCTGTTTCTTTTTTAAAATCTTAGTTGTTGAGAGTATTACAGATGTTTCCCCTTATCTCCCCCCATTGCTTCCCTCCACCCGGTTCCTGCCCCACCCCACATCTTCACCATCGTCTTGTTTGTTTCCATAGGTAATGCATATAATATCTTTGGTTAATCTTTTCCCGCCCCCTACCTTTTCCCTCTGAGATTCATCAGTCTGTTCTATGTTTCCATGCCCTTGATTATATTTTATTCACCATTTTATTTTGTTCATTAGATTTCTTGTTTATTTTGATTTTTAGATTCAATTGTTGATAGATACGTCTTTATTGCCATTTTATTGTTCAGATTTTTTCTTCATCCTTTATTCTTCCTCTTCCTCTTCTTAAAGAATAACCTTCCACATTTCATGTGGAAGGGGTTTGGAGGTGATGAACTCCTTTAGGTTCTTCTTATTTGTGAAGCTCTTTATCTGATCCTCAATTCTAAATGCGAGCTTTGCTGAGTGTAGGTCCTTGCTATTCATCACTGAATATTTTTTGTCATTCCCTTCAGGCCTGCAAAGTTTCTGTTGAGAAATCAGCTGATAGTTATATGGGCACTCCCTTGTAGGTAACTAGCTACTTTTCTCGCTACTTTTAAGATTCTCTCTGTCTTTAACCCTTGGCATTTTAATTATGATGTGTCTTGGTGTGGGCCTCTTTGGGTTTTTCTTGTTTGGAACTCTTTGTGCATCCTGGACTTGTGAGTTATTTCTCTTCTGGTTGGGTATTTTTTGCTTCCTCATATTTCAAATCATTGATTTGTTTCTCAGAATCCTCTACTGTTGAATCCCTGTAAATTATTCTCCATTTCTATTAGTGTATGCTTAATTTCTTACTAGTCTTTTTTGTGTGTCTTTTATGTTCTCACTGAGATCCTTGAAAGTCTCACTTAAGTCCCTTGAAGCTCTCATTAATTCCCTTAAAGCACTCATTAATGTCCTTGAATAACCTTATAGCCTTTTTTAAAAAATATATATTTTATTGATTTTTTACAGAGAGGAAGGGAGAGAGATAGAAGGGAGAGAGATAGAGAGTTAGAAACATGGATGAGAGAGAAACATCAATCAGCTGCCTCCTGCACATCTCCCACTGGGGATGTGCCCACAACCCTGGTACATGCCCTTGACCGGAATCGAACCCGGCACCCTTCAGTACGCAGGCTGACGCTCTATCCACTGAGCCAAACCGGTTTCGGCTATAGCCTTTGTTTTGAACTCTGTGTCCAGTAGCTTGCTTGCTTCCATTTCTTTCATTTGTGACACGTTTCTTTGTCTTCACATTTTGGCTGTTTCCCTGTGTTTATTTCTATGTATTGGGTAAACCTGCTATGTCTCCTGGAATTGGAAGTGTGGCCTTATGTAATAGGTGTCCTATAGGACCCAGAGGCTCAGCCTCCCCATTCACCTGGGCTTGGCATTCTAGGTGCTCCCCTTTGTGGGCTGTGTGCACAGTCTTGTTGTAGTTGAGCCTTGATTGCTGTTGGCCTCACTGGGAGGAATTGGCCTATAGACCAATTGGCTATGAAGACCAGCTGTGTCTACAGTGGAAGAGGTGCTGTGCAAGAAATACCCCTAGGGAGCAGGACTTGTTTCAGTGAGGCTTTAGTGCTCACTGAGTCTGCCTCTTGAGTATGTCGCTCCTGAATGTGTAGTTATAATCTGGTATGGTCTGAAGCTGTCCACCAGGGGCACTGGCTCTGGGTCCTCCAGGGAGATGCAAAGTCAGCCTCTGCCGGAGGCCACCTGGCAGGAACTACAAAGAGACCTGCAGATGGCTACTGTTTGTATTGGGCTAAGAAGTGCTCAAGCGAGCCCGAGCTGTGAAGCAAGGTAGGCTGGTGCTAGTGCTGGATCTTGGTCCTTTTATTGATAGGTTTGGGGTATGCTGACTCCAGTTGCTGCTTGTTTAAGAGTTTTTAGCACAGTCTGAAGTCTTAGCCAGAACAGGCTTTTCATATGGAAAAGCAGCTGCAAACAGTGTGGGTGGGGCTGCAAATTGGATGGGGTGGGGTCTCAGGGCATCACCAGGGCAGAGTGAATAGTGTGAGCCAGACTGATGGAGACTCAGATATGGCTGACAGTTAGCCCTGGGAAGTGGGAAGTCCCAGCACAGGAACAATGACCCCTGTGAGCACCCCTGTCTAGGGAAAAAAACCACCCCCGAGTTCTTGCACCAATGCTGGATAATCCAGTTCCTTCCCGCATGTCCCTGGATCCCCCAAAGCCATGCTACACTGGAGCTCAGAGGGATTGTGTCCACGTTTGTGCACTGGCCCTTTAAGATGAACACCCAGGTCTCCATCAACCTCCGTATCACTCAGCCACAATTCCCGCTTTTTTTTACTGCCTAAAGTTACAGGGACTTCTCTTCCCAGCTCTACAACCCTGAACTGCGTCTGGTGTGGGGCTGGGACCCCTTGCTCCTCACAGGAGGCCTCTGCAACCGAGATATTCTGATTATAAAAACATGGGTGTCGGACCAGCCCCTTCCAGGCCTCTGCCCTCCTACCAGTCTCAATGTTCTTTTTTCTTTACTTCTCTAGTTGTAGGATTTCCATTCAGCCAGCTTCAGGTGGTTCTAAATGACGGCTGTTCTGTATTATAGTTGTAATTTTGATGTGGTTGTATTCAGTCTTGTTTCTTTTGTTTTAGTCTAGCTAAAGATTTGCCAATTTTGTTTATATTTTAACTAGTGGCCTGTTGCATGAAGATTCGCACAATAGGCCTTCCTTCCCCTGGCTGCTGGCACCGGTTTTCCTCTGGCACCCGGGACCCAGGCCTTTGGTCTGGCCGCAGCAGCGAGACTTGGCTTCTCCGCTCCGGCTGCTCCCAGCCCTTCCCTTTTTTTTTTTTTTTCCAGCTCCTCCAGCGGATCCCAGGGCGGACTGGAAGCCTGGGTTGCCCCTGGCGACCCAGGCCCCCAGCCAGTCCTTGAGCGGAGCCCAGGGCCTGCGGGAAGCTTGGCATCCTCCGTCGCCGGGAGCAACCCAAGCCTCCTGCTCGCTCCAGCTCTGTGGCCACTGCCATCTTCAGTCATCTTCAGTCTTCACACTCCGTCTGCATATGCAAATTAACCACCATCTTTGGGTTAATTTGCATAGTCACTCTGATTGGCTGGTGGGTGTAGCGGAGTGACAGAGTGATGGTTAATTTGCATGTTTCTCTTTTATTAGTGTAGATAAAATAGCTTAGTTATGATACTCTTTTTTTATCTTGTCCCTATTTTATTTATGTTTGTCCTAATATAGTTTTTTAAAAATTTATCAAGTACTTTTATTTTTTTAAATAAATCTTTATTGTTCAGATTATTACAGTTGTTCCCCTTTTTTCGCCCCCTCCACCCAGTTCCCACCCCACCCTCTGCCCTTTTCCCCCCTCCCCCACTGTCCTCATCCATAGGTGTACGCTTTTTGTTGCCAGGTCGAAGGTCATACACATGGAATATGTAGCTGTTTCCGTCCGCAACATGTCCCTGTGTTCGGAAAGGTCTCTCACGACTTGTTCACGCTCTACTCAGAAAGGGTACAGAGACACGTAATGGCTTTTTAAAATAATGTGTCCTCTTATGTTTAAAATGAGGATTTTGCTACCAAAAGTGAGGAGAAAGCAACACTACACCTGCTCTTGCCCCTCTCGCCCTTCGGGTGATAGTTGTGCGTGGGGCTGCACGCTGGTTCGCGGCAGTCGACGAAGCCGTCTGGGCGGCTCGCGTGGTTCCGCCGGCTTCCCAGGGGCTGTCGCAGCCTCGCAAGGGCCGTCTCAGCCTCACAGGGGCCGTTTTGGCGTCACAGGGGCCGTCGCAGCCTCACACAGCCTCGCAGGGGGTGTCGCAGCCTCGCAGTGGCCATCACAGCCTCACAGGGGGCGCTGCATCCCACGTTAGGGGTGAAGGTGTGAGAGAAGCTCCTCTCCCTGTCTCTCCCTTGCATATCGCCGATGCTGGAAGTTTCTGAGAGCCATCTGCAGGTGCTGGACATCATACTTTAATTGGTCAACAGGAAGTTTGGCATTTTGTCTTTTGTTGGGAGGCTCCTTGCTGGACAAAATCTCCAGGCGTTCTTGCTGGCGGAATATCTGGTATGCTTGCTTGGATTTTGTTTTCTACTAAGCGCATAGACTGCTTGTCTGCTGTCTCCTGGCGTCCCATGTGAGACTGGATCTGGTGGACCTACTTGTGTGTTTGCTGGCACAGCCAGGTCCGGCTCCAGCTTCCTCTGAACCTGATTCTGCTTCTTGAGTGTGTCCCTTATGGATGCGAGGAGTTGAAATCTGCAGTTTTTTGGGTTAGGCTGCAAAAGTGCAGGTGGTTCCTTTTGTGCCACTGGCACAGCTTGGGTGGGGATGTAAATTGAGTAGGGCGGGGTCTCAGGGAATCACCAGGGCGGAGCAAACAGCAATGGCGTCTCCAAGACTCCTCGCCTCTTCACGACTCCGGGTCTCTGTGTCCCTGAGTGCCGGCGAGCAGCTCCGCGAGAAAGCCACCCTTGCTCTCCAACCTGCTGCAAGGCTGTCCCGCCTCTCTTTGTTAGCTTTGGGTTTCTTCTAGTTTTCTGAGGTACAATATTAGAGTGTTCATATGAGATCTTTTTTTCTTAATGTAGGCATTTATCTCTATAAAGTTTCCTCTTAGAATTCCATTTCATGCATTTTATACACAAGTTTTGGTAGATTGTGTTTCTGTTTCCTTTGCCTTTATCTAATTTTGAGTTCTCTTTGTGTTTTTTATTTATTTTTTTGTCTTTGATCCACTGATTGTTTAGAAGTGTGTTAGCTTCACATATTTGTGAATTTTCCAGCTTTCTTGAAACTACAATTGATTTTTGCTTTCCTACATTGTGATACTTAACATGATTTCTTCTCAAAGTTTGAGACTTATTTTTTCACCTAATGTAGAGAATGTTTCATGTGGGCTTGACAAGAATTCGTGCAAAAGTAGGCCTTTCTTCCCCCAGCTGCTGGCACTTGCTTCCCCTTGGGACCCAGGCTGCTGGCACCGGCTTCCCTCAGGCACCCGGGACCCAGCCCGGCTTCCGTTGGGCCTCCCGCAGGCACCTAGGACCCAGGCTGGCTTCCTTCCAGCCCAGGCTGTAGGAAGGACGTCCGGAATGACATCCGGAAGACGTCTGGTCTAATTAGCATATTACCCTTTTATTATTATAGACTAGAGGTCCGGTGCACAAAAATTTGTGCACTCGGGGGGGGGGGGTCCCTCAGCCCAGCCTATGCCCTCTTGCAGTCTGGGACCCCTCGGAGGATGTCCACCTGCTGGGGGATCGGGCCCAAGCTGGCAGTCAGACATCCCTCTGGCAGCCCAGCAGCCCTTGGGGGATGTGCACTTACCAGTAGGGAGCAGACCTAAGCTGCAGTCGGACATCCTTGTGGCTCCCGCCACCACCGCTGTGCTGGCAGCCATCAGTCTGGCTTGTGGCTGAGCAGAGCTCCCCCTGTGGGAGCGCACTGACCATCAGGGGACAGCTCCTGCATTGAGCATCTGCCCCTGGTGGTCAGTGTGTGTCATAGTGACCAGTCATTCTCAGTTATTCTCCTGTTAGGGTCAGTTTGCATATTACCCTTTTATTATATAGGATAGAGGCCTGGTGCATAGGTGGAGGCTGGCTGGTTTGCCCTGAAGGGTGTCCTGGATCAGGGTGGGGGTCCTGCTGGGGTGCCTGGCCAGCCTGGGTGAGGGGCTGATGGGTGTTTGCAGCTGGTCACACCCCCTTCAGGGTGGGGGTCCCCACTGGGGTGCCTGGTCAGCCTGGGTGAGGGGCTGAGGGCTGTTTTCAGGCTGGCCAAGCCCCCCAGCTACGGAAACTCCCAGCCTCTCCTTTATTACTTTTTTTTTTTAATTCTGGGATTTATTTACCTTCTATAATTGAAACTTTGTAGCCTTGAGTGGAGCTCAGAGCTGGCCAGGGCGGGTGGGAAGCCTGGTTTCCTCTATCGCCAGGGGCAACCCAAGCCTCCTGCTCGCTCCTGCTCCGTGGCTGCCAGCTGCCATCTTGGTTGTGTTAATTTGCATATAGTCGCTCTGATTGGCTGGTGGGCATGACTTATTGCATAGCAAAGGTGGGGTCAATTTGCATATTTGTCTTTTATTAGTGTAGATTATATTAGGTTAAGTTTCTAAGGAAGTGACAGAATAAAACACCGATATTAATTGTCAATCCTAAATGACTTTACCCGTTGCAACTGAAACTTTCAGTGAGGTTTCTCTTTGTAAGTACAGTTGATTGCTGCTTTTAAGTATATTTATTCATGTTTCCCATTTAGAATCTTTAAAATTTTTTGTAAGTTCCTTTAAAGAAGAAATAATTCACATATGAACAACATAAGCACTGAGCTGATAATGATCCTCTCACCCATCTTGGATTAACTGAGGAAGTATTACAATTGATGTTTTTCCTGATAAAGCCATTTTATAAAATGGCACAATAGCCAGAACCGGTTTGGCTCAGTGGATGGAGCATCGGCCTGCGGACTCAAGGGTCCCGGGTTCGATTCCGGTCAAGGGCATGTGCCTTGGTTGCGGGCACATCCCCGGTGGGGGGTGTGCAGGAGGCAGCTGATCAATGTTTCTCTCTCATCGATGTTTCTGGCTCTCTATCCCTCTCCCTTCCTCTCTGTAAAAAATCAATAAAATATATTTTTTTAAAAAAATGGCACAATATAAATTTTCCCCATCAGAATTAAAGATGGGAGAATCAGATTACAATATATTTTGTGAGGAAAACATGTTTGTTTCTCAAAACAGTGTTTTCAATCATTTTACAAGCTAACAATTTTTTAGAGGGCCAGACAAATTTAAATGAAGGAACGATTATTTCTAGATGTTAAGAGAATGAGTACATACAGTAAATTTTGGTTGGTCCTTAAGCAGTTTTTGTAGGAAGTTGTTTACAGAAAACCTAGCTCAGTTTCAAGGTTGTGTTTAACAGTAAAGGTAGAAATAGAGGCTAGGACTCTGATTCTCAGTTTAGAGGATAATAGGTGATATTTCTTTCTTTTGGTAGATAATATTAGTAAATTATTTTTGAAATACCTAATATGACTTCCCTTCGAAATCTTTGGCATTTGTGAGTCTTTAGAGACTAAGGTTTTTAGGTATTCTATCCCCAACCCTCAATATAAAAATTCAGGGGAGCTAGTTTTTAATTAAAAGAAAAAGGTTAATCTTAATTTTAAAGTGACCTGAGTTTTATTCCGCACTGTTACATAAACCAATTAGATGGCTGTGAAGTCCTTTGAAATACACCAGAGGCCATTATATCTCACAGGTTTCACACATGCATCTGCAGTGAGATTTATATGACTAGAACTTACCCCACACTTTTACAAAGTAAAAATTTAAATGTCTAGGTCTAATTTTTCATAAGGCCAGCTATTCAAAATATCAAACTTATTACAGAGAGATGGTGATTAACTCACATATTGTTTGGTATGAAGTTATCCCCAAATTCAAGTATTTTTAATATTTATCCCAAGTCTTTGTACTGGCTGAAATGAAAGCTACACAATTTACATAACTCTGATTGGCATTTTTTCCCTGTGTATATTCTTGGTCACCAACTTCTAATCTCATATGCAATCTTAAGAGATCAGGTAGTTTTATGTAGTCATCATATAGTAGCATAGAACATACCATGTAAAAGTAAAATTATTTTCTTTGTTTTTATTTTTATTTTTTTAATATATTTTATTGATTTTTCACAGAGAGGAAGAGAGAGGGATAGAGAGTTAGAAACATCGTTGAGAGAGAAACATGGATCAGCTGCCTCCTGCACACCCCCTACTGGAGATGTGCCCGCAACCAAGGTACATGCCCTTGGCCGGAATCGAACCTGGGACCTTTCAGTCCGCAGGCCAACGCTCTATCCACTGAGCCAAACCGGTTACGGCCATTGCTGTATTCTTTACATTTATTTTTTATTCTCCCCCTGGATTTATTTTAAATGACATGTCTTTGACGTCACGTATTCTTTCATGTCTGATTTTGATACTCTTCATTCCATTTTTTCATTTATCCGATATTCTCCTTTTGTTTCTGTGTTGGTTTCTTTATTATGTTGGTTCTATTTGTGTTTTCTTGTAGCCCATGGTTGTTTTTAAAAGTAAATATTTTAAATGGATTCCTCATCAGGCTGTACATAGATCTCCATTAGTTTTGTAATTGATTAGTGGAAAATTATTATGTTGTCATGGTGGTATCTTTGATTTTAGTATTTGATTCAGACCTGTGTTGCTGCCTCTACATTTGATGAAGCAGTTGCCCTTTTATTCCTTTCAGCCTTAGGGACCAATTCTGGCCGTGAGAAATAGATTTATCTGCATGTGGAATCAAAGGTGTTCGCTGGGAGAGGTGTTGTTTTGATCTTGAGAACAGGTTCAACAGCCTTGCCTATTCGATGTCCTATGAACTGAGGTCATAACAACAATGTGTGAGTCCACAGTGGATTTGGCAGCAATTTTTTTTCCATGACAATTGAGGGTCTTGGAGTCTGTGGTGGAAAATACTGCTTACTGATTTTTGTTTCTTTTCTTGAGTAGATTGCGGCCAAAGATATTTCTTTTATAATTCATGCCAACAAACTGAGTCCTTTGATGTGTTGTGGGGAGTTCACAGATGTTACATGGACTTTTGTGGTTTTTTAAAACAAAATTTTCCAGCGATTTGTATAGAAAAGGCCACCAGCATCAGTGGCTGATAGAGGTAACTCCAACCCTTGTTTTTGACTGTAGCCATCTTCAAGCATATTTGCTCAACCAGTTTTCCCAATCATCCTTTCTATGCACTTCTCCCATTTTTTCCTTCTGCATTGCTGTTTGTCTTTATTGGGTGCTAATTACCATCTGCTATGTTTTCTTTGTTCATGGATAGCTCTCTACTTGTACTGTTGTACTGGGAGGGAGATGAATTCTTCTTGCCATATTCCTGGTGTCACTCACATAGTTTTTTTGTTTGTTTGTTTTTGTTTTTACTGTGGTTACTTTTGTGCTTTGTTATACACAGTGCTGGCCATCCAGCTCTTGAGGTTTTCTTTTAGGATTTTTATCATCTATTTCCCGTGTAATGGCTCAACTGGGATTTCAAGGGGAAGAATCATTTGTGCATCACAGGAGAAACATGACTCCATCCATGGCAGGGAGGACCCAGTGGCAGTCTTGCCAGGGTGAAGGGCTGTTGGAGAGGAATTGATGCCAGGGTTTTGTTAAGTCCTAACTAGGAACCAATTTTGTTCATCAGTATTTTGTTACCATTGCCAGTTCCCCGCTCCATTCTACTTGTTCTTTCTTATTGTTGACACTTTGCCAACTAACTACTCAGTTTCAATATTTATCATTTCTGCTCAGTTTCCCAGCACGTGGGTAATCTTCGCCTCTCTAAATGATGCACCTCAACCATTTACCCCACAGGTCTCTCTTTACTATTTTCTAACCTTGGTCCATGCCTGCAGAGCCTTGGAGTGTGCATGTGTCCTTATATTGACCTTGAACATCATGTGCTTTAATACTGTGGTTTTTTTTTTTTATGGGATTGAGCACATTCAAGTTATTCTACACAAACTCACATCACCAGCATGAAATCTCCCACAGAAGACATTGTGAAGAATCAGCTAGTGGCCCAGCCGGTGTAGCTTAATTGTTGAGCGTCGACCTATGAACCAGGAGGCCACAATTTTATTCCTGGTCAGGGCACATGCTGGGGTTACAAGATCAATCCCCAGTAGGGGGCATGCAGCCGATTGTTGATTTTTCTCCCACCCTTGATGTCCCCCTCTCTCTCTCTCCCCCTTCCTATCTGAAAGCAATAAAAATATATTATAAAAAAAGAAGAAACAGTTAGTGGACCCTACCTCTCTTCTAGTGCACCTTGCCTCTGTTCTTAGTGTCCTATCATATGCTCATGTCCCTCCCTTGGTGAGGTCTCCACCATTGGTTGACCTTTGGGGTCAAGTAATATATAACTGCCTTTCCCTCAGAGTCTCACTTGTCTTGAAGATCATCCCATAAAATCATGCCTAATCATGTCAGATAAACATTTGTGATGAAGATATTCTGTTTTCATAAGGTCAACGTGTACCTCACGAGCGTTTCCTTTTGTTCAGGTTGCTGCTGTGGAGCAGAGAATGTGGAGGCACCGACTGAGCAGAAGGTTTCTGTAAGATTGTCACAGGCAAGGAATCCCAAGGTAGCCTTGTCTTCCCAGAAGAGCCACCCCTGTGATGGTTGTGAGCCAGTCTTGAAAAAGATTTTCCACATTATTGACCTACAGGGAACACAACACAGCCAGATACCGTTGAGGTGCGGGGCATGCGCAAAACGATTTTATTTCGGTACAAAATTTCACCAGGACCAGGAGCAACATATGAGAGAGAAGCATTCCGTCAGTGGTGTGGACAGGATCTCACTTGCAGAGGGCGGCCATTTCAATGCCTCGCAGAAGCATTTTACCTGCGGAGAGGTTGGGCCGGACATCCTTATGGGGTCAGGACATCACCAAAAGGCTACTCAGACCGGGGATAAGTCAAATGAAATATCGATGTCTGCCGTGACTTTTCAAAGCAGAAAAAATTATTACACCAGGAAAGAATATAAGAGAGCAACTGGCCGCAAGCATACATTTGTTCAAGACAAGAGCGCTTGTGCTAGAAGACAGCGTTTAGTGTGCCATGAATGTGGAAAGTATTTTACCAGATTGTCTAGTTTTTTTTATCATCAGAGACTTCACACTGGAGAAAAGCCCTTTAAGTGCGGTGAATGTGGGAAATCTTACACCGGTAGCACTGGTCTCCTTTATCATCAGAGAATTCACACTGGAGAAAGGCCCTATGAGTGCAGTGAATGTGGGAAATCTTTTAGCAGGATCGATTCCCTTCGTATTCACCTGAGAGTTCACAGTGGTGAAAGGCCTTATAAGTGCCATGAATGTGGGAAGTCTTTTACCACTAGCACTGGTATTCGTCATCATCAGAGATTTCACACTGGAGAAAAGCCGTATAAGTGCAGTGAATGTGGGAGATCTTTTACCAGTAGCACTAGCCTTTGTTATCATCAGAGACTTCACAGAGGAGAAAGGCCTTATGAGTGCAGTGAATGTGGGAAATCTTTTACCTGTAGTAGCAGCCTCCGTTATCATCAGAGATTTCACACAGGAGAGAGGCCTTACGAGTGCAGTGAATGTGGGAAAACTTTTACCATGATTAGATGCCTTCGTCGTCATCAGATAATTCACACAGGAGAAAGGCCTTACGAGTGCAGCGAATGTGGAAAATCTTTTACCATGATCCACTATCTTCGTCGCCATCGCAGTGTTCACACTGGAGAAAGACCTTATGAGTGCAGCGAATGTGGCAAATCCTTTACCACAATTTATAGCCTTCGTAATCATCGGAGATTTCATACAGGAGAAAAGCCTTACGAGTGCAGTGAATGTGGAGAATCGTTTTCCATGCTCTATTCCCTTCGTAGTCACCAGAGAGTTCACACTAGAGAAAGGCCTTATGGGTGCAGTGAATGTGGGAAATCTTTTATCAGTAGCAGTGGCCTCCGTTATCATCAAAGACTTCACACTGGAGAAAGGCCTTATGAGTGCAGTGAATGTGGGAAATCTTTTACCAAGAACCAATCCCTTCTTTATCATCAGAGAATTCACACCAGACAAGGCCCTTATGAGTGCAGTGAATGTGGAAAAACTTTTACCGGTATCCTAAGCCTTCGTAGTCACCAGAGAGTTCACACTAGAGAAAGGACTTAGGAGTGTCGTTCATGTGGCAAATTTTGTACCCAAAATTCTAACCTTATTCTGCACATAAGGCTTCACATGGGAAGAAGGTTGTATATGCATAGGAAATGTACAATTTTCAAGGTCAGTCTTAACAATACTATAGGAAACTCTATTTGTCTGACTTGAATCTCATACATTCGAATGTCAAAAGTAGGGAGATTCCCTATAAACTTATCTGAAAATCATGTGTGTGTATGTTGCACTTTCTCATTTACACAGGTGTCCTGCCAGATCTATGTCCCCGAATGTGTCTGTTGCTGAAGCAATGTCACCTGTACCACCTATACCAGCGGTTCCTCAACCTGTGGGTCACGACCCCTTTGGGGGTTGAACAACCCTTTCACAGGGGTCGCCTAAGACCATCGGAAAATACTTTCCGATGGTCTTAGGAACCGGGACACTGCTCATTTATTCGTCTCCAGGTGGATCCGCCCACATACGAGTACCCGGCGTATTAAAGGGTCGCGGCATTAGGAAGGTTGAGAACCACTGACCTACACGGTGTCCTCAGATGGCATCAGTCACCATCCTCATTGGCGCAGGGAAGCTAACTCTGTTCTCTGATTTGTTGGAGACTAGGACCAGCCTTTTCTTAGATGTGTATGTGCTACCCCTGTATCCGTCGTAAAATGTCTGGTTAATCGTCCTGCCTGATCTGGTATGAGTTTTGGCAATTTTCTTTAACAGAAGGGAAGCAGGACAACAAAGATGGATGTTGGAATTTCACTCATTTTGTGCCATTTTTTGCTTTATAAAATAAATGTTTCTTTCCTGTATCGGATTAATATACTTTAATTTTTTTAAAGCTATACACCACGCAGTGAACACTACTTCTAACCCGCACTACTGACATGCTCCATCACTTTCAGAAGACCAGTCATCTGATAAGACCACAAGCCCTTGCTTTGTAGTGTTCCCCTATTTGCCTAGTTTCCGCTCATGGGTGTTCTTGGGTCGGAACGTGTGTCTAAGAAGGCCAGATGCTTTGGAGCCCCAAAGCCAGTGCAGAGGGAAATAGGAGGGCAGTGATCAAACTCCCCGTGCCCTGGATCAGGCATCCTGGATTTGAACTTCAGATTCTCAAATACCCCTGGACTCCCAGAGAAACGACGCCTCTCTCTGGTCTGGGTTTCCGGTTTCTCCTGGGTAAAACAAGCGTAAGGTTTGTTTCCACCCCTGAGCTCTTGGAGGTGAAGAGCTACGATTTATTTTTGCAGCCAGTGTTGACTTGAGCAACTCATCCCTCTGCCTGCACAGACATTCCCAGGCCAGGCACCCCTCACTCCCACAATGCCCACAAGCACCTTTGTATGTTATAGAAAGAAAAGTGGCTTTTAAGAATCTGATGTCCCGCCCTAGCTGGTTTGGCTCAGTGGATAGAGCATCAGCCTGTGGACTGAAGGGTCCAAGGTTCAATTCCAGTCATGGGCACATGCCCCAGTTGTGGGCTCAATCCCCAGGAGGGGGCAAGCGGGAGGCAGCCGATCAATGATTCTCTGTCATCATTGATGTTTCTATCTTTCTATCCCTTTCCCTTCCTTTCTGAAATCAATAAAAATATATTTTAAAAAAAAAGAATCTGATGTTCCACCAGCAAGGAAGCAGGTGCTACGGGCCCTGAGGTGTCAGTACGGGGTCCAAACCTGGGAATCTCCAGGTGACTCCTAGAGCTCCCTAAATCTCGGTCGGCTGAATGTGACGTGAAGCTGATGATGGAGCTTGCTTTGGCCTTTGAAGATCAATAAAAGTAACACAGAGTACTTTTTTTTTTTTTGCCAGGTTTCCAGTGTGAGCTTTTCGAGCATTTTCTCTTTTAATTCTCAAAACAACCTGAGAAGTGGAAACTAATTTTGCTGAAAAAAAAATTCAGTATTAGAGGAATGAAGTAGGTTCCCCAAATTTACATCACAGACAAGTGTCAGATTCAAGGGGCTGGATTTTAACCATTATTTTCTCCAGCATCAGACACAGTCTCTACCACTGATGAGCAGCCCTCACTGGAGCAGGTACAGTCTGAGGCCCAGGGTGGCTCAGCTGCAGCTCCTGTTTCTATGGTTGCAGTTATGCATTTCCTCCCATTCCCTTTACATCTCAGAGCACTTCCCTTGGCTTCCCTCCCTGTGTTCAGGGCAACACCATTATTTGTCACCTTTAGCAGTTTCTCCAATGGAACCTTCTCTGAGACTTAGCAACGATTTGACTGCCTCCCCTTTGATCCCAGATTGGAGTTGAACCCTCAGGAGACCTCAGTCATTTGGGCTGGGTCTCTGCCCCTTCACCCACATTTGGGGTGTCCGTCTATGATCCCATCCACTGTGATGAATTTCATGCCTCAGACTTTGCAAGTGCTGTTTGTAGGTGGCATTGACATTCACTCTTTAGGAGAGGACCGGGATGTGAATTCTGGGACCAAATTTACGGAAGTGATGCTGAAGACCTACAGGATCCTGGTCTCATTGGTGAGTGCTCACCTCTCTTCCATGCAGGGGATGCACTGCTCAGGTGATTCTGTCCTCTCTATCCCTACTGGCTCTATGAGACAATGGTTGTCACCCTGTTTTCCCTGCAGCCCTGATAGTGTTCTGGACCCATGGCTTACTTTCCAATCTCCTGTGTCTGTACGATGGATTTTTGGGTGGGAACATAGTCTTGAACACAAACTTTCACCACAGTGCGCAGCACACTGAGATCCTACTCCATATCTAGTAATGGAAAGAGACAAGTACACTTTTTAGGATATAATCCTATATAATAAAACCCTGATATGCAAATCGAATGAACGGTGGAATGGCCGGTCGCTATGACATACACCGACCACCAGGGGGCAGACGCTCAGTGCAGGAGCTGCCCCAACCCGCAGGCCCTGACCAGCAGCAGTATTGAGGGGGGTGGGGCCCAGGGCTGGCGAGCGGGTGACGCCAGACCACCAGCCAAGGCATATACCAGTGGGGGCCTCCCGATAGCCCCCGCTGGTCACCTCACAGATCGGCCCTGATTGCCAGCCAGGCCTGGGGACCCTACCCATGCATGAATTTTGTGCACCGGGCCTCTAGTCTATATATAAGGAAAATCAAAAGTAGGTCATTTTATTTTATTTATTTTTTAAAAATACATTTTATTGATTTTTTACAGAGAGGAAGGGAGAGGGATAGACAGTTAGAAACATCGATGAGAAACATTGATCAGCTGCCTCTTGCACACCCCGCACTGGAGATGTGCCAGCAACCAAGGTACATGCCCTTAGCTGGAATCGAACCTGGGACCGTTGAGTCCGCAGGCCGACGCTCTATCCACTGAGCAAAACCGGCCAGGTCAGATTACATATCTTATAGAACGGCTTTGTCTCTTATTAAATACACTTTTAGCAGCAGAGTTGGGAGGGCCGTTTTCAGGATAACCAAGCCCCCCTGGCGACGGAAGCTCCCAGCCTCTCCTTTTTTTCTTTTTTCTTTTTTATTCTGGGATTTATTTACCTTCTATAATTGAAACTTTGTAGCCTTGAGAGAAGCTCAGAGCCGGCCAGGGCGGGCGGGAGGGAAGCTTGGCTTCCTCCATCGCCAGGGGCAACCCACTCCTGCTCGCTCCAGCTCGGTGGCCACAGCTGGCTGAAAGCAGGTATCTGGGGTTTATTTACCTTCTATAATTGAAACTTTGTTGCTTTGAGTGGAGCTCAGAGCCACAGCAGCAGGCGGGAAGCTTGGCTTCCTCCATCATTGGGGCAACCAAGCCTCCTGCTCGCTCCAGCTCTGTGGCTGCTGGCCGCCGTCTTGGTTGGGTTAATTTGCATATAGTCGCTCTGATGGGCTGGTGGGCGTGGCTTAAGGCATAGCAAAGGTGCGGTCAATTTACATGTTTGTCTTTTATTAGTGTAGATATATATATGATAGAATACAATTCTGTGGTGAGAATGCAATGGACATTTGATTTCAAGGAAAAAACAATGAATTTTCTTTAGATTAAAGAAAAATATACATTTATTTTGTTGTGCTATGTGTTTAATGTTTGATGGTAAATCCAATGTACATCTTTAAAAGTGTACTTTTTTAAAAACGTTTTATGCCGAAACCGGTTTGGCTCAGTGGATAGAGCGTCGGCCTGCGGACTGAAGGGTCCCAGGTTCGATTCCGGTCGGGGGCATGTGCCTGGGTTGCGGGCACATCCCCAGTGGGAGATGTGCAGGAGGCAGCTGATCGATGTTTCTCTCTCATCGATGTTTCTAGCTCTCTGTCTCTCTCCCTTCCTCTCTGTGGAAAATCAATAAAATATATTTAAAAAAAAAAAACAAACGTTTTATTATTTTGTGTGAGAAAAGATATGGAATTTGCTCGCTCAACTAATATGACCTACAAACCCATATTCCTTGCCTTGTGGCAATTTTGGGAACATGTATTTTAGAGCACTTCTAGAAATAAAAAGAAACAAAAACCTACTCTGCCACTGGGGCGGGGGGAGAGGGGGAAATGGCTTGTAAATTCTAGATGTGGTGTTTCATCGAGTATTGTATTTGTCCAGATGTTATTTGTATATATAAAGTAATTGGAAATAAGTGCTAAACTATATATATGGGATGTTGCTTCTAAAATATATTTAAGAAGAGTATATAGATGCAGGCTATGTGGTGAGAATTAGAACAACATCCCTCATGTATCTTTTATATTAATAAAAGAAGTTGATATCATGTTAAACAGGACTGTGTAGTTACTGGAATTGCTGCCATTGGAGGATGTGGCTGTGGAGTTAAGTTGGGAGGAGTCCCAGCTCCTGAACCCTGCTCACAAAGACCTGTATTGGAACATGACGTTGGAGAACTCTGTCAATCTTTTTTCACTGGGTAAGGAGAGCTCCCTGTGTCATTTAGAGGTGCCGGGTCACTGGCCTTTGCTCTAACATTTGCTGAAAGTCTTGCAGTCACTGTGGTCATCTGAAGGTCGAGACTTTCAGCCCCCGCTCTGGCCCCTAACAAAAGGGTATAATGTCCTCTATCCTGAAAGAGAAGTTTTACTTTGCATACGAGAAATTCTTTTGTCTCTAAAATGTCATGTTTCCCATCTTCACATCCTACAAGTCACCATATCTAGGTCTTCTATGAACAGGGTATCACACTACCAGACTAGATGCGCTATCCAAGTTGCAACATGGAGAACAACCATGGATAATAAAGAATGAAATCTATACTAGAAGCAGTCCAGGTGAGTGAGTGAGAACCAGCAAGAGAGTGGTCATAGGAGTCATATTCTAGTCATTAAGGAATGGTGTCTGCCCTGGGTACTTGGTTGGACATTGTCCCTTGTACCAAAAGTTGCCAGTTCAATTCTGGGTCAGGGCATATGCCTGAATTGTGGGCTTGATCCTCAGTTGGGGGTGTACAGGAGGCACCCAATTGATGTTTCACTCTCATATCAATGTCTCTTTCTCTTTCTCTCTCTCTCTCTCTCTCTCTGTTCCCCTCCTTTCATCTCTCTCTAAAAATCAATTTAAAATATTTTTAAAAACATTTTTATATGTTTTCTTTTATTTCAGATAGAGGAAGGGAGAGGGAGAGAGAGAGATAGAAACATCAAGGATGAGAGAGAATCATCAATCAGCTACCCCCTGCATGCCCTCCTACTGGGAATTGAGCCCACAACTGAGGCATGTGCCCTGATCGGGAATCAAACCTTGACCTCCTGGTTCATGGGTTAACTCTCAACCACTATGCCACACAGCCAGGCAATAAAAAAATAATATTCTTTTAATTTAAAAGAGAGAGAAGGGTCACAGCTTTGAGGGTATCCAAGGCTAGGTAAACCGCTCCTCCACATGTGGATTTCCTGAGATGAGAATTTTTTGTGGGTGTTTTTGCCTTAAATATACTCCTTGTTGCCCAGCTGGCATGGCTCAGTGATTGAGTGTCGACCTATGAACCAGGTCATGGTTTGATTCCCGGTCAATGCACATGGCTGAGTTGCAGACTCATTCCCCAGTGGGGCGTGCAGGAGGCAGCCAATTGATGATTTTTCTCTCATCATTGTTGTTTCTTTCTTTCCCTCTGCCTTCCTCTCTGAAATCAATTTTTAAAAATATTTTTTAAAAATAAATATACTGGCCCTAACTGGTTTGGCTCATCGGATAGAGCTTCGGCCTGCGGACTCAAGGGTCCCAGGTTCAATTCCGGTCAAGGGCATGTACCTTGGTTGCAGGCACATCCCCAGTGGGGGGTGTGCAGGAGGCAGCTGATCGACGTTTCTTTCTCATCAATGTTTCTAACTCTCTACCCCTCTCCCTTCCTCTCTGTAAAAAATCAATAACATATATTTAAAAATAAAAATAAATATACTTCTTGTTTCTTCTTGCATCTGATACTTTTTGACCTTACATCTTAATGGTATGGGATGGTTGACAATAAAGGCATTCTCATGAAGGAATTTGTTATTTTCTTTATTCCTAAGAATCAGGAAAGTTGAGTCATCTGCAAGAGTACTCTCAGAACCTACGAGTTCTGAAGAACATTCAACAATTCAGTGAAAGCAATGCACTTAGGAATACTGTTCATCTGAGTGAAACAAAGATGGCTTAAAAAATGAAAAAAAAACTTTTTTTAAATGAAAAATTTTAAAAGTAAGTAAAAAACAAATGTGGCTGTAATTTTGGACTTATGTAGGAAATCTTTGAAATCAAGGTTAAGATTAATTAACCAGAAGAGAAGATATGAAATTAAAGAACCCCACTGAGTTTAATGGAGATGAGAAATCCTTTCTACACGGTAAATCGTGAGCACTTGCACCCCGGAGTTGAAGTCCCTGAAAGGGAAAAACAGATCAGCACTGAATTCCAAGTCTTTAAGCATCATCTTTATTGATGTTCAAATCCCTATAAGTAAACAATTGACTTCCAATTAAAGTTTATATGATGCATCTGAGTTCCTTTTTATTTCCAAAGCTTGCCCTATATTCCTATTTTATTTTGTTTTTATATTTTTTTAATTGATTTTTTACAGAGAGGAAGGGAGCGAGACAGAGAGCTAGAAACATCGATG
Source organism: Myotis yumanensis (assembly GCF_028538775.1). Classification (NCBI taxonomy): domain Eukaryota; kingdom Metazoa; phylum Chordata; class Mammalia; order Chiroptera; family Vespertilionidae; genus Myotis; species Myotis yumanensis. Next base: position 5,858,599 of record NW_027223774.1, on the reverse strand, counting down.
AGAGAGAAACATCGATCAGCTGCCTCCTGCACATCTCCTACGGGGGATGTGCCCGAAACCCAGGTACATGCCCTTGACCGGAATCGAACCCGGGACCTTTCAGTCCGCAGGCAGACGCTTTATCCACTGAGCCAAACTGGTTTCGGCTATATTCCTGTTTTATATTGGCCACATATATATATGATGGTGGAAGCAGGTCATTTATGTGATAACATTTTCCAGACTGTAATGCAGGCATATCTCGTCATTATGACGCTGTATTGGAGTCATAGATAATGTGTTTTCATCATCAGGGACTCCAGTCCCTTCATCAGGAAAGGATGACAACGTGCCTTAGAGCAGCGGTTCTCAACCTGTGGGTCGAGACCCCTTTGGGGGTCGAACGACCCTTTCACAGGGGTCGCCTAAGACCCTCGGAAAACACATGTATAATTACATATTGTTCTTGTGATTAATCACTATGCTTTCATTATGTTCAATTTGTAACAATGAAAATACATCCTGCATATCAGATATTTACATGACGATTCATAACAGTAGCAACATGACAGTTATGGAGTAGCCACGCAAATAATTTTATGGTTGGGGGGTCACCACAACATGAGGAACTGTATTAAAGGGTCGCGGCATTAGGAAGGTTGAGAACCACTGTCTTAGACTTAGGCTTAGACAATCTGGGTATGGAGGGAGGTGGGAAAACTCTGGATTTTTTATTATTATTGATTCAGAGAGGAAGGGAGAGGAAGAGAAAGATGGAAACATCAATGATGAGAGAAAAATCATTGATCAGCTGTCTCCTGCACACCCCCCACTGGGGATGGAGCCCACAACCCTGGCATATGCCCTTAACCGGAATCGAACCGGGGACCCTTCAATCCGCAGGCCGATGCTCTATCCACTGAGCTAAACCAGCTGGTGCTGCTAGACCGGTTTTGGAATGCATCCGATTGAGCTAATGAAGGGTCAGAAAAGGTGTTTCCAGGGAAGCTCAACGCGCAGGGGCGGGCTTTGCGGCTCCTCCTCACAGCGGGCGTTTTGTCTCCTCCCAGAACCGGCTGAGCTGCCAGGCCCGAGGCTGCAGATCGCTGGGTCCCGGTGGAGATGCCCCGAGGGAGAAGGCGCGCGGGTCCTGGCGCTCACAGCACACGCGCGGGTGTGAAGCTCGATGTCCCCGCCCGGGTGACCCGCTCCAGGGCCCGGAAAGGGACCCCCCTTCCCGCCGCGGCCTCTGCTCCCGCCGCTCCCGCCCGGCTCCGCACACAAAGTCCGATGGCGGCGCCCGCCCGGGGGCGCGGGGCTGAGGTGAGTGCGCGTCCCCCGGGCCCCCACCGCGTCCTCCCACCGAGCAGGACAGCCCGGGTGCGGGCGCCTGTCCCGTCCTGCAGCTCAGTCCCGCGTGGAGGCCCGTGAGGAAGGCGGAGGGGAGAGAGGAGTGTTGTGTCTTCTGAGGACACAGCAAGTGCAGGGCAGAGAGGACGGGGGTGACTTGCATCTGAAGGTCCCTGAGGATGTGGCTGTGAGTATTGACGGAAAGATCAGAGGCTGCAGGGAGGATGGCACAGCGTCATTCGGGGCTTTCCCGGCTGTGGGTCCGTCAGGGGCCTGGGGTGGTCCTGGATCCGGCTGGACTACAAGCTCTCTACACGCCATATGCCAAGTTCATGGGTGAGTCCAGCGAGACCCAGTAGCATTGGAGCAGGAAGGGGCAGAGCTGAGGGAGTGAACCTGGGGTCTGAACATGGGAAGGGGCCCTGGCCGGTTTGGCTCAGTGGATAGAGCGTCGGCCTGCGGACTGAAGGGTCCCAGGTTCGATTCCGGTCAAGGGCATGTACCTTGGTTGCGGGCACATCCCCAGTGGCGGGTGTGCAGGAGGCAGCTGATCGATGTTTCTCTCTCATGGATGTTTCTAACTATCTATTCCTCTCCCTTCCTCTCTGTAAAAAAAAAAAATTTTTTTTTAATCTATAGGATGGGAAGGGGATAGACATTACCCAGTGGTGTGCACATCTGGAGGAAGTGTGAGCTGATAGTTCCAGGGACCTGGTGTGGGGACTTACAGGTGAAGCATAAACCCAGGTTTGGGTTTGTCTTGGAGGCAGGATCTAGGAGACTGCAGTGGTACCGCTTGGCAGGAAGGCTGGCGCCCTGCAGACATGCCCAGACCGTAAATGGCACTTCTATACTGTCTCTCCACATCCTCCCCTCCTCCTTCCCTTCCCGCCCACTCAGTTGCTGTGGCCGAGGGCAGTAACAGTGATTCATGGGACTGTGATGAGAGAGCAGCAGCATTAGCATTAGAGCCCTGGGGGAGGTTGAGCGGGGGAAGATGTGTAAGGAGTAGGAGTGCGGGGTCTCAGGATGACTGTTCTGGTTTTGAAACTGGACAGCCAATGGGTCCGGGCTGCCTGTCACTGCTTGAGCCAATTCAGCAGAGACAGGGTTGAATCACAGATGAGTGTTTATTCCAATCATGCCGACAGTATGGGAGGGCAGCAGGTCATACCCCCCCAAATCTGCTCTGCCTCCCCCCATAAGCCAGCTGTTCACGTGGGGGTACAAGGACAGGGATTTCGTGGGGGAAGGAGGCCAAGGGAAATCAGAATGGGTATAATGGTTACAGATTACAGGCAGCGTGGACTGGGTCTTTGCAAAAGAAAGGGGCCATCAGAACGTCATTGCTTCATTCCTACAACAAAGTGGTTTATCTTTCCCTGATAGGCAGCTCCTTGCTAAGGAGTTTGGGCTGCATTTCCTGGTGAGCTCCCAGGGCCCTGGTACAACTCCTAGCCATGGTAGACTGTGCTTTGTTTAATGAGAACAAAACAATTGCCCTGACCGGTTTGGCTCAGCGGATGGAGCTGCGGCCTGTGGACTCAAGGGTCCCAGGTTCGATTCCGGTCAGGGGCATGTGCCTTGGTTGCGGGTGCATCCCCAGTGGGGAGTGTGCAAGAGGCAGCTGATCAATGTTTCTCTCTCATCGATGTTTCTAACTCTCTATCCCTCTCCCTTCCTCTCTGTAAAAAATAAATAAAAAATATTTTTTAAAAATCACGGTTAACGGAACATGCTTAATATTTCTTATTAATATTTCTTATAACGGATAGCTAGTCCTCAATAGTCTATTTCTGCCCCCTTCATTTCCCTGCTGCTGTTTCTGTCACCTCATATCTACGACAATAGTTTTATATTTTTTAAAAATATTTTTTAATTGATTTTTTACAGAGAAGAAGGGAGAGGAATAGAGAGTAAGAAACATCAATCAGCTGCCTCCTGCACACCCCCTACTGGGGCCATGCCTGCAACCAAGGTACATGCCCTTGACCGGAATCGAACCCCGGACCCTTCAGTCTGCAGGCCGACGCTCTATCCACTGAGCCAAACCGGTCAGGGCGACAATAGTTATAGATGAAAAAAATCACACCCTGCAGGACTGCGTTTGCTTCTGCCTTAAAAGCAATTCGTGGGGCTCTGACCTGTTTGTCTCAGTGGATAGAGCGTCGGCCTGCGGACTGAAAGGTCCCAGGTTCGATTCTAGTCAAGGGCATGTACCTTGGTTGCAGGCATAGCCCCAGTAGGGGGTGTGCAGGAGGCAGCTGATTGATGTTTCTCTCTCATGGATGTTTCTAACTCTCTATCCTTCTCCCTTCTTCTCTGTAAAATCAATAAAATATATATTTTTTTAAAAAGCAGTTCATGGGGGATGGAACACAGGGAATGCAGGATTTAAAAAGAGGAAGACACTGAATACAGCAGCAAGCAATTAGACTACAAAATAATAAAACAGGAGAAAAATTAAAAAGAATTCCCGCTGCCGAAACCGGTTTGGCTCAGTGGATGGAGCGTCGGCCTGCAGACTGAAGGGTCCCGGGTTCGGTTCCGGTCAAGGGCGTGTATCTTGGTTGCGGGCATATCACCAGTGGGAGATGTGCAGGAGGCAGCTGATCGATGTTTCTCTCTCGTCGATGTTTCTAGCTCTCTGTCTCTCTCCCTTCCTCTCTGTAAAAAATCAATAAAATATATTTAAAAAAAAAAAAAAGAAAAGAATTCCCGCTGACCTAGACAGACTGGGTAGCCAGGAAGTTAAAGCCAAAACACCCTTCTCGATGTTTTACCTTGGAGATGGTTTCCCTAATTTGTTGAATGTTGTTTTCTATCAATTGAGAATTATTCCTTTAAATTCCTCACAACCGGGGTTATGCCGCAGGAGCAAATAACCTATTGCTGTGCCCAGTTCTCTAGAACTGCCTCCCTGGCCTGACTCGGTTCTTGATTTATCCCCCGTGTAGCCCTGGAGATGGCCTCCAGGGCTTTTCCCATCCCACACACCAGCCGGGTCACTTCTACATTAAGGGAGTGAAGCGTAGTAATCCCTCCTTTGGAAAACTGCTGTTTGAACCTGTTATTTTTAGATAGTCTCTTATTCTATAAAATATAACTTTGTTTTTTTAGCTTCAATAATAGGAAAGATAAACTTAATTGTCTGACCTTACAAGGTAGCCATCTAAATGATACGCTGATATTGATGCCAGGTGCCTGTATAGATATGATATGATACTCAGGGTTCCACGCTGTCTACAAAAATAACGTACACAAAGAACTAGAAGGATATAAAAAGGAAATACTCTCTCCTGTGTTTGATCAGAATTTTTTTTAAAAAAATGTTTTATTGATTTTTTACAGAGAGGAAGGGGGAGGGAGAGAGAGTTAGAAACATCGATGAGAGAGGAACATCGATCAGCTGCCTCCTGCCACCCCCTACTGGGGATGTGCCCAGAACCAAGGTATATGCCCTTGACCGGAATCAAACCCGGGACCTTTCAGTCCGCAGGCCAACGCTCTATCCACTGAGCCAAACTGGTTAGGGTTTGATCAGAATTTGACAGAGGTAATCTGCTCTGAACCTGCTCACAATAAATATGACTCCTAACTAAGTGGCTGATTAAGGCGTCTTGTCCAGCTCGCCGATTTCCGATACAACAGGAGCATTACCAATACGGTTAAAGCAGTATATGCAGCAGGGCCCCCAGGTGGAGATGGTCCTTAACAGTCTGGTGCCATGGCCTTGAGAAAGTCTCAGACCCTGTGATGTTTCTGAGGCCTCAAGACAGTCACTGGTCCTAAGGAGCAAGGCCCCCTGGTGCTGTTGGCAGGGTTACAGGAGTAAACAGTTACCCCACGGGAGGGAAACCAGCTAGCCAGCAGCTTAGTATGTCCATCACTATAAGGGAGGGCGACGTTATACAAATATTTCATATTGTAGGTATAGATCCTGAAAGACAGTAACTAGAACACCCAGTAAAAGTCAGACCACTGCAGCTGTTACAGAAGACCGGAGAAGAACCAAGCAACGCTTAGAGAGACCGAGTTACACATTATTATTATTATTATTATTATTATTATTATTACATGCAGGCCGAGAGAAAACTGTATTTCAAATTCTGGAGGAACTTTCCGTATTTATATCTTTTTAGCTTTTTTTAAAAAAAGATACCTTTATTGATATCAGAGAGGAAGGGAGAGGGAAAGAGAGATAGAAACGTCAATGATGAGAGAGAATCATTGATTGGCTGCCTCCTGCATGTCCCCTACTGGGGATCAAGCCCACAACCTGGGCATGTGCCCTTGACCAGAATTGAACCTGGGACTCTTCAGTCCGCAGGCTGATGCCCTATCCACTGAGCCAAACCAGCCAGGGCTCTTTTTACCTTCTTTGTCTCCCACCTATGGGGTTTTTCTGGTCCCCTTTGCGAGTCCTTAAAGAGTCCTATGTGCTGGGGCTTTGAGGCCTCAACCGAGCCGAAGCCGGTTTGGCTCAGTGGATAGAGCGTCGGCCTGTGGACTGAAAGGTCCCAGGTTCGATTCCAGTCAAGGGCATGTACTTGGGTTTCGGGCACATCCCCAGTAGGAGATGTGCAGGAGGCAGCTGATCGATGTCTCTCTCTCATCAATGTTTCTAACTCTCTATCTCTCTCCCTTCCTCTCTGTAAAAAATCAATAAAATATATTTAAAAATATATATATATATATATTTTTAAAAAAAGATGGATGCTTCACAGCAACCTTTAGAGAAAACATTCCTGCATCCTTTCCCAGAGAGTAGGTTCCAACGTATAAAGGCCCCCGTCTGTGACTTCCCAAAATGAATAAAATTATTCTTTATATTCATCATAGGTGTCCTAACTCCGACTGGGCAAGATGTAAAGGTACATTCTCCATAGGTTCACCCCTTGCCAGCTTCAGGGCAGCGGGGGTGATGAGACACCCGTTTCGGGGTCCCGCCCATTTCTCCGCTGGTTGGCCCATTGTCTTTGCTCTGCGTTATGTCTGTGTAAATGCCTACCACAGATTCAGTTGTCTCGATTCTGACAGGTTGGCGTGACCTTGGAGGACATTGCCCTGTACTTCTCCAAGAAGGAATGGAGCCTCCTTGATGAGGGTCAGAGACAGCTGTACCTGAATGTGATGCTGGAGAACTTTGAACTTGTATCCTCGCTGGGTAAGACCCTCACTCTCACCAGTGACCTGGACTTAACCTTGCATTTCCCCAGGCCCCTCTTCCCAGGTGGGCTCTGTCCTCACAGGTGGACCGTGGGCACTGGGTGATTTCCAGTTTTCTGGGTAGTTGCTGTCCTTTGCTTGCACTGCCGGCTTCTCTCCATGCAGCCCCAATACCTGCTGCACTGAACTCATAGGGAAGGATTTCTGGTTGGTAGTGTGGCAGGGAGCCTAACGGATTCTACATAGATTAGTGAGGAAAAGCATTTTTTATATTCCTGTTGGTCATTTGTGCATAATTTTTGGAATATTGTCTCTACATCCTTAGCTCATTTTTTTAATCTGGATTTTTTGGCTAATGTGTCTTTTGAATACCTTCTATATTTTACATGTTAATTCTTTATTTTTTAAATATATTTTATTGATTTTTTTACAGAGAGGAAGAGAGAGAAATAGAGAGTTAGAAACATCAGATGAGAGAGAAACATCGATCAGCTGCCTCCTGCACACCCCCTACTGGGGATGTGCTCGCAACCCAGGTACATGCCCTTGACCGGAATCCAACCTGGGACCCTTCAGTCCGCAGGCTGACGCTCTGTCCACTAAGCCAAACCAGTCAGGGCTACAAGTTAATTCTTTATTAAATATCATGTTGTTTTGCAGGTGCTTGATTATGCTTTGCAGATATTTCGGGGGTTTGTGTGTTTTGTTTTGTTTTTAAACAAATTCAATGTTTTTGGCAACACTGTATTCAGGAAGTTATTGTGGCCATTTTTTCAGCAGGTTTAGATATTGTTTACCACTGTCAACTTTAGAAATATTCAAAGGTGTGAAGAATTTTTGTGAGTTTATATGAGCCAAACTGTCGCCAATTGGCAGGAAGCAAAATCTTAAGGCATTGAGGTAACGCACCAGAGAATGGTAGTTTTGCATCTTAATTGATACATTACAATGAAAAGAGGCCACTTAAGAGGGTTGGTTATAGGAAATTTATTGCTGATAGATTAGGGAGGAGGGAGAAAGCAAAGCAGGGAAACCTCTGGGATTGGATAAAAAAAATAAAATGATAAAATCTTTTCTCTTTTTTAAATATATTTTATTGATTTTTTACAGAGAGGAAGGGAGAGGAATAGAGAGTTAAAACATTGATGAGAGAGAAACATCGATCAGCTGCCTCCTGCACACCCTGTACTGGGGATGTGCCCGCAACCCAGGTACATGCCCTTGACCGGAATCGAACCTGGGACCCTTGAGTCCGCAGGCCGACGGTCTATCCACGGAGCCAGACCAGTTAGGGCAAGAAATCTTTTTTAAAAATATTAATTTCAGAGAAGAAGGGAGAGGGAGAGAGAGAAACATCAATGATGAGAGAGAATCATCAATCAGCTAGCTGCCTCATGCACTCCCTACAGGGGATCGAGCCCGCAACCCCCGGCATATGCCCTTGACCGGAATTGAACTGGGACCTTTCAGTCCACACACCAATCCTCTATCCACTGAGCCAAATCAGCTAGGGCAATGATAAATCTTTTATATAGGTGGATACAGGATAGCTAACAGTCAACAATTAACACAATAAAAATAATGAGAGTATTTGTAGTCTCTGCCCTGGTACATTCATTGTGCCCTGAAGAGATCCTGATAAAGGGAAGTTACCCTGATATTCCCAAGGTATGGGTTTTTGTTTTATTGTGTGTGTTTTTAATATATTTTTATGCATTAGAGAGAGGAAGGAAGAGGGAAAGAGAGGTAGAAACATCGATGATGAGAATCATTGATTGGCTGCCTCCTGCACGCCCCCTACTGGGATTCCAGCCCGCAACCCTGACCTCCTCGTTCAGAGATCGATGCTGAACCACTGAGCCATGCTGGCCGGGCCCAAGGTATGTTTTCACAGATGCAAAAGACAATTGACAGGCTCAGTTAAGGTAAAAATTGACTTTTGGCCCAGTCTGTGTCGCTCAGTGGTTGAGCTTGGACCCGTGCACCAAGAAGTTGCTAGTTAGATTCCAGGTCAGGGCACATCCTTGTTGCTGGCTCGATCCTCATGAGGGGACATGCATGAGGGAGCCTATAGATGTTTCCCCTCTCATGGATGCCTCTATCTAGCTCTCCTTCTCACTTCTTCTCTCTGGAAAAATCAATAAAAAAATCTTTTTTTAAAAAAGTTAACTTTTGCCGAACCGGTTTGGCTCAGTGGATAGAGCGTCGGCCTGCGGACTGAAGGGTCCCGGGTTCGATTCCGGTCAAGGGCATGTACCTTGGTTGCGGGCGCATCCCCACTGGGGGGTGTGCAAGAGGCAGCTGATCAATGTTTCTCTCTCATCGATGTTTCTAGCTCTCTATCCCTTTCCCTTCTTCTCTGTAAAAAAATCAATAAAATATATTTTTTAAAAAAAAGTTAACTTTTGTCAGGGAAGATACTAGCCTAGGGCATGAATACGAAACCTGCCATAAAGTACTTTTAGTTAAAGTTTCCATTTCAGCCCTGACCAGGTTGGCTCAGTGGATAGAGCGTCGGCCTGTGGACTGAAAGGTCTCAGGTTCAATTCCGGTCAAGGGCATGTACCTGGGTTGCGGGCACATCCCCAATAGGAGATGTGCAGGAGGCAGCTGATCGATGTTTCTAACTCTCTATCCCTCTCCCTTTCTCTATGTAAAAAAATCAATAAAATATATTTTAAAAAGAAGTTTTCGTTTCAGACCCCCCTTTTTTGGTACTTTAGGTCTCTGAGTTTGCAAGGCCTGCACACAGGCCTTCCCTGAGCTTGTCAGGTTAGCATGTGGCCCCTTTACATCCATACCAATGTTTACCTATAAAGTTTTTTTGTTGTTGTTAATCTTCATCTGAGGATATTTTTTTCATTGTTTTGTGGAAGGGAGAGGGGTGGAAAAGAGAGAGAGAGAGAGAGAGAGATACATGTGAGAAGGATACAAAGATCGTTTGCCCCTGGAACTCACCGTGACCTGGGTAGGGGTTGAACCTACAAGCCAGGTATATGCCCTTGACCAGGAATTGAACCTCGGACCCTTTGATGTTTGGGTGAACACTGTAACTACTGAACCACAGTGGCCGGCTATGAAGTAATTTTCTTTTTTCTTTTTTTTTTTGGTTAATCTTCGCCCAAGGATATTTTTTCATTGATTTTTAGGGAGAGTAGAAGAGAGATAAAAACAAAGAAGAAACATCGGTGTGAAAGAAACACATTGAGCCCTAACCGGTTTGGCTCAGTGGATAGAGCGTCGGCCTGACCCCATCCAGGCCAGGCTGGCCCCTGAGGCAGTCTTGCTGGGATAAAGGGCTGTTGGAGAGCGATGGATGCCAGGGCTTTGTGAAGGTAGTAACTAGGGACTCCTTTTGTTGTTCAGTTTTTGGTACCGTTGGCCAGTTCCATTCCATTCTACTTGTTCTTATTGACACTTTGCCAACTACTCAATTCTGATAGTGATCCTTTCTATTCAGATTCCCAGCCCATGGGGAAGCTTCACCTTTCTAGACCTTTGCACCTCACACATTTCCCTTCCAGGTTTTTCTTTCCTAGACTGCAACGTTGATCCGTGCCTGCAGAGCCTTGGGGTATGCATGTGTCATAATGTTGACCTTGAACATCATGTCACACCAGCTCTAATGCAACTGGTCTTTATGGGTTGGAGCACATTCAAATTATTCTACACAGACTCCCATCACCTGCAAAGCTGGTCTGAGAGGAAGCCATTGATGGAGAGACAACTAATGGACCCTGCCTCTCTTTTCTAGGTCTCATCCTATGCTGTGTCCTTTTCTTGATGTGGTTTGTACCCTTCACTGACCTTTGGGGCCAAGTAATGTGTAGCAGTCAGCCGTATCTTAGCGTCTAACTCACTTGTCTTGAAAATCATCCCATAGCCCTAGCCCGGTGGTCGGCAAACTCTTTAGCCAACAGAGCCAAATATCAACAGTACAACGATTGAAATTTCTTTTGAGAGCCCAATTTTTTAAACTTAAACTATACAGGTAGGTACATTGTTATTAACTTAATTAGGGTACTCCTAAGCTGGCCTTTGCTAAAAACGTCCTCAATCTGATTGAGGTACGTTCGCTGAGGTCGACCCCTTCCAACTCTCCCATCCACACTCGTCTTGTATACTTGTTTCGTCTATCTCCTTTCGTTCATCCTATCTATATGTCCAGACCATCTCAACATACCTTTCTCAATCCTCGACACTACATCTTCTTTCACTCCACAACGTTCCCTAAAATTAACTTAATAAACTTTACTTAAAGTTTCAAGTCAACTTCGCACTGTACGTGCGCGCCCGCACGTGGTATTTTGTGGAAGAGCCACACTCAAGGGGCCAAAGAGCCGCATGTGGCTCGCGAGCCGCTGTTTGCCAACCACTGCCCTAGCCGGTTGGGCTCAGTGAATAGAGCGTCAGCCAATGGACTGAAGGGTCCCAGGTTTGATTCCGATCAAGGGCACATGCCTGGGTTGCGGGCTTGATCCCCGGTAGAGGGCGTGCAAGAGGCAGCCAATCAATGATTCTCTCTCGTCATTGATGTTTCTGTCTCCCTCTCCCTCTCCCTTCCTCTCTGAAATCGATAAAAATATTTGAAACAAAAGAAAATCGTCCCATAAAATCATGCCTCGCTGGGGCAGATGGATATTTGTTACCCCTTCCCTATCAGGTCAACATGTACCTCACCAGCGTTTCCTTTTCTTCAGGTTGCTGCTGTGGCGCAGAGGATGTGGCGGCTCCCCCTGAACAGAAGGTTTCTGTAAGAGCGTCACAGGCCAGGAATCCCAAGGTAGCCTTGTCTTCCCAGAAGAGCCACCCCTGTGGGAGTTGTGGGCCCGTCTTGGGAAACATTTTCCAGCTGGTTGAACTGAAGGAAACCCAACACAGCCAGATACTGTTGAGGTGTGGGGCGTGTGCAAAAAGATTTTATTTCCGTGCGAAATTTGACCAGCACCAGAAGCAGCATAGGAGAGAGAAGCCTTTCGTTAGAGATGTGGACAGCATCTCTCTTGCGAGGGGTGGTGATTTTAGTGTGTCACAGAAACCTTCTACCTGTGGGGAATTTGGACAAGACGTGTTACCCGGGTCAGGACATCTACGGCAACAGGCTACTCCCACCAGGGATAGAACAAATGAAATCTTGACATCTGGGGTGAGTTTTCAAAGCAGAAATAACGATGACATCCGGGAAGAATATCATAAAACCATTGGCAGCATCCACACATGTGTTCAGGACAGGAATATTTGTCCTGAAAGACAGCGTTTCGTGGGCCAGGAATGTGGAAAATGTTTTAGCAAAATTTCTACTTTTCACTGTCATCAGAGTGTTCACTCCGGAAAAAGACGTTATGAGTGTGGTGAGTGTGGTGAGTGTGGGAAGTCTTTTTCAAGGACGTATTACCTTCCTTATCATCAGAGAGTTCACACTGGAGAAAGGCCTTATGAGTGCAGTGAGTGTGGCAAATCTTTCTTCAGTAGCTCTGGCCTTCATTATCATCAGAGATTTCACAGAGGAGAAAGGCCTTATGAGTGCAGTGAATGTGGGAAATCTTTTAGCTGTAGCAGTGCCCTCCGCAGTCATCGGAGAGTTCACACTGGAGAAAAGCCTTATGAGTGCAGTGAGTGTGGGAAATCTTTTACTGGTAGCAGTGGCCTCCGGAGTCACCAGAGAGTTCACACTGGAGAAAGGCCTTATGAGTGCAGTGAGTGTGGGAAATCTTTCTTCAGTAGCTCTGGCCTTCATTATCATCAGCGATTTCACACAGGAGAAAGGCCTTATGAGTGCAGTGAATGTGGGAAATCTTTTAGCTGTAGCAGTGCCCTCCACAGTCACCGGAGAGTTCACACTGGAGAAAAGCCTTATGAGTGCAGTGAATGTGGGAAGTCTTTTAGCTGTAGCAGTGGCCTCCGGAGTCATGAGACAGTTCACACTGAAGAAAGACCTTACGAGTGCCTTGCATGTGGAAAATCTTTTAAGAGTAGCAATGGCTTTCAGTATCACCAGAGAGTTCACACTGGAGAAAAGCCTTATGAGTGCAACAAATGTGGGAAATTTTTTATCAAAATCCAAGGCCTTCATAAGCACCAGAGAGTTCACACTGGAGAAAAGCCTTACGAGTGCAATGAATGTGGGAAATCTTTTTCAAGAAAGGAGTCCCTTCGTTATCATCAGAGAGGTCACAGTGGAATAAGGCCTTATGTGTGTCATGAATGTGGGAAATCTTTTACAAGTAGCACTGGCCTCCATTATCATCAGAGATTTCACACGGGAGAAAAGCCCTATGAGTGCAGTACATGTGGCAAATTTTTTACCAGCAGAAGTGGCCTTGTCCATCATCAGAGAGTTCACACTGGAGAAAGGCCTTATGTGTGCCCTAAATGTGGGAATTCTTTTACTAGTAGCAATGGCCTTGTAGGTCACCTGAGACTTCACACTGGAGAAAGGCCATATGAGTGCGGTGAATGTGGGAAGTCTTTTACCAGGATCCATAGCCTTCGCTATCATAAGAGAGTTCACAGTAGAGAAAGGACTTAGGAGTGGCGTTAACGTGGGACGTCTTTTAGCCAAACTTGTAACCTCCCTGTCGCATAAGAGTTTACATGGGAGGAAGGTCTGAGATGTCTAGGAAACTGATAGCTTCTTAGTTCATTTTTTTTTTTTTTTTTTTTTTTTTTATGATTTGAGTATTTATTATGGGCCAGGTGTTAAGGATAGGGAACGTATCCTGCTTTCATGGAGTTTACAATCTAGCAAAGAACCTAAGGATGATAAAAGAAATATTTTACTCTTTCCTTTGTTTGCTGCCTCATGTTTTTCAAGTTGATTCTATAAACCATTTTTTGGTGAGAAAAGTCAGCTTCCATCTACACCTTCATACATAAAAGGAAAATGTCGTCGTCACCTATTGCGTATCCAGGACGCATAGCATCCAAGAGTTTCAAGGCTGGGAACGAAGTTTCTCTAAAGAAACTCAGATCTCGTTTTGGTCTCCTGAAATTTCATTCCTCTGATGTCAGATGAATCCAGCTTCTAACTAGGATGAAGTTGAACTCTAGGATCTATCAGCTACCTAGCATCATCTCCTTTATGGTCCTGTCAGCCTGTAACCACTCCTGCTGAGAATGTCCAAATGCAAGTCCACTTGTTTAGGGGGTCTGCAGCAGATGTAACAGAGGCTTTCAAATAACACTTCTGGGCTAGCACACAGGGTGCTGAAGACCAGGTCTTTCTTCAATGGATCCCATCTTTTTTTTTTTTTTTTTAAATATATTTTATTAATTTTTTACAGAGAGGAAGAGAGAGGGATAGAGAGTTAGAAACATCGATGAGAAAGAAACATCGATCAGCTGCCTCCTGCACACCCCCCACTGGGGATGTGCCCGCAACCAAGGTACATACCCTTGACCGGAATCAAACCTGGGACCTTTCAGTCCGCAGGCCGACGCTCTATCCACAGAGCCAAACCAGTTACGGCAATGGATTCCATCTTTAACCAGTCTATCACCAACAGGAGAGAGCCTTAGTTCAGTTTTAACAACACTGTGGGAAGCACTGGAGCCTCATTTGTCTGAATTGAAGCTCATACGTCCAAACGTATGGACAAGTGGACTTGCATTTGGACATTCTCAGCAGGAATGGTTATAGGCTGACAGGACCATAAAGGAGATGATGCTAGATAGTTGATAGATCCTATAGTTCAACCGTATGGGGGGGGGGGGGGTTCTCCATAAGTTTATGTGGGACGCATGTGTGCAAATTGCACTTTCTAAATTTCCCTGGGTGTCTTGCCAGATCTACGTCACTGCATATTTTTGTCGCATAAACTATTTCACATGTACCACCTGGAAGGTATCCGCAGATGGCATCCGTCACCATCTTAATGTGCTCAGAGAAGCTAACTGTTCTCTGAATTTTTTGGAGAAAATAAGGAGTAGCCTGCATTTTTAGGAAGTCTTTATTCCTTTTACTCCCAGTAATTGGTGCATGGATCTGACTCAGTTTTACCCCCAAGAACATCACCTGAGTTTAGCCAGCGGCTTGCAGAATAACTGCCTTGTTCAAAGACATGCTTTCCCTAGATGCCAGTGATTAATTTTTTTAAAATATGTTTTTTAATTGATTTCAAAGAGGAAGGGAGAGGAGAGAGAGATAGAAACATCAATGACGAGAGAGAATCATTGATCCGCTGCCTCCTGCACACCCCACACAGATCGAACCAGCAACCTGGGCATGTGCCCTGACCAGGAATTGAACCGTGACCTCCTGGTTCATAGGTCGATGCTCAACCACTGAGCCATACCAGCCGGGAACCAGCGATTAATTTTTTTTTGAGTGTCACACATGCAAGAACTGTGAGGGTGTTGTCCCTTTGTCTTGTAAAATAATGAAGGCCTTTTCCCCCTAAGTCTTTAATCTTGGGTGTTCTAGTTTCTGTGTGGGTTGGTTTATAAGTAGATCTGGGTCTATACCAGCACAAAGAGGTGACTAACTCGTACAGGCCTTAAAGTTTCTCTGCCTCCTAGGAGATGATACGGTACAGAAATTAGCTCAGCAGTTTTTTGCCAAATTTGCTTTGTTGCTCGTATTTCTGTAGGAAAGACTCTGGGGCCTGTAGTCCTCATGTGAAGTCTGGATGCTATGAGACACAGAGATCACTCCAAAGAGAGGGGGGTAGCTGTGACAACCTCGAGTACGTTTGGGAGCAGCGGTGAGTTTGTTTGTATGCAAACGATGCCAGTACTTTTGAAGGGAAAGGAATCTCTTGCCCAGGTCTTGCAAAGGGCCAGGTGCCCGAATGTCTACAGTTCCACAGATGATGGTCACTGGTTTTAGGGGTCAGGAGAAACCATGATTGCACCAGACACACTGACGACCTGGTAGGTGCTGGAGGAGGCCAGCCCACTAGCTGAAATGTGCCTTTTATTTTTTATTTTATTTTTTAAAAATATATTTTATTTATTTTTTTACAGGGAGGAAGGGAGAGGGATAGAGAGCTAGAAACATTGATGAGAGAGAAACATTGATCAGCTGCCTCCTGCACACTCCCCACTGGAGACGTGCCCGCAACCCAGGTACATGCCCTTGACTGGAATCGAACCTGGGACCCTTGATTCCGCAGGCCGACGCTCTATCCACTGAGCCAAACCAGTCAGGGCTGAAATGTGCCTTTTAACGTGCACCCAGAAGTTTTTGAGAAAAAGACTGCAGGATCGGTGTGTACACTAATCAGGGGGTCTCCCGTCATGTTTATCTTCTGTGGATGTAGTCATTGTCATGGAATATATCCAGCAGGTGTTGTGGCCCTGGCTGGGTAGCTCAGTTGGTTAGGGCATCATGCTGATACCCCAAGGTTGCGGGTTCAATCTCCTTTCAGGACACATACAAGAAGCAACTAGTGAATGTGCAACTAAGTGGAACAACAAATCAATTTCTCTCTCTTCCTTCTCTCGAATTAATAAGACATTTTTAAAAAATATATATTTTATTGACTTTTTACAGAGAGGAAGAGAGAGGGATAGAGAGCTAGAAACATCGACGAGAGAGAAACATCGATCAGCTGCCTCCTGCACACCCCCCACTGGGGATGTGCCCACAACCAAGGTACATGCCCTTGACTGGAATCGAACCTGGGACCCTTCAGTCCGCAGGCCAACGCTCTATCCACTGGGCCAAACCGGTTAGGGCTAATAAGACATTTTTAAAAAGGTTTTGTGGAGCCCTGGCTGGATAGAGCATCGGCCTGCAGACTGAAGGGTCCCAGGTTCAATTCCAGTCGAGGGCACATGCCAGGGTTGTGGGCTCGATCCTCAGTGGGGGACGTGCACAAGGCAGCCAATCAATGATTCTCTCGCATCATTGATGTTTCTATCTCTCCCAATGCCTTCCTCTCTGAAATCAATAATATATTAAAAAAAAAAAAAAAAGGTTTTGTGGATTACTGTAGCCTCTCCAATGTTCAAGTCAGAGCCTTTGTTGCCCTGGCAGAAAAATAAAAAAGAGTGGAGTGCAGGGATGTGGCTTTCATTACCCAGCAGGCATTCCTGTTGATTTGGGTGAAAATCCTTCATTGTTAGTTATATTGGATGTCACTGAGACAAGACCTCCCCTTCCCCTGCAGAGGTCATGAGAATGTGGATTGAATATACTAGGTGTACCGGTTAATAATAGAGATTTTTTTTCAATAGATGGAGTTACATATATGTTGCCATATATGCGATTTGATATGTATGCTATTTTGTGGTATTGACAACAAGCTTCAAAACTTCATATGTCAAATTTTCTGAAGGTGTTAACATCATCGATATTTTTACGCTTAAAAATGTCGAATTTCGTGCCCCCAAAAAAAGAGGTAGGGTCCCTAGGCATGGCCAGCGATCAGGGCCGATTGGGGCCTTCCTTTGTTCCGTACCGCCCCCTGGTGGTCAGCGCATGTCATAACGAGTGATCAAACTTCTGAGGGGACACTTTGCATATTAGCCTTTTATATATAGCAATAGATAAGTTTCATTTATCTTTGTAAATAGCTCAGTGCATAGTCTGAGTCATCAGTGAATGTTTAACTTACACAGATTAAATTGTGATCTAAACTGATGGTATATTTTTGCATCTTTCCAGCAGTTTATGAGGATTCAGCTCCTCCACATTCTAGAGAATATTTGGGTTGGTCAATGGTTCTTTATGTAAACTTTTTTTTATAACTTTGTCATGCAATCCCTGTTGTTTGATTGTATTTTTCTAAGGATTTATGGTGAGCCTTTTCTCAGATGTGTATTTGTCCTCTCTGTATCTTAGTTAAGACATCTGATCATGGGTTCTGCTTCATCTGCTACGAGTTTTGGCAATTTAACAAAAAGACTCTGGAAGAACAAAGATGCATGTGAGAATTTCACTCATTTTGTGCCTTTTTTTTTTTTAATGAAATAAAGGGTCTTTTTGTATTGAAAAATGTGTTCTCTAGCTTTCTTCCAATATGGGATGCTATGCACAATACAATGGACAAGTTAATTTTAACCGACACTATCAACCTTCGCCTTCACTTACAGAAGTCCCATCATTTGATAATGCAATAACCCTTTGTAGAACTCTCCATCTTCCTGGTCTCCTGCCATGAGGGTTCTTGCCTTGGAACAGGTCTCAGGAGGACCAGATGGCATCAGATGATGGGCAGGTTAGGTTGTTTTGCCGTCCCAAAGCCAGTGCAGAGGGAAATGGGCGGGTGGGGGGGGTGGGGGGGGGGGTGGGGGGGGTGGGGGGGCAGTGATCAGACTCCCCATGCCCTGGGTAGGGCACTCTGGATTTAAATTTCAGATACTTTTTTAAAAATATCTTTATTGATTAAGTTATTACATATGTGTCCTTATCCCCACATTACCCCACCCCACCCCCCCACTCATGCCCTCACCCTCCTGTTGTCTGTGTCCATTGGTTAGGCCTATATGCATGCATATAAGTCCTTTGGTTGATCTCTCCCTCTTCCCCCCACCTTCCTCTACCTTCCCTCTGAGGTTTGATGGTCTGATTGATGTTTCTCTGTCTCTGCATCTGTTTTTGTTCATCAGATTATGTTGTTCATTAAATTTCAGATTCTTTTTAAAAATATATATATTTCTTTATTGATTTCAGGGAGGAAGGGAGAAGGAGAGAGAGAGATGGAAACATCAATGATGAGAATCATTGATCGGCTGCCTCCTGCACACCCCATACTGGGGATCAAGCCCACAACCCGGGCATGTGCCCTTGGCTGGAGTCGAACCTGGGACCCTTCAGTCTGCAGGCTGACACTCTATCCCAGTGATGGCAAACCTTTTGAGCTCGGCGTGTCAGCATTTTGAAAAACCCTAACTTAACTCTGGTGCCCTGTCACATATAGAAATTTTTTGGTATTTGCAACCATAGTAAAACAAAGATTTATATTTTTGATATTTATTTTATATATTTAAATGCCATTTAACAAAGAAAAATCAACCAAAACATGAGTTGGCGTGTCACCTCTGACACGTGTGTCATAGGTTCGCCATCACTGCTCTATCCACTGAGCCAAGCCGGTCAGGGCAAATTTCAGATTCTTGAATAGCATTCGGACTTCCAATAAAAAAAAGCCCTTCCGCCGAAACCGGTTTGGCTCAGCAGATAGAGCGTCGGCCTGCGGACTGAAAGGTCCCAGGTTCGATTCTGGCCAAGGGCATGTTATCTGGGTTGCTGGCACATCCCCAGTGGGAGATGTGCAGGAGACCGCTGATCGATGTTTCTCTCTCATCGATGTTTCTGACTCTCTATCTCTTTCCCTTCCTCTCTGTAAAAAAAATCAATAAAATATATATTTTTTTAAAAAAGCCCTTACTCTGGTCTAGGCACCAGTTTTCTCCTGCATAAAACAAGTATGAGGTATGTCCCCTTCCCTGAACAATTGGAGGAGGTTAAGTGCTAAGGTGTCCACTTACGGTAACGCAGCTGTGCCTGCAGCCTGCCTTGGCTCCCAGAACTCCAGCCTCTCCCTGCAGAGACCATCCCCAGGCAGGCACTTCTCGCTCCCCCGATGCCCGCAAGCACCTTTTTGAGAATGAAATTAGGCTTTTCTGAGCCCACTGTCCCACCTGCAGGAAGAAAGGCAGGTGATGTGGGCACTGAAGTCTCCCTTTGGGGTCTCCACCTGAGAATTTCCAGGTGGCTCCTGGAGCTCCCTGCATCTTAGCCGGCTGAATGTGACCCGCAGGGGATGATGGCGCTTACCATGGCCTTTCAAGGTCAATAAAAGTAACAAACTATCCTTGCCAGGATTCCAGCATTAGCTTTTTATTTTAATTTTTTTAAAATTATTTTTTATTTTTAATTTTTTTATAAAATATATTTTATTGATTTTTTACAGAGAGGAAGGGACAGAGATAGTTAGAAACATCGATGAGAGAGAAACATCGATCAGCTGCCTCCTGCACATCTCCCACTGGGGATGTGCCCGCAACCCAGGTACATGCCCTTGTCCGGAACCGAACCTGGAACTCTTCAGTCCGCAGGCCGACGCTCTAGCCACTAAGCCAAACTGGTCAGGGCATCAACATTTCTTGATGTATTTTTAAGATCTGGTTTATTTTTTTCTAAGACTATGGCATATGTCTGGGACTGTTGTTACATAGTACATTTCCATTGGCTACCAGGATGGCTACAATATTGGCATCATGAAGGTGTAGAAAGAGGGCATCTGACCCTGAGAAAAAGGTTTGGATTCAAAAACCTCATCTCCTCGCTGCAAAATAATGATCATTTTACCTTTTTTCCCCATGACATTTCTTTTTTTTTTTTTTTAATTTTTATTGATTTCAGGGAGAGAGAAACATCAATGATGAGACTCATTGTTCGGCTGCCTCCTGCACGCCCCCTGCTGGGGACCAAGCCAGCAACCTGGACGTGTGCCCTCGCCCGGAACTGAACCCAGGACCCTTGAGTCCACAGGCTCTATCCACTGAGCAATACCAGCTAGGGCAACCCCATGACATTTCTTTTTTTTTTTTTTAAATATATTTTATTGATTTTTTACAGAGAGGAAGGGAGAGAGATAGAGAGTTAGAAACATCGATGGGAGAGAAACATCGACCAGCTGCCTCCTGCACATCTCCCACGGGGGATGTGCCCGCAACCCAGGCACATGCCCTTGACCGGAATCAACCCGGGACCTTTCAGTCCGCAGGCCGACGCTCTATCCACTGAGCCAAACCGGTTTTGGCCCCATGACATTTCTTACTGAATTTTCTGAGATGTGGTCTGTTCCACAATTCTAGGAGCATGCCATGGCCCTGGGAATAATGATTCTGTACCAATTTTACATTGAGCGCCAGGATGGCTGCCATGATGGCATGTCTGAAGTTGTCCAAAGTGGGCGTCTGGACGTGAGATCAAGGTTTTGGATTCCAGAGAGAGAGAAACATAAATGATAACAATCGTTGGTCGGCTGCCTCCTGCACGCCCCACGCTGGGGATGGAGCCCACAACCCCGGCACGTGCCCTGACCAGGAATTGAGGTTGATGCTCAACCACTGAGCCACGCTGGCTGGGCTTACGCTACCTTTTTAGGCTTATACCCACTATTGAAACATACCTACCAAATATATGAATGTGGTTTTTTTAGGTTAACAAAAACATTTTAACTTCTTTTTTAAAAAAACAGTATATTTTGTGGGGGATGCGGGAAGAGACTGGACAAAAATCCTGCACCTATGGATGAGGACAGTGGGTGGGGAGTGAGGGAGGAGGGTGGGGTAGGAACTGGGTGGAGGGGAGTTATGGGGGGGAAAAGAGGAATAAATGTAATAATCTGAACAATAAAGATTTAATTAAAAAAATAAAATGTAAAATAAATAAAAAAGTACATTTTACTGATTTTTTTACAGAGAGGAAGGGAGAGGGATAGAGAGTTAGAAACATCAATGAGAGAGAAACATCGATCAGCTGCCTCCTACACACCTCCTACTGGGGATGTGCCAGCAAACAAGGTACATGCCCTTGACCAGAATCGACCTGGGACTTTTCAGTCCGCAGGCCACTGCTCTATCCACTGAGCCAAACCGGTCAGGGCTTAACTACTTGACATTATAGAAACTTTTAAGTGAATGAACACATGCATGACTCAATGCACAGTTATAAAATAGTATTTTTTAAAAAAATATATATTTTATTGATTTTTTTACAGAGAGGAAGGGAGAGGGATAGAGAGTTAGAAACATCGATGAGAGAGAAACATCGATCAGCTGCCTCCTGCACATCTCCTACTGGGGATGTGCCCGCAACCAACGTACATGACCTTGACCGGAATTGAACCTGGGACCCTTGAGTCCGCAGGCCGATGCTCTATCCACTGAGCAAAACCGGTTTTGGCTATAAAATAGTATTTTACTGGGCATGTGATTGTTTAAATATATAGCAACATAAAACCTCACTTGCTATAGAGATGCTGACTATGATGTAAAAATGAGTAGCTGAACTAACGTTTCTATCATATCATGTGAAAGACATCACACCATTGAACGGCATGGAGTTGTTACAGGAATCCCTGGCATTTGTCCTGGGTTGCGGGTCTGCTCCCACACCAGGAGCTGAATGGCTGCTGCAGGAGGCAACTCATCAGTATTTCTGTCTCTCTCTGAGACTGGCACGTCCTTGGGTGAGGAGTTAAAAAAAAGAAAAAGAAAAAGCTATGACTTTTGAATAACGTATAGGTTGTAATTGGTGATGGTAGGAAGGGGGTCTTCCTTTATTGCCCTTTAAGCCTTTTCTCAATATAATTTGAACCAATACTTAGATACCAAGTGGTGTCACCCATCCTAATATTTGTATCAAAAGAACATGCCAGCACCCTGACCGGTTTGGCTCAGTGGATAGAGCATCGGCCTGCGGACTGAAGGGTCCCAGGTTCGATTCCGGTCAAGGGTATATACCTTGGTTGCGGGCACATCCCCAGTAGGCGGTGTGCAGGAGCCAGCTGCTGGATGTTTCTCTCTCATCGATGTTTCTAACTCTCTATCCCTCTCCCTTCCTCTCTGTAAAAAAAAAAAAAAAAAAATCAATAAAATGTGTTAAAAAAAATAAGAACATGCCAGGGCTGTTTTTTTCCCCTTTTTAATATTTAATTTTTAAAAAGTTTGTTAATTACAATGGACATACAGCATGATATTTTCAGATGCACAACACGGCGATAAGGCTTGTATATAACTTACAAAATGACCCCGAGGTATGTCCAGCACAGGGCTGTTTCTCCTGATGGACAGGCTGCCTGCCTCAGACACTTAAATGAATGCAAATTCCCAGGTCACATCCCACACCCCCTAAACCAGAGAAACTCCAGTACTGATCGGGGATCCAGGACTATGGGTTTGACGGCGGCCTGATGCACACCTCAGTCTGCCATTCTGTGAAACCCTAAATCCTGTTTACAGCTCCATCACCACCCTTGCAGTAGAGCTCCTCATGGGATGGATTCAGGATAAGCCCATGTCATTGATTCCACACTTTTCCTGCCTTCACTTTAGTGGCCTTTTTTCAAAGTCCCCACCCTCATTGACAACTTAGGCTCCTCCCAGACATTCTCTCCTCTGGGTAACGGCCAGCCTCACATTGTATTAGTTTGTGAGAAATTTGTGTTCTTAAAAAAAAAAAAAAAAAAAAAAAAGCCCTGGCCAGCTGGGCTCAGTGGATAGAGCGTCAGCCTGCGGACTGAAGGGTCCCGGGTTCGATTCTGGCCAAGGGCACATGCCTGGGTTGTGGGCTTGATCCCCAGTGGGGGGTGTGCAGGAGGCAGGCAATCGATGATTCTCTCTCATCATTGATGTTTCTGTCTCTCCTCCCTTCCTCTCTGAAATCAATAAAGAAATATATATATTTTCTGCCGAAACCGGTTTGGCTCAGTGGATAGAGCGTCGGCCTGCGGACTGAAGGGTCCCAGGTTCGATTCTGGTCAAGGGCGTGTACCTGGGTTGTGGGCACATCCCTAGTAGGAGGTGTGCAGGAGGCAGCTGATCGATGTTTCTCTCTCATCGATGTTTCTAACCCTCTATCTCTCTCCCTTCCTCTCTATAAGAAATCAATAAAATATGTATTTTTTTAAAAAGAAATATATATATATTTTAAAAGTGCTCAGTAATGTCTAGCTATTAAAAAAACAAACAAAAAAATACATGCCTCAAGCCAACTATTTCCCAGCCAGAGGTATATGTGGGTGTCCGTTTACCAAACACATTAAATCAGTGGTTCTCAACCTTCCTAACGCCGCGACCCTTTAATACAGTTCCTCATGTTGTGGTGACCCCCCCCCAATTTCATTGTTACAAATTGAACATAATGAAAGCATAGTGATGAATCACAAAAACAATATGTAATTATAAATGTGTTTTCCGATGGTCTTAGGCGACCCCTGTGAAAGGGCCGTTCGACCCCCAAAGGGGTCGCGACCCACAGGTTGAGAACCGCTGCATTGAATTGACCTTTTCTAGCAGGGCCTCCTCCGCTGCGTACTGACCCCTGCCCCCCCTAGTTGCTCCTTTGGAAACGTGGTTTGTCAGGTATATAAACTTACATATAAAGGGGAGAATAATACACTCCGCAGCTATCGGACTTTTCTGCCCAGCCCTCTGAAAGCAACTGAGGTTGCACGGTGTTTGCACCGCGAAGCTCTGAAATTTAACCATTTTATTTTATTATTTAATTGTATTTATTTTATTTTATTTTATTTTATTTTATATTTTATTTTATTATTTTATTTTATTTTTTATTTTATTTTTTATTTTATTTTTTATTTTATTTATTTTATTTTATTTTAATTTAATTTAATTTAATTATTTTATTTTATTTTATTCATTTAATTTAATTTATTTTATTTTTTATTTTATTTTATTTATTTTATTTTATTTATTTTATTTTATTTTATTTTATTTTATTTTATTTTATTATTTTATTTTATTTTATTTTATTTTATTATTTTATTTTATTTTATTTTATTTTATTTTATTTTATTTTATTTTATTTTATTTTATTTTATTTTATTTTATTTTATTTTATTTTATTTTAATTTTTTATTTTGGATATGAGCGAAGTGCTGGAAAACGAGATGCTTTTAGCAACCCATACGGCCTAAGCGCCTTAACGCCGGCTCTGCCTCCTGTACGGCAACCAGGTGTCACCAATGGCGGCCCCCATGGCGGCGCCGCGACGTGGGCGCAGACATGTCCCCGCCAAACGGCTCCTCAAAAGCCCGAGATCCTCCTGGGCCACCGTAGACGGGGCGGGACCCAGGCAAGAGTTGAAGCCGTTCGCGGAAATACCGTGTTTGCATTCCACTCGTCGGGCTGGGCAAAAATTCAGGTCAGTCAGTGGGTGGTTTTGTCCCCAAAAGTTTTGTTGTGTGTTTTGTTTTTTTTTTGTCACAGCAAAAGTTCGGTTTCTCACAGGTGACGTGCGGGCGCGGTGGTGTATGGGGCATGGAATCCTCACGGGGTCGGAGGGGAGGGTAGGAGCGGCGGGAGGACAGCCGAGGGGACCCGTGTGGGATCGGGAGGTGAGGTGTTTGAAGGGAAGCAGAGGCGTCTGTCGGGGGTCGGGCTGCCCGCGGGGCCGGTGTCCAGGGTGAAGAGTCGGTAGCGGTGACGCCCTTGTCCGGACTGTCAGGCTCTGGGGTGCGGCGGGTCACCCCGCTGGTGAGAAGTGCAGGAGGCACTGAAGATGGTCGTGGAGTCAGGTTCAGGTTGGGGATTTAACGCGCGGGTCAGTGATGTTGGGCCGGCGCGGGCGCCCACGCCTGGGCGTGTCTGGCCTGCGTTTCCGATGAAGAAGGAAGTGTGAGCAGAGTCCGCGGTCCCGAGAGGCTGGCGAGGGGGAAGTTTTGCACGAGCGGGATCCCTGGTGTTTTTTTGTTTTTTTAAAAAATATATATATTTTATTGCCGAAACCGGTTTGGCTCAGTGGATAGAGCGTCGGCCTGCGGACTGAAGGGTCCCGGGTTCGATTCCGGTCAAGGGCATGTGCCTGGGTTGCGGGCACATCCCCAGTAGGTGGTGTGCAGGAGGCGGCTGATCGATGTTTCTCTCTCATCGATGTTTCTGACTCTCTATCTCTCTCCCTTCCTCTCTGTAAAAAAATCAATAAAATATATTTAAAAATATATATATATATATTTTATTGATTTTTTTTTTTTTACAGAGAAGAAGGGAGAGGGATAGAGAGTTAGAAACATCGATTAGCTGCCTCCTGCACACCCCCCACTGGGGATGTGCCCCCAACCAAGGTACATGCCCTTGGCCGGAATCGAACCCCAGACCCTTCAGTCCGCAGGCCTGCATTTCTATGCACTAAGCCAAACCGGTTAGGGCTCCTTCTGTGTGTGTGTGTGTTTTTGTCTTGTTTTTTAAGAGATCAGTGCCCCTGACTATATTATCAGGTATTGCATGTGTTTTGGGTTTTTTAAAAAATATATTTTATTGATTTTTTACAGAGAGGAAGGGAGAGAGATAGAGAATTCGAAACATCGATGAGAGAGAAACATCGATCAGCTGCCTCCTGCACACCCCCTACTGGAGATGTGCCCGCAACCAAGGTACATACCCTTGACCGGAATCGAACCTGGGACCTTTCAGTCTGCAGGCTGACGCTCTATCCACTGAGCCAAACTGGTCAGGTCTCCTTCTGTTTTTTAACCTTCAGTCCACTCGTTGACTGACTAGAGACCCAGGGACTAAACCAGCAGCACCCATGTGTCATGCATCCTCTGTGGCACCTTTCGCGCTGCAAAGGCAGAATTGAGTTTGTGACACAGACATTTAGGTCTGCAAATGGGAACATGTCCCTTTGCCTCTTTAAGAAAAAGTTTGTCAACTTCTGCTCTCACCTCTTAATATATATCCATAGCAGCCCTAGCCGGTTTGGCTCAGTGGACTGAAGGGTCCTGGGGTCGATTCTGGTCAAGGGCACCTGCCCAGGTTGTGGGCTCGATCCCCGGTAGGGGACGTGCAGGAGGCAGCCAATCACTGATTCTCTCTCATTGTTGATGTTTCTATCTCTTTTTCCCTATCCCTTTCTCTCTGAAATCAATAAAAATATATTTAAATATATATATATGTGTATATATATATATATATATACACATATATATATATATATATACACACACTAGAGGCCCGGTGCACAAAAATTTGTGCACTCGGGGGGCGGGTGGAGGGGGGTCCCTCAGCCCGGCCTGTGCCCTCTTGCAGTCTGGGACCCCTCCGGAGATAACGACCTGCTGGCTTAGGCCTGCTCCCGGGTGGCAGAGGGCAGGCCCAATCCCTAGGTGCCCCTCTGGTCGGGCTCAGAGCAGGGCTGATTGGGGAGTTGGGGCTCTGCCCCCTGTCATGCACAGAGCAGAGCAGATCGGGAGGTTGCGATGCCACCCTCAATCACGCTCAGGGTAGGGCCGATTGGGGGGTTGGGGCACCACCTCTGTCACACTCAAGGCAGGGTCGATGGGGAGGTTGCGGCACCACCCCCTTTCATGCACAGAGCAGGGCCCATCAGGGGGTTGGGGAGCTCCCCCCTGTCACCCACAGAGCAGGGCCGATCAGGGGGTTGGGGCGCCGCCACTGTCACACTCAGGGCTGGGCCAATGGGGAGGTTATGGCTCTACCCCGTCACACACAGAGCAGGGCCTGTGGGGGCGCGGGGGGGAGAGGGGGGTTGGAGCGCCGCACCCTGTCACACACAGAACCACAGGGCTAGCAGGGGGTTTGGTCGCTGCCCCCTGTCACGCTGATCCCAGTGCCGGGAGGCCTCGCGGCTCCGCTGATCCCGGTGCTGGGAGACATATTACCCTTTTACTATATAGGATAGAGGCCTGGTGCACAGGTGGGGGCCAGCTGGTTTGCCCTGAAGGGTGTCCTGGATCAGGGTGGGGGTCTCGCTTGGGTACCTGGCCAGCCTGGATGAGGGGATGATGGCTGTTTGCATCTGGTCACACCCCCTTCATGATGGGGGTCCCCATTGGGATGCCTGGCCAGTCTGGGTGAGGGGCTGAGGGCTGTTTTAAGGCTGGCGGGTGACTGAAGCTCCCAACCTGTCCTTTTTTTCTTTTTTTTTTATTCTGGGCCAGCTTTAGCTCTGAGGCTTGGCTCCAGCTTTGAGGCCTCGGCTGCTGAAAGCAGGTATCTGGTTTGTTTGGGTTCTATAATCGAAACACTGTTTCAACTCCAGCTCTGAGATCCCGGCTGGCTGAAAGCAGGTTACTGGGGTTTTGTTTAGCTTCTATATTTGTAACAGTGTTTCAAACTGCAAGCTCAGAGGCCGGCAGCCGCAGGCGGGGAACGTTGGCTTCCTCCGTCACTGAAGCAAGCAAGCCTCCTGTTAGCTTCAAGCTGCCTGGCTGCCGGCCACCATATTGGTTGGCAGTTAATTTGCATATCGCCCGGATTAGCCCATGGGAAGGGGTAGCGGAGGTACGGCTAATTACCATGTTTCTCTATTGTTAGATAGGATATATATATATCGATAGCAGTGGACGCTGTTGCTTATTTGCCAAGGTGAGCATATGCCAGTGTATTAGTAAGTTTGGGTCCATCTTCGTCAATTGTGGTGGTTCCAGTTCCCACAGCTAGTGACTGAATTACTCTGAAATGAGCTTAAGTACATTATGCACTTCTAGCCAACTATATGTGCGAAAATCTGTTGGTTGTTTCTGAGATAATTTTATCCTTTTTTAAAAAAAGTTGGCCTTGCTCATGGATTTTTTTTTTTAAAGATATTTTTATTGATTTCAGAGAGGAAGGGAGAGGGAGAGAGAAACAGCAACGATAAGAGAGAATCACTGATTGGCTGCCTCCTGCACGCCCCCTATTGGGGATCCAGCCCACAACCCCGTTGTGTGCCCTTGACAGGAATTGAACCTGGGACCCTTCAGGCCACAGGCCAAGGCTCTATCCACTGAGCCAAACCATCTAGGGCTAATTTTGTCTTTTCAATACATCATTTCTTGAGTAAGAAGGGGACAGTTTGCCACCCTAAAATATGCCTCTTTGGGATATTGGTAACTTTAGGCTGGTTAATTTGAGGAAACTGAATCTTGAGGGGAGAAAACCTATTATGTTACTCCTTGTGAAGGACATTACATTTGTAAAGGCAATGTCATCCGTAAGGTGTCTCCCTCACTCTGCCAAACCTGTCTGAACTATCAACGGAGGAGAGGGGACTTCGAGCTGCATAGCAACCTTACCCTTGTTTACTGTGCTTTTCCTGGTAACCTCTGCTAACCGACTCTGCAACCCCAGTATCTTTAGGTGAAGGTGGCATTGCAGATGATGGCATCCTCCACTTTGGACAGTGACTTCATTTTACTAGGTCCCTTGTGTGTATGCAGGAGGGATACATGTTGTTAACCTTTTTATTTTTAAATATGTTTTTATTGATTTCAGAGCGGAAGGGAGAGGGAGAGAGAGATAGAAACATCAATGATGAGAGAGAATCATTGATCAGCAGCTTCCTGGATGCCCCCTACTGGGGATCAAGCCTGCAACCTGGGCATGTGCCCTTGACGGGAATCGAACCTGGGACCTTTCAGTCCACAGGCCGACGCTCTATCCACTGAGCTAAACCCACTAGGGCTGTTGTTAACCTTTTTGATTTTTTTTTTTTCCTCTGTTCATCTGGGTTATATCAATTTAATTATCCAGTGGTTCTCAACCTTCCTAATGCCACGACCCTTTAATACAGTTCCTCATGTTGTGGTGACCCCCAACCATTAAATTATTTTCGTTGCTTCTTCATAACTGTAATTTTGCTACTGTTATGAATTGTACTGTAAATATCTGATATGCTATATGTGTTTTCCGGTGGTCGCGACCCACAGGTTGAGAACCGCTGTGAAGAGCCTAGAAAAGAAGGAGAAAAATTATTCTACCCCTATAGTGTCATTTCCCTCATCTTTTTTTCACAATCACTCCAGAGAATTAGGGAACACCTTCACCACATTTAGAACCTAAGGATTTATTGGCCTGAAGAGTAAATATTTCCAGGAAACCAAAAAAGGGGTACCAGCGATACTGTGGGCATTGTCAGCAGGAGCACCTTAGCAACAGGTCCCAGAGGAAATCTACCGCTCATTGACTTTTCTCCTCAACTCACCACAGGTTGTAACTCCCCGGGGGGACCTAAAGGGGACCACATACCAAACCTAGCAAACTCAGAGGGGCCTGCATGGTGAGCCTTACAAACTCAGAGGCCAAAACAACACATTGGATGGTAGGAAATGAATTCCTTCTAACTTAAACGCGAGTCTAGGCAGTAGTCATGTCCTAGACTGGTTTCTTCACTAAAGGTCATTCTTTAGCCCTGGTCTGTTTGGCTCAGTGGGTAGAGCATCAGTCTGCAGACTGAGGGTTCTGGGTTTGATTCCTGTCGGTCAGGGGCACATACCCAGATTGCTGGCTCGATCCCCAGTAGGAGGCGTGCAGAAGGCGGCCAATCAATGATTTTTTCTCATCATTGATGTCTCTGTCCCTCTCCTTCTCCCTTCCTCTCTAAAATTAATTCTAAAGAATATATATATATATATATATTTTTTTTAATATATATTTTATTGATTTTTTACAGAGAGGAAGGGAGAGAGATAGAGAGTTAGAAACATCGATGAGAGAGAAACATCGATCAGCTGCCTCCTGCACAACCCCCACTGGGGATATGCCTGCAACCCAGGTACATGCCCTTGACCGGAATCGAACCCGGGACCCTTGAGTCCGCAGGCCAACGCTCTATCCACTGAGCCAAACCGGTTTCGGCTAAAGAATATATATTTTAAAAAAAGGTCATTCTCTAACTTAACCAAGCCTGTCGATTGTCTTCTTACATCCGGGATGACATGACTTTGAAATGTTGGGGTAATTTCTTTTTTTTTCTCCCAGATTCCTCATGGCACAATCTCCCACCAGAGCGAGAGACCGCAGAGTCCCTCAATGTTATTGCTGTCATGTTAATTCCTAAGTGTTAATTATCCTGTTTCCACCTATGCAGAGGTAGGTGTCTGTTCCCGTTACTTTTAATCCAATCCCAGAGATTTCTCTGCTTTGCTTTTTCCCCTCACCCCTAATGTGTCACCCATGGATTTCATGTAACCTTCTTGTGTTTCTTTGATTCTCATGTATAAATTAGGTGTAAAACTGCCATTCTCTAAAGCCTTTTCTTAATCCGTTGTTATTTTGCTTCCAGGCACTTGTCGTCGCTTTGGCTCAAATAAACTCATAAAAATTCTTTATAAGTTTGGACGTATCTGTGACGGCACCAGGAGCAATTGAATCATGTGAAGCAGGAGGAGGCTTCAGGGTTAGTATCAGCATTTCCGTGACACCCCTGACTACAGACGGATTTCTGTACAGAAACATAGAGCAGACCCCCAAGACACCAAGACAGAGCCTCCCTGTTGCCAGCTCTATTCAGAGAACAGAATAAAATGCTCCAGGCTCAGGTGACTGGATTTGTTTTTTTCCTTTACTTTCTTCTGTAGTGGATTTGAAGAGGCCTATAAAACCACCTCCGTTCATCTGAAAAGTACACACACACACACACATACACACACATATATATTTTTTCTCTCTTTCAAATATATGAATTTGAATATATGAAATGTGTTTCTAGGTTACCAAGCACATTTAACTTTCACATTATAGAAACATCTAATTGGGAGAATGCATGGATGTACAGTTACAAATAGTATTTTACTAGCCATGTGGTTCTTCAACTGTATATTAAAATAAAACTCCACTCGCTATATAGGTACAGTCTGTAAGGTGAAAATGAGCAGAAAAACTAACATTTCTCCCAGGTCATGTACAGGACGTCACGCCGTCACACAGCATGGAGTTGCTACGGGAATCCCTGACATTTCACGATGTGGCCGTGGACTTCACCTGGGAGGAGTGGCAGCTCCTGGACCCCGAGCAGAAGGACCTGTACAGGGACGTGATGTTGGAGACCTACAGCCACCTGGTGTCACTGGGTGAGGACAGCTCCCCCGGGTCTGTCGGATGGTTGCCAGTCAGTGGCTTTTTATTGATAAGCTGCTTAACTGTTCAGAATAAATACAGATATGGACATGGTACAGCCTCACATCTTTCTCTTGCCCCAGACAAGAGAGTATAATGTCCCCTCTCCCGATATAAAAGTCATTGTGTTAGATGTGAACCTGTTCATTCTCCATTTTTTTTTTTTTTTTTAATATATTTTCACTGGCCCTAAACAGTTTGGCTCAGTGGCTAGAGCGTCGGCCTGCGGACTGAAGGGTCCCAGGTTTGATTCCGGTCAAGGGCATGTACCTCGGTTGCGGGCACATCCCCAGTGGGAGGCAGCTGATCGATGTTTCTCTCTCATCGATGTTTCTGGCTCTCTATCCCTCTCCCTTCCTCTCTGTAAAAAACCAATAATAAAAAAAATATATATATATAAAAATATATATATAAAAAAATATATATATAAAAAAATATATATATATATATATTTTTTTCCCCACTGATTTCAGATGGGAAGGGAGAGAGAGATGGAAACAATCATAAGAGAGACTCATCCATTGGCTGCCTCCTGCAAGCCCTCCCCCCGGGCATCGAGCCCTCAACCCAGGCATGTGCCCTTTGACTGGAATCGAACCCGGGACCTTTCAATCCGCAGGCGGATGCTCCATCCACTGAGCCAAACCAGCCAGGGCTCATTCTCCCTTCTTGACAGAGCCCAGCCCAAGATAATATGTCTAAGTCTCTGTCCTTGTTCACAAGCAGGGTATCAAGCCAGCAAACCAGACGCGCTCTCCAAGCTGGAACGAGGGGAAGAACCGTGGACAGTACAGCGTGGACGCCACTGCCCAGTCTCTCCAGGTGAGCGGGGGAGAACCAGCCAGGGGGGCGGCCGGGAAGTCACATTCCGGTCAGCGAAGTTGCCAGAGCTGTGACAGTGAATGAGGAAACTCAAAAAACCTACCCCTCCACGTATGGGAACCCTTTTGTAGAAGCTTCGAGGATAGCATGCCCTGGTTTTCTTTTCTGAGCTCTGCCTTGCTTATTTTATCTACATCTTGATTTTGTTCGCACAGTTTCCCTTGTCCTAAGATTTTCAGGTTTTTTTTTCCCCTTTGTCCATGGTCACAGTGCCTCTGTCTGTGTTACCACTTCTGTGGCTATGGAATTCTACTTTCCAGGTCTCTTTGGAAAGACAGAACTTTGAATTCATCGCTTTTTTTCTTCCTACTGGGCCTTCATGCCCTGGTTGGCAAGAGTGATTTCCCTCCATAACCTCCACTTTGGATACTGTGTCCCTTCTACTCTTTGTTAAAAAAGAAAAAAAAAAAAAAAAAAAAAAAAAAATCAATGGAAAAAGTATCCTCCGGTGAGGATCAACAAAAAACAAAACCAAAAGCACTTATTACAAATATATTAAAATGAATATATTAAAATGAATAATAACCTGCTTTTCATGGTGCATTTATGTTGTTTTTCCCCCATCCTCCCAAAGTTCTTAATATTCAGTTCTCATTTTAAACGTCTCCTCTGTTCCCATGAGTTGACCTATTTCTGTTCTGTGAAATGGGCTCCCAAATTGACTTCTCCTTCAATATCGTCTAAGGTACACTTTCTTCCAATGTGTTTTACTCATCGTCATAGCAGCTGGCCTCTGATTTCCCATTTTGTGTGTGAGAGCAGGAATCACCTTCCCTCTATTTTTTTTTTTTTTTTACTATTAGTTCCTCTTTCCGAATTAGATATTTTGAATTCTGTCCATCCTGGCATCACCTGGGATGTTCCCTACATGCTGAGCTCTCCCTTCTTAAAGATCTCTACTGCCCTGACCGGTTTGGCTCAGTGGATAGAGCGTCCGCCTGCGGACTGAAGGGTCCCGGGTTCGATTCCGGTCAAGGGCATGTACCTTGGTTGTGGGCACATCCCCAGTGCGGGGTGTGCAGGAGGCAGCTGATCCATGTTTCTCTCTCATCGATGTTTCTAACTCTCTATCCTTCTCCCTTCCTCTCTGTAAAAAATCAAAAAAAAAAAAAAAAAAGATCTCTACTGCTTCATTTGATGAACAAGAAAAGATCTTAACATATTACATGAGTATGAGACCAAATGACGTCATAACTTACGTCTGCTTCAATTGACTTACTTCCTAGTTTTCCCAATTCAGATTTTTGTCCATTCTAAGATGTTATCCCTGCATATATTGATTTATTTACTCATTTTAATTGTTTTATTATTATTGATCTTAGAATGAGGTGGGGGAGAGATAGGTAGGTAGGTAGATAGATAGATAGATAGATAGATTTGTCATTCCACCTATTCATGCATTTATTGGTTGATTCTTCTATGTTGCCCTGACCAGGGATGTGCAACCTTCATATATTGGGATGATGCTACAACTAACTGAGCAGTTTGGTCAGGGCTACAATTGTTTAAAAAAACAGCAACAACAACAAAAAAACCACATCATAGTTTTAATGGTTTTACTTAGATTTAATTCACATACCATACAATTCACTTAAATTATATAATTCACTGGTTTGTGGTATATTTGATATAGTTGTGGTGGAACCATCATCACAATCAATTTTAGAACATTTTATACTTACAGAAATGTTTTTTAATATATTCATTCAATATATTTGTAATAAGTGCTTTTGGTTTTGTTTTTTGTTAATCCTCACCAAAGGATACTTTTTCCATTGATTTTTTTTTTTTTAAAGAGAGTAGAAGGGAAGGAGGGAGAGGAAGAGAGAGAGAGAGAGAGAAACATCGATGTGAGAGAAACACATTGATTAGTTGCCTCCTGTACTTAACACATTGATTAGTTGGTGGTACTGGGGATCAAACCTGCAATCCAGGTACATGCCCTTGACCTGGAATCAAACCGCAGTCTTTTGGTGAATGGGCCAATGCTCCAACCACTGCGCAATACTGGCCATTACTGGAGAGGGGGGGAGAGAGAGAGAGAGAGAGAGAAAGAGAGAGAGAGAAAGAAACATCTATCAGTTTTCTCCTGAACTTGCCCTCACCAGTTACTAAACCGTCAACCTAGGCAAGTTCCCTGACCTGGAATCAAACTAGTGACCCTTCAGTGCATGGGACACACTCCAACTAACTAAGCCACACCACCCAGAGCTATTTACACGTTCCTATCGAGGCCTTGATTCCTGTAGTTCTTTTTTCTTTTTTATTTTTTAAAATATATTTTATTGATTTTTTACAGAGAGGAAGGGAGAGAGATAGAGAGTCAGAAACATTGATGAGAGAGAAACATCGACCAGCTGCCTCCTGCACATCTCCTACTGGGGATGTGCCCGCAACCCAGGTACATGCCCTTGACTGGAATTGAACCTGAGACCTTTCAGTCCGCAGGCCGACGCTCTATCCACTGAGCCAAACCGGTTTCGGTGATTCCTGTAGTTCTTAATAAGTTTTGAAATTGGAAAGAGTTAACTACCCAACTTTGT
Source organism: Myotis yumanensis (assembly GCF_028538775.1). NCBI lineage: Eukaryota > Metazoa > Chordata > Mammalia > Chiroptera > Vespertilionidae > Myotis > Myotis yumanensis. The sequence continues at coordinate 5,824,145 of NW_027223774.1, read as the reverse complement.
TCTCTTTCAAAATAATTTTGATTTTTGGATGGTTGAATTTTCATTTGAATTTTAGAATCAGCTTGTGAATCTCTGCAAAAGAAGAAACAACTAGGATTTTGGTAGGGATTACATTGAATCTGTATTTGAACTGGGTAGTATTTCCATCTTTTTTTTTAAATTGTTTTAATGCTTAAAGTATTACAAAGGGTATTAGATATGTCTCCTTTTTTCCCCCGCCCTTGACAATCCCCTGGCCTCCCCTACCCCCCAGTGTCTTATGTCCATTGGTGTTAGAATTTGTTTAGGGTTATTATTTGTGGGAACATTAGAATTGATGTTATATTTTGCTTTCAGTCGTGGTTATGATTTGGAGAAATATTTTAGTTTCTTTGAATAGTAGTGTTTGTACAATGATTATGTTTTGGTCCAGGGTTTGATTTGAGTTCCGGATTCCAGTTAAGTGTTTTGTAGAATTAAAAGAGAGACTTGATATTAGTGTTTGGTATGAAGTTAGGATAAGTAATTTTTTTAAAATATAAATAAATTTTTATAAAAATTACAAAGGTTTGGCAAGCTCAGTGTCAAGAACTGTAGACAAAGACAAAATATATCTCTTATTCTACAAGACATAGAATTGACACTAAATAGTTACTTCAGCAATGGGCGCTGTGGCTCAGTTGGTTTGAGTGTTGTCCCCTACACCCAAGGGTCACTGGTTCTATTCTCGGTCAGGGCACATACCTAATTTGCAGGTTTAGTCCCTGGTCAGGGTGTGTACAGGAGACAACCGATAAATATCTCTCTCTCTCTCTTTCTCTCTCTCTCACTCTCTCCCTCTCCCTCTCACTTTTGCTCTTGCTCTCACCTTCACTCTCCTTTCCTCTCTAAAAGAAAAAAGTCAATAGTCCTGGCCAGGAGGCTCACTTGGTTGGACTGTCGTCCTTACACCAAAATGTTGTGTGTTCAATTCCTGGTCAGGGCACATGCCTTGGTTGCAGGTTCTATCCCTGGTCAGGGCATGTATGAGAGGCAACTTATAGATGTTTCTCATATCAATGTTTCTTTCTCTCCTTCCCCTCTCTCTCTCAAATCAATAATAATAATATATATCCTCAGGGGAAGATTTAAAACAAAATGTTAAAAAAAATCAATAAATATATTTTTAAAATAAATAGTTACTGCACGTGAAGACATTTTGTAAGAACAGTTTTATTTCTTATTTAAAAAAAATACTTTTATTTCCCTAACAGGTTTGGCTTAGTGGATAGAGCGTCGGCCTGCGGACTTGAAGGGTCCCGGGTTCGGTTCCGGTTAGGGGCATGTACCTTGGTTGCGGGCACATCCCCAGTGGGGGGTGTGCAGAAGGCAGCTGATCAAGGTTTCTCTCTCATTGATGTTTCTAACTCTCTGTCCCTCTCCCTTCCTCTCTGTAAAAAATCAATAAAATATATAAAAAATAAATAAATAAATAAATAAATAAATTCTTTTATTGATTTCTGAAAGGAAGGGAGAGGGAGAGATAGATTAAAAACATCAATGATGAGAGAGAATCACTGATTGGCTGCCTGCTGGCTGCCCCCCCTGGGGATCGAGCCGGCAACCAGGGCATGTGCCCTGACCAGAAACAAACCATGACCTCCTGGTTCATAGGTCAACGCTCAACCACTGATTCACACCGGCCAGGCAAGAACAGTTTTATTTCAAACAAAGATTATGAGAGATTACAGAATGATTTACTGTTCTCTTCTTTCCCAGAATTCAAGAAAGTTGCTGATCCTCTGAATTGTCACTTGCAAAGTCGAAGCCTTCAGAAGAATCTAGGACTATGCTGTGAATATAATATGTTTGCAAATATTTTTCATCAGAGTGAAGGTCATTTCCTATTAAAGCAAAATCATGGTATGTTTGACATCCGTGAAAAACCTTTAAAATCTAATTTACATTTTGAAAACCAAAACAGAAGCTGTCACTCAACTAACTCTGTTGAGTTGAATGGCAATGGGACATGCATTCTACATGCTAACAACGGACAAACTGAAATGAAATTTCCTGTCAGTATGAAAAACATCAATCATGATTCACCTGTTAATAAGCAGCAGAGAAGTCAGAACATAGAGAAACCCCATGTGTGCACTGAATGTGGGAACGCCTTCATGAAGAGGTCTCAGCTCACTGATCACCAGAGAGTTCATACTAGGGAGAAACCTTATGGGTGCAGTCTGTGTGGGAAAGCCTTCGCCAGAAAATCCAAGCTCACTAAACATCAGAAAATTCATACAAGACTGAAACAATATGAATGCACTGAATGTGACAAAACCTTCCTCAAGAAATCACAGTTCAGTATACATCAGAAAACTCACCTGGGGGAGAAACCATATACCTGTAGTGAATGTGGGAAAGTGTTCATAAAAAACTGGCAGCTCATTTATCATCTGCAAACTCATACAGGGGAGAAACCCCATGGATGCAGTCTATGTGGGAAGTCCTTTTCTACAAAGTCTTATCTCACTAAACATCAGAAAACTCATACAGGAGAGAAACCTTATATATGCAATGAATGTGGAAAAGGCTTCATTGTCAAGTGTCGTCTTATTGCACATCGTCGAACTCATACTGGAGAGAAACCATTTATATGCAATGAATGTGGGAAAGGCTTCACCTTGATGAATAGTCTTACCACACATCAGCGAACTCATACAGGAGAGAAACCCTACATATGTAATGAGTGTGGAAAGGGCTTCACCAGGAAGAGTCTTCTCATCAAACATCAGCGAACACATACAGGGGAGAAGCAGTATGTGTGTAGCGTATGTGGAAAAGGCTTCGCCATAAAGAGCAATCTCACTGTTCATCAGCGAACTCATACTTTAGAGAAACCGTTTATCTGCAATCAATGTGGGAAAGGCTTCACTGGGAAGAGTTATCTGATTGTACATCAGCGAACTCACACAGGAGAGAAGCCCTATGTATGCAGTGAATGTGGAAAAGGCTTCCCAGGAAAGATGCAGCTCATTTTACATCAACGAACCCATACGGGAGAGAGACCTTACGTATGCAGTGAATGTGGAAAAGGTTTCAAAGCGCACAGTCATCTCATCAGACACCTGCGAACACATACAACAGAGAAACCGTTTGTTTGTAGTGAATGTGGAAAAGGCTTTACCATGAAGACTAATCTCACTGTGCATCAGCTAAGTCACACTTCAGAGAAACCGTATATGTGCAGTGAATGCGGGAAAGGCTTCGCCGTGAAGAGTCGTCTTATTGTACATCAGGGAATTCACACGGGAGAGAAACCCTACTTGTGCAGTGTATGTGGAAAAGGCTTCCCAGCAAAAAGCAAGCTGATTGCACATCAACGGATTCATACAGGAGAGAAACCTTATATATGTAGTGAATGTGGGAAGGGCTTCACAGAGAAGTTTAATCTAATCAGACATCAGCGAAAACATACAGGAGAGAAACCCTTTGTAGTGTAAGTGGAAAAGGCTTCACCATGAAGAGAAACCCTGTGAATGTAATGAATGTAGGGAAGCCTTCATGACAAATTCAGGACTCGATGAGGAGAGAAGTCAAATGGGTGCAGCAATTATGGGAAAGATTTTGCCCACCTGTCAATCCTTGTTAAACAAGAGAATTTACAGATAGTTGCTTTGGGGAAATACTTTTTTGAGTTCTAGGCCCTCAAGAAGATAGTATGCAAAGAAAATGACTTAATGCAAAGAACCTGGTACTGTGTTTACTGATCAATTATGTCATTATCTCTTGATAAAAAATTACAAAATAACTCAGATACAATCAGCCTTGGTGAAAATATTTTAGGACATTATATATCTAAAGAGTGTTTATTGAGACAAATCCCATGAATGTAACAAATTGGGAAATCCTTTTGTGATAAGTAAACCCTATCATATGTAATCATCAGAGATTATGAATTAATAAATATTTCTAATTATGGGAAAGCATCTGTCCAAAAGTAAAACTCCAGTAGATGTCAGTTCACACTAGAAAACAGTTTTGTCTTGCAATGCATATGGCATCATTTACAGTAATTTATGTTACCTCATCATTTGCCAGCAAATCCTTGCTGAAATATCACATGAACACATTCAATTTAGTGGTCTTTAGCAAAAGCTTAGGTAATGTGATGAAGGAAAGAAGGCTGGAATGAAAAAGCATTGTGTCACAAGTCTTAGCAGATAGTACACCTCACAGGCAGTTGGGGACAGGATACCTTCACCATATTTCTAGTTGCCTTGCCATTGAGTTAAGCTTTAAATAGTGGCAGTTACTCTATGGATCAAATTTTATTTTATTTTTTTAATTTTTTAAAAAAAAATATATTTTATTGATTTTTCACAGAGAGGAAGGGAGAGAGATAGAGAGAGTTAGAAACATCGATGAGTGAGAAACATCAATCAGCTGCCTCTTGCACATCCCCCACCGGGGATATGCCCGCAACCCAGGTACATGCCCTTGACCGGAATCGAACCCGGGACCTCTCAGTCCGCAGTTTGACGCTCTATCCACTGTTTCGGCTGGATCAAATTTTAATATACACAACATAAAAGTGTTCTATGCCTATTTCATTATGTAATTAACTTTTGCAATTCTTTCATTCCAACTTAAAGATTGGTTAGTATACAAAATACCTGATTAGTACTCCTCAAAAAAAATTGAGGATATAAAAAAGAAAAATAACCAAGAAATGGTCACAGAACAGAGAAAATGTAGGAAACATGATGTCTGAAAACTATTGTATTTGTGGTTGAATCTTGGGACAAGAAAAAAATGGTAGAAGAAAAACTTGTCAAATCTGAGTAGGATCTATAGTTTGGTTGCGTATTATACCAATGTTAATTTCTCAATTTCATAAATATATCATGGTTATATAAGATGTTCAGATAGCAGGAATTTGAATGAAGGTATATGTGAACTCTTTGTAGTAGTACCTTTTGACTTTTGTATAAATATAAAATCTTCCCGAAGTAAAAAGTTTATTAAAAGTAGGTCTAGCGGCTAGCCGGTTTCGCTCAATGCATAGAGCGTCAGCCTATAAACTGCATGATACTAGGTTCAATTCTGGTCAAGGGCATATGCCCAGGTTGTGGGCTCCATCTCTCCCTCTCGGAAATCAATAAAAAAATATATTTTAAAAAAATAAATAAACAAAAGTAGTTCTAATCTATGTAAATTATATTTCAATCATACTGGGAGGAAAAGCAGGTATGATCTAATTTTATTTTAATTTTTTAACATTTCCATATAAAATGTTTATATACGTAAACATGGCATATATATACATATGTATACACATATACACACACTATATATATTTTTTCTCTATGTTCTATATACATATTTATTTATTTCATGGCAGGCTAAACTTTTTTTTTTTTAGGCTAAACTTTTTTAAAAGTGGGGTATTCATGAAACAAAATTTAATTATGTTTGGCTTATATTTGGATACTCTTTTTTTTAAAAAAATATTTTTATTGTCTGGTTGATGTGGTTCAGTGGTTGAGCGTCAACATATGAGCCTGGAGGTCACAGTTCAATTCCCAGTCAGGGCACATGCCCAGATGGTGGGCTGGATCCCTGGTGGGGGACATGCAGCAGGTGGCCAGACAATGATTCTCTCTCATCACTGATGTTTCGATCTCTTTTCCCTCTCCCTTCCTCTCTGAAATCAATAAAAATATATTTTTTAAAAGGGTAAAAATTTATGTGTATTTTACCACATTAAACAATGTGTTCTCATTTTTTGAAAATTCTAGAAAAATTTTTGTCTCCTATGAGGTTTGTCTCTAACAGGGTACATGACATCACAGGGTGGAAGGGGTGTACCTGGCCTATGGAATTATCATGGGGGGTCAGGTGAAAGGAGCACCAAGGTGTTTGCAAGCAAGAAGGTGATACACCTGTCTGTGGTTGGGGTACATTTGGGGTCATCAGGTGATTCGGGGTCTGTAGAGATCAATGACCGTGTCCCTACTATCATGGTCTTTGAGGGCGACTCTGTTTTTAATGGATGGAGGTGCCATTTAGGATGATTGCAGTGTCGGGTTCTGGGTCAGGATTCAATATGGGGCTTAATGATGATGGGCCATGGGTGGTCATCACATGAGGGCACCTGGTCCAGGTTTGGGAATAATCGGGGGTGTGATCAGTGTCTGTGGTCCTAAGGGTCTCATGAGACTGGAGCTTTGGACACCCAGGACCCTGGGCTGGTGGTTGGGTTGAGGTTCCAACGTTGGCTCAGTGGTTGAGCATCAAACTATGAACCAGGAGGTCATGGTTTGATTCCCAGTCAGGGCATAGCCAGGGTTGGGGGCTTGGTCCCCAGTGGGGGGCGTGCAGGAGGCAATCAATCAATGATTCTCTGTCATCATTGATGTTTCTACCTCCCTCTCCCTTCCTCTCTGAAATAAGTAAATATATGTTAAAAATAATTTTTTTTCATTTACAGTTGACATACAGCATTATACTAATTTTAAGTATACAAATTAGTGATTAGCCATGTATATAACGTACAAAATGATCACCAGGAAAGTCCAATACAGGGCTGTTTCTAATGATTTTCTACACTAGGCTTCCTGCTTCAGAAAAGTAAATGAATGGAAATTCCCTAGTCAGATCCCACACCCCCTAAACCAGAAACCCCAGTACTGAACTGGGGTCCAGGATTATGCCTTTTTAACAAAGGCCTGATGCATAACTCATTTTTTAAAAATATTTTTTTCATTGTCCTGACCTGTTTGGCTCAGTGGATAGAGCGTCGGCCTGCGGACTGAAGGGTCCCAGGTTCGATTCCGGTCAAGGGCGTGTACCTTGGTTGTGGGCACATCCCCAGTAGGGGGTGTGCAGGAGGCAGCTCATTGATGTTTCTCTTGTCGATGTTTATAACTCTCTATCCCTCTCTGTAAAAAATCAATAAAATATATTTAAATATATATATATAGATAGATAGATAGATAGATAGATAGATTTCAAAGAGAGGAAGGGAAAGGGAGAGAGACATAGAAACATCTGTGAGAAACATTGATTGATTGGCTGCCTCCTGCAAGCCCTACCCCGGGCATGTGCCCTGGCTGGGAATCTAACCTAAGACCTCCAGGTTGCTCAACCCTCTGGACTGCACACCTCCCTTTGACATTCTTTTTTTTTTTTTTCCTTTGACATTCTTGCAAACCCTAAGTCCTGGATTACAGCTCCATCGCCTTATAATGGGATGGATTCGGGTTGCGTCCTTGCCATCGATTCCAGACTTTTACTGGCCTCACGCTAGTGGCTTTTTTTCTGAGTTCCTACCCACAATGACAAGTTATACTCATCCCAGCAGTTCTTTTCTCCTAGTTGGGAATGGCCAGCCTCACACTGTATGAGTTTCTGAAAATGTTTTTGTTCTTAAAAACAAACAAACAACACACACACACACACACACACACACACACACACACACACACAAAACCACTCTGACCAATTATATTCTGGCCAGAGCTGTCCGTGGGTATCTGTTTACCAGATGTGTTATCTTCCATTGTTCCTTTCTAGTGTTGTATCGTAAATCAGCGAGCTGGACAAGACACCTTAATCAGCCCATTCGTTCGGAGTCATCTTGATTGCGTGCAGGTTCAGAGCAGATGACCTCTGTCAAATTCTGAACGAACAACAGGAGGGAGTATTTCTATTTTATATCCTTCTAGTTCTTTGTGCAAGTTATTTTGGCAGACAGCTTGTAACCTTGAGTATATATCGTATCTAACAAACACCTGTCATATCTATACAGACAACTTGTAACTTTGAGTACGTATCATATCTATACAGACACCTGTAACCTTGGATGAACAAACACTTGGCATGAAGATGGGAATTATTATCAGTATGAGTGTATCAGCCCCTTTAGATGACTAGCTTGCAAGGTCAGACAGTTCAGTTTATCTTTTCTATTATTCAAGCTATAAAAACAGCTATAGACGAAGAGACTATCTAAAAATAACAGAGTAGCCCTAACCGGTTTGGCTCAGTGGATAAAGCATCGGCCTGCGGACTGAAGGGTCCTGGGTTCAATTCCGGTCAAGGGCATGTACCTTGGTTGCTGCACATCCCCAGTAGGAGGTGTGCAGGAGGCAGCTGATTGATGTTTCTGACTCTCAGTCCCTCTCCCTTCCTCTCCGTAAAAAATCAATAAAATATATTTTTAAAAATCCAATAAAATATATTTTAAAAAAATAACAGTAATTCAAACAGCAGTTTTCTAGAGGAGGGACCACCATGCTTCGCTAGCAGTGCCTCTTCCGCTGCGACAGTGACATCTGATCTCCTAATTGTTCCTTTGGAATCGTGTTTCTAGTGGAGCATACGCTCCCCGGCGCAGCCCTCTGAGGGCAACTCAGGTCGCACCGTGTTTGCATCGCGAAGCTCTGGAAACGGACCCGTTTCTCACCAGAGTGGAAGTGCCAGAAAACGGGGTCCTTTCAGTACCTTTCCATTTTCCCGCCATCAATCGCTCCCGGTCCCACAGCGCGGCGCTGCCTTCTGTACGGCAGTCAGGAGTCCCAACATGGCGGCCCCCAGAGCGGCAGTCAGGAATTCCAACATGGCGGCCCCCAGTTGGGTATGCGAGCGCGGCCATATTGCCAACGGAAACCGGAAGTGGTTGTCTGCGTTCCTTCCGACGCCTCCTTTGTAGGCCGCCGTAGCCGGAGCGGGACCAGTGCCGCAGTCGAAGCCGTTCGCGGAAACAAAAAACGTTGGCGCGGCCCCGGTGGGGCCGGGGGGGGAACCTTCAGGTGAGTGTGTGGTTTTGTGCCTGGAAATGTTTTCGTTTTTGTCGAAGTTTTGTTTCTCACAGGGTGGCGTGTGGGCGTGGTGTGCGGAGAATGGAATTGTCGCCGGGGTCGGAGGGGGAGGGAGAAGAGCGCGGGCGGAGGCAGCTGAGGGGAGCCAGATGGCCACGGGATTGGACGCCAGAGGCGGGTGTCGGTGGTCGGGGTGTCCCGGGGGGTCGGTGCCCCGGTGAATCGTCTGTGGAGGTTAACTCCGTGTCCTGCCGGGGGTTCCCTGCAGGACCCCACTTGTGAGGAATCCGGAGGCGTTTAGGATGGTCGCGGTGTCGGGTTCGGGTTGGGGATTTAATGCCCGGCTCGGTATCGGAGCCGGCGCTGGTCCCTGCATGGGAGCATCTGGCCCGGTTCCGGATGCGTGAGGCGATGTGATCCGCGTCTGGGATCCCGAGAGGCTCAGGAGGGAGAAGTTTTGGACGCGCAGGACCCCTGGTGTTTTTTTAAGGTTAGGACCGGGGCTGCTGGTTTTTGTTTGTTGTTTCTTTCTTTTTAAAAAAATATCTATATTGCCCTGACCGGTTTGGCTCAGTGGATAGAGCGTCGGCCTGCGGACTAAAGGGCCCCGGGTTCGAGTCCGGTCAAGGGCATGTACCTTGGTTGCGGGCACATCCCCAGTAGGGGGCGTGCAGGAGGCAGCTGATCTGTGTTTCTCTCTCATCGATGACTTTAACTCTCTATCCCTCTCCCTTCCTCTCTGTAAAAAGTCAATAAAATATATTTAAAAAAAAAATCTATATTGATTTCAGAGAGGAAGGAAGAGGGAGAGAAAGATAGAAGCATCAATGATGAGGGAGAATCATTGATCGGCTGCCTCCTGCATGCTCCTTACCGCGGATGGAGCCAGCAACCTAGGCATGTGTCTTTTTTTTTTTAATATATTTTGTTGATTTTTTAAAAAAAATATATTTTATTGATTTTTTACAGAGAGAAAGGGAGAGAGATAGAGAGTTAGAAACATCGATGAGAGAGAAACATCAATCAGCTGCCTCCTGCACACCTCCTACTGGGGATGTGCCCGCAACCCAGGTACATGCCCTTGACCGGAATCGAACCTGGGACCTTTCATTCCGCAGGCCGACGCTCTATCCACTGAGCCAAACCGGTTTCGGCTTTTGTTGATTTTTTACAGAGAGGAAGGGAGAGGGATAGAGAGTTAGAAACATCGATCGATCAGCTGCCTCCTGCACACCACCCACTGGGGATGTGCCCGCAACTAAGGTACGTGCCCTTGACCCGAATAGAACCTGGGACCCTTGAGTCCGCAGGCCGACGCTCTATCCACTGAGCCAAACCGGTTCGGCGGACTTGTTTTTTTAAAGATATATTTCTTGATTGATCTCAGAGAGGAAGGGAGAGGGAAAGAGAGAGATAGAAACATCAATGATGAGAGAGAATCATTGATCGGCTGCCTCCTGCACGCCCCCCCACTGGGGATCAAGCCCACAACTCCGGACATGTGCCCTTGGCGCGAATCAAACGGGGACCCTTCAGTCTGCAGGCCAATGCTCTATCCACTGAGCCAAACCGGCCAGGCCAATCCTGTTTTCTAACTAGTAATTCACTAGTTCACTAACTGCAGACCCAGTTACCAAAGCAGCAACGCCCGTTTGCCACATACCCTCTGTGGCACCTTTTGCCCTGCAAAGACAGAACTGGGTCTTTGTGTGACACTTTGGTCTGCACATTGGGAAATGTTAATCTCTCTCTTTCAGGAAATGTATGTGGGTCACTTCCATGTATACAAAAGGTTTACATGTTATTATACTTTTTTTTATTATTTCCCCCTGTTAATATGTCATATCAATTTAACTATTAGACCAGCCAACGAACCTAGAAGAGAAGGAAAAATTATTTTGCCCTTACAATGTCATTTCCCTCATCTTTTTTTTTTTTTTTTTTTTAATCATTCCACTTAAGCTCCCTGGAATAAAGGAATACGTTTACCACATTTAGAACCTAAAGCTTTATTGTCCTGAAGAATAAATACTTGCGGGAGACCAAATAAAGAGACACCAACAATAGTGTGGGCATTGTGATTAGGAACACAGTAGCATGAGGTCTCAGAGAAAATGTACCAGTCATTGAATATTTTCCTCCTCACAGTGTGGGCGAAAAGGGGCCGCATACTAAACTTGAAAAGCTCAGGGGAGGCCTGCATGGGGGGCCTTAGTAACCAGATAGGATGGTATGAAATTAAAACTTTCTAACCAAAAGCCAGTCATGGCTAGTAGTCATCGTACACCAGTATCTTCCTTAACACAGGTCAATCTTTACCTTAACTGAGCCTGTCCATTGTCTTTTTGCATCTAGAATAACACCTTTGAAATGTCAGGGTAATTTCCTTTTTTCCAGATCCTTCAGGGCACAGTCTCCCACCAGAGCAGATCACAGAAACCCTCATTGTTACTGTTACTGTGTTGTTTGTGTACAATTCTATACACACCTATTTAAAACAACTATGTGTCTATTCATTTTACTTTTTATCCAAAAAAGATTTCCCCAAGATTTGCTTTCCCCAGTTTGCTTTCTTCCACCTCCCTAATCTATCATCAATGGATTTCATGTAACTCTCTTATGTCTTCTTTGATTTTAATGTATAAAATAAGGTGCAAAACTTACAGTCTCAGAGCATTTTCTCAATTCATTATTCTTTTGCTTCCCAGCAACTGTCCTCACTTTGGCCCAATTGAAATCATTAAAATTATCTACATGTTTGGACCTTTCTTAAATCAATACTAGAGACCTGGTGCATGGGATTTGTGCACTGGTGGGGGGCACGGCCTGCGGGGATCTGCCCACTGTGGGAGCACCTATCATCCCTGTCAGCCAAGTGATGCTCCCACTATGGTAGTGCACTGACCACCAGGGGGCAGCTCCTGCATTGAGCATCTGCCTCCTGGTGGTCAGTGCGCATCATAGCGACTGGTCGACCAGTCATTCTGGTTGTTCAGCCATTCGGTTGCTGGGCTTTTATCAAATAGGATTAGTCACAATAGAACAGGTGAAGCATAAGGAAGTTGCATGGTTGGGTATCAACATTTCCGGGTTACAATTGACTGAAGACAGATTTCTTAATTTTTACTTTTATTTTTTTGAAGATTTCTGAACAGAAATTTAGAGGAGAGTCAAAACATACCAAGACAGAGCCTCCCCATTGCTAGCTCTTTTCAGAGGACAAAAAAGGCTCCAGGTGACTGAATTTTTTTTATCTTTGCCTTTCTTCATTAATGGATTTATTGAGGCCTATAAAAAAACCCACCTCCCCTCCCTACCCAGTTTGGCACAGTGGATAGAGCATCAGCCTGCAGACCGAAGGGCCCCAGATTCCATTCCAGGTCAAGAGCGTGTACATTGGTTGCACGCTCCTCCCAGACCGGGGACCTAGTCGGGACTCATGCAGGAAGCACCCAATTGATATGTTTCTCTCACATTGATATTTCCCTGTCTTTCCCTCTCTCTATCCTCACCAATAGATATTTTTCCATTGATTTTTAGAGAGAGGGTGCAAAAGGCTAGTGCACCCTCTCTCTAAAAATCAATGGAAAAATATCTATTGGTGAGAATTAAAAAAAAACAAAACAACCCACCTCCATTCATCTGGATGGCTTGTGTGTATGTGAGCTGGACAAGAACATTGAACTTTTTTTTTCTTTCCAAATGTATTTATTTACTTATTTATATTTTTATTGATTTCAGAGAGGGAGAGAGAGACACATCAGTGATGAGAGAGGGTCATGGATCGGCTGCCTCCTGCACGCCCCACACTGGGGATCAAGCCCACAACCCGGGCATGTGCCCTGACCGGGAATTGAACCCTGACCTCTTGGCTCATAGGTCGAAGCTCAACCACTGAGCCATGCCGGCTGGGCTGAACTTCTTAACATTATAGGTATTTCTAATTGGATGAATGCATGAGTGACTGAATGCACAATTACAAAACAGTGGGGGAAAAGTAGGTTAACAGTTCTGAGTATGCCAAACAGTTTATTCTTGTATTATTATCTATTAATTATTGTATTATTTTCCATATGAACAACAGAAAACTTAATTTTGCTCCAGTTTGTTTTTACTAGGCATGTAATTATTCAAGTGTATATGGAAGTAAAACCCCATTAGCTCCATAGATGCAGCCTATAAAGTGAAAATGAGCAGAAAGACTAATAGTTCTTTCATATGTGGATGAAAATGGGCCACATACTAAACCTGTCAAACTCAGGGGAGGCCTTCTTGGAGTCCTTACAAAATCAGAGACCTAAAGTAACCACAAGGATGGTCTGAAATTAAAACTCTTCAACTAAAAGCAGTTCATGGCGGTAGTCATGTCCTAGGCTAGAATCTTCCCTGACAAAAGTCAGTCTTTCCCTTAACTGAGCCTGTTATTATCATTTTGCATCTATAATAGCATATCTTTGGAATGTCAAAGTAATATCATTTTTCTATGTCCCTCAAAGCACAGATATCACACCAGAGCAAAGACCACACATCCCCTCATTGTTGATTGATTTAATTGTTGACTGTTAATTATTCCATACCCACTTATGTAAATAAGTATGAGTTTGTCATTTCACTTTTTATCCAACCCTAGAGGTACACCCCCCCTGCTTTTTCTCACCTCCCTAATCTATTACCAGTGGATTTCATGTAACCCACTTATATCTTTCCTTCCTATATAAAAAAAAGCCTAATACACTGAAACTGGTTTGGCTCAGTGGATAGAGCGTCGGCCTGCGGACTGAAAGGTCCCAGGTTCGATTCCGGTCAAGGGCATGTACCTGGGTTGTGGGCACATCCCCAGTGGGAGATGTGCAGGAGGCACCTGGTCGATGTTTCTCTCTCATCGATGTTTCTAACTCTCTATCTCTCTCCCTTCCTCTCTGTAAAAAAATCAATAAAATATATTAAAAAAAAAAAAAAAAAAAAAGCCTAATATGCTATGTGTCCAGTTGTCTGGTTGGCCATTTAACCAATTAAAGCGTAATATGCTAATGATATGCTAAAGCCACTCAACTGCTCGCTATGACATGCACTGACCACCATGGGGCAGACAGTTGACTGGTCGACCAGTTGCTGACGTTCACTGACCACCAGGCAGCAGATGCTCTGACCTGTAACGTAGCTTGCTGCTGGGGTCCAGCTGATTGGGACTGAGCGAGACAGGCCGGACATGCCCTGGAGCCCTCCTGTGGTCCCTCCCAAGCTGGCCAGCCTCCTGCATCCCTCCCTGGCCCCAATTGTGCACCAGTGGGGTCCCTCTGCCTGGCCTGTACCCTCTTGCAATCCGGGCTGAGGGACACCCTCCCCCCCACCCCAAGTGCATGAATTTCATGCACCGGGCCTCTAGTTTGATTATAATGTATAAATTAAAGTGCAGAAGTGCCATTTTCTAGAGCATTTTCTCAATCTGTTTAGAGTTTGCTTTCCGGCAATAGTCATCAGTTTGGCTCTAATAAACTCACAAAAATTCTCTACAGGTTTGAATGTGTGTTACCTTGACACATATCATCTAAAGGACATCACTCCATTACACAGCATGGAGTTGCTACAGGAATCCCTGACATTTCACGATGTGGCCGTGGACTTCACCTGGGAGGAGTGGCAGCTTCTGGACCCCGAGCAGAAGGACCTATACAGGGACGTGATGATGGAGACCTACAGCCACCTGGTGTCAGTGGGTGAGGACAGTTCCCATGTGTCACTCAAAAGGCGCCCTGATAGTGGATTTTTTCCCCTTAGCTGCTTAACTCTTTAGTAGAACAGTGGTTCTCAACCTTCCTAATGCCGCGACCCTTTAATACAGTTCCTTATGTTGTGGTGACCTCCAATTTCATTGTTACAAATTGAACATAATTAAAGCATAGTGATTAATCACAAAAACAATATGCAATTATATATGTGTTTTCTGATGGTCTTAGGCGACCCCTGTGAAAGGGTCGTTTGACCCCCAAAGGGGTCGCGACCCACAGGTTGAGAACCGCTGCTTTAGACTGACTACAGTTCTCTGAAATGATAGAATCTCAGATCCTTTTCTTGTGCCAGACAAGAGGGTATAATGTCTCCTCTCCTGAGAGAAAAGTCTTTGTGTTACAGATGTGAAACCTGGTCATTCTCTGCAACATAGCGTTCTCCCTTGGCAGACCCCCAACTCAATTTAGTATGTCTAAGTCTTCTTTTGTTTTTCATGAGCAGGGTATCACGTCAGCAAACCAGACGCGCTCTTCAAGTTGGAACGAGAGGAAGAACCGTGGACAGTACAGCATGGACTCCACTGTCTAGTCTCTCCAGGTGAGGGGGTGAGAGCCAGCAAGGCGGGTGGCCGGGAAGTCATATTCTAGTCAGGCAGCATCAGAGCTGTGACAGTGAATGAGGAAACTCAAACCACCCCTCCATGTATGAGAATGCTTTTTCTTTGTAGATGTTTAGGGGAAATCATACCCCTTTTGTCTCTCCCGAGCTCTGACTCCTGTTCATTTTATTTACATCTTGTTTGTTTGTGTGTTTTTTAAAACATTTATTTCGGAGGGGAAGGAAGAGGGAGAGAGAGATAGAAACATCAGTGATGAGAGAGAATCATTGATCGGCTGCCTCCTGCACACTCCCTACAGGGGATCAAGCCCACAACCTGGGCATGTGCACTTGACTGAATCGAACCCAGGACCCTTCAGGGCTACATCTTGTTTGTATTTGCAGAGTTTTCTTCTTCATAAGATTCTCAGATCTTCTTTGTCCACCGTTACAGTGTCTCTACCTGTGTTATCACTTCTCTTGCTATAAAATTCCACTTTCCAGACCTTTCTGGAAAGTCAGAACTTTGAATTCATCGCTTCTTTCTTGCTACTGGGCCTTCGTACCGTTAGAAAATAGTGATTTCCCTCCTTAGCATCCAACCCACCTTGGATGCTGTGCCCCCATGATAAACTGCATTATGTCATTCTTTGCTCGTCTCCCTCCAAGGTTCTTCATACTCACTTCTCATCACTCTTTAACGTTTTCTCTATTCCCATGAATATTTCCCTCTTTCTGTTCTGTGAAATGGACTCCCAAATTGACTTCTCCCTCAATATTGTCTAATGCAGCCGTCGCTAACCAGTGGTCCGTGAGATCTGAAAGGTTGGTGACCGCTGGTCTAATGTACACTTTCTTCTGATGTATTTTACTCATCATCATGGCAGCTGGCCTCTGACTTCTCATTTTGTGTGTGAGAGCAGGAATCATCTTTTTAAGTTATAGTTTCTCTTTCTGCACTAGATGTTTTAAATGCTATTCAGCCTGGCATCCCTACATGCTGAGCTCTCTTCTTAAATGTCTCTACTGTCTTACTTAATGAATGAGAAAAGATTTTTTTCACATGCTACATGTACAGTTCCAGCCAAAACTAGGTTGTAAGTTATTTCGGCTTCAAATCACGTTCTTCCTAGTTTTCCTAATTCAGATTTTTCTTCATTCTTAGATGTTATTAGTGCATTTATTTTCCAGTGGCTTTTGTTTACACATCATATTTTTAATGCTTTTACTTAGACTTAATTCACATATTATACAACTTACCCATTTAAATGATATAGTTAATTGGTTTTTAATATATTCATATAGTAATGCAACCATCACCACAATGAACTTTGGAAAATTTTATATGTACATATATGTTCATTGTGGCCTTAATTCCTATAGCTTTGTATTTCATTTCTAAATTAGAAAGGGTGAATCCTTCAGTTCTGTTCTTCTCTTTCAAGATAGTTTTGACTTTTGGATCCTTTAATTTCCCCATTGGATTTTAGAATCAGATTATGAATTTCTGGGGAGAAAAAAAACCTAGCTTGGTTTTTGATAGGGATTACACTGAATCTGTATCTCAGTTGGGTAGGGATTCCATCTTAACCATGACATACATCCTAGTCCAGAATCATTGGGTGCTTTTCTTTTCTTTCTTCTTCTTTTTTTTTTTTTTTTAATTTCTTTATTGGTTAGGGTATTACAATGTGTCCTCATCCCTCCATTATCCCCCAACCTCCCCCACCCCCACTCATGCTCTCATCCTCCTGTTGTCTGTGTCCATTGGCTTGGCTTATATGCATGCATACAAGTCCTTTGGTTGATCTCTTCCCCTTACCCCCACCCTCCCCTACTTTCCCTCTGGGGATTGATAGTCTGATCGCTGTTTCTCTCATTGGGTGCTTTTATATCTAATTTGGTCTTTAATTTTTTTCCCCACAACATTTTATAAGCTTCAAAATAAACATTTTACACTTTCCTTAAATTTCTTTCTAAGTGAGATATTCCTTTTTATGATATAATGAATGTAATTATTTTCTTGTTTGCATTTTCCAATTGTATATTGCTAGGATATAAAAATAAAATTGATTATTTTCCCATCATATTTTGATGACACTTGGCCTAGGTAACCAAGTTTCCTGTCATATGAAATTACAGTTTCTCTTTCAGTGATCTCTGAGATACGCTATCATCTTGCTTAGAGAGTTTCTGTCCTCTTCCTAAACACTCTTTAATGTTTTCCATACCTGTGATTGCCTCCTATAATTGAGGTAATTGTTGTATTTTTTTAAAAAACTTGTATTTTGATAGCCTAATATTTTCAAAGCTAACAGCAGTACAAAAAAAATTTAAATAAATAGACATCATTATTTTTGTTCTCCATAGAAGTTCTATATAATAAATAATAAACATACCCTAGGGTAAAAATTGCTATATGGAAAATTAATATAGCCAGTGGAACACTGGGTGTTTATCCTGGAACTGTGCTTTTAGGGGTGGGAATGGCTCTTTGATAAGCTGCCTTTGAGCACACAAATGAGGGATCTGAGCCAGCTTCTTGTACCTTTTAAAATGTGAAACAATGGGAAATTCAAAGAACTGGATCTGGAATGTGAGGAACTGGATCACTTTGCCTGTGATGTAGAAGGGAGACATTATCATGGAGGGAAGTGTACTGTTATACATATGGTTGCAATTTGTGACAGGAAAACAATACAGATTAAAGTTACTAAAGATAAAAGTTATATAAAAAAATTCAGGAATCACATGAAACATGCTACATTGTTGGAACTAATCATGTTTCTAAAGTTAAGAGACAAGAAGCAGAAATAGCAGAGGTGCCCTCCTATTAACCTTAAAGCAAACTGCCATGTTGTGGAGAGGGTCACCTTTCAGGACACAGCATGCTGTCTCTGGGAGGTGACAGCCTCAGTCCCACAACCACAGGAACTAAATTCTGCTCACCACCAGTGAACTTGGGAAGGGGCCCAGTGCCAAATAAGATCCCAAATCTGACTGACATATTCATGTAGTCTTGAGATCTTGAGAAAAGGACCCAATGAGTCTATGGTTGGACTTCTGACTGATGGAGACAGATAATAAATGTTTATTGTCTTAAAAAATTTCTCAATTCTCCCAGCAATGATGTTGGGGACACATGCGAAGGATTGCCTACCAGGGAAGCAGATTCAGCTGGTGTCTCTAGCTCCTAAAGTCAAAAGGTTACAGTGTTTTCCTAAGTCTCAGGCACACAAAAAACAGTCCTGGGCCATAAATTTCATTGTTCACATAAACTCTCTGGTATGATCTAAGACCTCAGTTATAAAAACACTTCTACCAGGCAGGGATTCTCCAGGGAATCGGAGGTTTATCTTCTAATCAGTCAGGGCCAGTCCTTTCTTTGGAATGTGTAGCGATGGTGTGACCCAGGCCCGCTGAGTTAACACTTTAATGCAAGGTACCCATCCTCTTTTTGTAGGAGCATAACACAGTATGTTCCAGCCAGACCATTAGTTGGGGTCTTGATAATTTATTAATTATTGTATTATTATTTATTAATTCTTGTATCATTTTCCATATATAAACCTATTTTTGCCCCACCCTATATCCTGATTCCCTCCACTTCTTAAATTTCCATCTTGGGCTCTATGGGAGGAATCAGTCCACTATCCTTCCTTCCTGTGCCTCCCTAGGAGAATATAACTACCATGTCTTCCAGTGCTTTGACAAAACCTAGATATGTGGCCTTTTAACCAAAGGTCTGCGATATCATATTGTTGGAGCCATCATTGTATCACTGGGGGTTGCAGCTTTCTGTCAATTTGCTGAGGCTAAACCAAGAAAGGTGGCATACATAGATTTCTGCAGAAATTATGATTCTGTGAAAGATTTTGAGTGGGTGAGGAAGACAGATATCTTTCAAAGTGCAAAGTGATCTTGGAATGCAAATAATTTCTTTGTGTTGAATTCCATGGAAGTCTGTCACTGTCTCATGTTCCTGAACTATGAAAGATGGGTATTTGATCTAAGGAATAGTTTCTTTTGTAAATGAACCATTAAGAAATACTGTGGACAGGGGAGGGGGGAATAAGTAAAAAGAAAAAACAAAGGAAAACACCACCTTGGGGTCTAGGAAACCTTAAGGACATGCCTAGAGAGAAGAAAGGAAGGGGGATAGGAGAGTGAGAGAGAAGGAGAGATTGGTTGCCTTCTGTTTGCTCCATGACCAGGAATCAAACCCACAACCCAGATATGTGTCCTGGCTAGGAATTGAGCCATGCACAGGACAATGTTCAACCAACTGAGCCACTCCGGCTGGGGGAAAAAAAAATGGTTTTAATAGAGCTTTAATTTTTAGGTCCTCCATCCTTTCTTAGAGGTCAGTGGGTAGAGCTGAAAGTCCAATTTACTAATCAATTGGTCTTTCTGGTGACTAGATCCATCCTGAAGCTTTGTAGTATTATTAGTATAAACTCACTGTTATAAAACGGTTTGTGTTTTTTTTTAATGTTTAGCAAAAGATACTATCACTTAGGAAATTATACAGTTTAACAAGCTTATTGTCAAGTACTGTGAACATAGACCAAATTTATTTCTTATTCTACAACACATAGGCTTGTCAGTAAATAATTACTCCACAGGAAGGCATTTTGTAATGTTTTATTTCAAACTAAGTTTATGAGAGATTACAGAATGATTCACTTTTCTCTTCTGTCCTAGTAGAAGGTACAGTTGGTGATTCTCTGCAGTATCCCTTGCAAAGTCGAAGCATTCAGAGTCTGGAAACATGCTGTGAAAATAGTATGTTTGGAGATATTGTTAATCAGAGCAAAGGTAATTTCCTATTAAAGCAAAATCACAATATGTTTGAGATGCATGAAAAACTTCCAATATCAAAGTTAAGTTTTGAAAACCAAAACAGAAACTGTAACATAAAGAACTTTGTTGAGTTGAAAGGAGAGGACACACCCATTCTGCATGCTAACCATGAACAATTTTACACTGAAATTATATTGCCTGTCAACACCAAACCCATCAATAATAAGTCGCAGGCCATTCAGGAACAGAGAACTCACCACATTGAGAAAGTCCACATATGCCCTGAATGTGGGAAAGCCTTCATGAAAATGTCTCTGCTCACTGATCATCAGAGAGTTCATTCTAGAGAAAAACCTAATGGATGCAGTCCATGTAGTAAAGCCTTCTCTAGAAAGTCCAGCCTCACTGCCCATCCAAGAATTCATAATGAACTGAAACAGTATGAATGCACTAAATGTGACAAAACCTTCCTCACGCCATCACAGTTCAGTATACATCAGAAAACTCACATGGGACAGAAAACTTATATGTGCAGTGAATGTGGTAAAGCATTCATCAAAAAGTCTCGGCTCATTTATCATCAGCGAAGTCATACAGGAGAGAAACCCCATGGGTGCAGTTTATGTGGCAAGAACTTCTCTACGAGGTTTAGTCTCACTATCCATCAAAAAATTCATACAGGAGAGAAACCCCATGGATGCAATATATGTGGAAAGACCTTCTCTACAAAGTTTTGTCTCACTAAACATCAAAACACTCATACAGGAGAGAAACCCCATGGATGCAGTCTATGTGGGAAGACCTTCTCTACTAAGTTTAGTCTTACTACCCATCAGAAAACTCATACAGGAGAGAAACCTTATACATGCACAGAATATGGAAAAGGCTTTTCAGTGAAGCGTGGCCTCATCCTACATCAGCGAACTCATACTGGAGAGAAACCCTACATATGTAATGAGTGTGGGAAAGACTTCACCTGGAAGAACACTCTCATCAGACATCAGCGAGCACATACAGGAGAGAAGCCCTATGTATGTATTGTATGTGAAAAAGGCTTCACCATGAAGACTGATCTCACTGTACATCAAAGAACTCATACTTTAGAGAAACTGTATGTGTGTAGTGAATGTGGGAAAGGCTTCTCAATGAAGCACTGCCTCATTGTACATCAGCGAATTCATACTGGAGATAAACCTTATGTATGTAATGAGTGTGGGAAATGCTTTCCCTGGATGTGCCCTCTCATCAGACACCAACGAGCACATACAGGAGAGAAACCCTATGTATGCAATGTATGTGGAAAAGGCTTCAGCATGAAGGGGGGTCTCACTGTCCATGAGCAAACTCATACTTCTGAGAAACCATATATGTGTAAAGAATGTGGGAAAGGCTTTACTCAGAAGTACAAACTCAGTGTACATCGGCGCATTCACACGGGAGAGAAACCCTATGTGTGCAGTGAATGTGGAAAAGGCTTTGCAGTGAAAAACAAGCTGATTGTACATCAGCAGATTCATACAGAAGGGAAACCTCATATGTTGTAGTGAATGTGGGAAAGGCTTCATCTTAAAGAGCCCTGCCATCTGACAACAGTAAACCTACAGGAGAGAAGCCTTATGTATGTAGTGTATGTGGAAATGGCTTCACCATGAAGAGTGATCTCAGTGTACATTGGTGCACTTATATGTAAGAGAAACCTTAAATATTCAATAAATGTGTCAAAGGCTAAGCTGGAAAAAGCACGCTCATTGCACCTCTGCAAATTCATATGCAGATAAACTATATGCCATGAAAGGACTTCACCATGAAGAATACTCTAAGTATACATCAACAAATTCATACCACAGAGAAGCCATACAAATGCAATGGATGCGGTGAAGGCTTTAGGAAAAAGATATGCCTCGTGCAACATCAGAGATTTCACTAAGGAAAGACTTTTCATGTTCTGAACGTGGGAAATTCTCATTGTGCAAAAATAATCTCATTACCCATCAGAATGAACACAGAAGAAAAACACTATGAATGCAATAAAGATGGGAAAGCCTTCACTATGAAGTCAAGTTTCAATGTTCATCAAAGAAAACATACAGGAGAGAGACCCTAGGAATGCAGCGATTGTGGTAAAGCTTTTCCCAACTTGTCCTTATCTTTATATATAAAGAGTCAGGGTCATCACATCACGACCGAAGGTTCGACCAACGGGAAGTCAGTGCTGGGTTGCTGTGGTTACCCAGCAACAGCGACCCAGCACTGACTGCCACTATTGTGGATGCCCTGATACAGAAGTGACTGCTGAGGGGGCTGCAGATCAGGCCCGAAGAGAGGCCTGGAAAGAGAGAGGCAGGGTCTTATCCGTAGCCTCCATGGCAGCTTTTGATCAGCACTTCCACCTCTCTTTCGCTCCGGGCCTGGCCAGCAGCTGGCCTCTTTCTCTTGGCCTCTGCTGGGGCTGCTGATCAGCCCTGCCTCTCTGATCAGTTCCATTGATAGGCCTGGAGACGCTGACTGGCATAGAAACCGACCAATCAGAACCAAATCTGGGTGAAGTGTGAGGAGCCAATGGCTGCCTAGGAGGTGGAGCTTTTGACGCTGACTGGTATAGAAACTAACCAATCAGAACCAAATTTGAATGAAGTGTGAGAGGAGCCAATGGCTGCCTAGGAAGCAGAGCTTTTGATGCTGACTGGCATAGAAACCAACCAGTCAGAACCTCATCTGGGTGAACTGCAAAGGCAGAACCTAAGGTGGGGGCTGAGGAGGGGTTTTAAGGGCAACAGCTGTTTGGTGTAAGGTATAAGAAAGCAGTTCAATTTTTTAATGACCGGTTTGGTAGTATAGTGCATATGGCTGGCTATCAGTCCCGATGTAGGGATTATGTATTTTTGTTTGCCAAGAGCATCTCCTGATGAAAAAGGCTTCCCCCTCACCATTTAAGCAATCCTATCCTATATAATCTATCTATACTACTAAAAGGGAAATATGCTAATTAGACTGGGTCAACTGGCCATCTTCTGGACATCCGACTTCCTTCTGGACAAAGCCATGGTGGTGGGGGCTGAGATAGTGGCCGTTAGGGGCGATCAGGCCAACAGGGGAGGGCAGTTTGATGCGAGCTCAGGCTGGCAGGGGAGGGCAGTTGGGGGTGAGATCAGGCTGGCAGGGAGGGTAGTTAGAGGTGATCAGACCAGTAGGGGAGAGCAGTTGGGGGTGAGATCAGTCTGGCAGGGGAGGGCTGTTGGGGGCAACCAGGGTGACGGGAGGGAAATTGGGAGCACGATCAGGTAGGCAGGGGAGAGTAGTTAGGGGCGAAATCAGGCCGGTAGGGGAGGGCTATTGGGGGAGAGATCAGGCTGGCAGGAGAATGCATTTGGGGAGAGATCAGGCCGGCAAGGGAGGGCAGTTAGGGGTGATCTGGCAGGCAGAGGCAGATGGGGGTGAGATCAGGCCGCCAGGGGAGATCAGTTGGGGGTGGGATTAAGCTGCAGGGGAGGGCCGTTGGGGTTGATCATGCAGGCAGGCAGGTGAGCGGTTAGGAGCCAGTGGTCCCAGATTGTGAGAGGGATGTCCGATTGGAGAGGGTGCAGGCTGGGCTGAGGGACTCCCCCTGCGCTCTGCACAAATTCCGTGCACTGGGCCACTAGTTAAACATAAGAGAATTTACAGGTAGTTGCTTTGTGGAAAACCTGTAGGCCCTCAAGATAATAGTATGCAGCCGAAATCGGTTTGGCTCAGTGGATAGAGTGTCGGCCTGCGGACTGAAAGGTCCCGGGTTCGATTCCGGTCAAGGGCATGTGCCTGGGTTGTGGGCACATCCCCAGTGGGGGATGTGCAGGAGGCGGCTGATCGATGTTTCTCTCTCATCGATGTTTCTGACTCTCTGTCTCTCTCCCTTCCTCTCTGTAAAAAATCAATAGAATGTGTAGAAGAAGAAGAAAAAAAAAGATAATAGTATGCAAAGAACAATAGCTCAATACAAAGAATGTAGTGCTGTATTTATTGACCAGTTACCTCTTATTTTATATTGATGAAAAAATTTATAAGCCTCAGATACAATCAGCATTGATGAAAATATTTTAGGACAGTATATGTCTAAAGAGTGTTTTCTGAGGTAAATCCAATGAATGTGACAGACTGAAAAACACTTTAGTTGGAAGAAGAACATCTCATACATGATCATTAGAGATCATGAATGAGTGAATTATTTTTAAAATATATTTTATTGGTTTTTTACAGAGAGGAAGGGAGAAGAATAGAGTTAGAAACATCGATGAGAGAGAAACATCGATCAACTGCCTCCTGCACCCTCCCTATTGGGGATGTGCCCGGAACCAAGGTACATGCCCTTGATCGGAATCGAACCTGGGACCCTTGAGTCCGCAGGCTGATGCTCTATCCACTGAGCCAAACTGGTTAGGGCATGAGTGAATATGTTTAATTGTGGGAAAATGTCTTCTGGAAAGTAAGACATTTTTTTTTTTTTTTTGTAAGACATTTTAAAAAAAATATATATTTTGTTGATTTTTTACAGAGAGGAAGGGAAAAGGATAGAGAGTTAGAAACATCAATCAGCTGCCTCCTGCACACCCCCCACTGGGATGTGCCCGCAACCAAGGCACATGCCCCCGACCGGAATCGAACCTGGGACACCCCCAGTCCGTAGGCCGATGCTCTATCCACTGAGCCAAACCGGTCAGGGCAGGAATATAAGACATTATTAGAAATCAGTTGACACTACAGCTAGTCACTGCTTGGGAAGTGAATATAGCATGGTTTGCAGTAATTCATGTTGCCTTGTCATTTGCCAGGGAATCCATGCAGAAATAACTGACAAACACATTCAATTCGGTGGTCTTTAGCAAAACTTCAGGTAACTTAATCAAGGAAAGAAGCCTTGAAGGAAAAAGCATTGTCACAAGTCTAAAGAGTTAATATACCTCACAAACAATTGGAGACAGGATACCTTCAGCCATATTTCTAGTTGCTTTGCCAATGATTTTGTAAGTTGGTTTTTTTAAAAATATATTTTATTGATTTTTTACAGAGAGGAAGGGAGAGGGATAGAGAGTTAGAAACACCAATGAGAGAGAAACATTGATCACCTGCCTCCTGCACACTCCCTACTGGGGATGTGCCCGCAACCAAGGTACATGCCCTTGACTGGAATCGAACCTGGGACCCTTGAGTCCACAGGCTGACGCTCTATCCACTGAGCCAAACCGGTCAGGGCTGATTTTGTAAGTTTTAAACTGGCAGTTTCTCTCATCATGGATTACATTTTAATATATACAATACAGGAGTGGTCTATGCTTATTTCATGCTGTAATTAACTTTGAAATTTCTTTACTTCATACTTTGTGTTATTTCAGAATATTTGAAGTACTTGAAAATGAAACTGAGCTTGGCTGGTGTGGTACAGTTGTTGAGTGTCAACCCATGAACCAAGAGGTCACTGGTTCAAATCCCAGTCAGGGCACATGCCCACATTTTGGGCTGAAACTACAGTAGGGATAGTACAGGAGGCAGCTGATCAATCATCGATGTTTCTCTCTCTAGCCCTATCCTGCTTAATCTAAAGTTCAATAAAAGCACATTTTTAGAAAATTAAGCAATATATTAATTTTATAAAGACAGCACATTTAGATGTGTTTCATCAAGTTTATAAGTAGCATCAAGTGGTTTATAAAATGAAATATTTAAAAAAATATATATGTATTTTTTATTCAGTTGTAGAGAGGAAAGGAGAGAGAGGGAGAGCAAAACATACCTTTATTTGTTGTTAATCCTCACCCGAGAATATTTTTTCCATTGATTTTTAGAGGGGAAGGGAGGGGAAGGGAGAGAGGAAAACATCCTTGTGAGAGAGACACAGCAATTGGTTGCCTCCTGCATTTCCCAAACCAGGACAGGAATTGAACCTGCAATTCAGGTATGTGCACTTGACCAGATTCAAACACAAGACCCTTCATTGGGTGGGCCAATGCACTAAAATCTGAGCCACACTGGACAGGGTGAGAGGGAAAAAAAACCCTTGTTAAAAAAATAGGCATTTTCGCCCTAGCTGGTTTGGCTCAGTGGATAGAGCGTAGGCCTGCAGACTGAAGGGTCCCAGGTTCGATTCCGATCAAGGGCATATATACCTTGGTTGCAGGCACATCCCTAGTAGGGAGTGTGCAGGAGGCAGCTAAATTGATGTTTCTCTCTCATCGATGTTTCTGACTCTCTATTCCTCTCCCTTTATCTCTGTAAAAAATCAATAAAATATATTTTTAAAAATAGGCATTTTTTAAAAATGTGTTTTTATTGATTTTAAGAGAGAGAGAGATGTCAATGTGAGAGAAACACATTGATTAGTTGCCTGCTCCACATGCCTTGACCATGGCCTGGGGCGGGGAGGAGCCTGCAACCCAGGTATGTGCCATTGACTGGAATTGAACCTAGGACCCTTCAGTCCACAGGCTGACACTCTATCCACTGAGCCAAACCGGCAAGGGCCTGATTGTTAAGAGATGAGAAAATTAACCTAAGCTTTGGCTCTCGTGAAAACTTGGCTACACTGAAATTCTTCTTACAGCAAAGTGTGTGTGTGTGTGTGTGTGTGTGTGTTTTTCAGTTCATGCCAACTTGGGGAAATACTGGTGAGGTGAGAAAGATAGAGTAAGGTGTGAGCAGAACAATTTAAAATTGTGGAAAAATAGCCATAGCAGCAAGTTTCATGGTTTCAACAGGTTTTTTTTAAATATATTTTTATTGATTTGAGAGAGTAAGGGGGAGAGAGATAGAAACATCAACAATGAGAGAGAATCATCGATCAACTGCCTCCTGCACACCCCACATTGGGGATGGAGTCCGCAACCCAGGCATGTGCCCTTGACCGGAATCAAATCTGTGCTGACTCTCTATCCACTGAGCCAAACCGGCTAGGACTCAACAGTCTTTTTATTAATAATGTCACTGCTTCAGAGGCTGTGTTACACAGCAGTGAATAAAGGAATAGGTTCCCTCCCAGGCTTCATCAAAGGCTTTATTAAAAGGGTAGCCAGTCACTCAAGAGAAAATATTCTATGTTATAGTAAATTCTTAGGTGACAGGTGATGTGAAAACACAGAGGTGGGCAAATGTAGGTTTACAGTTCTAATACAATATTACAAGAATAAGTAATCATACAATAATAAACTGTGTTTTGCATACTCACAACTGTAAACCTACTTTTTCCACCCTGTATAAATTGAGCAGCACTCAGGAATGACAAGCACGTGGCTCCTGAGGATTTTAAGAGCACACATTTAAAGGAGGGGAGCCCTGACTGATTTGGCTTAGCAGGTAGAGTGTTAGCCTGTGGATAGAAGGGTTCCGGGTTCGATTCCAGTTGGGGGCACATGCCCTGGTTATGGGCTTGATCCCAAGAGGGGAGTGTGCAGGAGGCGGAAGATCAGTGATTCTCTCAGCATTGATGTTTCTATCTCTCCCTTACTCTCTCAAATCAATTAAAATATATATATTTATTTATAAATAAATAACATAAAGGAGGGGAGCAAGGGGATTTGAGTATATTGGGAAGATGTTTCATGGACAAGAAAGTGCTGTCCAGTGTTCCCATGCCAGCCGTTCACCAGGAGTGTCAGACTCTGACCATTGTTTCAGTTTCAGGATGCTGGAGATTATTTTTATTTCGAACTGACTTCTATAATTTATGGCAAGTTTAAAAAAGATTTTAAACTCTTCTGTTAGATTATTTAGGGTTTTTTGTTTTGTTTTCTTAATATATTTTCATTGACTTCAGAGAGAAAGGAAGAGGGAGAGACATAGAAACATCAATGATGAGACAGAATCATTGATCAGCTGCCTCCTGCACACTGGGTATCTAGCCCACAACCCGGGCATGTAACATGACCAGAATCGAACTCTGACCTGGTTCATAGGTTGATGCTCAAACACTGAAACACGCCAGCCAGCAAGAATTATTGATTTTAATATTTATTGCACAGATGCATACCCATACCTACTTTTTATATTTTGTGTGATTTTTTTTAAGTTTCTGAGTTATACATGGCTCAACTTTAATTATGAATATAGACTTTATTTACTCTAAATATTGTTTATAAATATGTTCATAATCTCATCACATTGAAATGTCTAAAACATCATCACACCTGACATGTTAGATATGTCTATAAAGGACAAACTTTTTTTCACTATGACAATTACAATAGCATTTTCTCATGAAGAAAACCACCAATAACAAAAGTCAATTTTTCCACTTTTTAAAAATTTATTTATCTTAGTTGGTGTTCAAATTAAAACAAAACAATAGAGTTCCATTTAAAGTTTATATTATGCCCTGGCAGGTGTGTTTCTAAGTGGATTGAGAGTCCTCCCATGGATCAACAGATCCTGGAGTTCCATTCCTGGTCAGGGCACATCCCCAGATTGTGGGCTCAATCCCCAATAGGGGGCGTGCAGGGGACAGCCAAAGGATGTGTCTCTTTCATGGTGTCTGTATCTCTCCCCATCTATCAAAAAAATAAAGTTTATATTATGAATCTTAGTTTTTTTAAATTTCAAAAGTCTGTCCTACATTCCTATGTTATATTTTTCCCATTCATATTTGATGGTTTAAGTAGGTCATTTTGGGATAAAATGTTCTAGACTCTAATGCATTCATACCTCTTTATTATGAGTCCCTGTATTGGGCTCAAGGATCATGTGTTTTCATTTGCACGTACTCAAGTCCCTTCACCAGGAAAAGATAACTTCCTTTAGCCATTTTCAAGATGACTCTTTCATTAGGATGGGAAGCCTCTCCAGAGGCCTATCTCGGTTTTTTTCCCTGGTGGTGAGGTGGGTAAACCATGGACTACATTATGCAAAAGAGAAATCTGAAATACCACGGGGCAACCAATGAAGGGTCAGAAAATGCGCTTCCGGTGAAGTACTAGAGGCGGGACTTCTGGTGTCCGCAAGGGAGGCATTTTGTCTGGACTCAGATTACCGCCACTACTTTATCGGAGATTCCAGATCGCTAGTTTCTAGTGGAGATGCCCCGAGGGAAAAGCCGTGGGAGTTGTGGTGCACACAGCACATGTGCAGGTGTGAAGATGGACGTGGTAACGGGCGTGACCCTCTCCATGGCCGGGACAGGGACCGCCCTTCCCGCGGCGGCCTCTTCTCCCACCGCTCCCGCCCCGCTTCCTCCACTGAGTGCAATGGCGGCGTCCGCGCTAAGGCGCTGGGCTGAGGTGAGTGCGAGTCCCCGGGCCTTCACGCCTCCTCACACCGAACAGGGCAGCCCGGGAGTGGGAGCCTATCCCGTCCTGCAGCTCAGTCCCGCGTGGAGGACCGTGAGGAAGGTGGAGGGGAGAGAGGAGTGTTGTGGCTTCTGAGGACACAGCAGGTGCAGGGCAGAGAGGACAGGACTGACTAGTATCTGAGGTTCCCATGGGGATGTGGGTGGTGAGTATTGAAGTAAAGATCAGAGGCAGACGGGGAGGACGTCACAATCTCGATCCGGGCTTTCTGGGCTCTGGGATCCATCAGTGGACTGGGTTGACCTGGTTCTGGCTGAAATACAAGCTCTCTCGGATAGCATGCCAAGTTCATGGGTGAGTCCAGTGAGATCCATGGCATTGGGGCAGGAAGGGGGCAGAGCTGAGGGAAGGAATCTGGGTCTGAAGATGGGAAGGGGATCAACATTACCCAGCGGTGTGCACATCTGGAGGAAGTGTGAGCTGATGGTCCCCGAGACCTGGTGTGGGACTTTGAGTGAAGCAGAAGCTCAGGTCTGTCTTTGTCTTGGAGGCAGGATCTAGGAGACTGCAGTGGTGTTGCTTGGCAGGAAGGCTGGGGTCCTGCAGGCATCACCCAGAGCTTAGATGGTGTTTCTGTGCTGTCCCCCTTCCCAACCCATCTGCCCTTGCTAAGGGCAATCACAGTGACTAATGGGACTGTGATGAGAGAGCAGCCTGCACTGGCATTAGGGCCTGGTGTCCACACTAACCGGGTGCCCTGGAGGAGGTTGAGGGTGGGGAACGTGTGTAAGGAGTAGGATGGCAGGTTCTCAGAGAGACAGCTCTGGTTTCAATTGTCTCAATTCTAACAGGTTGGGGTGACCTTTGAGGACATTGCCCTGTACTTCTCCAGGGAGGAATGGAGCCTCCTTGATGAGGGTCAGAGACAGCTGTACCTGAATGTGATGCTGGAGAACTTTGAACTTATATCCTCCCTGGGTAAGACCCTCGCTCTCACAAATGACCTGGACTTGGCTTTGCACTTCCCCAGGCCTCTTTTCCCAGGTGCACTCTGTCCTCACATGTAGACCGTGGGCACTGGGTGATTTCCACTTTTCTGGGTAGTTGCTGTCCTTTGCTTGCACTGCCGGCTTCTTTCCGTGCAGCCCCTATACCTGCTGCACTGAACTCATAGGGAAGAATATGTGGTTGGTAGTTTGTCAGGGAGCCTAATGGATTCCACCTTGATTAGCGAGGAAAAGTATTTTTCATATTCCTGTTGGTCATTTGTACATATTTCTGGGTATAATTTTTCTACATCCTTACCCTGTGTTTTTTGTTGTTACTGTTTTATGTTTTTCTTGATTTTAGAGAGGAAGGGAGGAGAGAGAGAGAAATATCAATGATGGGGAGACAATCATTCATCACATGCCTCCAGCATGTCCCCTACTGGGAATCCAGCCCATAACCCAGGTTTGTGCTACAGACTAGAATTGAACCCGGGACCCTTCAGTCTACAGGCCGACACTGTCCACTGAGCAAAACCAGTTAGGGCAGCTTATTTTATTTTTTTAAATAAACTTTTTATGCCTTTTTCTTTTTCCCGTCCTGGTTTTCCTCTGTCTCTTCCCACCTGCCTGTGTTTCACAGGATTCCCATAATGCAGATAATAGGTCTCTTGATGGTGTTACTTAGTTCACATTGCTGTATTCTTTTTTTTTAATGTTTTTTTTAAAAAAAATATACTTCTTTATTGATTTAAGAGGAAGGGAGAGGGAGAGAGAGATAGAAACATCAATGATGCGAGAGAATCATTGATCGTCTGCCCCCTACTGGGGGGTCAAGCCCACACCTCGGGCATGTGCCTTTGGCTTGAATTGAACCTGAAACCCTTCAGTCTGCAGGCTGACGCTCTGTCTACTGAGCCAGACCAGCTGGGGCTGCTGTATTCTTTAAATTTATTTTTCCTCTTTCTTTACACCTGAATGATTTCAAATGATGTGTCTTACATCACGTATTCTTTCGTGTCTGATTTTGATATTCTTCATTTTATGTTTTCAATTCATTCCTTGTAATTTATCATCTCCAGCATTTGTTTCATTCTTTTTTATGATTTCTATCTACCTATATCTTCCTTTTGTACTTTTTTGGTGTTTTTTTAATTTAATATATTTTTATTGACTTAAGGGAAGAAGGGAGAGGGAGGGGGAAATAGAAACATCAATGATGAGAGAGAATCATTGATTGGCTGCCCCCTGCACACTCCCTGCTAGGGATCAAGCCCGCAACCTGGACATGTGCCCTTGATCAGAATCGAACCCAGGACCCTTCAGTCTGCAGGCTGACACTCTATCCACTGAACCAAACCAGCAAGGGCTGATAATTTCCTTTTGTTACTGGGTTGATTTTGTCATTATGTTGGTTCCATTTGTGTTTTCTTGTAGCTCAGAGATGTTTTTAAAAGTAAAAGTAGTTTGGGTTCCTTATCAGGTTGTATGTAGATAGCATTTGTTTTCTATTGATTACTGGAAAATTATCATGTTTTCTTGGTGGTGGTTTTGTTTTCAGTATGTATTTTTTTTAAAATATATTTTATTGATTTTTTACAGAGAGGAAGGGAGAGAGATAGAGAGTTAGAAACATCGATGAGAGAGAAACATCGATCAGCTGCCTCCTGCACATCTCCTACTGGGGATGTGCCCGCAACCCAGGTACATGCCCTTGAGCGGAATCGAACCTGGACCTTTCAGTCCGCAGGCCGACGCTCTATCCACTGAGCCAAACCGGTTTCAGCAGTATGTGTTTTTTTAATTATACCTTTACTAGAGGCCTGGTGAATGGATGCGTACACAGTGGGGTCCCTCACCCTGGCCTAGGCCCACTCGCAATCCAGACTGCCACCCTATTCCCCGAAGGGTCTGACATCCCCCGAGGGATATAGTGCACGAAGCTACAGGTGGCCACGGAGGAGCCCGAGCCTCTGCTGGGTGTTATGCCGCTCCCACTCATCCCAGCCCCACTCTGCATGTCGCCGCTGCTCAGTAGCACACTGCCACAGAGGCTGGAGAGTCTTGTGCCACCGCAGCGGCACTCACCAGGCGTTAGTCCTGCATATGGCGCCCATCAGTCAGCTGAACAAGGCTCCTGCTGTGAGAGCACATTGACCACCAGGGGTTAGCTGCTGCAGGCTGACCCCTCGTGGTCAGTGCATATCAAAGCGACTGGTCAAATGGTCATTCGGTCATTTGGTCATTTAGGCTTTTATATACTATTATATAGACTAGACGCCTGGTGCACGATAATTGTGCCCTGGGGTCGCAGGGGCTTCAGCCTGGCCTGTGACCTCTCACAGTCTAGGACCCCCTTGATCCTTACTGCCTGCCTGCTTGTAGCCCCTTACCGCTTGGACTGTTGTTCCTTAGCAGTGCTGCAGAGGCAGGAGAGGGCCTCCCGCGAGCGCTGCTGTGCTCTACAGCTGTGAGCCCGGCTTCTGGCTGAGCAGCGCTCCCCCTGTGGGAGCGCACTGACCACCAGGGGGCAGTTCCTTCGTTGACCATCTGCCCCCTGGTGGCCAGTGAGCACCATAGCGATTGTTTGTTCTGGTTGACCCGCCATAACAGTTCTTAGGCTTTTACTATATAGATTGTTGAAGGTATTACATATGTCCCCGTTACCCCCTATTCACCCCTGCTAGCCCTACCACATGCCTTCCCCTAGGCCTACACCACCCTATTGTCTGTGTCCATGGGTTATGCATATATGCATACAAGTTATTTGGTTTTTGTCTTACCACCCACCTACACCCCAGCACGTTCTCTCTCAGATTGCACGGTCTGTCCCATGCTTCCATCTCTCTGGATCTACCTTGTTAATCAGTTTTTTTTGTTTGTTTATTAGATTCCACATATGAGTAAGATCATGTGATATTTGTCTTTCTCTGACTGGCTTATTTTGCTTAGGATAATATTCTCCAGGTCCCTCCATGCTGTCTCAAAGGGCAAGAGGTCCTTCTTTTTCTACTGCTGCATATTATTTCATGGTGTACACGTACCTTGGCTTTTTAATCCATTCAATGACTGATTGGCACTTGGGCTAGTACCAGATCGCACCTAATATAAATTGTGCTGCTATGAGGTAGGAGTGCATACATTTTTTCTGATTGGTGTTTTGGATTTCTCGAAGTGGGATTGCTGGGTCAAATGGCAGTTCCATGTTTAATTTTTTGAGGAAACTACATACAGTTCCATCATGGCTTCACCAGTCTGCATTTGCACCAGCAGTGTACCGGGGTTCCCTTTTCTCCACATCCTGTCAGCACTTTTCATTTGTTGATTTTTTCGTGATAGCCATTCTGACAGGTGTCATTTTATGTGCATCTCTCTGATGATTCGTAACTTCAAGCATTTTTTTCATGTCTCTTAGCCACTTGGGAGAAGTCCACTTGGGAGAAGTGTCTATTTAGGTCCTTTGCCCATTTTTTTTTTTTAACATTTAATCACCTTTACTTATTTATTTTTTTGTTTGTTTTTATTAATCCTCACCCGAGGATATTTTTCATTCATTTTTAGAGAGAATGGAAGAGAGAGGGAAAGACAGAGAGAAGCAACGATGTGAGAGAAACACATCTATTAGTTGCCTCCTGCAGGGCCCAGGCCAGGAAGGAGTCTGCAACCAAGGTACATGCCCTTGACCGGAATCGAACCTGGGACCCTTTGGTCCTCAGGTCGATGCTCCATCCACTGAGCCAAACCAGCCAGGGCCTTTGCCCATTTTTAATTGGACTATTTGTCTTCAGTGTAGCAGTTCTTTCTGTTTTGAATATTAACCCTTTATCAGATGTATCATTGCCAAAAATGTTCTCCCTTTCAGTGGGCTACCTTTTCATTTTCTCACAATGGTTTCTTTTGCTGTGCAGAACCTTTTCTTTTGATGCAGTCCCATTTGTTTCTTTTCTCCTTAGTTTCCTTTGCCCTGGAAGATGTAACCGTAAACATATTGGTACGAGAGATGTCCGAGATTTTGCTGCCTATGGTTTCTTCTGGGATTTTATGGTTTCATGACTTACATTTAAGTCTTTTATCCATTTTGAGGTTATTCTTGTGTATGGTGTAAGTTGGTGCGCTTGTTTCTTTTCTTTTTTTTTTTTTTGCATGTATCTGTCCAATTATCACAGCATCACTTATTGAAGAGGCTGTCTTGACTCCATTGGATGTTCTTTGTCAATTATTAATTGAGCGTAATGGCTTGGGTCTGTTTTTGGGGTCTCTGTTCTGTTCTGTTGATCTATATTCCTGTTCTTCTGCCAGCACCAGGCTGTTTTGAGTATGTGGCTTTGTAGTAAAACTTGTCATATATTGTGATCTCTCCGATGTTTTTCTTGCTGTAGCTATTCAGGGTCTTTTTGGTTCCATATAAATTTGTTCTGGCTCTGTGAAATATGACTTTGGTATTTTAATAGGGATTGCATTGAATCTGTAGATTGCCTGAGCACTATGGACATTTTAATGATGTTGATTCTACCAGTCCATAAATACAATATATTCTTCCACTTGTTTATATCTTCTTCTACCTCTATTTTCAACATCCTGTAGTTTTCTGAATACAGGTATTTTGTCTCCTTGGTTACGTTTATTCCTAAGTATCTTAATTTTTTTTTTTTGCAATGGTAAATGGGATTGCTTATTTAGTTTTTCTTTCTGAGAATTTATTTTTGGTTTATGAAAAAGCAATTGACTTCTGAGTGTTGATTTTATATCCTGTTGATTTTGCCCAATTCATTTATTAAGTCTAGTAGTTTATTGATGAAGTGTTTTTTTAAAATATATATTTTATTGATTTTTTACAGAGAGGAAGGGAAAAGGATAGAGAATTAGAAACATTGATGAGAGAGAAACATCAATCAGCTGCCTCCTGCACACCCACTACTGGGGATGTGCCCCCAACCAAGGTACATGCCCTTGACCAGAATCAGACCTGGGGCCTTTCCGTCTGCAGGCCAATACTCTATCAACTGAGCCAAACCAGTTAGGGCTATTGGTGAAGTCTTTTGGTTTTTCTCTGTATAATATCATGCCATCTGAAAATAATGAGAGTTTTACTTCCTCTTTTCCAATTTTGATGCCTTTTATTTCTTCTTCTTGTCTGATCGCTGTTATTAGGACTTCCACTAGTATGTTGAATAATAGTGGTGAAAGCGGGCATCCCCGTCTGGTTCCTGTTCTTATCGTAGAGGAAATGGTTTTAATTTTTGCCCATTGAATATGATATTGACTGTCATATATGGCCTTTTTCATACTGAGATATGCTCCCTCTATTCCCAGTTTGCTGTGAGTTGTTATCACAAATGGGTTTTGGATTTCAAAGAATGCTTTTTCTTCATGTATTGATATGCTCATGTAATTGTGTATTTCAATTTGTTTATGTGATATATCACGTTTATTGATTTGTGACTATTCATTCCAGGGATTCCAGCCTGGCATCCCTGAAATGAATCCCACTTGATTATAATGTATGATCTTTTTAATATATTTCTAGATCCGATTTGCTAATATTTTGTTGAGAATTTTAACATCTGTGTTCATTAAGGATATTGACCTGTAATTCTCTTTCTTTGTAGTGTCTCTATCTGGTTTTAGAATTAGGATAATGCTGGCCTCATAAAAAGAGCTTGGAAGTGTTCCTTCTTGCATTTTTTTGGAATAGTCTGAGGAGTATAGATGTTACTTCTTTGAATGTTTGGTAAAACTCAACTGTAAAGCTGTCCAGACCCAGGGTTTTGTTTTGGGGGAGTTTTTCTTATTACTGCTTTTATTTCATTCAGGTTTTCTGCTTCTTCCTGATTAGGTTTTGGGAGATTCTATTTTTCTAGGAATTTGTCCATTTCATCCTCATTGTCCAGCTTGTTGGTATATACCAGTGATGGCGAACCTATGACACGCGTGTCAGAGGTGACACGCTAACTCATTTTTTTGTTGTTGATTTTTCTTTGTTAAATGGCATTTAAATATATAAAATAAGTATCAAAAATATAAATCTTTGCTTTACTATGGTTACAAATATCAAAAAATTTCTATATGTGACATGGCACCAGAGTTAAGTTAGGGTTTTTCAAAATGCTGACACTGAACTCAAAAGGTTCGCCATCACTGGTATATACCAATAGTTGTTCATAGTATTCTCTCTTTTTTTTAATATATTGCATTGATTTCTTACAGAGAGGAAGGGAGAGGGATAGAGAGTTAGAAACATTGATAAAAGAGAAACATCTATCATCTGCTTCCTACACACATCCTACTGGTGATGTACCTGCAACCAAAGTACATGCCCTTGACTGGAATTGAACCTAGGACCTTTCATTCCGCAGGCCAACGCTCTATCCACAGAACCAAACCAGCTTGGGCCATAATATTTTCTTAAAATCCTTTGTATTTCTGTGGTATTGGTTGTTACTTGACCGCTTTTGTTTCTGATTTTGTTTGGCTCCTGTCTCTTTGTTTCTTCAAGAGGTTGGCTAATGGTTCATCAATTTTGTTTATATTTTCAAAGTACCAGATATTGGTTTCATTGATATTTTTTGGTATTGTTTTTTTAGACTCCAAATGATTTATTTCTCCTCTAATCTTTATTATTTCCTTCCTTCTACTTTGGGCTTTTCTTGTTCCTCTCTTTCTAGTTCTTCAAGTTGTAGGGTTAAATGTTTTTTTAAAAAATATATTTTTATTGATTTCAGAGAGGAAGGGACAGGAAGAGAGAGAGAGAAACATCAATGATGAGAGAGGATCATTGATTGGCTGCCTCTTGATCGCTCCCGACTCGGGATCCAGCCCGCAACCCGGGCAAGTGCTCTTGACTGAAATCGAACCCAGTACCCTTCAGTCCGCAAGCCGACACTCTATCCACTGAGTTAAACCTGTCAGGGCCGCTTTTTTTTTGTCTGGAAATTTCTTGATTTCACCATCTATTTTGAATGATAGTTCTCCGGTAGAATTCTCTTGTTCTTTCTTTGGGGGTTATGTTTTTGTTTCCCCATTTTGGCTGCCTGTTTGCATTTGGGTAGATCTGCTACACTTCTGATCTCTAGTGTAGGACAATGTCAGACACTCCTTGTGATTGGAACTGTATACCCAGTTATGAGCTATCAGCAATCCGTAGCTTTTGGATCCCTCTACTGTGGCAGGTTCCTTTGGAAAGGACCAAGATGTGCACCAGGTCTGCTTTTCCTATCCCTGGCCCACAAGGAGATCAGGCAAAGACTCAAAGCCTCCAGGACCCACCTCAGCCGGCAGTCCGATTGTTCTCAGCCTTGATTACCCTCAGGCTATTGACCGCAGGGTGGAGTGAGAGGTGTTCCAACAGGGTGTGACAGTTGGCCTCCCCCAGGCAAAAACTGCCTGGATGGCAAAGGTCCACAGCAGAAAGATGTCCTGCATATCATAAGGAAATGACTTAGCACAGGATACTAGGGTGGCTGCCCTCAGAGCTCCAACCCCAGAGACCCTAGTCCTGGACTCTCCTCACACAGTTCCAGTCCACTCTGCCCTCCGTCTGCCAGAGCCCGTGGTGACTGGCTGCACTCGAAATTTTGTGCATTTAAGAGGGTGCCTGTGTTTCCAGCTGTCTCATTGCCAGACTGCAGCCCTGCCGCTTTTCATAGCCATATGTTTTGCAGGCACCCCTCTCAGTTCTCGTACTCTGGGCTCGGGATCTCAGCTTGGGGTTCAGACACCAGAGTTCTTAGTGGGAACACCCACAGCCAAAATATCCTTCCAAAATTCAACTGTTGTCTGTGGGAACCCAGCCATCCCTTTTGTGCTTCAGTACTGCCTACCAGTCTGTATGCAATCCCCACTTCCCGTTCTGTGTTACCAGGGTTCTCTCCAGCTAGTGCTCAGCTGATTTTTCAGGATGGTTGTCCGGCATTTTAGCACATTGTTTGCGGGTAGTAACAGGTGGCTCTACTACTTACAGTCAACGTAAAACGTATAAATACGTTTCCCGCATACAATGTGTTAGTTGTCTTACCAGCTTGGTCTTGAGAGCTTGTCAGTGTGCCTTCCACTTATTCCATTGCCATTTTTTCTCCTCTTTTATTTCTTTTATTACTGTACTAGGGGCCTGGTGCACGAAATTCATGCAAGGGGGGTGGGTCCCTCACCCGGACCTGCACCCTCTCCAGTCTGGGAGCCCTCATGGGTGCCCTCTCCAATCCAGGAGTTTCTGTCTGTCTTTGTAATCATATGAGCGAATTGTCTGAGACCCCAACCCAGTTTAGTTTGGTTCTCACAGAATAATAGAGGTCTTTTTTTTTTTTTTTTTTTGCTCCATTGGTGGAGATTTCCTAGAAGTTGCAGGATATCTTCCTTTTAATTTTTCCTCAAAACTCTGACATTACTTATGATTCTAACCTTTGCTTTTCCTCCATCCCCCACCCGCAACAGTAACTTGCTCCTGGCTCACTTTGCTCTAGTGTCTAGGAGATCCCATAGCACGTCTGCCACCAGAACTACGATTCCCAGAATTCCTGGTGCTCCCCGCGCTCTTGGTTTCTGATTCCAATCCAGGGACTGCAAAAATCAAAATGACTGGGAACTCCAGCTGCTCCCAGGCCGAGCAGAGAAGACCAGACACTCTAGTAGTGTCCCCGGGACCCCGGGCACTCAGCGCCGGCATGTGCTAGCTACAGGCTTGGAGCAGATGGGGTTCTGGGGAGGACTGTGGCCCATCCCGCCCCCAGCTGCTTGGCACCTATGCACGTGCGCACTGCCCACGGGCCTGCAATCTTTGTCCGGTTAATTTGCATGCTCACTCCTGATTGGCTGTGGTTGTTGTGGAGGGACCATCAATTTACATATTTGGCTATTATTAGTATAGATTAAGTGTCTTCACATATCATGAAGCAGTTACTCCTTTAATCCTTTCACCTTTATGGACCAATTATGTAATGATAATTAGATTTATCTACATGAGTGATAAAGGCTGTTGGCTGGGAGGGGTGTTGTTTTGATCTTGAGAAAAGATTCAAAAGTCTTGCCTTCTTGATGCTCTATGAGTTGCGGTCATAATAATAATCTATAGGCCCAGTGCATGAAAATTGTGCATGAGGGGTTGGAGGGGATGTTCCTCAGCCCAGCCTACACCGTCTTCATTCCTGGACCCCTTAGGGATGTTCAACTGTCTGACATCCCTCTTGTAATCTGGGACCGCTGGCTCCTAACCACTCATCTATCTGCCTGTCTGGTTGCCCCTAACTGCCCTCCTCTGTCAGCCTGGTCACCCCTACTGCCCACCCCTGCCAGCCTGGTCGCCCCTAACCGCCTCTGCCTCGGCCCCCACCATTGTGGCTTTTTCCAGAAAGATACCCGGAAGGATGTCCAGAAGATGTCCGGTCTAATTAGCATATTACCCTTTTATTAGTATAGAGTATAGATAATGTATGAGTCCATAATGACTTTGGTAGCCATTTTTTTCATTGACAATTGAGGGTGAAAAATATTGCTGGGGACATATGGATTTCTGTTTCTATTCTATGGTAGGTTGTGGCCCAAAGTATTTCTTTGATAATTCATGCCAACAAACACTAAATGGTCCTTTGATGTGTAAATTGTGGGGAATACACAGATGTTATATGGGCTTTTGCAGTTTTCCAAAACAAAACTTTTCAGTGTATTTCACAAAACAATCCACTCATGTTAGTATGGTTACTCTGGCTGTGGTTTTTACCCCTAGCTGTCTTCAAATCTTTTTGATTACCCATCTTCCCAGTCATCCTTTCTATGCAGTTCTCTCCTTTTTCAGTCTTTTGCATTGCTCTTTGTCTTTATTGGGCTCTTATTCCCATCTCTGGTGGGTATTTATTTGTTTATTTGTCGATATCTGTCTACTTATTCTGGCAGGAAAATAAATTCTTCTATCTCCTATTTTGCTATATTGCTGGTGTCACTCACATAGTTTTTTATTTTATTTTTATTTTTTATTCTGCTTCGGTTTGGTTTTTTTCTCTATTGTTTCATCCACACTCTCTTGTTCTACCACAATACTGGCCATGCATCTTTTTAGTTTTTCTTTGAGGATTTCTGTCATCTGTATCCAATGTAATTGCTCAACTGGGATTTAAGGGGAAGAATCATTTTTGCATTATAAGAGAAACATGACTACATCCACGGCAGAGTGGACCCAGAGGCCGTCTTTCCTTGGTGAAGGGCTGTTGGGTAGAGTTTGACACAAGAGCTTTATTAAGATTATAAATAAGAACTTAATTTGTTCAACATTGTTTTGTTACCATTGCCAGTTCTGTACCCCATTCTACTTCTGCTTGTTTATTATTTACCCTTTGCAAACTGTTCAGTTCTATTTTTTAAAAGGTTTTTCTTTATTTTAGACACAGGGGGAGAGAGAGAGAGAGAAGAGTGATGAGAGAGAAACATTGATTGGTTACCTCCTGTATGCAGCCCAAATGACAGTTGAACCTGGAACGTAGGCATGTGCCTTCACAGGAATTCCATCTGGCATCTTTTCAGTGGGTAGGATGATGCCCAATCCACGTTGCCACACTATCTATGGCTAAAGTACTCCATTCTAACCGCTATAATTTCCACTTAGGTTTCCAGCTTATGGATAATCTTTACCTGTCTAAACTATGTACCTCAACTGCTTCCCATACAGGTTCCTCTTTACTGCACTCCAACCTTGATCCATCCCTTTACAGCCTTGGTGTGTCACATATTATATTAACTATACACATCATGTGCTGGAATGCATTGGGTTTTAATATGTTCAAGCACATTCATATTGTTCTATACAGGCTGCATCAACAGTTGGAATGGTCCTATAGGAAGCTGTTTGTAAAGGAACAACTTGGGAGCCCTGCCTCTCTTATTTGTGTCCCATCATGTGTTCCTGCCCCTCCCTTGGTAAGATCTCCACCATTGAGTGACCTTAGGAGTCAAGTAATGTATAACAGCCATTTCCTCAGAGTCTAACTCACTGGTCTTAAAAAGCATCCCATGCAATCATGCCTGGTTGTGACAGATAGACAGTTGAGATGAGGGTATTTCTTCCATCCAAAGTCATCATGTACTTCACCTGCATTTCCTTTTATTTAGGTTGCTGCTGTGGAGCAGAGAATGTGGAGGCACCTTTTGAAGAGAACATTTCTGTAAGAGTGTCACAGGCAATGAATCCCAAGTTAGCTTTGTCTTCCCAGAAAAGCCACCCCTGTGAGAGTTGTGGACTAGTTTTGAGAAACATTTTCCACTTGACTCATCAGCAGGCATTACAACACAGGCAGATACTGTTGAGGTGTGGGGCATGTGCAAAACAATTTTATTTCAGTGCACAGTTTCACCAGCACCAGCAGCAGCACTTGAGAGAGAAACCTTTGATAAGAGGGGTGAACAGTGTCTCACTTGAAAACAGCTGCAATTTCAATGTGTTTCAGAACCTTTTTACCTGTGGAGAGGTGGAGCAGGACATTCTTAGCACTGCAGGCCATTTCCAGCAAAAGGATACTCAGATCAGTGACAAGCCAAATGGTATCTCAATGTGTGGGGTGACATATCAAGGGAAAAATAATTATTTTACTACAAAAGAAAGTAAGAAAGCCATTGACTATAACTACACGTGTATTTGGGAAAACAGTGTCCCTGCTGGCAAAGCATATTTCTGTTGCCATGAATGTGGAAAATATTTTGCCCAATTTTCTACTTTTTGTTACCATCAGAGATCTCATGCAGAAGAAAAGCTTTATGAGCACAGTGAATTTGGGGATTCTTTTACCAGTATTACTGGCCTCCTTTCTCATCAGAGATGTCACAAAGGTGAAAGGCCTTATCAATGTATTGAATGTGGAAAATCTTTTACCAGGATGTGTTTTCTTCGTGATCATCAGATAGTTCACACTGGGAAAATGCCTTATGAGTGCAGTGAATGCGAAAAATCTTTTACCTGTAAAAGT
The DNA here is from genome assembly GCF_028538775.1 of Myotis yumanensis. NCBI lineage: Eukaryota > Metazoa > Chordata > Mammalia > Chiroptera > Vespertilionidae > Myotis > Myotis yumanensis. Next base: position 5,782,056 of record NW_027223774.1, on the reverse strand, counting down.
GGCCTCCGTTACCATCAGATGAGAGTTCACACTGGAGAAAGGCCTTATGAGTGCAATGAATGTGGGCAATCTTTTGTCAGTAGTAGTGGCTTCCGTTATCATCAGAAATTGCACGCTGGAGAAAGGCATAAATGCAATGAATGTGAGAAATCTTTTAACAGTATCTATCATCTTCGTTATCATCAGAGAGTTCATACTGGAGAAAGGCTTTATGAGTGCAGTGAATGTGGGAAATCATTTATTCAGAAACATGGCTTCCAATGTCATCAAAGAATTCACACTGGAGAAAGGCCTTATGAGTGCAGTGAATGTGGGAAATCATTTACTCGGAATAATGTCCTTAATCGTCATAAGAGAATTCACACTGGGGAAAAGCCTCATGTGTGCAGTGAATGCGGAAAATCTTTTACCTGTGGAAGTAGCCTTCGTTACCATCAGATGGGAGTTCACACTGGAGAAAGGCCTTTTGAGTGCAATGAATGTGAGAAATCTTTTACCAGTAGTAGTGCCTTCCGTCGTCATCAGAAAATTCACACTGGAGTAAGGCCTTATGAGTGCAATGAATGTGGAAAATCTTTTATCAGTGGTAGTAGCTTCCGTCGTCATCTGAGAGTTCACACTGGAGAAAAGCCTTATGTGTGCAGTGAGTGTGGGAAGTCATTTACCACCAAGTATTGCCTTGGTTGTCATCAGAAAATTCACACTAGAGAAAGGCCTGATGAGTGTAGTTAATATGGGAAATCTTTTACCCAAAATTCTAACCCTACTCCCCACATAAGAGTTCACATTGGAGGAAGGTCTTGGATATGTAGGAAATGTAGATTATTTTGTTCACCCATAACAATACTATAAGAAACTCCATGAAGCTCTATTTGTCTGAACTGAATCTCATACACTGCAACATCAAGAGTAGGGAGATTCCCAATAAATTTGAGTGCTGTGAAAATCATGTGTGTGTATTTTGCACTCATTTTTTAAACTTTTTATTAATTTCAGAGAGGAAGGGTGATGGAGAGAGAAACAGAAACATCTGTGATGACACATAGTCAGCTCCATCCTGCGCATCCTTTACTTGGGGTTGACCATGCAACCGGGACGTGTACCTTGAATGGGAACCCACTGAGCCACATGTGTATGTTATAATTTGTTATTTACACAGGTGTCTTGCCAGTTCTATGTCCCTGCATCATTTTTTTTTCTTCTACACCTGTGTCCTATCACCAGGTTCACAACCTCTGTCAGTTTTTTTAATATATTACTGATTTCAGAGAGGAAGGGAGAGGGAGAGATGGAAACATTAGAAACATCAATGATGAGAATCATTAATTGGCTGCCTTCAGCACGCCCTCTGCTGGTGATCGATCCTGCAACCTGGTCATGTGCCCTTGACTGGAATCGAACCCAGGACCCTTCAGTCTGCAGACTGATGCTCTATCCACTGAGCCAAATCAAGTAGGGCTGTCAATATTTTTTTTCCCTTAAATATATTATTAGTAGACTCCCAGTGCACGAAATTCATGTGCGTGTATGGTTCCTAGGCCTAGCTTGAGATTAGGGCCATCTTCCCTGGCTGCCAGCAGCCTGCCTCACCCCTCACCTTCCTGTTCACCATCAGGCAAATGGAGCCTGCGGGGGGGCGGGCAGGAGGGGGGGAACTGAGAGGTTGGCTGGCAGACCCTGATCAAGCCATCAGGGCCTACAGGTTGGGTGCAGCTCCTGCGGTGAGTGCCCCCTGATGGTGACCGGTGGGTGGATCCACCATTTGGTCCAATTGCATATTACCCTTTTATAGGACTTTTTAAAAAAAATTATATATATATTTCAGAGAGAAAGGGAGAGGGAAAGTGAGAGAAACATCAATGCTGAGTGAAAATCATTGATTCGCTATCTCCTGCACATCCCCAACTGGGGATTGAGCCTACAACCTGGGCATGTGTCCTGACCGGAAATGGAACCATGACCTGTTTTATAGGTCCAGTCTCACCCCCTGAGCCACACCATGTGTCTCACTACTATTTTGGTTGATGAAGCTATTTCACCTGGTCCACCTAGATGGCTTTCACAGATTGCATGGGTCGCCATCCTCATGTGCTCAGGAAAGCTAACTCTGTTCTCTGTTTTGTTTGAGAAATTTGGGAGTAGCCTGCGCTTGTACGAGGTCTTACTTCCTCTCACTCTGACTAGTTGCCATATGGACCTGACTCAGTGTTGTCCCCAGAGAACATCATCAGTGTTCAGCGAGTAGCTTATAGAATAACTACCTCTCCCAGGGACAGGCTTTTTCTAGGTAACAGTGATAGATGTTTTTGACTGGCTAAGTCACGGAATCAAGAACTGCCAGGCTCTTGTCCCTTTGGTTTGTAAAATAGTGAAGGACTTTCGAAGTCTTCTTTAATTCAGGTGTTCTATTTACTGTCTGGGAGTTTATAAGCCGATTTGGGTTCTATAAGCATCAGGAGGTGAACCAATTTTATGGGCATCTCAAACTTCCTCTGCCTATGGGAGAATGACATGGTGCAGAAATGAGCAGTTTAGGCCAGCTTTTCATTGCTGCACTATTTTCCCAGCTCTCATATTAAGCCTGATGCTATGAGTTTTAGGAGAGTTTCAGGAGATCACTCCAAAGAGTGGCTAGCTGTGCCAACCTCAGTTCCATATGGAAAAAAACATGAATTATTTTCCATTTTTGTGGGGGAGATCTCTTGCCCAGGTCTTACAAGGATTGTTCGCCCTAATGCCTATAATTCCATGGGTGATTATCACTGGTTGGAGGACCATAGGGATCAGGGGAGCCATGATTGCTACAGAACCACTGGCCTACATGGTGTTAGAAGAGATTGCTGCCATCGAGATGGAATGAGCCTCTTATAAATGTGCATTCAGAACTGTTCTGAGGAAAACACTGCAGGGTGGCATGTACACAGATCTGAGAATCTCCACACATGTTTATGAGTATTTTCTGTGGCCTCTGAGAATTTCACGTCAGAGCCATTGGTGCCTTGGCACAAAAAGAATGATAAAGAAAAGGGGTGCCCTGGCTGGCTTGGCTCAGTGGATAGAGCATTGGCTTGCGGACTGAAGGGTCCTAGGTTCGATTCCTAGTAAGGGCTTATGACCAGGTTGTGGGGTCAGTCCCCAGTAGGGGCAGTGTAGGAGGCAATTGATCAGTGATTCTCATCATTGATGTTTCTATTCTCTCCCTTCCTCTCCGGAATTAATAAAAATCTATTTGTAAAAAAGGGGGTATCTCTAAGTCAGGATGTGACCTGTGAACCAGGGAGCATTCCTATTGGTTTGGGTGAAAGCTCTTCATTGTTTGCTGTTTGCTGTCACTGAGGCAAGCCTCTCTCTCATGGGGCATGAGAATAGGGATTGAGTATCAACTTGTCAAATCTGTTTTCCAAAAAAAATGGGACATGCAAATTTATTTTACCTTGAACCAATTTTAAAATGGTTTCATTAATAACTGACATTGTGAAAAGCCACAGGCAGCGTGGCTTTAGGGTTCAAAAGCTTGGAGAAAGAGCTGACATGCAAATTAAAACACGACAAGAAATCTGAATTTGGAATTATGAGAGAAGCCAGGGGAAAGCTTAGTTGTAGTAGTCAAGCCATTCCTGTCTGCTTTTAGTTACTAGAATACACAATTGCATTTTAGGAATGCAAACAGACATACCAGTGGTAATGTTTAGTAAACAGTAAGATTATCAGGTTGGGGGAGTTTGCTTTAAGCCATTGAGTCAGCAGTAGGTAATAAAATGCAAATATTCACCCTGTGAATATCAAAGTGCAAATTCAGCCTTCTGACTGGACTTCTCGCATTTATATTAATTATTGTTGATCTTGGTTTTCAGCATGACATGTCAAGTACAAAATTTGAGGAACCCACATATGCATTAACGAGGGTAAATGACAATAAGTCATTTTTGAATCTCTCTGCCCTTAATAGCATTTCACAGAACCACTAATTTACATTCCATCTTAATAGATAACTGCAATTTCTGAACTTTATATGATGGAAATCTGAGGTGTTTTTTTTTTTATTTTGCTCTTTACCTTGCATAAATGTTTAGAGATTTATTAATGATATATCTGTAGCTCACCTTTTTTGTTGAGAAATGTTTTTGTCTTCGAATTTAGCATGCTTTATTCATTTGCTATGCTTTTTTCTAATTTCTGACTGTATTTAAACTGCTACAAACAATTTTTGTAGAACTCTTTATGAGGATATGTTTCATTTACCCTTGTCAATAGTTTTGAATTGTTGGATAGGTGAACGTTTAACTTATAGATATGTGCAAGTAGTGATTGACACTGATTGGCTGCCGGGGTTCATGTTCCAGCATCTAAAAGGGTTCAGCAATCTGGAGAAGGGCTGGTGTAACTTAATAAAGAGTCCAGGGACGAAGCATAATTTTGAAAGGCATTTGGGGGTCAGAGTAGCCTAGCTAAAGAAACTAAGTTCTCCTCATCTCAGGACCCTGTTACAGTTAAGCCCCCCTTATAAAATAAAATAAAGGCAACTGGCTAACATAGAATAAGGAAGAAGGTCACACTCCAGTTTCCAAGGCTAGCACAATGCTTCCTCTTAACTTCTGAATGTCCCTCTCAGGTATGTTGGCAGTTACTGGGGAAATGGAACCAACTGTGGTCGAGGGTAGTCTAGGGTATGGGGCAAGTTTATTGGTAGTTGGAGCAACGGGGCAAAGTTGATTAATAATACCTTGGTAACGCTGATTAATAATACCTTGGTAACGGGCAGTATTGATTAATGTAGCCCTGGCTGTGTCCCAGGTAACTTTGTGTATGTTTAGCCAACCGTTTGATAGTTTCTGTGTATAAAAGGCTGACCTGGAACCAGGTTCAGGGCTGATGTAGGAAAAACCGCCTACGGCAGTCACTGGCCAGTTTTCAATAAATCCTTGCTTGCTGCTTAAGACCTAATTGGAGTCGGTGGTCTTAATCTTTCGCGAACGGTGGTCCACAACAACCCCTCTCTTTTTAACACAATTTGTCCTAATGGGAGGCAGAGATATACACTTCAAAGGGTAGGGTTTCCATATACACAAGCATTGTGAACTTGGGGGAATTTGCCTATGGTTGTTCAGGTGTTTGGCCAGTAGGAGGCAATAACATGTAGATTAAGATGCCCTGAGCTGTCTGGCAGCCACAATCATCCCTTTTCAGGTTGGGGAAATGCCCTCAGCCATTCCCAACAGGTGACAACATATGTGACTCAGCCCTTGGGGAGTCCCCAAGTTCCATCAACCTCTCGAAACTCTTGCAATTATGACATGCTGGAATTGGCTTCCGGCAATTGGCCTGTGTGCATTTTCCAGCAGCGTATGAGGGATTCAATTCCTCTTCATATTAGAGAATACTTGGTTTGGTCAATCGTTTTTTATTTAGACACTTTTTAAAACTTTGTCATGCTACCTCACTGTTCTTTGCTTTCTCCTAAGGTCGTGGTTGGCAAACTGCGGCTCGCGAGTCACATGCAGCTCTTTGGCCCCTTGAGTGTGGCTCTTCCTAAGCCTTAGGAGTACCCTAATTAAGTTAATAACAATGTACCTGCCTATATAGTTTAAGTTTAAGAAATTTGGCTCTCAAAAGAAATTTCAAACGTACTGTTGATATTTGGCTCTGTTGACTAAGCCAACCACTGTCCTAAGGATTTACAGTGAGCCTTTCCTCGGGTGTGTTCTTGCTCACTCTGTATCTCTGTTAAAATGTTTGGGCATGGGTTCTGCCTAATCTGCTGTGAGTTCTGGCTGTTTAACAAAAGGAGAGTAAAACAACCAAGATGGATATTGGGATTCATGTGGTGCCTTTTTGGGCTTTATGGAATAAAGGCTTTTCTGGTTGGAATGATATGTCCTAATGTTTTTTACTTTTCTCCTGCTATACACAATGCAATGGACACTTTTCATTTTCACCCGCACTGTTAACATTTTGTATCACTTTCAGAACACCAGTCATCTGATCCTGCACTAAGCCCTTGCTTTGTCGTCTTCTGCATTTTCCTGGTCTCCTGTCATGGGGGTTCTTGGGCTGGAACAGGTCTCTCAGGAGGACCAGTTGGCATCAGGGTGGGCAGAGTGTATTAGAGTCCCCAAGCCAGTGCAGAGGGAAATGGGGGGGGCAGGGATCAGACTCCTTCTACCCCGGGTCAGGCATTTTGGATTTGAATCCCAGATTGCCGAATATCACTGCGACTCATAGGGGAAACGTCCCTTCCTCTAGTCTGGGCTCAGTTTTCTCCTCCGCAAACTGCCTATGAGGTACGTCTCTATCCCTGAGCTGTTGGAGGAGGACAAATGCTCTCTGAGTATAGAGACATTTCGGGCCAGACATCCCTCACTCCCCCGATGCTGACAAACACCTTGACTTGGGGTGTGTTTGAGAAAAAAATGAGGCTCATGAGAATCCTCTGACCCACCTGCAGGGAGGCAGGTGCTATGGGCCCTGAGGTCTCAGTGTGGGTTCTTTTTTTTTTTTTTTCTAATATATTTTATTGATTTTTTTACAGAGAGGAAGGGAGAGAGTAGATAGTTAGAAACATCGATGGGAGAGAAATATCGATCAGCTGCCTCCTGCACATCTCCCATTAGGGATGTGCCTGCAACCCAGGTACATGCCCTTGACCGGAATCGTACCCCAGACCCTTCAGTCCTCAGGCCGATGCTCTATCCACTGAGCCAAACAGGCTTTGGCTCAGTGTGGGTTCTTTACCTGCAAATCTGCAGGTGATTGCTAGAGCTTCCCTGAATCTCATTTGGCTGCATGTGACATGAAGGTGATGTTGGCACTTACCTTAACCTCTGAAGATCAATAAAAACCAACTGAGTCTTTGCTGGTGAGAGGATTCCAGGATTAGCTCTTGGAGCATTTTCTTTTTCAGTTCTCACAACCACCTGGGAAGTGGAAACTAATTTCAAATTGCTGGCAACATCAAGGATGAGAGAAATGACGGAGGTTCTGCAAGTTTACTCAGCAGACATGTGTCTGGTATAAGAGGCTGGATTCCAACATGGGATTCTGGCTCCAGAACCTGGGGCGAGTACACTGTGAGGACCAGGGAGGCTCAGCTGAAGGTGCTCTTTCCATTGTTGCAATTATGATGATTTTTCTAAGATGTATTCTCCCCGTATTCAGGGGAACGCCATCATCTCAGCTGCAGTGGATGTGTCTTTCTCATAGTGTCTGTATCTGTCCCTATCTGTCTACAAAAAATAAAGTAAAGCCGAAACCGGTTTGGCTCAGTGGATAGAGCGTCGGCCTGCAGACTGAAGGGTCCCAGGTTCGATTCCGGTCAAGGGCATGTACCTGGGTTAAGGGCACATCCCCAGTAGGAGATGTGCAAGAGGCAGCTGATCAATGTTTCTCTCTCATCAATGTTTCTGGCTCTCTCACTCCCTCCCTTTCTCTCTGTAAAAAATCAATAAAATATATTTAAAAATAAATAAAGTAAAAAGTTTATATTATGCGTCTTAGTGGGTTTTTTTTATTTCAAAAGTCTGTCCTACATTCCTGTATTATATTTTTCCCATTCATATATGATGGTGTAAGTAGGTCATTTTTGTATAAAATGTTCTACACTCTAATGCATTCATACCTCTTTATTATGAGTCGCTGTATTGGGCTCAGAGATCATGTGTTTTCATTTGCACGGACTCAAGTCCCTTCACCAGGAAAAGATGACAACTTCCTTTAGCCATTTTCAAGATGACTCTTTCGTGAGGATGAGACATCTCTTAGCCCCTCCAGAGGCGGATCTGGGTATTTTCTCCTGGAGGGAGGTGCGAAAACCCTCTACCTGGTCTTGGACTGACCCACACTATGCAAAGACCAAATGTGAAATACCGCGCGGCAACCAATGAAAGGTCAGAAAATGCGTTTCCGGCGAAGCTAGGAGAGGCGGGACTTCCGGTGTCTGCAAGGCGGGCATTTTGTCTGGAGTCAGGTAACTGCCGCTATCTCATCCGAGATTCCAGATCGCTAGGCGCTAGTGGAGATGCCCCGGGGGAAAAGCTGTGGGAGTTGTGGTGCACACAGCACACGCGCGGGTGTGAAGATGGACGTGGTAACGCGGGTGACCCGCTCCAGGGCCCGGACCAGGACCGCCCTTTCCGCGGCGGCCTCTTCTCGCGCCCGGCTTCCTCCACTGAGTGCAATGGCGGCGTCCGCGCTGATTCGCTGGGCTGAGGTGAGTGCGAGTCCCCGGGACCTCACCGCCTCCTCACACCGAACAGGGCAGCCCGGGGGCGGGAGCCTGTCCCGTCCTGCAGCTCAGTCCCGCGTGGAGGACCGTGAGGAAGGCGGAGGGGAGAGAGGAGTGTTGTGGCTTCTGAGGACACAGCAGGTGCAGGGCAGAGAGGACGGGGCTGACTAGTATCTGAAGTTCCCATGGGGATGTGGGTGGTGATTAATGACGCCAAGATCAGAGGCTGCAGGGAGGACGTCACAATCTCAATCCGGGTTTTCCCGGCTGTTGGGTCCATCTGGGGCCTGGGGTGGTCCGGGATCCGGCTGGAAGACAAGCTCTCTACACGCCATATGCCAAGTTCATGGGTGAGTCCAGCGAGATCCAGTGGCATTGGAGCAGGAAGGGGGCAGAGCTGAGCGAGTGAACCTGGGGTCTGAACATGGGAAGGGGATAAACATTACCCAGCGGTGTGCACATCTGGAGGAAGTGTGAGCTGATGGTCCCGGGACCTGCTGTGGGGACTTAAGGGTGAGGCATAAGCTCAGGTTTGGCTCTGTCCTGGAGGCATGATCTGGGAGACTGCAGTGGTGTTGATTGGCAGGAAGGCTTGGGTCCTGCAGGCATGGCCCAGAGCTTAGATAGTGTTTCTGTGCTGTCCCCCTTCCCAACTGAGGTGCTCTGCTGAGGGTCATCGCAGTGAGTAATGGGACTGTGATGAGAGAGCAGCCTGCACTGGCATTAGGGCCTGGTGTCCACACTAACCGGGTGCCCTGGAGGAGGTTGAGGGCGGGGAAGGTGTGTAAGGAGTAGGATTACTGGTTCTCAGAAAGGCAGGTCTGGTTTCAATTGTCTCAATTCTAACAGGTTGGGGTGACCTTTGAGGACATTGCCCTGTACTTCTCCAGGGAGGAATGGAGCCTCCTTGATGAGGGTCAGAGACAGCTGTACCTGAATGTGATGCTGGAGAACTTTGAACTTATATCCTCCCTGGGTAAGACCCTCACTCTCACAAATGACCTGGACTTGGCTTTGCATTTCCCCAGGCCCCATCTCCCAGGTGCACTCTGTCCTCACAGGTGGACCGTGGGCATTGGGTGATATCCAGTTTTCTGGGTAGTTGCTATCCTTTGCTTGCACTGCCGGCTTCTCTCTGTGCAGCCCCAATACCTGCTGCACTGAACTCAGAGGGAACAATATGGTTGGTTCTGTGGCAGGGAGCCTAATGGATTCCACCTTGATTAGCGAGGAAAAGTATTTTTCATATTCCTGTTGGTCATTTGTGCATATTTTTGGGGATATTTTTCTACATCCTTAGCCTGTGTCTTTTGTTGTTACTGTTTTATATTTTTCTTGATTTCAGAGAGGAAGGGAGAGGAGAGAGAGAGAGAGAGAAATATCAATGATGGGAGAGAATCAATCATCACATGCCTCCAGCACGTCCCCTACTGGGAATCCAGCCCACAACCCAGGCGTGCTCCAGACTGGAATTGAACCCGGGACCTTCAGTCCACTGGCTGACACTGTCCACTGAGAAAAACTAACTAGAGCAACTTATTTTTTAAAATAAATTTTTTATGCCTTTTTCTTTTTCCCTTCCTGTTTTTCCTCTGCCTCTTCCCACCCGCCTGTGTTTCACAGGATTCCCATAATGCAGATAATGGCTCTCTTGATGGTGTTACTTAGTTCACATTGTTGTATTCTTTAAACTTATTTTTCCTCTTTCCACCTGAATGATTTCAAATGATGTGTCTTTGACATCACGTATTTTTTCGCGTCTGATTTTGATACTGTTCATTTTATGTTTTCAATTAATTCCTTGTAATTTATCATCTCCAGCATTTGTGTCATTCTCAGAAATGAAAATGATTTCTGTCTACCTATATTTTTCTTTTGTATTTTTTTGTGTTTTTTTAATTTAATATATTTTTATGGACTTCACAGAAGAAAGGAGAGGGAGAGGGAGATAGAAACATCAGTGATGAGAGAGAATCATTGATTGGCTGCCCCCTGCACTCTCCCTAATAGGGATCAAGCCTGCCACCCAGACATGTGCCCTTGATCAGAATCAAACCCAGGACCCTTCATTCTTCAGGCTGACGCTCTATCTCAGTGATGGCGAACCTTTTGAGCTCAGCGTGTCAGCATTTTGAAAACCCTAACTTAACTCTGGTGCTGTGTCACATATAGAAATTTATTGATATTTGCAACCATAGAAAAAGAAAGATTTATATTTTCGATATTTATCTTATATATTTAAATGCCATTTAACAAAGAAAAATCAACCAAAAAAATGAGTTCGCGTGTCACCTCTGACACACGTGTCATAGGTTCGCCATCACTGCTCTCTCTACTGAGCCAAACTGGCTATGGCCGATATTTTCTTTTTGTCACTCAAAAAGAAAATTTTGTGTCTCAGCCGGGTTTTGTGCCCCTCCCGCTCACCCCAGCCCCACTGTCTGCTGCTCGGTAGCACACTGCCACAGAGGCGGAGAGGGTTGGGCCACCGCAGTGGCACCAGGCATGAGCCTGGCATCTGGTGCCTGTCAGTCAGCTGAGCATTGCTCCCACCATGGGAGCACACTGATCACCAGGGGTTAGCTCCTGTGTTGAGTGGTCAGTGCGCATCATAGCGACTGTTCAAATAGTCCTTTGTGTTTTGGTCGCTTAGGTTTCTATATATATAGGCTAGAGGACCAGCGCACGAAATTCATGCACTTGGAGGGGTGCGGCTCAGCCTGGCCTGTGTCCTCTGGCACTGTAGGACCCCTTGCTCCTTACCACCTGCCTGCTCACTGCTCCTTATCGCTTGGCTCGCTGCTCCTTAGCAATGCCGCAGAGGCGGGAGAGAAGCGCCCACCACCGCTGCTGTGCTCGCCAGCTGTGAGGCCGGCTTCTGGCTGAGCAGCGCTCCCCTGTGGCAGCACACTAACCACCAGGGGGCAGCTCCTGTGTTGATCATCTGTCACCTGGTGGTCAGTTGCCATCATAACCATCAGTCGTTCTGGTTGTTCCGCTGTAACGGTTGTTAGGCTTTTATTTTATCAATTGTTGAAAATATTACATATGTCCCCTTTACTCCCCTATTGACCCCTGCTAGTCCTCCCCTAGGCCTACACCACCCTATTGTCTGTGTCCATGGGTTATGCATACAAGTTCTTTGGTTTTTCTCCTCTCACCCACCTACACACCAGCACCTTCCCTCCGAGACTCCACGGTGTGTCCCATGCTTACATGTCTCTGGATCTATTTTGTTAATCAGTTTATTTTGTTTATTAGATTCCACATATGAGTAAGATCATGTGGTACTTGTCTTTCTCTGACTGGCTTATTTCCCTTAGGATAATATTCTCCAGGTCCCTCCATGCTGTCTCAAAGGGCAAGAGGTCCTTCTTTTTGTACTGCTGCATAGTATCCCATGTGTACACATACCATGGCTTTTTTTTATTCACTCAACAACCGATTGGCACTTGGGCTAGTACCAGATCGCACCTAATATAAATTGTGCTGCTATGAGGTAGGAGTGCATACATTTTTTCTGATTGGTGTTTTGGGTTTCTTAGCATATATTCCTCGAAGTGGGATCACTGGGTCACATGGCAGTTCCATGTTTAATTTTCTGAGGAGACTCCATACTGTTCCTTAATGGCTTCACCAGTCTGCATTTGCACCAGCAGTGTACCGGGGTTCCCTTTTCTCCACATCCTGCCAGCACTTTTCATTTGTTGATTTTTGTCATGGTAGCCATTCTGACAGGTGTCGTTTTAATGTGCATCTCTCTGATGATTCGTAACTTCAAGCATTCTTTCATGTCTCTTAGCCACTTGGGAGAAGTCCACTTGGGAGAAGTGTCTATTTAGGTCCTTTGCCCGTTTTTAATTGGACTATTTGTCTTTCTTTTGTTAAGTGTAGCAGTTCTTTCTATGTTTTGGATCTTAACCCTTTATCAGATGTATCATTGCCAAAAATGTTCTCCCTTTCAGTGGGCTGCCTTTTCATTTTCTCACAATGGTTTCTTTTGCTGTGCAGAAGCTTTTATTTTGATGCAGTCCCATTTGTTTCTTTTCTCCTTAGTTTCCTTTGCCCTGGGAGATGTAACCGTAAACATATTGGTACGAGAGATGTCCGAGATTTTGCTGCCTATGGTTTCTTCTGGGATTTTTATGATTTCATGACTTACATTTAAGTCTTTTATCCATTTTGAGATTATTCTTAGGTATGGTGTAAGTTGGTGGGCTAGTTTCTTTTTTTTCTTTTTTTTGCATGTATCTGTCCAGTTATCCCAGCATCACTTATTGAAGAGACTGTCTTGACTCCACTGGTTGTTCTTGCCTTCTTTGTCAATTATTAATTGAGTGTAATGGCTTGGGTTCGTTTTTGGGGTCTCTGTTCTGTTCCGTTGAACTATATACCTGTTCTTGTGCCAGCACCAGGTTGTTTTGAGTATGTGGCTTTATAGTAAAACTTCTCAGGTATTGTGATCTCTCCGACCATGTTTTTCCTCCTCCAGCTATTCATGGCCTTTTTAAAAATATATGTATATTTTATTGATTTTTTACAGAGAGAAAGGGAGAGGGATAGAGAGTTAGAAACATCCATGAGAGAGAAGCATCGATCAACTGCCTCCTGCACACCTCCTACTGGGGATGTGCCCGCAACCAAGGTACATGCCCTGACCGGAATCGAACCTGGGACCTTTCAGTCCGCAGACTGACGCTCTTATCCACTGATCCAAACTGGTTAGGGCTATTCAGGGCCTTTTTGATTCCATATAAATTTGTTCTGGTTCTGTGAAATATGCCTTTGGTATTTTAATAGGGATTTCATTGAATCTGTAGATTGCCTTGAGCAGTATGGACATTTTAATGGTGTTGATTCTGCCAGTCCATAAACACGGTATATTGTTTCACTTGTTTATATCTTCTTCTATCTCTTTTTTCGACGTCCTGTAGATTTCTGAGTACAGGTCTTTTGTCTCCTTGGTTAAGTTTATTCCTAAGTATCTTAACTTTTTTTTTTTTGCAATGGTAAATGGAATTGTTTATTTAGTTTCTCTTTTTGAGAATTCTTTTTTGATGTATGAAAAAGCAATTGACTTCTGGGTGGTGATTTTGTATCCTGTTGATTTTGCCCAATTCATTTATTGAATCTAGTAGTTTATTGGTGAAGTCTTTCGGTTTTTCTTTGTATAATATCATGCCATTTGCAAATAATGGGAGTTTTACTTCCTCCTTTCCAGTTTGGATGCCTTTTATTTCTTCTTCTTGTCTGATTGCTGTGGTTAGGACTTTCAGTAGTATGTTGAATAATAGTGGTGAAAGCGGGCATCCCTGTCTGGTTTCTGTTCTTATCATAGGGGAAATGGTTTTAATTTTTGCCCATTGAGCATGATGTTGAGTGTCATATAGGGCCTTTAGAGATATGCCCCCTCTATTTCCAATTTGCTGTGAGTTGTTACCACAAATGGGTGTTGCATTTCATAGAATGCTTTTTCTTCATCTATTTGTTACAGTAATAAGTTTAGTGAGTATAAGATAGTATAATCAAATTTCATTTCTTTATTAGAGTGAATTTTAAACTTTACTTAGAAGTGAAACTTAACTTGTGTGTGTGTGTGTGTGTGTGTGTGTGATACCCTGATAAGTAACTTGTAACGCCCTGCAAGCTAACTCCTGACAAATAACTTGTAACTCCTGACCAACAACTCCCAGCATGTTAATTCCTGATAAGTACCTTGTAACCCCCTGCGTGAGTATCCTGATAAGCCCAGAAGGCCACCGGAGCACACTGATATGAGACACTGAAGAAGCCTGTTATAGTAATAAGTTTAGTTAGCATAAAGTAAACTCCATTTTGTATTAGCATAAGTTAGCATAAAGTAGACTCCGTTTTGTATTAGCATAAGTTAGCATAAGTAGACCTCATTTTATTCTTAGACCAAAACTTGTAAACAACTCCAAAAATAAGATGTATGTATGACTGATAAGCTGTGAACATGGTCACAACTTTCCCGCCTGAGTGTATACCTAGATAACAGGGCGGCACCCGTGTATGGCACCCGATATGAGACACTGAAGACGCCCAGCTTCAAGGACTTAAGGAGAGCAAATCTGCTGCGGTTCAGAGGTTTGTCTGTCCTCCACAGACAACCGTTCTCCTCCCCCCTGGAACTGCCAAACTGCCAAACTGCCATTCTTGCTCTGCCTTGAGCCCAGACTGTTAAGAGGGCTCTCTTCGAGTCAAGAGACCGAGCTCCTTGCCGGCGTATTTTGATGACCTCCGTGTGTCTCCTCTGTCAGCGAGTGTCTCCGGGTGGCCTGCCAAGGACTGAAACCCATCAGCTGTCTGGTAAATAAACCTGTGTGATTTCTTGCGTTGTTTATCTCCTGTGTCTCTCTCTCCTTAGTTTTTGGTTAAGCTCGGCCATATTAATTAATAGTAAGTACCCTTTGACGTTTGTATTGGTATATCCAAATGAAACGAACTGGGTCACCTGTGCATATGTTCCTATAGCTAATTGGAACACTATTGATATGATCATGTGATTTGTGTCTTTCAGTTTGTTTATGTGATGTGGCATGTTTATTGATTTGTGACTATTATACCAGCCTGGCATCCCTGGAATGAATCCCACTTGATTATAGTGTATGATCTTTTTAATATATTTCTAGATCCGATTTGCTAATATTTTGTTGAGAATTTTAACATGTGTGTTCATCAAGGATATTGGCCTGTAATTCTCTTTCTTTGTAGTGTCTCTATTTGGTTTTAGAATTAAGATAATGCTGGCCTCATAAAAAGAGCTTGGAAGTGTTCCTTCTTGGACTTTTTTGGAATAGTTTGAGGAGTAGAGATGTTAGTTCTTTGAATGTTTGGTAAAACTACCCTGTGAAGCTGTCCAGACCCAGGGTTTTGTTTTGGGGGAGTTTTTCTTCTTACTGCTTATATTTCAGTCAGGTTTTCTGCTTCTTCCTGATTCAGTTTTAGGAGATTGTATTTTTCTAGGAATTTGTCCATTTCATCCTCATTGTCCAGCTTGTTGTTATATATCAATATTTGTTTATAGTATTTTCTTAAAATCCTTTCTATTTCTGTGGTATCAGTTGTTATTTCGCTGCTTTTGTTTCTTATTTTATTTATTTGGGTCCTTTCTCTTTGTTTCTTGAAGAGATTGGCTAATGATTCATCAATTTTGTTTATCCTTTCAAAGAACGAGATACTGGTTTCATTGATATTTTTTGTATTGTTTTTTTTAGCCTCTAAGTGATTTATTTCTCCTCTAATTTTTTTTTCTTCTTAGGGGCCATGCTAATCTTCTCTGTATCTTTCCAAATTTAGTATATGTGCTGCCGAAGTGAGCACATCTCCTCTAATCTTTATTATTTCCTTCCTTCTACTTTGGGCTTTTCTTGTTCCTCTCTTTCTCGTTCTTCAAGTGGTAGGGTTAAATATTTTTTAAAAATATATGTTTTTATTTATTTCAGAGAGGAAGGGAAAGGAAGAGAGAGCTAGAAACATCAATGATGAAAGAGGATCATTGATTGGCTGCATCCTGATCGCCCCCTACTCAGGATCCAGCCCGCAACCTGGGCATGTGCTCTTGACTGGAATCGAACCCGGTACTCTTCAGTCTGCACATCGACACTATCCATTGAGCTAAACCTGTCAGGGCAGCCTTTTTTTTTTTTGTATGGAAACTTCTTTATTCACCATCTATTTTGAATGATAGTTCTTCAGGAGAATTCTCTTGTTCTTTCTTGGGGGTGTTGCGTTTTTGTTTCCCCATTTTGGCTGCCTGTTTACCTTTGGGTAGATCTGCTACACTTCTGATCTCTAGAGTGGCAGAGACAATGTCAGACACTGCTTGTGATTGGAACTGTGTACCCGGTTTGGAGCTATCAGCAATCCGCAGTTTGGGGGTCCCTCTACTGTGGCAGCTTCCTTTGGAAAGGACCAAGATATGCACCAGGTCTGCTTTTCCTATCCCTGGCCCAGAAGGAGATCAGGCAAAGACGCAAACCCTCCAGGACCCACCTCAGCCGGCAGTCTGATTGTTGTCAGCCTTAATTACCCTCAGGCTGTTGACTGCAGGGTGGAGTGAGAGGTGTTCCAACAGGGTGTGACAGTTGCCCCCCCCCCCCCCCCCCAAACGTCCACAGCAGAAAGATGTCCTTCACATCATGAGAAAATGACTTAGCACAGGATACTAGGGTGGCTGCCATCAGAGCTCCAACCCCAGAGACCCCAGTCCTGGACTCTCCTCACACAGTTCCAGTCCACTCTGCCCTCCGTCTTTCAGAGCCCATGGTGACTGGCTGCACTCGAAATTTTGCACATTTAAGAGGGTGCCTGTATTTCCAGCCGTCTCTCTGGCAGACTGCAGCCCTGCCGCTTTTCATAGCCATATGTTTTGCAGGCACCCCCCTCAGTTCTCGTGCTCTGGGCTTGGAATCTCAGCTTGGGGTTCAGACACCAGAGTTCTTAGTGGGAACACCCCACAGCCAAAATATCCTTCCAAAATTCAACTGTTGTCTGTGGGAACCCAGCCATCCCTTTTGTGCTTCCGCACTGCCTACCAGTCTGTATGCAATCCCCACTTCCCGTTCTGTGTTACCAGGGTTCTTTCCAGCTAGTGCTCAGTTGATTTTTCAGGATGGTTGTTCTGCATTTTAGTTGTCTTACCAGCTTGGTCTTGGGAACTTGTCAGTGTGCCTTCCACTTACTCCATTGCCATTTTCTCTTCCCTTTGATATTTCTTTTATTGTATTAAGTGTCTTCACATTTCATAAAGCAGTTAGTTACTCCTTTAATCCTTTCACCTTTATGGACCAATTGTGGCCTTGAGAAATAGATTTATCTGCATGAGTGATAAAGGGTATTGCCTGGTAGGGGTGTTATTTTGATCTTGAGAAAAGATTCAAAAGTCTTGCCTTCTTTTTTTTTTATTTCTTTTTTTAATATATATTTTATTGATTTTTTACAGAGAGGAAGGGGGAGAGATAGTTAGAAACATCGATGAGAGAGAAACATCGATCAGCTGCCTCCTGCACATTTCCCACTGGGGATGTGCCCGCAACCCAGGTACATGCCCTTGACCGGAATCAAACCCGGGACCTTTCAGTCCGCAGGCCAACGCTCTATCCACTGAGCTAAACCGGTTTTGGCAATCTTGCCTTCTTGATGCTCTATGAGTTGAGGTCATAATAATAATCTATAGGCCCAGTGCATGAAAATTGTGCATGGGAGGTTGGAGGGGATGTTCCTCAGCCCAGCCTACACTGTCTTCATTCCTAGACCCCTCAGGGGATGTTCGACTGTCTGACATCCCTCTCATAATCTGGGACCGCTGGCTCCTAACCACTCACCTATCTGCCTGTCTGGTTGCCCCTAACTGCCCTCCTCTGTCAGCCTGGTCACCCCTACTGCCCACCCCTGCCAGCCTGGTCGCCCCTAACCACCTCTGCCTTGGCCCCCACCACTGTGGCTTTTTCCAGAAAGATACCCGGAAGGATGTCCGGTCTAATTAGCATATTACCCTTTTATTAGTATAGTGTATAGATAATGTATGAGTCCATAATGACTTTGGTAGCCATTTTTTTCATTGACAATTGGAGGTGAAAAATATTTCTGGGGACATACTGATTTCTGTTTCTATTCTATGGTAGGTTGTGGCCAAAAGTATTTCTTTGATAATTCATGCCAACAAACACTAAATCTTCCTTTGATGTGTAAATTGTGCAGAGTTCACAGATGTTATATGGGCTTTTGCAGTTTTTCAAAACAAAACTTTGCAGTGTATTTCACAGAACATTCCACTCATTGAGTATTGTTACTCTGGCTGTGGTTTTTAACCCTAACTATCTTCAAATATATTTGATTACCCATCTTCCCAGTCATTCTTTCTATGCAGTTCTCTCCTTTTGTGCTCTTTTTCATTGCTCTTTGTCTTTATTAAGCTCTTATTCCCATCTCTGGTGGGTGTTAATTTGTTTGTTTGCTGATACCTGTCTACTTATTCTGGCAGGGAGATAAATTCTATCTCCTACTTTGCTATATTGCTGGTGTCACTCGCATAGTTTTTTTTTTATTTTTTATTCTGCTTTGCTGTGTTTTTTTTCTCTGTGCTTTCTTCTGTGCTCTCTTGTTCTACCACAATACTGGCCATGCATCTTTTCAGATTTTTTTTTAAAAATATATTTTATTGATTTTTTTACAGAGAGGAAGGGAGAGAGATAGATAGTTAGAAATATCGATGGGAGAGAAACATCGATCAGCTGCTTCCTGCACATCTCCCACTGGGGATGTGCCCGCAACCCAGGTATATGCCCTTGACCAGAATCCAACCTGGGACCTTTCAGTCCGCAGGCCGACGCTCTATCCACTGAGCCAAACCGGTTTCGGCTTCAGATTTTTTTTTTAGGATATCTGTCATCTGTATCCAATGGAATTGCCCAACTGGGATTTAAGGGGAAGAATCAGTTGTGCATTAAAGGAGGAAGTGGACTACATCCATGGCAGGGTGGACCCAGTGGCCGTCTTGCCTTGGTGAAAGGTAGTTGCAAAGAGTTTGCCACGAGAGCTTTATTAAGGTTATAAGAACTTCTTTTGTTCAATATTGTTTTGCTACCATTGCCAGTTCTGTACCCCATTCTACTTTTGCTTGTTTATTATTGACACTTTACAAACTACTCAGTTCTTTTTAAAAAAAAAAATTTTTATTTTAGACACAGAGGAAGGTTGGGGGGGGGGCAGTGGCGGGAGAGAGAAAGAGAGAGAGAGAGAGAGACAGAGAGGAGAAAGAAGTATTGATTGTTTGCCTCCTGTTTGCAGCCCAAATGACAGTTGAACCTGGAACCTGGGCAGGTGCCTAGACAGGAATTCTATCTGGCAACCTTTCCATGGGAAGGATGATGCTCAACCAACTGAGCCACACGATCTATAGCTAAACTACTCAATTATAACTGTTACAATCACTTAGGTTTCTAGCTTATGGGTAATCTTACCCTCTCTACACTTTGTACCTCAGCTGCTCTCCATACAGGTTCTTCTTTACTGCAGTCCAACCTCGGTCCATGCCCTTAGAGCTTCGGTGTGTCACATATTCTATTAACCATACATATCATGTGCTGGAATGCAATGGGTTTTAATATGTTCGAGCACATTCACATTGTTCTACACAGACTGCGTGATCAGTTGGAATGGTCCTACAGGAAACTGTTTGTAAAGGAACAACTAGTGGGCCCTGCCTCTCTTATTTGTGTCCCATCATGTGTTCCTGCCCCTCCCTTGATAAGATCTCCACCATTGAGTGACCTTAGGAGTCAAGTAATGTACAACAGCCATTTCCTCAGAGCCTAACTCACTGGTCTTAAACAGCATCCCATGCAATCATGCCTGGCTGTGACAGACAGTTGAGATGAGGGTATTTTTTTCCTTCCAAAGTCATCATGTACTTCACCTGCATTTCCTTTTATTTAGGTTGCTGCTGTGGAGCAGAGAATGTGGAGGCACAGCTTGAAGAGAACATTGCTGTAAGAGTGTCACAGGCAATGAATCCCAAGTTAGCTTTGTCTTCCCAGAAGAGCCACCCCTGTGAGAGTTGTGGACTAATTTTGAGAAACATTTTCCACTTGACTCATCAGCAGGCATTACAACACAGGCAGATACTGTTGAGGTGTGGGGCATGTGCAAAACAATTTTATTTCAGTGCACAGTTTCACCAGCACCAGCAGCAGCACTTGAGAGAGAAGCCTTTGATAAGAGGGGTAAACAGGGTCTCACTTGAAAAGGGGTGCAATTTCAGTGTGTCTCAGAAGCTTTTTACCTGTGGAGAGGTGGAGCAGGACATTCTTAGCACTGCAGGCCATTTCCAGCAAAAGGCCACTCAGATCATTGACAAGCCAAGTGGTATCTCGATGTGTGGGGTGACAAATCAAGGGAAAAATAATTATTTTACTACAAAAGAATGTAAGAAAACCATTGGCTATAACTACACGTGTGTTTGGGACAAGGGTGTCCCTACTGGCAAAATGTATTTTTGTTGCCGTGAATGTGGAAAATATTTTGCCCGGTTTTCTACTTTTTGTTACCATCAGAGATTTCATGCAGAAAAGAAGCTTTATGAGCACAGTGAATGTGGGAAATCTTTTACCAGTAGTACTGGCCTCCTTTCTCATCAGGGATGTCACAAAGGTGAAAGGCCTTATCAATGTATTGAATGTGGAAAATCTTTTACCAGGATCTTTTACCTTCATCGCCACCAGAGAGTTCACACTAGAGAAAGGCCTTATGAGTGCAATGAATGTGGACGATCTTTTATTCAGAACTATACCCTTCGTCGCCATCAGCAAGTTCATACTGGAGAAAGGCCTTATGAGTGCAATGAATGTGAGAAATCTTTTAAGAGTATTTATTATCTTCGTTCTCATCAGAGAGTTCACACTGGAGAAAGGCCTTATAAGTGTGGTGAATGTGGGAAAGCTTTTGCCTATGAAAAAACCCTCCGTTACCATCAGATGGGATTTCACACAGGAGAAAGGCCTTATGAGTGCAATGAATGTGGGCAATCTTTTGTCAGTAGTAGTGGCTTCCACTATCATCAGAGAGTGCACATTGGAGAAAGGCATAAGTGCAATGAATGTGAGAAATCTTTTAACAGTATCTATCAGCTTCATTATCATCAGAGAATTCACACTGGAGACTGGGCTTATGAGTGCAGGGAATGTGGGAAATCATTTATTCAGAAATATGCCTTTCATTGTCATCAGAGAATTCACACTGGAGAAAAGCCTTATAAGTGCAGTGAATGTGGGAAATCGTTTACTCGGAGAAATGTCCTTCATCGGCATGAGAGAATTCACACTGGGGAAAAGCCTCATGTGTGCAGTGAATGTGGAAAATCCTTTACCTGTGGAAGTAGCCTCCGTTACCATCAGATGGGAGTTCACACTGGAGAAAGGCCTTTTGAGTGCAATGAATGTGGAAAATCTTTTACCAGTAGTAGTGCTGTCCGTCGTCATCAGAAAATTCACACTGGAGTAAGGCCTTATGAGTGCAGTGAATGTGGAAAATCTTTTATCAGTGGTAGTAGCTTCCGTCGTCATCTGAGAGTTCACACTGGAGAAAAGCCTTATGTGTGCAGTGAGTGTGGGAAGTCTTTTACCACCAAGTATTGCCTTAGTTGTCATCAGAAAATTCACACTAGAGAAAGGCCTGCCCCCCATTAACTAGAGTGTAGTTAATATGGGAAATCTTTTACCCAAAATTCTAACCCTACTCCCCACATAAGAGTTCACATTGGAGGAAGGTCTTGGATATGCAGGAAATGTAGATTTTTTGTTGTTGTTGTTCACCCCTAATAATACTATAAGAAACTCCATAAAGCCCTATTTGTCTGAACTGAATCTCATACACTGCAACATCAAGAGTAGGGAGATTCCCAATAAATTTGAGTGCTGTGAAAATCATGTGTGTGTATTTTGCACTTATTTGTTAAAGTTTTTATTAATTTTAGAGAGGAAGGTTGAGGGAGAAAGAAATGGAAACATTGATGACAACACATAATCATCAATAAGCTTGCTCCTGCACATCCTCTACTGGGGGTTGAACGTGCAGTCTCGGCATGTACTTTGAATGGGATCCCACTGAGTCACACATATATGTTAAAATTTATTTACACAGATGTCTTCCAGATCTATGTCACTACATTTTTTTTTTTCTTCTACACCTATGTCCTATCACCAGGTTGACAACAACTGTCAATCCTTTTTTTCTTTAAACATATTTATATTTTTCTTTTTTTTAAATATATTTTTAATGATTTCAGAGAGAAAGGGAGAGGGAAAGAGAGATCAGAGCATCAGTGATGAGAGAGAATCATTGATTGACTGTACCCTGCACATCCCCAACTAGAGATTGAGCCTACAACCTGGGCATGTGTCCTGACCCGAAATGGAATCATGACCTGTTTTATAGGTCCAATCTCACCCGCTGAGCCACACCGTATATCTCATTACATATTCTGGTTGATGAAGCTATTTCACCTGATCCACCTATATGGCTTTCACAGATTGCATAGGTCACCATCCTCATGTACTCAAGAAAGCTAACTCTGTTCTCTGGTTTGAGAAAATGGGGAACAGCCTGAGCTTGTACGAGGTCTTATCTCCTTTCACTCTGACTAGTTGCCATATGGACCTGACTTGCGGTCCCCAGAGAACACCACCTGAGTTCAGCGGGCAGCTTATAGAACAACTACCTTTCCCAGGAACAGGCTTTTTCTAGGTAACAGTGACAGATTTTTTTTGAGTGGCTAAGTCACGGATGCAAGAACTGCCAAGCTCTTGTCCCTTTGGTTTGTAAAATATTGAAGGACTTTCTGAGTCTTCTTTAACTTAGGTGTTCTATTTACTGTCTGGGAGTTTATAAGCAGATTTGGGTTCTACCAGCATCAGGAGGTGAACAATTTATTTATTTTTCTTTTATTTATTTATTTTTTTTTAAAAAAGCTGCTCTACTACGTACGAAACCCCGACCCAGAAGCAGGTCGTCTACAAATGGTTTAGCGCCAGGTTCCCCACGAAAGGAGGCGAACGATTTAATGGGTATCTCAAACTTTCTCTGCCTATGGGAGGAATACAGGGTGCAGAAATTAGCTCAACAGTTTAGGCCAGATTTTCATTACTGTCCTATTTTCCCAGCCCTCATATTAAGCCTGATGCTATGAGTTTTAGGAGAGTTTCAGGAGATCACTCCAAAGAGTGGCTAGCTGTGCCAACCTCAGATCCTTCCGGAAGGAACATGAATTATTTTCTATTTTTTGGGGGGAGATCTCTTGTCCAGGTCTTACAAACGGTTCTTCGCCCTAATGCCTATCACTGGTTGGAGGACCATAGGGATCAGGGGAGCCATGATTGCTACAGAACCACTGGCCTACGTGGTGTTGGAAAAGATTGCTGCCAGCTAGATATAATGATCCTCTTAGAAATGTGCATTCAGAACTGTTCTGAGGAAAACACTGCAGGGTGGCATGTACACAGATCTGAGGATCTTCACATGTTTACTAGTATCTTCTGTGGCATCTCAGATGTTCAAGTCAGCGCCATTGGTGCCTTGGCACAAAAAGAATGATAAAGCCCTAACCCAGTGGTTCTCAACTTTCCTAATGCCACAACCCTTCAATACAGTTCCTCATGTTGTGGTGACCCCCAGTTTCATTGTTACAAATTGAACATAATTAAAGCATAGTGATTAATCACAAAAACATTATGTAGTTATATGTGTCTTCCAATGGTCTTAGGTGACCCCTGTGAAAGGGTCGTTCGACTCCCAAAGGGATCGCGACCCACAGGTTGAGAACCGCTGCCCTAACCGGTTTGGCTCAGTGGATAGAGCGTCAGCCTGAGGACTGAAAGGTCCCAGGTTCGATTCAGGTCAAGGGCATGTACCTTTGTTGTGAGTGTGTAGGAAGCAGCTGATGGATGTTTCTCTCTCATTGAAGTTCCTCTCTATCCTCCCTTTCTCTCTGTAAAAAAATCAATAAAATATATTTAAAAACGAAAAAAGAATGATAAAGAAAAAGGGTGCCCTGGCCGGTTTGGCTCAGTAGATAGAGCAGTGGTTCCCAAACTTATTTGGCCTACCGCCCCCTTTCCAGAAAAAATATTACTCAGCGCCCCCTGGAAATTAATTTTTTTAAAAATTTTAATAGCAATTAAACAGAAAGATATATGTATTAATGTTTCTACCTTTTTCGTAAAATATAATAAAGAAAGGTGTAAATTAGAAACATTGAAGTTTGAAATTATGAAACTATTTATTGAACTCAGAATAGAAAGGTAATAGAAAAAAAGTTAAAACAAATGCACCTGTGGCCATCACCGCCCCCCTGGATCGCTGCAGCGCCCACCAGGGGGTGGTAGTGCCCACTTTGGGAATCACTGAGATAGAGCATCGGCCTGTGGACTGAGGGTCCTAGGTTCGATTCCTGCTCAGGGCACATGCTCAGGTTGTGGGCTCGATCCCTAGTAGGAGCCGTGCAGGAGGCAATTGATTAGTGATTCTCACCATTGATGTTTCTATTCTCCCTCTCCCTTCCTCTCTGGAATCAAAAATCTATTTGTAAAAAAGGGGTATCTCTAGGCCAGGATGTGACTTGTGAATCAGGGAACATTCCTGTTGGTTTGGGTGAAAGCCCTTCATTGTTTGCTCTGTTTGCTGTCACTGAGGCAAGCCTCTTTAACTGGGCATGAGAACAGGGATTGAATATCACGTTTTCAAATCTGTTTTTTCCACACACAAAAAAGGGATGTGCACATTTCTTTTATCTTGAACCAATTTTAAAATGGTTTTATTAATAATTGAGGAGTCCACATATGCATTCACTGCGTGTTCTTTTTGAATCTCTCTGCCCTTCGTAGCTTTTCAAGGAACCACTAATTTACATTCCATCTTAATAGATAACTGCAATTTCTGAACTTTAGATTATGGGAATCTGGGTATATTTTTCTGCTCTTTACATTGCATAAATGTTTAGAGATTTATTAATGCTATATTAGTAGCTCACCTTTTGCGGGGAGAAATGTTTTTATCTTTGAATTTAGCGTGCTTTATTCATTTCCTATGCTTATTTCTAATTTTTTACTTTATTTAAACTGCTACAAACATTTTTGAGACTCTAAAACACCCTGCCCACCCTGATGCCAACTGGTCCTCCTGAGAGACCTGTTCCAGCCCAAGAACCCCCATGACAGGAGACCAGGAAAATGCAGAAGACCACAAATCAAGGGCTTAGTGCAGGATCAGATAACTCTTTATGGGGATATGTTTCATTTATCCTTGTCAATAACTCGTACATAGTTTTGAGTTGTCAGGCAGGTGAAGGTTTAACACAGTGATTCCCAAAGTGAGCTCTACCGCCCCCCGGTGGGCGCTGCAGCGATCCAGGGGGGGCGGTGATGGCCACAGGTGCATTTGGGGGCGATGAGTAACTGCTATTAAAATTTTTTAAAAATTAATTTTCAGGGGCTGAGTAATATTTTTTCTGGAAAGGCGGCGGTAGGCCAAATAAGTTTGGGAACCACTGGTTTAACATAGAGATATTTGCAAGTAGTGATTGACACTGATTGGCCTGTGTGCATTTTCCAGCAGCATATGAGGGATTCAATTCCTCCTCATATTAGAGAATACTTGGTTTGGTGAGTTGTTTTTTATTTAGACACTTCTTAAAACTTTGTCATGCTACCTCACTGTTGTTTTATTGCTTTCTTTCTAAGGATTTACAGTGAGCCTTTCCTAGGGTGTGTTCTTGCTCACTCTGTATCTCTGTTAAAATGTTTGGGCATGGGTTCTGCCTAATCTGCTGTGAGTTCTGGCTGTTTAACAAAAGGAGAGTGAAACAACCAAGATGGATATTGGGATTTCATGTGGTGCCTTTTTAGGCTTTATGGAATAAAGGCTTTTCTGGTTGGAATGATATGTCCTAATGTTTTTTACTTTTCTCCTGCTATACACAATGCAATGGGCGCTTTTCATTTTCACCCGCACTGTTAACATTTTGTATCGCTTTCAGAACTCCAGTCATCTGATCCTGCACTAAGCCCTTGCTTTGTTGTCTTCTGTATTTTCCTGGTCTCCTGTCATGGGGGTTCTTGGGTTGGAACAGGTCTCTCAGGAGGACCAGTTGGCATCAGGGTGGGCAGGGTGTATGAGAGTCCCAAAGCCAGTGCAGAGGGAAATGGGGGGCAGGGATCAGACTCCTTATACCCCGGGTCAGGCATTTTGGATTTGAATCCCAGATTGCCGAATATCACTGTGACTCACAGGGGAAACGATCACTTTTCTCTAGTCTGGCCTCAGTTTTCTCCTCCGCAAACTGTTCTATCCCTGAGCTGTTGGAGGAGGACAAATGCTCTCTGAGTATAGAGACATTTCAGGACAGACATCCCTCACTCCCCCAATGCTGACAAACGCCTTGACTTGGGGTGTGTTTGAGAAAAAAATGAGGCTCATGAGAACCCTCTGACCCACCTGCGGGGAGGCAGGTGCTGTGGGCCCTGAGGTCTCAGTGTGGGTTCTTTCCCTGCAAATCTGCAGGTGATTCCTAGAGCTTCCCCGAATCTCATTTGGCTGCATGTGACATGAAGGTGATGTTGGCACTTACCTTAACCTCTGAAGATCAATAAAAACCAGCTGAGTCCTTGCTGGTGAGAGGATTCCAGGATTAGCTCTTGGAGCATTTTCTTTTTCAGTTCTCACAACCACCTGGGAAGTGGAAAATAATTTCAAATTGCTTGGAACATCAAGGATGAGAGAAATGATGTAGGCTCTGCAAGTTTACTCAGCAGACATGTGTCTGATGTAAGAGGCTGGATTCCAACATGGGATTCTGGCTCCAGAGCCTGGGGCGAGTACACTGTGAGGACCAGGGAGCCTTAGCTGAAGGTGCTCTTTCCATTGTTGCAATTATGATGATTTTCCTAAGATGTCAGAGCACTTACCCTTGGCCTCCCCGTGTTCAGGGGAACACCATCATTTCTCAGCTGCAGTGGTTTCTCCAGGGGAGCCTGCTTTCAGAGTGAGCTGCTGTTTGTCTGCCTCCCCTTTGATCCCAGCACGGAGTTTGACCCTCTGGAGACCTTGGTAATTTGGGCTGGGTCTCTGCACCTGCACCCACAATTTGGATGTCAGGCTGCGATCCCATCCACTGTGATGAATCTGATGCCTCAGTTTGACTCTTCCAAGAGATGTTTGAATGTGGCATTGACATTCACCCTGCAGGCATGGGGACAAATGAATTTGGGGCCCTATTTGGAAGTGATGCTAGAGACCTACAGGATCCTGGTTTCTTTCGCAGGTGCTCCTCTCTCTTCCATTTAGGGGACCCACTTTCCTTTGATTCTGTCCTCTATATCCTCACTCTTGTCTGAGACAATGGCACTCACTTTGTGTTTTCTGCAGCCCTGATTATTTATATATATTTAAATATATTTTATTAATCTTTTTTTTTTTTTAACAGAGAGGAAGGGAGAGGGATAGAGAGTTAGAAACATTGATGAGAGAGAAACATCGATCAGCTGCCTCCTGCACACCCCCTACTGGGGATGTGCCCACAACCAAGGTACATGCCCTTGACTGGAATCGAACCTGGGATCCCTCAGTCTGCAGGCCGACACTCCATCCA
Organism: Myotis yumanensis; assembly: GCF_028538775.1. NCBI lineage: Eukaryota > Metazoa > Chordata > Mammalia > Chiroptera > Vespertilionidae > Myotis > Myotis yumanensis. The sequence goes on along the minus strand of NW_027223774.1, from coordinate 5,754,673 downwards.
CTGAGCCAAACCGGTTAGGGCCCTGATTATATTTTGAAGCCACGTTATTCTTTGCAGTTTCCTTTTGTATTTTCAAAATATGGTTTATTTTCCCCAACACCATATCATATATCTGGGAATATGGTTCCACATGACGTTTCTTTCTTTTTTAAATACATTTTATTGATTTTTTTACAGAGAGGAAGGGAGAGGAATAGATAGTTATAAACATTGATTGGAGAGAAACATTGATCAGCTGCCTCCTGCACATCTCCTACGGGGGATGTACCCACAACCAAGGTACATGCCCTTGACAGGAATCGAACCGGTCAAGGTTCGAATCAAATCAATAAAATATATATATTTTTTAAAAAGCCAAAAGCAGCCCTAACTGGTTTGGCTCAGTGGATAGAGCGTCGGCCTGCGGACTCAAGGGTCCCAGGTTCGATTCCAGTCAAGGGCATGTACCTTGGTTGCGGGCACATCCCCGGTAGGGGGTGTGCAGGAGGCAGCTGATCGATGTTTCTCTCTAATCGATGTTTCTGACTCTCTATCCCTCTCCCTTCCTCTCTGTAAAAAAATCAATAAAAATATATTAAAAAAAAAAAAAGCCAAAAGCAGACAAACTTAAGACTTGTTTAGTAATCAGTATTTCAGTATTACACATTATTTCAAAATATGTAGATATTCAATGACTTTAATTAAAATTCACTAATTTAAAAAAATAAGAAAAAAATATTCACTAATTTATAAAGCAATAGTGGAAATAATTAAAATTACTTGCTTCAGTTCTCCCCCCCCCCCTTTTGATAAGAATCACCTTTCAGAAATTTGTATTTTTAAAAATGGCCCAGACAAGAGTTCTTGGTGAAGACCAAATATTTGCATTTCAAAGGTCCTGGGACTTTGGTTTTATAAAGCCAATTATCTATAAGCCTCTTGTGATGAACAGGGGAGGTCTGGGGAAGGTAAAAGAATTTAGATGACCTGGAGCCATATCTTCGGCCCTGTAAAGATTGCATATATAAAACAAGATTGGTACTTTCACACCACAACAAAGGCCTCACAAATCCATTTACCCAACTTTTGGTATGTTCCTTGCCATTTGGGCATATTTTTCTAGTTTGCAGACAGCACATAGCTTAGGTTTGCCTCTGAGAACCGTAACGCTCTTAGATATATGGAACCTCTGTCCAGTTTTCTTGGGAATGGTAAAACAGGTCCTGGTGAAACAGGAATTTTGGGGGGTGAAAAAGACAGGTTTTAGGAAATTTTAGAAATTAAGGGGACGATGGAAGAAGTACAGGGCTGCAGAGCAGCAGAAGGTAAATTTCCATAGAGTAGGGGAGCTGGGAACAGCAAAAGGTCTACATTTACAAAATAAAGGGAAGGAAGCCCTTCATCCAGAGGAGAGGAAGAAAGCCTAAAGGAAATAGGGAAACAATAAGAAAGGGGGTGGGGTGGGGGCAGGGAGAGAACCTCACTTGTCTCATGTGAGGTTTGACCTTTGAGCCCAGGAGTTACTATAGTAACCAGCCCAAGGGAGTAGTGGCCAATCAGAGGGGATATCAAGGCACCAGGATCTGCAGCCTTTATAAGCTGTAGGGAAAAGGAACTCAGTGGGACCCTTTCCCCCTCCCCACGTGGGATTCTGTACTTACTCTTTAATAAATCTCCACCTTTGCTATACCACCTTCTGTCCATGGATGCATTCTTCGACTCCGGCGGACAAAGAATCCAGGTTCCAGTCCAAAAATTCTGCATCACCAGCTGCAAGAAAATATTAAAATTTATGGTGTCATTAACTGGCCAATCTTCTCCACTGCCCACTGTATATTGGGGTCAGGCTGTGTTACAAAAGATTGGCCTTTTTCTTGAGGGACTCAGGGTCCAAATTCTCCCAGTTGGTGAGTATATCCCCCAAAAAGGGACTCTCAAGGCACTGTGGACTGTTTCCCCATCTACAGAGAGACTCATGTAGCAATCCAAGCGTTAGTGGCATCTCTGCAGGTCTGGACTGTTTGGGGCCATTATGAGTAGGGCGTCAAGATGTCTTGGGGGCTCTCGTGGAAGTTCAGAATGAAGAAAAGAGGGTTAGCAAACATGAAGTCAGTCTCAAGGTTAGTTTCCTCTTGGGATATTCCTTTAAAGTCATCATTTTCCCCTTCTGGTTCAGTAGCTGGTTCATTTCATTCTAAATACATAGTATCCTTCTGGAAAAAGCCTTTGTGGGCATCACTGATTTCTCGTTGGAAGGAAACAGGCTTTGACTTAAAAACAGACATTGGTTAAATATTCCTGTCACTGGTACGGAAGCTTTACTCTGAGGGAGAAGGCAATTAGATGGGAGTGGTTAAGAACAAATAAAGTAGCCCCAGTATCCTCAGGGACCTCAGTGGCTTCCTTTTTTATGATAATTTGAACTTCTCCCAAATGATCAGTGAGAAGGGGAAACATCCTGGGAGTAATCCCGTTTGCTTTTGTTTCTTTTTTCTAAATCCCATTTTAGTTTCTTGTAATCCTTAAAATGGGCAGACTTCTCCACAGTTTTCTTGGGAATCTTATTTAGTAATTTTGTTGCTTTTGCTCCCAGAAACCAGTAGGTATATTAATTGGAATAGGTGAGAATAGCCAGGATTACTTAAGTTTGTTATCAATTTATTTAAGAATGTATCTGTCCCTCTCCTTAGAAGCTTCTAATTTCCAAATCAAGATACAGTTCCCATTCATTCAGTTTAATTTTAGAGCTGGCATTTTCCGAATTTCTGCATGCAAAAATGTAATGTAGCAGCCAAACACAACTGCCTCTTGGCCATTTAAAGGTGATACCATGTCTAGTTAAATCTTCCCATTTCTGTAAATCACTTGCAAGTAAAGGCTTCTATTTAGTATTAATGGGGGCTGGGGGCTGGGAGTTCCCAGCCTTGGAGGTACAACTTCCCATGTCAATTTTAGTTTGTTTTGTGGTTTGGTTTTGTTTTTCAATATATCTGCAGAATCTGAGCAAACTTTTGAAGGTATTTGGAGGCAACCAATTACTGTGTCTCCCTCAAATCAATGTCTATCTATTATTTCTCTCTCTCTCTCTCTCTCTCTCTCTCTCTCTCTCTTTCTATCTCTATCTCTCTATCTCTATCTCTATCTCTATCTCTATCTCTGTCTCTGTCTCTTTCTCCTCCCTCCCTCTCCACTCTAAAAATCAATGGGGCCCTAACTGGTTTGGCTCAGTGGATAGAGCATCGGCCTGCGGACTGAAGGGTCCCAGGTTGGATTCCAATCAAGGGCATATACCTTGGTTGTGGGCACATCCCCTGTAGGGGGTGTGCAGGAGGCAGCTGATTGAGGTTTCTCTCTCTTTGATGTTTCTAATTCTCTATCCCTCTTCCTTCCACTCTGTAAAAAAATCAATAAAATATATTTAAATAAATAAATAAATAAATAAATAAATAAATAAAAAATAAAAATCAATGGGAAAAATATCCTGGTGTGAGGATGAAAAATAAAATAAAAAATAAGAAACCAAAGTTAAAAACCAACCACCCACTTTTTCTGTCTCTCTTTAGCCTGTGTTCTGTCAACCCTTAACCTCGAGGATTTAAAAACACAGCTCAAATAAAGTCTCTACCACAAGCAAGGGAAGGTCCTGGATCCAAGAGACAACTCACACAAGTTCACCCACTGGGGGCGGAGCTGGCAGGCTCAGTGGGCCCTTTACTGGATCCTAGCACAGGTCCGGGTCCGACGGGTGGTCCTGGGTGAGCTTTGGAATCCTGCCGCAGATTCGGGTGTTCTTGAATATTTTCAGCTAGAAATTCTCACGAAAAATGATTTTAAAGTTGGTCAGGGCTGCCACTTAGGGAAACCATTTTTTTTAAAAAAATATATGTTTTATTGATTTTTTACAGAGAGGGAGAGGGATACAGAGTTAGAAACCTCAATGAGAGAGAAACATCGATCAGCTGCCTCTTGCACGCCCCCTATTGGGGATGTGCCCGCAACCCAGGTACATGCCCTTGACCAGAATCGATCCTGGGACCTTGAGTCTGCAGGCCGACGCTCTATCCGCTCGCTGAGCCAAACTGGTTAGGGCCCATTTTTTTTTTAATAGATGCGCGTGGCATGTGGGGAAGGTTTGCCACTTGCATCTACAGACGCTTCTACACATGACATTTCTTACTGAATTTTCTTAGATATGCAGTGTTTTGAAATTTGGGAATAATGATCAGGTACCAGATTTATATTGGGTTTGTGGACGAAAGGAGCCACGTGCTAACTTTTAAAGCCACAAACTTACATTAATGACCTAGCAGTAACAATAATTTTTAAATATAGAATGCTATCTTCTCTGATTTTAAACAAAATGCTCTTATGAAAAATGTAATGAAGAAACTAAAAATGACCTGTTATAAGTTATATTGTTGCCAATATTTTCTTTTCAGAAATACTTATAGTTTTTTAAAAAACATGCTTTTATTGATTTCAAAGAGAGAGAGGGAGAAGGGCAGAGAGAAACTTTGAGGATGAGAAAGAATCATTGATTAGCTGCCTCCTCACGCCCCCTACTGGGGATGGATCCTGCAGTGGGGCGTGTGCCCTGACCCAGAATCCAACCATGACCTTCAAGTTCATGGGTCCATGCTCAGTCACTGAGGTACACCAGCCTGGCAGGAATAATTTCTATAAGAATTATTTTTAAATTTATTTTTAAAGAGAGAGGAAGGAATAGGGAGAGAGAGAGAGAAGAAACACTGATGTGAGACCACAACATCAATCAGCTGCCTCCTGCACACCCCCTACCAAGGACTGAGCCCAAAACAATGGCTTGTGACCTTATTGGAAATTGAACCAGCAACCTCCTGGTGCAGCGGCCAATGCCCAACCACTGAGCACACCGGCCAGGGCTAGAAATCGATTTTTACATAACTAGTGACGCTTTTATTGTCCGTTTTCAATTGAATGTTAAATTATTCTAATGCAATGTTCTTCTGTTTAACACTGACACTTAGCTTGTGTGTACTGTAGGGTGGTACAGAAGTTTTCTATTTAAGTTTTCTTACCAGCCACCTGACGAAGAGGTACACAAACATCTTAGGCAAGTACTGATAATTTGCCTTTATTTATATTCAAAAGTCATCTTTGATTTTTTTTTTTCAAGCTACATTGCATTGGGTAATGTTTCTAGAACCAGTTTCTCAACTCTGCCATTGTAGTATGAAAACAGCCTGACTGAGACAACAAATGGCCATGTTGCCATAAAATTTTATTCACAGACCAAAACAGGTAACCTGGGCCCTGGACAATTTGTTACTGAGTCTTTAAAATTTTTTTAAAATTATTTTTCAATTATAATTGACATACTACTCCATTGTCTTGATGAGAAGACCTTCTACAGACTCTTTTAAAAAATGTGACCTTATTTAGAGATACGTTTTCACAGAGGTGATTTTTTTTTCCAATTGGTATTTAGAGAGAGAAGAAGGGAGAAGGAGAGAGAGAGAGAGAGAGAGAGAGAGATATTCATGTGAGAAGGAATTGAACCGGCAACCCTTCGGTGCATGGGACAATGTCCAACCAACTGACATCACTGACCACACTGACCAGGGCTACTGACTCTTTTTTTTTTTTTAATTGATTTTTTACAGAGAAGAAGGGGGAGAGATAGAGAGTTAGAAACATCAATGAGAGAGAAATATCGATCAGCTGCTTCCTGCACCCCTCCTACTGGGGATGTGCCCGCAACCAAGGTACATGCCCTTGACCAGAATCAAACCTGGGACCCTTCAGTCCGCAGGCCAACGCTCTATCCACTGAGCCAAACCAGCCTGGGCAGGGCTACTGACTCTTGATTTAGGTGATCTTAGTAAAGTGTGTTGGGTCCTAACCGGGCCAAGAGCATGTACCCAGGTTGCGGGCACATCCCTAATAGGAGGTGTGCAGGAGGCAGCTGATCGATGTTTCTCTCTCATCGATGTTTCTAACTCTCTATCCCTCTCCCTTCCACTCTGTAAAAAATCAATAAAATATATATTTTAAAAATAATAATAATATACCCTGACTGGTTTGGCTCAGTGGATAGAGCGTCGGCCTGCGGACTCAAGGGTCCCGGGTTCGATTCCGGTCAAGGGCATGTGCCTTGGTTGCGGGCACATCCCCAGTGGGGGGTGTGCAGGGGGCAGCTGATCGATGTTTCCCGCTCATCGATGTTTCTAACTCTCTATCCCTCTCCCTTCCTCTCTGTAAAAAATCAATAAAATATATTTAAAAAATAATAATAATAATAATAATAAAGTTTGTTGGACCCCAGACATACTTATTTTTTAAGTATGGCTGTTTTTCAAGGTATAAAGGGAGATTTGAGTAGGTTCCACATTATATTTTTCCTTTCTTTAGTATGAAAATTATTTATGTTCCTAAGAATTATTACTTCTATTCCTGACACTAGAGATTACAAATAACATACAGCCTTTATTTGTCAAGTGTTGTGATAATTAGTACTTTTTATACTCTTCTCTATCTGTACAGACCCCTTGGAATAGCTTTTTCCATTTACCCACCTCCTAATTTATATGGGATCTTTTAACTCAATGTTTTTTTGTTTGTTTGTTTTCATCTTCACCCAAGGATATTTTTTTCATTGATTTTTATAGAAAGTGGGAGAGGGAAAGACAGAGAGAAACATGGATGTGAGAGAAACACATTCATTGGTTGCCTCCTGCACCAGCCCGAACCAGGGCCCAGGCCAGGGAGGAGCCTGCAATTGAGGTTCGTGCCCTTGACCAGAATCAAACCCGGGACCCTTCAGTCTGCAGGCCGACGCTCTATCCACTGAGCGAAACCAGCTAAGGCTGAATTTTTCATTTTTTTTTCCTTGTAGAAACCAGACAAATATTACCTTTACCAGGAGATCAATGTTAAGTCATTTTGATATTTTCTAACAGTAGAAAGGGTGTGATGAAAAGGAGATTTCAATTCGGGGGTGTCTTTTCCAAAATTCATAACACCTCTGTAATAAGGGATATTTGGACCAACCCAAAAGGTGGGTTAATATACAAAAACCTAATTAGTACTTCTCAGAATGATTGAGTTCACAAATGAGAAAAACACTGAGAAATGGTCACAAAACAGAAAAAAAAAGTCAAGGAACCATGATGTCTAAATACAATATTGTATTTTGGGTTGAATTCTGGGGCAAAGAATTTTAGTAAAAAATTTGTGAAGTCTGAGTAGAATTTGTAATTTGGTTAAATGTTAAACCAATGTTAATTTCTCAATTTGACAAATGTACCATGGATATATAAAATGTTCCCATGACAGCAAGTCAAAGGAAGGTAAATGTGAACTCTTTGTAATAGTACCTTGTGACTTTTGTGTAGAATAAAATTTTCCTCAAATTAAAAATATGTCTAATCTGTCAATTAAATCTCAATAAAACTAGAAAAAATCAGGTATAACCTAATTTTTTAAAATATATTTTATTGATTTTTCACAGAGAGGAAGGGAGAGGGATAGAGAGCCAGAAACATCGATCAGCTGCCTCCTGCACACTCCCCACTGGGGATGCACCCGCAACCAAGGCACATGCCCCTGACTAAAATCCAACCTGGAACCCTTGAGTCCGCAGGCTGATGCTCTATCCACTGAGCCGAACCGGTTAGGGCGAGGTATAACCTAGTTTTATTTTACTTTCTCATAAACGTATTTCCATATTATAAAATGTTTATGTATATTTATATGTAATTAATATTAAGTGGGTGAGTTAGTAGGATAGTAACAAGTAACATAAGGGTATGCATTAAAATTAGGTATACTTGAGCCCTAACCAGCTTGGCTCAGTGGCTAGAGCGTCGGCCTGCGGACTGAATGGTCCAGGGTTCGATTCCGGTCAAGGGCACATGCCTGAGTTGCTGGCTTGATCCCCAGTGTGGGGCCTGCAGGACGCAGCCAATCAACGATTCTTTCATCATTGATATTTCACTCTCTCTCTCTTCCTCTCCCTTTCTCTCTGAAAATCAATAAAAATATTAAAAATAAATAAATGAGGTATACTTGAAAAACAAATTTCAGTTATGTTCAGCTTATATTATTTTCTCCTTATTCAAATTCTTACATTCTTAATCCATGATTTATTGGTGCCTTTTTTCTTGTATGTCCCAGGCATCTCCATTTAATTTTTTTTTAATCCTCACCTGAGAATATGGTTAGAGAGAAAAAGGGAAAGACAGATTGATCAAGAGAAAAACACCGACTATTTGCCTCCCATACTCATCCCAACCACATTGAACCCAAAACCTAGGCATGTGCCCTGAATGGGGAATAGAACCCCCAAGTCTTCGCTGTGTGGAAGGAAGTTCCGTCCAACTGTGCCACCTGGCTAGAGCTCCATGTACTTCTACTTTTAACTTTTGCCATTGTACTTGGTGATGTGTTTTTTTAAATTCATACCCTATATGTTTTGTAGTATATAATAGCAATTCATTTTAACAGTTCTATCGCCATAATTTGTATGTACCATTTACGTACTATTGTCCAACTTACTGACTTTTAGTCAGCTTAGAGTTGTGCCATCGTCACCGCAATCTCGGTATTAGGAAATTCGTGACCTCATACCTGAAGTATTTGGATGGTTGTTTTGATATTGTTGAGTTTTGCGAGTTCTCTATATGTTTTCTCTTTTCAGGATTTCATTCTCTGCGGCTACAATGACACCTGAGCTTCTGCCCGTTTCAAGACTATTTAAAAAAACAACAACAATATGAGCCCTAACCAGTTTGGCTCAGTGGATAGAGCGTCGGTCTGCAGACTGAAAGGTCCCAGGTTCGATTCCAGTCAAGGTCATGTACCTTGGTTGCGGGCACATCCCCAATAGGGGGCGTGCAAGAGGCAGCTGATCGATGTTTCTCTCTCATCGATGTTTCTAACTCTTTATCCCTCTCCCTTCCTCTCTGTAAAAAATCAATAAAATATATTTAAAACAAACAAACAAAAAATAACAACAATATGATACAAAGTTTAAAATAAAGTCTGAGACTATAGGACTTCATTGCCTAGCCCACCGAACACAATGTAGTTCCCTTCTTATTTGCCTCGCTCAGCTCCAGCCTCTGAAATATACTCTTTTTCCATACATTTGCCTGGAAATGACATGATTTCAGGAGCTTCACACAATTCCCTGGCTACTGGCCCCAAACCACAGGCTCTGCCTTCTGTAAGGCAGTCAGGTGCCCGGCTGGTGTTGCTCAGTGGATTGAGCGTCCTCCCATGGACCAAGAGGTCCCATGTTCCATTCCTGATCAAGGCACATGACCAGATATTGGGTTCAATCCCCAGTAGGGGACTTGCGGGAGGCAGCCAGTGGACATTTCTCTCGATGTTTCTATCCCTCTCTAAAAAATATAAAAAATAAAGTTTATATTATGCATCTTAGTTCTTCTTTTTATTTCAAAAGTTTGTCCTACATTCTTGTATTTGTCACATACATATATGATGGTGTAAGTAGGTCATTTGTGTGACAAAATTTTCCAGACTCCGTATTGCAGGCATACCTCTTTACTATACTAGAGTAAGTCGCTGTATTGGGCTCACAGATAATGAGTTTTCATTTACACGGACTCCAATATTTTCACCAGGAAAAGATGACAACTTTCATTTAAAAAAAATATTTTTATTGATTTCAGAGAGGAAAGATATAGAAACATCAATGATGAGAGAGAATCATTGATTGGGTGCCTCCTACACGCCCCCTACTGGGGATCGAGCTGGCAACCCTGGCATGTGCCCTTGACCAGATCCAACCCAAGCTCTATCCACTGAGGCATACCGGCAGTGGTTCTCAACCTGTGGGTCCCGACCCCTTTGGCGGTCGAACGACCCTTTCACAGGGGTCGCGTCAGACCATCCTGCATATCGGATATTTACATTACGATTCATAACAGTAGCAACATTACAGTTATGAAGTAGCAACGAAAATAATTTTATGGTTGGGTCACAACATGAGGAACTGTATTTAAAGGGCCAGAAGGTTGAGAACTACTGAGCTAGGGCGATGACAACTTTCTTTTGACAGATTTTTTAGCCCCTCCCCTCCTGCAGGTGACCTCAGGCTTTTCTCCTGGAGTGATGGGTGAAAACCCTGCGTACCTGCGGCCTGGAGCTCCAGGAACTACATTACCCAGAAGGCGTTGTGTGGCATTCCTCCAACTGAGCCAATGAAAGGTCAGAAAAGGCGTTGACATTGAAGGACAGGGCGCAGGGGCGGGACTTCCGGTGTCCACCCAGGATCAACTTAGCTACGGGGACACGGGTCGGATTCTCCAGATCCGTGGGTCCCGGTGGAGATGCCCCGACAGAGAACGGGCGATAATCGTGGTGCACACAGCACACACGCGAGAGTGAAGCGCGGCGTCGTCACCAAGGTGACCCGCTCCTCGGCCGGGAAAAGGACGGCCCTTCCCGCCGCGGCCTCTGCTCCCTCTGCTCCCGCCCCGCTCCGCACACAAAGTCCGATGGCGGCGTCCACGCTGAGGCTCGGGGCTGAGGTGAGTGCGAGACCCCCACCCCGCCAGCGCCTCCTCACACCGAGCAGGGCAGCCCGGGTGTGGGCGCCTGTCAGTCCCGCGTGGAGGACCGTGAGGAAGGCGGAGGGGAGAGAGGAGTGTTGTGGCTTCTGAGGACACAGCAGGTGCCGGGCAGGGAGGACGGGGGTGACTTGCATCTGAAGTTCCCATGGGGATGTGGGTGGTGATTAATGACGCCAAGAGCAGAGGCTGCAGGGAGGACGTCACAATCTCAATCCGGGCTTTCCCGGCTGTGGGTCCATCAGGGGCCTGGGGTGGGCCTGGATCCGGCTGGACTACAAGCTCTCTACACGCCATATGCCAAGTTCATGGGTGAGTCCAGCGCGATCCAGTGGCATTGGAGCAGGAAGGGGGCAGAGCTGGGGATTGAACCTGGGGTCTGAACATGGGAAGGGGATAAACATTACCCAGTGGTGAGCACATCTGGAGGAAGTGTGAGCTGATGGTCCCTGGGACCTGGTGTGGGGACTTAAAGGTGAAGCATAAACCCACGCTTGGCTTTGTCTTGGAGGCAGGATCTAGGAGACTGCAGTGGTGTTGCCTGGCAGGAAGGCTGGGGCCCTGCAGGCATCGCCCAGAGCTTAGATGGTGTTTCTCTGCTGTCCCCCTTCCCAACCCATCTGCCCTTGCTGAGGGCGATCACAGTGAGTAATGGGACTGTGATGAGAGAGCAGCCTGCACTGGCAGTAGGGCCTGGTGTCCACACTAAGGAGGAGGTTGAGGGCGGGAAAGGTGTGTAAGGAGTAGGATGGCAGGTTCTCAAAGAGACAGCCCTGGTTTCAATTGTCTCCATTCTGACAGGTTGGCGTGACCTTTGAGGACATTGCCCTGTACTTCTCCAGGAAGGAATGGAGGCTCCTTGATGAGGGTCAGAGACAGCTGTACCTGAATGTGATGCTGGAGAACTTTGAACTTATATCCTCCCTGGGTAAGACCCTCACTCTCACCAGTGACCTGGACTTAGCTTTGCACTTCCCCAGGCCCCATCTCCCAGGTGCACTCTGTCCTCACAGGTGGACCGTGGGCACTGGGTGATTTCCAGTTTTCTGGGTAGTTGCTGTCCTTTGCTTGCACTGCCGGCTTCTCTCCGTGCAGCCCCTATACCTGCTGCACTGAACTCATAGGGAAGTATATTTGGTTGGTTAGTGTGTCAGGGAGCCTAATGGATTCCGCCTTGATTAGCCGGAAAAGCATTTTTTATATTCCTGTTGGTCATTTGTACATATTTTTAGGAAAATTGTCTCTACATCCTTAGCCTGTTTTTTAACCATATTTTTTGGCTAATGCCTTTTGAATATTTTCTATATTTTCTATATTAATCTCTTTTTACATACATTTAAGCACATGTCTTTTTCCATGGGCTTGATTATTCTTTGCAGATATTGTGTGATTTTTTGTTTTTTGGTGTGTGTTTTTTCCAAATTCCCTGTTTTGGACAACCCTGCATTCAGGTAGTCTAGTGTCACCATTTTCCAGCAGCTCAGATGCTGTTTACTGGTGTTTACTGAGAAATTATTTCTTTTTTGTGATAAGATATTTTTAATTAAGGTCTGTAGAATTATTTTTTTTTTTTTTAGGCAGAGATATTGCATTGATAGTCTGCAGATAGTGTTAACATTTTTTGAAATGTATTTAGAGATTCTTAATTTCAGAAGTTTATAGTGGGATCTGGACATTTTTCTCCATGTAAGGTCATATTAACGACCAACATTTCTGATGATGCATTTTGGTTAATAGTGTCAGGTGGGATGTCTTATCTTTCATTTCTTTTTTATTATTATTAAAAATAACCTTTATGCATTTCAGGGAGGAAGGGAAAGGGAGAGAGACATAGAAACATCAATGATGAGAATCATTGATTGGCTGCCTCCTGCATGCCCCTTACTGGGGATTGAGCCAGCAACCCAGGCATGTGCCCTTGATTGGAATCGAACCTGGGACCCATCAGTCCCCAGACCGACACTCTATCCACTGACCCAAACCAGCTAGGGCTCTTTCATTTCTTTTTAAATTTATTTGAATCTTGTCTCTTTTGTTTTTGTCTAGCTAAAGGTTTGCCAATTTTATATATATATTTTCTAATAGCTCTTTGTTATCATATGTTTTTCTTTTTTACAGTATATTTATTCATTCGAGAGAGGAAGGGAGAGGGAGAAAGATAGAAACATCAATGATGAGAGAGAATCATTGATCGGCTGCCTCCTGCACTCCTCCTACCTGGGATCGAACCTCAACCCAGGTATGTGCCCTGACTGGGAATTGAACTATGACCTGGTTCAACCTGGTTCATAGGTCAACACTCAACCCCTGAGCCATACCAGCCAGGCTCATATGTTTGTTTTTCTTTTGTCTATTTTATTTATGTTTGTTCTAATATTTATTGTTTTTTTTCTCTTCTAGCTTTGGGCTTACTTTCTTAATTTGTTTCTATTTTTCTGACGTGCAAGATTAGGTTGTTCATTTAAGATCTTTTTTCTTAATGTAGGCATTTATCCCTATAAAATATCCTCTTAGAATTGCATTTTATGCATTTTATACATAAGCTCTGATAGATTGTTTCTATTTGTTTTGCCTCTATTTTTCTAGTTCTTTTTAAAATATATTTTTATTGATTTCAGAGAGGAAGGGAGGAGAGAGAGATGGAAACATCAATGATAAGAGACAATCATTGATTGGCTGCCTTCTGCACACCCCACATTGGGGATCCAGCCCACAATCCATGCATGTGCTCTGAGATTCGAACTGTGACCTCCTGGTTCATAGGTTGATGCTCAACCACTGAGTCCCACTGACCAGGTTTGAGTTCATTTTTGTGTTTTTTCTTTCACCCACTTATTGTTCAGGAGTGTGTTGTTTAAGTTCAACATATTTGTGGATTTTCCTTCTTTCTTGAAACTAAAGTTGATTTCTTGTTTTGTACATTGTGATCCCATAAGATACTTGACATGATTTCTTCTCAAAGTTTGAGACTTATTTTTTGACCTAATATGTGATCTTCCTAGAGAATGTTTCATGTGCACTTGATGAGAATGCATGTTCTGCATTAGGTTGGATTGTTCTACATATATTTATTCATTCTGTTTGGTCTAAAATAGTGATGGTGAACCTTTTGAGCTCGGCGTGTCAGCATTTTGAAAAACCCTAACTTAACTCTGGTGCCGTGTCACATATAGAAATTTTTTGATATTTGTAACCATAGTAAAACAAAGACTTATATTTTTGATAATTATTTTATATGTTTAAATGCCATTTAACAAAGAAAAATCAACCGAAAAAATGAGTTCGCGTGTCACCTCTGACACACGTGTCATAGGTTCGCCATCACTGCTCTAAAGTCTGGTGAAACTTCCATTATTCCCTATTGCCTTTTGATGGGATGATTTACCTATTATTGAAGTGGAATGATCTCTACTAACATTGGGTTTCTTTTTCTGTCTTCATTTCTGATATTATTTGCTTTCTCTACTTGGTTGCTGAGTTCTTTGGTGCATAAGACTTAAAATTGTCATCCTCTTGATGAATTAACTTATCATTCTGTAATGAATTTGTCTCTTGTGACAGTTTTTGAGGTAGTCTGTCTTGTCTGATAGAACTTTAGCTACCCCAGCCATTTTTGGGTTTCATTGGCATGGAATATTTTTTGCGTCCCATTCTCTTCAGCCTATTTGTGTCCATAAAGTTTTAGTGTATCTTGTAGGCAGCATATATTGATTGCCTCTGGTTTGTGGTTATTGTTGTTCTTTTGTTTTTATTCTTTCAGTCACTCTCTTGTGATTTGGGAATTTGTTTTAGGACCTACTATTGCCACTTCAACATGGTTTCTGGTTTCTGGCTCTTTTGTATTTCCTTTGTCTTCCTGTCTTGTGATTGTCCTTTGTGATTTGATAATTTTGTATAGTTGTTTACTCTTTTTCTTTTGTATATCTATTACATAGGTTTTTGCTTGTGGTTTCCAGGAGACTTACATAAAACAACTAATACTCTTTAAAATCTGTTTTATCCTGACAACACCTTCAGTTTCTTGTAAAAATTCTACCTTTTGACTCTTCACCACACACCCCTTTACATGTTTTTGATGTCACATTTCACATCTTTTCATATTGCTCATCTTCTAAGGTATACATTATTAACTTCGGTATTTTTACTAGTTTTCAATTTTAACCTTTATAATAGTTTCATAATATACATTCCACCAATGCATGTTACAATATTGTGAATTTTATTCCATTCTCGACTTTATGAGGGAGATTTACATTTTGCTATGTATTCTTTTTTCTTTTTTTAAAATATATTTTATTGATTTTTATAGAGAGGAAGGGAGAGGGATAGAGAGTTACAAACACCGATGAGAGAGAAACATCAATCAGCTGCCTCCAGCATACCCCCCACTGGGGACGTGCCCACAACCAAGGTACGTGCCCTTGACCAGAATCGAACCTAGGACCCTTCAGTCCGCAGGCCGACACTCCATCCACTGAGCCAAACCGGCCAGGGCTTGCTATGTATTCTTGTTTCTATTTAGTGTTCTTTCATTTCATCTTGAAGAACTTCTTTTGACAATTCTAATAAGTCATGTTGAGTGGCAATGAACTTCCTTAGGTTTTTGTTTGTCTGAAAAGCTATTCTTTCTAAAGAATAGGTTTTCTGGATAAAGTATTAATGGTTTTCATAGAATATTTTTTGAAAATATGTTTTCATTGATTTTTAGAGAGAGCGGAAGAGGGAGAGATATAGCGATAGAAACACCAAAGAGAGAGAAACATAATTGATTGGCTGTCTCCTCCATGCCCCCTTGGGATGGAGCCGGCAGCTCTAGCATGGGCCCTGACCGGGAATCGAACCATGATTTCTTGATTCCTGAGTCGAAACTCAACCAATGAGCACCACCAGCCGGGCTCATGAAGTATTTTGGATATATCATTATATTTCCTCTTAGACTGCAAGATGTCTTTGGAGAAATCTACTAATTCCCTTATTCGGGCGTTTCCCTGTGTGCAGTGAGTTTCTCTTCTTTGTGCTTTCACAATTCTGTTTGCCTTTGTTTTTCTGATACTTTCATTATGCTGTGTCTTGGTGAAGTTCAGTTTGCATTGAATCTGTACGGGGACCTGTGAGAGCGCATGCACTTGATTATCACATCTCCTTTACAGATTTGTGAAGTCCATCGTCAAGTTATTTTATTTATTTATTTACTTACTTAGATATAAGTCCACAGTGGCTTTGGAAGCAGTTTTTTCCTATGACAGTTGAGAGTGGAAAATACTACTGGGGACATACTGATTTTTGTTTTTTTTCTCTTTCGGAGTAGGTTGTGGCCAAAGACTTCTTTTATAATTCATGCCAACAAGCTCTAGAGCAGCGGTTCTCAACCTGCTGGTCGCAACCCCTTTGGGGGTCGAACAACCCTTTCACAGGGGTCGCCTAAGACCATCGGAAAACACATATATAATTACATATTGTTTTTGTGATTCATCACTATGCTTTAATTATGTTCCATTTGTAACAATGAAATTGGGGGTCACCACAACATGAGGAACTGTATTAAAGGGTCGCGGCATTAGGAAGGTTGAGAACCACTGCTCTAGAGAGTCCTTTGATGTGCAAATTTTGAGGAGTTCACAGATGTTTTATGGGCTTTGTGGTTTTTCAAAACAAAATTTTTCCAGTGTTTTTAACAGAACAGGCCACTAGTGTCAATGAGGTAAACTCTGACTCTTGTGTTAATATATTTGACCTATCTTCAGATATATTTGATCACCCATCCTCCCAATCATCCTTTTTATGCAGTTCTCCCCTTTTTGCTCTTCTGCATTGCCGTTTGTCATTATTGAGCTCTTATTCCATTTGCAGTGGGTTTTTTCTTTGTTTGTGGATAGGGGCCTACTTGTTCTGATAGGGAGATAAATTCTTCTATTTCTATTTTGCCATATTGCTGGTGTCATAGTTTTTTTTTTCTTTTGTCCTTTTTTTTTTTTTTTTTACAGTGTTTCCTTTTGTGTTCTCTTGTTCTGCCACAATGCTGGCCATCCATCTTTTCAGGTTTTCCTTTAGGATTTCTATCATCTGTATCCCATGTAATTGCTGAGCTGGGATTTAAGGGGAGGTATTATTTGTGCATCGCAGGACAAAAATGATTCCATCCATTGCAAAGTGGACCCAGAGACAGTCTTGCCAATGTGAAGGGCTATTGGATAGGGTTTGACATCAGAGCTTTGTTAAGGTCATAATTAGGAACCCATTTTGTTCAACATTGGTTTGTTACTGTTGCTAGTTCTTTACCCCATTCTACTTGTTCATTTTTTTTTTTAATATATATCTATTGATTTTTTTCAGAGAGGAAGAGAGAGGGATAGAGAGTTAGAAACATCGATAAGAAAGCAACATCGAACAGCTTCCTCCCGCACACCCCCTACTGGGGATGTGTCCACAACCAAGGTACATGCGCTTGACCAGAATCAAACCTGGGACCCTTCAGTCCGCAGGCCAACACTCTATCCACGGAGCCAAACCGTTTGGGGCCATTCTACTTGTTCTTGCTTGTTATTGAAAGCCAACTACTCAGTTCCTTTTTAAATATGTTTTTATTGATTTTGGATACAGAGGAAGAAAGAGAGAGAGAGAGACATCGATGTGACAGACAAACATTGGTTAGTTGCTTCCTGTATACACCCCAAACAGTTGTTGCACCTGCAGCCTGGTCATATGTCCTGACCGGATTTCTATTTGGCAAACTTTCCATGCACAGGACCATTCCCAACCAACTGAGCCACACCAGCTAAGACACAACTACTCAGTTCTAATAGTTACTATTTCTACTTGGATTCCCAGCTCATGAATAATCTTTACCTCTCTAAAGTTTGCATCCGAACTGCTTCACTCACAGGCTCCTCTTTACTGCACTCCAACTTTGGTTCATGTCTTGAGAGCCTTGGCATGTGCTCATTACATTAACTTTACCCGTCATTTGCTGAAATACAATGGGTTTTTATGCGTTTGAACACATTCAAATTAGTCCACACAGACTTGTGTCATTGGTATGAAAGGTCCTACAGGAAGCTGTTTGTAAAGGGATACCTAGTAGACCCTATATATCTTGTTTGTGTCCCATCCTATCCTCAGGTCCCTCCCTTCATAGTATCTCCACTATTGACTGACCTTAGGGGTCAGGTAATGTATAACAATCATTTTGTCAGAGTCTCACTCACTGGTCTCAAAAATCATCCCATAGAATCATGCCTGGCTGTGACAGATGGCCAGTGTGATGAGGGTATTTCTTCCTACTAAGATCACCATGTACTTCACCTGCATTTTCTTTTTTGTTTTTTAGGTTGCTGTTGTAGAGCAGGGAATGTGGTGGCACAGCTTGAAGAAAACATTGCTGTAAGAGTGTCACAGGCAAAGAATCCCAAGTTAGCTTTGTCTTCCCAGAAGAGCCACCACCCCTGTGAGAGTTGTGGACTAGTCTTGAGAAACATTTTCCACTTGACTGAGCAGCAGGAATTACAACACAGGCAGATACTGTTGAGGTGTGGGGCATGTACAAAGCAATTTCATTTCCATGCACAATTTCACCAGCACCAGGAGCAGCACTGCAGAGAGAAGCCTTTGAAAAGAAGTATGAACAGCATCTCACTGGCAAAGGGCTGCCATTTCAATGTGTCTCAGAAGCTTTTCACCTGTGGAGAGGTGGGGCAGGACATCCGTACTGAGTCAGGACATCCCCAGCAAGAGGCTACTCAGACCAGGGACAGGCGAAATGACATCTCAATGTGTGGGGTGACGTTTCCAAAGAGAAAAACTTATTGCTCCAGAAAAGAATGTAAGAAAGCCAATGGCTGTAACCACACATTTCTTCAGCACAAGGGTGTCCATACTGGGAAAGACTGTTTCTGGTGCAGTGAATGTGGGAAATCCTTTACCAGTAGCACTGGCTTTCATTGTCATCAGAAAATTCACACTGGAGATAGGCCTTATCAGTGCAGTGAGTGTGGGAAAACTTTTACCACCAGCAATGGTTTCCGTTATCATCAGAGAGTTCACACAGGAGAAAGGCCTTATCAGTGCAGTGAATGTGGGAAATCTTTTATCGCTAGCACTCACCTTCATCGTCATCAGAGAGTTCACACTGGAGAAAGGCCTTATGATTGCAGCGAGTGTCGGAAATCATTTACTTGGAAAGTTAACCTTTGTCGTCATCAGAGAGTTCACACTGGTGAAAGACCTTATGTGTGCAATGAATGTGGGAAATCTTTTACCGATAGCAATGGCCTGCGTTGTCATCAGAGATTTCACACAGGAGAAAAGCCTTATGAGTGCAGTGAATGTGGGAAATCTTTTATCACTAGCTCTCGCTTTCATCAACATCAGAAAGTTCACACTGGGGAAAGGCCTCATGAGTGCAGTGAATGTGGGAAGTTTTTTGCCAGTAGCACTGGCTTACATTATCATCAGAGTGTTCACACTGGAGAAAGGCCTTATGAGTGCAGTGAATGTGGGAAATCATTTACTTGGAAAGTTACCCTTCATCGTCATCAGAGAGTTCACACTGGTGAAAGACCTTACGTTTGCAATGAATGTGGGAAATCTTATACCTCTCACAGTGGCCTCCGTTGCCATCAGAGAGTTCACACTGGAGAAAAACCTTATGAGTGTCGTGAATGTGGAAAATCATTTACTTGGAAAGTTACCCTTCATCGTCATCAAAGAGTTCACACTGGTGAAAAACCTTATGTTTGCAATGAATGTGGGAAATCTTACACCTCTCGCAGTGGCCTCCGTTGTCATCAGAGAGTTCACACTGGAGAAAGGCCTTATGAGTGTGGTGAATGTGGGAAGTCTTTTGCCAGTATCACTGGCTTCCATTATCATCAAAAAGTTCACACTGGAGAAAGGCCTTATGAGTGTCGTGAATGTGGGAAATCTTTTACCAGATTCTATACCCTTCGTTGTCATCGGAGAGTTCACACTGGAGAAAAGCCTTATGAGTGCAGTGAATGTGGAAAATCTTTTGCTGCGACCTATGGTCTTCGTTCTCATCAGAGAGTTCACACTAGAGAAAGGCTTTATGTGTGTAGTTAATATGGGAAATCTTTTAGGCAAAGTTCTGACCTTACTCCACACTTAAGAATTCACATTGGAGGAAGGTCTTACATACTCAGGAAATGCAGAGTTTTTTAGTTTGCTCCTAATAATAATGTAGTAAACTCCAAAGCCCCACTTGTTTGAATTGAATCTCATACATTCAATCATCAAAGGTAGGAAGATTCCCAATATATTTTACTTTTGTGAAAGCATGTGTATGTATGTTGCACTTATTGTTAATGTTTTTATTTTTTTATTTTATTTTTATTTTTTATTTTTTAATATATTTTATTGATTTTTTTTTACAGAGAGGAAGGGAGAGGGATAGAGAGTTAGAAACATCGATGAGAGAGAAACATCGACCAGCTGCCTCCTGCACATCTCCCACTGGGGATGTGCCCGCAACCAACGTACATGCCCTTGACCGGAATCGAACCCGGGACCTTTCAGTCCGCAGGCCGACGCTCTATCCACTGAGCCAAACCGGTTTCGGCTGTTAATGTTTTTATTGATTTTAGAGAGGATGAGTGAGGGAGAGAGAGAGAGAGAAACATCAATTATGAGAATCACTGATCGGCTGCCTACTGCATGCCCATACTGGAGATTGAGCTTGTGACCTAGGCTTATACCCTGAGCGGAAACCGAACTAAGTCCTCCTAGTTCATATGGTGTTGCTCAACCACTGACCCACACCAGCCTGGCATGTATGTTACAATTTGTAATTTACACAGGTGTCTTCCCAAATCCATGTTGCTATATAATTTTTTTTTACAACTATCTCCTGTCACTCGGATGACAACATCTGTAGACCTTTTTTTAAAAAAATTATTTTTTTATTTCAGAGAGAAAGGGAGAGGGATCAGGACTGATAGATGAAAACAGCATTGAAGAAAGAGAATCATTGATTGTCTGCCTCCTATATGCCCCAACCTGGAGATCCAGCCTGAAATAGGGGCATGTGCCCTGACTCAGATTCAAATCGTGACCTCTTGGTGGATTCGTAGGTTGAAGCTCAACCACTGAGCTACCTCGGCTGAGCTGTCACTACATATTTCTGTTGCTGTTCCACCTACACGGTATCCACAGATTGCGTCAATCACCATCCTCATGTGCTCAGGAAAGCCAGCTCTGTTCTCTGATTTGTTTGAGAAAATCGGGAGCAGCCTGAGCTTGTAGGAGGTCTTACTTCCTCTCACTCTGACTAGTTGCCATATGGACCTGACTCAGTGTTGTCCCCAGAGAACAGCGAGTTCAGCGAGCAGTTTACAGAATAACTGTTTTTCCCAGGGGTAGGCTTTTTCTAAATAACAGTGATGAATTTTTTGGTCAATTTTTCACTGATTCGAGAACTGCCAGGCTCTTATCCATTTGGTTGTAAAATAGTGAAGGAATTTCTAAGTCTTTTTTTAAAATATATTTTATTGATTTTTTACAGAGAGGAAGGGAGAGGGATAGAGAGTTAGAAACATCAATGAGCGAGAAACATCGATCAGCTGCCTCCTGCACACCCCCCACTGGGGATGTGCCTGCAACCAAGGCACATGCCCTTGACCGGAATCGAACCTGGGACCCTCTGGTTCGCAGGCCGACGCTCTATCCACTGAGCCAAACCGTTCAGGGCGACTTTCTAAGTCTTTAATCTTGGGTGTTCTATTTACTGTCTGTGGTAGATTGTAAACAGATTTGGATACTACAAGCATGTGAACAACTTTATGGGCAGCTCAAACTTTCTCTGCCTGTGGGAGAATGACATGGTGCAGAAATTAGCTCAGCAGTTTAGGCCAGATGTGCATTGCTCCCCTCTTCTCCTAGGAAAGACTGAGCTCTCCAGTCCTCATCTTAAGCCTGATGGTATGAGTTTTAGGAGAGTTTCAGGAGATCACTCCAAAGAGTGGTTAGCTGTGACAGCCTCAGATCCTTCTGGAAGGAACATGAATTGTTGTCCATGTTTGCAGGGGTTTCTCTTGCCCAGGTCTTACAAAGGGTTATTTGCCCTAATGTCAAAAATTTCATGGGTTATGGTCACCCAGTTGGAGGACCATAGGGATTAGGAAAGCCATGATCGCTACAGAAATACTGGCCTACATGGTGTTGGAAAAGATTGCTGCCAGCTAGATGGAATGAGCCTCTTGTAAACCTACATCCAGAAATGTTCCGAGGAAAAGACAGCAGGGTGGCGTGTACACAAATCTGTGTTACTCTAAACATGTTTTCTGTGGATGCAGTCATTGTCATTGAAAATAATCTAAAGGTCTGTGCATTCCAGGATGTGACTTGTGACCCTGTGAGCATTCCCGTTGGTGTGGGTGAAAGTCCTTCATTGTTCACTGTCACTGAGGAAGGTCTCTTTCACGGGGCATGAGAACGTGGACTGACTTTCAATGTGTCAAATCTATTTTCCCCAAAAAGTTGGATATGCAAACTTCTTTTACCTTTAGCCAGTTTTAAAACGTTTTAATTTTTAATAAATGAAATGTCAAATATAATATTTGAGGAGTCTTCACATATGGAATTAAGTGAATCCATCACTATAGTCAACATTGGCCATGTGTGTCACTGAATTTACTGCATGTTCTTTTTGAATCTCTCTGCCCCTCACAGCTTTCCAAGTAACCATTGATTTACATTCCATTTTAATAGATACCTTTGTAATTTCTAAATTTTACATGATGGGAATGACAGTATTTTTTCTGCTTTTGTTTACATTGTGTAAATCTTTAGAGATTTATTAATGACACAGTAGTAGCTCAACTTTTGATGGAGAAATATTTTTATCTTCAAATATATCATAATTAGTTTCTTCATTCTATATGGTTGTTTTTGACTATTTAAAATAAGGGTTTGAAATAAAGTCTGCAAACTTTTCTGTATAATTTTTTATGTGGCTATGTTTCACTTACCCTTGTCAATAACTCAGTACAGGGTAGGTGAATGTTTAACTTATAGAGATTTGCAAGTTGTGATCAAAACTGATTGACCTGTTTCCATTTCTCCAGCAGTGTATGAGGGATTCAGTTCCTCCACACACTAGCGAATAGTTGGTTTGGTCAATCTTTTTTTTAATTTATTTAAACATCTCTTAAAACTTTGTCATGCTACCTCACTGTTGTTTTATTGCTTTCTCCTAAGGATTTATGGTGAGCCCTTCCTCGGGTGTGTTTTTGCTACCTTTATATCTCTGTTAAAATGTCTGGTCAGTCCCGGGTTCATATCCCGGACGAGCCCCCAAGAAAAAAAAATGTCTGGTCATATGTTCTGCCTAATCTGCTGTGAGTTTTGGCTGTTTTAACAAAAAGAAAGTGAAACAACCAAGATGAAAGTTGAAATTTCATCTGGTGCCTTTTTGGCTTGATGGAATAAAGGTTTTTCGAATTGGAATGATATATTTACTTTTCTCCTGGTCCGCACAATGCAGTGGACACTTTTAATTTTAATCTGCACTACTAACATTCTCCATCACGTTCACAAGTCTCGTCATTTGGTAATGCAATACACCCTTGCTTGGTAGAGCTCTCCATTTTCTTGGTCTCCTGTCATGGGGGTTCTTGTGTTAGAACAGGTCTCTCAGGTGGACCAGATGACATCAGGGTGGGCAGGGTGTTTTAGAGTCCCAAAGCCAGTGCAGAGGGAAATGGGGGGGCAGGGATCAGATTCCCCATGCCCTGAGTTAGGCATTTTGGATTTAAATCCCAGATTCCCGAATATCATTGGGACTCTCAGGGAAATGACCCCTTCCTCTGGTTCTTTCATTATTCAAATTAATATATATATATGTTTTTGTTTTTGTTTTGGTTTTTTTTTTTTGATTCTCACCTGAGGATATTTTTCCATTGATTTGTAGAGAGAGTGGAAAAGAGGGAAAGACAGAGAGAAATAGCAATGTGAGAGTGAAACATCGATTGGTGGCCTCCTACAGGAGCCTGGACTAGGGTCCTGCAACTGAGGTAAGTGATCCTGTCCAGAATCAAACCCAGGACCCTTCTGTCTACAGGATGATGCTCTATTGACGAAGCCAAAACCGCTAGGGCCAGATTCTTTTCTTTTTTAATATATTTTATTGATTTTTTACAGAGAGGAAGGGAGAGGGATAGAGAGTTAGAAACATCGATGAGAGAGAAACATCGATCAGCTGCCTCCTGCACACTCCCCACTGGGGATGTGCCCGCAACCAAGGTACATGCCCCTGACCGGAACCGAACCTGGGACCCTTGTGTCCGCAGAAGCCACAGGCCAACGCTCTATCCACTGAGTCAAACCGGTCAGGGCAGATTCTTATTTTCTTTATCCATTGTTTCTTGGTACCTTTTTTCTTGTATGTCCCAGACATCTCCATTTATTTTGATAGAGACATGCTGAATATAAAGGGCTGGAATAAATGAGTAATCATTAACATAAAATAACAGAACATTTTAATAAAAATATTTTTTCTTGAACATTAACTTACCAGACACTGAATAACTGCACAAATTAATGAGCATAATGCAAACCTAATTTTCTTTTTAAAAAATATATTTTATTGATTTTTTACAAAGAGGAAGGGAGAGGGATAGAGAGTTAGAAACATCAATGAGAGAGAAACATCCATCAGCTGCCTCCTGCACACTCCCTACTGGGGATATGCCTGCAACCAAGGTACATGCCCCTGACTGGAATCGAACCTGGGACCCTTCAGTCTGCAGGCCAACCTATCCACTGAGCCAAACCGACCAGGGCCAAACCTATTTTTCTAGTTCTCCAAAAGCAAAATATTTCCTGTTGTGCACACCAAACAAGTCAGTTCAAGACTAATGACGTGGCAATTGGCTGCTAAATTATTCACTGCTAGTATTAGTGGAGAGAAATGGTATGGCTGTGCGCAAGGCATGTAAGAGAAATGAATGCAACACAATTAATATGAATCAGTCATTAGCGAATGTTGTTGTGCGTTATAACTAGTGGCCCGGTGCACGAAATTCATACATGGGAGGTGTCTTTCTGCCTGGCCTGCACCCTCTGCAACCTGGGACCCCTTGGGGGGATGGCTGATGGCTGGTTTAGACCCGATCCCACAGCGATCGGGCCTAAACTGGCAGTCGGACATCCCTCTCACAATCTGGGACCGCTGGCTCCTAACCACTCGCCTGCCTGCCTGCCTGATTGCCCCTAACCTCTTCTGCCTGCCAGCCCGATCGCCTCCTAACCTCTCCCCTGCTGGCCCTATCTCACCTAACTTCTCCCCTGATGGCCCAATCGTCCCCAGCTACCCTCCCCTGTCGGTGTGATCACCCCCAACTGCCCTTCCCTGCTGGCCCGATGTCCTCCAACTGCCCTCCCCTGCAGGCCTGATCGCCCACAACTGCCCTCCCTGCTGCGACCCGCCTCCTCCACCAGGCCCCGCCTCCACTGTGCACTTGGCCATCTTGTGACGTCACAGGCGAGGGCCACCTAGGCTTTTATTAGTATAGATTGTGTATATCAGGATATTGTAAAAATTAAGTTATGAAATTTTTATTAAAACGTTTATGTGAAGTCAATTCGGGGTGGCAACCTAGGTCTGTGCCCAGTCAAACCTGCATTCTCCATGTACTTTTAATTTTAGTTATTTTAAGTCTTGCAATTGTACTTGGTGGTGTTTGGTGGTTTGTTTGTTTTTTAATTCATACCCTATACGTTTTGTAGTATATAATTGCGATTCATTTTAACAGCTTTACAGCCAAAATTTGTATATAACATTTATGTACTATTGTTTACTATCCTGACTATTTTTTAAAAAACATTTTATTGATTTTTTACAGAGAAGAAGGGAGAGAGATAGAGAGTTAGAAACATCAATGAGAGAGAAACACCGATCAGCTGCCTCCTGCACATTCCCTACTGGAGATGTGCCTGCAACCCAGGTACATGCCCTTGACCGGAATCGAACCCGGGACCGTTCAGTCCGCAGGCCGACGCTCTATCCACTGAGCCAAACCGGTTACGGCCCACCCTGACTTTTAATAAGCTTAGAATTGTGCCTTCATCACCACAGTCCGGGTAATAACGTTTTTGGGTTGTTTTAGTAGAAATTTCGTAACCTTATACATAAAGAATTTGGATGGTTGTTTTTGATATTGTTGAGGTTTGGGAGTTCTTTATATGTTTTCTCTTTGCAGGATTTCATTCTCTGCTGCTACACTATCACATGAGCTCCTGGCCGTTCGTTTCAAGACTATTTTTTAAAAAAAAAACACTATATGATACAACGTTTAAAATAAAAGCTGCGGCCATAAGACTCCATTGCCTAGCCCGCCCAACACAATGTAGCTCCCTCGTTATCTGCCTCACGCAACTCCAGTCTCTGAAATATACTCACTTTCCATTCATTTGCCCGGAAATGAAGTGATTTCAGGAGTTTCACACAATCCCTTGGCTACTGGCCCCAAAGCGCAGGCTCCGCCCTCTGTACGGCAGGCAGGTGTCCGAATATGGCGGCACCCACGCCGCCACCGGAAGAAGGGCGCCGACTTATTGCCAACGCAACCGGAAATCGCACACTTCGCCTCTAAAACCTCGGTCTCCTATTGGCCACCGTAGGCCGAGCGGGAAGGTGCGGACGCTGCGGAGGCATTTCGGACGCACAGCGGCTGTGCGCTCCTCGTGGGTCCGGGCCAAGACTCAGGTGGGTGTGGGTTTTGTTCCCCCCGGAAGTTTTTTTTCCTCACAAAAGTTTCGTTCCTGCCCTGACGGGTTTGGCTCAGTGGATAGAGCATCAGCCTGATGGGTCCCAGGTTCGATCCGGTCAAGGGCATGTGCCTTGGTTACGGGCAAATCCCCAGTGGGAGGCAGCTGATCGATGTTTCTCTCTCATCGATGTTTCTGGCTCTCCCTTCCTCTCTGTAAAAAAACAATAAAATATATTTTTAAAAAACAACAATATGATTTAAAAAAAAGAATTTATTAAAAAAAAAAGTTTCGTTCCTCACAGGGTGACCTATGCAGGTGTTGTGTGCAGCGTGGAATTACCACCGCGGTTCGAGGAATCAGGGTTCGGCGCCCGGGAGGTGCTAGCTAAGGGGACCTACGTGGAAACGGGATTTGAAGTGTTTGAGGGGAACCACAAAGTCTGTCTGTGGTGGAGGGTGTCCGGGGCGTCGGTGGACATAACACCCTTGTCCGGACGGTTAGGATAAGGGGTCCTGCAGGTCACCATACTGGTAAGGGACGCAGGAGGAATGTCGTAGGATCGTGGTGTCCTCCGGGTCAGGTTGTGGATTTAATACCCGGTTCGGTGAAGTGGAGCCAGAGCGGGCCGTCATCACATGCGGGTGTCTGTGGTCTAGACACTGACCTGAGGTTTTTTGTTTGTTTGTTTGTTTTAAAATATATTTTATTGATTTTTTACAGAGAGGAAGGGAGAGAGATAGAGAGCTAGAAACATCGATGAGAGAGAAACATCGATCAGCTGCCTCCTGCACATCTCCTACTGGGGATGTGCCCACAACCCAGGTACATGCCCTTGACCGGAATGGAACCTGGGAACTTTCAGTCCGCAGGCCGACGCTCTATCCACTGAGCCAAACCGGTTTTGGCTTTTGTTTGTTTTTTTAAAAATATATTTTATTGATTTTTTTTTAACAGAGAGGAAGGGAGAGGGATAACGAGTTAGAAACATCCATGAGAGAGAAACATGACCAGCTGCCTCCTGCACACCCCCTACTGGGAATGTGCCCGCAACCAAGATACATGCCCTTGACCGGAATCGAACCTGGGACCCTTCAGTCCCCAGGCCAAAGCTCTGTCCACTGAGCCAAACTGGCTAGGGCAATTTTTTTTTAAAATATATTTCTTTATTGATTTCAGAGAGGAAGGGAGAAGGAGAGAGAGAAACATCAATGATGAGAGAGAATCATTAATTGGCTGCCCCCTGCAAGCCCCCAACTGGGGATCGAGCCCGCAACCCGGGCATGTGCCCCTGACCAGAATCGAACCCGGGACCCTTTTCAGTCCACAGGCCGATGCTCTATCCACCGGGACAAACCGGCTATGGCTTACTTTTCTTAAAAATCATTTCCTGCAAGAAATTTTCTGCCAGAAGCTTCCCGTTGGTGACCAGGTACCAAATATGTGATCTTTTCTCTTTGCAGGATTTCTTTTTTTATGTTAATTATATACTTTTAAAAAATATATGTTTATTGATTTTAGAGAGAGAGAGAGAGAGGATAGAATCATCAAGGAGAGAGACATCGCTCAACTGCCTCCTGCACGCCCCCTTCTGGGGATTCAGTCCACAATTTAGGTGTGTGCCCTGGTCGGGAATCTAACCATATAAGTCAGTGGTTCTCAACCTTCCTAATGCCTCGATCCTTTAGTACAGTTCCTCATGTTGTGGTGACCTCCCAACCATAAAATTATTTCTGTTGCTACTTCATCACTGTAATTTTGCTATTGTTATGAATCGTCATGTAAATATCTGATATGCAGGATGTATTTTCATGGTTACAAACTGAACATAATTAAAGCATAGTGATTAATCACAAAAACAATATGTAATTATATATGTGTTTTCCGATGGTCTTAGGCGACCCCTGTGAAGGGGTCGCGACCCACAGGTTGAGAACCGCTGATATAAGTCACCAATCAACTGGGCCACACCTGCTGGGCTCTGTGCAGGATTTTATTCTCTGCTGCTACAGTGACAACCACACTCCTGGCCATTTCAAAAGTTGTGTTTCTGTTTTTGTTTGTTTTTTAACCCCAGCTGGCGAGGCTCCGTGGTTGAGCAGCGACCTATGAACCAAGCAAGAGGTCATGGTTAGATTCCCAGTCAGAGCACATACCCGGGTTGCGGGCTCCGTCCCCAGTGGGCAGCGTGCAGGAGGTGGCCGATCGATAATTCTCTCTCATCATTGATGTTTCTTTTTTTTTTTTTTTTAAATATATTTTATTGAATTTTTACAGAGAGGAAGGGAGAGAGATAGAGAGTTAGAAACATCGACGAGAGAGAAACATCGATCAGCTGCCTCCTGCACACCTCCTACTGGGGATGCCCCGCAACCCAGGCACATGCCCTTGACCGGAATCAAACCTGGGACCCTTCAGTCCGCAGGCCGACGCTCTATCCACTGAGCCAAACCGGTTTCGGCCTCATTGATGTTTCTATCTCTCTCTCTCTCCCTCTCCTGCTCTGAAATAAAAAAAAATTTTTCCAGAAATTTTTTAAAGTTTTTAAAAAAATACATTTTATCGGTTTTTTACAGAGAGAAAGGGAGAGAGATAGAGAGTTAGAAACATCGATGGGAGAGAAACATCGACTAGCTGCCTCCTGCACACCCTCCATCGGGAATGTGCCCACAACCAAAACACATGCCCTCGAGCGGAATCGAACCCGGGACCCTTCAGTCCGCAGGCCGACGCTCCATCCACTGAGCCAAACCGGTTCAGGCTAATTTTTTTTTTTTTTTTTAAGTTTCATTTACACAAACTAAAATAAAGGCAGCGGCCGCGTGACTTCTTTTGCCCAGCCCGCCAAACAGCATTGAATTCGCTCTGTATTTCCCCTGAGAAGCTCCAATCTCAGAAAATACACTCATTTTCCACCAGAGAACACGTGCGGGGCAGGGAGACCCTCTCGGGTGCCTCTCACCTGCCAGCACCCGCGCCTGCTGGTCCGGAACCCAGGGCTCGGCGCTCCGTACGGCAGACGGGCCCCCGACATGGCGGCCCCCGCGGCGGCGCGCCACCTGGGGGCGGACATATTGTTTCCGGGGGGAGGGGTGGGGGAGGGACACCGCGGAAATCGCTCGGTTTCTTCAGATCCTCCTGGGCCACCGTAGTGGCGCCATATCTGGGCGACGATCCCAGCATCTGAATCTGTTCGCGGGAGTGTGAGGTTTAGCAGGTCCGTGTGCTCTTTTTCCCCTTGGAGTTTTTAGAGAGAGAAAAAAAAAAAGTTTTGTCTCGGTTGAAGTTTGCTCTCACAGGTGACGCAGCCCAGGGTGGAAAGGGTGCGGCCGGGCCCGCGGGATTCCCGGCGGCGGGCGGGTCGCGTGGGGGGGCGGGGGCGCCAAGGTGTTTGGGAGGAAGCAGGTGTGTCGCTCCCGCCTGCGGTCCGGTCCCTTTGGGGTCTCCCGGCGGTTCGGGGTCGGGAGAGACGGACGGCCGAGTCCCGCCCGCCGTGGCCTGTGCGGGTCCCTCTGTGCGGCGTCAGGGTCCGGCGCGGGGTTCCCCGCGGGGCTCCGGGAGGTGGGGGCCGCGCGGGTGCCTCCGGTCCGGGTTTAGGGATGAAAAACGGGGCTGTGATCAGAGTCTCGGGAGGCGGAAGCTGTG
The DNA here is from genome assembly GCF_028538775.1 of Myotis yumanensis. Lineage (NCBI taxonomy): Eukaryota > Metazoa > Chordata > Mammalia > Chiroptera > Vespertilionidae > Myotis > Myotis yumanensis. Next base: position 5,724,755 of record NW_027223774.1, on the reverse strand, counting down.
GTCGCCCAGGACCCCGGGGCTGGTGGGCGGGGTGAGGTTCATTCCCCGGCTTGACACAGTGACAAGTGCGGTCGTGGCCATTTCAAAAGTTGTATTTCCGTTTTTGTTTTTAAATATATTTTATTGATTTTTTACAGAGAGGAAGGGAGAGGGATAGAGAGTTAGAAACATCGATGAGAGAGAAACATCGATCAGCTGCCTCCTGCACACCCCCTAACAGGGGATGTGCCCGCAACCAAGGTACATGCCCTTGACCGGAATCGAGCCCAGGACCCTTGAGTTTGCAGGCCGACGCTCTATCCACTGAGCCAAACCGGTTAGGGCTTGTTTGGTTTTTTTTTAATAAGAAACATCTATGTGAACCCTAACCGGTTTGGCTCAGTGGATAGATCGTCGGCCTGCGGACTGAAGGGTCCTGGGTTCGATTCCGGTCAAGGGCATGTACCTGGGTTGCGGGCACATCCCCAGTGGGGGTTGTGCAGGAGGCAGCTGATCGATGTTTCTCTCTCATCGATGTTTCTAACTATCCCTCTCCCCTCCTCTCTGTAAAAAAATCAACGGATATTAAAAAAAAGAAAAAAAAGAAACATCTATGTGAGGGAGACATCGATTGGACCAGGGCCAGGGATTGAGCCTGCAACCCAGGTACGTGCCCTTGACCAGAATTGAGATGGAAACCCTTCAGTCCTCGGGCCCACACTCCACCCACTGAGCCAAACCTGTGGCTAGGGCAGCGGTTCTCAACCTTCCTAATGCCGCGACCCTTCAATACAGCTCCTCATGTTGTGGTGACCCCCAACCATAAAATTATTTTCGTTGCTACTTCATCACTGTAATTTTGCTACTGTTATGAATCGTCATGTAAATATCTGCTATGCAGGATGTCTTTTCGTTGTTACAAACTGAACATAATTAAAGCATAGTGATTAATCACAAAAACAGTATGTAATTATATATGTGTTTTCAATTGTCTTAGGCGACCCCTGTGAAAGGGTCGTTCGACCCCCAAAGGGGTCGAGACCCACAGGTTGGGGACCGCTGCGCTAGGGCAAAAGACATTTTTTTAGTCTTAAACAATACTATAAACAGGTGGTTTTTTAAAAAATGTATTTTATTGATTTTTTACAGAGTGGAAGGGAGAGGGATATTTTACAACAGGTGACCTGTTTTACACAGCTGATCGATGTTTCTCTGTCATCGATGTTTCTAACTCTCTATCCCTCTATATTCTGGGTATAAGGCCGTTTTCTTGCTGTGGATGAACGTGTGTCGGTCACAGTTGGGCTGGTTATGGACACGCTGCTGTGGGCATTCTTGTCCGTGTGTCCCGGCTCCGATGTGCCCTTACTGTGGGGGGAAACATGGCTTAGATGTGAACCACAGAGAAGGCAGCAGAGCCCAGGCAAGTAGTTAGAAGCCCTGTGTTTCAGCTCATTATCCAGGGGTTGGCTAAGTGCAGTGGAGAGACGAGCCCAGCCTCACCCACGGGTCATTCATTCATCGTTTGGGGCGGCTTTCGAGGTACAGACGCAGAACTGAGTCCTGTGACGGAGATCTGTGGTCCTCAAAGCTGAAAATCAGTGGCTAATGCTTTGCAGAAAATGTTCGCCAACATCTCTCTCTCTCTGCTAACAGCATCTCCATTTTATTTAATATGCATCCCTCTGCTAAGGTAGCCTGTATCCCTGTGTATGAATTAATTCCTGCTTCATCTTAGTCCCCCGTGGTGGTTGCAATTCCCATCGCTAGTGGTTGATTTAAATAATTCATTGAATTACTTTTTCCGTGTTGGATAAAGTACTGTCTCAATGTAACCCTAATTTTCTGTCCTACTTTCTCATGTCTATAATTTACTAGAGGCCCAATGCACGAAATTCATGCAAGGGGCTTGGCCCCACCATTGCCCCTGTGGTTGCCCCCCCCCCCCCCCAGCCTGCGGGCTTTGTCCATGTCTGGTCTAATTAGTATATTACACCTTTTTTTTTATTACACTTTTATTATTAAAGATTCTGTCCTCAAAGCATTGGCTCCTCAATACAAAAATAGGAAATCTGGTGGAAATCAGTCCTGTTGCCTACCCAGAAAATTCACCTGCTACAGTGACAGGAGTTAGCAGTTTCTATGATTTTAGGGCAATAAAATTATGATTCATCCAGGATTTCAAATTTAATGACATAAAAATGTTTATAGTAGTGCCAGGTGAGCATGGCTCAGTGGTTAAGCATAGACCTATGAACCATGAGGTCAGGGTTCGATTCCTGGTCAAGGGCACATGCCCAGGTTGCAGGCTGGATCCCCAGTGTGGGCTGTGCAGGAAGCAACCGATCAGTAATTCTCTCATTGATGTTTCTCTCTCTCTCCCCCCCTCCTCTCTGAAATCAATAAAAATATATTTTAAAAACTTTATGGTATTGTTTAAGACTAAAAAAATGTCTTTTGCCCTAGTGGGTTTGGCTCAGTGGATAGAGTGTGGGCCCGCAGACTGAAGGGTTTCCATTTCAATCTTGGTCAAGGGCATGTACCTGGGTTGCAGGTTCAATCCCTGGCCCTGGTCCAATTGATGTCTCTCTCACATAGATGTTTCTATATGTCTCTCCCCTTCCCTTCCACTCTTTCTAAAAATCAATGGAAAAATACCCTCTGATGAGGATTAACAACAACAGAAAGTCTATATAATGTGATTTATGTCTCCCATTAATTGCTTATATACTTTGTTTGCACCCATTTTCTTTAGGTCCATCTTAATACAAATGCATATGTTTTATTGGTCTTTTTAAGAGACAAGCTTTTGAGGCCTAGCCAGTTAGGCTCAGTGGATAGAGCATCAGCCTGTGGATTGAAGGGTCCTGGATTCAATTCCGGTCAAGGGCACATGCCAGGTTTACAGGCTCAATCCCCAGTCAGGGGCGTGCAGGAGGCAGCCGATCAATGATTCTCTCTCATCATTGATATTTCTGTCTCCTTCCTCTCTAAAAACAATAAAAAATATATTTTTAAAAATCTAAAGTAAAAAAGACAAGCTTTTGGTATTATTGAGTTCTTCCATTGATTTGTTAATTTAAAAGATCTACAACTTAATCCGTATAAAAGCAATATTTACACACGTGTGTATTCACATATATGTAAACCATATGTAAATATGTCGTGTATGTATATTGTATGTACAAAAGGTGACCTACTTTACACATATGCGAAATATGGTAGAATATGTATATAAACAGTCATTGCCCCAGGTCAAGAAACAGAACACTGCCAGCACCCCAGTGTTGTTCTGTGAGCCCCATTCTAACTCTGTTGCATCCTCACACACCCAGGTATTTACCACCTGCTCTGCATACCAAGCTCTTTAATGCTATTCTTTATACTTTTATCATATAATTAATCATACCTAATCTTTTTTTTTCTTTATCCTCACCCGAGGATATTTTTCCATTGATTTTAGAGAGAGGGAAAGACAGAGAGAAATATCGATGTGAGAGAAACACATTCATAGGTAACCTGCACGAGCTTCGATCAGGGCCAAGGCCAGGGAGGAGCCTGCAATCAAGGTACCTGCCCTTGACCGGAAACGAACCCAGGACCCTTCGGTCCACAGGCCAGTGCTAGGGCCATGCCTAATCTTTTTTTTTTTTTTTTAATTGATTTTTTACAGAGGAAGGGAGAGGGATAGAGAGTTAGAAACATCGATGAGAGAAAAACATCGATCAGTTGCCTCCTGCACACCTCCTCCTGGGGATGTGCCCGCAACCAAGGTACATGCCCTTAACCGGAATCGAACCTGGGACCCTTCAGTCTGTAGGCCGACGCTCTATCCACTGAGCTACACTGGTTAGGGCCCATGCCTAATCTTTATGTATTATTTAGTTGTGCCTATTTTCAACTGTATCAACCAATCATACATCATGAATTTTTTTTAGATGTTAGGCTTCTTATACTCAATATATAGATAGGCTTTTTGTTGGTTGGCTGTTGGGGTTTTTTTTTTGCTCTGTAACAGGGTTGGGCAATTTTATTCTATAATGCTTACACAGTAAATATTTAAAGAGTTGCAAGCCACCGAAGGTCTCTCACATATAATTCACACAATGTGTCTTTGTTCAGGAGTGCCCCTGAGCCTTTCCCTTCCCCCTCTTCTTCCCTCCTGGCCAGTTCCCTTTCCCTTTCTCTCCTAAGCTCCAAGGGCTCCTTCTTTTGCCTCTGACTTGTTTCCTGAGCTTATGCAGGTGAGCTGGTTCACTTCTACTACCTTTGTAACTTTCTAAATAAACATTCTCGCCCTAGCCCAGTGGTTCTCAACCTTCCTAATGCTGCGACCCTTTAATACAGTTCCTCATGTTGTGGTGACCCCCAACCATAAAATTATTTTCGTTGCTACTTCATCACTGTAATTTTGCTACTGTTATGAATCGTCATGTAAATATCTGATATGCAGGATGTATTTTCATGGTTACAAATTGAACATAATTAAAGCATAGTGATTAATCACAAAAACAATATGTAATTATATATGTGTTTTCCGGTGGTCTTAGGCGACCCCTGTGAAAGGGTCGTTCCACCCCCAAAGGGGTCGCGACCCACAGGTTGAGAACCGCTGCCCTAGCCGGTTTGGCACAATGGATAGAGTGTCAGCCTGCAGACTGACCAGTCTCGGATTTGAGTCTGGTCAAGGCCACATGCCTGGGTTGTGGGCTTGATAACCCCGTGGGGGTGTGCAGGAGGCAGCCAATTGGTGATTCTCTCATCATTGATGTTTCTCTCTCTCTCCCTCTCCCTTCCTCTCTGAAATCAATAAAAATATATATTTTTAAAAAACACATTCTCTTATAACCTGAAACATTATAAGCATTTTTAGTTTGCAAGCTGGGCCAAGGTGGTATTTTCCCCATAGCATGCCATAGTTTGAATGTATGGAAGATTTTCCTACTGTTAATTGAACTTGTATTGTGTGCAGTCTGGATTGTTAGGAATGCTGCTGCCATGAAAATTCATGGACATGTTTTCTGGTGCAAAAGTGCCCTTATTTTTTTTTGGCGGGGGGAGAAAATATAGAGATAAGATGAATACCTCAGAATGAATATGCTATGTCTTAGGGTGTGTGTAACTTCAGTCTAAATAGATAATGCAAAAATGTTTTCCAAAGTTTCTTGTAGTCGCTCAGAGAAGAGTGCCCTTTACATTTCCTCCAGGGACTGTAATTAGCTCTATGGTGCACTTTATGTGGCCTGTTTAAAATATTTTTCCATAACTTGTTGAGAAATTTTCCTGTATCTTCAAGTTTTATTGATGTCCCTCTCCCATTGAGATTGATAATTGTCCTCCAAAATGATTTTTTTTTAAAATATATTTTATTGATTTTTTACAGAGAGGAGGGGAGAGAGATAGAGAGTTAGAAATATCGATGAGAGAGAAACATCGATCAGCTGCCTCCTGCACATCTCCTACTGGGGAGGTGCCTGCAACCCAGGTACATGCCCTTGACCGGAATCGAACCTGGGACCCTTCAGTCCGCAGGCCGACGCTGTATCCACTGAGCCAAACCGGTTTCGGCCAAAATGATTTTTTAAAATATATTTTTATTTATTTCAGAGAGAGGAAGGGGTAGGGGGATGGAGATGGAAACATCAGTGATGAAAGAGAATCACTGATCTGCTGCCTCCTGCATGCCCACCACTGGGGATCAGGCCGGGAACCCGGGCATGTGTCCTAACTAGGAATCGAACCTGCAATCCTTTGGCACATGGGACGACACTCATCCAATGGAGCCACACCAGCCAGGGCCTAGGCTTCGTTTAAACCAATCATCTACATGCATTTTACTTGACACATTGTTCTCTTTTCTGTATATTGTTTATTTTTATTTTTTTGCCTTATTTGGGATGGTTTTTAAAAAATATGTATTGATTTTTAGAGGGGGGGAAGGGAATGAGAGAAAGAGAAGACATCAGTTTGGTGTTTTTGTTTGTTGATGAGAGAGAGACAGACAGACAGACATTGATCGGCTGCCTCCTGCACTTGACCTTACCTGCCACTTGGGTTTGTGTCCTGATTGGGAATAGACCCCACCACCTTTTGAGATGATGCTCCACTGGCCAGGGCCAGTTTGTTGTTCCCCTTATTTATGCATTCGTTGCTTGATTCTGGTATGTGCCCTGACAGGAGATTGAATCCGCAACCCTGGTTTATTGGGATGATGCTCTAACCAACTGAACATCCCTGCCAGAGCTCGGGTGATGTTTTCAAATTATACTTCCCCATCCATAAGCATAGAATTATGTATTTTAACACAACTGTTAGTTTTCATTCTGACACTAGAGACTACATAGTACTTTTACACTCTTTTCCAACAATACGGGGATCTTAAAGTACTCAACTTCATTTACCACCTTCCAATTTATTTACAATCTTGTATACTTTAAAATATATATATATATTCTTTCCCTAGACAGTTTGGCTCAGTGGATAGAGTGTCCGCCTGCGGGCTGAAGGGTCGCGGGTTCGATTCCAGACAAGGGCACATGCCCGGGTTGCAGGCTGGGTCTCCAGTTGAGGGGCGTGCAGGAGGCAGCTGATCAGAGTGGTTCTCTCATCAATGATGATTCTCTGTCATCATTGATATTTCTATCTCTGCCTTCTCTGAAGTCAATAAAAATATATTTATATAAGATACATAAATATATATTTAAAATAATAAAAAATAAAAAGAAATATATATATATTCTTTTTTTTTTTAATATACTTTATTGATTTTTTACAGAGAGGACGGGAGAGAGATAGAGAGTTAGAAACATCAATGAGAGAGAAACATCGATCAGCCGCCTCCTGCACATCCCCCACTGGGGATGTGCCCGCAACCAAGGTACATGCCCTTGACCGGAATCGAACCTGGGACCCTTCATTCTGCAGGCCAACGCTCTATCCACTGAGCCAAACCGGTTTCGGCTATATATATATATATATATATATATATATATATATATATATTTATTGATTTCGGAGAGGAAAGGAGAGAGAGAGAGATAGAAACATCAATGATGAGAGAGAACCACTGATAGGCCACCTCCTGCATGGCCCCTACTAGGTCAACACTCAACCCCTGAGCCACACTGACTCGGCAATCTTGTGAACTTTTCTATATATTTAAAACCTCCTAAGATATTAACATTTTTGCTTATGAGACAGAGCTGAGGGCTTGCCCAGTGCACTGGGTTTCCACCTGGAATGTGTGCAGAAACGTTTGAAGAGGCACCTGAGCACACAAGCTTTGAAGGGAAACAGTGCCCAGACCCTCTCCGTCCACATGCTCTGCTCTGTGTTAGTGATTTTCACTGCTGCTGAGGCCTGGTGTGGGGATGGATGTCATCTCCCTGGTCTCCTGTGCCACTCACCCTACTTACCCTCCACAGGATAAAGGAGTGCCGCCACACAGGTGGGACCTGAGGCTCTCCTGGCCAGAAGAATACGTACTTCCCGACACCATTTGAAGGGACACTAGCGATCCTATGGCCTTGTGTGAGGTGAGGGCTCAGAGCAGTGTAGCATCCGGGCCCAGAGGAAATGTACCACCCGTGGGATTCTCTCCTCCGTCCACAGGCCTGACTCCCCAGGAGCAATAGAACCATGTGAAGCAGGAGGAAGCTCCAGGGTAGATATCAGCATTTCCGTGACACCCCGGGCTGCAGACGGATTTCTCTACAGAAATACAGAGCAGACCCCGAACACACCAAGGCAGGGCCTCGCCCTTGCCAGCTCTTTTCAGAGAACAGAAGGAAATGCTCCAGGCTCAGGTGATTGCGTTTGTTTTATCCTTTCTTGTCTTCATTCATGGATGTCTAGAGGCCTATAAAAACCACCTCTGTTGCCCTAACCGGTTTGGCTCAGTGGGTAGAGCATCGGCCTGTGGACTGAAAGGTCCCACGTTTGATTCCGGCCAAGGGCATATACCTTGGTTGCGGGCACATCCCCAGTAGGGAGTGTGCAGGAGGTAGTTGATCGATGTTCCTCTCTCATTGATGTTTCTAAATCTCTATCCCTCTCCCTTCCGCTCTGTGAAAAATCAATAAAATATATTAAAAAAACAAAAAACACACACCTCTGTTGCCTAGCTGGTTTGGCTCAGTGGATAGAGCGTTGGCCTGCGGACTGAAGGGTCTCAGGTTCGATTCCAGTCAAGGGCATGTACCTTGGTTGCGGGCACATCCCCAGTAGGGAGTGTGCAGGAGGCAGCTGATCGATGTCTCTCTCTCATTGATGTTTCTAACTCGCTATCCCTCTTCCTTCCTCTCTGTAAAAAATCACAATATATTTAAAAAAACAAAATAAACACCCACCTCTGTTAATCTGAAAAATATATATATGTGTATATGTATGCATGTACATCTATATATAAACATACATATATATCTTTTTTTTAAAATATATTTTATTGATTTTTTTTACAGAGAGGAAGGGAGAGGGATAGAGAGTTAGAAACATCGATGAGAGAGAAACATCCATCAGCTGCCTCCTGCACACTCCCTACTGGGGATGTGCCCGCAACCAAGGTACATGCCCTTCACTGGAATCGAATCTGGGACCCTTCAGTCCGCAGTCCGACGCTCTATCCACTGAGCCAAACCGGTCAGGGCCATATATATCTTTTGTCTTTCAAATATATGAATGTGGTGTTTCTAGTGTAACGAGAACCATTCTGCTTGGTCACATTATAGAAACTTCTGACTGGATGGAAGCATGGATGACTGAATGCTCAATTTCAAAATACAGGATGGGGCAAAAGTAGATTTATAGTTGTGTATACCTGATACAGAGTTAATTCTGGCATTGTTTATTAATTATTGTCTTATTTCTGTAAACCTACTTTTGTCCCACCTTGCATTTTACTAGGCATGTGATCACTGAATTGTATACGAAATTAAAATCCCACTCGCTATATAGTTGCACCTTCGAAAGTGAAAATGAGCAGAAAAACTAACATTTCTCCCATGTCATCTAAAGGACATCACACCATTACACAGCATGGAGTTGGTACAGGAACCCCTGACAGTTCACGATGTGGCCGTGGACTTCACCTGGGAGGAGTGGCAGCTCCTGGGCCCCGAGCAGAAGGCCCTGTACAGGGACGTGATGATGGAGACCTACAGCCACCTGGTGTCAGTGGGTGAGGACAGCTCCCGTGTGTCACTCAGATGGTCCTCAGTCAGTGGCCTTTTCATTCTCAGCTTCTGAAAGCTCTGGCATGTCTGGCTTTCTGAAGTGGTAGATGAATCTTAGTGTTCTGTCTGGCCCCAGAGAGGAATATTCTCCCTTCTCCTGAGAGAATACCTTTACTGTCTAAGTGTGAAAATGGTTTTGTCTTTATTATATTCTGTGGTCTTCACAGACCCCAAGTCCTATTCAGTGTGTCTAAGGCTTCCATCATTCCCCATGAACAGGTTGTGAGGCCAGCAAACCTGACGTACTCTCCAAGTTGGATCACGGAGAAGCACCATGGACAGTGGCAGGTGAACTCCTCTGTGGGACCCGTTCAGGTGAGTGAGAACCAGCACAGGGGGGCTGTGGAAATCACATTCTAGTCGCTCAGAGAAGAGGATCAGAGGTGAAGGGATTTGAGGATAGGTGAGCAGTGCCTCAGTGTATGTCCTTCCCAGTGAGAGAGAGACCCCTTTCTGTTTGTAGGAGTTTAGAGAAAAATAGATCCCTTACTCTTTTCTGGGATTTGATCCCTCTTTATCTGCACCAGGGGGCGGTGCGGAACAAAGGAATGCCCTGGCCAGCAGCCGGGGAAGAGAGGCCCCGGCCAGCAGCCAGAAGGCCCCAATCGGCCCTGATCGCCGGCCAGGTCTAGGGACCCTATATGTTTACAAATTTCATGCACTGGGCCTCTAGTTGTGATATAATTTATGTGGAAAGATCACTTTGGCTGCTGGATGGAAAACAGATGGTTGTTGGTAGGGGAGGAACAGGAAAAGCAGGCAGAAGGCTACTGCTGTAGTCTGAAAGGGACTTGTTTCAATGTGTAGAAGGGGTGTTAGTCCAATTCTGGGCACAGTCATATGGGAGGACATGCAGATTATCACAGAGGTGGATGCTGTGTGAGCGAGAGTACCAGATGAAGGTGATGCTGAGAAGTTGTGTTCTGGTTACAGGGAAGAGTGGAGTTCTCATTTACATTAATGGAGATGAGATGTGGAGAAGGATTTGGGCTCTGTTCTGGAGGTTGTTAGTCAGAGGTGCTAGGAGCTTTCTGTTGTGTTATCACCTTACTCCCGCCATGCCCACCTCACTAATGGACCCACAGCCAGTCCTGGCTTCTTCTAAAATGTAAACTTGTTTTCCTCCTCCTCTCTCCATCTCCACTGTGCCTTCCCACCCGTTTTCACAACCTGTATCTGTTTTTTGCACGTTTCTTTGCCCTTTAAGTGGCTTCACCAAAGTGTAGTGTAGGCCCCTGTACATGAGGACTGTGTCTGTGTGTCCCCAGCCTAGGACCGTGTTGGTACACAGTAGTCAGCAGTGAGGAATGGGGAAGGAGTGAGTCTGTCCCTCTCAAATTTGGTTTCTGTGAGTCTGCTTATACCATAAATTGCCTATATTTTACAGTCTGCATGTTTATCATGACCTTAGGAAGTAGACAAATCTGTATTTCATCATGGTGAATTATGGAACCTATTTTTACACTCAACTTTAACCTTTTCTTTCTTTATATTACTGTGTTTTCTAAAGAACATTAAACATGGAATTTTGTAACAAAATATATTTTTATTGATTTCAGAGAGGAAAGCAGAGGGAGAGAGAGATATAAACATCAATGATGAGAGAGAATCACTCATCGGCTGCCTCCAACACGCCCCCTACTGGGGATTGAGCCCTCATTGGGAATCAAATCATAACCTCCTGGTTCAAAGGTCAAAGTTCAACCACTGAGCCAAGCCAGCTGGGCTGAATGTATCAGGATAATTTTTCATTACCTTTCTTCCAGTTCAAATGTTGGATGAGTTCATTGTTCTGTTCTTTCCTAGAAATTTGGAAACATAATGATCATCTGCCAGAACACTTACAAAATGAAAGCCTAGAACAATGGCATAAATTTAACACATGTGAAAATACTGTCCATCAGAGCATAAACCATGCTCTGTTACCACAAAACCATTTGTTTAACGTATTTAAAAAAAGTATGAAATCAGATTTATCTTTACTCAACCAGAGAAGAAACTATGAAATCACCTTGCCTACTGAGCTTTCTGAAGTTGGAAAATCCTTTCTCCAAGCCAACAGTGAAAAGTTTCAGGCTGAAGTGAAATTTCAGGAAAGCCAAAAACTCATCAGCACTAAGTCCCAACTCATCAAACCTGAGAAAAGAGAGAAGGCTCACGTAATGGGTGACTGTGGGAACGCCTTCAAAAAGAGGATTTGTCTCACTGATCATCACATCACTCATACAGGTGAGAAGCCACGTCAGTGTAGTGAATACGGGAAAGCGTTCACAGTCTTCATGCTCACTGAACAGCAGAGAACACACACAAGAGAGAAACCCTTCTTCGTATGCAGTAACTGTGGAAAAGGCTTCCTCCAGAATCGAGACCTCATTGTACACAGGCGAATTCACAGGGGGCCAAAACCATGTATATGCAACGAATGTGGAAAAGGCTTCGTGAATAAGAGCAATCTCACTGTACACAGGCGAATTCACACGGGGGAGAAGCCTTATGTATGCAACGAATGTGGAAAAGGCTTCATCCAGAAGGGCGATCTCATAGCACATCAGAGATTTCACACAGGAAAGACACCCTTTGTGTGCAGCGAGTGTGGAAAATTCTTCTCCCGGCCCTTTGGTCTCATTAAACATCAAAGAATTCACACCGGAGAGAGACCCTATTCCTGCGGCACGTGTGGGCAAGCTTTTGCCTACATGCCCACCCTTGTGAGACATGAGAAAAAACACCTAAGAAGAAAACATGGTAGTTCAGTCAAGGCGACATGTCCTGGCTCAGAGAGTCCCAGCTCATCACAGACCAGTGTTGTCCTGCAGGAGATAAACCTTATTAGTACAGTGACTATGCAGGTGCCTACTGTGGTCCCTCAGACAGTATTAAACATGAGTGGGCCTCTAGCAAACAGGAGTGTAGTCATCGTGGCCCAGCCTGTGGCCAGAGGTGCGCCCTCAGGAGGACTTGCACAGGACAGCAACCTTCTGAATGCAGTGAGTGTGGTCTCGCCGTCAGCGATCAATTACGTGTTACTTTATGTCACAGGAAACAAATAGGAAACTTTCTGTGTGCAAAGATTTGATCAGAAAATTCCAGTTCAGATTATTGTTGAAGAGTATATCCTGAGAGAAATTGTATAAATGCTGAAACTGGGAAGTTGTGAGAGTCCCCTGCTGTTAAATATATGAATTGATGCTCATGCTGAGGCCACAATTTCCCTTCTCAAATCTCACTCCATCCTTGTATCCTGAAGGAGTGGTCACCATGCCTTCTTCATAGGGCAGCTGATCCAGTCTCTTCCACGCCAAGTCTGGTCAAATGATTTGCAGAACACACAAAGGTCCCTCTGCTGGCTGTCTTGTCCGGATAATGGTCTGCAGCTTCTAGATCTGCTCACTCACGGGAAGCAGCTTAAGCTGAGCCCCCCATATGAAAGAAGAGTTGGCTGTCACTTAGGAGGGGGTCGAAGGTGGATGAGTCATAGTTGCCACTGTCAACATCTCAGGATCCAGGCTGGTGCTAGCGCTGCCTCAGGCCTGAGGATGCCCCTCCGCCAGTATGTTGCTCTCCTGGTTGCTCCCACCTCCTTGGAGCCTCTAGCCTTGGTTGCCCTCACCCACCCACCCCCGATCTTCCATTGGTTCCCATTGGCGACTAAATTTTGCATCTTTACAAAACAAATAAACACTGTTTCAAGGGTGACCTAAACCAACGGTTGCGGACCTTTCTGACCTCTGGTCACCGACCCTGCCTAAACCACATTGCAAGTGCTCAGTAGCCTTATCTGTGTGACAGCACAATGAACAAAACTTTGTAGCTGACAATATGGCTACTCAGAGAAATCTGTCCTAATTTGCATTATGCCAGAAAGTTATACTAGAGAGCACTGCTTGAAATGATTCTATATTTCCCAGCACAGAAAAGTGAAAACCAGTTGTATGTTGATTTGGAAAGTGACTGGTTGTGCTAAAATTACTAATCAGTTTTTTGTCATAGGAATGAGCTATTGGAAGGTGATTGTAAAGAACTGTAAAAAACAGTTGTCTCACCCAGGCTGGGTGGCTCAGTGGTTGAGCATCAACCTATGAACCAGGAGGTCACAGTTTGATTCCGGGTTCAGTTGCAGGCTTGATCCCCAGTAGGGCCATGCAGGAGGCAGCAGAGCATTGATGTTTCTATGTGTATGATTCTCACTCATCATTGATGTTTCTCTCTCCCTATCCCTTCCTCTCTGAAATAAATAAAAATAAAGAACAGTTGTCTCCCTACAAATTATATCTTATCCTCAGGGAAAGGGAGAGAAGGATGGAAACATCACTGATGAGAGAGAATAATTGATTGGCTGCCCCCCTGCAGGCCTCCCACCTCAATCCAGGCATATGCCCTGACTGGGTTCATAGGTCTGTGCTCAACCGCTAAGCCACATAGGCTGGCTGGGCAGTCCCCCACAGTCATGTGTGAGTAGAAACTTTAATGAATATAAACTGGGCAGAGCAGGAAAGAAAAAGGTGTTCAGAATAAATAGAGTAAAAAGGGTGACAGGAATCTTAGTCTCAGAATGGAGAATGTGGGAGATGGGGTGTGAGATCTCTAAGAGATGTTGTCAAGCAAAGCCTTTGCAATCATTCTTAAGAGCTGCCACCATTTCAAAGCTTCCAGCTCTACTGTTTCCTGCTGAATTGAGACATGTGCTTTCTCTTCATTTTCCCTCTCTCTTGGGAGAGGGGCTCTGGTTCTCTCGCTCTCCAGGGCACTCTCCCTTAATCTCATAACTGTCCCATTTATGACAGGTCCACATATCCAAGTCATAAAGTCATAAACAGTTTGGCTTTTGGGAAAGAAATGGAAATTCACTCTGCCATGTGGTGGCTCTTTCAGGATTCAATCTCAAATGCTGGGTTTGGGGTAATTTACTCCTTCAGGTATATTTTTCAGGGACCAAACATTGTGCCAGGCACTCTATTACCCACTAAAGTGACATCAGTGAGCAAAGCAGGCAAAGGAACAGCTTTTATGGACCTTACAATGAAGGGAGGGAGACAGTAAATGGATTGTGCAATCTCAGCAGGTGATAAATCCTATGAGGAAGAATATGCACAGTAATAGATAGTGATGTATAATAATGTATAGTTGTAATGGGTGGTGGGGAGAGGGGTATTCTTGCCCTGCCCTGTTTGGCTTTTCTGGATATATTTTGAACCACGACTGAGGGACTGAGGGGAGTCACCCATCATAATGTTTGTATCAAGAGAACATTCCAGGGCAGTTTTTTTCTTCAATACTTAATTTTTTAAAAGTTTCCAATTACAGTTGACATACAGCATTATATTAGTTTCACGTGTACAGCAGTGATTAGGCATGTGTATAACTTACAAAATGATCCCCAGTAAGTCCAGCACAGGGCTACTTCTAATGATTGACAGGCTTCCTGCCTCAGAAACTTAAATGAGTGCAAATTTCCCAGGCACATCTCACACCCCCTAAACCAGAAACTCCAGTACTGATCTGGGATCCAGGACTATTGATTTTTTTAAAATATAAAAATTCTAATTAACTGGGGGGAAAAGCAAAAATTTAATAGAAGGATTTTCTTTTTTTTTTTTTATATTTTATTGGTTTTTTACAGAGAGGAAGGGAGAGGGATAGAGAGTTAGAAACATCGATGAGAGAAACATCGATCAGCTGCTTCCTGCACACCCCCCACTGGGGATGTGCCTGCAACCCAGGTACATGCCCTTGACTGGAATCGAACCCGGGACCCTTCAGTCCGCAGGCCAACGCTCCATCCACTGAGCCAAACCAGTCAGGACAGGATTTTCTGTATTCTTTTGTTAGGGAAGGCCTTTCTAAGTGTGACGCAAAACCAGAAATATTACACAAAGTGTAACTTCTGTGTGGTAAAAGATGTTTTAATAGAAGTTAAAGGGAAATTGCATATGCTTATAGATGCCGCCAAAAAAGTTTTGAGAAATACACTCTAAACTGTTAATTCCTAAATTTCCTAGAGGTTAGATAACAGATAACCTTTCTCATGTACTGTTTAATTTTTTAGAAGCATGTATAACTTATAATCAGCAAAAATAAAGGTTTTTTTTTCATTTTGGCAAGAATAATAGAGAAGGATAAATTGTATTCTATCTGTTTGACTAGACAAGAAGGGTTTTAAAAACATGGGGAGAATTTTTTTTGAGAAGTTTCAAATGCATTTGGATACCTAAAAACATAACTTTTATTTGTACAGTGTGTAGCAACTTAAAGCATAACTATGTAGTATTTATACTTTTAAATAAAACATAGAATTTTGAAAGTGTGAAATGATATTAAGTGTTATGAATAAACATGTTTTTTTCTCTCTTTTTTTTTTAAGTAATTACAAATCCCCTGGTCCAAATTTATTATGTATCTCTGAAGGCTTTAACTGAAGAAATAAATACATACTCTCACATCAGTGTTTCTCTTCGTCTTTCCCTCTCTCCTACATTCTCCCTAAGAAAAATCAACGGAAAAATATCCTTGGGTGAGGGTTAACAAAAAAATAATAATTATTATACAACATACTCATGGAACAAACTGGGCCTTCGTTGTGATAAAACAGCTTTAGCTACTTGGCTTGAGGAGTTTGACTTCCCAGGTGGTGCTCAACCTGGGGACTAGGGCATTTTAACAGCGGCCTCGTGCACACCTCAGTCTGACATTCTTTGCCCTAAATCCTGAATTACAGCCCCGTCACCACCCTCACAGCAGACCTCGTAATGGGATGGATTCCCGTTTGCCTTTGCCATTGACTCCAGACTTTTACTGCCCTCACTTTCGTGGCCTATTCGCGCCCCCCACCACACACACACAACTTACTAGTAACCTTCTCCCAGAGTTCCTCTTTCCCAGTTGGTGATGTCCAGCCTCACACTGTACTAGCTTCTGAAAGTCTTTGTTATTTTTTTTTAATATATTTTATTGATTTTTTACAGAGAGGAAGGGAGAGGGATAGAGAGCCAGAAACATCAATCATCGATCAGCTGCCTCCTGCACACTCCCCACAGGAGATGTGCCCGCAAGCAAGGTACATGCCCTTGACCGGAATCGAACCTGGGACCCTTGAGTCCGCAGGCCGACGCTCTATCTGCTGAGCCAAACGGGTTAGGGCGTTATTTTTAAATTTTACTTTTATTGATTACAGAGAGGAAGTGAGAGGGAGAGAGTCATTGATTGGCTGCCTCCTGCACACCCCCCTACTGGGGATCAAACCCGCAACCTGGGCATGTGCCCTGACCGGGAATCAAACCCATGACCTCTTGGTTCATAGATTAATGCTCAACCACTGAGCCACGCCAGCCGGGCGAAATTCTTTCTGTTATTAAAAAACTATTTCCTGGCTAGAGCTATCGCTGGGTGTCCCTTGAACAGGTGTGTAATGCTGTCCCTTTCTAGGAGCGCCTCCTGGGCTGCTCTACTGCCACCTGAAGTCCTCATGGACCCTTTGTAAACGTTTTTTGTGTTTAATTCTATGTAAAGTGGAGAATTGATTCTCTGCCCAGCCCGCTGAAAGCAACTGAGCTCGCACCGTGTTGGCATCACGGAGCTCTCAAATCGAATGCGTCTTTTAAGAGCCCCAGTGCCCGTAAAGGAGATCATTTCAGTAGCTTCTCACCTGTCCGCCCTCCCTGGCTAGTACTTGCCTCGAGGTTGCAGCTGTAACATCTGTACGGTGAGCAGGTGTCCCGACATGGCGGCCCCCGAGAGCCGTCGCTGGGGTGGGCGCGGACATAATGCCCCTGAAAAGGGTTTGCTGCGTTTCTTCAAACACCGCAGATCCCCCTCGGCCGCCGTAGAGGGAGCCGTGATGGTGCAGAAGCTGAAGCGTTTTTGCGAAAACCCCCGCAGTGTGTGCTATCCTGGTGGGTTTGAGGGAAAACTCAGGTGAGTGTGTGGTTTTGTTCTCGCAAGTGTTTGCGTCACAGAGGAGTTTGGGTTCTCACAGGTGACGTGCGGAGCATGGAATCATCACTGGGTCTGCGGGTCGGGGGAGGGTAGCCGAGGAGAGCCCCGTAGGAACGGGAGGTGAGGTGTTTGAAGGGAAGCAGAGGCATCTGTCGGTGGTCGGGGTGCCCTCGGGTCGGTGCCCAGATGAAGAGTCTGTAGAGAGAACGCCCTTGTCCTGACTGTCAGGCTCTGGGGTGCTGCAGGTCACCCCGCTTGTGAGAAATGCAGGAGGCATTTAGGGAGATGGCGGTGTCAGGTTCAGGTTGGGGTTTGATAGGCGGGTCAGTGATGTTGAGGTCGGCGAGGGAGGTCAGCACACGCTAGTGTCTGGCCCGGGTTTCTGGTTAAGAGGGAATTGTGGGGAGGAGGGGAAGGAGGTCGCTGACAGCTGGGAGGCGGCGGCAGACAGCGGGCAGGAAATGCAAATCTCCCAAAGTGCCCATTGTGATGCCGGACCTGAGCCTGCCCACCGTCCCCTCCCTCCCCCTCCCCCCCTGCTCCCCTCCCCCAGATCCGCATCCTCAAGAGGCCCAACCAGCAACGGTGAGGTGAGCAGCCCCCACTCCGCCAGCTGGCCGGCCCTTCCCGTCAGGTCCCCAGCTCAGCGGGAGGCAGAGTGCGCACAGCCCAGAAGTCGGTCCTGCGCAGCGCCGGCCCCAGGAGGAACGAGAGAAACCCATCCTCAGCAGGCCAGCCAGGCTCTCCCAACCCGAAGACCGCAGGCAGCCTTTGGGTCCTGATGGGTCACAAGGCTTCAAACAGCGCAGGTAAATGCGGGCAAGAGCCCTAACCGGTTTGGCTCAGGGGATAGAGCCTCGGCCTGCGGACTCAAGGGTCCCGGGTTCGATTCTGGCCAAGGGCATGGTTGCGGGCACATCCCCAATAGGGGGTGTGCAGGAAGCAGCTGCAGCTGATCAATGTTTCTCTCTCATCGATGTTTCTGGCTCTCTATCCTTCTCCCTTCCTCTCTGTAAAAAAAAAAAAACTATGCGGGCAAGAAAGAAAGCCACCGTCACCACCTCCTGCCATGGGGAACAACTGGTCTTGAGCAGAGGGAAACACCTGATTCACTTAAACGGTGCTCCCCTTTGCTCCTCCCAATGTGAGCTTGAACCCCATGCACTGTGATCTCCCCCTTCCCACTGTGATTGGCAGGCCCACTGTGATTGGCAGGTCTACAAGGGCTGTCCCAAGTCAATGGGAAGGGAAGGGTAGGGGTTAGAGGATTTAAGAGTAGAGAGTCAGTGCCAGCAGTAACAGTTTATCAAGCTCATTAATTTAGGATTTCAAAACAAATGCATGTCTTCGTCACTTAGAAGCAAGTTCCATTTCAAATTAAAAAAGAAGAATGTGGGATCAGTGTCTCTGGTCCCCAGGAGCTTGTAAGAGTGAAGTTCTGATGTTTTTTAAATTGTTAAGATCATGTCTGCTGTTGGGACCAAAGGCCTTGGGGCCCAGAATACTATTTCCAGTCCTCCTGTTTTGTTTTGTTTTTTTCTTCCAATATATTTTTATTGATTTCAGAGAAAAAGGGAGAGAGAGAGAGAAACATCAATGACGAAAGAGAATCATTGATTGGCTGCCTCCCGCATGCCCCCTATTGGAGATCAAGCCAGCAATCCAGGCAGGTGCCCTTGACTGGAATCGAACCTGGGACCCTTCAGTCCACAGGCTGATGCTTTACCCATTGAGCAAACCGGCTAGGGCAATCCTTCTGTTGTTTTTTTGTTTGTTTGTTTGTTTGTTTTTTAAATATATTTTATTGATTTTTTACAGAGAGGAAGGGAGAGGGATAGAGAGTTAGAAACATCGATCAGCTGCTTCCTGCACACCCCAAACTGGGGATGTGCCCACAACCAAGGTACATGCCCTTGGCCGGAATCGAACCTGGGACCTTTCAGTCCGCAGGCCGATGCTCTATCCACTGAGCCAAATCAGCTAGGGCCTCCACCACATTTATAATATAGGCTTTATGGACCTGAAGAGTGAATACTTTTAGGAGATCAAATGAAGGGAGGGACATGAGGGGCATTGTGTGAACAGGAGGACGTTGGCACTGGGTCCCAGACCAAATATGTCACTCATTGAATTTTCTCCTTAATGCACAGGTTCTGACTCATCAGAAGCAATAGAATCATATGAAACAGGAGGAATTTGAAGAATCGGGAGAAGTTGAAGAATCGGGTATCAGAAATTTAAAGCAAACCCAAAAATACCAAGTCAGAGCCTCCCCATTGTCAGCTCTTTAAAAAAAAAATAAAAAAAATTTATTGATTTCAGAGAAGAAGGGAGGAGAGTTAGAAACATCAATGATGAGAGAGAATCACTGATCAACTGCCTACTGCACACACCCTACTGGGGATGGAGCCCGTAACCCAGCCGTGTGCCCTTGTACAGAATCAAACCCGGGACTCTGCAGTCCCCAGGCCACTGCTCTATCCACTGAGCCAAACTGGATAGGGCGCCAGCTCTTTTCAGAGAACAGAAGAAAATGCTCCAAGCTCAGGTGACTATGGGTTTGTTGTATCATTTTCTGTCTTCATGAATGGATGTCTAAAGGCCTATAAACACCACCATTGTTCATCTGAGAAGTATACATATATCTAGGGTGTCGAAAAAAAATTGTATACACACTTTAAGACTGATAGCTCAATTGATGTTTCTTTCTTTCAGATGTAGCCTACTGGAATTAATAATTATTGAAAGTGTGTATACATTGTTTGGGGACACCCTGTATTGTGTCTCAAATACATGAATGTGGTATTTCTAGGAAACAAGAACATTTAACTTCTTCATATTTATTTATTTATTTAAAAAAATATATATTTTTTATTGATTTTTTTACAGAGAGGAAGGGAGAGGGATAGTCAGAAACATTGATGAGAGAGAAACATCGATCAGCTGCCTCCTGCACACCCCCCACTGGGGATGTTGCCCGCAACGAAGGTACATGCCCTTGACCGGAATCGAACCTGGGACCTTTCAGTCCGCAGGCCGATGCTGTATCCATTGAGCCAAACTGGTTAGGGCTAACTTCTTCATATTTTAGAAACACTTAATTGGATGAACACATGGATGATAGAATGCTCAGTTATAAGATGCAAAGTGGGCCAAGAGTAGCTTTACAGTTGTATGTGAAACAGAGTTGATTGCTGTATGGTTTATTAATTGTTGTATTATTTTCCATAGGAACAACTGTAAAACTACTTTTCTCCACCATAGGCATGCGATTATTCAACTGTATACTATATTAAAACCCCACTCGCTATATGTGTAGTCTATAAAGTGAAAATGAGCAGAAAAACTAACATTTCTTCCCTATCATCTAAAGGACATCACGCCATTACACAGCATGGAGTTGGTACAGGAAGCCCTGACAGTTCACGATGTGGCCGTGGACTTCACCTGGGAGGAGTGGCAGCTCCTGGGCCCCGAGCAGAAGGACCTGTACAGGGACGTGATGATGGAGACCTACAGCCACCTGGTGTCAGTGGGTGAGGACAGCTCCCCCATGTCAGTTAGATGGTCCTCAGTCAGTGTCCTTTCCATTCTCAGCTTCTGAAAGCTCTGGCATGTCTGGTTTTCTGAAGTCGTAGGTGAATCTTAGTTTTCGCCCTGGCCCCAGAGAGGAATATTCTCCCTTCTCCAGAGAAAATAGCCTTTACTGTCTAAGTGTGAAAATTGTTTAGTCTTTAAGTATTATATTCTATGGTCTTCACAGACCCCAAGTCCTATTCAGTGTGTCCAAGGCAGGGGTGGGCAAACTTTTTGACTCGAGGGCCACAATGGGTTCTTAAACTGGACCGGAGGGCCGGAACAAAAGCATGGATGGAGTGTTTGTGTGAACTAATATAAATTCAAAGTAAACATCATTACATAAAAGGGTACGGTCTTTTTTTTTTTTAGTTTTATTCATTTCAAACGGGCCATAGTTTGCCCACGGCTGGTCTAAGGCTTCCGTCATTCTCCATGAACAGGTTATGAGGTCAGCAAACCAGACTTACTTTCCAAGTTGGATCACGGAGAAGCACCATGGACAGTGGCAGGTGAAATCCACTGTGGAACCCGTTCAGGTGAGTGAGAACCAGCACAGGGGGCTGTGGAAATCACATTCTAGTCGCTCAGAGAAGGGGCTCAGAGGTGAAGGGATTTGAGGATAGCTGAGCAGTGCCTCAGTGTATGTCCTTCCCAGTGAGAGAGGGTAGACCCCTTTCTGTATGTAGGAGTTTAGAGAAAAATAGGCCCCTTAATCTCTTCTGGGATTTGATCCCTCTTTATCTGCACCTTGAGTTTTGGTTGTATGGTTTTTATTTTATTTTATTTATTTTTAGAGAGAGAGTAAGGGAGAGGAATAGAGAGATAGAATCACTTTGTAGACAGAGAATCATCGATCGGCTGCTCTCTGCACGCCCCATACTAGCTATTGAGCCTGCAACCCAGGCATGTGCCCTGACCAGGAATCGAACTGTGACCTGGTTCACAGGTTGTCGCTCAACCACTGAGCCATGCCACCCGGACATGGTTCTTTTTTTTTTTTCAGGATACTCAAATCTTTCCCTTCTGCATACTCTTCCACCTCCCCTGCTATGAGACTGCACTGGCCAAGGCCGCCCTTCAGTGACAAAATGCTCACTGTCTTCTGAGCACTGCTCCTTTCTGCCCCCGCTGATGTTGATTGCCTTCCTAACATCCACCCCATCTTGGATGCTGTGTCCCCAAGTAAAACTACTCACTGTGCTTTCCTTTCCTTTTTCTCTTCTCTTTTTTTTCTCTCTGAGGTTCTTCCTAGATCCTGGTTTCCATTTTCTCATCTGAACCACTAACCCTTCAAAGTTTTCTTCATTCTAGTCAGCTAAGCTTTTGTTCCCTTCACAAGACTCCCATAGTGCGACCTCCCCAATGGTATCCACCACAGACGCTATTCTGTGGAATTTACTCATCTTGATGGCAACTCCCCTTGAGCTCCCAGTCACGGCAAGGAACTAGAATTATCGTCCCTCCTAGAGAACCCCTGTAAGTTTAGGTTCTCCTTCATTCCTGTGCACCTGCCCCCCGGCCATCCAGCCATCATATCAGTTCCCTACCCACAGCGCTCTCTAAAGGAATCTGTTGTTCATAATGTGATTTAACTAGAACATTGAACTAGGTACATTCCAGCCTAAATAATACTCTTGCCGACTTCAAATGAATTCCTTTGTGTATTTTCTAATTTTGAACTTTGTTCTTGTTTATTGTAGATGTTACCATTGTAGCATTCACTTCCCTCGAACTTTCATTTTCTCCCCACCATAGAATGAGAACATTCAGTCCTGGTTAACTCTAATACCCATCAAATGATGATAAAAAATTTTCTTCCTGGACTCCTCCTTACCCCGGCCGGGGGGTAGGAGGTTGGAGCAGCGGGAGCAGCTACTGGGGTACCCCGGGCGGAGGCAGGCCTCGCCCTCCCTCCCCTCGGGACGGGTACGGGAGCCCGCATCACACGCCCGTCGTTCGGGCCCCCGTGTAGGCCCTATGGGAGCAGCCACTCTCCGCGACACAGCGGTGGCTTCCCCGGGGGCCGGTTCGGGTCTCCGTCCCAGGGCGGCCACCCTGGCTCCTACTCCAGGTCCCCCGAGGGGTCCCAGCAGCAATTCGGCTACTCCCCGGGGCAGCAGGCCCACCCCCAGGGTTCTCCAAGGACATCTACACCCTTTGGATCAGGGCGTGGTAGAGAAAAAAGAATGTCTAATGAGTTGGAAAGTTATTTCAAACCTTCAATGCTTGAAGACCCTTGGGCTGGCCTAGAACCAGTGTCTGTAGTGGATATAAGCCAACAGTACAGCAATACTCAAACATTCAAAGGCAAAAAAGGAAGATACTTTTGTTAAAATTTCTGAAATTCAACTGGAAGCTTCATGTGTCAGGAACATCTTGGACAAAACTCTTGTGTTTTGAACCCTAAATTGAACCCTGACATGGTGCCTTTGACTGAATAATTAGTTGAGTCTTCTTGGTATTTTTCATCATGTCAAATATTGTTGGTATTAGAAAAGAAATATGGTAGGATAATTTGCAATATTTCTCTGAAAGTGCCTACCACATTTTAGAAGATTTACAGTTTCCAACTATTTAATATTCTTGGTTATATAATGGACATTTGTCTTTTAATGTTTTTCCAGTGTTTTAAAATAAAACATTTTGTCTTCCTAAAAAAAAAAAATTTTTTTTCTTCCTGTTATTTGCATGATATGATATGTTGTTCATAAAGAGATAGATTTTTTAAAAAATATATTTTATTGATTTTTCACAGAGAGGTAGGGAGAGAGATAGAGAGTTAGAAACATCGATGAGAGAGAAACATCGATCAGCCACCCCCTGCACATCTCCCACTGGGGATGTGTCCGCAACCCAGGTACATGCCCTTGACCAGAATCGAACCCGGGACCCTTCAGTCCGCAGGCTGACGCTCTATCCACTGAGCCAAACCGGTTTCAGCAAGAGATAGATTTTTTATCTTTTTTCAAAAATGCTGCCCAATGTTTTCCATACCTGTTCTTGCTTCCTTGTTTCATCCTCTACAGATTATTTTTAGATAATGTAGTGTATGCTGGGCATAACAGCAGTGAGACAAAGCATACAAATATACCAAGAGCTTTCATTTTAAGAGAAGGCGTAAGAAAATGAATCAAAACACACAAATAAATTATATATCGATGAGGTGAAACCTGCTGAGATAAAAATTCATTCTGAAGAACGGAGCAGTAGGTGCTGGGGCTCGGGCTGCTCTTTAAGGAAGGGATCTCTTCTCTGATAAGATGCTTTTGAGCCAAGAGATGAGGGACGTTAGGCTGCTGGGTTAGAAGATTCCATGTAGAGAGGCCAGCGAGTAGAAAAGGCAGGAATGTGTTTGAGAAACATTCAGGAGCTGGTGTGGATGGAGCAGCGTGGGCTGTGGGGAACATTCCAGAAATAACAGACAGTCGCTGGCCGGGAGGAACAGGAAAAGCAGGCAGAAGGCTACTGCTGTAGTCTGAAAGAGGGACTTGCTTCCACATGTGGAAGGGGTTCTAGTCCAATTCTGGGCCTATTCATAGGGAAGACAGGTGGGATTTATCATTGAGGTAGATGCTGTGTGTGAGCGAGAGTACCAGATGAAGGGTGATACTGAGAAGTTTTTTTCTGGTTACAGGGAAGAGTGGAGTTCTCATTTACGTTAATGGAGATGAGATGTGCAGAAGGATTTGGGTTGCAAAATCAGGGGTTCTTTCCTGGAGGTTGTTAAGCCACAGGTGCTAGGAGCTCCCTGTTGTGTTATCACCTTACTCCCGCCATGCCCACCTCACTAATGAGCCCACAGGGCCCTGGCTTCTAAAATGTAACTTGTTTTCCTCCACCTCTCTCCATCTCCACCAGGGGTCCTCAAACTATGGCCCGCGGGCCACATGCAAATACAAATATTGTATTTCTTCCTGATTTGTTTTTTTACTTCAAAATAAGATATGTGGCCCTAACTGGTTTGGCTCAGTGGATAGAGCGTCGGCCTGCCGACTGAAAGGTCCCAGGTTCGATTCCTGTCAAGGGCATGTACCTTGGTTGCGGGCACATCCCCAGTAGGAGGTGTGCAGGAGGCAGCTGATTGATGTTTCTCTCTCATCGATGTTTCTAACTCTCTATACCTCTCCCTTCCTCTCTGTAAAAAATCAATAAAATATATTTTTTTAAAAATAAGATCTGTGCAGTGTGCATAGGAATTTGTTCATAGTTTTTTTTTAAACTATAGTCCGGCCCTCCAACGGTCTGAGGGACAGTGAACTGGCCCCCTGTTTAAAAAGTTTGAGGACCCCTGATCTCCACTGTGCCTTCCCACCCGTTTTCACAACCGGTTGCCGTTTTGTGCAGGTCTTTGTCCCTTAAGTGGCTTCATCAAACTGCAGTGTAGGCCCCTTGTAGGTGAGGACTGTGTCTGTGTGTCCCCAACCTAGGACCGTGTTGGTACACAGTAGTCAGCAGTGAGGAATATGGAAGGAGTGTCTGTCCCTCTCCAATTTGGTTAAGGTTGCCCTTTCCTGTGTCTGCTGATACCATAAATTGCCTATATTTTACAGTCTGCATGTGTGTCATATCCTTAAGGAAGTAGACAAATATATATTTCATCATAGAGCCTGTTTTTATATTCAACTTTTACCTTCCCTTTCTTTTTATTACTGTGTTTTCCAAAGAACACTGAACATGGAATTTGTAACAGATACAATTTTATTGATTTCAGAGAGGAAAGCAGAGAGAGAGAGAGAGAGAGAAATATCAATGATGAGAAAGAATCACTGATTGGCTGCCTCCTGCATGCCCCCTACTAGGGATTGAGCCTGCAACCCGGGCATGTACCCTGACTGGGAATCGAACCATAACCTCCCGGTTCATATAGGTCGACGCTCAACCACTGAGCCAAGCCAGCTGGGCTGAATGTATCAGGATAATTTTTTATTACCTTTCTTCCAGTTCAAGATGTTGGATGAGTTCATTGTTCTGTTCTTTCCTAGAAGTCTGTAAACATGATGATAATCTGCCAGAACACTTACAAAATGAAAGCCTAGAACAAGGGCATCAACGTGACACCTGTGAAAATACCGCCCATGAGAGCACAAACCATTCTCTGTTAGGACAGAAACATATGTTTGACTCACATGGAAAAAATATGAAATCAGATTTTTCTTTACTTAACCGGAGGAGAAACTATGAAATCAAGACGCCCACTGAGTATTCTAAAGCTGGACGATCCTTTCTCCATGCTAACGGTGAACAATTTCAGGCTGAAATGAAATTTCAGGAAAGCCGAAAACTCCTCAACACTGAGTCCCAACTCGTCAAACCTCAAAAACCTCAGAAAAGAGAGAAGGCTCACGTATGCAGTGACTGTGGGAAAGCCTTCAAGAAGAAGTCTTGCCTCACTGGTCATCAGGTCATTCATAGAGGTGAGAAGCCACATCAATGCAGGGAGGGCGGGAAAGCTTTCTCCAGAAACTTCATGCACACAGGGGAGAAACCTTATAAATGCTCTGAATGTGGCAAAGCATTTCTCAAAAAATCCTTACTCAACATACATCAGAGAACACACACAGGAGAGAAGCCCTTCACATGCACTGAGTGTGGGAAAGCCTTCACCCGGAACGGGGACCTCGTTGTACACAGGCGAATTCACACGGGGGAGAAACCTTGTATATGCAAGGAATGTGGGAAAGGCTTCATCCGGATGAGCAATCTCACTGTACACAGGCGAATTCACACGGGGGAGAAGCCTTATGTATGCAACGAATGTGGGAAAGGCTTCATCCAGAAGGGCGATCTCATAGCGCATCAGAGATTTCACACAGGAAAGACACCCTTTGTGTGCAGCGAGTGTGGAAAATTCTTCTCCCGGAAGTTAAGTCTCATTAAACATCAAAGAATTCACACGACAGAGAGACCCTATACCTGCAACACGTGTGGGCAAGCTTTTGCCTACATGTCTACCCTTGTGACACATAAAAAAATACACCCAAGAGCAACTCATGGTGGCCCAGTCAAGGCGATACTTCCTCGCTCAGAGAGTCCCAGCTCATCACAGACCAGTGTTGTCCTGCAGGAGATAAATCTTGTTAATACGGTGACTATGCCGGGGCCTTCTGTGGTCCCTCAGACAGTATTAAACATGAGTGGGCCTCTAGCAAACAGGAATGTAGTCACCGTGGGTAAGCCTGAGGCCAGAGGTACACAGGACGGAAACCTTCTGAATGCAGTGAGTGTGGTCTCACCGTCAGTGACCAATTATGTGTTACTTTATGTCATAGGAAACCAATAGGAGTCAGGTATGTGTTACTTTATGTCATAGGAAACCAATAGGTGTCATCCTGTGTGCAAAGATTTCATCAAAAAATTCTAGTTCAGGTTATTGTTGAAAAGTATATCCTGAGAGAAATTGTCTACATGCTGAAACTGGGAAGTTATGAGAGTCTCCTGCTATTACATATATGCACTGATATGAAGGCATACTGTGATCTTAACCCAAACACGTACATCAATTGGTCAGTTGTGTCAGTTGAAGAAATAAAAGGAGCTATTTGGAGGTAATAAGTGAATTTTGAAAACATGAACGTAATTGCATCTGAAATGTTGGTATGAGCGAAAAGCACTAAAGAGCTAATACTGGATTAGTGGTATATATGCATACATTTATCAATTCAGTTTCCCCAGACCAGTGTGAATGGTTAATTGAAAATGGGCGTGTCTACCTAAACTCTTTAAGAAGTTTATGTTATGCAGAGGGTCCTATGAAACAGAAGCCTTATATTGGGTCTATTCATTTATTTATACTGAGTTTCTGTCAAGTACTTCCTTTGTACCTGGTTCTGTTCCAGGAGCTGAAGAGGCAGTAGTGATGAAAAGAGAAGAAGGTCATGGTGTCCCAGAGACAGCATTCAGGTAGTCATGTGATCTTATCTCTAAGTGGCACCTGTACACACCAGCTAATTGTGTAAGAGTATGTCAGTGTCTACACCCGGGAAACGGGCCTGGTCTTAGTTTGTTCTCATTGCGGTAAGACAATACCATAGCCTGGGTGGCTTATAGAAGCAGGAATTTATTTAAATAGAACTCATTTTGTAAATTATATTCATGCCTATCACAATGTTGTACACCTAAAACTAATATAATGCTGTATGTCCACTGTAATTGGAGCCCTCATGAACTGTAAGCAAACTAAACAAAATGCGAACTAGAGAGGATCAAAAAACTTACTCCCATTTGGGTTTATTTGTGGCTGTAAGAGAAAGTTTACCAATTAGGAAACAGTTTCAATGTACTGAGGGATCTGCAATTGGCATAAGAATATTATGAAAATATTTTGCAAACCCGACTGGTGTTGCTCAGTGATTGACCTCTGAACCAGGAGGTCAGGGTTCAATTCCAGATCTGGGTACATGCCCGGGTTGTGGGCTCGATCTGCAGTGTGGGGCATGCAGGAGGCAGCTGATCAATAATTCAGTCTCATCATTGACATTTCCTTCCCTTCCTCTCTGAGATCAATAAAAATATTTTTAGAAAAAGAAGAAATAATTCTTGCCCTAGCTGGTTTAGCTCAGTGGATAGAGCATCGGCCTGGGGACTAAAGGGTCCCAGGTTCGATACCAGTTAAGGACACATGCCTGGGTTTCGGGCTTGATCCCCAGTAGGGGGCGTGCAGGAGGCAACCAAACCATGATTCTCATCATTGATGTTTGTTTCTCTCTCTCCTTTTCCCTTCCTCTCTGAAATCAATAAAAATATTTTTTTAAAGAAAGAAATAATTCTTTATTGTTGAAATTATTACATATGTCCTATTTTCCCCCCATGGATCCCCTCCAGCCAGCCCCCGCCCACTGCCCCAGGCCCTTACCTCCCCATTGTCTGTGTCCATGGATTATGCATATATGCCATGCCTTCTTTCTAGGGCAGTTCATCCAATCTCTCTTCCACAACAAATCTGATCAAATGATTTGCAGAAAACATGAGGTCCCTTCTACTGGCTGTTTTGTCCGGATGATGGTCTGCAGCTCCCAGATCTGCTCATTCATGGGAAGCAGCTTAAACTGAGCCCCAATCTGCAAGGAGAGTTGGCTGTCACTTAGGAGGCTGGTGGATGAGTCAGTTGCCACTGTCAACATCTCAGGATCCAGGCTGGCTCTGGCATCTTCCAATATGCATTGGAATATATGCATTGACACAAGGATCCCCCTCCGCCAGGATAGTGCTCTCCTGGGTGCTCCCACCTCCTTGGACCCTCTAGCTTCTGTTGCCCTCTCACCTCCTGGTCTTCCATTGGTTCCCATTGGTGACTAAATTTTTCATCTTTACAAAACAAATAAAAGCTGTTGCAAGGGTGCCGTAAAGCACGTTTCAAGTGCTCAGTAGCCATATATGTGTGACTAGTAGCGACCTCATCGGACAGCACAATGAACAAAACTTTGTAGCTAACAATATGGCTACTCAGAGAAATCTCATAATTTGCATTATGCCAGGGAGTTATATTGGAGAGCACTGCTTGAAATGATTCTATATTTCCCAGCCCAGAAAAATAAAAACCAGTTGTATGTTGAATTGGGAAGTGACTGGTTGTGCTAAAATTACTAATCAGAGTTTTTTTTGTCACTGACAGGAATGAGCCATTGAAAGGCGATCATAAAAAATTGTAGAAAACAGTTGTCTCTTGCCGAAACCGGTTTGGCTCAGTGGATGGAGCGTCAGCCTGCGGACTGAAAGATCCCAGGTTCGATTCCGATCAGGGGCATGTGTCTGGGTTGCGGGCACATCCCCGGTGGGAGATGTGCAAGAGGCAGCTGATCGATGTTTCTCTCTCATCGATGTTTCTAACTCTCTGTCTCTCTCCCTTCCTCTCTGTAAAAAATCAATAAAAAATATATTTAAAAAACAAAAAAACAAAAAACAGTTGTCTCACCCAGTCTGGGTCAGTCAGTGGTCGAGCATCGGACCTATGAACCAGGAGTTCACAGTTCCATTCCAGGTCCAGGTTGCAGGCTTGATCCCCAGTGTGGGGCTTGCAGGAGGCAGCAGGTCATTGATGTTTCTATCTGTATGATTCTCTCTGATGTTTCTCTCTCGCCTCCTTCCCTCTCTGAAATCAGCGAAAATAGCTTTTAAAAAAGAACAGTTGGCCGAGACCGGTTTGGCTCAGCGGATAGAGCATCAGCCTGCGGACTGAAGGGTCCCAGGTTCGATTCCGGTCAAGGGCATGTACCTGGGTTGCGGGCACATCCCCAGTAGGGGATGTGCAGGAGGCAGCTGATCGATGTTTCTTTCTCATCGATGTTTCTAACTCTCTATCTCTCTCCCTTCCTCTCTGTAAAAAATCAATAAAATATATTAAAAAAAAAGAACAGTTATCTCCCCACAAATTATTTTTTTTGTTGTTATTGTTAATCCTCACCCTAGAATATTTTTCCATTGATTTTTCAGAGAGTAAGGGAGAGGGAGAGAAAGAGAGAAACCAGGTCCAGGGAATCTGAAACCAAGGTATATGTACTTAACCAGAATTCAACCCCGGAACCTTTGGTCCAAGGATCGACACTCTATCCACTAAGCAAAAACAGTCTAGGGCACAAATTATTTTTTAAAATATATATATTTTTATCCTCAGGGGGAGAGAGAGAGAGAGAAGAATGGACACATCACTGATGAGAGAGAATATTGACCGCCTTCCCCTTGCATGACTCCCACCTGTGATAGAGCCCGCAACCCAGGCATATGCCTTGACCAGGAATTGAACAGCCACCTCCTGGTTCATAGGTGGATGCTCAGCCTCTGAGTCACATCGGCTGACCATACAGTCCCCCCCCAAAATCATGTGTGAGTAGAAACTTTAACTGAATATAAACTGGGCAGAGCAGGAGAGAAAAAGGTGTTCAGAATAAATAGAGCAAAAAGGGTGACAAGAATCTTAGTCTCTAAGAATAGAGAATGTGGGAGATGGGGTGTGAGATCCTTAAGGGATGTTGTCAAGCAAAGCCTTTGCATTTGTCCAAGGGACTATCAATCATTCGTAAGAGCTGCCACCATTTCAAAGCTTCCAGCTCCACTGTTTCCTGCTGAATTGAGACATGTGCTTTCTCTTCCTTTTCCCTCTCCTTCTCCTGGGAGAGGGACTCTGGTTCTCTCGCTCTCCAGGGCACTCTCAATTAGTCTCATACCTGTCCCATAGTTTCCCACGATCCACACTATAAACAGTTTGGCTTTTGGGAAAGAAATGGAAATTCACTCTGCCATGTGGTGGCTCTTTCAGGATTTAATCTCAAATGCTGGTTTTGGGGTAATTTATACTCCTTCAGACATATTTTCAGGCACCAAATATTGTGCCGGACACTGTAGTACCCACTGAAGTTCCATCAGTGAGCAAAGCAGGCAAAGGAACAGCTTTTATGGATCTTATAATGGCGGGAGGGAGACAGTAAATGGATTGTGCAATCTCAGCAGGTGATAAATCCCATGAGGAAGAATAACAGACGGCAATAGATACTAATTTATAATAATGTGTAGGTTGTAATGGGATGGGGGGGTGGTACTCTGGCCCTGCTCTGTTAGGCTTTTCTGGATATATTTTGAACCAAGACTGAGGGACTGTGGGGAGTCACCCATCATAATGTGTGTATCAAGAAAACATTCCAGCCTAGCTGGTTTGGCTCACTGGATAGAGCGTTGGCCTGTGGACTGAAAGGTCCCAGGTCCGATTCCAGTCAAGGGCATGTACCTTGTTTGCGGGCACATCCCCAGTGGGAGGTGTGCAGGAGGCAGCTGATCGATGGCTCTCTCTCATGGATGTTTCTAACTCTCTATTCCTCTCCCTTCCTCTCTGTAAAAAAATCAATAAAATATATTTTTAAAAAAGAGAGAGGAGAACATTTCACCCCTAGCCGGTTTGGTTCAGTAAGTACAGCATAAGCCCTTGGACGGAAGGGTCCCGTGTTCAGTTCTGGTCAAGGGCACATACCTGGGTTGCAGACTCCTGCCTGGCCCCGGGGCCAGTGGTCGGGGATCACGCAAGAGGCAACCAATCGATGTGTTTCACATCGATATTTCTATCTTCCCCTCTCTCTTCCACTCTCTCTAAAAATCAATGGAAAAGTATCCTCTGGTGAAGATTATAAGAAAGAAAGAGAGAGGGAGAGGGAGAGGGAGAGAGAGAGAGAGAGAGAGAGAGAGAGAACATTCCAGGATGGTTTTTATCCTTTAATATATTTTTTAAAATTTTCAATTACAGTTGACATACAGCACTATATTAGATTCAGGGGTACAGTGATTAGGCATGTGTATAACTTACAAAATGATCCCCAGTAAGTCCAGCACAGGGCTGATTCTGAGGCTTCCTGCCTCAGAATCTTAAAATGAATGCAGATTCCCGGTCACATCCCACACCCCCTAAACCAGAAACTCCAGTACTGAACGGGGTTCCAGGACTATTGAGTTTTAACAGCGGCCTCATGCACACCTCAATCTGACATTCTTTGCCCTAAATCCTGGGTTACAGCCCCGTCACCACCCTTACAATATACCTCGTAATGGGATGGATTCATGATGTGGCCTTGCCATTGATTCCAGACTGTTACTGCCTTCACTTTAGTGGCCTTTTTCAGGGTCCCCACCCCCCATGACAATGTAGGCTTCTCCCAGAGTTCCTCTCTCCTAGTTGGTGACGCCCAGCCTCACACTGTACCAGCTTCTGAAAACCTTTCTGTTATTAAAAAGTGCTTCAGGCCCTGACCAGGTTGGCTCAGTGGTTACAGCATTGGCCTGTGTTCTGAAGGGTCCCAGGTTCGAATCCGGTCAAGGGCATGTACCTTGGTTGCAGGCACATCCCCAGTAGTGGGTGTGCAGGAGGCAGCTGATTGATGTTTCTCTCTCATCGATGTTTCTAACTCTCTATTTTCTCCCTTCCTCTCTGTAAAAAATCAATAAAATATATTTAAAAAAATAAAAAATAAAAATTAAGATAAATGAATGCAGTCAATGAATGCTTGAGATATTCTTAATAACAATAAAATATTGGCAGTTCACTCAGCCAGTATAATTTTAAAAAAATAGTAAGTACAATTTGACGTCTGTGTTGGTATATCCAAAGGAGGCGCTTGGGTCCACCTGTGCGTAAGTTCCCAAGAAGTGGAACAAGGAGCGCCTCCTGCGCTGCTCTTCTGCCACCTGAGGTCCTCATGGACCCTTTGGGAACGTTTTGCGTGTGCACAGGAAATACAAAGTGGAGAATACACTTCTCTGCCCAGCCCGCTGAAAGCAACTGAGCTCGCACCGTGTCGGCATCACGAAGCTCTCAAAATGTACCCGTTTTTTCCGCAAGCGTCCAAGTGCCCGCAAAGGAGATCCTTCCAGCAGCTTCTCACCTGTCCGCCATCCCTGGCTACGTGCATGCAATTCGCAGCTGTAGCATCTGTACGGCAGTCAGGCGTCCCAACATGGCGTCCCCCAAGGGCCCCAGCTGCGTGGGCGCGGACATCTTGCCGTACGGAAAACGTACGGCAAAGCGTAAGCCTCGTTTCTTCAAAAGCCCGAGAACCTCCTCGGCCACCGTAGAGGGAGCGGGACGCGCGCAGAAGTTGAAAGGGTTCGCGCGCTGTTTGTGCGGTAAGGCGGCGTTTTGAGGGAAAACTCAGGTGAGTGCAC
Source organism: Myotis yumanensis (assembly GCF_028538775.1). Lineage (NCBI taxonomy): Eukaryota > Metazoa > Chordata > Mammalia > Chiroptera > Vespertilionidae > Myotis > Myotis yumanensis. The sequence goes on along the minus strand of NW_027223774.1, from coordinate 5,691,396 downwards.
GGAAGTGTTTGCGTCGCAGTAGGAGTTTGGTTTCTCACGGGTGACGTGCGGGCGCGGTGTTGTGCGGAGCGTGGAATCATCACGGGGACGGAGGGGGAGGGTAGGAGCGGCGGGAGGACGTAGCTGAGGGGACCCGTGTAGGAACGGGAGGTGAGGTATTTGAAGGGAAGCAGAGGCGTCTGTCGGTGGTCGGGGTGCCCGCGGGGCCGGTCCCCAGATGAAGAGAGTCTGTAGAGGTGACGACGCCCTTGTCCTGACTGTGAGGCTCTGGGGGTGCCGCGGCTCACCCCACGTGTAAGAAGTGCAGGAGGCATTTAGGAAGATGGCGGTGTCAGGTTCAGGTTGGGGTCGAAAACGCGGGTCAGCGATGTTGAGGTCGGCGAGGGAGGTCTGCACACGGCAGTGTCTCGCCGGGGTTTCGGATTAAGAAGGAAGTGTGGTCAGCGTGGTCCTGAGAAGCTTGTAAGGGTGAAGTTTTGGAAGTGGAGGATCCCTGGTGTTTGTTGTAAGGTTAGGACCCGGGCTGCTGTTGGGGCCAAAGGCATTGGTCCCAGAGTTCTATTTCCATTCCTTCTGTGTGTGTTTTTATTATTATTATTATTATTTATTTATTTCTTTATTGATTTCAGAGGGGTAGGGAGAGATTGATAGAAACATCAGTGATGAGAATCATTGATCGGCTGTCTCTTGCACGCCCCCTGCTGGGGAATGAGGCCGCAACCCAGGCATGTGCCCTTGGCTGGAATCAACCAGGGACCCTTCAGTCCTCAGGCTCACGCTCTATCCATTGAGCTAAACCGGCTAAGGCAGTTCATCTGTTTTTTGTTTTTTGTTGTTTTTTTAAAAATATATTTTATTTATTTTTTTATAGAGAGGAAGGGAGAGGGATAGAGAGAAAAATTGATCAGCTGCCTCCTGCACGCCCCCCACTGGGGATGTGCCCGCAACCAAGGCACGTGCCCTTGACCAGCCAGAATCGAACCTGGGACCCTTCAGTCCTCAGGACGACGCTCCATCCACTGAGCCAAACCGGCTAGGGCAGTCCTTCTGTTTTTTTAACCTTCAGTCCATTAATTGACCAACTGGAGACTCAGGGACTAAACCAGCAATGACCAGCCTGTTTTGTCATGTATCCTCTGTGGCATTTGGTCTGCAAATTGGAAAATGTTCATCTATCCCTTTCAGCAAATGTTTGCCAACGCCTGCATCACCTCTTAGTAATGACACTCTCATTGATGTTTCTATCTCTCTCTCCCTCTCCCTTCCTTGCTGAAATCAATAAAAATATTTTTTTTAAAAAAAGAAATGTAGCTAATATTACAAGGGATAAATTTCCTATAACAAAACAAATGTTTAAAATATTTTGTTTAACTAGTACACTTCAATTTTAGCAGCAGTTGTGTAAAAAATGCAAAGAAAATTCTCTAACTATAAATTACAAGAAAAAGAATATGTCTATTGGCTCTTTTGTTTTCCTTAGGACATCATTTGTCTTAGAATTTGGCTTGCAAACTTTAAAATCAACTATTAAAATGTGACACTACTTTTTCCGGTTAATTCCTTCCGGTGTATTTAGAAAGAAAAAAAGTGCTTCACAGGGAGCAGGTACAATGGGTGATTTGAGGAAGTGGTCAACAAAATTTACCTTTATTAGCATTCAAAGCCAAGACTGCAATGAAATGTGGGTACCCTTAGGCAAGTTCCAAGTCCATGAATGCCTAATGAGGATGTTTCCCTTTGGCAAAGCCTAGCACAGCCCTCCTGCATATTCATCTTTGTGGGGGTGAGGGAGGAGGAAAGCAGTGGTGCCTGGGGTGCTGCTGTGGCTTTCTTCTTTTTTTTGTTTTTTTGTTAAATATTTATCGTTCAGATTACATTTGTTCCTCTTCCCCCCCCCACCCAACTCCCCTCCTCCCATTCCCGCCCCACCCTCCACCCTCACTCCCCACCCACTGTCCTCATCCATAGGTGCACGATTTTTGTCCAGTCTCTTCCCGCATCTCCCACTCCACTTCCCCCCCAAGCATAGTCAGTCCATTCCCTTTCTGTGTCCCTGATTCATTATAATCACCTGTTCATTCTGTACATCAGATTATTTATTCACTTGATTCTTAGATTCACTTGTTGATAGATGCATGTTTGTTGTTCACAATTTGTATCTTTACCTTTTTCTTCTTCCTCTTCTTAAAGGATACCTTTCAGCATTTCGTATAATACTGGTTTGGTGGTGATGAACTCCTTTAGCTTTTCCTTATCTGTGAAGCTCTTTATCTGACCTTCAATTCTGAATGATAGCTTTGCTGGATAAAGTCATCTTGGTTGTAGGTTCTTGGTATTCATCACTTTGAATATTTCTTGCCACTCCCTTCTGGCCTGCAAAGTTTCTGTTGAGAAATCAGCTGACAGTCGTATGGGTGCTCCCTTGTAGGTAATTGAGTCTCTTTCTCTTGCTGCTTTTAGGATTCTCTCTTTGTCTTTTGCTCTTGGCATTTTAATGATGATGTGTCTTGGTGTGGTCCTCTTTGGATTCCTTTTGTTTGGGGTTCTCTGTGCTTCTTGGACCTGTAAGTCCATTTCTTTCACCAGGTGGGGGAAGTTTTCTGTCATTATTTCTTCAAATAGGTTTTCAATATCTTGCTGTCTCTCATCTTCTGGTACCCCTATAATTCTGATGTTGGTGCGTTTGAAACTGTCCCAGAGGCTCCTTACACTATGTTCGTATTTTCGGATTCTTTTTTCATTTTGCTTTTCCGGTTGGGTGTTTTCTGCTTCGAATTTCAAATCTTCGACTTGATTCTTGCGCACCTCTGGTCTGCTGTTGGGTGTCTGTATAATATTCTTTATTTCTAGTTGGTTCTTTATCACAACATCGAGGGTCTCATTAGATTTCTTGAGGCTCTCATCAAGTTTATCGGCAGTTTCTAGCAAATTATTGAAAGCCCTCAAAAGTGCGTTTTTTAGCTCTGCATCCTTCATTTCTGTCATGTTTTTTTTGTCTCCGCATTTTTTATGCTTTCTTGGTGCACCCCCTTGTGGTCTTTGTGGGCAGTCTTGTTCTAGTTAAGCCTTAAGTGTTGTCGGCAATACTAGGGGTAAATTGGCCTCCAGACTAACTGAGAGTCAGCTGTGTCTGCAGTGGGAGAGTTCTGTGCTGGATCTCTAGGGCGGTGCTAATCCAGCCTTTGCCTGAGGCTATCTGGCAAATGCCTCTGTGCAGGGCTTGGGCGGGCGGGGTGGGCGGGGCGAGCAGTTATGGCTGCTCTCAGTTCCGTCCCCAGCGGTTCTGCAACCGCTGCAAACCTCGGAGAGAAAGCTGCCTTCCTGCTTCTCCATTTGAGTTTGGGTCCCTAGAGACTCTCCTGGATCTGGAGCTCAGAGTCTGAAACTCCCTCCCGATTGTTGTTTTCAATCGCGCCCTCTGCCGCCGGCCCGCTCCACGCGCACCTCCGCACCTTAGTATTTCACCTCCGCACTGCGCCTCCTCTGATTCTCGGTATGGATTTCTCTTTACTTCTAGTTGTAGAGTCTCTCCTCAGCCAGCCTTCCTGTGGTTCTGGGTGATGTCCGTTCCGTCTTTTAGTTGTATTTTTTTTTTTTTTTTATTTTTTTATTTTTTTTTATTTTATTTTTTTTTTTATTTAATAATTTTTATTTCTTAAAGTATTACAAAGAGTATTACATATGTCTCCTTTATTCCCCCCCTTGACATTCCCCCGGCCCCTACCCCCCCCCCCCCCCCGCCCCGTGTCTTGTGTCCATTGGTTAATCTTATATGCATGCATATAAGTCCTTCAGTTGGTCTCTTAATCCCGCCCCCCAACCCTCCCCAGGCTTCCCACTGTAGTTTAACATTCTGTTCAATGTTTCTCTGCTTCTGTATCTACCCCTGTTCATCAGTCCATACTGGTCCCCTTTATTTGTCCCAACCTCACTGGAGTCAACCTCACCGGGGTCGTCCCTACCACACCGGGGCCGTTTCGACCTGACCAGGGTCGTCCCTACCTCACGGGGGCCGTTTCAACCTGACCGGGGTTGTCCCTACCACACCGGGGCCGTTTCGACCTGACCAGGGTCGTCCCTACCTCACGGGGGCCGTTTCAACCTCACCGGGGTTGTCCCTACCACACCGGGGCTGTTTCAACCTGACCGGGGTTGTCCCTACCACACCGGGGCCGTTTCGACCTGACCAGGGTCGTCCCTACCTCACGGGGGCCGTTACAACCTCACCGGGGTCGTCCCTACCACACCGGGGCTGTTTCAACCTGACCGGGGTTGTCCCTACCACACCGGGGCTGTTTCAACCTGACCGGGGTTGTCCCTACCACACCGGGGCTGTTTCGACCTGACCGGGGTTGTCCCTACCTCACGGGGGCCGTTTCGACCTGACTGGGGTCGTCCCTACCTCACGGGGGCTGTTTCAACCTCACCGGGGTCGTCCCTACCACACTGGGGCCGTTTCAACCTGACTGGGGTTGTCCCTACCACGCCGGGGCCGTTTCGACCTGACCGGGGTCGTCCCTACCACACCGGGACTGTTTCAACCTCACTGGGGCCATCCCAACCTCACCGGGGCCATCCCAGCCTTACCGGGGAAACAGGAAGTTTGGCCCTCTGTCCCCTGCCGGCGGCTCCCCATTAGACAAAATCTCCAGGCGTTCCTGGTGGTTGAACATCCAGCACTCCTGCCCTCCACCAAGTGCACAGACTGCCTGTCTGCTGTCCCCCAGCGCCCCACAAGAGACTGGGACCAGTGGGCATGTTTGTGCGCTTGCTGGTACAGCAGTTCCACAGTGCCGGCAGAGTCAGGCCCAGCCCTGGCCGGCCCCGGACCCGACTCTGCCCCCCGATTGCGTCCCTCCCAGATGCAAGGAGCTGAAATCTGCAGCCTGCTGGGATGGGCTCTGTACTTGGTGCCTCTGCAGATCCTACTCAGTCTCAATGCGCTTCTTTCTATGCGAGGAGTTGAAATCTGCAGTTTGTTGGGTTGGGCTCTGTACTTGGTGTCACATCCTACTCAGTCTCAATGTTCTTTCTCTCCTTCCAGTTGTAGAGCTTCCACTGGGCCAACTTTCCCATGGTTCTGTATGCTAGGTGTTTGTCTGATATTTGGTAGTTTCGATGTTGTTGTGTGAGGTAGCACGCACAGGTCTCTTCCTTATGCCGCCATCCTGGTTCTCCTGGGTCTGCTTCTTGAGTGTGTCTCTCATGGCTGCAAGCAGTTGAAGTCTGCAATTTGTTGGGATAGGCTGCAAAAGCGCAGGTGGGTCTTTTTGTGCACCTGGCACAGCTTGGATGGGGATGTAAATTGATTAGGGCTGAGACTCAGGGAGTCGCCATGGCGGAGCAAATAGCACAGGCTGAGTCTCCGCGGCCCCTTGACTCTCTGCCAGGGCTTTGTGTCCCCCAGTGCCGGCGAGCAGCTGTGCAACAGAGTCTCCCTCGCTTTCTGATGGCTGCAAGGCCGTGTTGCCTCTCCCCGTTGGGTCTGGTGCTTCATGATCCCGCCTGAACCAGCTCAGTGGATTTGAGAGTTTGCAGAAGCAAAGGCGTTTCTACTTGTGAGTCTGGCACAGCCCAGATGGGAATGTAAATTGCGTAGGGCGGGGTCACAGGGAGTCGCCGGGGCCCCTTGCCTATCCAGGACTCCAGGACTTTGCGTCCCCCAGTGCCGGCGAGCAGCCGAGCGCCAGAGCCTCCCTCGCTTTCTGACCGCTGGAAGGCCGGGCCGTCTCTCGCCTTGGGGCCTGGGGCCTCAGAGACCCGCCCGAACCAGCTCAGTGGATTTGAGAGTTTGTAAAAGCACAGTCATTCCCTCTTGTGCCTCTGGCACAGCCCTGAGGGTAGGGCGGGGTCACAGGGAGTCGCCAGCGTGGAGGAAATAGCGATGGCGGCGTCTCCGCGCCCCTCGCCTCCCCGGGACACCAGGACTTCTTGTCCCTCGGTGCCGGCGAGCAGCCGCGTGTCAGAGCTTCCCTCGCTCTCCGACCACTGCAAGGCCGTGGCCGCCTCTCCCTGTGGGATCTGGGGCCTCCGAGACCCGCCCCGAGCAAGCCCAGAGGATTCGAGGGTTCGTAAAAAACCGAGAATCCATTTGCAGCCCGCGTGGCGTGTGACTGCGTACCTCTGGTTTTGGTGCCTCCGTAGCTCCCACTCAGTCTCACTGCGCTTCTTTCTTTTCCTCCAGTTGTAGATCTCCCACTGGGCCAACTTCCCCATGGTTCTGAGTGGCGGTTGTTTACTTCATAGTTGATAGTTTCAATGATGCTGTGAGAGAGCAGCACACACAGGTCCGCTCCCTACGCCGCCATCTTGGTTCCTCCTTTTAGTTGTATTTTTGAAGTGGTTGTTCGAGGCAGCAAACTCCGGCGTTAACCTATGCCGCCATCTTGGTTCTCCTGTGGGTTTCTTCTTGATTCCTCCTCCTGGAACCACCAAACTCAGGCCTAGCTTAGCGTAATCATTGTCCATGTACTTGAAGAGGGGCCAGTTGCAGACCTCTGACACTTGATCTTGGTCTTGCTGGTCATAGCCCTAAAGCAGCTGTTGAGCGCAGCACCGTCTTCACTCCCATTGAACCCTGGAATGCTGTAGCTCTCCCTGATGCATCTTTCTGCAGCCACATAGTCATTCATTTCTGTGAAGGTGAACTAAGACTTGAGCAATTGTTTTCTTATAGCAAGTTGGATAATTCTCTCAATTTTCTTTTTTTCTTTTTTAATGTATTTTTTTATTGACTTCAGAGAGGAAGGAAGAGGGAGAGAGAGGTAAAAACATCCATGATGAGAAAGAATCATGGATTGGCTGCCTCCTGCAAGTCCCCCACGGGGGATCGAGCCCACCACCTGAGCATGTGCCCCTGACTGGAATCGAACCTGGGACCCTTCAGTTCGCAGGCTGATGCTGTATCCACTCAGCCAAACCGGCAAGGGCTCAATTTTCTTATAAATATTTTTTTCTTTCTGAATAGAGAGTGCCGCCTCATCAAACCTGCGTCCTCGTACTAGCAGTCTGGACACTTTTCCTAGTTTTTCAACTGCCTGTCGTAAAGGTTCCTCATTTTCAAACACATTAGCAGTCTGTTGGTATAACTATACGTACAGCCTTTTCCGGGTTTACATTTCCTATTGTCAACGTAAAAAAACCATTGAAACCTGTAAAGAATTTTTGTGAGTTTATTTGAGCCAAACTCAACATATGCTGGGAAGCACAACCTCAACGAATTGAGATGGTGCTCCAGAGAATGGCAGGGTTACATCCATATTTATACATGAAATTCATTGGTGACAGATTTAAGGAGGTGGGATTAAGGGAAGCGGGGGAAACCTCTGTGATAGGATAAAAAGTAAAATGATGGACACATACTTAGGTGGGTGCAGGAACAATTAACATGATGATGAAAGGATTTGTGGTCTCTGTCCTGGGACCCAGCACACCTGGTTGTGCCCCAGGGGCTTCATAAAAAGGGGAGTCACAAGTTACCCAGACATCCCAAGGATGTGTTATCTTAGATGCAAAAAGACAGATAGGCTCAGTTACAGTAAAGGTTGGCCTTATTAGTGAAGATAATCGGCTTAGCATTCAAAGCCAAGACCACAATGAAATGTGGGTACCCTTAGGCAAGTTCCAAGTCCATGAATGCCTAATGAGGATGTTTCCCTTCGGCAAAGCCTAGCACAGCCCTCCTGCATATTCATCTTTGTGGGGGTGGGATTTGTGGTATCTGTCCTGGGACTGTAACTGCCCACCATAACTGCTTTTAGTTAAGGTTTAATTTCAGACTATCCTTTGTGGTTACTTTAGGTCTCCGAGTCTGCAAAACTGCCATGCAGGCCTTTTCTGAGCTTGTCAGGTCAGCATGCGGCCCCTTTTGTCCACACTATAAGCTTTCCAGCTCGCTCCAAGCCATGGCTGCTGTGTCGGGGGTGCCATTTTCCAGATACATCATGCTGGCTTTTTCAATTAGCTGGACAGCCTGTGGGAGTTGCTGCATCTCCTTCAGCATCATGCCAGCTGGCTCATAAGCTTTAGCAGCATGGAAAAGAGCCTTGTTACTCTCATGGGCCACAGCTCCTCTCAGGCAGGCATGTTTTGCTTGGTCAAACTGTTTGGCATTTTTAAAAGCAAGAGCTGCTTTTCTTTTCTTTTTTAAATATATATTTCATTGATTTTTTACAGAGAGGAAGCGAGAGGGATAGAGAGTTAGAAACATCGATGAGAGAGAAACATCGACCAGCTGCCTCCTGCACACTCCCTACTGGGGATGTGCCCGCAACCAAGGTACATGCCCTTGACCAGAATCGAACCTGGGACCTTTCTTTTTTTTTTTTTTTTTTTTTTAATATATTTTATTGATTTTTTACAGAGAGGAAGGGAGAGACATAGAGAGTTAGAAACATCGATGAGAGAGAAACATCGATCAGCTGCCTCCTGCACATCTCCCACTGGGGATGTGCCTGCAACCCAGGTACATGCCCTTGACCGGAATCGAACCTGGGACCTTTCAGTCCGCAGGCCGACGCTCTATCCACTGAGCCAAATCGGTTTCGGCGAACCTGGGACCTTTCAGTCCACAGGCCGATGCTCTATCCACTGAGCCAAACCAGTCAGGGCTAGAGCTGCTTTTCTTTATTCATCAGCAGCACTGTTATAATCTCGCTTCCACTTTAATAAACCAGTTTTCAGGTCTTTCTCAGCCCCTCGTTTATCTTCTGAGCCGCCATCTCCAGGGTCCCGCGGCTGACCAACATTAAGTGTCTTTATTGTGCCTTTTCCAGTAACCTCTACAGCTGACTCTCCGCCCCCAACATGTCTGGACTTTAGGTAAAGGTTTTTCAGGTGGTGATGTTTGCCATTTTGGCCAATACTCCATTTTCCTGAGTGCTTCCATGTATACAGGAGGTATTTTTGATTGTTTTCCTCTGTTAATCTGTTATATGAATTTAATTATTAGATCAGCCAAAGAACCTAGAAGAGAAGGAACAATTATTCTGCCCCTATAATGGCATTTCCCTCATCTTCTTTCACAATGCACCACTTAAATCCCACAGAATACAGGAATACCTCCACATTTAGAACCTAAGGTTTTTATTGACCTGAAGAGTGAATATTTATAGGAGACCAACTAAAGAAGCGGTTCTCAACCTGTGGGTCTCGACTCCTTTGGCGGTCGAACGACCCTTTCACAGGGGTCACCTAAGACCATCCTGCATATCAGATATTTACATTAGGATTCATAACAGTAGCAACATTACAGTTATGAAGTAGAAACGAAAATAATTTTATGGTTGGGGGTCACAACATGAGGAATTGTATTTAAAAGGCCAGAAGGGCCCTGACCGGTTTGGCTCAGTGGATAGAGAGTCGGCCTGCGGACTCAAGGGTCCCGGGTTCGAGTCTGGTCAAGGGCATGTACCTTGGTTGGGGGCACATACCCAGTGGGGAGTGTGCAGGAGGCAGCTGATCGATGGCTCTCTCTCGTCGATGTTTCTGACTCTCTATCCCTCTCCCTTCCTCTCTGTAAGAAATCAATAAAATATATATTTTTTAAAAAGGGCCAGAAGGTTGAGAACCACTGAACTAAAGGGACACCAGCGATACTGTGGGCATTTAGTAAGCAATGGATCCCAGACGAAATGTATCACTCATTGAATTTTCACCTTAACCCTAAGGTTCTGACTCATCAGAAGCAATAGAATCATTTGAAGCAGGAGGTAGTTGCACAGTTGGGTAACAGAAATTTAGAGCAAACCCAAACACACCAAGTCAGAGCCTCCCTGTGGCCAGCTCCTTTCAGAGAACAGAAGGAAATGCTCCAGCCTCAGGTGATTGGGTTTGTTTTGTCCTATTCCGTCTTCATGAATGGATTTCTAGAGGCCTATAAATATCACGATTTGTATTTCCTTTGTTTCAGATTGAACCCACTGGAATTAATAATTATTCAAAGTGTGTATACATATTTTGGGACACCCTGTATTGTATCTCAAATACACGAATGTGGTATTTCTAGGTAATAAGTACATTTAAGTTCACATTTATAGAAACTCCTAATTGGATAAACACATGGATAACTGAATGCTCAGTTATAAGATGCAATGTGGGGCAAAAGTAGCTTTGCATTTGTTAGTATGTGAAACAGTTGATAATTGTTTATGAATTATTGTATTATTTTCCATAGGAACAACTGTAACACTACTTTTCTCCACCATGTATTTTACTAGGCATGTGATTATTCAACTGTATACTAAATTAAAACCTCACTGGCTACGCCAAAACCGGTTTGGCTCAGTGGATGGAGCGTCGGCCTGCGGACTGAAAAGTCCCAGGTTCGATTCCGGTCAAGGGCATGTGCCTGGGTTGCGGGCACGTCCCCAGTGGGGGATGTGCAGGAGGCGGCTGATCGATGTTTCTCTCCCATAGATGTTTCTGACTATCTATCTCCCTTCCTCTCTGTGAAAAATCAATAAAATATATTTAAAAAAAAAAAACAAAAAAAAAAAACCTCACTGGCTATATAGGTGTAGACTATAAAGTGAAAATGGGCAGAAAAACTAACATTTCTCCTATGTCATCTAAAGAACATCACGCCGTTACACAGCATGGAGTTGGTACAGGAACCCCTGACAGTTCACGATGTGGCCGTGGACTTCACCTGGGAGGAGTGGCAGCTCCTGGACCCCGAGCAGAAGGACCTTTACACGGATGTGATGTTGGAGACGTATAGCCATCTGGTGTCAGTGGGTGAGGACAGCTCCCCCGTGTCAGTTAGATGGTCCTCAGTCAGTGGCCTTTCCATTCTCAGCTTCTGAAAGCTCTGGCATGTCTGGTTTTCTGAAGTGGTAGATGAATCTGTTTTCGCCCTGGCCCCAGAGAAGAATATTCTCCCTTCTCCTGAGAGAATACTTTTACTGTCTAAGTGTGAAAATGGTTTTGTCTTTATTATATTCTGTGGTCTTCACAGACCCCAAGTCCTATTCAGTGTGTCTAAGGCTTCCATCATTCCCCATGAACAGGTTATGAGGCCAGCAAACCTGACATACTTTCCAAGTTGGATCACGGAGAAGCACCATGGACAGTGGCAGGTGAAATCCACTGTGGGACCCGTTCAGGTGAGTGAGAACCAGCACAGGGGGGCTGTGGAAATCACATTTTAGTCACTCAGAGAAGGGGCTCAGAGGTGAAGGGATTTGAGGATAGGTGAGCAGTGCCTCAGTGTATGTCCTTCCCAGTGAGAGAGAGACCCCTTTCTGTGTGTAGGAGTTTAGAGAAAAATAGGTCCCTTTATCTCTTCTTGGATTTGATCCCTCTTTATCTGCACCTTGAGTTTTGGTTGTATGGTTCTTTTTTTTTTTTTAGAATTCTTTTTTTTAAGTATTTATTTATATATATATATATATATATATATATATATATATATATATATATATCTTATTGATTTTTCACAGAGAGGAAGGGAGAGAAATAGAGAGCCAGAAACATCGATGAGAGAGAAACATCAATCAGCTGCCTCCTGCACATCTCCCACTGGGGATATGCCCGCAACCCAGGTACACGCCCCTGACCGGAATCGAACCTGGGACCTTTCAGTCCGCAGGCCGACGCTCTATCCACTGAGCCAAACCGGTTTCGGCATTTTTTTTTTAGAATTCTGAAACCTTTCCTTTAGTCTTCTTTTCCTTCACCTCTTTTGCTATGAAAGTCCACTGTCCAAGGCCTCCATCCAAAGAGAAACTGTGCTCACTGTTTTCTGACCATTGCTCCTTTCTGCCCCTGGTGATACTGATTTCCTTTCCTAAGATTCACCCCATCTTGGATGCTCTGCCTCCAAAATTAATTGGTTCATTGTGCCTTTGCTTTTCTTTTTATCTTAGCTTCGTCTATTCTTCACCCTGAGGGTCTTCGAAGGTTCTGGTTTCCATTTTGTCATCTGAACCACTAACCCTTCAAAGTTTTCTTCATTCTAATTAGCTAAGCTTATTTTGCTCCCTGCACGAGTCTCCCAAATTGTGGAATCATTGTCCCTCCTAGAGAACCCCTGAAAGCTTAGGTTCTCCTTCACTCCTGTGCACCTGTCCTCCTGGCTGTCCGGCCACCACCTCAGTTATTCCTTACCCACAGCACTCTCTTCTTTAAAGGAGTCTGCTGTTCATGGTGTGTTTTAACTAGAACATTTAGTTTAACTTGCATACAGTTTTAGCCTAAACCAGACCATAACTGTTGCCTACTTCAAATTAATTCCTTTGTGTATTCTGATTTCTCTTAACTATTTGTCATAGATATTACCACTGTATTTACCTCCTGAAATGTTTCCTTTTTCTTTCCATCATATTCCGACAACATTAAGTCCCAGTTAACTGTTGCCTCTCACATGACATGAAATTCTTCAGTGATTTCTGTGATATAGTATATCTTGCTCATGCAGAGATTTACATCTTCTCTCCTAAACTCCACAGTATGGTCCATACTTGAGATTGCTTCCTTGATTTATCTTTTTAAAAGTACTTTTAAAAATTGGTTTTCTTTTTTTTAATTAATTTCAGAGAGAAAGGGAGAGAGAGGGAGAGATAGAAACATAAATGATGAAAGAGAGAATCATTGATTGGCTGCCTCCTGCATGCCACACACTGGGATGGAGCCCGCAACCCGGGCATATGACCTGACCAGGAATCAAACTGTGGCCTACTGGTTCCTAGGCCACCCCTCAACCACTGAGCCACACCAGCTGGGCTTATAAAGTACCTTTTTTTTTTTTAAAATAACATTTTTATTCATTTCAGAGAGGAAGGGAGAGGGGGAGAGAGATAGAAACATTCATGATGAGAGAGAATCATGGATCGGCTGCCTCCTGCACACCCCACATTGGGATTGGAGCCTGCAACCTGGGCATATGCCCTGACCGGGAATCGAACCCTGACCTCCTTGTTCATAGGTCGACGCTCAACCACTGAGCCATGCTGGCCGGGCTTATAAAGTACTTTTGATAGCCTGGTATATGCTGAAGGGTAATAGAAGTTAGAAAAGGCATACAAATACACCAAGAGCTCTCATTCTAAAAGGTGGAATCTTAAAATCAATAAAAATAAAAAAGTAAATTGTAGGTATATGGGGTGAAAAGTGCTGGAATGAAATTAAGTCAGCATAATGGCTAGCGTTACTTCCTTGGGAAACAGAACACTTCTCTGAGATGTAGTTTTAGAGTCAGAAGTGCTGCAAGTTCTCTTCTCTGTCATCATCTTTTCTTGCTTCGTGCCCACCCAGCACAATAATGAGTCCACAGTGAGTCCTGGCTTCTTCCAAAATGTAGCCTGATTTCCTTCACCTCTCTCCATTTCCGTTGCACCTTCCCACCCGTTTTCACAACCTGCAGGTGTTTCTTTTTCTTTTTTTTTTTTCAATTTTTTAAAATATATTTTATTGATTTTTTTACAGAGAGGAAGGGAGAGGGATAGAGAGTTAGAAACATCAATGAGAGAGAAGCATTGATCAGCTGCCTACCGCACATCCCCCACTGGGGATATGCCGGCAACCAAGGTACATGCCCTTGACTGGAATCAAACCTGGGACCCTTTAGTCCCTAGGCCGACGCTCTATCCACTGAGCCAAACCAGTCAGGGCTGCAGGTGTTTCTTGCATGTGTCTTTGCCCTTTAAGTGGCTTCACCAAACTGCAGTGTAAGCTCTGTGAACATCAGGACTGTGTTTGTGTGTCCCCAACCTAGGACCATGTTGGTATACAGTAGTCATCAGTGAGGAATGTGGAAGGAATCGCTCTCCAATTCGGATGAGGTGGCCCCCCCACCTGTGGTGTGATAGCCTGGTATATGCTGAAGGATAATAGAAGTGAGAAACCGTAAATTGTTTGTATTTCACAGTGTGCATATTTGGCAAGGCTAATATTCAGAAAGTAGACAAAGTGTTTATTCAGTTTTACTTTTTTTTTCATTACTTGTACTAATGAACAAGGAACATCAAACACGAAGTTTTAGTTACACTCAGTATAAAAGGCACCACACATCAAGGTATATTTTTCATTACCTTTCTTACAAATCAAGATGATGGGAAATTCCTTTTCTTTACTAGATATCTGGAAACTTGATGACCATCTGCCAGAGCACGTACAAAATGAAAGCATGGACAATAGCCTAGAACAATGTCACAAAAATAAGTTATTTGAAAATTGTGACTATGAAATCAAGGAGCCTGGTGAACTTCCTGAAGATGGGAAATCTTTTTCCCACGTTAACAGTAAACAGTTTCAGACTGAAATGAAATTCCTGGAAAACCAGAAACTCGTCAACACTAAGTCCCAACTCATTAATTATAAGAAACCTCATAAAAGAGAGAAGGCTCATGTATGCAGTGAATGTGGGAAAGCCTTCATAAGTCAGTCTTTGCTCAGTGATCACCAGAATCTTCATACAGGGGAGAAGCCTCATCAATGTAGTCTGTGTGGGAAAAGCTTCTCCAGAAGAGTCTCACTGAACAAACACCGGAGGTCGCATACAGGAGAGAAACCTCATCCATGTACAGAGTGTGGCAAAGGCTTTCTCACGAAGTCAGAGCTCAAGAAACATTACAGAATACATACAGGAGAGAAACCCTTTGTATGCAGTGACTGTGGGAAACGCTTTATCCAGAAGAGCAACCTCAAGGTACATGTACGAATTCATACAGGTGAGAAACCTTATATATGCAACGAATGTGGAAGAGGCTTCAGCCAGAAGATATCTCTCACGACACATCAGAGATTTCACACGGGAAAGAAACCCTTTTTGTGCAGTGAATGTGGAAAATCCTATTCCCAGAAGACAGATCTCATTAAACATGAAAGAATTCACACAGGAGAAAAACCCTTTGAATGTAGTAACTCTGGGAAAACCTTTATCAGGAAGCCACAGCTCACTGTACATCAGAGAATTCATACGGGGGAGAGACCCTCTGGTGGTAATGAATGTGGGAAAACTTTCAGAGCAAAATCAGTCCTCAATGAACATCAGAAAATTCATTCAGTCAAGGTGGAACATCCTCACTCAGAGAGTCCCAGCTCATCACAGCCCAGTGTCGTACTGCAGGAGAAAAACCTTGTTAATACGGTGACTCTGCAGGTGCCCATTGTGATCCCTCAGACAGTATTGAACATCAGTGGGCCTCTAGAAAACAGAAATGTAGTCATCGTGGGCCAGCCTGTGGCCAGTTGTGCAGCCTCAGGTGGATTTGCACAGGACAGAAACCTTATGAATACAGTGAGTGTGGTCTCACCTTCAGTGAGCAATTATGTTTTATTTTATGTCACAGGAAACCAATAAGATAAAATCCAGAGATATTCTGTGTGCAAAGATTTGATCAAAAATTTCCAGCTCGCCGAGGCCGGTTTGGCTCAGTGGATAAAGCGTCGGCCTGCGGACTGAGGGGTCCCAGGTTCGATTCCGGTCAAGGGCATGTACCTGGGTTGCGGGCACATCCCCAGTGGGAGATGTGCAGGAGGCAGCTGGTCGATGTTCCTCTCTCATCGATGTTTCTAACTCTCTATCTCTCCCTTCCTCTCTGTAGAAAATCAATAAAATATATTTAAAAAAAAAAATTTCCAGCTCAGCCCTACCCTGTTTGGCTCATTGGGTAGGGCATCAGCCAGCAGACTGAAGGGTCCTGGATTCAATTCCAGTCAAGGGCTTGATCTTCAGTAGGTGGTGTACAGGAGGCAGCCAATCAATGATTCTCTCTCATCATTGATGTTTCTATCTCTCCCTCTCCCTTCCTCTCTGAAATCAATAAAAGTAAATAGCCCTAGCTGGCTTGGCTCAGTGAGTAGAGTGTCAGCCTGCGGACTGAAGGGTTCCAGGTTCGATTCCAGCCAAGGGCACATGCCTGGGTTGTGGGCTCGATCCTCAGTGTGGGGCATGCAGAAGGCAGCCAATCAATGATTCTCTTTCATCATTGATGTTTCTCTCTCCCTTGCCCTTCTTCTCCAAAATGAATAAAGATATATATGTGACATTTCTATCTCAGCTCTGGCCCATGTGGTTCAGTTGGGCATCAGCTCATGCACCAAAAGGTTGCTGGTTCAATTCCTGGTCAGAGCACATGCCTGGGTTGTGGGCTCAATCCTTGGTAGAGGGTGTGCCGGAGGCAGTTCTGCTCTCACTTTGATGTCTCTCTTTCTCCTTCTTCCTTCCTCTCTCAAAATCAAAAGTATTTTTTACAAAATATAGCTGTAGTTCAGCCCTAACTGGTTTGGCTCAGTGGATACAGCGTTGGCCTGCGGACTGAAGGGTCCCAGGTTCGATTCCAGTCAAGGGCATGTACCTTGGTTTCGGGCACATCCCCAGTGGGGAGTGTGCAGGAGGCAGCTGATCATTGATGTTTCTGGCTCTTTACTTGTCTCCCTTCCTCTCTGTAAAAAATCAATAAAATATATATGTTTTTAAAAGATAAAAAAAAAAAATGTAGCTCAGATTATTTTTGAAAATTATATAAGGAGAGAAATTTTTTGAATAAATGCTGAGAAGGGGAAGTTGTGATATTCTCATCCTATTAAATATGTGCATTGACACAGAAGCATAATATGATGTTAAACCAAACACAGCAATTTGTCTACTGTGTTAATTAAATGAAAGAGAAAGTAGCTAAGTGGAGCCAATAAGTGCATTTTTTAAAAACATAAAAATACTTTGTATCTGGCCCTGGCTAGTGTGGCTCAATTGGTTGGATGTTGTCCAGTGCACCAGAAAGTTGCTGGTTCTTTTCCGAGTCAGGGCACATGCCTAGGTTGTGGGCTCCATCCCTCGTAGGGGGTGTGCAGGAGGCAGCCAACCAATGTTCTGCTCTCACATCGATATTTTTCTTTCTCCCTTCCTCTCTCTCTAATCAAAAATTTAAAAATTATCTCTGGAATGTTAATATGAATCAAAAAACAGAAAGGAGCTAATATGGATTGGTGGGATATTCGGCATGTATATATCAATTCAGTTTCCTTAGTCCAAGGTAAAGGGTTAATTGAAAACTGGGATGTTTGCTGAAACCGGTTTGGCTCAGTGGATAGAGCGTCGGCCTGCGGACTGAAGGGTCCCAGGTTCGATTCCGGTCAAGGGCATGTACCTGGGTTGCGGGCACATCCCCAGTAAGAGGTGTGCAGGAGGCAGCTGATCGATGTTTCTCTCTCATCGATGTTTCTAACTCTCTATCTCTCTCCCTTCCTCTCTGTAAAAAATCAATAAAATATATTAAAAAAAAGAAAAGAAAACTGGGATGTTTACCATAAACTCTTAGACATTTATATTATGCAGAAGGATTTATGAGACAACAGGTTCAGATTGAGTCAATTCATTCATTTGTATTAAGTTTTTGTCAAATACTTTGTACCTGGCTCTTCTCCAGGAGCTGAGGATACAGTGGTGATCACAACAAAATCCCATGGTTTCTGCAAGAGAGCACTGAGGTAGTTGGGTTATCTTTAAGTGGTATCTCTATACTCCAGCTAATCTAGTTAGAGAATGTAAATGTCTTTTTTAGGTGAAATGGACATGGAGCAATTGGTTCAAGGGGATGTGAAAATTTATTGTTGAAATTGCATATTATTATTAGGGATTGGGGAGTGATTCTTTAATGGCCTGCAGTTAAGTACCACAGAACACAAATAAGTTATTTTTAAGCCCATTACTTTTCTCCACAGGGATATAAAGTTCCTAATTTTAGTGGCTTTACTTAAAGTTTAATTGTTAAAATAATTGAACACCGGCCCTGACCGGTTTGGCTCAGTGGATAGAGCATTGACCTGTGGACTGAAGGGTCCCGGGTTCGATTCCGGTCAGGGGCATGTACCTTGGTTGTGGGCACATCCCCAGTGGGGGGTGTGCAAGAGGCAGCTGGTTGATGTTTCTCTCTCATTGATGTTTCTAACTCTCTATCCTTCTCCCTTCCTCTCTGTAAAAAAATCAATAAAATATATATTTTTTAAAAATAATTGAACACCAATGAATAAAAAATCATTTTCTATTTTACACTAGTCGTATTTCATATGCTCAGCAGTCATGTGAGGATTAGATATAGGACAATGAATTAAACTGAGACTCAGAGAAATTACTGTTATTTCCATTGTATTAGAAAATGATATCAGTGAGTAGTAGATTCTATGATTTTACATTTGCCAGCTACATAAAAACAAACAAACAGCCCTGGCCGGTTTGGCTCAGTGGATAGACCATCAGCCTGCAGACTCAAGGGTCCCAGGTTCGATTCCGGTCAAGGGCATGTACCTTCGTTGCAGGCACATCCCCAGTGGGGAGTGTGCAAGAGGCAGCTGATCGATGTTTCTCTCTCTCAATATCTCTATCTCTATCCCTCTCCCTTCCTCTCTGTAAAAAAATCAATAAAATATATATATATTTTAAAAACCAAACCAAAACAAACAAACCAAACCAAACCCCTTATTTCATATAGATTTGGAAAGTGAATGAATGAACTGGCTAATTTTTATAACTACTTCATAGAAAATAGTTCTAAAGAACAGAATTGTCACCCAAAACTTGTATAGGATCAGAGAGATTAACTGGTTATAAAGAAGGCAGAAAAGGAAGATGATTCCTAGAATAAGTAGAACAAAAAACAAAATGAGAACCTTAGTCTCTAAGAATGAGGAAGTGACATCTATTTGTAATGTTTTGGAGATGAATCTATAAATTTGGCCTGTCACCTGTGATAAGGATCACGACTTCTCTGGGACCTGCTGAATTGATACATGGGACTTTCGTCTCCCTCATTCCTTCCCACTGCCCTGGGTTCTTCACTTTCTCCTTTATTCAGAATTCTTTCTCTTGATCTCATGAGACTATTATGTTCCAGTTACATTGAGTCTTACGCATAGGAAAAGAAATGGAAATATGCCATGCTGTGGCTGTCTCAGAGTTCAAGACATTCTGATAATTTGCTTGTAGAAATAAAGTGCTATCACTGTGAAAAAGTACAGTTTTAGCCCTGGCTGGGTTGGCTCAGTGGATAGAGCATCAACCTTTGGACTGAAGGGTCCCAGGTTCGATTCTGGTCAAGCGCACATGCCCATGTTCTGGCTCAATCCCCAGTAGGGGGTGTGCAGGAGGCAGCCGATCCATGATTCTCATCATCTTTTGTTTCTATCTCTCTCCCTCTCCCTTCCTCTCTGAAATCAATAAAAATATATTTTAAGAAAATAAAAATATATTCTAGATTGTTGAATTTAAAGGGAAAAAAGTACAGTTTTACACAGCACAAGAACAGCCTTTAGAGAAATTTTAATCTGGATTAATGTCCCCATCACTACCCTCACAGTATAGCTAGTAATGGGGTAGATTCAGGGCATACAGTCTCCAGCAAAGAATCGGTCATGAAAGCTCCACCAACCAGGCTTACACTTCTGGTCCTGTGATTTCCAGATGTGGCCATGGCAAGGTCACATCAGCTCACACCTGGAACTGAACAGTCAGGACCCTGGGACCTGCTGCCAGGCTTCCCTGAACGCTGTTTCCTGTGCTGAGCTCACGTTTCAAAGCTTGACCACTCCTGGTGAAGGCAGCCTAGTGCACACCTAAGCCTGCTGTCACACCCAGATCCTTGTGTTTCCAATAAAATCCACTCTTCACCTTGAATAGTGCTTGGGAGTGGTTCCTGAAGTCACACTGCCTGATTTCAATCCTAAGATGTGTGCCTTTGAGCAAGTCACTTCACTCACCTACGTCTCAGTGGATCTCTAAAGTATTGTCTGCTTCAGGTTTGTTGTTAAAAGTGGATGTAGTTTAACCCAATTAGGTTTGGCTCAGTGGATAGAGCATTGGCCTGTGGATGAAGGGTTCTGGGGTTCCAGTCAAGGGCATGTACCTTGGTTACAGGCTCCTCCCCAGCTCAGGCCTTGGATGGGAACATGCAGGAGGCAACCAATCTATGTGCTTCTCTCACATCAATATTTCTCTGCCTTTCCCTCTCTCTAAAAATCAATGAAAAAATATCCTAGGGCGAAGATTTAAAAAAAAAAAAAAAAAGCCCTAGCTGGTTTGGCTCAGTTGGTAGAGTATTGGCCTGCGGACTGAAGGGTCCCAGGTTCGATTACGGCCAAGGGCACATGCCTAGGTTGTGGGCTCAATGCCCAGGGTGTGGGCTCGATCCCCAGTAGGGGGCGTGCAGGAGGCAGCTGATCAATGATTCTCCTCATTAATGTTTCTATCTCTCTCTCTCTGAAATCAATAAAAATATATTTTAAAAAATAAAATTAAAAAAGAAGTGAATGTAGTTTAAAAAGCAGTGTCTGTCAAGTAGGCAATTAATGAAAGTATCATTATTGGTTCTAGCCAGGGGGAATCCCTCCTTCCT
The DNA here is from genome assembly GCF_028538775.1 of Myotis yumanensis. Classification (NCBI taxonomy): domain Eukaryota; kingdom Metazoa; phylum Chordata; class Mammalia; order Chiroptera; family Vespertilionidae; genus Myotis; species Myotis yumanensis. The sequence goes on along the minus strand of NW_027223774.1, from coordinate 5,671,066 downwards.
CTCATATTCTGGATCATCCTCTTCAGTTTGCTTGTTTGCAGTGAAGCCTGTAGGCTGGATTTACACAGAGCCCTGCCCTCAACAGGTGTCTGATCAAGGCCATCCAGACTGGCCTCAGTCAACCCCACCCTCAGTCCACCCCATGCCCAACTCTCACCAGGACTTCAAGCCTCCCAGTGTTCTGTCCCCAGTCTGACTGCTGCCTCCAACATCTCAGCTCCACCAACTTCATTGTTTGTCCAAAGGTTCCCCAGGACATTAGCTCCCGGGCTGTTTTCTGCCCCAGGAGGGTGGCCGCCCCCATCATGCTCCTCAGGAATGGCACGTGGGCACTGCCATCTTCCTAGTTTGCCCAAAAGCCTGAATAGAATACAAACTGCTCCACGCTGGCCTCTGAAAACTTATGCGGCTCGGTGTTCTCAATCCACAGAGAGACTAAGAGGTGTCCAAAAGGTGATTTCAATTTCTTGCTGCCTGGCCAGTGTGGCTCAGTGGTTGAGCGTAGACCTATGAACCAGGAGGTCACCTTGGATGCCAGTCAAGAGCACATGCCCGGGTTGTGGGCTCGATCCCCAGTAGGAGCGTGCAGGAGGCAGCCGATCAGTGATTCTCATCATTGATGTTCCTATCTTTCCTTCTCTCATCCTCTCTGAAATCAACAAAATTATATTTTTAAAAAATTTCTGCTCTGGCCAGTTTGGCTCAGTGGATAGAGCGTCAGCCTGCAGACTGAGGGGTTGTGGGCCTTGGTTGTGGGCACATCCCCAGTGGGAGGTGTGCAAGAGGCAGCTGATTGATGTTTCTCTCTCATCGATGTTTCTAACTCTCTGTAAAAAAATCAATAAAATATATATATATTTTTAAATATATTTTATTGATTTCTTACAGAGAGGGAGAGAGATAGAGAGTTAGAAACATTGATGAGAAAGAAACATCGATCAGCTGCCTCCTGCACATCTACTGGGGATGTGCCCGAAACTCAGGTACATGCCCTTGACGGGAATCGAACCCGGGACCTTTCAGTCCGCAGGGCGACGCTGTATCCACTGAGCCAAACCGGTTTTGGCAAAATCTATATATTTTTTTAAAATTTCTTTGCTCCTCCTCCTCCTCCTCAGGTTGGCCACTTGGGTTTGGGTCCGGGAGGTGGGCGTGGTCACGTGACGTCATAGAGTCTCCCCACCACCACCGGGACCAGACCTGGAATGTCCAGAAGCGTCCCTAGCAATAGCCAGAGTTGGGGGGGGCCTCCGCATTAGCGCCAGGGGATGGTTGTTTTGGAAGTGACTTGAACTGTTGGTAGCTGCATGGAGTCTTGAGAAGCTCAGCATCAGGTGGGTCGGGGTCTGCGCGGGGCTGTGGACTGGGGGCCTGTGCGGCGAGAGAAGGGCCTTTGGGGGACATTGGGTTCGGCCACTGGGGAGTTGGCTTTAGTGGTCCTCCCCTTGGCGGTCAGTGTCCTTAAGCATATGAAGATGTTAACGACCCAGGGGGTCAACCGTCAGTGTGTGATACTGTGGGCCTCAGTGATTAAGAACTGGACTGGTAACCCTAGCCGCCTTGGCTCAGTGGATAGAGCCTCAGCCTGAGGACTGAAGGGTCCCAGGTTCGATTCTGGCCAAGGGCGCATGCCTGGGTTGCGGGCTCAATCCCCAGTAGGGGGCATGCAGGAGGCAGCCGACAATGATTCTCTCTCATCATTGATGTTTCTCTCTCTCCCCTCTCCCTTCCTCTCTGAAATCAATAAAGAAATATATTTTTAAAAAAGAGAAAAAGAACTGGACTGGTAGGTGTCAGTGAAGGTGGTGTCTCTTACAGAATCGCAATTTACTGGGGGCTCGGGTAGGGGGAAGCTTAAGGTGGGGTGGTTTTGGGGGTGTTAATGAACGGGAGTTCCTGGTTCAGACTTAAGGTTTAACTTGAAATCAGGTTTTTGTTTTCTGTTTTCTGGGGGAGGCCAATGTATGTCTGTGGAGACACCTGGGGCTGTAGGTGGGTTGCAGCTCAGTTTGCTGGAAACATGATACTTCATCCAGCTGATCCTAATCTAGTTCACTCTTTCCTCAAAGAACTAATTAAAACCTCTTTTGTCTTCTCATGTAAATACTCTAAAGTTACCTTCCTAACAAAGTAGTTAGATATGATCTAGTGTGTGTTATAAAATACTGTGTTTTGTTCTCTGCCTCGAACTTCCCCTCCACAGTTGTCTTGGGTATCTCCTTTCATGCTCATTTTACACAAGTAATGATTTTTATTACCCTGAGCTCTGATAAGTGAAAGCACTGGATGTGTGTCTTTTTAATTTTTTTTTAAAGATTAAAAAAAAAAAAGTTTTCAAGAGGGAGGAAGAGAGGGAGAGAGAACCATTGATGTGAGAGAGAAACATCGATGGGTTGCCTCCTGCAGGTGCCCCAACTGGGGATGGAACCGGAACCTGGGTGTGTGCTCTGACTGGGAATCAACTGATAGATCCTCCCTTCCTCTCAACTGGTGGGCGGAGTATGACCTAACCTGCAGCCCATAAATACCTGAGTACCTAACCAGGCACCTTACATGGACTATACATTGAATCACCAATCAACACCTGCCAAATACCCTAAGCCCTTGTTCCTATATGGACCATACATTAAGCCAGCAATCAGCGCACGCCGAGTACATTAAGCCCCCATTCCTTCCCATTCCGCCCCCCAAAAGACGTGCTCACCTCTGCACGTGCTGCTGTCCTCCCCTTGCCAGACAGCCCAGCAGGTCCTTCTCCTCTAATAAAGCCTGTAGTCTTGGTTTTCGGCCTCTGTCTGATCTTTCACGAACCTGTGACCCTGCAGGGTGCAGGGCAATGCTCCAACCATGAGCTATACCGGCCATGGCAGCATATATGTCTTTTTTAAAAAGTCTGTGCTTCCAATTCACCATAGCTAAGATCTGGAAACAGCCTAAGTGCCCATCAGTAGATGAATGGATTAGAAAACTGTGGTACATCTACACGATGGAATACTATGCTGCTGTTAAAAAGAAGGAACTCCTACCATTTGCAACATCATGGATGGAACTGGAGAGCATTATGCTAAGTGAAACAAGCCAGTCAATGAAGGAAAAATACCACATGATCTCACTCATTCATGGATAATAAAGACCATTACAAACTTTTGAACAATAATAGATACAGAGGCAGAGCTGCCTCAAACTGATTGTCAAACTGCAGTGGGAAGGCCAGAGAGAGTTGGGGGGCAGGAGGGAGGGGAGTAAGAGATCAACCGAAGGACTTGTATGCATGCATATAAGCATAACTAATGGACATAAGACACTGGGGGGTAAGGGAGGGTAGTGGTTTGTCAAGGGCGGGGGGGGGGGGAAAGGATACTTATGTAATACCCTTTGTAATACTTTAAGAGGAAAATAAAAAAAAAAAAAAAAAAAAGTCTGTGCTTCCTTCATATTTGAAATGATCTGTATAGCATAGATATCCTTCCATTTGATCACTTAATCTCTAATTAGAAACATATTTTATAGTATAAAATGATTGCAGATTTTCTTAATGTCTGCAATAGTGTCTCATTAGGCAGGTGAGCTACTGATAAGATGACTAGAGTCCATTCAATGTGTACATTAATTTGGATAGGCTTGGCTTATGTACTCAGGTATAGTTTTTTTTGCAACCCATTGTGATCCCTGCTCATCCAGATTCTCCCACCCACCTCCAGGATTTGTTGTGTCTCTTTTTCTGTATATCTCAGCCATTTCTGGTTATACTTATTCCTACAGATATTTCTATGCAATTATAAGTAGTGATATATATATATATTTTTTAATTTTTTTTTTCAGAGAGGAAGGGAGAGGGTGAGAGAGACAGAAATATCAATGATGAGAGAGAGCCAACGGCTGACTGCCTCCAGCATGCCCCGCACTGGGGACCCAGCCTGCAAACCAGGCACACGCCCCCAACCGGAATCGAACCATGGACCCCTCAGTCCACAGGCCAATGCTCTTTCCACTGAGCCAAACCAGCTAGGCAGTAGTGCCTTTTTTAAAAAAAATTCCTGGCTTCTAAATTTTATTTATTTATTTTAAAATATATTTTTATTGATTTCAGAGAGGAAGGGAGAGGGAGAGAGATATAAAAACATTAATGATGACAGAGAATCATCGATTGACTGCCTCCTGCATGCCCCATACTGGGGATTGAGCCCAAAACCCAGTCATGTGCCCTGACCAGAAATCAAACTGTGACCTCCTGGTTCACAGGTTGATGCTCAACCACTGAGCCCCGCCAGCTGGGCCCTGGCTTCTACATTTTGTAGTCTAATAGAGCAATTGCATTGCTCTTGGTATTACTGGCATTTTCTAGTTGAGCAGTCTTTTATCTGAAAATAATTTTGGCTGAAGAGTAAGTGGCATGAGCAAATCTTTCACTTTTGTAGTGCTCTCCCCCTTAGCTGCGTGCCTTGAACAGGCTTTCCAAGAGATGTTGTGAATTTAAGTAAGTTTTAACTACTGGCCAGTTTTTACCATCTCTGTTGGGGAAGCACAGTTTTAGCAATTATAAGACTAGTTCCACAAGCCATTTGATCCTTAAAATAACTGTTATACATTTATATACCTGATCTTCAAAGAGTTCATTTAATCAATCATCCTAAAAGTTTCCTGAAAAGCAAAGAAATGGTTCAAGGCTATTGCTCTGTAGGGGAAGAAAACTAATTTTCTCCCTACCCTTTTGGGTTCTGGTTGGAACATCCTTGTAATAAAAAACAGAAATACAGGAGAAAAAAACACACAAATGTATCTGAAAGTTTAGAGCATAAACCAGGATATGAATTTCTCTCCATATACTGGTTTAGCTGCTTCTCACTAGTTTTGTTATTTAAAATTTTCTGTATCAATCACTGTACTTGTTTTCTATGGATGGGTAACAAATTTCCACAAACTGGTTTAAAACTACACACATTTATTATCTCAGTTTCTATCAGTCAGAAGTTGAGACACAGTTTACCTGGGCCCTCTGCTCTCAGTCTTACAAGACTCATGGGTTTGATTCCAGTCAAGGGCATGTACCTCTGTTTCAGGCTCAATGCCTGGCCTTGATCAGGGTGCGTTTGGCAGGCAACCAATTGATGTGCCTCAGTGTTCCTCTCTCTCTGTCTCTTCCCTTCCCTTCCATTCTCTAAAAAATCAATGAAAAAAATATCCTGCAGTGAAAATAAATAAAGTAGGTCTAATCTTTGTTAACTATATCTCAAACTGGGGAAAAATGTATAATCTAATTTCATTTTAATTCCTCATAAGTATTTCCATATTATAAAATATTCATGTCCATCTATATCAGTGATTCTCAACTTTCCTAATGCCACAACCCTTTAATACAGTTCCTCATGTTGTGGTGACCCCCAATTTTATTGTTACAAATTGAACATAATTAAAGCATAGTGATTAATCACAAAAACAATATGTAATTATGTATGTGTTTTCCGATGGTCTTAGGCGACCCCTGTGAAAGGGTCGTTCGACCCCCAAAGGGGTTGTGACCCACAGGTTGAGCACCGCTGATCTATATGTAATTAATATGAAGTGGCTATAATAATATCATGCATGAGCTAGTAGAATGGTAACTAGAATCACATAAAAAAGGTATGCATTAGTCCTGGGTGGTTTGGCTCAGTGGATAGAGCGTTGCCCAGTGAACTGAAGGGTCCCAGGTTCGATTCTGGTCAAGGGTACATGCCTCTGTTGTGGGCTCCATCTCCCATAGGGGGCGTGCAGGAGGCAACTGGTCAGTGATTCTCATTGATGTTTCTATCTCTTCCTCCCTCTGAAATCAATAAAAATATATATTTTTAAAACACACACACACACACACACAAACAAACTGTAAAATAAAGGCGGAGGTCATATGACTTCTTTTTTTAATTGTATTGATTTTTTACAGAGAGGAATAGAGAGTTAGAAATATCGATGAGAAAGAAACATGGATCAGCTGCCTCCTGCACACTCCCCACTGGGGATGTGCCCGCAACCAAGGTACATGCCCTTGACCGGAATCAAACCTGGGACCCTTGAGTCCCAAGGCTGACGCTCTATCCACTGAGCCAAACCGGGTAGGGCCCATATGACTTTTTTGCCCGGCGCCCTCTGACCGATGTTTTCCTCGCTGCACCATTTCCCGCAAGAACCTCGGATCTCTGAAAAGACACTCCTTTTCCACAAGCGCAGAAGTGCCGGGAAAGGGGACAATTTCTGGAGCTTCTCACTTTCCTGCTCTCACGGGCTCCTGGTTGCGAACTTGCATCTTTGCCTTCTGTACGGCAACTCAGGTCCCGCCACATGGCGGCCTCCGTGGCGGCACCGCGAATCCCGGCGCAGACATATTGGGGCTGGAAGCCAGCAATGGGTCACCTGCAAAAGCCCGAGATCCCGATCGGCCACCGTAGAGGAGCGGGATGGTCCAGCCGCTGGAGAGGTTGGGGGGGGGGGGGGGGGGGGTGAGAGGAAAACCACATGTGCGTTCCTCTTGTGGTTTTTTTGGGAAAAACTCAGGTGAGTGTGTGGCTTTGTATCCGGACGTGTTTCCATCACAGCAGAAGTTTTGTTTCTTTCAGTGTGACGTGTGCACGTGGTGTCGTGAGGAGCTTGGAATGATCACCGGGGTCGGAAGGGAGGGTAGGAGCGCCCGAGAGGAGGTTGCGAAGGGGAACTACACGGACAGGGGATGTGAGGTATTTGAAGGGAACCAGAGGCATCTGTCTGTGCTCGGGGTGCCCCCGGGGGGCCGGGACCCAGATGAAGGGTCTGTAGCGATCACGCCCTTGTCCTGACTGTCGGGGGTCTGGGGTTCTGCAGGGCGCCCCACCGGTAAGGGATCTCGGAGGCATTTAGGAAGATTGGCGGAGTCGGGTTCAGGTTGGGGTTTTTTGGTAGGCAGCTTAGAGATTTGGGGCCTGTGCGGGTGGCCGTCCGATGCGGGTGTCCGACCGAGGTTTCTGTTTAATAAAGGAAGTGTGATCGGTGTCCGTGGTCCGGAGAGGTTTGTGAGGGTGAAGTTTTGGACTCGGGGGGATTCTTGGTGTTTAAGGTTACAGCCTCGGCTGCTGTTGGGACAGAAGGCCTTAGGGCCCAGGGTACTATTTCCAATCTTTGTGTGTGTGTGTGTGTGTGTTTAACTTTTATTTTTATTTTTTTTAATATATTTTATTGATTTTTTACAGAGGAAAGGAGAGAGAGATAGAGAGTTAGAAACATTGATGAGAGAGAAACATCAATCAGCTGCCTCCTGCACACCTCCTACTGGGGATGTGCCTGCAACCAAGGTACATACCCTTGACCAGAATCGAACCTGGGACCTTTCAGTCCGCAGGCCGACGCTCTATCCACTGAGCCAAACCGGTCGGGGCAATTTTTATTTTTAAAATATATTTTATTGATATTTTACAGAGAGGAAGGGAGAGGGATAGAGAGTTAGAAGCATCAATGAGAGAGAAACATTGATCAGCCGCCTCCTGCACACCTCCTACTGGGGATGTGCCCACAACCAAGGTACATGCCCTTGGCCGGAATCGAACCTGGGACCCTCCAGTCCGCAGGCCAACGCTTTATCCACTGAGCCAAACCAGTTAGGGCTTAACTTTTAATCTAGTAGTTGACTAACTACAAATTCAGAAGATAAACCAACAACATGCATTTGTCATGTATCCTCTGTGGCACTTTTCTCGCTGCAAAGGCAAAACTGGGTTGTTGTGATACAGGCTTTGGTTTGCAAATTGGAAAATGTTCATCTCTCTCTTTCAGAGAATGTTTGCCAACTCATCGCCTGCACTCACCGCTGAGTATACAGCAGCAGACACTGTTGCCTATTTGCCTGTCATATGTTCATAGGTATTTCTTTGCTAACTGAATCTCCATTTTATTTAATACCCATCCCTTTGGTAACATGACCCGTATGCCAGTGTATTAGTAAGTACTGATCTGTGTTAGACAACCTTGGTGGGTCCAATTCCCATTGCTAGTGATTGAATCAATGTGGAATGAGCTTAGGTACATGGCACAGTTCTAACCGGCTATATATGTGACAATCTGTTAGTCGTTTCTGGGAAAGAATTTTCTCTTTTAAATACACAATTCCTTGAGGATGAAGGGGAGCATTTCCCACCCTAAAAACATGTCTCTATGGGATGTTGATTCTTAATTTAGGCTGGTTGACTTGAAGAAACTGCAGACCTGGGAGAAGCTCTGAAAACCTAGTAGAAGCTGTGAAGGACATTTACTTTTTTGTTGTTGTTAAACCTCACTGGAGGATATTTTTCCATTAATTTTAGAGAGAGTGGAGGGGGGGGGAATAGAGACACAGAGAGAGAGAAACATCGATGTGAGTCGCTGATGTGAGAGAGACATTGATTGGTTGCTTCCCCCATGCGCCCGGGGAATTGAGCCTGCAACCAAGGTACATGCCCTTGACTGAAATTGAACCCCAGACCCTTCAATCCACAGACCAACGCTCTATTCGCTGAGCAAAACTGGCCTAGGGCCTGGCTAGGGCTTTTTTCTTCTTCTTTTTTAAAAATATATTTTATTGATTTTTTACAGAGAGGAAAGGAGAAGGATAGAGAGTTAGAGAAACATCGATCAGTTGCCTCCTGCACACCACCCACTGGGAATGTGCCCACAACCAAGGTACATGCCCTTGACCGGAATCGAACCTGGGACCTTTCAGTCCGCAGGCCAACCCTCTATTCACTGAGCAAAACTGGCCAGGGCCTGGCTAGGGCTTTTTAAATCACTGTCTATAGTAGGATATTTGGCTGATTCCATTCTTTTAAAATATATATATATATATAGAGAGAGAGAGAGAGAGAGAGATAGTTTTATTGATTTCAGAGAGGAAAGGAGGAGAGAGAAGATGGAAACCTCAATGTTAGAGAAACATCAATCTGCTGCCTCTTGCAGGCCTTGACCAGGAATCGAACCAGCAACCTCTTGGTGCATGAGACAACACTCAATCCGCTGAGTCATTGTATGCCTTAACGGAGCCTGTCCATTGTCTTTTTTTTTTTTTTTTTTTTGAAGGTTTTTTTAAATTTTATGTAAAAAGAGATAGCATTCTGTCATAAGGTATATGTCTTAAATGACTCATTCATGGACGTTTACTTAGTCCAACTTAACGAATCCTATGTCCTTCGCATACTGACCGAAACACTGGCTGCACAGGTTGAGGCCATATTTCCGGATCAGACCATGGAGGTTTGAGCAAACCCAGCAAGAACGAGAACTCTGGCCGAATTTCCTCAGATGGCTCCAGTAGAGCTGCTGGTGACCCATCTGACTCTCTCTGTAGCAACGAAGCAAACAGTCTGTCCATTGTCTTTTTGCATCAAAGATAACATACCTTTGGAATGTTGGGTTAAATTTTTTTTCCAGACCCCTCAGGACCCAATCTCCCACAGAGCAAGCGATTTCAGAGCTCATCATTGTTATTGTTATCACATTAATTATTAACTGTCAACTGTCCTATCCCACCTTCGTAGAAGAAGTATGTGTCTATTTCTTTTACTTTTTACCCAGTCCCAGAGAATTCCCTCCTTTGCTTTCTCCCCCTTCCCTAATCTCTCACCACTGGATTTGATGTAACCCTCCTTTTCTTTGATTCTGATGTATAAAATAAGGTGCAGAACTCTTGTTCTGTAAAGAAGTCTTAATCCGTTCTTATTTTGCTTCCTGGCAATTGTTTTCAGTTTGACTCAAATAAATTCAGAAAAATTCTCTACAGGTTTGGATGTATCTTAAGACGACACCAGGAACAATAGAATAATGTTCTTTTATTCTAGGAAGAAGCAGGGGGAAGCTGCAGGGTTGGGTATCAGCATTTCCTCGGACATACCTGACTGAAGACAGATTTCTGAGCAGAAGTTTAGAGCAGACCCCGAACACACCAAAGACAGAGCCTCCCTGTTACTAGTTCTTTTCAGAGAACAGAAGAACATGCTCCAGGCTCAGGTGATTGGGTTTGTTTTCTCTTTCTTCAGTAACGGATTTGTAGAAGTCTATAAAAACCAACTTCATGCCCTGCCGAGTGGCACAATTGGTCTGTACACCAAAAAGGTTTCAGGTTCAATCCCCGGTCAGGGGCACATGAGGGAAGCAGCCAAAAGATGTTTCTCTCTGTGTCTCTCTAACTTTCCCTTCCTCTCTCTCTCATAAATCAGTAAAAAAAAATATAATAATAAGTGATTTCTTGGGTTTGGATTTAAAAAAATACACCTTCATTAATCTGGAAAAAATATATACATATATAGTCTCAAATATATGACTTAGAATATATGAAAGGTGTTTCTAGGCTAACAAAAAAATTTAACTTTTTTACATTATAGTAACACCTAATTGGATGAATTCATAGATGAATGAACAATTATAAAATAGTATTTTACGAGGCATGTGGTTATTCCACTGTATATAAAATAAAACCCCATTCACTATATAGATGCAGCCTATAAAGTGAAAATGATCAGAAAAATAACATTTTTTCCATAGCATCTTTTTTAAAAAAATATATTTTATGGATTTTTTACAGAGAGGAAGGGAGAGGGATAGAGAGCCAGAAACATTGATGAGAGAGAAACATCAATCAGCTGCCTCCTGCACGCCCCCCACTGGGGATGTGCCCGCAACCAAGGTATACGCCCCTGACCAGAATCGAACCCGGGACCCTTCAGTCCCCAGGCCGACGCTCTTATCCGCTGAGCCAAACGGGTTCTGGCATAGCATCTTTTTAAAAAAATATATTTTATTGATTTTTTACAGAGAGGAAGTGAGAAAGAGAGAGAGAGTTAGAAACATCGATGAGAGAGAAACATCGATCAGCTGCCTCCTACACACCTCCTACTGGGGATGTGCCCACAACCAAGGTACATGCCCTTGACCGGAATCGAACCTGGAACCTTTCAGTCCGCAGGCCGACACTCTATCCACTGAGCCAAACTGGTTAGAGCTCCATAGCATCTTAAAAGACTTCATGCCATTGCCCTAGCAGGCTTGGCTCAGTGGATAAAGCGTCAGCCTGCAGACTGAAGGATCCCAGGTTCGATTCCGGCCAAGGGCACATGCCTGGGTTGCGGCTCGATCCCCAGTGAGGGATGTTCAGGAGGCAGCTGATCAATGATTCTCTCTCATCATTGATGTTTCTATCTCTCCTCTCTTCCTCTCTGAAATCAATAAATATATATATATATTAAAAAGAATGTATCTGTCGAAGGGAAAATGGGGTACATCTGTAATACTGTCAACACTAAATATAAATATATATTTTTTTAAAAAAGACTTCACGCCATTAAATAGCAGGTTGTTGTTACAGGAATCCCTGACATTTCACGATGTGGCCGTGGAGTTCACCTCGGAGGAGTGGCAGCTCCTGGACCCTGAGCAGAAGGACCTGTACAGGGACGTGATGATGGAGACCTACAGCCACCTAATGGCCCTGGGTGAGGACAACTTCCCTGTGTCACTCAGACGCTGCCCTGTTAGTGGCTTTTTCCTTTCTCAGCTGCTTAACTTTCAGAATAACTCCAGTTCTCTGACATGATGCAATCTCAGATCCTTCTCTTGCCCCACGCAAGATATTATAATGTCTCCTCTCCTAATAGAAAAATTATTGTGTTAGCTGTAAAAACTGTTCATTCTCCCTTCTTGACAAATCCCACCCAATTCAGTATGTCTAAGTCTTTTGTCATTTTTTCTTGCGCAGGATGTCAAGCCCCCAAACCAGACGCGCTCTCCAAATTAGAACGAGGGGAGGAACTGTGGATAGTACAGGATGAACTCCACTGTCCAGTCTTTCCAGGTGAGGGGGTGAGAGCCAGCAAGGTGGGCGGCCGGGAAGTCACATTCTAGTCAGAAATGGCATCAGAGCAGTGACAGTGAATGAGGAAACTCAAACCATTCTTCCACATATGAGAACCCTTTTTTTCTTTGTAAAAATTTGGAATATAACATACCCCATTTGTCTCTTCTGAGCTCTGACCCATTTATTTTTTCTACTCTTGTTTTTGTTTGTGAGATTTTCTTTGCCCTATGATTCCCAGATCTTTTTTAAAAAAATATATTTTATTGATTTTTTACAGAGAGGAAGGGAGAGGGATAGAGAGTCCAAAACATCAATGAGAGAGAAACATTGATCAGCTGCCTCCTGCACATCTCCCACTGGGGATGTGCCCACAACGAAGGTACATGCCCTTGACCGGAATCGAACCTGGGACCCTTCAGTCTGGTCAGGGCGATTCTCAGATCTTTTTTATTTCTTTATCCACAGCCACACTGTCTCTGCCTATGTTAGCACCTCTCTTGCTATGAAATTCCACTTTCCAGGCCTCTCTGGAAAGACGGAACTTTGAATTCATCACCTTTTTCTTAATATATATTTTATTGACTTCAGAGAGGAAGGGAGAGGAAGGAAGAGACAGAAACATCAGTGATGAGAGAGAATCATTGATCAGCTGCCTCCTCACACCCCACACTGGGGATTGAGCCTGCAACCCGGGCATGTGCCCTGACTGGGAATTGAACTGTGACCTCCTGGTTCATAGGTCAACACTCATCCACTGAGCCAGGCAATTCATCATTTTTTTCTTATGACAGGGCCTACCTGCTCTGTTGGAAAATAGTGATTTTCCTTCATAACATCCAACCCCATCTTGGATGGTGGGTCCCGTGATACCCTTATTTTCACAGTGCATTTATGTGTTCTTTGCCTTGATCCTATCAAGGTTCTTCATACTCAGTTCTCATCAATATTAAACATCTCCTCTATTGCCATGAGTTGACCACTTTCTGTTCTGTGAAATGGACTCCCAAATTGACTACTCCCTCAGTATTGTCTAATGGAGAATCTGCCAGAGACCTGGAAATAGAACTAATAGATACGGGTGTCTTTAACTGGTTTCCTCTCTAAACATCTTGAGATGAGGTTGAAAATCAAAACAATTTTGTATCTGGAATTGAACCAGGAAGATTGATCTATTTGGGTCAAGTTCAATTTGGAAGATATTTTTATTGGCCTGTTTTACTTTAAGAAATGTGTACGCCGAAACCGGTTTGGCTCAGTGGATGGAGCGTCGGCCTGCGGACTGAAAGGTCCCAGGTTTGATTCTGGTCAAGGGCATGTACCTGGGTTGCGGGCACATCCCCAGTAGGGAGAGTGCAGGAGGCAGCTGATGGATGTTTCTCTCTCATCGATGTTTCTAACTCTCTATCCCTCTCCCTTCCTCTCTGTAAAAAATCAATAAGATATATTAAAAAAAAAAAAAAAGAAATGTGTACATTTAGTGTTTGGTAAAATTTACTAGTCCATATAACTGTTTTCCAGTTTGAGTCTGAACTGAGATTCAGATGTTCCTAGTGGGTAGCGTAGAGATCACCAGAAATTCATTTGAAGGATCAGTTTTCAGGAGAAGTTTGGCCCAAAGCTACACATAGGGCAGGATTCAAAGGGGGAAAAAAGGCAAGCGTAATCAATGGAGCTAATGAATGAAGTCCTGGACCAAATGAGAGATTGGGGAAAATTGGTGTGAATGGATCTTTCTAGATGTAGAGGAGGTAATTCTTTGAGTGGGGAGGAAAGGTGAACGTTCAGAAAAGAAAGGCAAACAGTAAATCCACTGTTTAGTGGTCAAATAAAGGTACTCATGCTGTTCACTCTTCCCTAAAGCCAAAATCTTGAGTGCAGTGGGGTTGGGGTAGGGATGGAGGGGCGTGGAGGTAGAAAAAAATTGTCTAATGTCCACTTTCTTTCTATGTATTTTACTCATCATCATGGCAGCTGGCCTATGACGTCTCTTTTTTGTGGGTGTAAGAGCAGCAATCATCTTTCCTCCATTCTATTTTAAATTTAGGTTGTTTTCCTGCACTATACATTTTCAATTCTGTCCATCCTGGCATCACCTGGGATGTTCTTTACATGTTTAGCTCTCTTCTTAAAGGTCTCTACCATTTCATTCGATTAAGTAGAAAAGATCTTGTTAGCATGCTACGTGAGTTTCAGCCCAACCTACATCATAACTGCTTCATGTGACTTATTTCCCAGTTTTCCTAATTCAGATTTTTCTTCATTCTTAGAAAATGAATGGCTGCATTCATTTTTTAAAGCTTTTGTTTTCACATTATATGTTTTAAAAATATTTTTTTTAATTGATTTCAGAGAGGAAGGGAGACGGGGAGAGAGCTAGAAACTTCAATGATGAGAGAGAATCATTGATCGGCTGCCTCCTGCACGTCTCACACTGGGGAATGAGCTCAAAGCCTAGGCATAATCAGAGGAAGATAAATATCACATGATTTCACTCATTTGTGGAATATAATGAACAACATAAACTGATGAACAAAAATAGATCCAGAGACATAGAAGCATCAAACAGACCATCCAACCTAAGAGGGAAGGCAGGGGAGAGGGTGAAAGACATCAACTAAAGGACTGGTATGCATGCATATGAGCATAACCAATGGACACAGACAGTAGGGGGTGGTGAGGGCATGTGCTGGGGGGTGGGAGCGGCCAGGGAGAGGTCAATGGGGGCAAAAGGAGACTTATGTAATACTTTAAACAATAAAGAATTTAAATTTAAGTAAATAAAAATTTAAAAACTTGGGCATGTGCCCCAACCGGGAATTGAACCATGACTTCCTGGTTCATAGGTCAATGCTTAACCACTGAGTCACACCGGCAGGGCCACATCATGTTTTTAATGGTTTTACTTAGATAAAATTCACAGACCATACAATTTACCTATTTAAAACATGTAATTAAATTAAATATGATTCACTGGGTTAGAGTATATTGAGAGAAGCATATCGATTGGTTGCCACTTGCACAAGCCCCACCAGACTGTGGCCGGGAGGAGCCTGC